>NC_045618.1:6250000-7500000 GCF_009829155.1 Mustela erminea | reverse complement strand
AGGGTCCCAGGAACTTGGAGGAGTGGGTTCCTCAATTCCTTAACAATCACATAACAAAAAACAAATTATGTATATATGAGATATTTGAATATGTATATGCATGTACATCATATGTGTTTATTATGTTTTGGTGATATAAGAGATGTATAGCATATACTTACATACTACCCTTCATTGAAATTTCTTTTTTTATTTTTTAAGATTTATTTTGAGATAGAGAGTGCACATGTTCCCATGCATGGGAACATAGAAGTGAGGGGAAGGGGCAGAGGCAGGGGTAGAAGCAGACTCCCTGCTGAGCAGGGAGCCCTACACAGGGCTCAGATCCCAGGACCCTGGGATCATGACCTGAACTGAAAGCAGATGCGTAACCAACTGATTCATCCAGATGTTCCTTCACTGAAATTTCTATAGAGCCAACTGATTCCTACTGAATGTTTGTCGTGATTTTTTCTGAACTCTCGTATCTATAACCCACCTAGGGTTTCAACTGATAAATGAGCATAGTTCCGATGTGAATGTTGGTAGATATTTTTTGTTTATAATCAATGAGTAAGATGAAAATGAAAACAACAAAGACATTTATAGGAACTTCACCCATTTATCAATGACATGATTGATTTCTTTGCTAAATCGGATAATAGCTTTCACACAGTATTTTTGTGTTCTTTTCACAAAATAATGTCTAAAATATGACACAATTTTAAGTTTAAACTGTATTATTAATATTTTTCCATTCCTTTCTTTGTAGACAATTATTGGCACATAACCCCCTCGGTATAATCTGAAACTGAGCCCAAAAGACAGAGGCAGCCACTCTGGGTTAGAAGGTGGCGGGTTTAACAAGCAAAGGGAATTTACTCACAAGGCTTGTCTTGGGTGGCAGCAAGATGAGTGGACCACGCAACCTGCCAGCCACATCTTACGAGTCCATGAAGAGGTCTTAACTGGGGTCAGTCACACGTACGGTGCCAAGTTCTCAGCCCCACAACACTGTCTCAAGGCCGGGTCCTTGGAGCCGCCTCAGGGAGACAGAAAGGCAATGGGGACCCACATTTCAAGCACAGGGGAGGGATGAGGTGCCTCAGAGTGCCTGGCGCCAGCTCACAGGTCAACTGGCAGTCAAATCTTGATGACCTTCCCCAGCAACAATCCACAAAATGATACATGGAGCCCTGATTTGTGGTGTTTGTTAATTTCCATCCAGTTAATGCTCCCAACCATGTCAATTTCAAGCTACCGACCAAAGGTCACAGACCAGACTATCAAGTTGGGAAGAAATGAGTAGCATTTACAACATCGTATGTTTCTGTATTTCTACCTTAAAGGTGCGACAGATAAAAATAAATTAAAGAGAACAGTGAATAGTAAAATGTAGTCAAATAATTGGGAAGTGATGGATTTTGAGTATTCACTAGCTCCTTAAAATACACGATGTTTTAAAATCGTCAGTTCATACCATTTAAATTTTAGTAATAACTCTATCTAATAACCACTTTACAAAATTCCTAAGAATTTAGCAGTGAGCTTTCATTGGCTGGTATGTTAGACCCCGCATAGCACTCGTCTCTCTCTTCTGTCTCTTTCTGACCCCCATCATACTCTGCCAGGCTAACGAGCCCCTCCCTTCTTCCATTGCTCACCTGCACTCCCAGCATGCTCTGGGGCTGGTGCCCATAAAGCACATTATAAAGTAACATCAATAGTGACAAGTCTAAGACTTGGAGTGGTCTGGTATTTCTATACGTGACCAAGGTCACGATAAATTCTCCTTCATCTGCCCTGAGAGGACTCCTGAGGTCTCCCTTCCTAACACCTGTCAGTCACGGTGCTGTTTACTATGAAGCCCCTTGGTGTCTTTCAGCCTGGCTGATGGGAGAAGTCACCTCCGCGCGGTCCACTGGGCTGCTGTAAATTGCCCACCTGCCCCCGCTTACTTTGAGATGCTCTCCTCTCAGATGCAACTTGTTCCGCTTTACATCCGTGCGGTAACTCATTAAAACTGTGTTTCACTCTGCCGTTCTGCTCATTACAATGGGCAGAGAGAGCTTTGCTTCTGGGAAGCACAGTTATAATGAGGACAGAGTGTTCAGCACAAAAACAGCTTCTAATAGCTCATTAGGAAAATTGACTAGTTAGGCAGAACTCTTGTTCCCTCACTTTGACTAAAGAGCTGAAAGCCTTTCCTTCTCCGAAGGCTAGGAACATAGGTGATTCATCCAGGATACCTAGCCAGGGCTGTCCAGAAGCTCTGGCTTCATCCTGGAAATGCCCCGGAGCTCCCTAAAGCTTGGGTGATGCGGAGACTCTCCACACGGCTGACCGTCTTCCCCGAGGAATAGATCATGGCTTTCTGTGTGGGAGTGTGTGTGCATTTGTGCATTTTCTTGCACAGGAATGGGGCAAAGGATAAAAAGAAAGGAGGGATGGAGGGAAGCAAGAACAGTGGCTCCCCTTTATCCTCACCTCAACCCACCTGATAGGAGCAAGACGCTATCAGTGGGCCGGAGATCTTGAAATTTCCAGACTTATTCTCAGAAGTTCCCCCAGCCCTTCCCTTATAGGCATTTCCTCAGCTCTTGATAAAAATTAATCTAAATTGGGCCTCCTACCTCAATGTAAATCATTAGCATTATTATGATAATTAAGACCATAATGTCCCCCAGCCACTGGAAGAACCAACACCATATCCAGTTCAAGGACACAGAGGTTGAAACAAGCACCCGACAAATTTGTGTCACCAAATTGCTATCACTGGGAAGGTGACTACGTGTCAGTTTCAGATTCCATAAACATAAGATGAATCCAAGGAATGACCTCCTGTAACACCATCTTACATGGAGCCCAATTTGTAAAACTGATAAAACTGGAGCTTCTCTGGGGTTCTGGCTATTCATGCCCTCCTGTTTCTGTTCCCTCTGGTGGTAGCCAGGCCCCCGTTCAGAAGTTCTGTGCACACAGATTGAAACCACTGCCAAGTGCCAAGGCCGTATGAAGCAGCAGTACCACTTCTAGGGCTATCACATAACAGAACAATCAGACAAAAGCCACAGAAGTTTGCCCACGGATGTTCATCTCATCTTCATCCATAATTCTGAAAATTTTATAAGACTAGCTAACTGTTTCATAAGAGTAGGATTGGTTAAAATAAATTACAGTATGTATATATAAAATAGAATAGTAAGTTTCCACTACAAGTGATGTGGATTTCTATTTATGACACGGAAAATATTCTTTCCTACTGGTGCTTGGTGGGGTGGGAACAAGGACACGACAGTATGACATCGTTTGTGTAGAATTGTGCATAGAGTTGTGTAGGCCCAGAGGAATGTGCATCAAGATGGCATTTCCTGGGGTTTAGGAGGATGCTTTCCTTATTTAATTCTGTAATTTCTGCAACTTTTCAATTATTTAGGATAAGCATGTATTATTTTTACCCAAAAGAAAAAAAAAGAGAAACACCCTAAAATTTAAATAAAAGCAAAGAAAGAAATTGCTGCTTTTCATCACTTTTAGAGCAATAGTCACCTCCCTTGACCTGTTTGAGGCTACTGAACATTTTCAAAAACAAATATAGTCCAGTTATTTTTTTTTTCCTTCCGGGAACTGAGGAATATTGCTACTCATAGCACCTGGTAACCGTGGCCTGCTAACTTCATGGGACCTGCCAGTCCAGCACGTGGTTTCCACCTTTTCCCATACCTGCAGGCTGTAGACCAGCCAAACACAAGGGCCTGTCTGTGTGTGCTGGGGGCGGGACCTGGAGAGGAAGGGACAGGGCCTTCCGGGGACTTTATTGTCTCACTGCAGTCCAGTGATCTGGCTTTGCCCACACATCTTCTACTCGGAGGGTTCTGCAGAACCACAATAATAACATCCGAATCCACCAGCCCTCGGTGCCCGGCAAAGGCCTCCCAGTTCACCTGAGGTGGACTCAGCTCCTGCTTTGTACCTGCAAAGTGGTCCCATTCTGCCACCAGGATGGCTGCGGCCCAAGACAGCGGAAGGCCTGATCTGCACGTCCTGGTCCTCGTGCACCCCAAACTGGCACCTCCCCCTCGGAGCCCTCAAGACACCATTGCCGTGTGTGGCCTTTGGCTGTGAGTGGAAAACACTTGTGTTTTGTCGGTCGCGCTGGGCAGAATTACAGGGCCCCTGAGCAGTGGCCCTCATGGACCCTGGTTCCCATAATTCAAAGGATCCCCTCAAACACGGTTCCCTCGGCCTCCACCTGCAGCCTTGGCTGAGGGCTCAGATGCCAATCAGTGGAGCTCGGCTAGAGGCTATGCCATGTGTCCCCCAGGAGCCCTGCTTCCAGGTGCTGCCCAGTCACCTACCTGGCCCCTTCCCCTGAGGTAAACAGATGTCTGTGAGAAGGCATGTGCCCCAACCGTCCATGCTCCTTCATTACCTCTCTCTGCTCCCTTCAGGATCTTCTCAGGTTCAGAAAACAGAAACTCAAGTGTAATATTCTAGCCCTAATCACTGTCCTCTCTGTAGCCTGCTTACCTGTAGCCCTGCCCGGCGAGGGGAGGCTGGGGCATGGGGTTCCAGCGTGAGGAGGGCCTCCTGCCCGGCCATGTTGGATATGACCTGGCTTTAGCCCCAGCTGAGTGCCTGTTAGCAGAGGAGCCAGTGAGGCTCAGGGGTGAGTTAATTGTTCCAGATCATCCCATCAGTAAGGAATTAAATGGACTCGAGCTTCCGCTGGGACTGCCGGGGAAGCTACTCTTCAGTCTCTGCCTGGAGAACATGGGGCCCAGCTGTCAGGAAGAGTCCATATCGTCCAGGCCCTTGGATGAGGTCCCCGGAAGCGTCGCATCTCGAGCAGCCTCGAACTATCACTCACATCGTTCATAATAATCATTCTTTCCGAGAACTGAAGTATCAGCTCTCCCAGAAGACAGAGACCCCTCGCAGGCTGGAGCTCTGGCTCGTTTGTCTTTATTTTCCCCATCAGCGCCTAACGTGATCCCCAAGGTATGTTTGTCGATTGCATTTAATTTCCTGGATATAAATTGAAAAATATCTAGAACAGATTAATCATTACAGGCTCTTACTTTTTCTATTATACAGTATATTAACCCTACTATAAAAATCAGCCTAATTCCTTTAGAAATTTTTTTACAAAGTGTTTTACAAAGGGATATAAATTGGCCCTATGTATATCCAACAGAGCAGATTAAATTGATATATCATAGGTGAAATTACTTCATAAGTTACATGAGCTCAGACAAATTAAGCCGTTATTTGTATTATTTTAGTAATATTTTATCATGTACAATTTAATATTATTTAGTATATATTCAGTATTTAGTGTTTTAGTGTTAGTATATATATGTATATATATAATTTAGTATTTTAGTGTCTATTTTAGTAATTATTATTATTACAATAACGAGTAACAGTTAGAGCAGGTCAGCAGTGTTTCTCTGTTTGGATTGGGTTCCACGTCTTCTATTGCTTATTAGAAACCAAACTAGTTTTCATCCATTATTATATGGTCAGGAGTGGTGAGAAGAAGGTTTTGAAACCAGCAAAGCAGGGGTGCCCTGGTGGCTCAGTCGGTTAAGTGTCTGCCTTCGGCTCAGGTCATGATCTCAGGGTCCTGGGATCGAGCCCCACATAGGGCTCCCTGCTCAGCAGAGAGCCTGCTTCTCCTTCTGCCTGCTGCTCCCCTGCTTTCTCTCTCTCTCTCTCTCTTTCTGAAAAATAAATAAAATCTTAAAAAAAAAACAAAAACAAAAACCAACAGAGCAGTGAAAAGGTATTGCCATCCCTTGAGAAAACCCAGTCCCGGACTAACTCTGGCTTGCAGGCCCAGACTCTGACTCAGAAGGAAGGGAGGGTTTGCTTTCAAGTTTTTGATTTTCTAATTTTTGATTAAACCAAGAAGTAAGAGGAACATTATTTTTGAAAAGCTGAACTTAGGAAGAAAAGTTTACACCAGATACTGAAACAATGACAATAAATATAAAAATTAGGGTAAAATATAAGACCTCTTTTCTGTTCATTATTCTTCATGATCAAGGTTCTTTCTGCATCTCACCAAGGTGAGCCAGACAGTCCTCCAGACTCCAGGAACCTGCTGCTTCTTCTTGCACAGAAGGAGTCTCCTCGGAAGCCCCAGGGCCAGGAGGCAGGACTGCAATCATTACTCTCAGTTACTCAAGGTGTGAACTTGGGAGGAACCCTTTAAAAAAACAAGCCTTGGATTCCCTATCTGAATGATACCAATGATACTACCTAGGACACAGGGGTTTTGCAGGAATTAGGTGATATGATAGTTATGGAAACACCTTATTTTGGGGCGCTTACCTTACTTTGCAAAGACAATGAGAGAGAGAGAGAGAGAGAGAGAGAGAAGCAGGCTCCATGCCCAGCCCAGAGCCCAACTCGGGGCTCAATATCATGCCACTGAGATCCCGACCTGAGTGGAAATCAAGAGCCAGATGCTCGACTAACTGAGCCACCCAGGAGTCCCTGCCTCGTATATTTTAGGTGCTCCATAAGTTGATTCTGCCCTGTGTCTTCTATCACCTATTAGAAGCCAAGTCTGTTCTCATCTCTTATTAAGGCATGTGCATCTTCTGGCATTATTAAAAATAAATAGTGCTGGTAGGTAGTATTTTTAAAAATGACCAATGCAATTATAGGAATGAATTTGGGCTACTTAATTCTCCTCTAATGTTGAACTTTTTAAACATCTTTATTTATTTATTTATTTGCTGACAGAGATCACAAGTAGGCAGAGAGGCAGGCAGAGGGAGAGAGGGGGAAGCAGCCTTCCTGCTGAGCAGAGAGCCTGATGCGGGGCTTGATCCCAGGACCCTGAGATCATGACCTGAGCCGAAGGCAGAGGCTTTAACCCACTGAGCCACCCTTAGGTGGCTTAGGCACCTTAGGCACCCCTAAGGTTGAACTTTTTAAGTTGTGTTTCACTTATGAGACAATTACTGCCATGAGGAACACCGTCTGTAAAACGGAGATAACAGCACCCCATGCAATTGTGCAGATCGAACACATTCTCTCGGCACCATACTTGAGGTAAGAGAGAATCTCTAGGTACAATATTCTTCTGCTGTCAACCATGCCAACCTGCTCATGCAACACTCCGATTCCACCAGGGCCCAAGGCTGTCACTGTAGTGGGACAACTTGTCCCCCCATAGCTGGCCCACTTGTCGCCCCACTCCTGAATTCACTGTCTTTATTATCAAATGGTACCATGCAGTAGACATATTGGGAAATCTGTCATGAGAAAGAATGATCCCTCACCCCTACTCTGCCCCAAGGATAATGACACGATCTCCCTGAGCCTCAGTTTCCTCACTGAAAGCAGACTTAGTAAAGCCAATATGGGGCACCTGGGGCACCTGGATGGGGCAGTCACTCGAGCATCTGACTTTCAGTTCGGCTCAGGTCATGATCTCAGGGTCCTGGATTCAAGCCCCACATTGGGCTCTGTGTGGAATGCAGAGTCTGCTTCAGGATTCTCGCTCTCCCTCTGCCCCTCCTCCCCCCACCCCCCCACTCATGCTCTCTCTAAAATAAAAAATAACTTTTTAAAATTTTATTTTATTTTTTCAGTGTTCCGAGATTCCTTGTTTCTGCACCACACCCAGTGCTCCATGCAACACGTGCCCTCCTTGATACCCACCACCAGCCTCACCGTAAACAAACAAATCTTAAAAATAAAAAATTAAATTAAAAAATCAAGCTTATTAAAGGGCTTTTGTAAGGCATAAGCGGGATCATTAACATGGCTCCGCATGCAGATTCTGGCCCATACTAACAATCCTCCTCTCGGCTCCCATACCAAGTCATGCTTGACACAGGAAAGACCAAAGGCACTCTGGCTTTATCCCCACCTACGACCCACACTCCATTTCTTCTATTTACTGTCACGGCCCACATTTTCCTTATGCAATATTAGCCTTAAATCCTAGCATTCTGTGGCTAATTATTGGCCTTGACCCTGTCCCCCAAGTGGTCACTCTGTCACCACCGCATCCCTGTCCTCTCCCTTCACCCAGGTCTGGAGCCCCCAGACCCTACCCCAATGCAGCTCGGTTTGGAGTCACTGGTTCACTAGCCTGTCTCATGCTGTAACTTCTCTTTAAGAATAGAACCCTGGCTCTACATGGTTCTATTTCGTGGCTCTGTCTCCCTCCCCAGGCTCCATAAACCCTCCTAATAACCCCAGCTTGGCAGTTGGGTTACCACTGCCAATAGATAGATTGGCTGATCACTGCCTAGTTTCACAATCTCCCACCACCCCGATTGTCTTTCCTCCATCCACCCAAGAGCCAGTCCATTATCTGAACTTGCTTTCTCTACTCTGGGACAGCGTGATGGATCACATTATGAGACAGCATAAGAACACTGAGTGGATCAATATTACCCCATCACACCCCCAGGACCAGCACTTTAGACGGATTGCCCTGCCCAGGAACTCTGGCTGGCCACCAGGTAGCTATCACGAGCTAAGTGTCAGAGGTTCCCTGGGGAAAAGAATCACACTTTGTTCTCTGTTGTTTTCCTATCTTATGGGGATAGAATTAATCAGTGAATGGTCACCTTAAGATACCAGGCTGCGAGTCCCCAGAAGTGGGAGTAGCGGAGGAGATAGACATCCATGGTTTCTAAACATCATGCCGTAAATCCTGCCTGGGCCCTTCCCCGCTTCCCTACCTTGGTCTAGCTGTGTGATTTGAACTCGTCATATAACCCCTCTGAGCCTCCACTGCCTGGTTCATAAAACAGGGATTTTACTAGCTGCCTTGTCCCAAGACTACTGATGCTGACCCAAAAAATTAGCATCTGTTGAAAGATTACAGACTCTAAATGACTAAGGTGATAGGACGGCTACAGTTCTCAGTTCTCTGTCTGCCTCATGGCCCCCAACCTGTGTGCGCACTGACAACCCTCTCTTCTTTCACTAGGAAGACAGCACGCAGCTGGGACAAAGGGAGGAGAACACAACAAAAAAGAGATGACAAAGAGACTATTTTTAGTCTGTTCTTCTTAACATCCCTCGTATGTTTCATGATGATTCACGCTTTCTCTCTACTCTGCCTCTGCAAACAGTTCCCTTGTTTTAATATACAGTAACCTCTGTAGGATTTTTTTTTCTTGCTTGTTTTTCAAGTGGTTATATTTGATTATAGTTGAAAGAGTCTCATTGGAAAAAGCTCACGTGTCTTCGCTCCTCCCCTCCCTTCTTGCACACAAACCGCTCTCTCTAAATATTTTGTAAATAAATAGATTGATCCACTTCATATAGTTCTAATGATTTATGCTGTAGAGTAAATCTAAACCCAATAAAAATGGAGATCACAAGAACGTGAGTCTGTTTAAAGAGGACTGATTATTTTTTAACAGTTTCCACTTACTCTTCACACCTAGTTATGCCTTTCAGTCATAATCAAAAACTCCAGTGTGGGGGCAAGAAGAAGCCCTTGTAGTTCACTGTCATGTTCACACCTCCCTTGTCCTGGATCACATCCCCCTCCCTCATTCGCTGTGCCAGATGACAGGAAATGTTTAAGCATCCACTCTGAAAGGCAGAAGGAGAGCTACACAGCTCCCCACACCATATTTCGTATCTCTGGAATAAAACTATACCTTATGGGAAACGGTGCTGGAGAGAAAGTCCAGCCCATGGAGAAGGCTGGTTTATAGCAGCACCGAAATCCCATCTGTAGTCACGGATGAACTTGCTGCGGGTGCCTCACCTGGATCCCTTCACACATGGACTTCCCAAGCTCACGCGAAGTTGTCACCCTGTGCACACTTGTCACTCATCCATCACTTGGATTGGGTGAGGGGCGAGGCGCAAGTGCCAGGCCACCAAGGCCGGTGGTGACAGTCAAGCCCCGTGGATGGACGGGAGCTGGAAACTCCCCCGGCTTCCTCCACATCTGGATGGGACAGATCTGGTGCCCACCCTCTGCCATCCCCCTAAGAGGACTGAGCCCCAGTGGCTCCCCGCACTACCCTATCCATTAATACCCCTTCACCGTCTTGCCTCTCTTCTCCTACCCACGTTTCTATGAGTCAATACTAAAACCATTCACACTCCGATCTCAGGGTCTGCTTTTGGAGAAGCCCAGTTGAGGATGGTTTTTTTTTGCCAGAAGCATCTCCCTCTTTCTCCTTCAGGACCCTCCCACATGGGACGAAATCCTCAGGGACTACGCCACGAGAGTCATTCATGGAAGCTCCTAGAAGTGTGACCCTGGAGGACAGCAACATCACGTGACCCAGCCCGCTCCCCCCTGGCCTGGCTCCTCCTTTGGGGAAGAGCCCCGAAGGACTAGGCTTCACATACTGCTACCGAGAACCCTCACAGGGAAGCAGGCAGCACGGTTGCACCCCACGTCCTTCAGGGTGATGGCATGGTCTTATCCAGAAGAATAATTCTCCCGGGAGGAATTTTAAAGGAGATTACGGGCCAATGAGGGCTTGGGAAGCTTCTTGGAACACTTTCGGGGAGTCAGACGCTCACCAAGTCCAACCTAACAGAATGTGTGGGCTTTTGAAGGGATGTCTGGATCGCATGTGTGTGCTGCTTGTTCGCTGTTGTCCTGTCCCTCCGTGTCTGATTCGAACGCTACTTCCCTCAGCCGTCTTCGTCCTCAGTCCGCGTTAGGACGAGCCTCTCCATTTTCCCTGTCCCTGTAATACATCGTTGGCCCTTTTTTTATTACCTGGAAATGCTAACAATAATAAATAGGACAATAATTATAATAACAATACCTGATAGATTACTTCTACTAAGAACTCACAATTTGCCAAATGTCCTGCTAACCCTTTGCAAAGGTTCTTTCACTTCATCCCCATGAAGACCCCACTCAGCATGTCCTACAATCTGCTAATTACATGAAGGAGCCTTTTTCCTTATCTTTCCCTGGGTCCACCGTACCCTTGACCTCGTGGCTTTGCAGCATTCTGCTCCCGCTGTGGGCAGGGCATCCTCTCACTGCTGGCTCCTCCGTGAAGGTGGGTTTGCAAGCAATTGGTTATGGAACGTTAGCAAACGGGATACAAAGAGAGGCTTGAAAAAGGACCTTTGTGTTTCTGCTCACTCGGTGGCTCCTTGGACATGTGCATGAGACATGGTTAGAAGAGAACGGACTCATCACGGTGGCCCCAGCTTGAGGCTGCCCTAGATAAGTCTATAGCCAACGGGTCCCCTGATAATGTCAGCAAATCCAGAAAAGATCAGAAGAAAGGTACAGCCAGGTCTCAACTTAAATTTCTGAACTGCTCACTCCTGAGCAGATAAATGCTTATTGTTTTAAGCCTCCAACTATTGGGTCTTGTGCATTTTGACAGCAGTAGATAATTGATATGTAGCCTCCTCTCAGATCAGAGGAAGCTTAAGGACAACAGTCACACCACTATTGGGTTCTGTGGACTTGAAAGATAGTTCTCCAAACCTTACCCATTTATCTTCCTAGCTTTTACCTGTAGAGTTGAGGGCACGATAGTAAATTATGGATATTTATTTCCTAATTACATACAGTTCCTGGCCATGGTCAAAATTCAATGCGTGTTGAATTATGTTGTTAAAGTTCAATTAAGAGAAATCATAGGTTCATTTTTAAAATAAGAGGTGAGCATATTAAATGAAAACCCATGGGCAGCACTTCATTTCACCCTTTACTGAAGGACAGGAGTGTCCTATCAGGGCATCTTTTAAAGTATGTTGACCCCTGAAATACTTATGGGACATGGTGTTTTGTCTTTGGTATTTGCTTCAAATTAATCCAATGGGTTGGGGGGAGTATTGGCAAATCCTAATATTTGTTGTTGCTGGGTACATGGTTTCACCGCACTCATCCCTCTACCTTTTAAGTAAGTTTGAAAATCCTCCAAACAAAACATTTAAGAAAGAATAAAGTGCATTTCACCAAGGGCTTCAATTTTCAGTCTTGCCTGAGTCGCTGACTTTGGTGAGTCCCCTACCCTCCCAAGTTCCAGTTGCCGTCTGATAAGGCAAGGATCATACGAGTTTCCCGAGCTTTCCCAAAAATGAGGTGGTTCCAAAAAATGCAGCAGTAAGTCTGGCTCCCCTCCCCACCCAGAACTTGAATAACATACGGTGACCCATCGACCCTTGGAAAGCAGCCATCCACGTAGGTTTGCGTCAATGCACTGGAGTGGAATGTGTCTACCACGCCACTGAATGACCCCTGGTTGTTTTCTCTTAGTCTCGGGCATGAAGACTTATTTTTATTCTCTGCATATGTTCTGGGGAGTCTTGTGCTTGGTGGTAGAGCAACATCAATGGACTCCAGGGTTTTATTAAGTTTATCAAGTACCGGAATGTCTTGTCAGCAGCACGGAATTATAAATTCTCTGCTAGCACATCGTAGAGCAGCTGTTCATGAGCACATTGTGATAAATGCTAATACTTTTATCTAATTCATTTATTGGCTCCCACTTGGGGGCTCGCTGATGGGGTAGAAGCTTGTCATCATCCCTGTAGCATAAGCTAGGGCAGCGAGGCTCCCGGCAGGACCTGCATCCCGCCTTGTAAGTTAGGTTCCCCAACGATCCACTGTCCTTCAAAATGTGACTCACGGTGCTCACCGTTTCCCGGGTAACATCAATCTCCTCTGCTCATCGCACAAGGTCCTCTCCGATCTGCACCCCCGTGGATCTTGGCTGTGAGGCACACTGGTCGACCAGCCACACGGCTGGTGAGAAGGTGGAGGAATCTGAAACTGGCAACAAGAGCAACTAGAGAGAGTTACCAGTCTACGCTGGGGAGTCTTTGTAAGGTATTTAGGTAGCCAATACTCAGGGAGCAAAGAACACAATCAGCATTTGTCTTTTTCAGACAAGGCTTCAGAATAGAAGAATCCGACTTCACCTAAGGAGGAGGAAAGGAGGTAGAACGTAGTGTTGTTGTGGCCGTGAATGTGATAATGTACAAAAGACAACATCTGGCGCATAACAGATGCTCCGTAAATTCTCGTGGCCGGGGCACCTGGGTGGCTCAATCGGTTAAGCACCCAACTCTTGATTTTGGCTCAGGTCATGATCTCAGGGTTATGAGATGGAGCCCGGCCTCAGGCTCCCCTCCTCGTTTAGAGCTCGCTTCAAGATTCTCCCTCTGCCACTCCTCCAACCCCACTTGGACTCTCTCTCAACAACAACAACAACAACAAAATTCTCCTGGCAAGTCCTATTTTATCCCCATTTCAGAGAAGAGGAAACTGAGACTCAGGTAAGTTAAGTTGCGTGGTTTCACAAACAGTAAATGACTGCCAGCTTGGGAAGCCCAGGCCGAACTGTTTTCATGACACCATACAGTTGCTGGGGTGCGGCTCTCACAGGAGTCCAGACAGCCCGGGTGGCGTCAGCTGCATGGATGGTAACAGCATGGCTCAGGGCCACCGCTATGTTCACCGCAGACCTTCCAGCAAGAGCGGCAGGTTTGAACAGGTTTCATTCAGCTGGGGCTCAGGCAGCTTTCTAGACCCATGGGGAATCATAAAGTGAAACCCAGAAGCTTGTTATGCAAAGTGGATGCAGGGATGGGGGTAGCTCACTAGGTAGGAGTGCCCCCAGGACCCACTTACAGGCATGAAGAAATGTGGGTCTTAAGGTGGCCAAATGAATGCGAGACGGGATGTACTGATGGAATGGGGGAATTCATGTCCTTTCT
The DNA here is from genome assembly GCF_009829155.1 of Mustela erminea. Lineage (NCBI taxonomy): Eukaryota > Metazoa > Chordata > Mammalia > Carnivora > Mustelidae > Mustela > Mustela erminea. The sequence continues at coordinate 7,486,320 of NC_045618.1, read as the reverse complement.
CCAGTTAAGAGCAATGGGCCAATGCAAGGGGCTGATAGGGAGTCACTGATGTTCAGGAGTCACAGCTGAAAAGGGCTGAGAGCATTGCAGGATCCAACATGTATCACTTTATGAGACTGACGTGCTACCTACTGCGCTAACGAGGCACCTCCGACATGTATCACTTTAGAAGCTCTATCATGGGGCACCTGGGTGGCTCAGTCAGTTAAGCATCCGCCTTCGGCTCAGGTCATGATCCTGGTCCCACACCGAGCCCCTTGCTCAGTGGAGAGCCTGCTTTTCCTTCTGCCTCTCCCCCTGCTTCTGCTCTCTCTCTCTGTGACAAATAAATAAATAAAATCCTTTTTAAAAAAAAAAAAAAAAAAGGATCGCAAGCAGGCAGAGAGGCAGGCAGAGAGAGAGAGAGGGAAGCAGGCTTTCCAATGAGCAGAAAGCCCGACGTGGGGCTCGATCCCAGCACCCTGAGATCATAACCCAAGCTGAAGGCAGAGGCTTTAACCCACTAAGCCACCCAGGTGCCCCAATAAATAAAATCTTAAAAAAAAAAAAAAATCTCTATCTTGCATTGCCACAACCACACCTCCCTTGAAGGCAGATACAATCATCTTCGGCTCTACTAACAACAGATCGGCTTATAGAGAGGCAAAATGGTCCACAGTGCAAAACCAGGATTTGAGGCCAAGTAAATCTGCATCCAAAACCCAGTGCCACCACTGTTTCTGGGCAAGTAACTCACCTCTCTCTGTGTTGTTAAAAGTACCACTTTCCATTTTGCCGGAAGATTAGCATGAGCATAAAATAAATATTTGACACACCGTGACTAAGTCCTCCATAAGTAGCGATGATAATTTTTATTGTTGTTCACATTCTGGCATGATTTCTAGTTGCCTTGAAGCTTCCGGCCCAATATTATGCATTTCAGATACGGTCTGCCGAAAGGTGCCCTCGCGGTAGCCCACTTCTGACCTCTAATAGGCTGCTCTGTCAGCCTGCATGTCAATTGAGAATATTTGACTGTAACACACAGACACAGTGTTCCTCAACGTACCATTGTTTCGGCTTTTAATTTTGTGGTTTCAAAATAATTGTGCTTTCTGCACTTACCCCTATCTACCTCCCCATTTTATGCGCTATTCTGGGCCGTCTTGCCCTGGTGGCTGACTTCCATCAGCCTAAACACTTGGAGCAGTTAACAGCTCATTGCGTCAGGATGCTCCTTAAATTTCTTGAGTTTCCAGGCCATTGGCTGGTACCACTCCCTCCACTTTATTATATTGGTGGTGATTATGTTTCCTTCTCAACCACAATTCTGCCAATGGCATTCCGTCCTGATACTCACCACCTAGGCAACAAGGGCACGCTCCGAAAGCCAACCCTCTACCATCACAGGATATAGACACGCGGGCTCCAACAGGAAACTGTGATCACATTCACACACCTTAACTGTTCAGAAATGTGGCTGGGTAAACACATTTGTCCTAATCCTGGCTTTGCTTCTCAACCTTGGTCAGTCTCAAGGAGACAAAAAAGAGAGAGGTAATTTATGAAAGAAAGAAGGAAAGAAAGAAAGAAAGAAAGAAAGAAAGAAAGAAAGAAAGAAAGAAAGAAAGACCCACTATATAAGAATAAAGAAACCTGGTATGGAACAAACTCAGATTCCCTGACTTCTGACCAAGTCCTACTGATGAATTCTCCATTCTTCTTACCTGATGACCAGGAAATAGCCATCATATAGGAACAACATGGTCTTTCACAAATCACCCATATTTCTAGAAAAAAAATGGCAGCCACTCTCATAGGTCCCTGTGTTGAGGTAAAGTGCTTTATTAGTCAATTTCATTGACTTCTTTGAACCCTCTGTTGCTGTTACATTTCAAGTTTACTTCCACTGCTGCATGTCCACTTTTCCGTGGCCCCTTTGATGGATAAAACAAGATGTCAGCCCAGCTGGGAAATCACCTTCTGGCCTAGCGAACCCATCTCTCTGGAAAAGCTTTGTAGTCCACCAGGACCCCAGTGCACATCACCTCGCCCACCTGAGGCTTACATTCACTCAATTCTCCACCAACTCATTCTACTTCATCTGAGTCCTGCTTCCAAGCTTCCATACTGCCTTCCAATCAAACACCTTCTCCCATCAGTAGAACTCAAAATCAGGCCCCACAAGGTGGCAAGAAGCAGGAACATCACAAGGATGCACTGAATCCAATCCTAAGTCTCTCCTGATCCTGAGGATTCCTTGTTAGAGTCTGAATGCTGTCTTCTTATCTCTTCTCCCTGGGCCCATAGTCTCTCACTGGCTGGTCCTGGATCTGCCCCAATGAAAAATAAACAGAATTAACTTCTCTTAGGAAAGAACAAAGCTATCAGTCATGTAGACTGGCCAGAGCAATTTTGACCAGAGGCTAAAATCCTATGATGTAAACTGAAAGTTTCCAAATCCAATCACTCAAAAATTGGAGGGGTCTGGAGACAATACCCATGGCCTCAGAAGCACAGCCACTGTCCTAAGCCTGGGTCATGGACAAGGTAAAATGGTGCCCTTGGGCAGAGCTCTTATGGCATGGGTGGCACAGAGCCTCGGGGGAGGGGCTCAAGTTTAAGGGAAATGGTTCTTCATAGGCAAGACTGGTGAACAGACTTCTTGCATGGAGGGGTCCAGAATTATGTCATATCTAGCCTATATGCCCACATCCTTGATTTCAAAATCAAATTTTCCAGTTTTAGAAGCACAAGGGGTACTTACTACCCCAAAGAAATACCCATGCAGGAGACCAAGAGTCTCTTGTTCTTAGAAAGAGACACTAGTAGAGGACTGTCAGTGGCAGTTAAGCTCACCACCTCTCCCTTCTCGGCTGGGAATACATGCAGGAACTGATACAAAGACTCAGATTTTGTTAAATCTTCACAAAAACGACAAAGTTAATGCCATGATGACTATCATGTGTATGTTGGAAAATCGAGGTCAAAAACAGAAAGAAACCTACTGCAGGTCATGCAACCATCAGTAATGGGGCTGGGATGATAGCAGAAATCTGTCTTGCCCCAAGGACAGGCTTGAGGCCGCTGCTTTACTGTCTAGTACACTGTATCCTGGGGAATTTGGATATTGTGCATGACAAAAGAGGCTGATGAAGAACATATAAGGAAGCTGAATATTTTATCATCTCTGTATTTCAAGAAGACCAGTTATGCTATGAGGGAGACCAGTGGTCCATGGAACACAGTTTGGGAAACTCTGTCCTTGAAAATACCAATTCCATATAATTGGGCTACCATGAAGGGGGGGGGGGGGGAGTAACATCTGTGTTTATTCTGAAAACTGAGCGGGCTGATGGGGATAAGTTAGTGGCCACTAGAACGTCTAGCATGCATTGCCTCTCTGCTCTGCGTTGGTGACATGTTATAAATAGTAACTTCTTCAGTTTTCCCAATTGCTATAGATCAAACATCAGTATGCCCCTTTTACAGATGAGAAGAAGAGGGTAACTCCAGAGTTCCGGTAATGTGCTGAGCGTCACAGAGCCAGTAAAGTGTAGGACTTACATCCTTGCATCCCCTCCGCCTCTCCCCAGCCCACAAACTCCTACTGCTTTCCCACCAGGATCTTCCTTCTTCGTGGTCAGTTTGCTGGATAGAGTTCTGAAAGATCTGGGGCCTCCGAACAGAGGCTCACACATGAAGCATGGGAGCAGGGAGACTCCAGGATAAAAGATCTTGGCCAGGCAGGAGGCCACCAAAGGTCCGAAGGAAAATGTCATGAAATTCCCCCAAATATTACCATACGTGTCCCTGACCTCTGCTTTGTTCTTTGGCTTTTATAAGCAGTAAACTATCCCAAACAGAAATAGTTTTATAAAATGAGAGTTCCATTACTTTAGACATGAGTAAATGATTTCAAGTAGTCTTTAATTCTGTGCTGATCTTTTCGACAAATGTTTACAGCGCTGGGACGGGTAATTACAAAGCTCTGTTATAAAATGTATATCCGAGGCACCACAAGTAACAATATTTCCAGTCCCTAGCTTTGTTCTCTTTCTCCACGTTCTTTATAATTTGCCAGAACCCCCACCTAGCACTTTAATTCCTTCATTTTTATTACAGTTCCTCCTGAATTTCCAGAGGCCCCTCTCTGGGTGTGTCTGAGCTGCACATCCGTCCCATCCTACGAACATCAATGGTGTATGTAGGAAACACGCAAAGTGCGAGGGACTCGGGAGGAGGGGGGTAGTCTGGACCCACCAGGAAAAGGTAAACTCGAACTGATTACACACAAGGAAGAGGGGAAACTGAGGATGGGAAATCTTAGGAGCCAGCTGGAGACTGGGGGAAGCACAGAGATTAGACATGGCGGGGGGGGGGGGGGGGACTATGACCCCCCCCCCCAAGGCTGCAGGGACAAAGGTGGTGTCACGGAGCCTTGGGGCTAAGGTCACTAGGTAGAGGTTAGAACCACAATAGGCCTGTACATGGGGCACTGGAACCACTGTCAGAAATGCCCAAACAAAGGCAGAGAGAGGAGGAGAAATGCCTTGGCTTCTTCCTCCCTCCCAGACCCCAACTGCCCCCGAGCCTCCCATTATCTGAAGCCAACTAAATGCCACCTGCCATGGGACCTTGGGAAATGCAGCCAACATCGCATTTCTCTTATTTATTTATTTGTAAAGCTCCTCTTTTATATTCTGAGAGGCTCGTTTCCTTGAAAAGTGGAATTTTCCAGTAGTAACATTTTAATTTAAATAATCTCCCCTTGGATGAAGGCAAGCCTTGGGGACACAATGTTTTGTTCAAGCTCAGTGGGGCTTAGCAAGGGGATGAAGCTTGTACAGGGAATCACTGAAGACCACAGAGAGCCCCCAGCATCTCCGCCTGGGGGTTTTAAGTCCGGAGGATCAGGGATGAGGCCCGACAAGTCCCGTGGCTACATCTACTCCCCTTTCTTTTCCTTTTTTGCTTTGTCTGTCCCCCTACCAAGTAGATCCAGGGGGAAAAGCAGGACAGCATGCTCACGTCTTGGAGTCAGGATTTTCGTGTTCTCCTATTTGCCTGTTCATAGTCATCCTAAATAGCTACCAATTACCGAGAACTTCCCGTGTAACTTTCACCATAGGAGCAATGCACCACCATCATCTCCTACTTACTAACAACGAAGCCGAAGCCCTGGGAGATGAAGTTGCTCTCCCAGCCTGAAGACCTAGTAGGCGGTGGACACAGGCTGTATCGGGGCTCATTCCTCCCTGACTCCAAAGCACCAGCAGGACGATCTTCTGCTTCCTCCTCACCACAGAATGCGAGGCGAGGCGCTTACAATGTCTGAGTTCGCGTCACAGGAGGACAATCCGCATTGACCTTGCTGGCTTTCCCCGAGAGGCTGGGATTCCCCAAGTAGATAATGTACGTGAAAGTGTTCTGAAAACTCTTAAGACCCCCTTGCTTTATATCCTATTATCTCCCCTTCTGCTTCTAGCAGGCACTGTCTGCTTCCTTAAGTCTCTCCATGTGGGGCTGAGCTACTATTTTTGGCCTGCCAAGCTGTTTTCGTTTTTCACCAGAATGCATGCTCCATTTGGGTAATGGGAACAGATGTGACAATGGGAACAAAACTCCTACCAGCCACGTTCTAACCCAAACATCCCAGGCGCGGCTTCCAGAACTCATCTCCTCACGTCTGCTCCTGGACGGGGAAATGGGAGAACGCAGAGCTCCGTCTCACTGTCTTTTACTAGCCTTGATCATTTCTGATAAGTGCTCTTGGTAATCACTTTTCCTTCTCACAGCTTTGAGTTCTGGTGTGTTGTCCATATTATATTAATAAAGGTCCGCGGGGAAAGTGTGATTAGTCGGGAGGTTAAGAAATAATTGTAAGAAAATGTTTTGACATTATGTTAATGCCTGTCAGTGTATTATCCCCAATTTAAAGTTAATCACCAAAATTATATTGCAATTTCAAAAATGTAATGAAATAAGATTTGTTGAGGTGTGAATAATAAAGAAACCAAGAGCCGAGAGCTAGAAGAGAAGTAAACTTCTTATTTAACTCTTTTGTGGTTTCCTGCCAAAGGGCAAAGAAATAAATGGTGCTTTGGGGCCTGTGGATCTTGGCAAAAAAAATGGATTCACAATCCAGAGGAAAACAAGAGGTCTTTGTCTACAAGGCAACACAACCAAGTATTGAGATACAATGTTGAAATTTAAATCCGTGTCAAAAGGGTTCCAAAAATCTGGATGTTTTTCATGATGTGGGCAAGATATTTAGACACTTGATAAATTATTCAATTTTCTTATAAAATGCTGGTGTCTTGCCCACTCGCTGACTTTAGGCTTCCAATGGCCTGTCAAACGTTTCTGCTTGGGTGCCCGGTCACCACCTTGAAATCAAACCAAGCTTCTCACGTTTCCCCCAAAGCCAAGGCTCCTACTTTATGTTGAGTGGTAGCAGGATTTTCTCAGGCTCTGGTCCTTGGATCTCTGGAGTCCTCTTTGACCCCTTCAATATTTATGCCATCTATTCATATCCAGGCCTGAACACTCTTTTGAGCCGTCCTTTAAAAATAAACATGAAAACAATGAATTTTGGAACACTGAAAAAAATAAAATAAATAAAATAAAATAAAATTTTCAAAAAAATAAAAATAAACACGAGAATGAGAGCACCCATTTGCACACACTGGCCACAAGACAGGCTTCTGCTGTGAGGTGTGTTGTGTAGATAACCCTCAGCCCTCCGGACAACTCTGTAGGATGGACAGCATGATCCCAAAGAGAGCAAATGGAGCTGGGAAATGCTCACCGGCCTGGCTGCTTGCGGGGTGAGTATTGGAGTAGGTCTCTCTGCCTCAAAGGAAGCATGGCATCCACGGGCCGGCGTATGAGCGCTGTCCTGAAGACCCCCCAAGCCAGCGCAGGGCATGCCAAGCCGCCGAGAGGTGTTGGTGGCCGTTGCCCCTATGCCCTAGTTCTTTCATGCCACATCCACCTTGCCTGTCTTGGTCCCCACTGCCACTATGTGTATCCCGCCGCCCAGAACTCCCTGCCGGGACCGTAGCCCGCCCTGCATCCCAGCTCCTTCCTCTACCTTGAACGCAGCTGCGGGATGACTCTTCCCAGACTGGCTCTTGTGAGTTCTCTATGCCTCCTCTGATGCATCCTCAGTTTCCTTTGGAGAAAATTCAAACTAAGCCAGCCTTTGTCGCCTGCCATCATCCATCCATCCCCACCACCATCGCGCTTTTGGAACCCCCCACTTGCATAAGGCAGGTGTGCTTCTCAGGCTCCCACTGCCTCTGAACTGCTCGTGCAGTTTCTCTTACTGTGACTGCCCCTTAGCTTCCACTTGAGTCTTCTACTTTGCTAAGACCCCACTCAAAGGACCCCTCCTCCAGGAAGCTTTCCAGGACCACCCGGCCCTCCAGCTAGCTTTCCCCTTCCCTGACCTCTCATAGTGCTTCTTATCTGCCTCAAACATGTGGCATTAATCAAAGCCCGCCTTGGACTGTGAGCAGCTCTTGCCTTCAACTCAGAGCAATGCAGTCTGGTGGGGAAAAGCACATACTTCCAATGAGGACAGATGGGTGGTTAAGTCTCGAATCTGCCACTAATTACCAGTTTGATTTGTCAGACTACTAGTGAGTTTGTGCCCGTCTTTTTAACAATCGCTTCGGTGATAGCTTTTATTTGCTAAACACTGCTTGTGTGGCTAAGTGCCTTACAGGTGTTACCTTTCATAAAAAGGAGGTGATCATATTATCCCCATTTTAAGGACAAAGAAACTGGGCTTCAGAGAAGTCATTAGGTAATTTACATAAGTCAAAAAGCCCATAAGTATGAGCTGGGATTTCTCTGTGGGATCCAAAAGGAGTTTTAACTTATCTCGAGGGTTTTTATTTATTTATTTGACAGACAGAGATCACAAATAAGCAAAGAGAGAGAGGAGGAAGCAGGCTTCCCTGCTGAGCAGAGAGCCCAATGCAAGGCTCGATCCCAGGACCCTGAGATCATAACCTGAGCCGAAGGCAGAGGTTTTAACCCACTGAGCCACCCAGGTGCCCCTCTCAGGTAACTTTTAATTTGCATCTTGAAACACACTGTGTCCTGTTAGCATTTCAAGCTTCTCCAGTCACATACTGTGAAGACAAGCCCCCACCCCCACCCACCCCCAAGGCCCTGCCCTTCAGTCTCTCGGTCCCCTGCCTGCTTATTCCCATTCTTTCCCAGTAGAGGGAGTGGAGGAGGGAAGAGAGCTGCCATCAGCTTCTCAAACCCGCCTCCCTGAGCTCACACCCGGTAGATGCAGAGAACCAAGGACCTTCTCCTTCCTGGCTCCAAGAGCCTCTCCACGCGGCTGCTGCAGACAGATCGTGTGGCTCAGACCACAGCTTGAACTTCTATGCTCTTCCCCACGTGCCAGGTGCTGAAGACTAGGCACCTGCCCACTAGGAGAAATGTCCTCTCATCCATCTCAAATCGGTTGCCATTTAATTTCATGAGGCTGGATGAATAGGACCACCCACTCCGCCCATGCGGAGAGAGCCCTGCCTTATTTCACATCCGTCTGCCCGTGCTCCCTGGGCTCCACGCAGCTCTGTCATACCAAGCTCTGATCAGCCGCGTTTCCCTTTGCCTCTGCACCCCGTCTCACTCCCGATGCCTCTCTAATCAGCCACACTGCTCTTCGCTGGCCTTTCAACCTTTCATTTATACCCTCCTTGAGATAAGACAGCTGGCCGTGGCTGCTGCGTACAGAGTCAGGATGCACTACTGACTTACTGGATGGCATAATATTTCCACATCCCATTCCCCAGCCCTGCCACACCATCATGTGTCTTGTCGCAGCTCTGATGGCCACTGGGCATGGAGCAGATGTCTTCATTGAGCTGCCCATAATGACATCGGCTATAGAGCTTTCTTTCTCTCTCTTTCTTTTTTTCTTTCTTAACCTCTTTTTCTCCTTTTAACACAAACATTGCAATTAATTCAGGGCCCATTGGTGTGTTCATAGAGTTTAGGTCACTGCCCCCCAGTGGGCATTGTCTAGCCCTGGTGTGCAATGAGATGACTGCCTACCAGAGAAATTCCTTAAAGCAGTTCTGGTCCCCACAGTATTTGAACCCAAGTTGAAGGGCAAATGTTTATATGAGAGGCCATTCTGCTACCGGGGAAGCTCCTGGATTTCTAGGGCAGTAAGTTAGCTTTCCAAGATGAGTATGCATTGATGTGTAGAGCAGGGGAGATCGGAGTATGGGGAACTTGCTCTTCTCTTTCAAGGCTATAATGGATGTCACCAAGATAGGTCAGGTTGGTGGTAGCACTTGGTCTTCTCTGCATATTTGCAACTGAGTCATAGTGCTAAAGCCTATATTCTCGGTGTTTTAGCAAAGAACTCCAGCACCTTATCGGAAGGGTCCTTTGTCTATATCCCATGTGCCCCTGGTGGAGTCTTTATCAGTCAGGGCTCTGTAGAGAAACAACCAGCAGGGTGTGTGTGTGTGTGTGTGTGTGTGTGTGTGTGTGTGCGCGCGCGCGTGCGCGCACGTGCCTGTGTATAAAAATTTACTTCAAGGAATGGGCTTACACAATCATGAGGACTGGCAAGACTGAAATCCATGGGGCAGACTGGAAGGCTAGAAGCTTTCAGACACAAGCTGATGCTATAGTCTAAAGGCAAAATTTCTCATTCCTCATTCCTCAGTTCTGCTCTTAAGGCTTTTCAACTGGTTGGAGGAGGCCCCTGTGCATTATCAAGGATAATCTCTTTTATATGAAGTCAGCTAACTGTCGACATTAACCACTCTACAAAATACCTTCAGAACAACACCTAGATTAGGGTTTGATTGAATAATTGGGTACTATAGCCCAGCCAAGCCAACACATTACCCACCTTAGAGCCAAAGGCAATAAGCTGTAGCATGGAGGCTTCCTTTTTAAACTCATACCAGCCCACATGAGTCCCTTCACTGCACAGCAAATGTCAGGCCCCTGGGCGCTTTCAAAACTCACTGGCCCTGAGCTAGTTACAATGCTGGTTCTGGGCACTTTCCTAGGACCACCTGAAATGTGGTCCTCCCTTCCTAGTGGGTGACATTCCCACCCAACCCAACTCTTGAATTTCCCAATATTTTAATGATACGATCAGGCTCTTCTCACTAGATCTTGGGATTGTTTTCTCACATGACTCTCAGTATCACATGAACCCCTATTGTGGGGTCCATTTCACTGAGCTTCTGGGTCTCCTGCTGTCCACTCCAACCACACAGACTGACTTCACTGGTTGGTCAAAGCTCATCTAGGAGAGGAAGGAGATTCAGACAAAGAAACGTGATTTATGAACGTACAGGGAAGGATAGGAATTGGGCAGGGTTCTACATGCTCAGATGGACAAGGGCTACATGGAGGGGAGAAAAGGGGTCAAAAATCCCAGAGTAAAAATCTGGACACTTCCACTTACTTGCTGTGACCGTGGACACCTCATTTAGCCTCTCCAACTCTTTGTTCTCCAGAATGTCCCAGAGATGCATAAACCTACTTCATAAGTATGGGGAGATAATCATATATGCTAAGCGAATTCATGTTTTCTTCTTTCAGAAGATCTATTCTTCTAGCCCCCTTTCCATTAGTGAGCCAAATGGTGGGCTCCCATCTGTACAGGGTAGCATTCTAGGTATCTATTGCTATGTAAAAAAAAAAAAAAAAAAATTCCCCCAAAACTTAGTAACTTAAAACAATAACAGTCATTCCCTGTGCTCATGAATCTGCAATTTGGGCAGAGCTGAGGGATAGACTGTCTCCTTTCCATGTGGCATCTGCTGGGACAGCTTGATGGGAGCTAGATCGACTTCCAAGCTCACTCCCTCACATGGTTGATGAGTTGGTGCCTCCGTTTCTCTCACATAAGTTTCTCGATAGGGTGATGGGTTTCTTTTCACCCCCATGACAGGATTCTAAAAGATAAGAAGAGGAAGCTGCCAGTTTCAGAAGCTAGCAGTGTTACTTCTGCTGAAATCTCTTGACCAGCCACATGGCCTGCCTGTATGTAGAGGGAGTAGACATGAACCATACTTATCCAGGAGAAGGGTGTCAAGGAACTTCTGTCTCTGCTCAATTCACCACAACATTATGTCAACATTGAGAAATAGGACCAGATTAACCTCTTGCCTGAAATAACTGAAAACCGAACAAAATATAGAAGCCAACGTTACTCAATTACACACACAGTGCACATAGGCAATGAGGGCTAGCAATTCCTGTGAATGGGAAACAAAAAGGTGAGCCCTGAGGTTGTCCCAGCTTACTGCCTAGAGGAAGTTTCTAAGCTACAGAGCAGGGAGGGAAACCCAAGAAGAGTCTAGCATTTCTCTATTAGTTGAGGAGACAGGTTCTAAAAAAGATAAGGTCCCTAGAGAGGAAAAGAGAAAGCTGCAAAGAGAGAGAACTCTAGATATCTGTAGGAAGTCCCCATCACACATTCAGTTGCATACTCATCAGAATGTGTATGTGAAAACCAAAAAAAAAAAAAAAAAAATTGTCTGACCCCACAAAGAAAGAGAGAAAGAGTCACCTGAAAGGATTAGCAGGGACAGAGCCTGGAGGTCATGAAGGACCAGGAATAGTGCCAATATTCCCATAGGCCAAAGTGAAAAACCTCATAATTTAAAGGGCTAAGAGATATCTTGCCTCAAGAGTTAGGGAATATTAGCCTTATGCTAAATGCTGTTCTGGTCCTACCCAAAAAAGCTTAAAAAGTATCAAAGTCTCTCCAAAAAATTTGACCATGTTCTGGAACAAAACTGAAAGTTCTTTAATGGAATTCAAAAACATTCCACAACCAAGAAGGCAATGGCATTAATGATGTGTAGCACCCAACCAAGAATCATCAGGCATGCAAAGAAGCAGGAAAATACAACTCCAGAGGAGAAAAACCGACCCAGAAATGACACAGGTAATTGAATTAGTAGACAAGAACATTAAAATACTCATAATGACTGTATTCCATATATTTAAGAAGCTGCTGGAAGACACTAGTGTTCTCACTAGAAATGGAAAGAAGATAACAGGGCAACATCTCTAAAGTGCTGAAACCATCCCCAGTGAGGAAGCCTTCTGCATACTCTCCTACTTTGTATTGGTTTCCTAAGGCTACTATAAAATTTACCACACACCATGTATCTTAAAACAACTGAAATTTATTCTGTCACAGTTCTGGAGGCCAGAAGTCTGAAATCAAGATGACAGTAGGGTTGGTCCTTCTGGAATCTCTGAGAGAGAATCTGTTCCAGGCTTCTCTCCTAGCTTCTGGTGGTTGCCAGCAACTCTTGGCTTATAGACATATCACTCCAGTCTCTGTCTCCATCACCATGTGGTCTTCTTCCCTAGGTCTTCAAATATTTCTTTCCTTGCAAACACAGGAGTCATTGGATTTAGGACCACCTGCCTTGCTCAGAATGACTTCATCTCAGCTTGTCTTCATTATATCTATAAAAACCCTGTTTCCAAATAGGATCACATGCATAGGTACAGGGAGTTAGGACTTTAACAGACCTTGTCGGAGGATACATCCCATTACACTATTCTCCAGTCTCTCTGTGGCTGGGAAGGGTCCAGGGGAGCATGCCAAAGCCCTGGAGAAGGTCAGAGTCACCAGGTGGATGAATCCTGGATCCCTGAATCACAATGTGGAAGACCAGCCCAGAAGCACGTGACTGAGCTGTGACATGAGGGGGAACATAAAGTGGTAGTGGAATAAGCTACTGAGACTATCAAGAAGATGACTGTGTGCCACCATTATGGGGATAAAGTGAGATCAGGCATGTGAAGAACCTGACACACAAAAGGCGCTAAGTCATTGGGAGCATAATTAAGACACTCATAAAGAGAAGAGGGAGGGATGAGTCTCTATTAGGTCTCAAGTTGGGCTCTCTGTGAACTTTGGGGGAGACTTGGAATAGTGAGAGGCTTCTAGTGGATTATCAAAAGACTTTGATCCAAATAGAAATAAATCACCCAATAAAAAGACAGAGAGGGCCCCTAGGTCCCTGAAAGCATAGCATTGCTCTCATCATACCGCTACTCTCTTCCCATTCCAAAAAGTACAGTTGAGAGGGTGCACCATTTTATTTAGGTAATCATTAGGCAGAACAGACAGGTGATTCAAACTAAACGTTTGACCCATTAAAGTGGCAGATCCCGTCACAACAAACCCCGGTACATAAAACCTCAGGTTCTGGCTGAGCCAGAAAGGAAATCCAATCTGCTGTTTCCAAGCAAAATCAGTTTACAAAATTACTTTCTGTTCCCCACACATCTCCTGAAATGACTATAGACCAAATAATCAATTGATTTGAAGCCATTTTTTATTCTCATCCAAAATGGAGAGATATTTTTCATTCCTATCCAAAAGGGAAAATGTTAAATCACATGTGAATTGCAGATATAAGCATTTAAAGACTGTTTTCCTCTTTTGTTTGTGAATAATTTTTCATTTTATGAAGGAACCAAATATCTCAGTAGGTAAAATCAATAGCAGCCACCAGAGCGGATGGAAAATTCTCCAGGCTTAATATGGTTTCATGCATGGCTGTCAAAGCTGAATGTCTTAAGGGAACAAATAGTGAATTCCCCGCCTTGGAGGAGATGTATGAATTAGAGTCTTTTCTTTTTAAAACTAATCTGTTGCATAATGGTTCATTCATTCAACAAATATTTATTAAGCGCTTATTGTGTGCTACCTACTACATCAAATGTTTGGAATACACAAAAAATAAAATTGGGGGCCTACTCCAGAGGGAAGAGAGTCTAGTGGAATAATAACTATGATTTAAAGAGAGCTTACTAAATTTCAAGCACCATTCTAAGCACTTTGTACATGTTAATTCGTGTACCCCACAAGACACCCCTGTGAGATGATATTAATATCCTTATTTTACAGACAAGGGATGGAGTCCCACAGCTTAGTTGGATGTAGAGCTAGGATATGAGCCCAGACAGCCATATTCCAGAGACCATGCTTTCCTTATGCATAAAGCCAATATGCAAGCATGCCATCTCCCCAATGTGACATTTGTGACACAGACCCTAAGAATCTTGAGGAGGAGATCCTATGTCTCAGTCTCAACTTATTATTGTTTTTTTTTCCCCAATTTTTAGAAGAGTGTGTGGTATGTGACATTCATTTGTTTTTCAGTTGTTTAATTAAATAATCAAATAGACTAACAGAGAAAATAATCTGGTAGACCTGAATAAGCAGCTCCCACATTTGTCTGGGAAAATCACAGAAGGATTCCCAGGGGTGGTGATTTTAAGCTGGTTCTTCTGGGAAGGCAAATTAAGCAGTTGATAGATCATCTAGGGGAGGGAAAACATTCTGGGAAGCAGGAGTTCAAAAACACACAGGCAAAGGCACCAAGGCAGGTATAGCATGGCCAGCTGAGAGGATTAGAAGTAGCAAGAGGATTAGATATAGCCGGTAGGAAGGAAGGAAGGAAGGAAGGAAGGAAGGAAGGAAGGAAGGAAGGAAAGAAAGAAAAGGAAGAAGGAAGGAAAGAAAGAAAGAGAGAGTGTGTGAGCTTACAATGATTGGTAAGAAAGGTAATTGATTTGTGCAGTGTTAATCTTTATCCTGAGCAAACAGTGCTTCTCAGACAGTCTCTTGGAGCCCTGAAAAAGAGTTGTTTGGTGCTTTTCTTCTTTATTTTTAGGGGAAAAAAAAAAAGACATCAGAAAGCTCTTTAGAGTTATGGTTTCCTGGGGAGGTTGTTCCTAAACAAAACCTCAGATGTGTGCTTCCTATCAGGATCCAGGAGACCAATCGAGGTGCTCCAGCACCCCCAGAACTGGGAGTCGCATCTTGGTCCACCAGGAATTCTGAGCCAAGGCCACCTACTGGGAAGCTCTTTGTTGGGTGGAAAAAGTCAGCAGAACTTTGGCAAAAGTTGTTGTAGGTGTGGAATTCCAACATTGGATGGTCAGAAGCAAAGGACTGGCTGTTGGTGTATTCTTGTTTTCTGAACTCCAAGATTATGACTGAACTTGAAAATCACCTAAAGGGCCAAGCTGAGAGAAGCAAAGAACACGTGGTGATGAAAGAACACTTAAAAAAAAAAAGGAAGGAAGGAAGGAAGGAAGAAAGAAAGAAAGAAAGAAAGAAAGAAAGAAAGAAAGAAAGAAAGAAAGAAAAGAAAAGTAAAGAAAAAGATAGAAAGCAGCAGGAACCCCTGGGTGAAGCAGTCTGTTAAGGGTCTGACTCTTGATTTCGGCTCAGGTTGGGATCTTAAGGTCCTGGGTTGTAGCCCCATGTTAGGTCCTGTGCTCAGCAAGAAGTCTGCTCCAGAGTGTCTCTCCCTCTCCCTCCCATTTATTTTCTCTCTCTCTCTATCTCTATCTCTCAATTAAATAAATAAGATTAGAAAAAAAAAAAAAAAAAAAGGAGCAGGAACAGGAAGAGGTTTGGATACTATCCAAGTGGTGGACTAAAACGAGCCAAACCCCAGACAGAAATTTCTGCCACTTGCTCCCAGTTTGTGCACAAAATAAAGTCAAGAGAATAGAAAGACCCTTACTGACTCATCAGCTGTCTTGGCCTTTTCACCAAGAACTATCCTCTCTTAATTTCTTTTCTTCTAACTTTCTTGACTGACTGCTTTGGTGCTGACCAGAGTCTCTGGTTCTGTGATGGACTGTGTGCTCTGTTCGTGTAAGTAAGCCATGCTGTGCTCAACCAGCGTCATAGTTCTTGCTGTTCTCGTCTGTTCAGACCATTTGGGTTCTAGAACCTGACTTCTAGTTATGTTGTTCTTTCCCCCTTATGGCATCCACCATTACCCAAGCGTCAGCAAAACATTAAAAACATTAAAACCAAACTATCTGAGCATGGAACCCTGCAGGCACCAAGAGATAGTGCCAAGATGGACCTTCAAACGGTATTCCCAAAATAAATACCCAAGGCACCGAGGATGTTGCCAATGTCTGATGTCTGAGTTTCAAAGGTAATTCAAATACCTATGCTCCATCAACATTCCCAGCCAATCATTCGGCCAGAAAATTTACTGAGTACCTACGACGTTCCACATTCATGGCATCCATCTAAATACCATGGTTATATAGTTATAACACATTATCAACTACCTCCAAGAATTTATGTTCAATGTGAGGGATGATTTCTTCAGCACAATTATTTGGTATCTCAGCTTCTCCAAAACTTATTTTTCTGAATCAAAACAGGACAATTATTCTTGAGCTGTTACTGTCTGTCGCATGTGGTCTTACATCCCCAGTTTGCTCTGATATTGTCCCTTGATGTTTGTTTCTTGCTTCCTGAAGAATCCATGGAATTTATGGAAACATCCTTGCCTTACTCCTAGAATCTGTCAACAGCCTGAAGAGTCTACCTTCTGCTCCTTCCACAACTGCCCCATGCCCTGTGGAGAGCCTACCATCCCCAGACCTCTCTTCCTTGGGCAAAGCTGAGGCATCAGCAAGACCTGGAAGAGTCCAGTGCCTTCTCATATCACTACCAGGAACAGGTTTGACCTGCCATCACTTGGAGCCTCTTAACCTCTGCTCATCCTCATTGACCAGGAAAGTCTACTTTTGAGCTTCTGATGGCTCCTTCCCTTCACCCTATATACCTATGGGAATCCCTATGTCCCAAGTCACCAATAAGGAGGGATTCACGGCTCCTGGCTGATCCCATGGCCCTAGAGTACCTTACCCTCTGCTGTCACAGTCATTCCAGGATGACTGGCTTTCTGCTCCTTCAGCCAAACCTCATTCTCACCAGCAGATGTGCCTTTTACTTGGAGCTAAGGGGATATGTCTCAAAGGGAAAGAAATTCTAGAAGGCACCATATGGTAAAAGACAAACAGTGGAGTATAAGATCTACAGGAGTTTAGATATGGAAGAATCACTGTGAATGGGGGGGATGCCCTGAACTGTGGGGCTCAATCTCAGTCATGAAGGATGAGAAACTCTCAGATTAGTGCCTAAAAGGAGGAAAGACATTTTAGAAGGTGTGGGCCCTGCCAGCAAAATCAGGGAAAAAAGAACAGGAGAGAACACCAGGAAAAGCCAGGGAAAGATTGCTCTAGGTGCCCTCAGGCAAATGTAAGAGGCCTCCATTCTGGAAGCAGGATCCATTCCTCATTCTTCAGGGCTTTCATCCAGTGCCATGTCCTCTTGGAAGCCTTTCCTAGAGCCGCCAAACATATGGATACTGTTAATGTGCAACCTCTTTAGTTCACCTAGGGATGAGTTCAATGAGTTTTAAGTTTTGTGGAAGCATTAATAACTTAAGACCTATAATGTATGCATATTCTTTAGCACATAGATGGGGTGGCCCTATAATTTATCTTCCACACTAGGGCACCTTGGGGAATATGAGGGGATCAACCAAAAATTACTCTAAGACAACAGGCATTAACCAATATGGCCCCAGGCTAACAGGGTGTATTATCACCCTATCAATAACAAATTTCTTTCTATGAAATTAAAGGCTGATGATCAGTTAAGGAATGTCAAAATGGTCTCATGTTGAAGTTGGTTGACCGTGTTGTCCTGTGCTATCTCAGTATTACTATCCAAGGTAGCCACTCTCCACTGAGTGTATAGCCTTTTTTGTTCTCAGAAGTAAGATTTGCTCTTTAAATGGAGTATTTATTTCTTAAACAAGCAATAACTGCATTTTTCCTAATTGCCAGACACTGTGTAATATTCAGGAAATGCATGAGTGAAAAAGCATAGCCCCTTGTCTACTAAGAGCTCACAGTCTAACAAGAGTCCACTTACTCACTCACTAACTCATTCATTCATATATTCAACAAATATTCATCAAGAACTTATCATGCATCAGGCCAGGTGGTAGTGAACAACTGCCCAGTCTTTGCCCTAATGGAGCTCCCAGATGGTCCTCCAGGCAGCAGGTAAGAATAAGCCATTAGTAAATGTATTTGTGAGCTTTAACGTTGGCCCAACGGAGAGAAGTCCCACTTCTGCTTGGACCAGTTAGTGGGACTTGACAGAGAAGAAGAAAATGAAGACATAACCAAGCAAAAGAGAGGGGGAAAGATAGTTTGGGCAGAGAAAACAGCACAGGCAAAGGTTGGGAGGCAGGAAACAGCAAGATGAAAGATGTGAGATGAGAATGGAGAGATGAGAGATGAGAGATGAGAATGTGGGTTGGACCACAGTGTGACCCAGTGGCCAAGCTGAGGACTTTGGATGTGACATATTAGTCAACAAGGGGACACTGAAGCTCGGTATCAAGCTCATGCTATGATCAGGTATGTATTTTAGAGAGATTATTGTTTTTGAGGGATCTATAACAATTCCTCCAAGAGTTAACTTGCAGGAGACATTAGACCATGATATCCATTACCTGTCCTTCCTTGCTTATTCTAGCTTCCTAGAGGGCAGTGCAGTGTCCACAGACTCTCCTTGTACCTGAAGGAACATCATTATTTTATAGGATGCTTTCTCCTAGATAGAGGGTGTGTTCCTACAAATAAATGGCCTATTGTCATCAGAGCCTGAAGTTGTACAATCAAGTCTGTGATGCCTCAGAACTGTTGATGGCTGAATTGTTATGTAGATGTGAGTTCCATGACTGGGAACTATATAACCTCATAAAAATAGCATCATTGCAAGACCTGGCTTTATTTCTCTGCCCATTTTCCAATCACCTGGAGAGATGTCTGCCTCAGCCAAAAGGGACATGGATGAGAGTCATTCTTAACATCAAATGGTCTGCTAGCTGCCCCTGATCCTGTCCCCATGTCCCTAGATCCTCCTAGTGGCTTTAGAATATTCTTATTTCCTCTCTTGGGAGGCAGCTTGTACTGCACCATCTGCTTATTCAACACACACTAACTTTTGATCTTAGACCTAAGGCTCTGAGTTCTTGAATATATATGGCTTTTGCTTAATTCATAAGGACCATGGGAAGAATAAGAATTAGGCCATTTCCCCTGTGCTCCAAAACAACCCTGTTGCCTCCCACAATAATAGGATACTTCTGGACAAGTTTCTCAGATATTATAAATTCAATTCCTTAATATTTTCACAATGCATTAAAATCCAGTGGGGGCTTCAGTTAATCTGCCAGAAACTATCTTTCTTTAGTTCACTTTCTATCTGTCAATAAAGACCCAAATCTTGGCCCACAAATGCATATTTGGCAAAAATTGCAATTTATTTTACTCTACCTTAATGAATCTGTTTCAGAATCATCCTATTGTACTTCCTGACAAAGATTTAAACTTTGACAATTTGAGGTAAACCGAGTTCAATGAGTCCTTTAGGAGTGTTTTCAGTTTAATCATAGAATAATATGTCTTTCTCTCCTTGGATTTGGATCTAAGTTTAGTATGTTTACGCAGAGCCAGAACAGCTACATTGTGTGCAAGGCCCAATGCCAAAGGAAAATGTGGAATATCTTATTCAAAAAATTATTAAGAATTTCAAGACAATGTTAGACCAAGCACAAGGCCTTTCTAAACACAATGCTGTGTGATTGCACAGATCACATGCCCGAGAGGTAGGCTTTTCATATTAATTTGATTCTGGGCTGGGAAAAAGGCATCTGCTGTATTCTGATATCTACCAAGAAGACCTTAGTCCCTCCAGGATACAAACCATTGATCCAAGCTGACAGCTAAGAAAATATCCTCTACTTTCCAATGCCAAGACCACCGTCAAGTTGTTTTTAGATGCATGGTGACCCACTGGTCCTTGACCTTTGCAATGTAGACATAAGTAGAAGTTCTGTGAGGATTACTAGACCCCCTTCCACACTATCCAATCTCCATCTTCATTGCTTCTTTACCATGCTTGGAGTTTGTCTCCAAGTACAGATGAGAGAGAAACAGATCTTCTCTATTTTTAGATTCCCCAAAGCCCTCTGTAGATTTCTACTCAAACCCACAACCCTTGGCCATGCTCAGCTCAGAAGGGGCAGGGGCAAAACCTCTTCACAGAGATCACACCAGTGTTAATTGTATTGTTACCTGGCTCTCACCCTACTAAAAAAATTTTGTGAAATTATTAAGAATGGAGACAATTCATGGCAGCAGAGATATCACCACCTTAGGAGACGGAATGTGAGCTTTAAAATGCTGTGATTCATTTATCTTGTTGCCTAAGTTCTCCTGTGTTTCCCATTCCCTAAGGTAATGGAGTCACTCATTGATTCACACATTTGTTCAAAAATAAATTAATCAAATGACAGTAGATGCTATACAATGGGCATATTGTGGGATACAAGAAAGACAATGGTCTCATGAGACTTCTTTTCTAGATCAGGTGTGTCAGCAAATTCTGGCCTGCAGACTATCTCTAGTGCAATACCTATTTTTGTAAATACAGTTTCAGCGGAATATAGTCATACCCACCCGATGCTCAAATTATCTATGGTTCCACAATGGCAGACTGAGTAGTCGTCACAGAGATTGTAGAGTCCGCAAAGCCTGAAGGGGCTATTTGACCCTTTCAAGAAAAGTTTGACAAGCGTTGGACTATCAGATGAGTGAGACAGGGGGAAAACAGATAAAAATATATACCATGTGAGATCAAGTCGCCATGAACCCTGCATGAATAAAAAAGGTTGGAGGATTGAGAATTTTGAGATAACTGGCATGGCAAAAACCACTACAGATAAGCTGGTCAGAGAAATGTTCTCTGAGGAGGTGACCTCAAGGCCAAGAAAGATGGAGAAGATGTCGCATTTCCCGAGGAAACAGAGAATGTGAATGCCCTGAGCAACAGAGTAAAGCTTATTCTATTTGGAAATTCTATTAAGCATAGTCTAGTTGGAATGGGAGGGGCTGAGAAGTAAGAAAAAATGGGCCTTTATCAAAATTGTATTACATTCTATGGTTTTCCTTTTTCTGTTCTTTATAATTATAGACATCAGAGCCTGGGGAAAAAATTGCTAGTAATCCTTGAAATGTTGTCACTTCCTTTTCCATGGCTTCCATTTACAGATAGTTTCTTCTTGTCTTCTTATCCTTAGATAAACTACAAGGGATGGAAAACGCTACAGAGATGCTCTTAGAGGGACAACACCTCCGACATGGCCATAATAAACTGACTTGTAAATGGAAGACGTGTCATCCAGTTCCTCAACTACAAAGGACAGAAAATGCCAGAGAGAAGCACTAGGTGAATGACACTTCCAACATGGTTGTGACAAACTGAGTCACCAATGGAAGACGTGTCACCCCATTTCCTTTACCCGCCATCAACATGACTTAAAATATAAGATGCTTTTTAGTGTGTTATAATGAAAAGAAGTTGGATCTCAGTGTCACGGAGATGCTTTCCAGGCTGACAAGCGATTTACCTTCTCTGAGTCACAATTTTCTAATCTAGAAAATGCAGTTAATAATGCCAGCCTTTGAGGATTTTTATAGAGAATAAATGATATAATGCATTGACAGTGGGTTCCTGGGTTCCTGGGTGCTGACTACATGTGATTTTACTGCTCTCACCCTTCTTCCCTTCCACAGCTTGTGTTGATTCATGACCTGACTATGGCTCCTTCTGATCCTTTATCAGTCTGTCTAGCATCCCCAGAGGCAGCGTTGCCTGCCCTCAGTGTAAGGGAAGTGTTGACATGAGAGATGAGCAGTGCCTGCTCACACATCTTGCTGATGCCCTAGAGTAGACAATGGATTAGCCTTTGAGTACAAACATTTCACTTCTCTCTCTGGAGGCTCCCCTGCCTGAGCCCACCCAGTCCGCTTTTAGACAAGGCTAAGATCACTGGCCCATTTGGTTAAGTTGGGAAAAGCAGTCTTTTGACTGAAATTAACAAATTATTTAACATCGCCCAGGCCTTGGTGGATCTTGGACTACCAGCAGAAGCAACGCCTAAGAGCTTGTTAGAAATAAAGAATCTCAGGTCACACCCCTGGCCCACTGACTCAGAATCATCATCTTAACAAGATCTTCATGGGAGCTGCATGCACATTTAAGTTTGAAAACCACTGCTGGAGGACAGGGGTTCTTAATCCAGCTTTTATTCAAGTGTCTTAACCCCCATCCCCAGAGAGTCTTTCACTTGGTCTGGCATTTTTGGAAACCTTCATGAATGACCGTCATGTTCAGCTGATGAAGAACTGCTGGTCTATGAACTACTTCTCTAGGTTGATACTTCCAAAGACCTCAGCACTGCTAAGAGTCAGGCCCCAAATCACACAGCGAATGCCTAACAGAGATGGGATTGGAAATACAGTCTCCAAATGCCTACTCTACATTCACTACTCTGTATCCCATTGCCCTTCCCTGGGCAGATAGATTAAGGATGTATGTTGACTCTAATAATGATCTGTAAATTGATCATGGCAGACAAAATTAGAATTCCTAATTCTAATCCATTGAACCTACCCAAACCAAATTTTCAAAAGAACTGTCCTGCTCAAATTTTTATTCAAGATTATAATAAGGGCAGATGATTTCATGAAATATCTTTGCCATACCTGTCCTTCTGGATAAATTTTCATGCTTCTACAATATTGTGTGTATCAAACTAATGCTTTTCTTTCTTTGTTTGACATGCCATCTTTCTCTGGTTTAATCATTATGTTCAATCTGTCTTCTTTCTTTTTTTTTAAGATTTTATTTATTTATTTGACAGACAGAGATCACACGTAGGCAGAGAGGCAGGCAGAGATAGAGGAGGAAGCAGGCTCTCTGCCAAGCAGAAAGCCCAATGCGGGTCTCGATCCCCACACCCTGGGATAATGACCTGAGCTGAAGGCAGAGGTTTTAACCCACTGAGCCACCCAGGCGCCCTTCAATCTATCTTCTAAGCTCCACACCAAAAATAGACTGTCTTTATAACTTATTCCATGATTCCTCTAAAAATGGACTTTTTCTTCCTTCAAAAATCCCCTTTGGGTCGTGTGAAATTCTCTGAAGGAAAGTGGCAGAGATAGTGCTCTGAAAATATTCCATGTGCCCTCATCTCTACATTCTCCAGCCTCCTCACAGTCAGACTGGAGCTGTGTGAATAGTTCATGCCAACAGACTGTGAGCAGAAGTTCTCTGTGTCACTTCTTGGCTGAGGCATTTGAGAGACCTCATGCTAGTTCCATTTCTTTCTTTGGGTAAAAAACTTGGATGCCACATGTTTATATGGTAGTGTCACAAAGTAAAGAGAACCTGGGTCCTTGCGTTGTCAGATAGGGACAGCCTCTAGCCACCCACATTGAACACACTGTGAATAAAAAATAAAAGTGCTGAGCTAAGCTGCTAAGATTAGGGTAGAGCGTTCTGGGTAGCAGCTGACATTATATGACCTAACAAGAAGTCTGCGACATTAGTGTTTATCAAATTTTAATGTGGATATGAGTCATCTGAGGATCTTGTTACAATGTTAAAATTCAACAATCTGGAGAGGGACCTGAGAGTCTACATCCCTTACAAGCTTCTAATGATATTAGTGATACTGGTTTGGACAACAATTTAGTAGGAAAACATTCTCCAGTGAGCTGTAATACTCAAACATACTCTGTCTCTCTCCAACTAGACCATAAGCTCCAATTGGCATGTTTCAACATTCGTGCCACAAATATATTCAAGAGTTGAGAACATCAGCAAAACGTGTAGAATACAGCCCTCTGAAAATTCTCCCCTCCATAAAAGCAAGGAGAACACTAGTAAAAATTTTTTTTAAAAATCCATTTTTCCAGAACTCTGGAAATTAATCAAAGGCTTAGAACAATCTTGGAAATGATTATGCAAAATTAAAGACTTTTTAAAAGGCATACTCTCACAGGGTGCCTGGATGGTTTGGTTAGTTAAGCATCCAACTCTTGATCTCAGCTCAGGTCTTGATCTCAGGGTCTTGAGTTCAAGCCTCACACTGGGTTCCATGCTTGGCATGGAGCCTCCTTAAAAGAAAGAAAAAGGCATAATCTCGCTAAGGACATTGAGATGGCAGCCTTTTTTCTCTGTCCTGGTCTAGTCCCATTGCTCAATTTCCAGTTCTGTGTTAACCTTAAAGAATAACTGACCAGAGACAAGTAAAAAACTGTAGCTTAACAACCACTGAAGGAAAAAAAATGAGGGGAGCAAAAGGGCCTCTCGCTTTTTCAAAGTCTCATTCTCAGAGACCAGTTATTATATGATCTAAAGAGTCATTTCCCTTAAAAACCTCACTTACAAAGATACCTGTATTTGATGTGATTCAGAGATCTAAAATTGTGAAAACTCTTTTCTCAAGGGGAGATTATAAAAAATAATTATAAGCAAGTGATTAACTTTGAAGCTACCTGAGGCAATGGAAAACAGTTGGGACAAACAACAGATGAACAAAAAAACTTAAAAGGAACATCTCAGAAATAAAAGGTCCATAGGGATTTGAAAAGGTCTAATATAATTCTTGAAATCCAGAAGGCCATGTGGATTCCAAGGGAAGTAACACATACCCAGAGCAATACACTTGATCAAGAAAGGTCCAAGAACGACCTCTCATCTCTGACTGACCTTGAGACTTTACCCAAGTAGGAAGTGCAGGCCAACACAGTTTTCAGCTTCCTGGCTGAGTGCTGAAGGCATGCTCACACATGTATACAGAGCTCCAGTGCAAAACTTGAGAGGCTTGTCTGTTGCCAGCACTTAAGGAAATCAGTGTCTAATCATCTGTTCACCCATAAGATAACCAAGCAAAGATTTAAGTGTCCACACATGACAGAGAATACAGGTTTTATGGAATTAGTTCTGCAAAGTCACTAGAAAAAGGAGCAATACCAACTCCAAAAAGCAGCAGTGGGATACCTGGGTGGTATCCCACTTGGTTTAAGTGGTATCCCACTTGGTTTAACCCAGTTCGTTAAGCACCCGACTCTTGATTTCAGCTCAGGTCCTGATCTCAGGGTCATGAGATCAAACCCCACGTCAGGGTCTGCACCCAGTGCAGAGTCTACTTGAGATTCTATAAATAAATAAATAAATAAATAAGATGTTTAAAAAAAAAAAAAGCAGCAGGAACAACAGACACTTGGTAGGGGAACAATCTGATTTCAGTTTCTACATTATGTTATATAAAATGTACTGTTTTCAATGAAAAAAATATGAGAGAGAAAAAAACATGTAAGTATAGACACTTGTATCAGGGGGCAAAGGAATCAATAGAAATTCAAAGTTTCAGAGGAACTGAGGAAACCCATTGGGTATGTTAGATAAAAGACTACAAATCAGCTATTGTAAATATTTTTAAAAAGTTAAAAGAAGTTGTATGTAAAAGATGTTATATACTATAAAAGATAGTATAAGAACAATATCTCATCTAACAGAATATCAGTAAAAGAGATAAGTTATAAGAAGGAAATAGAAATCCTGGCATTGAAATGTATAATAACTGAAATAAAAACACACAGGAAGTTTCAACAACAAATTTTAGTTGGCGGAAGAAAGAAGAATAGAACCTGGAAATAGGTTGATTGAGATTATTCAATGTGAAAAACAGAAAGGGGAAAAAAAAATCAAGAAAACTAACAGTGTTTCAGAGACAACTGGAACATCAAAATATGAATAACTGTGTTCCAGAAAGAAAGGAGGAATGAAATGAGCAGAAAGAATATTTGAAGAAATAATACATTGAAACTTCTGAAATTTGTTGAAAAAATTTAGCCTAAATATCTAAGGAGCTCAAGTTATTCCATGTAGAATAAACCCAATGATCCACCCATAGACACATGATAATCAAAATGCCAAAAGAAGAAAAAAGGCAATGTGCAAATTTCGAAAGTCACAAGAAAGATAGGACTCATCCTCAATAAGATAAACACCCAATTTCTTGTTAGAAAGCATGGAGGCCAGAAAACAGTGAGACAACATATTCAACATACAGAAATTTAAAAATAAAAAGTCAACCAGGAATTCTATATCCAGCTAAACTATTCTACAAAAAATGAAGGATAAATTAAGACATTACTGGAAAAACAAAGACTGAGAATTTGCTGCTAACTGATTGGATGATCTGACTTACAAGGAGTATGAGAAAGAGTCCTTCAAACTGAAGTGAAAAGACACTACACAGTGTTTTTAATTCTATTTATGTTCTTTGTGATTCAAAAGATAAAAGGCAATAATAGTTATTGGTGAGCACAAATTGTTGAAGACAAATTTCAGCTGTATTCCTCGATGCTAGTAATGAAAAATATGAAAGTGAAATTAAGAAAGTATTTTCAGCTGCTACATCACCAAAATGAATAACTCATGAATAAATTAAAATAAGTGAAAGACTTGTACACTGATAACTAGCTAAATACATGGAAAGAAATTGAAGGAAATGTCAATAAATGGAGAGGCATCCTATGCTCATGGATCAGGAGATTTAATACTGTTAGGATAGCACTATTCACCAAAATGATCTACAAATTTAATACAAGCCTTATCAAAATCGCAAATGACTATTTTTTGCAGAAATTGACAAGCTAATTTTAAATTTATACAGAATTGCAAAAGATCCAGAATCGCCAAGACAATCTAGAAAAAGAACAAAGCTACAGGACACACACTTCCTGATTTCAAAACTTATTACAGGAGTATAAGTAGTGTGATAGTGATACAAAGATAAATATTTGATCAATGGAAATAATCGGTAGTCCATAAATAAACCCATAGTCCATAAATAAACCCATTTTTTACAAGTCTTCCAAGATAATTCAATGGGGGAAAGAATAGTCTTTCCAACAAGCTGTGTTGAGACAAAAGGATATCCACATCCAAAAGTATGAACTTGGATCCCTATCTCAAACTATATACAAAAATTAAACAAAATCAATCAAAGATCTAAAATAAGTGCTGTAACTGTAAAACTCTTAAAAGAAAACATAGGAGTAAATAATTGAAACCTTGGGTTAGGCAATGTGTTCTTAGCTGTGACATCAAAAGCCCACAGAACAAAAGAAAAAAATAGATAAATTGAACATAATCAAAATCAAAAAGTAGTTTGCCTAAAAAAAAAAAACAGTAAGGAAAATAAAAACACAACCTACAGAATGATTGATTTGCAACATACATATCTAATAAAGGTCTAGTATCTGGAGTATATAAAGAAATCTTGATATACAGCAATA
The DNA here is from genome assembly GCF_009829155.1 of Mustela erminea. Classification (NCBI taxonomy): domain Eukaryota; kingdom Metazoa; phylum Chordata; class Mammalia; order Carnivora; family Mustelidae; genus Mustela; species Mustela erminea. The sequence continues at coordinate 7,459,248 of NC_045618.1, read as the reverse complement.
AAGAGGCAAATAGCCCCCTTTTTTTTATTGGAAAAGGGTCTGAATAAACATTTCTCCAAAGAAGATATAAAAATGGTCAATAAGTACATCAAAAGATGGTCAACATCATTAGTCACTAGGGAAATGCAAATCAAAACCACAGTATGCTCCTACTTCATATTCACCAGGATGCATATAATAAAAAAGACAGACAATAATAAGTCTTGGCAAGTATCTTGAGAAGTTGGAACTCTCATGCATTGCTGATGGGAATGTAAATTGTATAGCCACTGTGGAAAGAAGTTTGGCAGTTCCTCAATAAATTAAACACAGGATTACCATATGACACAGCAATTCCACTCCTGGACACATGCTCCAAATAATTAAAAACATATGGCTACAAAGAAACTTGTGCATAAACAGCAGCATCATTCACAATGGCTAAAAGTGGACAAAACCCAATGTCCATCAACCAATGGTGGGTAACCAAAATGTGGTACATCTCTAAAATGAAATATTATTCAGTCATGTTAAAACATGCATGAGCCTTGAAAAGAAGCAGACATAGCAGGTCACATGTTGTATCATTAAATTTATATGAAATGTCTACTATAGGCAAATTCAGGGAGAAAGTTATAGTTTACAACTTGCCAACAACTGAGGGAGGGGAGAATCTGTAGTGACTGCTAGGAGGGACAGGGCTTGTTTTCAAAGTGTGAGTGGATTCTGGGATTTGAGAGCAGTGGTGTCTGCAGCTTCATGTGAATATACTGAAAACGAATGAATTCTCCATCGTAAAAGGGAGGGGACGTGGGGTCTGAATTCTACTTCCATAAAAACATAGAAAGGAATCAAATCAGAATTCTTGAGTTACAAAGTAGAGTAACTGAAAACAAAATACAAACAAACCAAAAGGAAATTGAATCAGAGGGCAGGAGGAAAAAAGGAAGATTAGAGGGATAGAAATATTTTGTATTTGATTAGGAACACTACTGCCCTTCTCCAAGTTCCCTGCATAAGCTTTGTTTTTCAGACTTTTTGTTGGTTATTTCCTCTCCCAAGGACATTCTTTCCACTCTGGTCTGCCCTGGGAAAACATAACTCATTGAGCTCAAAATCTAACTCCAGTATGAAGCATTCCTAACTACACCAAACATTTAGTCCCTCATTTTCCTGCATAATCACAGCATGTAGTGCCAGCTTTCGTGGTAGTGGATCTGTATTTTCCTTTCTTACATATTAATTAAGGGATAATTTACATATAGTAAAGTATACAATCTTAAGTGTAGAGCTCAATGAACTTTTTATACTTTGTAAAATACACATATATGTGTGTATATGTGTACACACACAGTCATGTGACTACACTCAGTTCAAGATACAGAAGATTCTTTGCCTCCTAGACATTCACGTTGGGCCCTCCCAGCTGGATCATCAAAGATAATCACTATTCTGACTCCTACCTGAATAGGTCAGTTATGCCTGTTTCTTGGAATTCATATCCATGGAATGAATTCATTCAATAGGTATGTTTCCACATCTGAAGCTTTCATTCAATAGTAGGTTTGTGAAATTCCTCCTTGTATTCGTGTGTAGTGGATAGGTGTGCTTTTCCATTTGGAAGCCATCGTGAATAAAATTTCTTTCTTCCTTTCTTTTTAAGATTTTATTTATTTATTTGAGACAGAGAGAGAGCATGACCAAGGGGAGGAGAAGAGGGACAAGTAGACTCCCCACTGAGTGGGGAGCCAGACGTGGACCTCCATCCCAGGACCCTGAGATCATGACCTGAGCCAAAGTCAAACGCCTAACCAACTGAGCCACCCATGTCATGAGTAAAATTTCAAGGAACGTTCCCATATATGGTTTTTGGTAGACATAATGTACAATTTAGTAGGCACAAGCACGGGTTATAAACTCAGGAGAGGCAGCACTGGGGTAGAGTACATACATACATTTAGCTTCAGTAGATAGAGACCCTTTTTCAAGTTGGGTGTCCTGTTCCACCACCCTGGAAAATTGTATGAGAACACGGAGCTGTGTTTTAATCTCCTATGCGCACACCTGTCTCCCTACTACACCATTGGCACCTTGACTTTTATCTCTGAGTCCTAATTACATGGAAGAGAAGGACATAATGGCTGCAAAGAGACCAGCAAACCTCTTCTGAAAAGGGCCAGAGAGGAAATACTTCAGGCTTTGCAGGCCACATCCACACTCTGTTGCCCCTGCTGAACTCTACCATTGCAGCCCCACAGCAGCCATGAAGAACGTGTAGACTCATGGGTGTGGCTGTGTTCTCATGTGCTCTATTTTTTTTGTTGTTGTTGTTGTTTATTTTAAATTTCCTGAAGATTTTATTTTATTTATTTGACAGAGATCACAAGTAGGCAGAGAGAGAGAGAGAGAAGGAAGCAGGCTCCTTCCAGGCTCGATGCCATCACCCTGGGATCATGACCTGAGCTGAAGGCAGAGGCTTTAACCCACTGAGCCACCCAGGCACCCCCATACACTCTATTTTTAAAAACATGTGGTAAGTCCTATTTGGCGCTGGTCCATAACTTACCAATCCCTGCACCAGACAACGCTCAGTCCTACCCCTGTCACTTGTCTGGCGTCATCTCTAACCTCCAGCCCTCTTGCCTACTCCACGACAGCCACGCTGGACCCCAGAATGCTCCCAGCCCAGGGACTCCTCATCTCCAGACCGTCTGCCTATGTCGCCCTTTTCTGTCCTAAGTGCATTTCCAGTGACGCTTTCCCACCTCCCTTCCCTAATTAATTGTTTTCCCCTAGCCTTCATTACCATCTAACATAGTATTTTCCTTATGATTTTGTGTTCTTGTCTGACTCTCCCCGCCCCATCATTCTCCCAGATATTCTGCATCCATACATAAGAAAGGGGATTTCTGATGTTTTTCCCACCGGTGCTGCATCCTCGGTGCCCAGAAGAGGATCTAGCTCTTGGAAAGGTCGTATGTCTTTGCTGAATGCTTGCAGGTGCAGACAGCTCCTGACCTCAGGGCCCACGGAAGATCCCAGCCCTTCCCAACACAGCTGTGTGGCCACGGAGCCTGGGCCTCCAGAGAGTAGCAGCAGCAGCAGCGGCAGCCCAGGGACTGAGAAATGGTCCCCATCAGAGTTCAGGCTGAGCAGAGCGGCTGGGTGACAAGAGGCAAGTCAGCCACCACAATTAAATGTAGATTTCTGTGGGTTGCTATACAATGATATTGTACTTATACCCAAATGGAATGGCCATGTGACTTGCCAGGCAAGGCCCAAATAATTATGCCTTTATGCCATAATTATACAGTACCACCAAATTACAGAAATTAGAGGTAGAAAACAATAATGCTGCTAATGAGACCTTGTTTTCATCTGAGGTCTTTTTTCCAAACAGGTCAGAGGGTTTTAGACTGTTTCCCAATGTCATTCCCCCAGAGGGAGAGAGCCTGAGGGCAGGTGTGATGCCCATTTAGTAGAAAGGAAAACTGAGCTTCAGGGTTAACATAACTCCTTTCAGACCACATTATGTCATTGATGGAACGAAGTCAGGAATGAAATTCTAGTCAATTATTCCTTCCACCTTGCCTTTGGGCTGTTCTGGCCCCCCATGCTCCTCCTGGGAAAACCCTTTGTTCTAACCCTCCAGGGCTTCTGAAAAAGAAAGGTTCCAGGCTCTGAAAACCACTCCATGGTGTCCATTTAATAACTTTTCTTTTTAATAGAATAAGGAATCAGTGGAGAAAGCTCTTAGCTCTTGATGGCACACTTCATCACCCCTGGAAAGCTTTAAAGACACAAACACACCCCATAGGAAGAAATGTGGGCCATACCAGCCTCTCCTCTGTCTAAAAACTTTGGCCACAGAACCCCAGACAATAGTTCTTTCTTTCTCTCTCCTCTCTCTCTTAAGATTTTATGTTTTCATTTTGGAGAAAGAGAGAGAGAAAGAAAGAGCACTCGAGCAGGGAAGAGGAGGGAAGGGGGTGGCGGGGACAGGGTGAGGGTTTGTGGTGGATGAGAGGGAGAAAGAATCTGAAGCAGACTACACACTGGGAACTGGAGGCAAGGCTAGATCGCACAGCCAGGAGATCAGGACCTGAGCAGAAACCAAGAGTCGGCTGCTCAACTGACTGCATCTACCAGGACCCCTCCCCCCAACCCCCTCCCCCCGGCCCCAACGCCATCGTTCCTATCTGCCCTCACGGGGTGAAAGAGCTGGGGGACCTTTTCTGAAACAAAAGACAGATAGAGCATTTATGGTGCCCATATAACACCCTAGGCTTTTTGTTAAAGCACTTGCAAGTACGTCCCTTGGTTTAGCCTTGTTTAGACAGTACCGTTGTCTTGTTTGTGGACAGCAGGGAAATTGAGAGGTAGAGAGGCTCAAAAATTCTGTTATCCCCGTTGCTAGAGTGTAGCAGAGTGGAGATTCAAACGGACGTCTTTTTGTTCTAGAACAGCACAGTTGCCCTGTGTCCTTGGCAGCGAGCAGAAATAATTCTCAAGCAAACCACTGACTTCTTAGGAAAAGACACCTCTAACTCCAAAGCCACATATACACCAGGACAACGATATGAAAAATAATGACCTGAATCGTCATCATCTTAAAAACTGATTCTTAACAGACTCAATGAGATATAATTCCTATGCCATACAGTTCACCCATTTAAAGCACACGGATCAGTGCTTTTTTAGTACATTCTGGGAGTTTCACAACCATGACCACAGTCTGAGTTGACATCATCTTCATCACCCACAAGAAACCCTGAGCCCATGCGTGGTCACTACGCATTTTCCCACAACCTCCAAACCGAGGCAATCATTCATCTATCATCTGGTTTTATAGACATGGCTATGATGACCATTTCATATAAATGACAAGATAAGTGCTCTTTTGCGACTGGCTCTTCGACTTAGCATAATATTTTCAAGACTCACCCACATTGTAGCGTGTTTCAGATCATCACTACTTTTATTGCCATTAATATTCACATTTTGGATGAAACATTTTGTTTATGTATCCATCTGTAAGTGGACATTTGGGTTATTACCACTTTTGGCTATTGCGCATAACGCTGCTATGAACATTTATAAGTGTTTTTTATGTGGACATATGTTTTCATTTCTCTTGGATACCTTGGAGTGGATTTGGGGATCATATAGTAATCCGTTTCAATTTTTGAGAAACTGCCAAACTGTTTTCCAAAGAGGCTGTACCATTTTACATTCCCACCAGCAATGTCTGAGGGTTCCCATTTCCCTGTATCCTCAGCAACATTTTACCTTTTTATGATAGCCATCCTAATGGATGTAAAATAGAACTGCATTATGGTTTTGATGTGCATTTCCCTAATGAATAATGATGGTGAAACCTTTTGACGTGTTGACTAGATATACATCTTTTGAGAATACCTATTCAGACCCTTTGCCCATTTTGAGTCAGGTTACCTTTTATTATTGAATTGTAATATATATTATATATATATATTTTTTTCTGAACATAAACCTTATCTCAGATATGTGGCTTACAAATATTTTATCCCATCCTACAGGTTACGCACTTAGCCTTGATAGTATTGTTTTATACAAAAGCCTTTAATCTTGATAAACTTCAATTTATTTTTTTTCTCTTGCTGCTTACACTTTGCCTAACCCAAAGTCCCTAAGGTTTGCAGTATGTCTTCTTCTGACATCTGTATAGTTTTAACTCTTACACTTATTTTTTAAGTATTTTGAGTTAATTTTCACGTAGCACATGAGGCACGGGTCCAAGTTTATTCTTCCATATGTGAATATCAGCTTGTCTCAACACCATTTGTTGAAAAGACAATCCTTTCACCCACTGAATTGTCTTGGCAGCCTTGTAAAAAAAATCAATGCCCATAGATGTATGGGTTTATTTCTGGACTATCAATTCTATTGCATTGATTTTTATGTCACTATCACACTGTTTTTATTCCTGTAGTGAGTTTCGAAATCAGGAAGCGTGCACCCTCCAGCTTTTTTCTTTTTCTAGATTGTTTTGGCTACTCTGGGTCTCAGGCAATCCCATAGAAGTTTTAGAATCAGCTTACCAATTTCTCCCCAAACAGTCAGTTGAGATTTTGATTGGGATTGTTGAAATGTAGATCACTTTGGGAAATAATGCCATCCTAATAATGTTAAATCTTCTGATCCATGAGCATAGGACGTCTTTCCATTTATTTATACCATATTTAATTTCTTTTCACAATGTTTTATAGTATTCAGTGTATGTCTTACACCTCTTTTGTTAAATTGATTCCTAAATATTTTATCTTTTTTAGTGACATTGTAAATGGAATTGTTTCCTTAACCTCATTTTTGTTTTCTCATTGTTAGTATATAAAAATACAATTGATTTCTGCATATTGATCTTGATCTCACAATCTTGCTAAACTTATTTATTAGATCTCATACTTTCATATTGATTTTTCTTTAAAAATTACATTAACCTTCTTCATCTCATCTGAAGTTGGAGCTGAGGAGAAAAGCATACTCAAAACCCCTGAGCTCTTATATGTCTAAATGAAGAATCTGGGACTTAAAGAGAGAAGTAACTAGTCCAAAGACACATAGTGACAGATCAGAGACTTAAAAGTCTATCACAGAAACTAAAGTTGAAGCCATGGGAACTGGTGACCCTATCCAGAGAGGAGTCTAAGGGACAAAACCCAGGAGCACATAAAGAGAGAAGAGATCCAAGCAATGGGCAAGGATTAGTCTCAGTCTGAGAAGTAGGAAGAGAACCAGAATAGAGCAAACACTATAGGGAAATGGCAGGGGAGAGGGGCAAGGGGAGGAAGGGATAAGGTACCCAAGCTTATGGTGTTACCCTGGGTACCTTGTCACCTGTTCCCCAGCAGAATTCATATTTTCACCAACAAATAGATTTATACCATTTGCTTTAAAAGGAGATCGTGTGTGTGAAATCATTGTGTGTACAACAAAGGGTTCAACAAATTCCAATCATTATGGTTTGATTATTATAATATTAACCAACAGCCTGCCCACTGAGGAAAAGCACTGGAAGTGAATATTGTAACTATGACATGCAGAGGTCCCCAGGAAAGCAGTTTTACAACAGTGGTAGGGGCAACAGCCAGAAGGGGTTCATGAACACACAGGCAATATTTACATGGGAGCTCAACTCGCTTTTCCATTAGGTTTGAAGGTGATGGTAAAGGAAAAAACAGAAGCTTAAGAATTTTCCCTTGCTGAGAAGTTGACCCTTCCCTTTTCTCTCTGGGATGTGGGGACATGAGCAGATTTGGAAGTAAAATAGAAGGCAAGAGAAAGAGGGAGAAATGGCTCAGGCCATCACTAACGATGCTCCCAACGTATATCCTGGTTGGCCAGCCCACACTCTGGCCCATGCCTATTTTATACCCAGTGCATCCTGAAGTATCTTACCAAAAGTCAGTACTCTACCCTGAACATTTGAAATTGTCTCTCCCTCCTCCTGCCTGTCTTCTTTTTTTTCTCTCTCTCCCAGTATCATGAAAATTGGCCAAATTCCTAAATTTGAAAATGAGCCTTTGGCCATCCATCATCCTCCCTGTCACAGCCAAGGAGCATGCAGCACGTTCCCTGAAACTTAACTAAGATCATGGGGAAGAAGAGCTCCCCATCTGGGCCAATGCTGAGTGTGAGCCGTGAAAGGTGGCGAGCTAATCACAGCAAGGTGAGCGATCTAAGGAGCAAATGGATGAGGACCACATCAATGTCAGCCCAGATACCATCCTCGGCCTCATCTGAGAGGGGAGGCTCCCACTTCTTCCATGGCAGAGTCTCTGACCTCACGTGGAAGCGCTGCCAGCAGCGTGGTCAGGCACCAGCTATCTTCAGTCCTAGACCTCATGAGAATCATATCTTCAGAGTTTTCTGAGAGATCACTCCTATTGGAAAGAGACTCTTAGAACCAGAAAACACCCTGCAGAAGAGGGAACTGAGCTTTCTATGACTCTCCCTTCCTCTTTAACAGATTTCCTCCTGGCATTTGGTGACACCAAATGTAAATAGGTTGTTCTCACTTACATCTGCTCTTGCTCAAGGACTCAGAGAGTCTCAACCTCATTAAAACCCAAAATGATTTATGCAGCCTCTTCAGTGGTCCTCAGCCTCAGCTCAGACCCCATCCGTTGCTCCCTCTCTTTGCATTAATGCAAAGTGAAAAGGCCCCTGCACACCACAAAGCCATCGAGCCCTCCATCACGGGCCTCTGTTGGCTGACACACATGTGGCCACATTCATCTTTCCTCAGCCCTGCTCAGACCACATCTTTCCCTTCCCTGACATGCACGCTGACTCTCCTTTGCCTACAGAAAAGTGCCCCCATGCTTCAGTAGGATCTTCAGAAACCTCCCCTTTTATAAATTTCTTCCTTATGATTCATCACCTGATCCCCAAATACACCAGCATCTCCCACTGCTATCCATTTCCCTCAAGGTTCCCTTGACCTGGGATTCCTACAGCCTCTCATCACTATTTCTACCCCCACAAAATTCTACCAGCTCCAAGACCAGCTCAAGTGTTCTTTCATAAACACTGTCCCCATACTCCTGGGTGGAAACGATCCCCCCTGCCCTGGTCTGAGCTTGCCCAGTGTTCTGTCCTTTCAATAGGGTTCTACTCACATTTGATATTTTCTATCATTATTTGCTTGTATTTGTTCCCTCCCTTGCTAGTTAGCAAACTGCTGCGTGATGAGGTCTAGACTGTGACTATCTTTGTGGAACTAAATACAGTGATGGTACCCAACAATGGAGCCAGCGTAGGCTTTGGCAAAAAACAGATCTACTTCTCCCACTGTTTTGTTCCAGAAACTTGAAGAGGTTATTTGCCTGTTGGAGCCTATTCTCCAAAGGCAAAATAAGATATGTATGCCTAATTCACCATGTAGTTTTCTTTTTATTAAAGTAGAGCTGAAACCACACAATGTTACATTAGTTTCAGGTGTACAACCCAGTGATTTGACAAATCTATACGTGATGCCATGTTCATCACAAGAGTAGCTGCCATTTGTGCTGTGTAGTTCTTTGATTAAAATCCCACGTCAGGCATGAAGATTTTAATCTTTAATAATTTCCTCTTTCCTCTTCCTCCTCGCCCTCTAATGCTTCTTATTTAGTATGAATTCCCTACATGTTCATTTTGTTCTGCCCTTTGCCCAGGTACTGAGTTTTCCTTGACATTAAGGGTAGTGCCGGCTGTGGTCTCCTAAAGACCCCTCTTCCAACCCGTACGAAGGTCTTTGGTGTCTTTCAACTTCGTCTAGACAATAGGCTTCTCAGGGGCCTGATGAATGGGCACTGGCAGGGCTGGGAATATCTGTCAGGAAGACATATATTTTCAAATTTATTTTCAAGTTTATTTTCAAAACTTTGCACTACAGGGCCCAAATGAGAATTTTACTTTTAGAGAAAAAAAAATCATTGCTGAGGCTGAAGACCTGTGGTTTTACTGTAAAAGACTTCTCTTCTCATCAGTTCTCTCCTGCAGCCCAAACCTTCCATGACTCACTTTGCTCATAAACATGCACACTCCTCAGCCTAGCACGCAAGGCTGTCCACACTAGGGTCTCTACCCACCTTCCCACCATTATTTCTACTCTACTCCACCCCAAAGCCACGTTTGTCTGACTGTTTTCACTGCAATATCCTGCTGGTTTAAGGCTGGTGGCATTCCAGCAGGCCAAGAAGAGCCGGGTGTTCACTAAGGATAGGAAATCACAGGATAAAGGCATGGGTGCCCGTGGGTGGTTGGTATTTGCACGTCAACCTCTTTTCTTCTTCCTGCTGAGTTCAGAAAGGTCATCCACCTAACCTGGGAGAAGAATAAACAGGGGGGGACCTTCTTGAGCAGACAGATCAAGGGGACCTACTTTGGGTTAGGCACTACATCAACTCTGGAGCTTCACAGAGAGAAAACAACTACCAGGAAGTTGTCTCCAGCTCTTGAGGGAAGCCAGCATTAGCAGGGGAGACCGACACAGAAGACATCCAATGGATGGAGGGATGATGGATGGATGGACGGATGGATGGATGGATGGATGGATGGAACACTGCAGGTATGGCAACAAAGCTCTGTAGAGGCAGAAACAGAATTCCTTTGTCTGGGGTCCATGACCTTCCAGCAAGAAGAGGCCCAAACATCAGATTCTCCAATAGATCCTAGAGGCAAGGCCTCCACTGTTGTTCTGGAACTGCTGGGAATTCCCCACTCTGTTCCACCTTACCTGAGTCTCCCACATTTAAGGGATCACCAGCATCTATAAGCAGTTTCTTTCTTTGACCATATCTGGAGGCTGAGTACATCTGGTAGATCTGGTAGATCTTGTAGATGATCTGGTAGATCATTGATCCCTGGACCAGCAACATCAGCACCACTTGGGAATTTGCTAAACATGCAAATACTAGGGCACACTCTAGACCTACTCAATCAGGAATTCTGGGGGTGGGGCCCAGCAGTCTGTGTTTTAACAAGCCCTCCAGGTGATTCTGGTACATGCTAGAGCTTGAGGACTGTTCTAGGTAGATGGTGGGCTCCAGAGGGGCCTGAGTGCCTAGAGGCGGAAGATGGCCTTAACTTCCTCCTTCTTTCTCTGGTGATTGTCAAGATCCTTACAGAGGCCCAACCACCATCTCTTCACCAGGAAGATGTGGTATTGCATCAGGCACAATGTCTGGGATTTCTCAAATGTGTTTGACAACTTTGATTGTATGTGTGTATGCAGGCAGGGTAAGGGGGTATGGACGCTGGCAGGAGTGACAGGAAAATGATTCTTTCTCCCACCGAGAACATTCCAGCAAGTCCTCAGACATGTCACAGGCCACAGCACTGAGCCATCCTTAAATAAGAATGGCCAAACCTGTGACATCTGGCCATCTGTGAATCTGCTTGTGTGTCCAGAGCCCTCATAATACTCCTGCACACAGAAAGGGGTGGGGATTAGCTGCTCTGAGGAGAAATCTGGGATCAATTTATTACCACACAGGAGTCATTTTCAGAAATGATCCTTGCCACTGCCCCCAGCCATTACCACTGTCTGGCTTGGCCGACTTGCAAAGGCTCCTGCCCAAAGGGCATTTATCTAAGCATGTAGCACACAAAAGGGCCACGTAGGGTGGAGATGGGATAACATCTTCCCCCTCTGCGCAGCACAGTAAGAACAAGGACTTGTTAAATTTTCCCTGAGAGAGCGCGGCCTGGAATCCTGTATGCCAGCTTCTGGGTGTGCCTGGAAACACGAGAACCCAGAGACCGACTTTCCTCCGAGGGAGTGGGGAGACAGGGAGAGGTGTAAATGAGAAGGTAATGAAACAGCATCCTCTCTCCCTTGTAGCAGCTTACAAGGAGGGAAACAGGAAACGTGTGAATCGCAGGCTGAATGAGCAGTCTGTTCTGCTCGAGACCCAAGGAATGCAAAGTACTCTCTGCCTGGATGTCTGGAGGCCTCCGGGAGCCCCCTCACTGCATGGGGAGCAGTGCTAGAGCCCGGGTGCAGGAAGGAGGCACTGGGGAAGGAGAAAGAGAGTAATAACAGGGATAATAATGGGGATGCTGATGCCAGCATCTGACCATCAGGACCTGCCCTGCAGAGGGTGTGTTAAAGGCTTCATAAGCATTAGCTCATTTCATCTTTCTAAGAGCCCCCAAGAGAGAGTTACCACTTGTATCTCTATCTTTTAGATAGCAAACTATGGCTCACAGACTGGGAGTAACTGGCCCAACATCTGTGTGGGAAATGGGATTTGAACTTACAAAGTACCCAGGCTCTCAATCAATTTCCACGGAAAGGGTTCCTGGGTGGCTCAGTCGGCTGGGCATTTGCCTTTGGCCTGAGTCAGGATCCTGGGGTCCTGCAACTGAGCCCCACGCTGGGTGCCCTATGCGGTGGGGAGTCTGCTTCTCCCTCTGCTTCACCCCTCTCCTACCCCAGCTCTGGCGCTCTCTCACGCTTGCTCTCTCTAGGTATCCAGGTATCTGTCTCTACTGCAATCAATTTCTCTTGAGTAAATAAATAAAATATTTTTAAAAATAAATATTTAAAAATAATAAATAAAACAAATAATTAAGTAAGTAAGTAAATAAATAAATAAAATCTTTTTTAAAAAATCCCTACTGAATACTTGAATGGATGAATGAATGAAGGAAGGAATGAAGTTCTGACAGTGAGAATCTGGTCCAGCCCCGGCCCTGATCTGCGCTTTGGCCTTAGACAAACTATCTACCTTTTTCTTTTTTCCACCCACAGTCATTTTTACCTACGTATCATGGGTTATTCTGAGAATCAAAGGTTCTTAACAAATGGTTGCCTGCTGTATCCCGTGCCTTTCCATGGCCGCTTCTGTTGGCCTGGACAAGCCCTAAACGCTCTCTATGATTCAGCTTACTTCTCTTTCCTGAGAAACCCTCCTGTCCCCTCCTTGGCAGGAGTGATCTTCCCTTGGATTGGCTACCCCACCTATCTCAATTGCTTTGTGATCTTTGGGCCACTTGCTGGCTCCCCAAAAACCTCTTTGATGGCGGAGACTGTCTCATTCACTTTTGTCTTCTCAGAGCCTGGTCATGTTCTTAGTACAGGTAGTTCTCGGGAAGTGTTTGCTGAATTACTATATACATAGACATAGGCATGCATGTCTATGCATAGTGTGTATGTGTGTGTGTGTGTGTGTGTGTGTGTGTGTGAAGAAAATTCCTTGGCCTGAATATAATGGTGTGAATTACGGAGCGGAAAGCAAGGTGAGTTAGAGAAACTCCCAGCAAAGCCCGTGGTCTTGCCATTGAACATCAGTGGGATGCTCTGAGTGCTAGTCAAGTCTGGGGGAAAAAAGCTTCTCTTTCTGCTCAACGGTGTGGTTACAATGTTCCCCTGATTCTTTCTCTGGGTCATTCTCAGCACCACTGAGATTTGGGGCTAGCTAATTCTTTGTTGTGGAGGTTAGCTGTGCCTTGCAGAATGATTAGCAGTGTCCCTGTCCTGGCCTTTATGTTCACTAGGGGCCAGTAGTGTTTCCTTCCCCTTGTTGTGAAAAACCAACATGTCTACAAACACGGTGAAATGCCCCGCTGGGGTCAATACCACCCCTAGCTGCGAACGATGTGTTAGGAGTTACTGTGAGTGACTTGGCTTGGGATTTGGGTTTTAAGGTCTTTCGGTTAGATCTGTGCTTCGGAGATAGCAGAGACGGGTTCCAAGGGTGGCCTCCAAGCCATTATACCAAAGGCCTTTCCCCACGCTCCAGGCTGATCTGAAAGCCTGGGGAAATGTTAAGAACCTTGAGAACTTAGGGGGTTAAGGCTTATTTGAGAGACAGCAAATCTGAGATTTAACAACAGAGGAAGGACCCGTGGAAATGATCCCAGGCCAAGGAACCAAACCTAGGTGACACAAGAATCAAGGTTTTGACTAAGTCGTCTTGAGAGAAATTGGTTGCAGTACAGACAGATACCTAGCTGCCAAGATCAAGCTCCAGGGGGAATTGCTAGGGATTTGAAGGCAGAAATCTCACCCAAAGAGAGGCAGAGGCCCCAGGCAGGGATTCAGGAGGGGAAGAAAAGGCGGGAACATGGGCCTCAAGGCCCCGTGAATGGTTGTCAGCATGATAAACCATCATCTCCTTCTAATCCTCAGCCCAAGAAGCAAGAGTTCGTCCCTGGAGCGAATGCAGTGGCCCCCACGGGGGACGTGATTGGACTTTGTCTGCGAGCCCTCCCAGTCCAGGAGACGTCCTCCCCTCCCTCCATAACTCATTCTTGAAGTTCGAGCACTGACTTTCCCAGAAACGAAGGCTGTTTTATTTTTGTCGTTCTTATTTGCAACCCGGTAACTCAGCCCATTCAGCAGGTGCCCCACCCTGGAAACAAGGGTTTGTTCCATAACACAGCCTGGGGCTTGTCCAGCAACTTGTCGCTGAGGCCCATGACATCCTTCCAAGGACTAACCCCAGTAACTCATCCGCCCTTGCAAGGTCCGGTTCACGAGAGGAAGCACCAAGTCTGGCCTCTACCACCACCAAGCCTAGGCATGAAAAGCAGGAGGAAATAAAAGAGCCACGTGGGGATCCAGGAGCTCCAGTCACAAATTTTAAACCTCCAGATGTTTGCAACTTTCTTTTTGGGTTGGCTGCAGAGATGACTGAGTTCATGCAGATGTGGGCATCGGTCAGTGTCCGTTTGAGTGACCAAGAGGGGATACACAGGTGGTGTGCATGCTCGTGCGTGTGCGCGAACACACACACACACACACACACACACACACATTCAGAGCGAAGGCAGATATTTCAGAAGATACTTCGTTTATCTTAACCTACTACACAGTAACAACCTCTAGCCACACAGAAGGAGGTGACCTTGACTGTTCTCAGAACTCAGAAATGACCCCAGTCTGGAAAAGAATGTCTCTACCTCTGCCATTTGGGGCATTCTGCTTTGAGAAGAGAGAACAGTTGAAATTCCTTGAAAACTTTGGCAGTTGTTTGCTCAGAGTTGATGCCGAATGGGAACAGGGAAAAACAAAGAATGGAAAACAAGGTGTGTTTCAAAAGCCAGAGCCTTAAGTACCACAGGATACTTGTGGTGTGTTTGGGCTTCAGCGCTAAGTAGTTCTACCTGTCACATGTGAATTACGTAGGGATAGAGGGAGAGGGTGTGCAAACAGCTTGTGAGACAAGCAGAAGGAGGGGCAGCAAGTTTGAAGAAAATGTTCTTCTTCTTGCAAAAGTCTTTAGCAAAAATAAAGTCGAAAAGGCAGCGCCCGGGTTTTTCCACCTTCGAAAGGAAAGGAGTAAGCGGATTGGCTGCTGGAGACACGCCAGCCCAGGTAAGGAAGAAGGCCAGGAGGGGAGCAAAGGACCAAGGGCGAGACTAAACGCTGAGCCAGAGACCTCACGTTCTAAATTTGTCCTTGACGAGGGCACATCGAGACAAGAAATAGGGGCCATTAGAAAGGAATGAAATCTTGACCCAACGTGCTCTTGTCAAAAACTAGATGAGAAAAAGCTCATATAGACTATAGGATGAGAGCTCAGCGGTTCCCAGGGGCGGAGCTCCTGGAGTATTCAGGAAATCAGCTACCCTGCCAAACCACTTACAGGGATCAGAGTTACACATTATTAAGAAACCATGAGGCCTGGGAAAGGTAGCTGGAGGCAGGAGGAAAGCAGTGGTGGAGAATCAAGACGGGAAGATTCCACCAATGTTAAATGTTAGAGGGGCCCTTGCGGAAGCCTCCTGCCAGAGTTTCTCACAGACATATTTCAGTTATATGCCATCATTTTTTGCAGAGAAAATTCAGCCTCCAGTAGATAGGAAGATGAGATGTAAATATATATCCTCAGGGGAATTTTAACAATTAATAGTAGGAGATTCTGTTCTTCCTCCCTCCCCCGCCCCACATCCTGGCATCTTAGGGGACTTTTGTAAATAGGCCAGTGAGACTTCTGTTTGGAACTTTATAGGTCATTGCTGTAGGTTTATATTAGCAATATGACCTCCAAAGGGTTGAGGACGCTGGGAAGAGACAAATCCACCCGTGGACGTGACAAAAGGTAATCTCGACAGCACAGCTTCTCAGAATGTACTTCTAGAACAGTGAGCTCAGACCGGGCCACCTCATTCCCCGAAGGAGGAAGGTTTTATCACAGTCACTACTCAAACAAGACAAGTGGAAGAAGGTTTGGCCAATATCCAGAGACAGTAAAGTGCTTAAAAGAGGTGCTCGGGTTTCATGGGAATCCAAAACTATTGCGGGGTCAGCCTGAGAGCAATGGCGCGGCCCCCAGTGTGCTTGGCTGACAGCGTGCTGAAAGCCTGCCTGTGTGGGGCCCAGTTTGTGTGGCCCCGGTGGTGACAGGACCACTGTGTTACACTGCTCCCAAGCCACGCAGTGCGGAATTTCACCAGGAACATGTGGGGGCACTCACAGAAAACGGGTTGGGGGGGAGACGAAGCTTACAAGGTCTTTGGAGCAAACACTATCAATAATGAAATCCTAGCTCTCCCTCCTAAAATAGCTCCTCAAAGCTTCGAGGTTCTCACCTGTAATATGGGATCATGAATCCCTGTCCCTCGCGAGAGCTGAAAGAAGTAGAAATGATACAGTGAACACACGTAAGAGGTTCCCAATAAACGTGGGGTTTCCCAGATTGCATTGCTGGTTTTGAAGATGTCTGATGTGGCAAACGATTGCTCCTTGTTACTGTGGAGAGCTGCGGGAAGCACTAACTTATAATATCGATGAGCTCGGGGTGGTAGAATGATCTATGCAGACCTAAGGATTCCCCAAACTCAAAGGCAATTGAATACAGATCTCAGAACTAAAGAAGAAAGGAGTGAAGGAATCCCTATTGTGAAGGTTCTTCCAATGGTCAACACTTCTGAAAGTCAAAGGGATGGTCCAGGCCAGCCTCAGATCCTTCAAGGGAAGTGAGTGAGAAAGAGAAGGAGACAAACACACACACACACACATACACACACACACACACACACAGAAGTAGAGTCCAGGACTGGGTGTGGTGGGATCATTTCCAGGTAGATCTGGAAGTAAACAAGAAGGGGAAGCCCTGTGGGCACTGGTCTGACGTCCTTGACCTGGTTCCCATCGTTTTGATCAACCGTTCTTCCTTTGAAGACTCATCTAAAGGCACCCACACTTCATGGCGCCATGTTCAGGAAGTAGGCTGATTCAGACAGCAGCCCTCTCTTTTCCTCCCATGCATCTGTTACAAAGACAGCACTGGAAATGACCTAGGTACCAGCATCATTACTGATTCCCATGGGTAATGTGCAGCAGTGACCATACCCTTGGTCATAGAGATCAGAGTCTGTAGACAGCAGGATCGTACTTATTATCCCATATTCCCTCATAACAGTGGGAGTCTAGAACGCAATGCCATCTCTCTTAGGAAACACTGCCAACCCTTCTTTTCAGTCTATTTTCGAGTCATGTGGCCCAAGTACCCAGGCCAACTTTACCATCAGGGGGACCTAATTTCACCTTTGTTACTTGTTCTTGTTTTTATTTTAAGTGTTCTTTGGAGGGGGAGAATCTTCTAGGGTAGTGATGTAGGAGGCCAGCCAGCTCACCTTCAACTGGCAAACTCAACCAAGTTACAAACCCGCCTGCAATAAAACTCATAGATCGTATATTCCATTGCAAGTGATTCATGAACCCTGTGTCCTGCAGACTGTGTTTCCTGCCCCCAAATCTGGATCTCTCCAGAGGTCCAGATGAGGGGTCTTCCCAAGAAAGCTCCATTGCCCTTCAAGGGTGGGAAGCCTAGACGCACAACTTGAGGAAGACTAGGATTTGGGTGCAATCGGGCAGTACTTGGCAGGAAAGACAGTGAGTATTTACACTTTATTCTTTTATTGCTGACATCCTAAAATATGTGGAGACATAAAACTAAGTATATATTCCTTATTCTTATAATTCTTATACAACTATAAAATCAAAACAAAGTCACAAATCAAATGCAAACAAAGCCAATAATATTTAAATTAACAACATCAATTTAATGTGATGGATATGGTTCTTTTGCTAAAACTAAATTTCGGCTCCCCATGTGAATATCATACTGACTGCTGTGGAATAAATTATTTTGAATTTAGCATGCTAATACTAATGTGGGCTCCGTGATGACTCAATTTTTCCATTCTTTTTTTCTTCCCTGAAAACTACTGCAAAACCATCCCCGATTCAGGATGCAGTGACATCACTTGGATACAAAGCATCCTTTGTGTTCTAATCTACCTCTGTCTTTTCTTCCTTTGCCTGAATGATTGGAAAACACTAGTCGGCTTTGATGTGATTCTAAGCAAACTGTAGAGGTAGTCACTGAAATGGTGGCAGTATATCTGTTGTGTTTATTTTTAATTTCATGCTGAGGCTCTAGAAAATGCCTACAGCACATAATTTGGCATAAATATAAAATCACAAATTTTAAATATCATGATAGACGACTCACAGAGCTCTCACAATTTGCTTATGCACCCCTCCTCCACTTAAGTTTGTTTTTAAAGAAAATATTTATTTATTTGAGAGAGAGAGAGTGCATGAGTGGGGTGAGGCAGAGAGCGGGGTGATGCGGGGAGCCCCAATGTGGGGCTCGACCCCAAGACCCTCGGATCATGACCAGACCCGAAGGCAACCGCTTAAGCAACTGAGCCACCCAGGTGCCCCAAACATGAACATCCTGTATGGTTGCTGGTTACTTGAATCACCTCTTCTATGAAATGTCTATTCACATGTTTGTTTATTTTGAGTTGTTTCTATTTCCTTAATAATTAGTAGGAGGTTCTTATAAATTAGAAAAATCACTTTTTTCATGTCATATGTCTTGCATATACATTCCTCTCTATATTTTTAAAAGTTTGGCTTTGTTTTATGGTGTCTTTGCTGTAAAATAAATGTGTGTGTGTGTGTGTGTGTGTGTGTGTGTGTAGGAAAAAAAAAGGTAAAAAGAAACATGAAAACTGTTGTTCATTTTAAATTTAGAGCACATTTCAATTCAGACCGAATGCATTTCAGTTGGCTACCATTTTGGACAATGCAGGCCCACAAAGTGAATTACCAGCAAGTCAGCGAATAGGATGGACTGGTCCATGGGGGTATTAATATCCATACAACTATCTTTTCAAGTCCCTCATTGTGAGGTGGAAGTGAAGAAGAAACTCCTGCAAGCTACCATTACTTTTTTTTTTTTTTAATTTATTTGTCAGAGAGAGAGCACACAAGCAGGGGGAGCTGCAAGCAGAGGGAGAAGCAGACCTCCCACAGAGAAAGGAGCCCGATGCAGGGCTTGATCCCAGGACCCTGGGAGATGAAAGCAGATGCTAAACCAACTGAGCCACCCAGGCACCCCTACCACCAGCCATCATGAGAACCAACTGAGGTAGATTCCGAATTGAGCGGGTTCTTGAAGGCAGCGATGTTCGCAGACATTTCCAGCATCTCTACCAGTTCATTATGAAAAGGAGAAATTGCATCTATGCCAGAATAGTCTACAGTTAAAGAAAGGGTCTTCATCCTGCCCTCGGGCAACCAGATGTAACCATGACGTCATTCTGAGAGTCACCTTCTTCTCTATGCTAGGGAGACTGGGGAGGCAATCCTGCTAATTAGATCTCCCTGTTCACGCAGCCAGATTTTGCCCCCCTTCTCCTGAGTTGTTTTTCAGCATCTCATCCAATGGACTGTTCACTGTTTCAGACAGAAAGCCATGTTGCGGGTTCCTCTGTCACCCTCCTCTGCCCGCCCTCTCCCTTGTCCCGGCCAACCAGACTACTACAAAGACGGACAAAGTTTGTGGGAAACACGGGTTCCTGCAGGGAATGGAGAGGCAAGAAGGGACACCTTGGCAGAAAGCTATTTGTGTGAATATTAATTAGCACAGCAGCTAGTTCTGGACAATTGATTCCAAACTCCAGATGTTCCCATTCTAACTAAGAGTCATGTGGAAAAAAAAAAACTAATTGGCTAGTATGTTGTTCATTTTTAGTGTCATGTAGTGAAATAATCCAGGACTGCTGAGCTGATGGGATTTTGCCTGTTCCTCTGGACTTCTCAATAATATCTTAATGTACTTGCTCATTCTGTCCCTTTTCTGCCTGTAGGGTATTTTTTCCTTATGTGTCCTTCAGATGCAACCATGCTCTTTTTTTTTTAACATAATGTTTGTCCTAACAGAAGGAAACCTGGAAAATATGGTGGAATGGAAGGATATCATCTTTGTGTGCCTCAAGGTGAGTCAGAAAGGAATCAAATTTTTATCTGGGCCATTTGGAGGATTTTTCTGAGCATTTTTGTAAAGACTAGACAGCAAAGCTAAGACCTAACCTTAGTTTCCCTCGATGTAATTTATTATCATATCTGGTATTTGACATTTTCTAAGGACTTGGCAATCATTGTCATTGTGTCGATCATGGCAGCCAACCCCAATTGTTCAAAGATAATAAGGAAAAGAGAGAGGACAGAGAAATGGTGTTCACAGGTCATCCAGAAAACATGTCTCCATACAATCTTGACAATAGCCTCATGATATTTGTTTCATAACATTTTCTGCTTTCAGTTGAGATGCTATAACCATTAGAATGACTGACCAGATCTTGACCCAAAGAATGAGAAGAAAAGAGATCCAGAAAGATGGGTGGATAATCAAGTGAATTCTTGAGAGTATTTACTTGCATATTGATCATAGCCTGAAGTCCACCCATCTTAATTAACAAGGCCAAGAGTCACAATAGGCTCAGGAGGACTGGCCCATTTAGAAGATTCTGGAAAGTCAGGACTAGATACACTCCTAGAAAAAAAAAAAAAAAAAAGCAAAGAGGAGTCAAGAGGGAGTTACAGCTGGATCATTTATCAGGAGATCTAGACATTCACTGGGGTGGTACAAAAGGATAAATAGGGAAGGAAAAAAGGAAGATTGTTCGTCCTGAGTTTCCCAAGGGAATAAATGCCCATAGATCTCACACCAAGAAATTCAAAAGTGGAGGAGCTAATACAGGCAGGAGACAGAGGGACCCAATACCCTTTCATGAGGTCCATTTCAGCTCTCCCAAGAAAGAACCAATGGGGACATAATAGTATATACTACTTCAATTTGTTCAGCCAACCTAGAAAATTCAAGGTTCGCAGAGGCTAATAGGTGGTAACAAAACTCAGTATGACTGAAACAAAACCCCTCCACCTTACCCCAATCCTTTCTGCAGAAATCCCTGTATCAGTCAAGATTGCCTCCATTTACCTTGAGTTCCCAATGGAAATGTTCATAACAGAAACTCTCCACAAACCAGTCATGGAGTTCTTTCTTTTTAAGATCTTATTTATTTATTTATTTATTTATTTATTTATTTACAGACCCGGGGATGGGGGCGGATGGGAGAGAGGGATGGGGAGCAGGGCAGAGAAAGAGAGAATCTTCAGCAGACTCCCAGTTGAGTATGAGCCTGTCTAGTGGCTCGATCCCATGACCCTGAGATCATGACCTGAGCCAAAGTCAAGAGTCAGACACTCAACCAAATGCACCAACCCGGTGCCCCATGTTCTGTTTTGTTTGTTTTTTTTTACCTCTCACGTTTCTCTTGTCTCCATTTCTCTTGTTCCTCATCACCACCCTACTCTAAGTACTGCTGCAGACATTGACTGTCTTCCCAATGACCCTTTTCAGATCCCTCCCCTCCCCTCTCATTCATTTTGTCACAGCAGTCAGAGCAAGACTCAAGAAATGGAAATCCAATCATTTCACTCACCCAATAAAGCCCCTCAGTGGTTTCCAGTTGATCTGGGAATAGAATGGTCCCAACCTTTACCTTGGCCAACAAAACCCAAACGCCCCTCCAACTGGATCCTTCAGACACACTGAGCCCCAGAGCCTCTGATTTCCCTTCTGTTCCTAAGTGCACATGCCCCTGCCTACTCAGGGGCTTCACACATTCCGTTCCCTCAAGTCCTTCCCCTCCTTCAACTCTTTATACCCATTCATCCTTCCTCTCAAGCCTCAAATGTAAATTCCTTGACAAGGTTTTTCTCACCCTTCCTTGTGGATCAGGGAATGTCTCCCTGCTATTCCTGGTAGAAACACCCTAAACTTCCCCATGGTCCTCATAAGGAGGTACCATTAAATCATTAGTTGCACAGGGGTATGTCTGTTCTCCCCATTGTGTGGCTCACTTGGGAAGTGCCCTCTGTCACGCTGGATACATTTTAGGTGCTGGGGAAATGTTGATGGAATAAATGAGTGAATGAATGAATGCACAAATGAATGAATGAAGGCAATGAGGTCAAAACTGTTGCTCCCACAGGGTCAGCCCTTTAGAAAGCTCTCAGGTCAGAACAATATAGAGCTGTAGGCTCAAAGACAAATGGGAAGCTTCCTACCACTGAAATGGGTACTGGAAGAGGATTAGCATAGCATTTATGCTAATGATGTATGGCTCCTGACTGTGGAAAGGAGTTATTCCAACATTAGAAATAATAATTAAAAGATGAAAATTAAATGTAGAGCTGTATCTTTGATATTTCAGTCGGGGATTTTGATGGCAAGCAACAGAAGCTACTTCTTTTGGACTTGAGCACGCATGAAATTTGTTGGAAGGATGTCAGCGGGGAATCGGTGGAAAAGCTGTCCCAGACAATAGGCAGAAATCAAGAGAGGTTGCACCCATGAACCAAAGGCACAGTCCAGCAAAGGAAGAGTCTGGTTAGAATCCGCGGCTGCACTGTCCCTAATGGATTCCCAGGGAATCCCCAATGGAGTCTTACTAATGGCCCTACGCATTGGCCTCATTTCTCCAGATCCACAGTGTAAACTGAGATTGTCCAGTCCTACCATGGCACCCACGTCAGAGCCCTATGCCTGCCATTAGGTGTCGCCCTCTATCCCAGTGCAGGTCAGGAGAAAGTCCTCAGCTGTAGGGACGGTGGGACATCAGATGGCTAAAAAGTTGTGAGACAGGAGCGCCTGGGTGCCTTAGTGGGTTAAAGCCTCTGCCTTCAGCTCAGGTCATGATCCCAGGGCTCTGGGATTGAGCCCTGTATCAGGCTCTGGAATCGAGCCCTGGATGGAGCCCTGTATCGGGCTCTCTTCTCAGCGGGGAGCCTGCTTCCTCCTCTGTTTCTCTGCCTGCCTCTCTGCCTGCTTGTGATCTCTGTCAAATAAATAAATCTTTTTTAAAAAGTCTTTAAAAAAAAAAAAGTTGTGAGACATGCACTTAATAACCAGAAATAAAAGAGCACGGTGAAAAAAAATTTACAGATAAAAATGCTTATTTTTTCTTACGTCCGCAAACAATATGTAGCCACAGTTAGCCTTTTTCTCCTCCACACTGCCTCTTAATGCTGATTTTTCCCGAAAGACCCATAGTGAGCTTATAAAAGTTCACTAAATTTTAAGAAATGGTGAGGGGGTGGGAGGAATGTGTGGATGTGGACCCTATACATTCTGGACAAGGCTTGAGGTTCTTCCGATGTAAATAAACCCTACTTTCTTCTTGGGGAAGCGGAGGCTGAGATAAGTGGGGCTTTCTTAGGGTCCCTCTCCAAGCGAATGAACAGGCGAAAAGAATCCAGTTTCCCTGACAACCAGTTTTATGCGTGTTTTCACGGTAACAGGCTCTGTCCAGTTTTCAATCCTTGACCAAACATTGCCAAAGCGCCAGATGTGTTTTGAAACAGGGCTCTGGATAGACCTTCACCAAAGGTTCAGACTACAGGTCGGCAAGCGAGGGCCCAGGGACCAGACCCAGTTTCCACCCGCTTTTGAGAGGGACGTGCGATTGTTTGTGCGTTTTTTGCTTTCGTGTTATGTGTAGCTGCTTTCGTGCGTTGACGGGAGAGGGAAGCACCGGCAACAGAGAACTTCTGTCCCACAAAGTCAAAAACACTTACCATCTGAGCCTTCACGGGAAAGGCTTGGGTGTAGAATCTAGGGACATTATGGGTTTGGGTTTAGAGTCTAGGGACATTATGATCCTTCCTTGTCCACATGATTTTTAACACTTCAGACGACTCCAGTCCAGAGGGCAGCGTCGGTGCCTCGGTGAGCCTGTGACTAACGGGATGACATGCACGTTCATTCGTTCCCTTAGCGAGTCCTGAGAGCACCCCTGCCGCGTTCAAGTTACCGTGCCCCAGCTGGAGGTGGCCCGGTATGATGAGAGCCCATGAAACTTTACATCATGTAATGTAAGCATCGCTCTGCAGGCCAGTGTCACGCATCCGTGAAATATACATGAAACTCGAAACAATTATTATCAGTCTCTTAAATCATCTCTTTTTCTCCCCATCCATTGGTACAGAAACAGAGCTGAGTGCCATTGTGTCAACTGTGTTGGGCTTTGTATGTAAAAAAGGATGTAAATACTAGATCCTGTTACTTCTCTCGAGCCAAAATCTGTGTAGTTTCCAATCTTTAAATGACTTACAATGTCAGTTGTCTAAGTTTACCCCCCTCCGGGCTCTCTGCACCACACACACACACACACACATATTCCTCCTGAGTTCTGCTCCAGGAACGGAGGAGATGAGGTTAGGTTTTATTGACAGCAAAGAAGGAGGGAGCTAGCTGGGGGCCAAGCATGGTTTCCCAACACTTCGTTGCTCATAAAGCAGGCAGCTGAGCCAGACGTTAGGGGGCAAGACCTCATCTCCCACTTTATGTTCACACTCACTCCTCGCAATGCTAAGCCTTCAGACAGAATCTCACCAAGGGGCCTCTGCTTTGTCACTTTGTCTCAAGAAGAGAGAAATACGCCCTCTCTTCCTGGGATAGCAGGATGGGGCCAGACGCTGGGAACGTTGGGTCTTCGTGCACTTCATCCTCCCCGTACCATTTTCTGTTTTGACGAATGATGGAATTCACACCCCGACAGCAGCCTCAAGCGACAGGGAAATCCTATGCAGCTGGGGACAGCAGGTGAGCCATCCTGAGGTGGGGAAGAATCCAGAAGCTCCTTGGGCTTGCATGAAATCCCAGCATGAGTGTGACATGGGGGCAGTGACAGGGGTGGGGGGATGGTGTTACCATGCATGAAGTGACCCTTTCTTTGCCCTTGGCAGACCCCATATAATAAGATTACTGGGTAATCCTTGTGGCTGGTCCTTGGAGCAGCCTTATCAGAGGGACAGGGAGGCATTTTACATTTGGATCTACTGTATATGTATGATCTCCCAGCTGCTGCTTCTAATTTCATTTTCAGAGACAGGGATTTGCGGCCGACTGGAGAGAATGGAAATGCAGGGCAGCCCCCAGGGCCTCGGGGCCCCCACAGAATGCACGGGGCCTGCCCGGTGTGGAAATCTGGCTCCTTTACACCCCACCTGTTGCCCCAGGCCCTGAAGCCCATGGAGGCTCCCGAGTACGCAGGGGGACGTGGAGGTCACCGCTGGGGCTGCATGCCAGTCTCCTTGTGCCTGTTTGGAGTCAGCTCTGGTCACTCACGGCACCGCCTGATGTAGCCCCTGGGACTAAGAGCTGGAAACACGAGGCTTTAGCCAAAACCTTGGCTCTCTGGGCCAACATCAGGTGCCTTTTGCAGAAGGATGCTCTCGTCAGGACACAGTTGTGAGAGGAAATGTGACAGCTCTGGCCACCAGGCACCCGACACCACGCTAATTCTCTCTTGACCACAATGTGCAGGAGAAACTGAGAACATTTGGCCAGCCCTGTCTAACAGGCCCAATAGAAAAGCAAGAGAGGAAAGGTAATAAGATCCAGAAGCAAAAAACGCGACGGGACTCAAGAGTCAGCTCTGAGCTTGTTTCTCTGACTCTGGCCATCTGGAAAAATGCCTGAGTGATATTCGTGAGCCCTGCCATGGACAACCACCCCAACCTGAACCAAGGACCCTGAGAGGTGAACACATGTAACCCCATGAGGTCATCCAGAGGGCTCTGGCGTCAAGGGTCCCGCACACGAATGGACGTTCCAGGTTAGGTTAGGTTTCTATGAGGAGAGCCCTGACTGAGAAAAGGCTGGGCTTGCATCCACTCCTGGCACCTACTATTCCTGGTGACCTTGACAGAGTCAATTCTCACTTCTAGCCCTCAGAGTTCCCATCTGTACAATGAAGAGTTAAAGTAGATTAGAAGTCAAGAACTCAAATGCCAGTCGGGGCCATGCAAATATGGAGATGAACCAAAAGGCTGAGTGTGGTGCCATGGGGAGTGGTAGGGACTATGTGGACAGACGCTTGGGTCAATGAAAAGAGGCAGCCACTATCCTATCCATCCGGTGGCCGCCATGATGAAATGGAAGCCAGCATTGCCAGACTGATGACTTTGCAAGCGGTGGACAACTCCAGGCTTTAAGTGTTGGCATAGCATTCATTTTAAAACACACACATATGTGCACACACACATGAAATATGGTCGTGGGTCAGATTTGCCATGGGCTGCAAGTTTTTCATTTCTAGAGATGATCGCTGAGGTACCTTTTTTGCTCTAATAGTCTGTGATTCTCTCTTCTGCCCCAAGGGACACTGAGAAAATGAGAGAATTCTAAAACCTTCTAAAATAAAAGAAGGATGGATCTCAGAGCATGCAAGGTAAAGAGCTTCGGGGACTTTCTGGAGCCATAGGGCTGCAGGGCAGGGCCAGGCAGAGCCCCAGAGTCCATCCCTGCCACAGAAATATGACATTTCTGCAGCTTCAATTATTTTACAAAACGAAGTACAGAGAGAAGGCAGTTGGCTCCAGGAGGCATGCAGCAAGCCAAGAACAAGTCTTGGGGGGCAGTGGCAAGAAGGACTTCTGGCTCCTGGTTTGAAGAGCACCCACAGAAAGAAGGCCCACGGGTGCGTTTGGCTGGGGCTCTGCAGAGTCCCACCCAATCCGGCTCTGCCCTGCCTCTCCCCTGCCCCGTCCTGGGCCTCTTTCTGCCAGGAGCCTGCTCTGGACCATCCACACTGGGTCTAGAGGGCAGCACTCACAGGAACGATTTCAGAAGGAGAAATTACACTGGAAACCGCAGAGCTTGACGTGATGGAAACTTCTTTCTGGATCCACCCACGTGGACCCTTTGTTGGCCATCCAAGGTCACCCCAGTGATAACCTGTCCACCCTTTCCTGAGCCGGTTACTACTCCACAAGCGTTCTTTTTCAAGGCCAACACTTTGAAGAAGGCACTGCTACTTTTCCAGTGTCCTCCTTGATGAAACGGAAGCTGGTGGACAGATGCTAAGGACCTTGGCCTGAGTTCACAGCCAGGACCGGAAATACCAGGTTTGGAGCCTGAGTCCAAAGCCCCCAGAGCTTGTCCCAGGCTGAGAGATACCCAGAGCCTTGGGTCTTCCCCTCTGGCTACACCTGCTCCAACCCCCACCCCCACACACATCCTCAGTCAGTGCCCTCCTTATCTGGAACTGGAGCGGGGAGGGCAGGCCTCAGAGCGAGAGCAATTCGGAGGCGTTCTCCCACCAGAAGTGAGGAGAGAGATGGAGGTTGTCAGATAAAAACGCAGACGTCCTCCTGACCTTGAAAACTGCCATAGATCTGGGGTGAGCTGCCTTTTCTGGCAGCTGGTCCGGCCGAAGGCCAATGAGTTCAGCCTAGGGTTGGATTTGCAGCCAAGAATCTGGCTTTGGGCGAGACCACCTTTTCTCTTAAATAATTAGATGCAATGATTTTTCAGGGGATTCGGGGAATTCTGTTTGCTTATTTTTTACCCTCTGCTTGGCACGTCTCCACACCAAGAGCCCGCGCTTCCTGAAGGTCTGCCATGTGCCAGTCCCTGTATTAAGTGCCTGACACGCTCCATCTCATTTTCTCCCCATGGCAATCCTACCGATAAATGGCATCATTGTCCCCATCGCACTGATAAGGAAACTGACCTTAGAGAGCAGAAATGACTTTGAAAATGGCCCAACTATTAAATGGCAGCATAGAGATTCAAACTCAGACAATCTGCCTGCCAGACAATACGGTCTCACCGACAACACCTCCTGCCTCCCAGGATAATAAAGCCGATATTTATGAAGTGCTTACTATAGGCACAGTGCCGTGTTCTTTACTTACAGGGTGCCCTTTCATCCAAACTACGACCTAGGAGATAGGAGATAGACACAATCACTATTAGCCTTAGTTCACAGATGTCCAAAACAGGGCTGCAGAAATTCAGGGCACTTGCTCAGAGATACAAATTTGGAAAGTACCAGAACCAGCAATGGAAAGCAGACAATCCCTGGTCCTATGTAGTCCTTAAATGCTAAGGGATGCTCCAGGGCCAGGTGAGTTGGAGGAGGCAAGAGACAGTTAAATGGGGGAGGAGGGGGTTGGAGAGAAAGACGGAAAGGAGGGGAAGGCAGATGCCAGAAAGAGAGGGGCGCAGGAGGGAATATTATTATAGCTGTTAACAGATAAGCCAAAAAGAAGGATGGGGGGAATTGTGTTACAAATTCCACATGTTTCTATTCTTCTGATGACCCAGATAAAACCCTCTCATCCGGAAGACAGTGCCCCCTCCACCATGGGCAGGGGCGGAGGGGAATTTCACGAAGACTGCCAGGAGGGGCAGAGGGACGTGCGGCTGTGTGTGTCTGCTTGGAACCTTTTCTGAATCCCTTTTTGCATTTTTCAGTAAGATTCAAAACCATAAATTATGTAAAGCCAGAAAGCTAAAAGGGCAGACCCTTTCTGGAGTTCGTTTCAAGTCTGAAGTTCAGAACGCTTTTAATGACATAATTGCAAAAGGCAAAAATCTATTCGAGTGCAAACTTCTCTTTGAACAAGGAATGAATTCTCAGACAGTGGCACAGTGTTCCTCTTTCTGTGTCCCCAGGGTGGGGGTGAGAGGAGGAGCATGGGGCGAGAGACACCACGACCGGGGAGAGGGCTGGGTTTTGCCAAGAGCCTGCACGGCTCTGGGTCGCCATCCTAGAAGTCATTTTGATTTTTCCTCTGGATCGGGGGCCAATGAGTTATAAAGAGAGTAGCCAAGGATATTAAAATTAGCACAATCTTCTTAATATCTCATTGCCTTTAAAAAGGATATATTCATGGGGTGCCTGGCTGGCTCCGTCAATAAAGCATGTGACTCCTGATCTCAGGGTTGTGAGTTCAAGCCCCACGGCTGGGGGTAGAGTATACTTAAAAAAATAAAAATATAAACAAAAATAAAAACTATGTATTTGTGTTTTCAAATACACACTATCTACACACGCTTAGCCAAGGCATACTATGAAATCAAATCTTTCTCCCAAGTGCGAACCCACTTTGCAGTTCTCCTGCCCAGAGGCTCCTCCTGTTCCTGCCAGAGTCCTGGGTTTCCTCCCAGAGAAATTCTGTACTTCGGTGACCTCCTGCGTTTATGCACTCCTATGAAATCGTTACAGGCGTGAGCTTGAAAGCTTTCATGCCTGGGCGTGGGTCCCTGCTCCAGCCTGTCCTTCCCACATAGCCTTGGCCAGCCTCCTCAGCCTCTCTCTGTCTCGCTGTGATTGTTGGTCCGTCAGGGATCATTCTGGGAACCATCAGAGAGCGCTGTTGTAAGGACGAAATGAGTTCATAAGGGTAAAGCTGTAGAATACTGAATAGCCCGTGAACCCAATATATGTTAGCGGCGACTACATGAGAATATTCTTTTTACATCCAAATGGCCAAATACTATATGTATCCACCAAACTCTGCCTCATTCACCCACCGGTGTAACTTTACGGGGCGGCCTCATAACGGCAGGACAATATTCCTGTGTGAATGTGTCATTCTGATTGATACCGCCTCCCACAGGTGGCCACTCGGGGAGTCTGTATTCTCTTGCTGTCACCAGACCACTTCAGGGGTTATTCTGGAATTTGCTTTTTTGGTCACAGGTGCAGCAGGTGTTTCTGAAGGCCTTTGTCAGTCAGCCTCAGCTAACTCGATTGTAACAACAAACATGTTTCAACATCTCGGTGACAATACAACAAAAGATTTGCTTCTGTTTCCCAGTCCAGGGTGGATCAGGTCACGCTCCTTGGCAACTCTCCTCCTCCAACAGTGACTCAAGGATTCCCAGATCCCAGTGACATCCAATTTGCAACTCCGTGTCTGGGGGTTTTTGACAGCCCGCCTGTGAACCAGGGATGGAGACCAGGTAAGGACACACACCTGCTCACGTGGCTCAGAAGGGAAGTCACACATCACACCGGCTCACTCTTCCCTTGGTCCCAGCTTAACCACGAGGGCAGTCAGGAAATCCAGGCTTCTAGGATATCCAGAGGCAGAAATAGTGTGGTGAGGTTCTTTGGGTCAAGGATAAATTCTGGAAATTGATTCCCTCGGCAGGATATATTTTGGAAATCATAATCTTTTTATGGATTTGATACCAATTAAAAAATTCAGTTATGATTGTAACACATCATGACAGAAAGTTCCTATGCATTTAATGATGCTTTTAAAGAATCTGTATATTTGGGGGCACCTGGGTGGCTCAGTTGGTTAAGTGCCTGCCTTCGGCTCAGGTCATGTTCCCAGGGTCCTGGGATCGAGCCCCACATCAGGCTCCTTGCTCAGCAGGAAGCCTGCTTCTCCCTTTCCCTCTTCTTGCTGTTCGTCCTGCTCACGCTCTTTCTCTCTGTGTCAAATAAATAAATAAATAAATTTTAAAAGAGCATGGTTTTTTTTAGTCACAATTCTGTTTATATTGAGAAAAAATAATTGATAAATAATGTAAGGTTGAGATGTGTTGTTCTATCAATAATGAATGATTGGTGCTCACACAGGTTCCAGACTTTGAAATAATTCCACTGTCCCAGGGAGTCTGAAGACAAAGGTCAAGCCATTGATCCTCGGTGAAGATGTTCTAAGGGAACCATAGTCTTTACCGGGGTGGTTTGAGAACAGGTTCACTCAAGTCTGTTTTACTTCTGTATAATGCTGGAGCTCCTGAAGAACATCAGGCTTCATCCCAACTTGTACACCCCTCTCCCAGCCCCTCTCAAAACGGCCTTCAGTGGTCTTTTACAGACACAGACCATATCACGTCCCTTCCTCCAAGGATTCCCATGACTCCTAAAATAAAATAAGTTTGACGATGGCTTCTAAGGCCCAGAAGAATGTCTCCTCCCCACTGCTTCAACTTCATTCATTTTACACAAATCTTCTCTTTACTTGCTTTGATCAGATTGATCTCCGTTCTGTTCCTTCTACATGCCACAACCTTTCCTTGGAACCTACTTTGCTCTCTGTCTGGAATGTTCTTTGCATATCCAACTTACTACCATCATCTTTCTCGATTCAGCTCAGATGCCACCTCCTGAGAGAGGCCTCCCCCAAATCACCCCATCTATTTCCTTCAATAATTTCCCCAGTGCATAGATCAAATGTATTATTATTAATACATTTCTTTTCCTGTTGCTGCCACCAGAATGTAAGTTCCATGAGAGCAAGAATAATAAATATCTTCTTTACAACAGTGTACACTCAGCAGGGCTGTGGTATGAATAATTTCAGAGGACACTAGTCATCATATATTCTATTGAATGGCTTACTGAAACCAGATATTCCCAGTTAGAAATTATTTCCTTTGGCTTAGCATGTTATTCTTATTTACCCAACTCACTAGGAACAGTAGGTAGTATAATTTATTTTAGCTTCTGTTGGAACTGTTTAGGGGGAGGCAAGTTGTGTAGAGGGAAAAGAGAAGATGGGGTATAACTTAGAAATAAAG
This sequence comes from Mustela erminea, assembly GCF_009829155.1. Classification (NCBI taxonomy): domain Eukaryota; kingdom Metazoa; phylum Chordata; class Mammalia; order Carnivora; family Mustelidae; genus Mustela; species Mustela erminea. The sequence goes on along the minus strand of NC_045618.1, from coordinate 7,428,097 downwards.
AGTATGTGAGGAAACCAGACAGTACTAAGAGGAGATAACGTATGACAATTAAAGACTTGGAGAGTTCATTTTCTTTTCTTCTTCTTTTTTTTTTTTTCAGATTTTAATTATTTATTTGACAGAGGGAGATCACAAGTAGGCAGAGAGGCAGGCAGAGAGGGGGAAGCAGAGAGCCCAATGCAGGGCTCAATCCCAGGACCCTGAGATCATGACCTGACCAAAGGCAGAGGCTTAACCACTGAGCCACCCAGGTGCCCAGAGAGTTCATTTTCTGAATTTGAACAAGGTCAGTGGCAGGTGCAGAAAGCAAGAGATGAGATTTCTCAGAAAGACACCTTAAAAAGGACAAGGTAAGTATTACAGTCTTCTCACTGGGACATCATTCATTCCTAACAAATAATTCATTCCTAATGCAGCTGCAGAAGTAAATTGTTTAAAATAGCTAGAATCCTGACACCACTAGGGACAGCTGATGGCTGGGGATGAGAGTATGGGGCAGACCTGAGATGGCTTTCTATGCCTATACCTTTCCCACACCTTGCTGGAGACACAAAGGCATATGATGTTGCCCCTGAGGGTCTCTCAATACAGTAGAGAAACCAGGGAAAATGGCTTTGCTTAAGGCTGAGCAAAAGCAACCATGGGTCCTTTGTAAATACAAAGGAGGAACGCGGGGCTGAGTTGGGAAATGAGTCAGGGAGGGCTTCCTGGAGGAAGTAGTACCTGAGTGAATCTTAAAGAGTTTGAGTAGGGCAAATAAAGCACCTTGACAGCATCCCACCAGGGGGTGGGAGGTGACATCCCCAACTGGGGAGAATGGAGAGCACACACTGAATGGAGAGCGTGCCTACCAAGGAGTGGAGACCCATCTCTCTGCTTAACCAACCGAGCCACCCGGGTGGCCCAATAACCGACTTTTTTTTACAAGGCAGAGTCCTGATAATGGAAAATCCTTCTCCCTGAGGGTCCCAGATTGTTCCAGCTCAGAACAAGATCCTTTGCATTTAGTTTGGATCCATCTAGCATCACAACCGCCATGCAAGGTAGGTCTCATGGTTTCATCTTTACTGGTCGCTGTGACAGGTCAAGATCAGGACATTCAGAGACAGCGGATAACCTGCTCCACACCACCAGATGGAATGCAGGGCTCCTGGGCCCACTTTTTTCCAGCACACTTCTCATAGGTCTCAAAACAGCGCTTCTCAAAGCTTAATGTGTGCAGGGGTTACCTGATGACCTTGTTACATTTGGCTTCGGGAAGTGTGGGGAGCAGGCTGGAACCATCTTCCAGATACACTGGCTCAGGGACCACGTGATGTGTAGTGAGGTGCTAATCTAGACAAACATCCATTTGCAGGGTAAGCAGTTCTACTTAAAGGCAAATGTGCTAGAGAATTCTGTTTCCTTTCTCCAGACAGAAAACCAGGGTTTAAACTGTTCAGATGCCTTAAGCATACCCGTAGATACTGGCCAAGGGCAAACATCAGATGCTGTGGGCCAGGGAGCCCTGCTGTGCCACGTCCTAATGTCTATGAATATCCCTCTCAAATCAACAAGGGTGTCTCATCGAACTATCTTCCAAAAGGCTGTGGCTCCACAAGATAGGCTTTAATGAGAAAAGTGGTTTCAGCCATTGACCCTGATGCCGAAAGTCAGGGATTGAATCTGGAGATTTTCAGAGCTCCAACTGGGGTCTCTCCAGTCAACAAAGACATTGAGGTCTTGTTTCATCAGCATCTCAGATACAGAGATACACCCCGCCCCCACTACATATACGCCTTTTCGAAAAGCTGCGAACACTGAAGGACTCAGAGGCACAACTAGTGGGAAAGCCAAGCCATATGAAAGTCATCTGTGAGGCCGACCTTCAAAGATTCTTAACCATGTGCTCGACATTCGCTTGGGAGAATATAGCATACAGTTGGTGACATTTATACAGGAGAGAGGAAGCAAAGGAGGCACATCTGTTCCATGTGTCCAAGAACACTCAAGCGAGATGCCCAGTCAATCTATAGAACCCAAGAGTGGGCCTGCCCAAATCCTCCAGCCATGAGATCACTTTCCACCAGTAGAGGCAGAAGGATCATTCCCGCCTGCGAAATGAAATGGAGATGTGATTGGAAATGTCGCGCCTTGAGTGCATGAGCGTTATTCCAATAATCAATCACCCAAATTGAATTGCTTATTTGTACATCTGATTGTCTTTGCATTATTTAGAAGCTATTTAATGACAGGCAGCCCGACAGCATGCCTCTAACACATGCCAGATAAATTTAGGAGCCTCGGAAACATCTCTTTCTAATTGTTTAGACAGGCATATTGATTGCTATTTCCTTTCAGCCTTCTCTGAAGCACATTATGTCCTTCGTATGCTCAACACACATACTCAGACGCGCACACACGTGGGGAATAAACAAGACCCAATGCAGAGGCAGGACCTGCAGGAGGTGTCTCCGTCTCCCTGACATGGGGGAATGGCGCATCGAGAGCCAAGAAGGCAGGTGCCAAGGCTGTCATTTCAGCAGAGCTATGAGGCCCAGCTTCCTCCCGCGGGATTGAGGAGAATGGCGCTCTCCGGGATGGGACAAGTCTGAGAGTTATTTTGTTTATTCTCTGGGTCCAGAAAGCATGGCAGCATTCTCAGAGAAGCCGTGCTCGGCTGTGTTCTGATGGTCTGAAAGGCTCCCCGGGAAGCTGAAGAAATTGGCTCCGAGCTGGGGCCGCGGGTGAGATCGGTTCTTTCTTTTTTCATTTCTACAAAACCACAGGCCAGGGCTGAAGACTCTGCCCTTTGGTGGGTGTCTATGACTGAGAGACAGAGCTTAGCTGTCTGGGATCAGGAAACCCTGCACAACCCCCACCCAATTCCCCCCACCCCGCTCTTCTTCACCTCACCCTGGCGTTCCCACAGTTCAGCTCTATGACACTGCCAGCCCTCCTTGGACATTAAATATAACAAATTAAAAAGTAACAACATTATTATCCTGGTAGATCATGGATTTTTGAGTTTAAGTCTGTCTCAAAAAAAACACAACAACTTTGAAGCGATAGGTACTCTTAGCCACAGAAATTATTTTTTTTTTCTTCTTTCACTCTTTCCAAGTTTATTTTTCTGCCTTTTTTTTTTTTTTCCTCTCCCAGCCAGTCCTACAAGGGAATTTGCATGACAAATACCTCTAGGGGAGCACTCCTGGGAGCAGGAGCTTTGTTCAAGAGATGCCCCAGGCATCAGGGATCTTGTGCCACCCCTCCCCCACCCCCCAGGCCCCAAATCCCAGCATCCCTATGTGTTGACATTTGGCAGAGGAAGACCTCCTGCTCAAAAGCAGGGGAAACTTGGAGAGACTCAAAGCTAGCAAAGAGCTTTTGCAGAATGACATTTTGATGAGTATATTAATCTGAGAGGCACTGACTTTATTCTGTCGATGTTTCCAAGGTAAAGCTCAGGATAGGAAAGCGGCAGCCATTTTCCAAGACCAGAAGAAGTCCTTCATCAAGAGTTACTGGCACCTGGACACACTCATGGGGGGCGAGGGTAGGGGGCTCCTCCTTGGTGTCAGGTCCACCCATAAGCAAATGAGACCATAAACCCGATTTGCCACAGGTGCCATCTGCCGTCTGCCACAGAATGTCAGCCGCCTGGCTTCTCTCACCCCAGCCTCGTGCGTGAGCTCCCCTTAGGGGCACCTTATAGGGTGCTGGGTAAAAGCAATATGAAAACACATGTGGTCCATGCCCCCGAACGCTCAAGGGTTAGAAAGGGCACCGAAGGACAGAACACGCAATAGTAAGAGTTGTTGCTGAATTAGCAGAGGACAGACAGGTCAGCTTGGACTAGGTACTCAGTGAGGGTCAGAGGAAGGGACACCTGCGTAAGGTTTTGAAGAAGGAACAGGAGTCTCCCAGTGAGAGAACGGCTTCTGCGCCATCACAGATGTGTGGAAACAGGAGGCACCGTGGGACCACTGAGTCACAGGTGAGTTGGTATGTCCACAGCCCTCCCTCGGGCTCCAGACTGCAATTCACCAAACCTGCTTGAGTGAATTCTTATTTTTTATTTTTTAAAAGATTTTGTTTATTTGACAGAGACCACAAGTAGGCAGAGAGGCAGGCAGAGAGAGAGGGGGAAGCAGGCTCCCTGCCAAGCAGAGAGCTGGATACGGGGCTCGATCTCAGGACCCTGGGATCATGACCCAAGCTGAAGGCAGAGGCTTTAACCCACTGAGCCACCCAGGAGCCCCTTGAGTGAATTTTAAAAGGCATCCACACATCCTTTGCCAGGTGCCCTAAGGAGGGGACATTCCAGCCCCTAAGAAGAGTCAAGAGGGTGTCCTGGCCACCCTGGATCTGGGACAAGTTGGGAGAGGGAGGACCTGGCATGCCCTTTCCTGTGGGACGGCTGAGATTACAGGTCAGATAGCTCTTAGGTAGAAGAAGATAATGGGGCGCTGGCTGCTGGATGGGGGAGTCAAGGAGAGGAGGAAAGAGCGTCGCTCCTCACCATGCGCTGAAACTCATTTTCCGACGGTGTCAGCACGCCCAGAAAGAGAACAGTCCCCTCACCCTCCAAGTGGGAATGTTCCTTATCACAAAAACCTCCCCAGGGCCCCAGCAGACGTCAGCTGTTCGCTGAGATCTTTTCACAACGTAAAAGGTCTTTAAATATCAGCCCAGCGTCCAAGGATCCAAAGCCCCACGTCCCTCTTCTCCTCCACCCACCTTCCAGCTCCGGCGCCCCATCCCGTCCGGCCTCCCCAGCCCTGTTTATTTTTAGTGGAGATAAACCCAGCTCCTAATCTCGCGAGTTGATCTTTTTGAGTAAATTTAATTAACTACATTTTTAACTCCACTCTCCTCGGCCTTGGCAGGCGGGAGCGATTTGTCTTGCAGATGACTGGTCTGATGGAGACGGAGAAGGGAAGAGGGGAAAGAGGGGAAAGGCAGGGCCAGTGGAGCCAGCGCCCCCGCTTTCCGCCCCCCCCCCCCGCCCCGAAGTGTGACTCTGGCCCATGGGAGTCACCCTAGATGGCCAGAATGGGGACCCATAGGCCGGGGATGGCGGGAAGAAGGAGGGTCTGAACCTGACATGGGCCAAGTGAGGGCTGAAGGGCAGCTCCTGGGAACGTGCGTGAGCACGTGACTGTGCCATCGTCACCGGGCTGACCGCTCCGCGGCTCCTGTTCGCGGTCCTTATGGCCTCCCGCCAGGGTGATAAATGGGAAAGGGGCAAAGCAGTCTGCTTTTGCCGCCCGTATCCCCCCCCCCTTTGTTTTTATTAAACGCTGATTATTAATACTAGAAATGGAACACTGCCACGAGAAGCCATTTGCAGTTAATAAGGATGTCCCTGCCGCCTGGGGAGTTAATAGAAGCCCGAGGAAGCCATGTGAGAACTACTTAAGAGCAGCCTTAAGCAAGTGGGTCAGAAGCGCACAGGGCAGCCCGCCCTGGCCCCCTGGTGAGGTAGGTCAGCTCGGGGCCAGGCTCGCTGGCCGAGGCTCCCCCGCTCCAGGCAGGGACCCAGGGTAATGCCTGGGTGTGTGCAGCTGCTGGGTCGCAGGCCAACTGTGTGCAAGAAGCTTGGGGAGCAGCCTTGCAGCCCGCAGCTGTGAAAACATTGGCTGGGCTTCGGGGGCAGGCCAGGCAGGTCTATCCCTGAATCAGGAGAGGTACAGCCCCCACCTCCGTGGGGCCTCCCCCACTTCCCAGCAAGGGCAAGTTTTAGGGCACCGGTTCCCCACCTCACCCTGGGTCATGGCCAGCTTTGGAATGGGAAGCTTGGCCAATGTGAAATGAATGAGGAGTAGGTCTTTGACATTTGGGAGCTGCGTGACACATAAAGGAAGAGCAAATTCTAAAGCCAGATCATAATAGGTGCATTTCCTTACTTGTGAAGGGTGGCAGCAAGGGAAGGGGATGGGTATCCATCCGCTGTCTGTCCTCGTGAAAGTGGTTCCCTGTGGGTGGTCAGAGAAAGAGGAAGGGTGGCCAAGCCCCAGTGTCTCTCTGTCCTCAGGATTAAGGACAAGTGTGATGAGGAACAGCACCTACCTTCCCCTCCCATAGGTATCCCTACTCCTGAAAGACTTCTCTTTTTTCAAAACAAGAATACCTACCACCACAAAATCATAAGCAGCCACCTCCTCAGTGAATGGAAGAGACGGTGTGCTTAAGGGATTTCTTTCAATCACTGTTTTGAACTTCCTGCATCTTACTAGCCGATGAAATATTGGAAGAAATCATGACCAAGAAATAAGGTAGCTAGGAATAAATTTAACCAGGCTGGTGAAAGACCTGTACTCAGAAAACTGTAAGACACTGATGAGAGAAATTGAATGTGACACAAATAAATGGAAAGATATTCTGTGCTTATGGATTGAAAGAATTAATATTGTTAAAATATCCATGTTACCCAAAGCAATCTATTCAATACAATCCCCATCAGAACTCCAATGACATTTTTTTCACAGAAATAGAACAAAGAATCCTAAAATTTGTATGGAACCACAGAAGATTCCCAATAGCCAAAGCAGTCTTGAGAAAGAAGATCAAAGCTAGAGGCATCACATTCTCTGATTTCAAACTATATTACAAAGCTATGGTTTAAAAAAAAATAATATGGTATTGGCATTAAAAACAGACACATAGTTCAGTGGAACAGAGTAGAGAGCATCTATGGCCAACTAAATTAAAACAAAGGAGGCAAGAGTATAAAACAGAGAAAAAAACAGTCTCTTCAATAAGCAGTGTTGGGAATCCTGGACAGTCACATGCAAAAGAATAAAACTGGACCACTGTCTTATAGAATACACTAAAATTAATTCAAAATAGATTTAAAATGCTTGAATGTAACCATAAAACTCTTAGAAGAAACCAGGCAATAAGCTCCTTGCAATCTGTTTTTTTTTTTTTTAATGGTTTTTTGGAACTAACTCCAAAGACAAGGGCAACAAAAATAAAAATTAAAAAGTGGGAGTAAAACCCATCAAACTAAGAACCTTCTGCACAGCAAAGGAGACCATCAACAAAAGGAAGGACAACGTACTGAATGGAAGAAGATATTTGCAAATCATATATCTGATAAGTGGCTAATATCTGTAATATAAAAAGAACTCATGCAACTCAATAATAACAGTGATCACCAAAAAACCTGATTTCAAAAATGGGCAAAGATTCTGACAAACATTTCTCCAAAGAAGACATACAGATGGTCAACAGGTTCATGAGAAGATATTCAACAAATGCAAACAAAGCCACAATGAGAGATCATCTCACACCTGTTAGAATAACTATTATCAAAAATAACAAGCAATAACAAGTATTCATGAGGATATGAAGAAAAAAAAATTCATGCATTCTTGGTAGGACTATAAATTGGAGCAGCAGCCACTATGGAAAACAGTATGGAGGTTATTCAAGGAAGGTAGAAATAGAACTACACTACAATCCACCAATTCCCCGGGTATTTCTCTATCTGAAGAAAATAAAAAAACACTAATTTGAAAAGATATATGTGTGGACTATGTTCATGGCTGCATTATTGATAACAGGCAAGATATGGAAATAACCTAAGTAAGTGTCCACAGATAGAGGAAAGCATGAATAAAAGCATGAGATATATATGAGATATATGTTATGGAATACTACGCAACCATAAAAAAGAATGAAATCTTGATATTTGCAGCAACAACATGGAAGGACCCTAAAAGTAATATGCTAAGTGAAATAAGCCAGACAGAGAAAAAACAAATGCTGTATGATTTCACTTGTATGTGGGAATCTAAAAAAAACCAAACCAAATGAACAAAGAGAACAAATTCATAGATAGAACAGATTGGGGGTTATTGGAGGGGAGGGGAGTTTGGGCGGGGGCGTTGAAATGGGTGAAGGGAGTCAAGAGATACAGACTTCCAGTTATAAAATAAGTAAGTCACGGGGAGTTCATGTACAGTGTGGTGACTATAGTCAATAATATTATATTATGTACTTGATAGCTGCTGAGAGAATAAATCTTGAAAGTTCTCATCACTAGATAAAAATTTGTGTAATTTTATATGGTGACAGATGGTAACTAGACTTGTTATAGTGATCACTTTGCAATGTATACAAATATCAAATCATGAAACTGAAACTAATATAATGTCATATGTCATTTATACTTCAACAAATACATGACCAAGGGCAACTCAGTGCATGTTATACATTGCAAAATTGTGTTTGTAGTGTACTATGTATGTGTCTATGTATGTGTTACTGTAGGGATCAGAGGTTTATTTGTCAATCTTTGTGTGTGTTTAAATGGTATATTTTAATTTTTTCAACTTTTAAATAAAAGCTAAATAGTACAGCTCTCCAGGCTTGTGTATAAACACATCTGGGGCAGATACCCTTCTCATCCCCTTTCCCTGACCCATGTTCCCGCCTTCTTGGATGAAAATGCAGCCTGAAATCTTCTGTGATGAAATCTATTGGGAGTGCTTCATAGCTGAAGAGTTATGCAGGATGAGGAAGAGAAAAGGGAGTCAGATCTGAGGAATGTGAATAAAATAATAATCATTCTGACAATAGCACTTGGAAAGCTCCAGGGAAACAGGACCTTCTGGTGTTCTTTCTCTCATTTGAGACACAGCTTATCCATTTTAGAGAACACAGTTCATTTCCCCTTATCCCTCCCTAGCCAGGGCCAAGTTCTGCCTACCCCAGGATAGCATCAAAAATGTGTTAAGTCCCTATTATTTGCAAATGTTTCCATTGTCAAGCAGAAGTGGTTGAGTCACCAAGACCCAGCCATTAAAAGTGTATCCTACCCACTTAGAAAAGTGTCAGTACTCCTCAGTGTCCATAAATATTCGTTGAATGACAGGATGAAGAACTTTCATGAAAAGACTAATAAGTATATTCTGATTTCTCTCTCCCTCCTCCCCCCACCCACAAGTTTTTTAACATGTGGATTAGAATGAAGTTCAAAACCTATCTCTACCATTCTTTAGATTTGTGCCTTTGGACAGGTGCACATAGCCAATCTCCCAGGAAGCTTCAGACCACAAAGATAGATAGAGAACAGGGTTTTGAAGATGTGATTAGTGTACGTTAAAAAAAAAAAAAAAAAAAAAAAAAACACACATGGGGTTGTTCAATTATCTTAAGCTTCCTTCCCTGTCTTGTCCCTGGAAAACCAAAGCAAGAATTACTTTTGAACACAGAGCAAGTCTGGATGGTGGTTCCAAGAAGGAGCTCAAAGGTCCAGGGTTCAAATCTTGTCTCTGCCACTCCTAAACCCTCTGGTCTTAGGAAAGTGACTTTATCCCTCTGTAGCTCACTCTTTCCATTCGTAAAATGGGAGTTCCTCACAGGGTTGTTGTGAAGAGTGGACCAAATCGTGCATCCTAGCAGTTTAGAACATGACCTGGCAGACACAGATTTCTTGATAAAGATTAGCTAGTGCTGTTCCTGTCTCTAAGGAAGGTGAAAAGTACCTGGGGAGGAATGATCAAGGTTTCCCTTGAACATCTTAAGGGAGTAGAATAAGGGCAGATGGAGCTGTTTTCCTGCAGAGAGTCGATGCCTTGCATACTAAGCAGAAACAGAGCACCCTTCCTTGAGAAGAAAGGATCTGCCATAAGCCATATTTCAGACAAAGGGAAAAGCGTGTGGCCATTCTAACAGCATGAAGTGTTGTAGACCTTTCCTGTGCTGTTTCAGCAGGAGAGAGCCCCCAGCACTCGAGATCCCTTCACACTAGCATTTACTAAGAGATACTTGTGATGTGGAAGCTTGAATTGGGTCTTCAGGAGGGAAGAAGCTGGTGACTGCTGATGTCCTTTCAACATGATCTCTGCTGGAATCACAAGTCGGACAAGTTCAAAGGGAGTCCCTGGCCATTTGAGAATCTGAGGAGTACAACTGGAGAGATGGCAGCCTGAAGCCTTACACAGCGGTGCCAGAAGCCAACTGGTTCAGTATCTGCAGGAGCTCACCCACCAATCAAAATGTGTCATGGCGGGCCAAGAAAAAATGAGAGGAGCTGTCTACACTTGTCCAAATAGCTCACTTGACTGATATGCATGAGTTGACTCCCTGAATTGCTTTTTTCTCATGCACAAAATCTTGGTCTTCCCAGGAAGATGTTGACTGTCTATTATCTGATAGTCATGCCAACCTGGAGAAGGTATAAAAGGGTTTGGGGCCAGATAGGGGCTGGAGAAAAAAAAAAAAAGAAGATCAGGAAACATAAGCAGCATTTCTTCCCCTGGGTGCTGAAGACATCCAGGATGATCATGGTAACCAGGGGACCAGCCAGGGCCTGTGGGCAAGCCCAGAAAGTTTTATTCCATAATGAAGGAAAATTACCCATTCTATCAAGGAATAAGTTGTTTTCAAAATGAACAAACTAAATCTTTCAATAATCAGAAGAGAAAGCCATGTTCTTCAATTTTGTCACGAATCTTCCCATTTGGCACTTGAGGCTTGGGAAAGAAGCCATCAGAGACACTTGGGGTAAGGAATCACAAGTGACAGAAGTTGGAGCATTCTCTTGAAAATGCACTTCACTTGGGGATTAAAAGCCTATACTTTTAAATGGGGAACCAAAAATGGGGGAGCCATTGGCTATTGGCCACGTTCCTCGATATGGTGGTGGGATATAAGAGAGAGCATCTCTAAAGGTCTGAGGATTTGGGGGAGGATTGAACCTGGACGTGACTCTCCCTTCCACAGAATGCCTTTAACCTGGCTAAGGCTGGTGATAAGCTTTAACTGGGACCTGTCATAACTTCTATAACAGGGACAGTTATGTTCACTGAATGGGATCAGCCACTCCAGCCTCTGAAATGCAATGGATACCTGGCCCTTCCAGCCCTGGCCCCAGTGCAGATCTACTAGGCTGGAGACAGCCCACCGTCAAGTAGAGAGCAAGTGGAAAAATTATGATGCTTTCTCTTGTCCGAAGCTCATCCAAGCATGGCCTCTGATTTCCAAAGCCAAAATTCCAGGGACACGATTCTTAAACATGTTCCACTGCAAAGCACCTGGAATGTGCTTTTTGGAACATTTTTAAATACTTAGATGTGAAAAGTGTAGTAACCAAGTATTTTCAAGGTAAATTAAATTATAACCCCCTTCTCCTAGAAACTAGTTGAAACACACTGTAGAAGGTGCCATGGTTTTAAGACAAAATATGGGTATTTATTTATTTTATTATTATTATTTTTTTTTACCCAGGCAATTTATTTGTTTCTTGTACTTGGAAAGCACACAGGAATATCTCATTTTAGCTGGGGAGCTCCTCAATGTGGCTCCCAGCATCCCAACACCTGGGGTCAGGGTCTGACAGTCGCTACCCTGAGATACTATACATAAACAACAAGAATGAGATCATTGTCAAGGGAAGGGACACCGCGTGGAGTGGAGAGCAGAGAAATAAAGAAACCTCTGGTCTCTCCAGGAAGAGTCTGGAGCCAGAACCTGGAAGCCATTTTGAGACACCAAATGAGTTGTCTTTTCCTCAAATAGCTAGAAAATTGACAAGTAAGCAAAATATTGGTCAAAGAAATGGGGATTCACACTTCCAAAGGACAGATCACAGAAAGTGGTGGAAGGGCCACAGAGTCCATTTAGTCAAGATTTTAGAAACTGGGTTCACATTGTACCAACTCCATTGATTGTTAGCAGCTTCCTGGAGCTCCAGGCTGGGAAAGATTTTGAAGCTATTGGACACAGCAGAAAAGCAGGCAGTGACCCGTGACGTCTACCTAGGCAAATCCTGATCTACCTCCAGCCCTTATGGAAGACATGAGGGATCACAGTTCCAGAAAAAGATTGGACAGTTTAGAGGTAGGACAGCAATAAAACTTTTGACTTTCTGAATACTGATTTACACATCAGAATTACATTCAAATCAATATATATGGTGTTAGTATGTGTTTGCACTATGGTGGGTTTCGGGAATACATAAACTCCTCATATTAAATCATATATATCCTGGGCTAACCACTGTTTATGGTGAGTATAAATTCTTCCACTATTTTTCCACTTCTTGCCCTTGTTTTAAATCTGAGCAACTAGAAGTGCATATAACATTCAAAAGAAATTCCAACTGCCTTGCCCATATATGTCCATCTCTGCCAGGAATCCGTTTTGACCCAGGCTGCTTTTTAAGCTTTGGGCATAATTCTTTTCATCAAACCCCAGCATCACCACGCTGTATGGAACACACCCACTGTAAAATAGTCACATGGGATTCTTATTTACAAACTAATTAAATACCCAAGGTCCTCTGGACATCAGAGGGTCAAAACACCATTAGTCCATATAAATGGAACATTTCCTTCTCCCAAAGACAGATATTTGGATCTTAATAATAAAGCAGGAGATAGCTGCATTCTCTATCAAATACAGAAAATGCAGGTTTTTGACTAATGTCACCAACAGTGTTGCCACAGAATTCTGGAAATGGTGTCAGGAAATTCCATGGCTGGAGTTTTGGTGGCTTAGCTAGTGGTGTCTCAGTGGACCACATTTCTTTTTTTTCCCCATGTACCCCAGGAAGAGCACAGCTTGTTTAGAAAGAAGTTGATGGGGACGCCTGGGTGGCTCAGTTGGTTAAGCAGCTGCCTTCGGCTCAGGTCATGATCCCAGTGTCCTGGGATCGAGTCCTGCATAGGGCTCCTTGCTCGCCAGGGAGCCTGCTTCTCCCTCTGCCTCTGTCTGCCTGTGTTCACTCTCTCTCTCTGATAAATAAATAAAATCTTTGAAAAAAAAAAAAAAAGAAAGAAAGAAAGAAAGGAGTTGATGAATGACAAAGCTAGATACAGGATTTCTTAATGGAAATTTTTTTTGTTGTTTTTGGTTTTTTGTTTTTGTTTTTTTAATAAAAGCATAGACAGCAGAGGCAAATGAGTGACTCTGGGAACTCATCTGAGGAAGTACAGGAGGAATACCAGAGTGGAGGGCTCCTGGTTCAGAGGGAAATTCAGCCCAAAGCCTGAATGAAACCCGTTTGGGGTTTCTCTTAGAGACGACAAGGAACCCAGAGTCTTTTTAATCCTATACTAGTTTTTCAAAGGGAATACAAAGCAGTTGCTTGTGAGTGCAGCCTAGGAGGCTTGTAGAGAGCATGCATTCTAGGAATGGCCAGAACTACCCCTGGGGGGGCGGGGTGGTCACAGAGGCAGGAGCACACCTAAGGCAGAGGTCTTCCCAAACACCAACACTGGAGCCCTCTCAACCTCCCACACCATCGCCTTCCAACCTCATGACCAACACCTAAATGGCAAATCAAAGGACTGGGTAAGTAATCCAGGCTCAGCACTGCAGGGGAATACTACCCAGCTGTTCAAAGGTGAGTCTTCACCAGCGTTTATGAAGAAAGGACGTTCCTTTGACATACTGGTAAATTAAATCACAAATAATGGAGGTAAACAAATCTCTGTTACATGGGGTTCCCTGTAGGAGAGTCCATATATTGGCTGAAAGAGGTCTGTATCGGTGGGCATTGTAGTTCTCCAGTACTCAAGTTTTCTGTCCTTCTCAAAGCTTTGAAAGGAAGTGTGCCCGTGTTATGACTCCAAGGACTTGCACAGGTTGTCATCTGTCTCTTGACTCAAACAGTCAGGGACCCAAAATAGAAAGATTCCTATTTCTAGATTCAGTTTTTTGGTTTTGTTTTGTTTTAATTCCTAGTTAAAGATTCTGGGCTGTACATTCTAACATTGAATTTAATGATTCCAAAGTTCATCCTTACCCCAACTGACCTCTGCCTTGTTGCAACTTACGTTATGTTTTACTTTAACTTCCAATTAAGGTGAATATAAGCTTCCCAGGGATTTCTAAATCTCCTCTTGGCCTTCTGTCTTTAAACTAAGTAAACTCCCTTTGTTTTCCTTTCTAGAGGAGCCCTATTTGCAATATCAAATCATTTCTCTTTTTCTTCCTAAATTGTCTTACTTTGCTTTTTTTTTTTGTTTTCATTCTCTTTTATAAAAGACTGAGGCTATGTTCTTAAGAGGTAGCTTGTTTACAAACATGCGCGCGTGCACACACACACACACACACACACTCTTCCCATTTGTGTAGAAAGAAACCACCTGATAATTTTCTCCAACAAGAAGTGCTCAGCCTGTAATAAAGTTTTGTCATCTATTTAGTATCTATTAATTCCTATCACAATATTCCCCCCCTACTGCAAATTGTCATTATGCAAAATTCCAATATATGTGATTTTAATTCTGTGTCCTTTTTCCACATTAGAGAGCATTGCAGTTGGAGTATGTCCGAGCTGCAAGTCATTCTGGTACATTAAATTAAAATGCACTGAAATATACATAGAAAAATAACATCTAATAATATAGAAAGATGTCACCATATGTTATTGAGTTGGGCTAAATAGATTACCAAAACAGCATATCAAATGTAATCAAGAAAATTATGATCAATAGGGCCTAGTGGCAGTATTGTACCCTGTCCAGCAGAGGAGCCAAGATATGCCCAGATGGGTCAAATACCGGCTTTGATTGAATATCAAGTCATTACATGTTTTGAACATTGCTTCCACAAGGAGCAACATGGGCAAATCATTCATCTCTTGAAATCTTATTTTGCTTGTATGTGCCAGCAGTGGGGGGAGCAGGGTATAATTTTTCCTACCTCTCATGTGGCTGGGGACAAGTGTATGTAAAATACCCTGCATCGAGAGCCAGCGCATGATAAATATAACTATTGGTATTTCAAAAACACATATTCAGGGATGCCTGGGTGGCTCAGTGGGTTAAGCCTCTGCCTTCAGCTCAGGTCATGACCTCAAGATCCTGGGATCGAGCCCTGCATCAGGCTCAGCAGGGAGCCTGCTTCCCCCTCTCTCTCTGCCTGCCTCTCTGCCTACTTGTGATCTTTCTCTCTCTCTCTGCCAAATAAATAAATAAATAAATATCTTTAAAAAAAAAAAACAAAAAACACATATTCTCCAAGAGCCCAGTCTACAAAACATTGTCTGTCTTTCTATCACATTATACCAAGCAAGATGCCATGGGTAGTCTTCAGGGAAAGTGCTAAGTCTCCCTTCTCCTTCATCCCACTTGCAATGCCCCACAGACTCTCATGGACCATGCTGCATGGGGTGATTCCTGATTTCTCAGCACCTCCTACCTCTCTCCCTCAGTGCTGCCCTAACTCCCCCCATGGTTTACAAAAGTAAAGACATAATCGAGTCTTTATGAAACCAAGCATGAATGATGTACCTGGAAAAAGGAGTAGAAGAATATAAACCAACCTAAAGAACATGAAGCATCTCTGGCTGGTGGTCATAGAAGCCGTTTGTGTTTCCCAGTGTTTGTAGTCTCTGTGGATCTCCGCCAGAATGCATAGTGCAGTAGCGACAAGAGTAGGTAAGATATTTTTCTAAATACAAGAAAAATTGTCATGAAAATTTGGATATAGACCAGGCACATAAATTAATGTCGCATACCTTATAGAATAGTGCTGCTAAAAAGATAACAAGCACTCCATTAAATTTCCAAAGAATGGCAGACTTAAAAAATTTCTAGGTAACAAAGGAGAATAAAGGAAAATTGACTGTCTTCTATTACTTGTGAATAGTGTAAACTGTCACTGATGGTCTCTTTACTTAGTGCTTTTGACTTTATTGCTTTATTTTCAAGGATTGAAAACTGTTTGTGTCCTCTTAAGAGTTCGCTCACGATTCCAGGCCTCAAGCATGATTTCACTGAAAAGGCCTTTAAGGCCTTTAAATACAAATTACCTTACCACAGATTCTTCTGCTACAAGATTTTGTTGTAAATATGGCATTTATGAGCAAGGAGATGTCCTATAAAATTTTTATTTCTTTGCATTTGTCCTTATTGATCTTCAACAGATTTTGTGGGGGTGTTTTTGGAAGTAAAATAAAATTAAATCTGTGTCTCATACACCAACATTTATTATAAATAGGGGTAAGATTTGAGGAGTCAAGATGGTGGAGGAGTAGCAGGCTGAGATGACATTAGGTAGCAAGAGTTCAGCTAGATAGTTATCAAATCATTCCAAACACCTACAAACCCAATAGGAGATGCAACAGAAGAAGAGCAGCAATTCTAGGAACAGAAAATCGACTACTTTTTGAAAGGTAGGATGTGCGGAGGAGTGAATCCGAAGCTGGGAAGAGAGACTGCCGGGGGGTGGGGGGGGCGTGGAGCAACGGAGCACAAAAAGTGAACTTTTAGAAGTCTGCTGAGGGACTGAGGGACATCGCTCCAGGGGCTAAGCGGAGGTGGAGTCCTCATGGGGACATTGTGGTCTCAGGTCCCGCGGGGTCGCAGAAGGATCAGGGGTGTCTGAGTGTGGCAGAGCTCCTGGGTATCAGAGCAGGAAAGCCGGCTACAGAGATGGAGCTGAGGGGTAGCTCTCAGCTCAGGGTCACCTTAAACTAGGATCCTCGGCACAGTTGGGCCGCTGCTCTTTGAACAGGGACCCACAAGGGGCAGATCCGGGGAGACTCACCTTCCTTCTCTGGAAGCAGGAATCTGCTGGGTTTAGAGACCCCAAACGGGGCTGTGCACCAGAGATAGAAACATTCGGTCACAGGTCAGGTGAGCTCAGAGCCCAGCGGGAGACCAGGGAGATGGAAGGGATTGAGCGCTCTTCTCCGAGGCCACACTGAGTCAGCCCCGAGCTCTCCGCTCCTCTAGGCGGAGACTGGGCGGCGCCATCTTCATTCCCGTCCTCTGAGCTCTACGGAGAGCGCTCAGGGAACAAAAGCTCGGAGAGCAAAGCAAGCAGATGACTTAGCCTGGCCCCAGGCAAGGGTGGTGCAATTCGCCTTGGGCAAAGACATTTGAGAATCATGGCAACAGGCCCCTACCGCAGAAGATCAGCAAGAAATCCAGCCAAGACCAAGGTCACTGATCAAGGAGAGCAGAATTCCAGAGGAGGGGAAAGCAAAACATGAAATTCATGGCTTTCTCCCCATGATTCTTCAGTCTTGCAAACTTAATTAAATTTTTTAAATTTTAGGGGTGCCTGGGTGGCTCAGTGAGTTAAAACCTCTGTCTTTGGCTCAGGTCATGATCCCAGGGTCCTGGGATCAAGCCCCACATCAGGCTTTCCCCCCGCCCTGCCTTCCTCTCTGTCTACTTTTGATCTCTGTCAAATAAATTTTAAAAAAATAATTTTTTAATTTGTTTAATTTTATTTTTTCTTTATTCTAATTTTTTTAACATTTCCTCTTTCCTCTTTTAACATTTTTTAACTAGTTTATCTTAACAATACCTTTCTTAAAAAAGATATTTTTAAAACTTTATTATTATAGTCCTATTTTATCCTTCATTGTATCTAACTTTATTCTTTGTATACATGTAGGGTTTGTTTCTTTGGGATACAATTTCGTCTAACAGATCAAAATATACCCTAAATCAAGCACAAGGCTTTGTTGTAGTCTTCAGCCTGAGCAAATTCTCTCCACTTTCTTCTCTTTCTTTTCCCAACCAAATTATCTTATCAATTCCTTTTTTCAGAATTTTTTAAAAATTTTTCATCCTTACAGTCATATTACATCCCTTCATTGTGTTTACACTTATTTTTGTATATACATAAGTTTTTCTTCTTTAAAAAAATTTTGGGAGGTAGCTTCTTTTAAGAGACCAAAATATATCCAAAATCAAGTAGGTGGCTCTGTTCTACTCACCAGTTTAATATATATTTTTTTAATTTTTTAAAAAATTATTTTTAAACTTCATTTTTACCTCCTTTTTTCTCCCCCTGATTTGGGTCTCTTCTGATTTGGTTAGTGTACATTCTTCTGGAGTCTTTGCCACCCTTTTGGTATTTTATTCTCTCATTCATATATTCTTATCTGGATAAAATGACAAGGTGGAAAAACTCACCCCCCAAAAAGAACAAGAGACAGTGCCAAAGGCTAGGGACCTAATCAATACAGACATTGGTAGTATGTCAGATCTAGAGTTCAGAATGACAATTCTCAAGGTGTTAGTCGGGCTCGAAAAAGTCATGGAAGATATTAGAGAAACCCTGTCTGGAGAAATACAAACACTTTCTGAAGAAATAAAAGAAATAGAATCTAAACAAGCTAAAATAAAGAAAGCTATTAGTGAGGTGCAATAAAAAATGGAGGCTCTTACTGCTAGGATAAATGAGGCAGAAGAGAGAATTAGTGATATAGAAGACCAAATGACAGAGAATAAAGAAGCTGAGCAAAAGAGAGACAACCACTGAACTTGAGAGATAGGTGATACCATAAGATGAAACAATATTAGAATAATTGGGTTTCCAGAAGAAGAAGAAAGAGAGAGGGGGGCAGAAGGTATATTGGAACAGATTATTGCAGAGAATTTCCCTAATATGGCAAAGCATTAAAATCCAGGAGGCACAGAGAAACCCCCCTCAAAATCAATAAAAATAGGTCCATACCCCATCTTCTAATAGTGAAACTTACAAGTCTTAGTCACAAAGAGAAAATCCTGAAAGCAGCCCGGAACAAGAAGTCTGTAACATACAATGATAAAAATATTATATTGGCAGCAAAGTTATCCACAGAGACCTGGAAGGCCAGAAAGAACTGGCATGATATATTCAGAGCACTAAATGAGAAAAACATGCAGCCAAGAATACTATAACCAGCTAGGCTATCATTGAAAATAGAAGGAGAGATAAAAAGCTTCCAGGACAAACAAAAACTAAAAGAATTCGTAAACACCAAACCAAGCCTACAGAAAATATTGAAAGAGGTCCTTTAAGCAGAGAGAGCCTAAAAGTAGTACACCAGAAAGGAACAAAGACAATATACACTAAGAGTCACCTTACAGGCAATACAATGGCACTAAATTCATATTTTTCAATAGTTATACTGAATGTAAATGGGCTAAATGCTCCAATCAAAAGACACAGGGTATCAGAAAGGATAAAAAAACAAAACCCATCAATATGTTGCCTAGAAGAAACTCATTTTAGACCCAAAGATACCTCAAGATTTAAAGTGAGGGGATGGGAAACAATTTACCATGCAAATGGACACCAAAAGAAGCTGGGGTGGCAATCCTTATATCAGATCAATTAGATTTTAAGCCAAAGACTATAATAAGAGGTGAGGAAGGACACTATATCATACATAAATAGTCTGTCCAACAAGAAGATCTAACAATTTTAAATATCCGTGCCCCTAACATGGGAGCAGTCAATTATATAAATCAATTAATAACAAAATCAAAGAAACACATCAACTATAATACAATAATAGTAGAGGACTTTAACACCCCCCTCACCCTTGGACAGATCATCCAAGCAAAACATCAACGAGGAAATAAAGGCTTTAAATGACACCCTGGACCAGATGGACATCACAGTTTTATTCAGAACATTCCATCCCAAAGCAACAGAATACATATTTTTCTCTAGTGCACATGGAACATTCTCAAGAATAGATCACATCTTGGGTCACAAATCAGGTCTCAACCAGTATCAAAAGACTGGGATCATTTCCTGCATATTTTCAGACCACAATGCTCTGAAGCTAGAGCTCAATTACAAGAAGAAAGTTGGAAAGAACTCAAATACATGGAGGCTAAAAAGCTACCCACTAAAGAATGAATAGGTCAACCAGGAAGTTAAAGAAGAATTGAAAAAATTCATGGAAACAAATGAAAATGAAAACACAACTGTTCAAAATCTTTGGGACACAGCAAAGGCAGTCCTGAGAGGAAAGGATATAGCGATACAAGCCTTTCTCAAGAAACAAGAAAGGTCTTAAGTACACCACCTAACCCTACACCTAAAGGAGCTGGAGAAAGAATAGCAAAGAACACCTAAACCCAACAGGAGAAGAGAAATCAAAAAGATCAAAGCAGAAATCAAGGAACATTAAACCAAAAGAACAGTAGAACAAATCAACAAAACTAGGAGCTGGTTCTTTGAAAGAATTAATAAGATTGACAAATCCCTGACCAGACTTATCAAGAGAAGAGAAAGGACCCAAATAAATAAAACCATGAATGAAAGAGGAGAGATCACAACCAACACCAAAGAAATACAAACAATTATAAGAACATATTATGAGCAACTATATGCCAACAAATTTGACAATCTGGAAGAAATGGATTCATTCCTGGAGACAAATAAACTACCAAAACTGAACCAGGAAGAAATAGAAAACCTAAACAGGCCCATAACCAGTAAGGAGATTGAAACAGTCATCAAAAATCTCCCAACAAACAAGAGCCAGGGGCCAGATGGCTTCCCAGGAAAATTCTACCAAACATTTAAAGAAGAATTAATATCTATTCTCCTGAAAATGTTCCAAAAATAGAAATAGAAGGAAAACTTCCACACTCATTTAAGAGGCCAACATTACCCTGATCCCAAAACCAGAAAAAGACCCCATCAAAAAAGAGAATTACAGACCAATATCCTCAATGAACACAGATGCGAAAATTCTCACCAAAATAATAGCCAATAGAATCCAACAGTACATTAAAAGTATTATTCACCACGACCAAGTGGGATTTATTCCAGGGCTGCAAGGTTGGTTCAACATCCGCAAATCAATCAATGTGATACAACACATCAATAAAAGAAAGAACAAGAACCATAGGATACTCTCAATAGATGTTGAAAAAGCATTTGACAAACTACAGTATCCTTTCTTGGTCAAAACCCTTCACAGTGTAGGGATAGTGGGCACATACCTCAACATCATCAAAGCCATCTATGAAAAACCCACAGTGAATATCATTCACAATGGAGGAAAACTGAGAGCTTTTCCACTAAAGTCAGGAACACAGCAGGGATGTCCACTATCACCTCTGCTATTCAACATAGTACTAGAAGTCCTAGCCTCAGCAATCAGGCAACAAAAAGAAATTAAAGCCATTCAAATTGGCTAAGAAGAAGTCAAACTATCACTCTTTGCAGATGATATGATACTTTCTATGGAAAACCCAAAAGACTCCACTCCAAAACTGCTAGAACTTATACAGGAATTCAGTAAAGTGTCAGGATATAAAATCAATGCACAGAAATCAGTTGCATTTCTATACACCAACAGCAAGACAGAAGAAAGAGAAATTAAGGAGTCAATCCCACTGACAATTGCACTCAAAACCTTAAGATACCTAGGAATAAACCTAACCAAAGAGGCAAAGAATCTGTACTCAGAAAACTATAAAGTACTCATGAAAGAAATAGAGGAAGACACATAGAAATGGAAAAACATTCAATGCTCATGGATTGGAAGAAAACATATTGTGAAAAGATCTATGCTACCTAAAGTGATCTACACGTTTAATGCAATCCCTATCAAAATACCATCATTTTTTTTTCAAAGAAATGGAACAAATAATCCTAAAATTTATATGGAACCAGAAAAGACCTCAAACAGCCAGAGGAATGTTAAAAAAGAAAGCCAAAGTTGGTGGCATCACAATTCCAGACTTCAAGCTCTATTACAAAGTTGTCATCATCAAGACAGTATGGTACTGGCACAAAAACAGACACATAGATCAATGGAACAGAATAGAGAGCCCAGAAATAGACGCTCAACTCTATGGTCAACTAATTTTTGACAAAGCAGGAGAGAATGTTCAATGGAATAAAGATAGTCTCTTCAACAAATGGTGTTGGGAAAATTGGACAGCCACATGCAGAATGAAACTGGACCATTTCCTTATACCACACACAAAAATAGACCCAAAATGGATGAAAGACCTCAATGTGACACAAGACTCTATCAAAATCCTTGAGAAGAACACAGCCAGTAACCTCTTTGACCTTAGCTGTGGCAATTCTTCCTAGAAACTTTGCCAAAGGCAAGGAGAGCAAGGGCAAAAATGAACTTTTGGGACTTCATCAAGATCAAAAGCTTTTGCACAGCAAAGGAAATAGTCAACAAAGCCAAAAGACAACTGACAGAATGGGAGAAGAAGATATTTGCAAACAACATATCAGATAAAGGACTAATATCCAAAATCTATAAAGAACTTATCAAACTCAACACCCAAAGAATAAATAATCCAATGAAGAAATAGGCAGAGGATGTGAACAGACATTTCTGCAAAGAAGACATCCAGATGGCCAACAGACACATGAAAAAGTGCTCCATTCGGCACCAGGGAAATACAAATCAAAACCACAATGAGATACCACCTCACACCAGTCAGAATGGCTAAAATTAACATGTCAGAAAATGACAGATGCTGGTGAGGATGCAGAGAAAGGGGAACCCTCGTACACTATTGGTGGGAAAACAAGCTGGTGCAACCACTCTGGAAAACAGCATGGAGGTTCCCCAAAAAGCTGAAAATAGAGCTACCTTACAACCCAGCAATCACACCACTGGGTATTTACCCTAAAGATACAAATGTAGTGATCTGAAGGGCACATGCACCTCAGTGTTTATAGAAGCAATGTCCACAATAACCAAACTATGGAAAGAAACTAGATGTCCATCAACAGATGAATGGATAAAGAAAATGTGGTATTATATACGCAATGGAATACTATGCAGCCATGAAAAGAAATGAAATCTTGCCATTTGCAACGACGTGGATGGAACTAGAGGGTATTATGCTGAGCTTAATAAGTCAATCAGACAAAGACAATTATTATACGATCTCCCTGAGAGACAGAGTTGGGGGTTTGAGGGTAGTGAAGGAAAAATGAAACAAGATGCAATCGGGAAGAAGACAAACCATAAGAGACTCTTAATCTCACAAAACAAACTGAGGGTTGCTGTGGGGAGCGGGGTAGGGAGAGGGTGGTTGGGTGGTGGACATTGTGGAGGGTATGTGCTATGGTGAGTGCTGTGAAGTGTGTAAGCCTGACAATTCACAGACCTGCACCCCTGGGGCAAATAATGCACTATGTTAATTTTAAAAAATTTTGTCTTAAAAGAGCAAGATTTAACTGTAATAAGCAAAACTATAAAAATTCTAGGAGAAAAAAAACCCATAGGTGATTATTTCTGTAATTTTGACAGGAGATTGTCCAAGACTAAAGTCAAAAACAAAGGGGTCCAAACCCGTGGTAAATTTTAGGACATGGAAAAACATTTGCAGTGATTCTCACAAGACAAAACTGGATGGTGAACAGCTCTTGGGGAAGAACTGTTTGTAAGAGGTATGACTAACCAGCTTACAGTGTAAAGTGCTCTTCCACATCAGGACAAAAGATGGGGGGAAGCTGTAGGTTGTTCCAACAAGTGGCAGGTGCCCACAGTGCAGAACTTTCATCCTCAAGTACGCTGTGAGTCTCTAGGCTTCCACACAGTCCAGCAGATCCAAGCAGTTTGGGTAAAACGTGGTATTTCTCTTCGAACTTGGACTGTGGGGAAAGAATCTGTTTGTTGTAGCTTTAAAAGCTCCCCCCACTGAGACTTTAAAGTCTCCCCCCACTGAGCAGGAAGCCTGATGCGGGGTTCCATCCCAGGAAAAGGGAAAGATATGTGACATCTCTTGCAAACACACCTCTAGGGGCACCTTGGTGGCTCAATGGGTTAAAGCCTCTGCCCTTTGGCTCAGGTCATGATCCCAGGGTCCTAGGATGGAGCCCCGCATCGGGCTCTCTGCTCACAGGGAGCCTGTTTCCCTTCCTCTCTCTCTCTGCCTACTTGTGATCTCTCTCTCTGTGTCAAATAAATAAAAAATATCTAAAAAAAAAAAAAAAACTCTCTTTGCCTATGTTTTCTGAAACACAAAAAAATCACACCTCAAGGGAATTGTATTTTATGCTCTTTCTAAGGGAATCGTGCTAAAGCTTTTTACACATTTTGAAAAGTAAACAAAATAAAATAAAACAAAAATGAGGAAAGATTATCGTGAGATTTCACGAGAAAGAAAGTACAGGGAATGGCTCCCAGCTGGGCTCACGGTGGGGCCCTTGAGCTAGTTCTCCCCCGCACAGATCATACTTCCTCCACACCTGCCCGGGCTTGTCCCCTCATTTCCCTCAAATGTCGCCCCACAGTCATCCCGTCAGAGAAGCCTTCCTTGACCACACTTACCGAAGTATCCCTACATCTCTCTCCATCTCTGAGATTCTATTAAACCTGTATTCACTGAATTATTTCCTTTCTGTTTCCCCATCTCCAAAAACTCAAGGACTTTGTTTTGCCACCATTTTATTCTAGGGTCCCCGAGGGTTGCCTGATATATTGCAAATCCTCGATAAAATATTTGCTGATTAAACACATCATTAATATTAAGGGATGTTCATTATCTTTAGAGGTAACGACGATCGATCTTTCTGGTGGTGGTTCATAGCATCCATGTTGACTTTGGGTACCAACCGTCCAGACGAGAGGCTAAGAAGTAGACCTGGGGAGTCGGACAGTCATAGATTTGCCCCCCACGTTCTGTGCATGAAAAACCCGAAGCCGCAGAAAAGCTTTGAGTCGTTCAATGAACACTCAGCTGAAGTTACAAATTCACTTACAATTCTGCCACATTGTTGCCTTTCTCTCTCTCTCCCCGAACACAAATGTGTGTTTAGGTATAGATATAGATATATGTTCATATAGATATTTATGTACGCACGTGTGCACACACACATACGCTTTTTTTTTTTTTTTTTTTTTGCTAAACCACGTAAGAGGCTGTTGTGGATATCATGACATGCGACTCCTGAATACGTCAGCAAATATCTTCAAAGAACAAGAACATTTTCTTGTAAAACCACAATACAGCCATACCACTTGGGGAAATGTGACACTAATACTACACTATGATCTGATAAACTCTTGTAACAATTTTATTTATTTGAAAGAGAGAGAGAGAGAGGGAGCATGGACACAGGGAGGCCTGGGGAGAGGGACAAACAGTCTCCCCCCACTGAGCAGGAAGCCTGATGCGGGGTTCCATCCCAGGACCCCAGGATCATGACCTGAGCCAAAGGCAGACGTTTAACTGATTGAGCCACCCTGATGGCCCTTATTATTTAAATTTCCCTAATGGTCCCAACACTGTCCCTGCTATATGAGCTATTTTTAATCTCATACAGAATAGCTTTGCATCTGGCCCATGTGTGTTTGCTCTCTCTCACCCTGAAGCCCCCAGCCTTCCTTGATGCTCATGGCAATGACCTTTTTGAAGAGCCTGGTCCAACAGTTTCGCTGAACCATGAGTCACGTAGGATGGTAACACAGACCCAGCTTTGACTCCGGGCTCCATCATCTAATTTACTGTGTGAGTTCTAACAGTTTTCCCTGCCTCTCTGAACCTTGACTTCCAAATTTATTTAAAAAAAAAGATACTAATAATATCTCTCTTTAGAGGTGTTCAAATTAAAGAACATTTTTAAAGTTTTTAGCGCAAAGCCTAATTCTGGCACTATCATTTACCTGCTGCGTGACTTGGGCAAGTTTCTTAACCTCCCTGAGACTCAATTTCTTTACTTACAGAATGGAATCATAGTAACTAACTCTTAGGGGTTTTCTGAGGATTCACAGGACACATGCAAAGCACTTGGCTAGCATATCATAAACATCTGATAATTATTAGCAATCTCATTGCCATTAATAAATGCAGTGTGGTGTCACACAGGGATACTATCATAGCTTTGAAGCGTAGATCTCCTTATGTCCTGGGAGAGCTTTGTACGTGTTCTCACTCTATTCTGTCAGGCTTTTGCTCAGGCCATAGGACAATCCATTCTCACTTTTCAGATTTGTGGCTAATAACCTGCCTTTAGCAATGGAATCCAGATGACTGTATTTGATAAGACGGAGTATAAATAGGTAAGAAATGGAGTCGACACTAGTCCCTTCTTGCCTCCTTTTATTTTGCTCACTTAATTTAATGTTAAGCTTCTGGGTAAACACACACCCAAAGCGCAATGAACTGAAGTACTTGTCATCTAGTTTAAACAGCATAATGCCCCCTCGGAGTGGGTCTGTAAGGACAACGTGATTTCACGTCTTTATCAAGAGTCTGGCAGGGACTTAAGAGCACGACCATCAATCTGCCAGACATCAGATGGCATCTTTTAATTCAAAGCCAGACCTTCCACCCCAGAGCCTCTGGTCCTGAAGAGTATGTTGGGGCCCAGGCCTATCCCTGGAGAAATTCTGGTCCCTATGTCTTAGTGCAACATGCTTCTCACCTGTCGCTGCTTCTGACCCACAACTCGAGTCTGACTGCTCCTCTGTGGACATGGCCATGACTCTGCACTCCAGGCTCTCATTCCATCTGTATTCGGTCACCCCATGTGACTCCCTCACTCCCCCAACAGTCCACTGAGCCAGCCACCTCTCTGGCCAGTACTGCCTCCCAGGGGGGAGAGCTAGCCAGCATCGGGGTCAAGCCAGCTCCTGCTGGTTGAACTCCAAAACACATGGCAGTCTTCCTCCAACATCCAGCCCAACTCTTTCTTGGCACTGGGCAGGGACGACCATCACTCAATTCATCTATTTTGAACCAATCTATGGTGTCTTATTTAGACATGCCTATAATGCCAGCTATCATCTTAAATGATAGATACATACATATGTACATACACAGATAGACATGGCATTGATTTCAGTGTTAAACGTTTCAGCTTCATTTTTTCCAAAATCTGCAGGTACAATAATGCAGGATTTTAAGCATATGCTCCAGAAGTAGCAGATCAGAAATTTTTCTTCCTAAAGAAATCTCCCATGAAATACCTCCCCCCCACCGTTTTTTATTTCACATGTGGCCTTCACTTTGGTTGTTTAAACAAAGCTAAACTCCTTCCTAAAAGCAATTTTATTATTATTTTTTTAAAGTGAAAGCCCTTTGGTTTTTCCTAGTGCTCTATAATGAGTTGGCCTCCCTGCTGGGGACAGACATTTCACTAACTTTTCCTTTCCGGCCTTCCTAATACACGAGTCTCATCGCTCTCATGTTTAGAAAAATAATAAGAACTTTTTCCTCCTCCTTTTTCCTTTCAGGCGAGAACCAACGACATTTCAGAAGCCTGCGTCTGATAAACAACAGGGAATGCTCTATGCAACACAAATCAGAAAAGAAGCCTGGAGGAGAATAACAAAAAGTAGTCTAAAGTGAGGGGTTTCCATCAGGATGACTAATCTGAAGCAAGAAATGCCATGTGCAGAGACTAGGCAACTGGGAAATCTTTTCTAATTGCTAAGGCCCCAATTCTATTTAATTCTGCCTTTTGTGTGCCAAATGTTTGTTAGAGGCTGGAAGATAGAGAGATAAATGAGACAGAAATTTTGCACACTGGCTAGAATGGGAGAGACATTAAAAATGTTGAAAGGCTATTACCATTGTGCTAATCATTGCTTTATTTCCAGGTCCACTGGGGACCTAGAGCATTACCCAGTGGGGCATTGAAGGGTGTATAGGAGTTTGCAGCATGCATGTGAGCCGGAAAGGCAAGCTGAACAGTAAGGACACCCTGTGCCCAGTTCACAGATCCTACTTTGCATGTGAAACATGGAGGGATGGGGCCAGAATGCAAAGGGTGAGCAAAGTAGGAAAGGGTAATATGCACAAAGGAATGTGGATTTGATTCATGCCTTCCATACACAGACATAGGAAACCACTGACAATCTTCTTAACATACCTGGCCTTTTCATGCATTTTTGCTTTGCACCTCCTGTCTTCTCAGGTTCGACGTGGGCTTCTTCTGTTCATCCTAACAGCACCTCAACTTCCTTCAGCATTTCATTCCGGCTTCTTCTCCTTGACAAGGACTTCACTGAAGACTATCCGGCAGGTCCCACCCACCGCCATAGAATGCGGATATAAAAGAAATTCAGATACACGGTTCAGGAACAATGAATACAACTATTCTAAGCTGAAAGATAGCCAGAGCTGAAATCTAATTATACCCAAGCAAACACTGGAGAATCAATTTAAAAGCTCTTAGAATTTGTTAGCGTTCCATAAATGGCCATATGCAATGTAAAAATATGAAAAATGTGAACAAAAATCAGATTTCCTATATGCCAGCAATAATAATTTAAGATGTAATGGAAATAAAATTACATTTTACAGAAGTAAGCAAAAAAATATCAACTACCTACCAAAAAAAAAAAAAAAAAAGACTAAGAAGATATGCTAGGTCTCTATATAAAAGAGGCTAGAAAATTGAGGGTAGATTAAAAAATTGAGTCAACAATGCTCCTGGATAAGAAGACAGAATTTTTCCAGTATGATCATATTTCATTAAAGTAAGGAATAAGATTTAAACCATCTAAATTGAAATTTCAAAAATCAATCAATCAAAATTTCGTTCAGATATGTTGAATATATGCCAAAATGATTTGTAAGGTGTCCTAAAAACAAACAGAAAAGAAAATAGCCTTCTTGGGGGGAAAGGGACAAGGTGCTAATTTGCCCTAAGAGATACTAAAATATGTTATAAAGCTGTGATGATTGAGTAAGCATGACATTGGCCAAGTAACGGAAAGACAGCCTGGTCAAACTGACTAGATAATCCAAAAATAAACAATGAGTTACTAATTGTTAAAGTGGCAATGCAGAAAGTTTTTATCACTCAGTAAGACATGCAGCAAAAATATAAAACTGTTTGAAAAACAAAATTCCAGGTTTATTAAAGACTGAAATGTAAAGACAATTAGAGGGTGTAGATAAACATCTCCAGGCTCTCTGAATGTGAACAATATCTCCCAAACCAAAAAAGCAATAGAAGAAAAGACAGGAATCACTAATAAATGTAATTCCATAAAATATGTAAATTTGCACACACCAAAAATAACAACAGGCAAAATGAAAACATTTAAGTAAGAAATTAGAGAGAAATATTGGTGAAATTTGAAGAAGAAAAAGACTAATGACACTAATATGTAAATAGTTCTTAAAACCCAATAAGAAAATATTGGAATAGGGGCGCCTGGGTGGCTCAGTGGGTTAAATTTTTTGCCTTCAGCTCTGGTCATGATCCTGGGGTCCTGGGAGCTTCGCACGGGGCTCTCTGCTCAGTGGGGAGCCTACTTCCTCCTTTCTCTGCCTTGCCTCTCTGCCTACTTGTGATCTCTCTCTGTCAAATAAATAAATAAAACCTTTAAAAAAAAAAGAAAATATTGAAGATAAAGTAGAAAGTAAAAAAAAAAAAAATGAGCAAATGAGACAAAAATCATATTCACAAAAGAAGAAATGCAAAAGGGTTTTTTTTTAAATATTTAAATCCCACTAGTGGCAAGACAAGAAAAAAATTAAAGGTTTCAAGCTTAGTCTACTAGATTGGCAGACTTTTTTTTTAATGACAATACTTAACGATGACAGCATTAAGACCAGCATATTAATACACAGCTGCTAGAAGTGTGAAAGCATGAAACCGTCATAGAAAGCAACTTATTACATATATATATATAACAAATATACCAAAATTCTAAAATTCTAGATTTTAGGAGTGATGAAAAGACATTTTTGCTTCCAAGCCTCTCAAAAGTAACCATAAAAATACATGAAGGAAATGAGACAGAACCAGTCTCCATTTTCCATGAAAGCAGAGAACACTGTTAAATGTAAGCATTTACATTTACATGTAGTTAAATGTAAATGTAAATGTAAATTTACATTACATCATACATGGTGGGTTGGGCCTCTGCCTTCGGCTCAGGTCATCATCTCAGGGTCCTGGGATCGAGCTTTCGCATCAGGCTCTCTGCTCGGCAGGGAGCCTGCTTCCCCCCTCTCTCTGCCTGCCTCTCTGCCTACTTGTGATCTCTCTCTCTGTCAAATAAATAAATAACATCTTTTAAAAATAATAAAATAAGATGCAAATTAAAAAATAAGAACTGACTAGCAGAGCGTAAGAAGCCAAAATCAAGTTAGGTTATTGGTGAAGTTCCATGGAAAGCGAAGGCTCAGATTTCTTATGTTTTTCTGCTCTATCATCTCTAGGGTGACAGTCAATCTTCCAGTTCGGTTCTTGGTCACAAGATAACCACTAGAGCACCCACCATCACATCTGTGTTCCAAGCAGGAAGAAGGAGGAAAAGGAGGAAGCCAAAATTCACTTACATGCCCACTGTCCCTGTTCCCTTGGGAGAGTTTTTCCTGTAAACCATTCCCTACCTATAAGGGAAGCAGGAAAACATATCTTTTCAGTGCAAAACATCACCACCTACTTGCTCTATAGGGGTCTGTTGCTAAGCAAGAAAGGAAGAATGAATTTAGTGTAGAAAACTTGCCATTTTTGCCTCAGAAATCTTTCGGGTAACACATAAAAATGAAGAATCAAAAGACAGCAATGCATGCATGTTATTCAGAAATATGGAAACAAAACACAACAGAAATAATCATAAAATTTGAAAGGCTTTGTCTATCGGGAGAAAAAACAGGGAAAAAAAAAAGAGAAGCAGAGGGCTGATGTGTTCTTTTTATTTTAACCCTTCCGGCACTATTTGTTTTTTTTAATACTATGGACATGTGCTCATTTATTAAAACAAAATATAATTTAAAAGTTCAGCTTCAAGAGCTCTTGACAGTTGCAAAGCTGCTCTATGTTATTAGTAACCAAATTACAAAGTAAATTAAAAAAACAATGAGATCTCACTTTCCTTCATCAGTTTATAAAATATTAAAATAGTAATAATAGCAAGCATTGGCTCAGGTGTGCAGAAACAGGTCCTCAAATACTGTTGATGGGAGTGTAAATTGGTACAACATTTTTAGAGATAAGTTTGGCAGTTTCTATTAAAATTTAAAATATGCATATCCTTCAACTCAGAAATTTCACTTCTAGGTACCTACCCTAGAAAATGATGCAGAAGCTTGTCAGGGATGTAGAATGGCACAGACAAAGATTTTCATCGCATAATTACTGTAGGAAAAAGTTTAGAACATCATAAATGTCCATCAGTAAGAAAATGACTTGATAATATGGTCTATGCTTTATGGGGGGAGGGAGAGGCTCCTCTTTTTTTTTTTTTTTTTTTTTTTAAAGGAAGTAAGCCTTACATGTTTTGTCATGGAAAGAACTCCTACATATATCATGAAATGGGGAAAAAAAAAAAAAAGCAAGATGTAGATTACATACAGCTAACAAAAACACAGATGATTTAATATTTATATATTAAAAAGTCTGGAAGGTTCGTCTTTAAACTGAACATAGTGTTTTCCTCTATTGAGGGGAATCTGACTGGAGCAAAAACAGAAGTAATGGAAAATGACACACCTTCAAGACAATCTAGTAGTACAACTTTATTCTTCAAATGTCAGACTTGTAAACATGTTGCAAACTTAAGAACAGCATCCGGGAAACAGTCTCCTCAAAAAGGAAGTGAGCCCTAGTACTGAGAAAACCGTGCCCTCTGCAAACACCACCCCGGAGGGGCCACTGGTCTGTGCTTCCTGGGTTTCTGGGGACTTTTCCTCTTAAGGAAGGAGGTCACGGCTATAATTCACTGAAACAATCTAGGGTAAAAATGAAAACACCCTATTTTTCACTTTACCTATTTTTGAAATGTGTATTTTAATTGGGTGATTAGCCAGTTTTGTTAAGGATGTGATTACAGACATAAATTATCCTTTGAAAACACTACTTGAAAAAAAGAAAGCCACAAACGTAAACAAAACCAAACACAAAAAAACGATTCAAATCCAACTGTGCCGTTATTTTAAGAACGAGATGTATTCAGTCGAACGCAAGCAGGGCTAACCCTTTATCTACCTGAATTCTCTCTTTTTCCAGCTCAATCCGTACTTGACTCTGGAAATCACAATTGTTACATCTGGGCCCAGCTGTGCTTTCCACATGTACATTCGGGTCC
Organism: Mustela erminea; assembly: GCF_009829155.1. Classification (NCBI taxonomy): domain Eukaryota; kingdom Metazoa; phylum Chordata; class Mammalia; order Carnivora; family Mustelidae; genus Mustela; species Mustela erminea. The sequence continues at coordinate 7,396,377 of NC_045618.1, read as the reverse complement.
TGGTCCGGAGCCTGGATTTCAGGCTTGCAAGGTCTATTATAAATCGCTAAGTTCAGAGAGCACATCACATCAGACCCAGAAGATACTCTAAACCCTGGCAAGGTAGAGAGGACTGCCATTGGAGTAGAAACCCACCGCATCGGCCAAGGGTAAGATCGTCAAGGGAAAAATCCCCATCTCCCGTCTGTCCTGCACTTGGCTCCCAGTCAAGAGGACAGAATCGCATTGTCCGTGCCAAGTGCAAGAGCAGGGTAGATTTCAGGAGGTCAAGAAATAATTACACGGTCAGGAATTTCCCCGCTTCGAGCCCTAGGGGAATAAAACACCCCACTCCTATTATGTCATCACGGATATTTGAAATATCTTGGACGGGATCCAGGAGCCCGTTTGAGAGCCTCTCTATTCCCTCTTTCAGATCTGGTAAGGAAATCTCATGAGCTGAGCGTGATGTGTGTGGAATTCTAGAGCAAGGTAATCTGCAGCATTTGCACATCGGATCGGAGTTACTTTTTGCTACCTAGGCAGAGTTTGCGGATGAGAGAAAAGTAACTGCTCCCTTTTTAAATGAAATGCTCATCCATTGCAAATTGCCCCCAAAATATCACAGGAGGGAAAAAAAAGAAAAAAAAAAAAAAAAGAACGACCTCCCAGTTTGTATTGTCCTTGGCAACAAGTTCAAGTGCTTAAAATTAATTTTGCAAATAATTGCACCTTGAGACTTAGAACCCCCAACACGCAGTAAGGAAAGCTTGGGAGAACCTTCCTGAGGATAATAAGGCCCAGCTACACGGCTGCTTCAGGGTACTCTATGAGAGAAACTCGCCCCTTCGTTTGGGGGCTACCCAAAGGGAAGGAACATGTCTGCACTGCTTTTGTGTTTTTGTATTGAATCTCTACAAGAAGCCCTGGGATGTATGTGTGACAGGAGGGGAAACTGAGGCCCAGAGTCAGACAGTCGGCAAGAGGCAGAGACAGGATACAAAATCCAGATCTTAAGGATTCAGCTAGAATCCCATATACCAGGGTTAAGTCTCAAGTGCTCTCCACAGTGACCACTGGTGAGGAGGGCTGCAGAGAGCGCCCACTGAGATGCTGAGGAGAGGCTGGGGACCTCAGAAATGGTTCTTCCACCCTTCCGGCAGGCCCACAAGGACCCCACACTGCCTTTCACCGACCCCCTTGCTGGGGACCCTGGGTCCTCTCACTGCCGGGCATTCTTTCCAGTCCCAAGCTGGGCTCTTGTCCCTCAGCCTTCAAAGCCGGTTCAGATAACACCCTGTCCAGCCAGCTTTCCTCATCTCCCCCATTTGGGATTCAGCAATTCCTCAACAGCACTGCCATAGCCTCTTATGTATGTGGCTCCCTCGTGCCTCGTGCTAATGGCCACCCTCTGCCTAATGTCATGGTCAGCTGTGAACCTGGACATGTCTGTATCCCTCCATCCCCACTCCCTAAATAGTAAGGCCTTTAAAGGGAAGCACCAAGTTCTTCCAACTTTTTCTAACTGGCCTGTTTCACGGAAGTTAAAATGACTTGTACGTGTTGGGTTCACTGAATTGAGTTGCATTCAACAGTAGGAGACAGGAAACAACAGAGTTTTATGTATTTTCTAATATTTACAAAACACTTAAGCTACGTTCCTGCACTAAAAAATATTTTGCATCTGTTAATCCTCACAACCACCTTGTGACACAGCTGGTATGACTGCATTATTTTGCTGTAGAGAGGAGCACCCCAGGACCCGACGAGTTTAAGCCCCAGGCTCCGGTGTGAGTGAGGGACAGGTCTGTCACCCCTGCCTCCCACCCAGGCTCTTTTTTTCCTAGATGCACTTAGTTGCTTCAAGGAAGCAGGCACTCTGACCTTGGCATTCCCCCACCTTGCCCTCCGTGTGTGGCCGGCCGTGAACACCCCAGGGACAGCGTGTGGGGTTCTCTCTGCCCCACGCTCTCGGGCATCCCTACGTATCTTTCCAGGACCATCGCTCAGCCACTCGCTCGGGGCTTGGTTCCTGCTGGTGCTACTTGTTCATCCTGGGAAGAAACAAAGAAAGGTTTATAGAAAATATAAATAGAAAATGTATCGCAGATAACGTCTTCTCTCCTTCAGAGCACAATCTCCAGAGAGAAATACTGCCTCGTCCTTCCTGAAGTGTGCGTTTTGGGCGGGGGGGGGGGGGGGGGGGGGGGGGGGTGTCCTTGGATTTTACCATCTTGCCAAGTTCCCTATCTCTCTGTCTCTCTTTTGGATCAGACTGGAAGGTGACTAAAGGGCACTACCCCCCAGCCCCGTGCACAGTTGTACGGTCAGCAGAGGGGAAGCCTCCTTGCCCATCTGCAGGGTGGGGGGCCCCAGAGCCGACCGTGCTGGGGCCCCCAGGGCAGTGGCAGAAAGAACAGGTGCCTCTTGTACCCATGCTCCTCTTGCAAACAGAACTTGTTGTTGATGTAATTACACTGATAACACTGTGTAGCATGGCCGTTGTCCTCAGCCGGCGGCTGTCTCTGCTGCCTCTGTCACCCCTTCTGCGGCTCCAGCCGTCACCCGAGGCGGGGGCCACATCCGAGGCTCTCCCCCTCCCCACCCCCCACCCCTCCACAGAGCACAGGAAAGCAGCGTCCACCGGGCTGCCCGTGAACCCTGTCATCTGTGGCTTCTTCTCCATCAGGCTTCACATTCCGCCGAAATGCTCCATTTACCTGGAACATTTCCCACAAAGGCTTAGGTCTGGACATCAGGGCAGGAAAGGGGCTGCACGGGTCTCTCTTTGATCCAACTCGCTCGGCGAGAGCCCTCGTAGATCTCTCCTGCAAGGACCCAGGGGTGAACGGTGGGAAGCTGTGTGCGACGCTGGGACCAAAGACTGATCAGGCCTTGACGCGGACATGAACCAGGATTGTTCTGCTTCTCCGGGCCTCAGTTTCCTCATCTGTAAAATGAGAAGTTTGGAATCATGGGCTTCCTCAGAGCCCAGCCAGCCCCACCCGGTAATTTCAAGTTGTATATTTTTCTGCTCCGAGTTGCTCCCTTGTGAAATGGGAATATTACGATCTGCCTACTTTATTCTCCAAGATTTTTGTGAGGATGAGCTGCGACAGATAAGAAAACTTTCTGGAGTGGTGGAGGCAGGGAGGCTCTTAGACGGGGTTGGCGGGCTGGGGAGCTGCAAAACCTTTTAGCATGGGTCCCAGGAGCCTGGAACACAACTGTTACCAGCACTGCCTCCAACAAAAGCTCCAGGCTGCTCGTATGAGCGAACCCAGGCCTCTCTGCCATCCCTATGCCTCCTTTTCCTGGATCACTTCCTCCCCTCCAAGGTGGATCTTTATGGAGAAGCAAGTGGCGTTTGCACAGTCAGGAAAAAAAAAAAAATCACAGTAAGTTACAGTTATGAGAGGTTTCTCACACCGTCTAGACATCTCCGTGCTAGAGACAAGTCTCTCTTCCAGAATATTCGGCCTCGGTTAGCATTTCTCTAGGGGTGGGGAGCTCTCTGCTTCACAGGGTAACCCATCCGATGCTTGGGCTCAGATGATTAGTTGGTCTTCCTTTAATTGTGCTCAAATCTACCTTTCTAAAATATCCAAATACCCAAACACTGGTAATAACTGTGCCCCCCACACACCGTTTCATCCTGCCAAGCCCACCACTCAAACCCCCACTGTCCACCATACGTGGTCCTTCATGCCCGTGGCCTCTTGGCCCCCAACGGCTGCTGGGCTTACCACCACAGCTGGGGACAGTCCCTCGCGTGTCCTCTTGGTTGGCCACATCCCTCGTAAAAAGCGTCAAAGGCTAGTCTGGGTCTGACCAGTATGGGATGGTACGTCCCTCCCACACTCTGGACACTACTAGGAGAGTCCTGGGCAAGTGTGGGGGAGACATATTCAGAAGCAACGTTTGCACGGTTTTTGCCAATCAATAGAGCAATTGTATGCCTGTGACTTCACTCCATCCTCACCTCTGCCGTAGGTAAGAATTATTAACACCATTAACCAACTTTAAAAAGCATCAGAGAGGTGAGGAATCCTGCTTATGGGGACCAAACGCATAAGTGGGGCATCCTGTTCAAATTCCTGAATGTTCCCTAAGTATCCCCTTGATCCTCATCCAAGCAGCTTTTTCTCGTAGCCTGAAGGGTGCGTGAGTCCATAAGCCCTAAATTCTCCAGATTCTCCACAGCCGGCCACTAGTCTCTTGCTTGAACCTGGAGACCACCAGCTGCTGGGATTCCCGCACCTGCCTGCATGGACCCCGTCGCATCACTCCATTTCCATCCGGGAACTCCCTGCCCCCTGCAGCCGCTGGACACTCCTCCACCAGCCTCCCTGCTCTTCCGAGGAGGCAGGGAGCAATCCACTTATCTCCCCCACCTCGTTTTTACTCTTGGCTTTAATGGCCTTACTCAGCAAATTCTTCCAAATAGCATCTGTAATATCCCATTTTCCACAGCCGCACTTACCAGCCGAGTGTGATTCTGTAAATGAAGAAATCTGGTTACAGGGGCCAGGAAGCACAGGAGCCCACCAAGCTGCCAGGAAGAATTAGAAGTCTGGGGCGCCCAGGATAGGAGAGGCTGCCAGGGACAGGGTGCTGTCCTCCAGGGGGACGCTGCTTCTCGGAAGGTTCGAGGTCCAGTGCTGACTCCCTCCCTGAGTGTTTGCTGTTGCCATGGCTTCCTGGCATTTCAAAGCTCTTCCAGCAAACAAACTGATAGTCCTTATGAAATGGTAACGCTTCCCTGAACTTGGCCTTGCCCCTGCTGGGGCAGAATGCCCTGGGTTCAATCCCACCTCCTACACACACAGCTGTGGTCCCTGGGCACATTAGAAAAGAGACCTGTCTATAGCTTCCAAGCAGCCCGGCCAAGGGGTAGGAGGTGATATTGTCTGTAGACTGCATGACACACGGCAGGTAATAATCAGAAATTGTAGTTGCTAAGTGGGAACCTCACAGATTGTGGTAATTGAGAACTTTGCGCTTACAGAGCAATCCAAATTTGAGGTGTAGAGCTTGAAAAGGCTGAAGAAGCATCTTTTCACATCAGAACACCTGCCTCAAGCAGCTGGGTCTTTGGAAAGCCAGGCCAGGATGGGACTCCTAAATGCTTTAAAGGGTGCTTGCCGGTGCCATCAGAGGCTTTCTTGCCCTCAGACTCGCCCCTGCCCAGTATTACAGGGGTTCGGGGTGGCGGGTTTCAGAAAACAGCATCCCCCCACCACCTTCTGGCTTCCGTTAACTTCCAGGATCAAAGAGCCCCAAAACAAGCCAGACCATCTCTGCTTCTGCCTTTCTGCTTCCAGTGACATGGGGACATGAGCCGTGTCCCATCGTGGTTCCAGCCCCCGCCAGTGTGTGCGTCCCCTCCCTCCATTGTCCTATCGTCTCCTAGATCTTATGCTCTGACAAAACCACGTGTTCGTATTGTCCACACAGCTTGAGGATGGCAGGGAATTCCTGCTTGGTGCTCATCTTTGAGTTTCTTCCCCGCCCGCTCTGGCTTTGCAGGTTCCAGTGTTTTGTAACCAACTCCTTGTATCCGATTCCATCTGCTGAAATACTTGGCATTTCAGGTGGGTTTCCTAACCATAACCTTGACTGATACACAGTCAGATCTGGGGCGGGGTGCGGGGGGGAACCATTCTTCAACCTGCAATTGTCATTTCCTACGAAGAATCTGGAAGACCCGATTTGCAGTAAACGCTGTTCATTAAATGACCCTTAAAGTGAAACTTGCTAAAGTTAAAAATCCAAAGCTTCTTGATCGTAAGTTGGGTTGGCTTTCCTTTAGAGACTGGCTGGTCAACATCTTCCGGTTTCTTTCCTGATGAAAAGTCTGAGGATCTGAGAGTTTGGGGGATTTGCCCAAGGTCATTTAGTTAATGGCTCTTCTTCTCCCAGTGAGCATCACTGTGAAATGATTTGAATATCTACATCTTCATAACACAAAGACAAACACCATATTTTTTATTTTGCTTAAAGGAGTTGGCCTATATTTACATAGATATTTCTTGAAGGGCATAATGACACTTTGCATTTTTGCATTGCAAATAAGTGTCAAATTCTACTAGGTCAAATATAAACAAGAGACAATGGTATGGCCAGGCTCTGCCAAACTACTAAATTCACAGCATTGTATCCCTTTATGTACAAATATAGATGTAAATATATAGATTTAGATAAAGAAAGAAACACACAGATACAGGGAAAGGAACAGATACAGATATAGATATAAGGCTCTCCCCCCCAGGTCATTTCTTAGTTTTAAAAGGAATGAAAACAGCATGCTTTTCCACTCACCATGCATAAATCATCACTGAAAAGGAACTCAGCAGCATCTTTGCACACTTGTCTTGGAGAATTGAAATTCAGGGAAGGTTCCTTTCTTGATGACCCAAGCAAAAAAGTTCAAGGACAGAGCACAATGGGCTAGAGCGGGTCTGGCAGTAAGAATGGCCTGGTTTGCAAAGCCCTGTGGACACCTGGAGAAGGGCTATTTAGAACGATGTAATGACAGTGGCCACAGCTGGGCTGGGATATGAGTGCTGGGCTCAGTAAAGAGTGCTCCTTCCCAAAACACAAAGTCCGTGGCCAGGGCCATAGTTGGGAGTCAGAAGTAGAAGTACAACAAGCAGATGGGGTTAGAGGGTCACAGAGGGGCTCTTCCGAACAGGAAACCAAGTCGACTGTGGGAGAAGAAGAGACTCGTTTAGAAATGAGACAGAAACTGGGCGCCTGGGTGGCTCAGTTGGTTAAGTGTCTGCCTTCAACTCAGGTCGTGATCCCAGGGTCCTGGGATCAAATCCCGCTTCAGGCTCCCTGCTCCATGGGGAGCCTGCTTCTCTCTCTGCCTCTGTTTCTTATAAATAAATACATAAAATCTTAAAAAAGAAAGAAAGAAAGAAAGAAAGAAAGAAAGAAAGAAAGAAAGAAAGAAAGAAAGAAAGAAAGAGAAAGAAAGAAATGAGGCAGAAACCAAAGTGACAACGATGAAGGTTGAAGTAGGAGCCCAAACAAACCAAGAGCAGATATGCAGAAGCTCTAACCAGCTGTTGGCCTGGAGACCCACTGAATCCAAGTAAGGACAGCACTAGTGCATGTGGTTTTCACCCACAGCACATGTCTTAGGTTCACTCTTTTGGTCCTTAATGGGACCAGGGTGACTCTCTGTAGTTAGGAGCTTCCCTGTCTGGGCATAGCTCCAAGGAGGTGAAGACTTGGAATTCCATCCCTCCAGGCCAATGCCAGGTGATGTACTCTGACCAACGACACAGACAAGCCACCTCTCAAATGTGCCCCAAGGCACCTCATGGACAAGAGGAAGCTCAGGCCAGCTGGGTGAGAAGCACAGCAAACCTGTGCCAGCCTTCACACCAATAGCCCCAAGGCAGCACCTTCTGGAGCTCGGGACACATAGGTCCACCATTGTATCAGCCTTCAAGAGCCCTCCAATTTGGCCTTATTTCCAAGGTACATTTGCCACCCTCTGATCCTCCAGGAAGTCACAGATCCCTCTTTTTCATTGTCCTCTCCCTCTCTTTTAATCTTCTTGTGTTTCTGTCTGGGGTGCTCTGGTCATATTGGTCGGATTTAAATCAGGCATTCTAAAATGCATACAACATTGGACTCCTACTGTCGGCTTTCTGCACTAACCAGAGTGTATGACTATCATACACCGAGCTCAAGCCTCAGTAAGTGTCCCTCCTCCTGCATCAGATGGCTTTTCCAGCTGAGACTAGAGAGGTCGGCAAGAAGAAGAGGTGACTGCAGATCCCCACTGGATGATGGAAGCCAGGAAGGCATTTTATCGGGACGAATGCACAGACTTTGGGGACGTGTGGTTGGTCTCATCCTCTGTGGATCGGGCAGAGGAGTCTGAGCGCCCATCTTGTACAAACAGTGAGGAGGAGGCATGAGCCACGCCACGCCCACTGCCCTCCACCAGTCTCAACTCTACTTGCCGTATGAGATGTAACTCAACCAAGCCAGCGACGGGGGAACGATCAGAACTGAAGGGACAAGATACACATATGATCTGTTGATATAAATATGATATTCATGATAGGAATAGTACCTTTTCCTAAGGTTAGTGTAAAAATCAAAGAGACCTTTTCAAAAAGAGCTTGGCTCCCATTGGTCCACCTTCCTTCAGTGAAATGTATTGCAAATGCCTTGTTACTAACTGAAGTAAAACGCCATTGGAGTTCCAAGAAACAAGATATCTCTTTTGGCTTCAGGATCAAGGAAAATAACTTGGAGAAAAAGCCAACAGAGGGAGCCTTGGGGTACTGGGTGGATCCGGTGGGCAGAAAGAATGCCCAGAGGGCATTTCCCTGATGATGGGGGAACAGCAAGGTTCCAGGTACCAGAACTGATGCTCCAGGCCCTTCCTCCTCCTGCTCATGCTCTGACTACCGAGCCCAGCCCAACATCTCTTTTTACTGAACACTCTTTAACCTTCCTTTCTTTTTGCATTTTATCATTAGAACAACTTTTTTAAAAAGCAGCATGCATTATGCAAGGCCCAAGACTTACAGCCACAAGTAAGACAGGCATGATCCCTGCCCTCCCGGGTTTGATCTTTTGCTCACCAGCGTTGTCTTCCCCAAAAGCCCACTGAAGCAGGTACATTGCTCCGACTTCTCTATCTCCCAGGATGTTGTGCGCAAAGCAGATACCTCATAAAAGCTTGTTGATAGGGTGCCTGGGTGTGGGTTAAGCCTCTGCCTTTGGCTCAGGTCATGATCTCAGGGTCCTGGGATGGACCCCTGCATCAGGCTCTCTGCTGGGCAAGGAGCCTGCTTCTCCGTCTCTCTCTGCCTACCTTTCTGCCTACTTGTGATCTCTCTGTCTCTGTCAAATAAATAAAATTAAAAAAACCAAAAGCTTGTTGATAAATTAGTTGACTTCACTCCCCAAACTCTGCCAACCCCAGGTCTCACAATTCCGCTTATAACCTCATTCAGTCTTCCTCCAAATACCTACTTTCAATCTTGAGTGATGGGTGGCAAAACAGTGTGGGAGCCCTTCTCGGGACAGTGAAAGGAAAATCCAAAGGGTGCGCCCAGCCAATGGTGAATGAGAAAGTGTCTGTAATGGTGAATGAAGTCCATATGCAACAAAGTAAATAAAATAAGAATAAAATAAAACATAAGTAAAATAAAATAATCTTCAGACCAGTAGATTGCCTCTTGATAGACTCGAAAGACACACGGAGTACTTAATTAAAGATAAAAAAAAAACTTTTTTAATGCATACAGAGTCGATATGCAGAACATTCCAACTGCCGATTAATGAAATAGCCTCTTTGTGTTTCTTTAATTGAATGAAATTTTGACAAAATATTTTTCCCTTCACTCATTATCACTCAATGAATATATTTTCAAATTAGCTTTATTGCCTTTAAAGTGCTGACTTCAGGCATTCTGGTGCACTAAGCATCCCTTTTGCAGAATATTTTCTTAATTAACGTTTACTATGGCTCTGACACGGGGCTCACCTGCCTTTGTGAGGATGGAATCTAATTTTTTTTTCCTTGATTGGCTTCCCCATTTACAGAACACTTTCTAGAAGGAATCTCCTTTAATATTCAGATTAGGCTCTCCCCGGGTGTCTGCCACACGCTCTCTCCAAATGTAAATGAAACACTCTTCCCCAAATGCAGCTTCCCTTTCCACTAAGCATGGTGGGAGACTTCCCAGCAGTGAATACCTCGGGTCACCACCCCCCATGCAGAGCCCACATCCCACGCATGATGCCTCATCTGGAGGCTTCCAGGGTCAGGGCTGACCCTTGGAATAAAGAGCCCGAAATGATGGAGATAGGAAGTGATCTGGAGAGAATGACTTGGAAAAAATCTGGCTCCTGCGAGTGCTACTGTCCCCGGAGGGATCAGGTAATTCGCAGAGGTCCACAGAAGGCTAAGGACTCAGGACTAGTTACAGAAAACTCCGGAAGAGGATCCCAGATGTGCTCAGTCTGAGCGGCCAAGGATACTACAAGCTAGAGATACGAGTAGTTCAGGGAGTTTAAAGCAACACAGGAAACCTGTTTTCTGTTTTCGCTCTCCGGTGTTCTCTTGGAGCACAACTGCAGTGCAGAGCCTAAAAGCTGTCAGTCTCCTCTAGCACAGCCTGTAATCCTATTAAAAGGATTATTCCATTGTCCTGGGCTATCAGATCTTAGTAAGAACTCATTTAGGTCAACCTTTTAGGAAATTTACACACACACACACACACACACACACACGCAGGGGAAAAAATATTAAATAAGCCGCTTGTGATATTTCTCAAAGACAACTGAGCCCTGCAGGCTTGAAGGTGTATAAACCACCGGCTTTTGCTTTTTCTTGTAAAGCCTCATGCAAATTCTGGCCCTGTAGCCTCTTTGGTTCCTTTGTTCTAACACTGAATGGGGGGAATCCCTGAGCGGGAGGAGTCAGAGCCTGATCATTTCTATGGAAAGGCCTGGAATGTTAAATCCACTTCAATCCGGTTTGCTTGCTATGAACCTGACCCTGGATGCCTCCAGGCAGCTCTAGCTGTAAGGGAGAGAGAATAGAAGGGGACAGTTGCACAGGGTAGGTGCAGGCAGGGTCTCTCAGGGTCCAGGGATCCAACCTGATTCATGTGCCAGCTGGCATCTAATGTCCCACGCCTGACTCGGTGCCTCTACCTCCCCTTCTGACACACTCATTTCAAATAATGGCACCACCAATCGTCTTTGTTCAAACTAAAGCTCTGAAGACATGATTTGCTCCTTCCTCATCCCCGTCACTGGTGCCCATCGGTGTCCTTTCTATTGGTTCAGCTTCCTCAGCCTCTCCCAAGACCTTCTATAGTAGACAGCTTCTAACCTGGATCCTCAGTGGTCCCTCCACCCACCCAGTGGATCACACCCACATTTCAGGGTCAACCACACCCCTGAAATCTGGGCTGGACCTAGTGATTTCTAACTAACAGAATAGGGCAAAGGTGATAGGAGGTCCCTTCTGCCATTGCTAAAGACCTTGACTTCCATCTTGCTCATACACTGTCCAGGCTCTTTTCACCTGCTTGGTCTGATAGAAAGAGGTATGGGGCAAGGAGCTGAGGTCCTCAGTCCAATAACTCATGAGAGACTGAATCCTGCCAACAATCTCTGGGAGACCTTGGAAGGGGAACCTACCTTTGTTGATCTCAAGAGGACTGTAGTCTGGTCACCACCACTGCAGCTGCTGGAAACCCAGAAGCCATGCCCAAACTCCCAAGCCACAGAAACTATAAGACACTAAGAGTGTATTATTTGAAACCAATAGGGTAATTTTGATGCAACAATAGATAACTAACACACACACACACACACACACACACACACACACACACACACACCATTCCATCCTCTTGAACTGCTCTCCTTCTTCCTTGTAAAGCCACGTCACTGGTCTGCCCTGCGTCCCCCAGCCCATCTGCCACCTGCAACACCATCATGTGATCCCCTTAAACCACAGCAATGGCCATGTTTCCAGAGTCACCCACTCCCATTTCAGCCAAATCAGTTTCACCTCCACCTGTTCTCTATTACCTTCTCCTTGATTAGATTTCCTCTGTGGGGGTGGAGGAGAAAAATGGTTATTTCTCCCATAAACATAAAACTAGAAATATTTGAGGGTGGAGTAGTCATGGGAGCATGTATGAATATTCTGACTGTCCGTGGCACGACCACTCTTCTCTGCCTCCTTAAGTTTAAGTGTGTCCACATCACTGATTGGGGCCAAGGAGAGGCAAATGATGCATGTCACTTTTACGTGAAAGTATTTAATTGCCATTGCTTGCATCCCGTGTTCCTATTCCCTGCCATGGCGCCTGGAAGACTGTGGAGAGCAGAGCCCGCTCTGCCCACCCTGATAAAGCAGAGCGGGAAATAAATCTTTGTTGTGTTAAGTCCCTTAGAATTGGGGACTACTTGTTACTGCAGTAGAATCCAACCCACTCTGACTAACACAGGGCACCAGTGAATTAGCCCCGCCTCTAGTTTCACAGATAGGAGAATTAGAGAGAGAAGAAGGGATTGTTGGAAGCTATCCAGCAGAACACTGTTCCCAAATCTTCTCCAGGTCCCTAGACCCCTTACTGTGCTGATGAGTTCTGAAGAAACAATGGCCCGGGCTCCCCCAGCGATGCGGACATGTCGCTGCAGAAGGCCTAGGACGAAGCTAGTACTCATGATGGGAAAGAATGAAGGAGGAGGGGGTCTGTGCTGCTGCACGGGGACTTGGAAATAGGGAGCCAAAACTGTCTTGGGGGTCTACAGGAATTCCCAGTAAGTTGCCAGAATTCAAAGCTCTTTTGATGTGCTTTCAAGACATGAAGCTGGTCAGACACTTGGCCCAGATTCCTTCGAGCAAGTCATCCCCATTGCTGAATGGCCTTTAAAGGGCTGTGAGATAAGCCCTCGGTAAGCTGAGGTGGGCTTTCAGCAGGGTGACCCTATGTCCTGGCTTCCTTGGAATAGTCCTGGTTTACACATATTGCTCCAGAATAATGAATAATAGTGCTCGCTTTCTCTCTCAGGTGTGTCCCAGTTTGGAAGATAAATCACACAGTCCCTCTAGTGTTGAGGCTGCAATCACTTGCCAAGTTTCATTTCCCATTTCACTCCCACAGACCACTGGCCACTGGCTGGTGGAGAAGGAAGACTCTTGAACTGCCCAGGAGAATCCCTTTCAAGACCCTGTTAGGCTGCAGGGATCCTGGGTTCTTCCCTCCTCTCTGATAGCATCTGGCTGTGTGATTTTGAAAAAGTTGGTTTCCCTCCTTTGACCTCAGTGTTATGCAAAACAAGGGAGCTGGATTGAATGGTCCTTTGATTTCCTTCCAGTCTTTGATTCAGTAAACCTTCTCTGCCAGGGAAGTTTCCAACAATGGAGGAATCCGTGCGGGTACCAAGCATTGAATGCAGACGGAATCAATCATGCAGCCCAGATATATTTACAACTTTTCTTTTCAAAGCTGTGTAGACTCCGTTGTGATTAACGAAATGCAAACTCTCTTAAAAGCATTACAGAATTCAGAGTCTCTGAGTGTCATTAGGCATTTTCTCAATCAACGAGATGAAAAGTGCCTTGACAATCAGGTTGGGGGAGAAGGGTACAAAGCAAAACATACTGACATTAAAAAAAAAAAAAAAAAGATATTCGAAACTAAACAGGTTGGGAACCACTGAGCTACAGTAAGCAATCAATAAAAGCAAAATTTTGTATCATCTGCATATTTCCTTTTGCTGGAGAAGGGCACCGGGGCCGTTCATCAGCCTCTCCAAAACAATTATTCTGGAAAGACAAGAGGTCGAGGGTTTCTAAAAGCCTTGTTAAGCCCCATCTCTACCTCCAAATAAAGCAACATTTGTATTTTTATTTGTTTCTTCCTTACTAGGCCAGAGATCCTGCTGAGTGCTTTGCAAGAGATCTAGTCCCTAAAAGAGATTAGACCAGAAATTGAAGGTACAGAGGAAAGAAGTGATTTACCCTTATTGTGGGCAGAGCCAGGGCTCGAACTCAAGTACCTGTGACTGGCACTCCTATTCTCCTGCTATGGCGTGCTGTCCCCCAAACCCACCACCCACTGAGAGCTGAAACATGGTGTCTGTTCCAAACAGGCTGCTTCCTTGGAGGAGGCAGCATGGCATGAAGGGAGGGACGGGGGAGACCAGTGATATTAACAGCCATGTCTGGGATGAAGTCAATTTCTCTTTAAGAGGAAAAAAAGAAGAAGAAGAAGAAGAAGAAGACCTTAGATCAGTGGAAGAGATACTTCATTTAAACTTTTTATAAAGCATCTTCAGAAATTTTCATCAACAAAATTAGCTGCTGAGCTAAATTCTCTCCTTTTGTAGTTAAGAGGGAATTAAAGAAAATGTTCTATATTATTTTCCTGTCTTAGCATTTAGGAAGTCAAAAATAATCCCCCAGAGACGGCAACATAGCCCCTGCTTCTGAATTCCTAAGGCAGGTGAGCCAAGTGGGGGTCCGAGAGACCACTCTGGTCTCAGAAGAGTATCCCCAGTGACCCCACGCATCCCTGAGCCACAGGAGGCCCATGTCAGGGAGTCCCCGCCAGTCCCCGGGGTTCCCCAACCCGATTGTACACATCACACTCTTGCACCCTTCTCGGCCCCCCTCCTGTGTCATGGTCCCTGCCTCCTGTCTCACTTGGGGTGTTGGCAGCTACCTATGATCCAAGACACATCCTCCTGGGTCTAGGGACACAGATAGGACATTTCACTTGGACAAGCAGTGGTCCTCCTGCCCCCCTCACCTCATCTAGTACCCCAACCTCAGCTCTGTAGGGTAGGAGGTTCCAAGGGGCTGTGCTAGGGGTCTTCAGAGCAATCAGAAGGATGAGGTACGGGGTCTACTATTGGCTACCCTTGCCAGATCACATTTGAATTCAAACAAAATAATCTTTCATCTTCTATCTTGCTTTACTCTTAGATTCCGTTGGCCTTTAAATATTTATGTCAAGAGCCACTCTCATTGCTTGAACATTTTGGCACCCTAGAGAAGAGTTTCTTTCTTCTTTCTCCCTTATCTACGGAAAAATATGTGGCGGGGAGAGAGGGTGCTCCCCAAATAGCCATGCGTTTTTCTGTGGCTCCCAGGTGGCTTCGTGGCCGGGCTGGGGAATGAGACAGGAAGTAATGTGACGTGATGGGTTTCCTCCCTCGCTCTGCTTCCCCACGGAAGCAACTTTGGAAACTACACATTCCAGGTAGTGCAGTCACCCTAGGGGGGCCCCCAGGACCTCCGACTCACTGCTTGGAGCTGACAGCTCCGGAGAGTCACCTAAGCATTGCACCAAGGGTAAGCGAGAAGCAAACCGTAGCCTGTAAGCCTTGGAAGGGTCAGTCTGTTTCTTACTACAGCCCAATCTGTCCCAATACGGCATCAAAGTTGGTTAGCACCGTGGGGCAAGGATATTTCCTCTTCACCAGCCCTGCCTGTGTGCACACAAGCCCACGCTGCCTCGGTGGTGGTAACAGCAGGAGCCCATCCTGACCCTCTCTCTCCACATCAGAGCGGCTCAGCCACATTCTTGAGTCTACATTTCAAAGCTCAGGGTCTCAAGACAGAGATCATCGGATTGGCCCCATTAGAGAGATCGGTCGTAGCATGATGCTGAGCCACGGAGCACAGACAAGGTCACAAGGACCGTCCCTGGGAACTGAGGCCTTGCCAAGAGGAGGGCAGCTGAACCAAGACGGGCTCACACCCGGCTCTCCTAATGCTTCCTGAAAGCCAAGTACAACTAAACACCAAAACAAACCAGAGCTGGTGTGCACCAGGGTGAAGAGAAAGAGGGCATGCAACAGGGTTAGGAGAAGAAGGGATCAAGGTAGGGAAAGGAGGTTTTAAAGAGATGGGAGCAGGTGAGAAGGGAAGGCATGGAAGCCTGGGTGTGGAGAGAAGCCACAGCATAGTGTCGAGAGGAAAGTGCAAAATGTAAGCCGCTCAGCCAGAGCGCAACAAGACAAGTGTGAATTTCTCAGGAAACTGGTTCTCCTATTTTAGACTCACAAACTTAAAATAATAATAATAATAATAATAATAATAATAATGCTGCACGATATATGTACAATTGTAAGCACGTCCACATATACACCTAGTAATGACCTCTTCCTGGAGGAACTGAGGGCTCAGCTCACCTGACACCTGCCTGGCGGGGGTTGGGGGTGGGGTCCGTAGCCAGCATCCTGGCAGCAGCAGGTTCTCCTGAGGGCAAAGCCATCCGCTGAAAACCTCTAGCATCTTCTCCCTCTGCTTGTCTTCATTGGGACTCTGGTTTATGGGGGGGGGGGGGGAGTTGCGGGGATGACAAATGACAAATTCACATCAGTCAGTCCACATTTCCATTTGTGCTCAAATTGCAATTGTTCCTAGCTCCCGTTCCCCTGCCCAGATAGGCATTAACCCCCACGAGAGTGTCTGCTGTCCCCCAGAAGATTTTCACAGATGCCCGCAAAGTAGTCAGAGACTGTCCCTCCTCGTATTTTCCTAGTCTGCCAGCTGCTTGGTCAATTTCCACAGCCCGAGAACCACATGAGGAAGCTTCTCTGCAAAGGAGAAGCCCAGTGTGTCCTTTCTCCCCAAATTTACAATCCTGAGGGAGTCAGGACTGTCCCAGCTTGCAAATCCCTGCAGGGAAATCACAACCTGCTGTCAATCCCAGGTAACCTAAGACCTAGTGGTCTCAAATCAGCCTACCAGGACCCTGAGCCTCACATGGGGTCTCCAGCCCAGTTCGATCAGCTTTGGACTTCCATCATCCCAAGAGCAGATGGAAAGACACCAACCCCCAATCTCTGCTCCCCATCCTTTATCCTTAATAAAAGGCCTTCCCCACCATAATCCCTGCTTACCTCCTTATTCATTAGCAGGCTGGCGGGGCGGGGGGGGGGGGGGTAGGGTGGTATATTTCTCTACACAGACCATCCCGGTTCAGCCAAATTAAAATGCCCTGACTGGGATGACCGAACCCCAGACAGCATATGGAATATACACAAGGTACAGGTGACCCAGGCTGACAGCAAAAGACCTAAAGATTCTGCCAAGTTCATGACCACCAATATGAACAGGAGACAGTATTTACCCTGATACATGATAAGTCGCCTATAGTCTCCCAAAAGAGCCCAGTTCTTGGCACAAAAGGAAGAGGAGAGAATGTTTCAAACCCAGGAGTAGTCCAATCAGAGAGCCTCCACCTGTCCCATGAATTCTGTCCCCTTGTCCTCCTACCTCTAACAGCAACTTCACCTGTGAGCCAGTATTTCTGGGACCTGGGAGAACCTCGCTGGTCACACCTGCAGTGGCAGGGACAATGCTCCCTCCCCACTCCGAACCCACCCCAATCTGTACAAGGAAGCAAAGAAGAGATAGAACAGCCTACTTCCTGGAAGTGCTTGCCGGTGTCCCCCAGAAAGACTTCCTGTTCTAAGCTTGGGGTTGTGGGGACTAGGGATGGTGGGAGTCAGATCCATGAAGTAGGGGCTGAGCTGCCCTCTTCCAGAATCACCCACAACCACCCATCCCCCACACGTGCACACACACGACGTGTATGCGTGCGTGAAGATGCAAGGGTGCGTGGGGCGACCAGATGCACCCTAAAATGATGAAGAGGCAGCAATGGCCTCCCTTTCTTCAGGAGACCCCCCCAGGTCATCAGAAGAGGGAAACCCACCCTGACCCCAAAGACCCAAAGAAGAGGATACATCATGGACGTGGAACCCTAGAGGATCCATTTCTTAAGGCTGGTTTCACTGGCAAGGTCACTGGGAGAGCAAGAGGCTTGTTCAGCCCCGCCCTCCAAGGGACCCAGGAGCTTAACCCCCTCTGTGGGCAGGTGAGAAGGGGACCACTAGGTCCCCACCAGAAGCCTTGAGCAGAGCCGTGCCCCGCACTGCTGCCCTACGTAAACACTCATGCAGCCAAAACCTGCTGTGGTCTGTCACAGCTCTGCAACCCCTTCCAGGCCCTTCTGCGCTCTTCCAACTTCCCTGCATGGCCCCTGATTTCTAAGCTGGTGAATAGTCCTCACATTTAATTTTCCTAAGCCAAAGAAGGAAGGAAGGAAGGGAAAAAAGGGAAGGGGAAGGAAGGAAGGAAGGAAGGAAGGAAGGAAGGAAGGAAGGAAGGAAAAAGAAAGAAGGAAAGGAAAGGAAAGCCAGGAAAGGGAAGGGAAGGGCAAGACAAGACCGTAATTGGCTCAAAGTGAGGGAAACATAATGGTTGAGAAAAGAGGCAGAGACACGCCCTGCTGTTGGGGTGTCTGTAGTCAGATGAAAATAACAGTGAATTTCCTTGCCCCCAAGAATGCAAGGTTCTTCCTAATAAATCACTACACTGTTTGAGTTGTCCCTCAAGCCCATGCTGAGCCCCCTCCTCTAGGCTCTGGATGCACACCCTGCCCCCCTTCTTCTCTGATTGGGTAAGGAGAGCTTCTCTGCCAAAGGCTGGGGTTTTATTTCCAAACCCCTTTGCTGCATTTTCCCAAATGCAAAAGATGGGTGTGTTGAGAACACGCCGAAACATGGAGCTGTTGAGACTTAGCTCAACAGCCCTAACACATGCTGGGTTAGGACAGCCGGTGCCGCGCTTCTCCAGAGCGGGGACCAACCCTGACCTCCGGGGCCAGGCATTCCCGCATTGGATGGGACACATGGAGCCAATGTCTCGGGGCTGGGGAGGGGGCGATCTGGGAAGGGTGTTGGTGTCCTGCTGGTGATGCTCCACGTACTGTCCCTTTGGCCAAGGGGCCCATTGGAACAGCCTGTATGGGCGTGGAGGAGCCCTGCTCTCTTCTAGAAGACCCCCACCTGGTCTCTTGTCCATCGTGGGTAAGGGGAGGCTTGGCTGCAAAACCCGCAAGTCCACTGTCGATTTAGACTCAGAGGGAGGGGCCGAGCGGGGAGAGCAGAGGGGAGAGATGATGTGACCATCTGTGGCACCAGAGAGAGAGGAGCTTCCTAGTGCAGTGTGAGGCCAGACCCCAAAGTGATCCTGCCGGCCCTCCATCCACCCACCAGAGCTGAGTGCGGAAAACTGCCTGCCAGGCCCGGCAACGGTCTGTTCCAAAAGCAATTTAAAGGGCCAAAGTAATTGACTTTTTATTAGTTTCCTTGAGGGATTGTTTCATCCCATCAACCTCTGGTCGTATGCAGACGTAATGCCTAACTCAGCAAGGCAAGAACAATTAGCAGTGTCCTGGACTGTGTCTCTCCTGTACCGTTTATTACAGTGACCCACGTTTGAAGTTAGGACAACGGCTTCCCAGGAGCTGTTAACAAGGGCCTGTGTTCCGTACTCCAGAGAGACAGGATCAGCAAACACATGTTTGCGTGGTAACAGCTGCCGTGAAGAAGATGCTGGCGTCTTAAATGGACCCCGGAAGACAAGCCTCCCTGAAAATACATTTTGGGAGTTTTAAGCAATTCTTGACTGCTTTCCGGACCCTGCTTTCAGGGCAGTGGGGGAGCCAGAGGTAAATAGGGCAATGTCCCTGACTCTGGGTCTCATACTCTTAGCAGACAAAAGGAAGCAGAAGGCAAATGATTATAATGTAAGCAGATTACAATAGGTGCTATTAAGGTTTAAAAAGAGAGAGAGAGAGGAGAGAGATCCTATGGCCATGTGGTTAAGATGGTTTCGAAAGGGGGTCACATTGAGCTGGGCCTCAGACAAATGAAGGTGAAGAAGACAAGAGGGAAGTCCACGTTGAAAGCAAGGACCATGTGTTGAGAACAACAGTATTCTAACTGCAAGTGAAAAAAAAACTCACCTGGGCCACCTGGGTGGCTCAATTGGTTAAACCTCTGCCTTCAGCTCAGGTCATGATCTCCAGGTCCTGGGTTCAAGCCCCACATCCTGCATCAGGCTCCCTGCTCTGTTGGAAGTCTGCTTCTCCTCTCCTCTTGCTTGTGCTCTCTCTCTCTCTCGCTCTCTCAAATGAATAAACAAAATCTTTAAAAGAAAGAGAGAGAGAGAGAGAGAGAGAAACTCCCCACAAACTCGTTTAAATAGAGAAAATTATGAATATCATTAGCTCTCTGCAACTGAAAATTTCATAGCAAGGCTTGGCTTCAGGCATAGCTGGATCTAGGGGCTTAAATAACATCAGCCCTTAACTGTTTGCTTTCTTCATTTCCAAGCTCCATTTCCTCTTCTGTTGGTTTCACCCTCAAGTAAGCTTTTTATATCTAGTACCCCACGCATTTCAAACTTACAATATTATTATAAACAATAATCCTGTGTGTGGGGGCGGAGGGGATGCTTTCCACAGAAGTTCTAGAACTGACTTTCTTATGATCTGACATAGGTCAAGTGCCATACATGGCCCAAGGGAGAGGACTGAATGTTCTTATTGGCCAGGCATAGATTATATACACACAACTTCCTGGATTCCTGGACTAAAAATGGGCTGTGAATAAGTTCGCCCCAGCCTCTCAAAAAATGAAGTTTTGTCAAAACAAAAAAAATGTTATAAATTTGTGGCAGGTAAAAACAGCAGAAGTACTCCAGGTAGATACCAACCTGATCAGAAAAGGCTAAGCAAGGAAACTCGGATGTCATTAACATGATCAACAGAAGTCATTAGAAATCTGGCCTAATATAAGGCACTATTCAATGACCTGAGACATTTATTTATAATATTGTTTCCCAAAATGTGAGCCCAAGAACACCAGAGCTGCAAAGTTTGAAGGTGTTTCTATGACAAAGAAGGGTTGGTTTATCACTGGGTTACACCAAGTGGAACAGATGACTATAGGGATCCTTGGGGACCATTTAAATGCTAATGAACATTGTGAATCTTTAAGAGGGCATATGATGGGCCGCATTTTACAAAAGAAGCCCACTGGGCCCTTCTCTTCTCCTTCTTTCCCACCCCCCCCCCCACCTTCTTCCTTCCCCTCCATCTCTTCTTCTCCTAAGAAATCGCTTTTAGGGCTCTTGTTCTGCAGAACACACTTTGAATGATGTACTTTTGGGATGACTCATCTGGTGGAAAGTGTGCCTGGATTGGAAGGAGGAATTGGAAAAGTCAGGACTCTGAGCCCCGGTTTTCTTCAGCTTCTCCTCGCTGCTTTTGCTCTGCCAGTTCAACACCTTCCCATGTCCCTTTCCTCAGCACATGCGCGCGCGCGCGCGCGCACACACACACACACACACACACACACACACACACTACCTGAGCCTGAAGCGACCAGGATGGATCCTGCATTGACAACAGCTCAGCAAGCACGCTCTCCCCTTGATAACCATAGTTTGGTCCAACCTTACACTGCCACTGTTGCTTCCACTTCCCTGCCTGCGCCCCACCTCCCAGGAGCGCTGTCCTGGTGCATGGGCTGTTGAGCTGGGGTTCTATGGAGATTCCTCCTAGGACCACTCCTAGGGTCTGGATTCTACAACTTGCATTTCCACCCATTGCCTGGGAGGGTCTGCATTTGTTGCTAACCCTGGTGTATCCTGGCAGAAAGGAGAATGTGAGCCAGGATCAGCACAGAGACAGAGCCTGGAGAAACTGACCCCAACTGCAGGGCCATCAACAATAAGTATAGAAGATAGCATGAGCTTTGGAACCAGGCCAACCTAGTGTTTCATGTTTGTGAGTCTCCACTCATCTGTAGTAGTAGTAGTAGTAGTAACAACAATAATAACATCAGCAGATCTTCAATATGGCTGGTCCTCACCTAGGGAATTTTTAAAAGAAAATTGTTTTCTGGGTCTCACTAGAGATCTAGATTCATCATTTCCAGAAGGGTGTGGATGAGGGGGAATGGGCATGAGCTAAGGAGGCCTTCCAGTATGGAAAGCTCTAATCCCAGGTTTCCCAGACCTGCCTGATTCTGGGATCATCTGAGCACTTGATGAAAGTGTGAACATTCTGGCTTCTTTCTTAGAGAACTTGGTTCCATGGATTTGGATGGGACCTGAGAATCTGTAATTAGTCCCTAGTGATGCTTATAATCAGGCAGAGTTTGGGAAACACATCTATAAACTCTTTCAGGGGTTCTTAAGCCTGACTGTGTATTCAGATCACTGGAAGAGTTTTAAGAAATGTCCAGTTGTCAGGCCTGACTAGAATAATCTCAGGAATTGAGATTTTATACTACAGACCTTTGGTTTGAGGTACTTTTAGGATTTTCTCTTTGTCACTGAGACTTGTAAGTTTTACTATCAGATGATGGGGTGTGGACCTATTCTTATTGATTTTGAGGGAGGTTCTCTATACCTCCTGGATTTTGATGCTAGTTCCCTTCATCAAATCAGAGAAATTCTCTACTATAATTTGCTCCAATATAACTTCTGCCCCTCTCTCTCTTTCTTCTTCTTCTGGACTCCCAATTATTCTAATATCATTTCATCTTATGGTACCACTTATCTCTCGAATTCTCCCCACATGGTCCAGTAGTTGTTTGTCTCTCTTTTTCTCAGCTTCTTTATTCTCTATCATTTGGTCATCTATATCATTAATTCTCTCTTGTGCCTCATTTATCCTGGCATGAAGAGCCTCCATTTTTGACTGCACCTCATTAATAGCTTTTTTTATTTCAACTTGATTAGATTTTAGTGCTTTTTTTCCTCCAGAAAGGGCTTTTGTTTCTCTGAAAAGGATTCTCTAGTAACTTCCATGCCTTTTCGAACCCAGCTAGCACCTTCAGAATCATCATTCTGAACTCTAGTTCTGACATCTTGCTAATGTCCGTATTGATTAGGTCCCTAGCTGTCAGTACTGCCTCTTATTCTTTTTTTTTTTTTTTTTTGAGGTGAGTTTTTCCACCTTGTCATTTTATCCAGATAAGAACAGATGAATGAGAGAACAAAATACTAAAAGGGTAGCAACAACCCCAGAAAAATAGACACTAACCAAATAAGAAGAGACCCCAAACTGGGGGGAGAAGAAAGGAGGAAAAAAAATAAAATTTATTCTATATATAGAATAAATAGCTTATTTTATTTATATATATATATATATATATACACACACACACACACATACATACATATATATGAGATTGGTGAAGAGAACAGAGCCACACACTTGATTCTGGGTATATTTTGGTCTGTTAGAAGAAACTGCCGCTCAAAATTTTAAAGAAAGAAAAACTATATATATACAAAAATAAGGGTGAACACAATGAAGGGATAGAATATGACCATAAAGATGAAAATTTAAAAAGATTCTAAAAAAAGAATCGATAAGATAAAAAGTTGATTAAAAAAAGAAAAAAAAAAAAGAGGAGAGAATGACCAGGCTGGAGACTAGAACAAACCCATGCACTAGATTTAGGGTATACTTTGATCTATGAGAAAAAACTGTATCCCAAAATTTTAAAGAAAGAGAAACCTATATGTAAATAAAAAATAAGGTTAAATAGAATGAAGGGATAGAATATGACTATAATTAAAATTAAATTAAAAAGATTTTTTCAAAGGTATTGATAAGATAAAATAGTTTAAAAGCATTAAAATAGAAAAGAGGAAAATTTTTAAAAATAGAGTAAGAAAAAACAAAATTTTAAAAATTTAGCATTGAAAGACTAAAGGGTAATGGGGAAAAACCCGTGAATTCTATGTGCTGCTTTCCCCTACCTCTGAATTTCCACAGTTCTCATTGACGGGGCACTTGGTCTTGGCTGGATGTTCTTGCTGATCTTCTGGGAGAGGGGCCTGTTGCTGTGATTCTCAAATCTCTTTGCCCGAGCCGGAATTGCGATGCCCTTGCCTGGGGCCGGGTCAAGTCATCTGCTCCGGTTTGCTCTGGGAACTTTTGTTCCCTGAGCGCTTTCCCTAGAGCTCCGGAGGGCGGGAATGATAATGGCGCTTCCCAATCTCCGCCCAGCGGAGCAAGAGAGCTCAGGCTGCTCCTCAGTGCAGCCTCCAGAAAAGCGCTCAATCCCTCCCATCTCCTTGGTCTCTGGCCATGCTCCGAGCTCACCCGGCCTGTGACCAAACGTCTCTGTCTCTGGCACACGGCCCCACCTGGAGTCTCCAAACCCAGCAGATTCCTGCCATGCTCCTGCTCTACTCCCCTCAAAGGGAGGGTGAGTCTCCCCAGAACTGCCACTTGTGGGGTCCCTGCTCGAAAAATAGTGGCTCAACAGTGCTGCAGATCATGGTTTAAGGTAACCCCAAGCTGAGAGCCCCCTCCTGGGCTCCGTCTCTGTAGCCGGCTTACCCACTCTGATACCTGTGAGCTCTCCCACACTCAGACACCCCTGATCCTTCTGTGACCCCGCAGGACCTGAGACCACAATGTCCCCAGGAGGGGTCCACCCCCACTTAGACTCTAGAGCAACATCCCTCAGTGGAGCGGACTTCTAAAAGTTCTGATTTTATGCTCCGTGGCTCCACTGCTCGCCCCTCCCCCCTCCTGTCTCTCTTCCCGTTGGCTCAGATTCACTTCTCCGCAAGTCCTACCTTCCAGAAAGTGGTAGGACTTACTTCTCTGTTTCTGTTCCTAGAATTTTCTGTTCTTTTTGTTCCTAGAATTGCTGCTCTTCTTCTCTTTGCTCCCTTGTTGAGTTTGTAGGTGTTCAGGATGGTTTGACAACTATCCGGCTGAACTCCTGGGACCCAATGCTGTGTAGATCTCCTACTCCTCTGCTATCTTTCTCCAACCCCTGCTATAGGGTTTCCTGTAACAATCCAAATAGACAGTTAAAGAGAGAGCAGAATATGGCAAGAATCCATATACTCACTACCTAGAATTTAAAAAAAATATTGATTGATTTTAGAGAGAGAGAGCAGGAGGGGCAGAGGGAGTGCGAGAGAGAATCTTAAGCAGTCTCCACTATGAGCATGAAGCCCAACGCTAGGCTTGATCTAACAACCGAGACATCACAACCGGAGCCGAAACCAAGAGTTGGTTGCTTAACCAAATGTGCCACGCTGGTGTCCCCAGAATTTTTAAATATGAAAGTTTTATCATATTTGCTTCAGATATTTTTTAATTAAAGAAAGCCATAATGACTACAATTCAAATTTCTTATACCTTTCCTTCCGTTCCTAGACAACCTCTCCACCAAAATTTGTTTTCATCCTTTTGTTTCTTTGTTACAAATACTTCTATACACATGTACGTAACCATAAACCCCACAGATCATTTTATACAAATGTACATAAAAGATTGTTTGTTTTAGGTATCATACTGGAACTTCGAGTTAATATTTTTGTGGGGTTCACCCATAGGAAGCATATAGATCAATTTCATTTATTACAACCCCTGTTAAATCCAGCATGTGAATATACCACCTTTTGTGTATCCATTTCCCCATTGATGGAAATTGTTTCCAATTTTATTTTATTTTATTTTATTTTATTTTTTTAAGATTTTATTTATTTATTTGACAGAGAGAGATCACAAGCAGGCAGAGAGACAGGCAGAGAGAGAGGAAGGGAAGCAGGCTCCCTGCTGAGCAGAGAGCCCGATGCGGGACTCGATCCCAGGACCCTGAGATCATGACCTGAGCCAAAGGCAGCGGCTTAACCCACTGAGCCACCCAGGCGCCCTTGTTTCCAATTTTAAACTGCTGAAAAGATCTGCTACAGTGGATACACATCCAAGTGGGAATGTAAGAGGGAAACTTTCTATCTGGCATAGTCTTAGAATTATCAAGTTAGGGTTATGGATACTGGTATCTTCACTATATACTGATACTTGGTTTCAAAACAGCTGTCCCAAATGTCTTATTTCCCACCAGTGTATGTCAGATCCATTTCCTCTCATCCTCACCAACATGTGGTATTATTAATGTTAGACTCAATAGAAACAAACTCCAGCTGATTCAAGTAGGAAAAAAATTATGCAAAAGACTTTGCCTTGTTGACAGAACCACCCACTGTAAGGGCTGGAACTGGGTTCTTGACCACTCAGCTCAGTACAACATCCAAAATTCAGTCCTGGGAGGCTAGTATATCAGTCTGCCATCGACCCCAAGTGTGGCTCATTGCAATGAGCTCACTTGCACTCTTAACACTGCATGCTAGAGAACCCTGTCATCATCACTATATCGACCCAGCATTCTGTCATCCCATGACCATCACTAGACCCAGCAACGTCCCATGACCATCACTAGCCCCTGAAAGACTTACTCACTGTTAGCAACATCTGACAGGTGGAGCTCATGTCATGTGCCCCATGCCCTCGCTGCAAGGGAAGCTCGGACCACCAGCATCTAGAATTTTCAGCTTCTCAGAGGAAGGTTGGCTTTATCTCAACAAGTGGGGAGAACCCTCCAATACAGGAAGAAGGTGCTAAGTGGACAAGATTGACAAATACCCATTACACCCATGTTCTGATGGATGCAAAGTCATGTTATTGTTGGTTTGGTTTGCATTTTCTTATTACATGGGGTCTGAACCTCTTTTCTCATATTTGTATTGGTCTTTTGAGTTTCTTCATGTATTTTGTCCATATTTTTCACTGAGTTGTTTGTTATTTCATACTGATATATAGTCATTTGCATATTCTGAATAATTATCTGGTGTCAGTTAGATGTGGCAAATATATTTTTCTGTTGCTGCATATTTCACTTTATTTTATGGTATCTTTTTTGTGAAGTTTTAAATTTTAATATTGCTAAATTTACAATAAATTGTTTTAAGAGTTCTCCTTCTTGTCCCTGCTGAAGAAATTTTTTTCATAAGTCAAAACCTGAAGGTTTTCTCCTTATATTACCTCTAAATTTTTTATTAAAGTTCTGATTTTTAGACTTAGGTCTTTAATTCATCTGGAATGTTTTTGTGCAGATGGGGTAAGGTGGGAATTTAAATTCATATACATATGCATTTTTTCCTATATACAGCCAATTTCTCCTCCCCCCCATTGATTCTTAATGCCACTTCAATCTGATATCATGTTACCATATTTGTTTTTGTCAACTTGTAGTATATTTATTACAGAGATGTGCTGCCAAATGTGGTAGTTGTGAACCTCATGTGGTTATTTGAATTTAAATGGATTAAAATTTAATAATATTAGTCATTTTATTTCTTGGTCTCCCAAGGCACATTTCAAGTGCTCAACAGCCACATGGGGCCTGTGGCTACCATATTGGACAGTTTGCATATTTCTATCATTGTAGAAAATTCAGTTGGATTTGTGTATAATGTTGGTCCCTCTGCTCAACTTATGCACTTTAAAAATTACTATGACTTTATAAGTATTGATATTAGATAGGGCAAACCCTCATACAAATCCCCCTTCTCATTAGTTTTCAAAATTGGCTTAGCTATTCTTAAACATTACTTCCAAACAAATTTTAAAGTCAATTTATGAAATGCTATGTAAAGTCTTCTGTGAATTTTGTTTAGAATTTTATTGAATTCATAGGTTATATGAAGAATTCACATCTTTATGATAGTGTGCCTTTTCATTCATGACCATGGTATATTTCTGGGTTTACTCAGGCTTTTATGTCCTTTAATAAAGTTTTATAATTTTCTCCATATTTTTCCTGCATTTCTTTTATTTATTCCTTTAACTTATGGTTCTTGTGGGTATTGTGAATGATTTTTTTATAAAGTACATTACCTAATTGGTAGAGCATAGACTCTATTAGTTATTGCCTGTTGAGCTTATATCCATCATTTTTATATCTATTCTAATTTTTCAGTAGATTCTCTTATATTTTATGTAGACATTCATTCAAATATCTGTAAATAATAAAATTTCCCTTCTTTATAACCCTTATATCTCATTTCTTTATTTTGTTTTTGAGCACTGGCTAAGCCCTTTGGTTCATATTGAATACTAGTAATGGGAAAGAACATCTTGGAATTGCCTCTGATGTTAATGGGCTCACTTTTAAGTATTACCAGTAAATATATTTTTGTAGGTACTCTCTGTCATGGTAAAGAAGATTGCTTCCTATCTTAGTCTGCACTAATATCTTTCTAGTAGTAATGGATATACTTTCAAATTTCTCAAAAGGCTTTCTTCAGGGAGCCTGGGTGTCTCAGTTGACTGACCACCTGACTCTTGGTTTTGGCTCAGGTTGTGAGCTCAGGGTTGTGGGCTCGAGTCCCGCTTCAGGCTCCATGATCCGCGCAGAGTCTGCTTGAAATTCCTCGCCCCTCCCTCCTCTTTCCCCTCTGCTCCTCCCCCACCCATGGGTGCTTACTCACTCTCGCTCTCTTTCAAATAAATAAATAAAATCTTTAAAAAAATGGTTTTCTTCAGCATCTCTTGAGCTAATCATGATGATATCTAGGTATTAATGTGATAAGATGGTGAATAGATTTGTAGATTAAGAGATTAAATTAATAGAATTTCTAATACTAAGACAACTGTGCACTCTTTGGGTGTACTCCACGTTTGCTTTGCTTTATTTTGTTTTTCACGATTTATTTATCAGTGTTTTTAGGACTCGTTGCATCTGGGCACTTGCATACAATTGGGCAAAATTTTCTTCAACAATCCCTGTCTGACCTTTTTATTTTCTAAAATTAAGAAGTTTATTTGAGCGCTCTCCCCCTCATTTCCCCCCAGAGAAATTTGCATAAGATAACAGTGGCTTCCCTGATGACCTTTAATGACTACTGCTTGGTTCAGGTTTTTCTCTGTCCTCTTGAGTCAATTTTGAGAAATCGAAAGTTTTGTTTGTTTGTTTTTTGAGATAAGGTAGTTTACCAGCAAAAGAGACATCGTTTGTGGCTGCACCTAATGGGTTAAAATCTTCCATGAGACTGAGGGAGCTCCATACCTCCTTCTGAGATAGGGGCCAGGTCCCTGGACTCCTTCCTCCCCTCTCCTCTGATCCCCTAAGGCTTTCCATGCCCTCCTCCTGCTCCAGGCTCCAAATACAGTCTCTCCATGGGGGTTCTCCAGCCAGACCCCGAGGCTCTCAGACTGGTTCCTGGTCTCCCCAGTGCTCACTTCTTCCTAGCGCTTAAGACAAGGCCATGAATCCTCTCAATTTAAAGGGTTTTATCTTGGGGCACCTGGGTGGTTCAGTGGGTTAAAGCCTCTGCCTTCAGCTCAGGTCATGATCCCGGGGTCCTGGGATCGAGCCCCACATCAGGCTCTCTGTTCAGCAGGGAGCCTGCTTCCTCCTCTCTCTCTTCCTACTTGTGATCTCTGTCTGTCAAATAAATAAATAAAATCTTTAAAAAATATAAAAGGTTTTATCAACAACTCACTTTATGACATGCCAGAGGAAGGGTCCAGGGTCCCAGAAACTTATAAACCTGTTATAGACCTAGGCATTTCTAAGTCCTGACTGCTTTGTGACAGATGGTACCAAGTGGCTCTGTTGGGTCCCTGGTCCCTTTTATTCCTGGGGGTGAGTTTCTCTCTCTCTATCTCTCGTATTTAATTGTGGGTTTTTTCTGTTTTGTTTGTTTGTTTGTTTGTTTGTTTTAAAGGTAGGCTGCCACATATAATGGATCATTTAGACGTGTTTGGAGTCTTGGAAGCTTGGCTCCACTACATTCTTCTACAAATGGAACTTGAGAGTTTGTTTGGAGATCGTAGCAGATGAGTACCCCTACTTATACACCCTTGATCAAAGAATGATCCTCCTCTATCAGGAAATATCCTCTTCCATGAAGTGTGGAGCTTCAGAAGGGAAGCAGGGTTGAGGGAAGAAGGGGACCTCCGACTAGCTGGCCAGATCAGTTGCATCAACCCTGGCAATCCATTGCAGATGTCACAGCCAGACCACCCTCAAGTCCTGTTCCTGGGAATGAGTTTCATGAGAGCTCACCCTTCCTTCCTCTGCAAAAAGCCATCTTCCCAGTTAAAAATGTCTTTTAAAAACCCAACAAATGTCCCCCATTACTTAATGGGGTAAATTTCTTCTCAGAGCCCTTCAAGCTGGGTGACCTCTTGTCTCTAGGCTCTGCAGACTTTGTCATGTTGTCATACCTCTCTGGCATGTTACAGAGTCTCCCTTGCCAGCTCTTGAGAAATGGAGAAGCGGCAGCCACCCATATGGCATCGGGCTGGAAAAATTTCCACAGTTGTTATAAAAGAAGTTTGAATAGGGGAAGACTGCTGACTGCTCTTGTCCCTGAGCCAGAGGATTCCGACCTCGGCCCTCCAGCCTGCGGGGTGTACAAGAGCTGGAAAAAACTCCCCCGAAAACACATCACCGCCATCCAACAGAAACTGTTCAGTGATATCTGCAAATAATTAAACATTGCATTTATGCATTAAATTTCATTCTCAACAGGAAAGTGGTTGGGCTGCAGGGCTGAAGACAGCTCTGAGGCTCTGTCACCAGGGGCCCATGACTATTCTGGCTAGAATGTGTCCTTCTACGAAAGTGCCTTCTCAGAGAAGTGCAAATTGGACCCAGTCATGGCCTTGGGCTCTTTGTATCTCCAAAGACGGTCTGAATTTGTCCTTGGACTCAGAATGGATTCTTGGTTTCAAACAAAACTAGTTATGGATCTTCAATATCCATGCCTCACTGTCTAGGAGTACTGATTTCTGGATTCTGACTCCAACCCCAAAAGGTCAAGAATGTCTACCTCTTGACATACCCATTTGGGCAGCTCTCTCATGGGAACGGAGTCTAGACAAATCTAGTCTTTCTTGTAGACTAGATGAGAAACATGTAGATAAGGCAGCCTGATCCCCTCCAGCATTCATTTTAAAGGACATATAAATCACCCAGCCCTGCAACAAATGTGTTATAGTTCTGATAATCCCTAGCTAGTCCTCCATTTTTAACTAACAAAAACATCTCAATGGCACCTGGAGAAATGTAGGTACTTACCTAAATGGTGATGAAAGAAGCAGCTCTTGCGTATGGTGTCTGGTGAAGTTATCTGGAGAAACATGCTCCCCATTTGGAAAAGACCCATCCACCATGGAGCTAGAAATAAAAATAAAGAGCCTCCTATAAAATTATTACCTTGTCATTTAAGTCAACAGTGGCGATGCCATGATAGAAACCAGCGGTGGTGTCACATTGTTTTATCACTCTAATTACATCAAGAACACAGTAACTGTCTGGCAGAGATAAGATTAAGGGAAGCAGAGCCCTTCTGAAATTTCCAATAGACAGCACCTGAATTTATGGACTGATTTTGTGTTTGGACATTAAGTTCAATTACTTTCCTTTAGCTCTGAAGAGTTCTGTCGCCAGGGAAACGTCATCTGGTTGATCTCGCATCACCCCCGCCCTGTTCCCCCACCTTCTCCCTGGGCGCTGATCTGCCCGGACAAGGCAGGGTCTCATTCTGGGAGACAGAAGCTGTCTGTTTTCCTCTCCCTGCCCTCTCCTCTTTTTCCATCCCCCTAGAGGCTGAGCAGGGAAAGTCAAGGCTCTTCTTGCTGCCTGAGGATCTCTGGATCAAAAGAAAACAGAATCGTAGAAGGTCGGTGGGGGAAGAACCCACCGGAAGTTTAATGTGGCTCTGTCACTCTGCCGTGGTGGCAGTTAGGGATGCAGGGGTAAGTGGTGGCCCGAGGGCACACAGTTGGAACTGCAACCAGCACCCAGATGTCCAGGTTCCTGGAGAAAGGCTAATTTCACTTCTGCTTCTCACACTGGGCCTCCGCCCCTCCTTGGCTTAGGCTGGCACGAGTCTCGCGACACCTGCCCGAAAATCTGTGTCTGCCTTTCAAGGCTAAAAATGAGTGCACAGGGAAGTATGGGTCTTGAATACCCATTCTCTGCTCCTTGTTACCCCTCCCCATGGCCTTCTCTCTTGTTTCTCTCCCTCTCTTACTTTCTTTGAGGGGACAAGGGAAAGGTGGCGACTTGGGAAACTGTGCTCCTGCCTCTTTCAGGGTCCCCATGAAGTCAGAGAGACCAGCCAGAATCTGGGGACAGCCCAGTGAGCCAGTGTAGGGCTTCTCTAACCTTGTTACTCAATTAAACGCCCTTGTGACTCTTGACTCTCTCTTGGACCCTCTAATTGGAGTCACTGGGTACAAGTTGATAGATTTAGTACATTTCCTATGAGCCTCCTAATGGCCAACCCAGAACTGATGAACAGACCCCCGTTTGGAAACTGGAGTTTGGAGTGGATAGGACACAAGTTTTCAATTAAAAAAAATCTTAGCTCTAGCTCATGTACTTCATGGTGACTTTGGACAAGTTTCTTAACCTCCCTGAGACTCAGCTATCCCATATGAAGAAAAGGGTTAAGGATAAAGCAGAGCATCGTATATGTAAATATGAGCACATAATTATTGTATAATTCATATACAATTTACATATCTATATAAAACCTACTTTTATACGTGTTCAATAAATGGCAACAGTTGGTATATAGAACATTCTAGGTCTTCAGGTAGTACTCCAGGGCTCCCCCAACTTCTAGTGCCTCAGGGTCTCTCCTTCATGGTTAGAACCCTGTTTCTTACTGTCCTCTCTGTGTGGACCTTGGGCAATGGGGGCCCAACTCCCTAATTGTGTCTACTGTCAGTTAAATCATAAGTCAATAGGGAAAATGTGCTTCTGACCTTGAAAGCAGAATCTTTATGACTGGTCTGTGAGGTGCACGCAATTTCCCATTCTGTTCTGTAAACACTTGCACCACTGTGTACAAACAGGACCCTGAACGGCATGGCTGGACCCCACCCCAGCTCAGTTCCAAACGAGGACAATCCCTGCAGGGGTTTTATTCATTTGGAAGGTAGGCAAACAGTAAAGGGAGATGGGAGGAAGGGGAAGAGACATCTTTAGTCCCAGCAGGAGGATCACTACAGGAGTCTTCATGCCTTCCGGGCAACTTGTGTCTGCTGTCCCCTCTTTCCACTTTCCCTCCCAGCCATTCAGTGTGTGATCTACAAAAGGAGCCACTGTTGTTCCGGATTCATTCCTTCTCAACTCATCACCATTTGTCTCCCGCAAGCATTAGATCACCAATGACCTCCTAATCACAAATTCAATGGCTTTACCATGATTTCATGGACATAAATTTGTTTCCCAATCCTTGCAAAGAACGGTACATTTCTTTCTCTAAATTAATTTAACAAACACTTACATAAGGCTTACAATGTGTCAAGCAGTGATCTGAGTGTTTTTCAAATATTAACTTATTTAATCCTCATCACAGCCGTATGAGGTAGTCCCGCTTTATAGAGGACACCAAGGTTCAGAGAGATTAAGTAACTTGCCCAAGGTTACCTTGCTAATAAAGTTGCAGGGTTGGAATTCAACCCTGGGTATTAAATGATGTTATATTGCCTCTCAGAGCAAAGCTAACTCTGAACCTCCCTTTGACAAGGCTACAGAGACTAGCAAACTGTAACATTCCTGGGTTCTTTCTCCTCCTCCACTGGATCATAAAAGAATTCCTGAGCTTAAGTGCCTAAGTAAACAGAAAGAAGGCTGATTCTCAGTTCCATGGTGGTCACTGTCATTATATTTGCTCCCTCTGCTCTACAAAGCCATTGTCAACCCCTCGTCCTCTTATGCCAAGATGTCAAGCATTCCTGAGCAGAATTCCAAGGTGCCCTTCACAACTCTCTTCTCTACTGACCACAAGGAACCCCTCTGTGGGCAGCAAGGCTACAACATTGGGCGTAGAGTCTACATGGGCTCCAGAGGCAGCCCCTTTCCGGTGCTGTGTATAAGCTAGGGTCAGACTGACCCTAGCTGACATACAGACTCTTTCCCACTTCTGTCCCCTCCATCACAAAGAATCCAGGTCGCCTAAGTCGGGTGGCCAATTTGTCCCTATTTGCCCGTGACCTTCCTGGCTTTAACAACAGAAGTCCCACATTTCAGAAAACCTCTCCATTCTGGGAAAACGAGACCAGCTGGCCACCCAGATTCCAAGAGCAGATCTGGGGATTGGTCTCCTTTAATATTCTTTGACAGATGCAAGTAAAGATGGGAATTACGTATAATTACTTTTTGGCTGTTAGAGTATGTTCCTTTGAATGTCACGCCATGTAAAGACAGCCATATGTGGGCAAGAGATTTATTTGGGTTTCGGTAGCACACTACCACTCTTTATCAAATGCTCCCCTACTTCGATCCCTGTCCATGCATCTCCAAAATCCAGATCACTTCCCAATTTCCGTTCAGTCTTTCCCTCAGCACTTGAATTGTTTCCCCTCTGAATTCTTTGGAAAAGTAGTATCCTTGCATGTCATTTGTCATTGACTCATGTATGGTCGTTATGTTATCACTTCGACTGAAAAGAATAAGCTGACATTTATATCTTTTGTTGCCATTTCGTTTTTACCCTGTTTCTGTCTTAATTGCTGGGAAAAAAAATTCCTTGACAGGAAGAACTGTTATGTTTCTATCTACCCTTAAAACTGTCCAGATCCCAATTTGTGGGGGGAAGAGGTCACCCCCCCCCCCCAACCAGGCAGTTCTCTGAATACCAGCTGGGTGTTCTACAATTCACCTCATTTCTGACACGATCTACCTGGAAAAAGCAACAGATCTCACAGGTGAAGGGTTCAGTCCTACGGGACGAGCCCTGCCCCTTCAAATGCCGGATGCAAGGTCAGGCGGTTACCTGTGCTTCTGACCAACCAGATACAAACTGGAGGTTCCAACAACCCCTCCAACTCAGAATGCCGTTCCAAGCCCAAGCTGCGACCTGTACTTCTGCCCCACTGGCTGAAAATCAGAGATTCCAACCACACCCTCCCTGGGTTTGATACATTTGCTAGAATGTCTTCTAGAACTCAGCAAACCTCTTTTAGTCACAGGATTACCAGTTTATCATACAAAGATATAATTTAGGAACAGCTAGATGGGAGAGATGCATGGAGCAAGATACAGGGAAAGGATACAGAGTTTCCACGACCTCCCCAGGGACTATGCTCTCCCCAAACCTCCGTGTGGTCACCAACCCACAAGCTCTCAGAACTCCATCATTTTGGGTGTTGATGAAGGCTTCATTACATAGATGTAATTGATTTAACCATTGGTCATGGGCGATTGATTCAATCTCCAGTACCTCTCCCCTCCCTGGAAGTCAGGCGGTGGGACCGAAAATTCCAAGCCTGTCATCTCTTGGCTGGTTCCATTGGCAACCAGCCCCCACTAGTGTCCTCCTTAATGTAACAAAAGACACCTTTATTGTTCTCATCACTTGGGAAATTCCAAGGGTTTTAGGAGCTCTCTGCCAGAAATGGATGAAGACCCATTTATATCTATATATTTCTTACTATATTTTTCTTATTATAAATCACAATATCACAATCTCCACGCCAGATATAGAGGCTCACACATAATAATTACCGAGTCAGTTTGTTGGGTAGCCCTTGTTTCATTTGGCATCATTATCTGTGCTTCTCTGTAAGGAAGCAGCTCTAAGATGGTTTGGTGCTAAGCCATAGAATCACCCGAAATTCTTACCACAAATGCAGGTTTGGACCCACACCCCAGACCTCTGATAGCTACTGTTGTGGTAGAACAATCTTGGGGTTTTAGTCCAATATACCTGGATTCTCATCCAAATCACCAATGACCAGCCTTCGAACTGTGCCTTGGAACCTACTCATCTGTCCAAGCTTGCGTTTCCTCATCTGAAAGATAATCAAAACCTCATAATATGGCTGTGAGGATGAGTGTTGTAAGATGGGGAAGGTACACAGTACTCGTGACATTATAAGGGATCAATAAATACTACCCACATATCCATATCACTCGTGGGCAGATTTCTCCTTTGTATGAGACAGCATCCAGTTTCCATATTGCTATATACAAAATGAGATTTACATTTTCCCCTCCCAGGATCCCCAAGGCCCAGGTAGACTCCGCAGATCTTACTGAAACACCTCGCCAAAGAGAAATGTATTAGAGTAATGAGACATGTACTTTTCTGGGTGGCCCTTTTCAGCAGTTGCCCCAGGAGACCATGAACTCTGAAGAAAAAAATAGAAACTAAAATAGAGTCAACTACCTGGTCAATGGGAATCATTAAATAGAAAGTTCTATGCTTCAAATGGAGGAGGAGGAAGATGATTCAGACGAGAATCAGACATTAGCTCCAGCAAAGGTCTCCCCCTTGATGTGGAAACCATGATATCTGTAAATAACACCCGAACTATTTTATTTGTGTTTGTATTTTACACGCTGTGTGCTATACACACTTTTTGCTTATTTTACCTGTGAATACATTTTCTTTATTCATTCTATCACAGAGACTTTTCTCAGTTAATCTTTTTGTTGTTAAAAAAGCCCATAGT
Organism: Mustela erminea; assembly: GCF_009829155.1. Classification (NCBI taxonomy): domain Eukaryota; kingdom Metazoa; phylum Chordata; class Mammalia; order Carnivora; family Mustelidae; genus Mustela; species Mustela erminea. The sequence continues at coordinate 7,360,726 of NC_045618.1, read as the reverse complement.
TAAGATAATTCCTTTCTAAATAATGCTCTGTGCATGTTTTTGTTATTGACTCTTTTACACTGTTCTATTCACATCTGTCTGCTCTGCTCAACCTGGGAAAATCCAGAAGGCAGTTTCATTCATCTCTGGGTCCCCAGAACTCAGCACAGACCTCGGCACGTACTAGGTCGTTGATATTGTTGTGTTGGATTTACTTGAGTTGAAAAAGATGCTTGACTATTACAGTCACTTTTCCAGCACTCGGCGTGGGCAGACAGGGGGTGATCTCTTGTGTAGATGGGAGCCTGAACAGTCATTCCTTTCAAAAGATGTCGTAAAAAAGACCAAAGGGAGATCAGCAAAGTTCACCAATGATGTAAGTCCTTCATGCATTTCTGTGTGATTCAGGCCCTCTGAGAATCTACCCTCTCGGGGTGAAAAAAAGGAGTTATCACATGACCTTCAGTGGCTATAAGTTTTCAGTGTGTAACCTCCCTTGGGGTAACATCCTGGACGTTGTCCCCCCATCCATTACTTAAAAAGTCCTGGAACCGAAATTCTTGTGGATCCTAGAGAAAATCTTTGCTTCTTCCAAGGTTTGCAACCCCGGGCAGGTTATTTAATGTATTTGCCAAAAGGGGATCATACTACTCACAGAGCTAGGGCAGGCAGAAATACAATAGAAGGAATGTGAAGATTTTAGCAAAGAGCCTGATGCCGAGTAAGTGTTCAATAAGGAGGAGAGAAGATGGGGGAGAAGTGGCTGGAAGGGTTAAATGAGACCGTTCTATGAGCGTCAGCCTGCTTATGCCCCGGCACGTAGTAGGTCCTCAGTAAATATGTACGTTCCCTCCCATCCAGTATGGGCACTCAATCAAGTATTGTTGAAGTGCTGAGTCGTCATCCCTCATCGATCAATAACTCAGCCACTGAATATTTGACTTGGAATTAAGCAGTTCTATTTCAGTTTTCTGAGTAAGCAAGTCTAGTCTCCTATTTTTTTTTTTTTCCCCTCCTTTAGTTCTTCAGTGATCTTTTGACTTTGCAGTGTGAAGCCTGGAGACCCCCTCCTCAGTGTTCCCTCAACAAGCCTTTCCTCTCGACACTTTGGGTTACAAATTCAATCCACGACACTGATGTCTGCCATTGTCAGGTGGTCGGAATTTTCTCTGAGTGGATGGCGGTATCAGCCCCTCCCCAGTTCCGGGAAGTGATCCGAGGGTGTCCCAAGTGCCTCCAGCTTCCCTTCTGTGCTCCGTACAAATGTTACTCAGCCTATTATACCTGCTTAAAACCCTCTTCCTTTTGAAATAATTTCAGACTTACAGAAAAGTTACAAAAGTCGTGCAAATAATTGATGTATACACTTCACTCCAATTCCCCCAATTTTAAATTTTACCACATTGGCTTGATCACCTTCTCTGTGTCTTTCTAGAATATGCCTGTTCTGAAGAATTTTAGAATGATTTGCAGACGTGTGGCCCCTTTACAGATGATCACTTCTGTGTGTCCTTCATAGAAGCAAGGACATCCTTTGATAGAACCACAGTATAGTTCTCAAAACCAGCAACTGAACCCTATTCAAATTTTACCGCTAGAAATTGTCCCCCTAGAATTCTTGGTGCAAAAGAAATCAAAAGGTACTGACCCAGAATCCAATCTCGGGCCCCATCTGGTATTCACCCATCTTGTCTTACTCCCCTTTGCTCTGAAACAGTTCCTCGATCTTTGCCTTCCGTGATCTTCACATTTTTGAAGAGTACAGGACCGTTCTTTCTAAGATAGCCCCTCAATTTAGGTTCATCTAAAGTGTCCTTATGATTCGGTTCAAGCTGTGCATTTTTGGTAAAAACACACCACAGAGACGCTGGAATTTCAGGGCTTTGTTTCCGGAAGCAAGCAGGATGTCTTTGTCCCCACGGGGTGATGTCCTTTCAGGACTCTTGGTTAAGGTGGTGTCCATCAGTACCACTGATGAGGCTGTAGCAGAATCACTGTAAGCAGTATTTTTCTTTTCAATTGTTCAAGTGCCTTGTGGAGAGGTACTCGGAGACAAAGTAGGTATCCTTTTCCTCATGCAAACTCAACTCATTAAATTCGTTGATACCTCTTGCCTGAAAAAATTATCACCGAAGTGGTTGCCAAATGGTAATTTTCAAATTGGATCATTCTCTACTTATTAGCTGGAACTCAACTACAGAGAAGAGCTATCTCTTCTCCATTATTCATGCATGTATACTTGTATGCATGGGGGTAGATTGTGTCTGTGTGTATAAAGGGTATTAGTTTCCTATTGCTGCTGTAGCAAATGACCCCAAACTTCATGACTTAAAACAAGTTCAAAATAGGTCTTGTAGGGATAAAGTCAAAGGGTCAGCAGGCTAATCCTTTTTTTTTTTCCTTAAGATTTATTTATTTATTTATTTGGGAGAGAGAGAGTGAGAGAGAGAGAAAGGGAGAGCAGTGGGGGGAGGGGCAGAGGGAGAGAGAGAGAAAGAGAGAGTCCCAAGCAGATTTCATGCTGAGTGCAGACCCTAATGCACAACCCTGAGATCATGACCTGAGCTGAAATCAAGAGTCAGATGCTTAACCAACCGACCCACCCAGGCATGCCAGGTCTTTGTTCCTTCTAAAGGCTCTAGGGAGATTTCACTCCTGACTTTTCCAGCTCCCAGAGTTTGTCCACATTCCTTGGCCCATAAGACCTTTCCGGCAATCACACCACTCCCAGCTCTGCTTCCATTATTACAGCTCCTCCCCTCACCCTTCTACCTCTCTCTTGGTTTTATAAGAACTCTTGCGGTTACATTGGATCCACCAGGATAATCCACGGGAATCCCCCCAGTTCAAATGGCTTAACTTAATCCCATGGACAAAGTCTCTTTTGTTATCTAACATATTAAGGTAACATATTCACAGGTTCTGGGAATAAGGATGTGGATATCTTCGAGGACCATTATTCTGTCTACCACAATCAGGATGGATTCTCGAATTCTCATAATACTCTATGGGTTATAATCCTGTTACATTACTGATTTTGACTCTCCAGTTGTCCACATTGTAGTCATTGGGAGCTGCTTTAATCCTGATCCTGCCATTTTTTGACCCATCCCCATTATTCTTTGAGTCCTTTCATGCTTTCTGGCACAATATGTTCTAGGTTCAACTTATGTTATTCCTGTCCCAGTCCGGCCTGATCAGCCATTTTCTGAAAGGCTCTGCTTGCTTTTGTTGGAGAATAATAATTAGAAGCTAATATCCAATCATCTGGTACATTTATTACTACAGGTCCTCTCGGGTGCACACTCAATGCATCTATCATCTATCTATATCTAGGTGTATCTGTATATGTTAAAATACATCATGCTGATACCTCCAATTCTAATCCAAACCACAGAATTTATTCCAGTCTCCTTCTTTCCTTTTTTTTTTTTTTTCTTTTAAGATTGTATTTAATTTGGGGAGCACCTGCGTGGCTCAGTGGGTTAAAGCCTCTGCTTCAGCTCAGGTCATAATCCCGGGGTCCTGGGATGGAGCTCTGCATGGGGCTCTGTGCTCAGCAGGGAGCCTGCTTCCTCCTCTCTCTTTCTGCCTGCTTCTCTGCCTACTTGTGATCTCTGTCTGTCAAATAAATAAAAAAATTCTTTAAGGAAAAAAAAGATTTTATTTATTTGACAGAAAGAGAGAGAGACGGCAAGAGAGGGAACATAAGCAGGGGCAGAGAGGGAGAGGGAGAAGCAGGCTTCCCACTGAGCAGAGAGCCCAAAGCAGGGCTCAATCCCAGGACCCCCTGATCATGACCCGAGCCAAAGACAGATGCTTAACAACTGAGCCACAGTCGTCCTGTTCCAGTCTTTTTTTTTTTTTTTGCCCATGTGTAACTCTCTTTTTCTCCAACACTGAGAACTTCAGCTCTCTTTTCCACAAAATATTTTACATATTTTTTGTTTATTAATTATTACATATTTACATGAGCAAATATGTGAAATATTTCATTATAATGAAGTAAAATACACTTAATTATGGGTTTGTTAGCCCATATCCCTGTGTAAACAAAACTACTAACCACAGTTCTACAGTTCGGTATTTGTTTATGATTCTGTCTAAAGCCTGGGAGTATACGGTCAAAAGACAGTATTCAAAGGTTACTTAGGTTAAGTGCCCCCCTCTGCATTTAGTGCAGTTACAGCTCCGTGTTTGTTTTGTTTTATTTTGTTTTGTTTTGTTTTTCTGAATCTTGTTTTCCTCAACAGGAATGCCCACTTCCCTTCGCCAAGCAAATGTTGATCAAAAACTACAAATCAACCGGGAGCCCTTCCTATCGAAGGAGTCAGTCCGTTTGATAGCTCTCTTATAGCAATTTCTATTTTATCTTAAATTGTTTTCTTTTCTCTGGGTGTCTCCAATCAGAATGAATGTAATGTTAGGGTAGAGGGGTTGACCTCCCCCCATTCTCATCTTCCATACAGCCTCCAGATACAGGATATAAATCTTTGTGGAATCAATGAAAACAGCCCTCTGGCTAGAGAAAGTGGAACAGATGATTAAAGGGATGAGAAAAAAAAGAAGCAGAGACAATACAATCATGTCCCTTACAATCTTACCCTTTCTGGTTCTTCCTGACCTTAGTCATATTTGACTTCTTGGCTGGAATGTCTAGGGTCCCTAGTTGAAGTTCACAACATCTATTGAGCATAAGGCAGGGGATGTTATTTGTTCCATTCTTACAAAGGAGAAAGTTGAGGTTCAAACAGATTAAATGACTGGCCCAAGCATCTTGATTAACACACCGTCCATCCTGGAACAGGAATCTCCTTGTAATTTTTTAATGAAAAGATTCCTGTCACAAATGCACCTGCTTATTGGAACAAATTGAATCATTCAGAGATGCGTGAAGAGAAGAAAAGTTAATAGTCTCCACCTCCCTTGTCCACATGCCACCGACGTGAACCACGTGGCCTGTGTCCTTCTACACTTCCATGTTTCAAAACTGTGGAATCTTGATACCCTCATGAATGCCAGGATTCTAAGGGTGTAAGACCTCTGATCAATGTGACTTGGGGGAACTGAAGCCAAAGACTCACTTTGTGATGCTCGTCTAACTCTCTGACATGCCAGTCACCTCCCGGGTCTAATAGAGATGTACTTCCAAATTTATGGTTGCTGCAGAGAGAGGACGGTCTACCATTGGGAGCCCCCATGGTTCCTGGGGACATTTAGATGGCGTCTGAGGCTTACCTCTTACTTCTGAGGCTATAAGAGGAGAGAAATGACCCCGTGGCCCTCCAGAGTTTCTTTCGCTAGACAAACCATGACACATAACCTACTTCTTCACCCTTTTCAAGAAAATTCTGCATTCTCAATCTATCCCCACGCTGGGGAGGCCATGAGCGGTTGAGCGGGGGAAGGCGCGGTGAAAGAGGAGGCAAAAACTTTCTCTTCCTCTTGGGAATCCATCGCCTCAGTTGGAGAGATGGGCAAGAGTTAACACCTTGAGTCTTCGCTAGTGGTCTTTCCTTAAGGATCTCAATTTTGATTTCTTCCACGTGCCTGCACTCGTAGCCAGGACCCTCTTGGGAATCTGGTGACGTCTTGTTCTGGCCCAAGGTAACTCCAGCAAGCAACTGGGCAGGAGTGTCTCCAGGAAAGTTCTGGGCTCTTTCTTGATCTGTCTCACCCTCCACTTCTTGAATTTAAAAGCATGAACCAAGATATGAACCATATCTGCAGAGGCTAGGACATCTGTAATTCAAGACAGAAGGAGGAATTGTTCAAGGAAACTTTCAATAATCCATACAGTGGATAACACATTCCTGCCCCCGATCTCTCCCTAATGAGAATTTCCCAAGAATCAAGGAATTGCCAAGAGTGGGGTTCTAGCACATCTCCGTCATGATTCCTAGCTGTGTGTCTTTATACACATCACTCCAACCTCTGAGTCTCACACAAAGGAAATAATTTTGACTAGATGGGTCTCTACATCTTTTCTAGCCCATGCATGCAGGTTTTCAAATTGAAAGTTAACCACCATGTAGACCTCACACAGCCTTGGGGGAACTCTCCCCACGTGTCTTGGCTGGAGCTCATGTCCTGGGCTGGGCCCCCAATTTCTTCATCATTAATCATGGGGCTGCTCTTTACTAAGGGCCAGCAAACCTCCGACCTCCTGCCTCTGCTCACGTGAGGTCAGGCAACCGATCCTCCCCGACTCGTTAGAATGGGCAAGATTCACAAGCCTCATTATAGAGCCTGGTGAATTAATTCCCCTTCGCTATGGAGGCTTTAGACTTTACACGTGAAATCCAGGACAGATTTTTCAGCAAGCCGAAGTAGCTCCCAGAAGTCACATCGGTTCCAAAATTAATCACATCCTTTTCTTTATCCCATTCCTGTTGTACACTGTTACTCACCTTGGCCAAATGGTCAAAGGTTCAGTTCAGCGGTTCCCACCCTGAGGTCTCTAGACCTGTAGGGATCCACCAACGGAGTCATGGAGGTCTTTGAGCTATTTTCAATATTCCCCAAACCCCACAGAAATTGTGTATTATCCGAGATAAGGCTGCATCCGCTAACTACAACGTCAAGTTGCTAAGCTTGTTGGCTGGCTCCTACCAGTTCAATGTGCAGTTTTAGCTATCAGGTGTTGATCTCAAATTGGAATTTGGAAGGCATGTGTGCCTTCGATGAATAAGAAAGAGAAACAGCATTAGTCATACATTCAGGGTGCTCATTAGACAAAGTATTTTAAGGCATGGGATCTAAATGGGGAAAATAACAAAAAAGGGCCCTGATGGTAAAGAACTTGGGATCCCATGAACTCAACCTACAAACTGCCTTCGTGTGACCCTCTGAGCTTTGCCCAAGGAAGTGCCTCAGTGAGGCTGTCAACTGCTATGGTCCCTTTGTCTTGGAATGTAAGGATCTACTGTAGAGGAAAGCCAGGCATCTCCTTAGATGAGCATTTGCCAAATGAGGGAAGCTTTAAAGAGATTCTAAGGGAGCTACAGAAATCAGAGTTAGAGCAGGATGAAGGGACGAGTCCCTGGAACTTGCTGACATGTTGTGGTGGGTATGTGTGTTTCTGAATATATGTGAATACGTGTGGGTGTACCTTTTGGGGTGGGGGTAGGTTGGGGAAAAACCAGATGTGGTTTGTTTTTGTTTCTATTTTAAATTCAAGTTAGTTGACATAGAGTGTAGTATTGGTTTCAAGAGTACAATTTAGTGATTCATCACTTACATACAGTAACACCCAGGGCTCATCCAACAAGTGCCCTCCTTAATGCCCGGCACCTCTTTTCTTACTGTTCTCTGTATTTAACAGTCTCTGATGGTCTCCCCAAACTAGATGCGCATTCTGTGATGGGTGGAAGGGTGTAGGCTGCAGAGTGGACATGAGTATAAGGCGTTCCCTGAGCTGTTGGTAGAGAGGTGTCCGCGGAGTGACACGCCAGGTGTGTGCGGGTAGGGGTGCGGCGTGGATCAGGTGGGAAGTGAGAGTGGGCAGGTGGCGCTGTGTCTGCCTGTACACACTTGTGTGCGGGGGTGCAGGGAAGAAAGTGGAGCCCTGGAGCCTCCCGATTTCAACATTCAAGAGGAACTCTCCCCTAGGCATCTGCTGAGTGCAAATACAATAGACAGACCCGATGATTTCATAGATTCTAAATCAACAGAGGGTTAAATCAAGTTCATCGGAAAGAAAACTGCTTCTGCTGAGAGGGCGTGGTGCTGCAGTATCTGGCGGGGGGCTGCTGGTCTTGTCTTCCCGACCCAGAGGCTGAGCTTGAGTGTGTCCCCCGTGGGTCCTGCCACCCTGTCCCCGGGAGCAGGGGTACCTGGGGGGGGGGGTCGGCCTGAGCAGACTCACGGGGGACTGGGGATCCTTTCCATGGGGATGAGTGGGTGAAACACAGCCAAGAGATACCTTCGCAATTACAGACTGTCACAGGGACGATTGCCTGGTATTTCACAAGCTCCCCACTGGTGGAATCCGGAGGAGCTTGTGGGTGAAGTGAAAGAAGACTGTGGCCTCTCCTTTGCCCTGGGAGTCAAACCGGCTCTGTTGCTTCCCGCACAGGCAACCCCAATGCCCCATCTGCTCTCGGCCTTCCCTCTCCTCCTGACCCGCATTCGGGAGACCTCCACTCAGGGACAGAGGGTTTCTTATCCCAGTAGCTGTGGGTTCACAACACGGCTCCCATCCTCCTCACTGGAAAGTTCGGGGTCTTCTCTTGATAGTTTCAGTTTTCCCCGCTGTGGGATCCATCCACAACATGGAGGAGATTTCTTTGGTGTCTTTTGCTCCCATCAGGGATTTCTCAGTGCCCATTCCAAGGCTTCAGAAGGCCAAAGGCGCCCAGTACGAGGGGTGGGGTGTTGACGGGAAACAGGTGCATCCCCGCAGATGTGACAGGCCAGGTCGCCTTTCTCAAGACCCTCGGGTGCCCCATCCACCTTCGTTCTCCTCCCTGTCCCCCACCCACTCTCCCCACCAGCCACACAGAGGATTCACCTGGGCCACCCACTCCTAGACCCTGTTCCCCCAAACCACCCCTGGCATCACCTAACAAACACAGTCTCAAAAGCCCCAGGTCTGAGTCTTCGTGTTTGCAGCAGAAAAGCTAACAGCCTTTACCTGATGTTCCTACTGTCCCGAGTGTCTATACGGGCTGGCATTCTGCCCCCCTTATTGTTATTGCTATTAACGTCATTAACGATACCCCTTTCCGTCAAGATGAGTTTCTGCCTTGGGTTCCTGAGCCCTGGGCTAAGGGAAGACAAAAGAAGGAAGTACACAGTACAGAGATGGACCGTGGTTTACAATTGCCATGGGGCACCTGGATGGTGCCGTCTGTTGAGCAACTGACTCCTGGTTTGGCTCAGGTAATCATCTCAGGGGCATGAGATTGAGCCCCACGTAGGCTCGGTGCTGGGCGTAGAGCCTGCTCCCTGGATTCTCTCTCTCTCTCCTTCTGCCTCTCCCCCACTTAAATAAATAAAATTTTGGGGGGGCTCCTGGGTGGCTCAGTGGGTTAAAGCCTCTATCTTCAGCTCCGGTCATGGTCCCAGGGTCCTGGGATCGAGTCCCGTATTGGGCTCTCTGCTCAGCAGGGAGCCTGCTTCCCCCCATTCTCTGCCTGCCTCTCTGCCTACTTGTGATCTCTGTCTGTCAAATAAATAAATCTAAAAATAAAATTGAATTAAATTAACAAAATTTTAATGCCAAAGCTATTGTACAAAAAATATGCGTATCATCTTTAAAGGACTCACTTACCTTATTCTGCTGTTAAATGTATTGATGTTAATGGTTACCGAATTCCAGCCCAAGAATCCCTTCTGGCCCACCTCCTGATTTTGTACAGCCCAAGAGCTAAGACCCACGTTGCATTTTTTTAAATTGTTTTTTAAAGAAATAATCACAAGAAGGGGCGCCTGGGTGGCCAGGTCGTTTCAGCGTCTGACTCTTGATCTCAACTCAGGTCTTGATCTTTGGGTTGTGAGTTCAAGCCCCATGCTGGGCTTCATGCTGGGTGGGAAGCCTACTTAAAAAAAAAAAAATCAAAAGAAAACTCTTTCTTGACATAGGGAAGATACATGAAATTAAAATTCTAGAACCATAAACAAACTTTTGTTGGAACACGATCACATTCATTTGCTTTATCTTATCGAAGGCAGTTATTAGGAGGCAAGTTTGAGTAGTTTCAGCAGAAACCATATGACCCCTCAAAGCTGAAAATCTTCACCATCTTTACACAAAACGTTCGCTCACTGCTGATCTAATCCAATACCAATATTGTACTGTTTAAATTACTCTAGTTTTAGAATATGTTTTGATACCTACTAGGCAGGTGAGCATTCAGGTTTCGTGGGAGAGGGAGTGGGTCTGATGCTTACATCATTTGGGGGAATTGTTTAAAAAAAAAAGAATACCAAATTACAGTTAAAATTGGGTATAAAAATGAATATTGAGAATAAGAACAAAGGTCACAACAAATCACACATTTTTAAAAGTTTTCAAATGCTACACAAAATCCAGAAAAATAACTAGAATACACTATCTATGTTAATTAACTGACATACCTCTGTGGTACTTTTTTCCTACATTTTGGGGCCAATATACTCTTTAGCACCCTGTTCACTTGACGATATTTTTGTAATATTTTCTGCAAGGAAAATAAAAGAGTTACTCAAACTTTCCTCTAACATGGTTCATTATAATTTATGGTTCTTTTTATGATTATTTTTTAAGATTTTATTTATTTATTTGATAGAGGGAGAGAGATCACAAGTAGGCAGAGCACCAGGCAGATGGAGGAGGGGAAGCAGGCTCTCCTTGGAGCAGAGAGCTCGAGCCCATGACCCTGAGATCATGACCCAAGCCGAAGGCAGAGGCTTTAACCCACTGAGCCACCCAGGCACCCCCGTTTTTTTTTTATTATTATTGATTGCTTCAAAAAGTCTCTTCCAGGGGCACCTGGTTGGCTCAGTGGGTTAAGCCGCTGCCTTCGGCTCAGGTCATGATCTCAGGGTCCTGGGATCGAGTCCCGCATCGGGCTCTCTGCTCAGCGGGGAGCCTGCTTCCCTTCCTCTCTCTCTGCCTGCCTCTCTGCCTACTTGTGATCTCTCTCTGTCAAATAAATAAAATCTTAAAAAAAAAAAGTCTCTTCCAACAGTGTACCTTGTAATTGGTAATGACAGGGAAAGATGTAAGATTTCTGTCAAATTTGGAAAAAACTTGTAGTGCATTCATTTATACCTAAACTATAAGGTTTCAGAGAATTTCAAGTTTTCTCATGCTGTGATAAATCTGTAAAACTCTTTGAACTGGCAACATTCCTTAGCCAGTTTCATGAAAATATTCTTGTTGTAATGAGACATTATAAATTTGTTATTTTTGTGGCTATTGACTTACTGCGTCAAATCAGCAATAAATGTAAATATTTTCCAGTGTGTGCCCATGCTCATTACTCTTATACTTAGATTATCAAACAATCCATGAACTTTTTTGTAACTTCTATTTAAAACATATCAGTCCTGATAGAATTACGACTTTCTATATAATTTGGCAATATTTTGCTATACTTTGCTCCTCAGTTCCTGTACGATTCTGTTAATTTTGTAACTCAATTTTATTGCTTTGGTTTCCTGCTTCATTTTTTCTCTGACTTCTTTATTCTGCAATAAATAAAGATGACAAAAGTTTACCTTTTATATCCACCCAAATCAGAAGTCTATAATTTCTCACTATTTTATTAAAATGTCCCCAAATTTTGGGGCATCTGGGTGGCTCAGTGGGTCAAAGCCTCTGCTTTCAGCTCAGGTCATGATCCCAAGGTCCTGGGAAGGAGCCCTGCACTGGGCTCTCTGCTCAGCAGGGAGCCTGCTTCCCTTCCTCTCTCTCTGCCTGCCTCTCTGCCTACCTGTGATCTCCGTCTGTCAAGTAAATAAATGAAGTCTTTAAAAAAAAAAAGTTCCAAAATTTCTTTACAAATACATTTTGCATCTCATTTGCTTTTTGGTTTCTGTCTCCAAAATGAATTTTAGAGCTCTGGAAAGATCACTGCAACTATGCTGCTAAGCTTGGGCACTGGGGTTGGGGTTCTGACTGAAGGCAAGTTGAAGCTAGGAAAAGATGTGTGGGGTTTAATTTACATACAGTTTGGTTACTGCAAAGCCAATCCTGGTATAACAAAAGCCTCCCAGGACAGGCACAGCGCCCCTGACACCACCAAGAATCTGTCCTGATCCAATACCACGAGACACAAGTTGAAAATGTTATGGAGGGAAAGGCAGAGCAGAAAGAGGTTTGTGGTTAGGAAATCTGAATTTGGCAATTTTCATAGAAAGAGAAGACCACATAATTATACAGCTAGGCTTTTCCTAGGTCCTTGGGAGAAATGAGGAAATCTGGGTCCTGAGGCTAAAGCTTCATTTGCTACAGGATAAACACAACTCTGTAGGCAGGGAGGATGTGTTCGCTCTCATTGTCCATTTTCAAAGTTGCATTGTCTCTACAATGTTGCCTTTTCTATGCATTAGAGAGTCAGCTTGTCAAGCTCCATGAAAACTCCTCTTAGGTTTCAGGAGGATTGCATTTCAATTATAGATAAACTTGAATCCAGTTCTCATCCCTCCAGTACTAAATATTTCCACAGGAATAAGCTCCATCTGTCCATTCCTCCAGGCCTGTTTTACGTCCTTCAATAAAGTGTTGCATTTCTCACAATGTAAGCTTTGCAATTCCTGGTCTTCAAAACCACCTGTTTTCCTTTGTTGAATTGCATTACTAAACGCTCTTATTAGTTCTAATATGTGTCAGGAGTCTCGGTAGAAGATTATGTTGTCTGTAGTAAAAAGGATATTTTTGTCTCTGCTTTTCTGATATTTATAACTTTTTTTCCCTTGTTTTGCCTCATTACATAGAGCTCCAAATACAGCGATGCTTCCAGCCAATATCTTTATCCCAAAAAGAAAGTTTCTCTTCATTCCTGGTTTTCTAAGAGGTTTCGTTTGATGATTAAGGTTTTTTTTTTTTTTTTTTTTAGTTTGCTCCGTATGAAATAGAAATACTTTTACGTGAATGATTTGATAGTTATCTAGCTCTGATCAAGGGACAAGGCAAGCCTAGGATCCCCTTCCTAGTCCTTTATCTTAACTCACCTTCCTTAGGTGAATTGGGATAAGCAGGTAATTTTCCTTTTGTCTATTAGTGTAGTCATTTTTATTGAAAATTTCCTAACATTTCTTTATCTTTTCATTCCTTTCTCCACTTATAATTTTTAATTCATCGGTCCTCCCTTTTTAAAAAAATGTATTTTTCTCTTTTAGAGAGAGAGTGTGGCGTGGGGCCAGAGGAGGAGGGGAGAGAGAGAAGCAGGTCCAAGCCCAGCGCTTGTTAATATTTGATCTTTCTTATTAACCAATAAACGCATTTAAAGCTGCAGATTCTTCTCTGGCACTTACTTAGCCCCATGGTTTCTGCCCAGTACCCCTGTTGGGGTTCATTTCTGGCCTTGACAAAGCAACAACCCACAAATAAGATACGAACACGGCAAGCTATGAAAGGCTTGTCTGTGAACGGACTGGTAAATTTGACTACATCCATATTAAAGTAGTCTCAATGTTCAAGTTAAAAGAAAAAACAGACTTGAAAAAAAATATTTTCTTCCCATGGAAAAAGAATTTAACATCCATAATTTAGTAATGGTTTCTACAAATCAATAAAAAAAATAATCCAATATGATGCTGGGCAAAGGAGACACACACGATTTCACGGAAGAGTAAATAAAACAAGTAGCCAGTAAATATAAGAGAAAAATGTTAATGTTCCAAGTAATCAGTTAAATGAAAATGAAAACACAGTCATGAAACTCTCTCACCCAATACATGAGCAAAGAGAGAATCCAGATTAGATGGTAAGAGAGGTAAAGCCCCAAAGACCATGTATAAAGAAAACTCAACAGCCATTCACAACAAAAACCCTCAGCGAGCCGCCTGGGTGGCTCAGTCCTTAAGCATCTGCCTTGGGCTCAGGTCATGATCCCAGGGTCTTGGTATCAAGTCCTGAATCAGGCTCCCTGCTCAGTGGGAGTCTGCTTCTCCCTCTCCCTCTGCATGCACTCCCCTTGTTTGTGTTCTCTCTCCTTCTCTCTCTCTCTCTCTCTCTCTCAAATACATAAATAAAATCTTTCAAAAAAAAGAAAGAAAAAAGGAAAATAGCAAAAGAAAACCACAATTCGATACTTCTCCTTGCCAGAATGGTGACATTTAAAATGACTGACAGCACCAAGTACTGACAAGATAGGGGAATGAGTGGAATTCCCATACAATTCGTGGGAATATAAAAAGGTACGATCACTTTGGGAAAAGGTCTATGAGTTTCCCATAAGCATATGCCCAGTGATTCCGTTACTACATATTGACACACGCAATATAAAAGTATTTGTACTTAACAAGACTCATACGATAATATTCATGGTCGCTGTATTTGTAATACTCCTAATCTGGAAGCCATCCGGGTGTTCCTCAACAGGAGGATGAGTAAAGACATGGGGTATATTCATACAGTGCAATAATGTTGACTGATGACTTCGTTGGTGAATTTCAAAGACCTTATTCTGACTGACAGGAGTCTTTTCACAAACGAGTGCATACTGTAAGACCGCATTTACATGAAATCCAAGAAGAGGCTAGATTAATCTACTATAAACAACAACCCTCGGGAGGGTAGAGGCAATGACTGAGTGACAAGGGAACTTTCCGAGGTGATGTTTTGCGTTCAGTGCCTTTACAGGAGTTTGGGGAAATCATTTACCCAAACTCGCGTGTATTCAAGAATCACACGTATTTCGTTGTATATAAACTTGACTTCAAAGAAAAAAGTCCTGTAAACAAACACTGAACTATAGTTACGACCGAATGCTGACATATTTAGGGGGTGCACCCTGATAGTGCAAGTTCCTCTGAAGTGCACCAAAACGGAGACAAATTAATGGACAAGGAGGATGGGTGAGTAGAGAGATAACCGACAAAGCAAGTCAAGTAAAAATGTTCCTGGTAAAAGCTGGATGGTAGGTCTGCGGGTATTCACAGTAAAATCCTTTAAGTTTTTTATTGTTTTAGACTTTTTATAAGAAAATGCTGAAAGAAACAATGAAAAGGAGATTCTGTAAGCTCCTAAGCTTGACTCCCGTAGGAGCCCGAGCAGCAGCCGGCCCCAGCGGGACGGCCCCAGTGGGACGCCCTCTGCAAAGGAAGGAGCCAGGCTCAGCTGGCTTCCCAAGATGCTATCAATTCAGACAAAAGAGGCTCTTCCTTTCCGTGGCCCTTTCCTTTCGTAAAATGAGTTAGAATGCAATGGTGTCCTCTGACGTTTAAGCGTTCATTTATGCCTTCAAAGTCATTAGAGGGATGGTACAGAAAAGCCGAGAAACAAATGTGTTTGGAATTTGACAAATGCCTCTCTGTGGACCATAAGGAAGAAGCTAGAAGCCTGAGAAGTTGCGTGCTTGGACAGAGCTAGTCAATTAGAGTTTTCAGAAGGAATAACCTGTAGATGTTAAAAAATTATATATATATATGATTTTTATATATTTATGTTATGTATATAATTTATATATAACATAAATATAAATTTATTATTTATAATAATATATAAATATATGATTTAAAAATGTAGATTATATATTAAATATAATGTTTTATATTATATATAATATATATATTTTATATATATCAGCCATGCACAGAAAGCGGGAGTTTACCTCCAGTCCATCTGTGAATGCCCCCCCCCCCAGGCTGAACTGTCTGCTTCTGGGAGATGCGAGTCTTTGTTAACGGGTGCTCTGCTGGGTGGGATCTGGAGAGGCTCAGGTGAGAGCTACAGGTAGAAACCGGAGGGAGGAGAGAAGTGTGACACTGAGAGGGGGGCTGAGAGCCCTGTGATTCAGATCCCCAAAGAGTTGACTTCAAAGACTCTCTAACTCAGGCTGGCCTTGGCGTT
This sequence comes from Mustela erminea, assembly GCF_009829155.1. Classification (NCBI taxonomy): domain Eukaryota; kingdom Metazoa; phylum Chordata; class Mammalia; order Carnivora; family Mustelidae; genus Mustela; species Mustela erminea. Next base: position 7,345,245 of record NC_045618.1, on the reverse strand, counting down.
GCTCTGCAGTCCACACATCCCAGATCTTCCTGCTCAGTTCCAGTGCGGACCGTTGGCTCACATGGTTGAAGGTGGTGGCACCGTCCGTGCACAACCCAACCTCACCTGTGCTCCTCTAGAAGTCTTCCTAGAGTCTTTCATGGTAAGGCATTAGGAGCAGCCTTCACGCAAATTTTCTTATTTCAAAGACCATCATGGCTGTGATGATGGTAAGATTAGGAAATCTTTATTGAGGGTTTACCTTGTGTTAATGTGATGCGTCGCATGCTCTGCCTACCATAACTCCCAGCATCAAAACACACCCTGAATGTTGGCTTCTCGAACGGGGAAATTCAAACTCAGAGCCGGGCAGCACCTTGTGTTATCCAGCTGGTAAGCAGTGGGATCCGTCACTGAGTCATGTCTGTCTGGGTCTAAAGTCCACGTTCTTTCTATTGTACACTTTTCGTGTATTCTGTGCCCACACCACGTCTCTGTCCACCCAACTGAAGCCTGGAGACTCAGGCGGTCTCAGTGTTTAAAGCAACACCACCAACAATTAATTCACAGTCTATAGGATTGAAGGCCACCTCAGATGCCCAACAGGCCAGGCTTGTGCCCAGGAAACCAACCGTGAGGCCACAGGGCAGACTGAGGCCTCTGACCCCTACAAAATGCAAGATGCATCTTTTACCTTGAAGGCCTATGTTGAGAGCTGAAGCAGGAGCTTCTTGGGGGCAGGGTGTATATTCCAAGCAGCCTTTACCAGGAAAGTGAACCCCTTCTTTGAAGTATTCCCTTCTCATACCGCTCACAGTTCCATGGTTTGCATACACAGTGAGATATAAGTCAAGGTCATGATCATCTGTCTACAGGGCTGGATATTACCCCCAAACCAGTGGGCCATTAATTCAGGGAATCCCCAAGGTACACTACCTCACTTAACCTGTCTTAACCAACTCAAATTTCACTGAATTTCTTCCCATTATTAAGACTTTATGAGATTAGCTGCTTTCAGATTCAATTTGAAATAATATTTTTAGAAGTCAATTCTTCTCAATTATTGTAGCAAATTCCTAGAAACATGCTATTTGGACAACTATCATCTAGCATGGTATTGGGAACAAAGATGGTGGCATGCGCCGTACCCAGCCAAATGAATCCAGTTCCAAATTCAGCTCCTCAAGGTGAGTGTTGTCCACATTTTACTTTAAGGTCATTAAAACTCAGAGAATTTAAGTTGTCTAACCAATATGTGGCAGAATCCAGATTCAACCTGGGTGTTAATTCTAAGTCCCATGTTACAACATACCATAAAGCTTTGCTTTTAGGTCTGCAAAAATTTGAAGGTCTTGTTTAAAGAGTTTACTTTTCATGACCTACATAAGGCGAGTGATTGCAGAAGGCCAGTACAATATGGCAGTGGTTCTTAACTGGAGGGAGGTGCTGCCTGCCAGGGGACATTTGCCAATGTCTAGAAACATCATTGGTTGTCACTACTGAAGAGGTGCTGCTGGTATCAAGTAGGGGAGGCCAGGGATGTGGCTAAATATCTTATAATGAACCATACAAACCAGACATAACAAAGGGCTATTCAACCTGAAATGCCAAGAGTGCCCATATTGACGAACCCTGCACTGTGGTAGAGAGAGGTGGAGATGAAGGAAGGGAGAGCATCTGAATTATCACTTACAAAAATTTACGATAGCATCCTAGAAGATGTTCTCTTTCCTTTTGTTAGTATTTTTTTTTTCTTAAATAAAGCCATCAGAATTAAGAAGAATCAAAGCTTGAAGACAACCATACATCACTGGTGTTACAAAGCAGAAACACAAACCAGCGGTGTGGCTTTTGGCTCCTACCACCCAGGGTCTGCCTGGGTGGAAGGGCAGACATGTAGGGTTTCGAAGCTGAAAACGAACAGTCTTCTCAGTCTGCAAGACTGAGTGTGGACAGGGTGGGGTGGAGGCTATGGCAAAGACTTCCTAGCAGACATCTGAAAACCCAAATGTGTGCATGCATGCGCTACAGTGTTCCAGTTGGTTGTACTTGACGTTGTGATCAGTAGAATACATGTGCATTTAGAAACACTACTGAACGCACTGGTGTTATTGCTTAGTCAATGAACTAAAGAGTTAAATTACTATTTGTGGTGGCAGATCATGGGTGATTACAACGGACCTAAAAGCATTTTGGAGAATCATATAATCAGGGCAGTGCCCCAAATTTCACTGGACCCCATATACAAACCCTCCCGGTCCTGGATAGACTGATAGTTGCATCCTGCCTGTGGGAGAGAGCACGGAGTAGAATTTTGCTGGTGGAACAATATTTCTGATTTATTCAGGTACCCAATATGATTCTAGCTTAAGAACAAAATTGGGGAAATCCAAACGGTCAGACTTTCAGATTCCCAAAAGGACTCTGAGCCCAAATTTCAGGACAGAAGGGCAGGGTCGTACCCCACCTCCGTGGAGGGCCACAGCCCAGACCTCCATCAGCACATACAGCCTCTTTCCCCCTAAAGAAATGACCTTCCCACTCATTTCCTGGCAGGAACCTGTATTTCTTGGAAATAAACCCCCCGTCCCTCCCCAACTACATGAAGGTAAGAAGGTAATTTGGAAACCGAAGGAAAAACAAGGAACTAGATCTTGAAGTAATACCTTCATATAAAATTCAGAATAAAACCATTGGTGTGGTTTCATAAAACACCTAAAACTTGATATGCTTACTTAGGAAATATTCCTAAAAGAAACCTTGATGACCACTTGCCAAACTTGAAAGTGTTTTGGAAACTTACCACCAACCAGTGAGCTCAGAAGGCTGCTGAGTCCCATGTGGGTCCACAGGTACACCTCCTGCTTCCCCTTGTGCCTTGGGAGGCTGTCTGGGACAGTGAGAGCTGGGGATCTGGGCTCAGCTAGACCGGGACCATATACAGACTAGTCAAGTGATCATTAAGGTCAGACACGCGCTGACATGTAATAGCCGGTGTCACAGGACCTTCTCTCCCGAGCCCCCAGATGCTTCTCTTAAAGCTCTCCTCCACCTTTCCTCTCTTGCGGACGCCAACCCCACCTTTCTCCTCTTGGGCCTGATGCATTATTCGGCAGACTATGTCACTCTCTTAATCTCAGCTCACGATCAGCCCTGACCAGCCCTTTTTTTTCGTGACCCCCAACTCCATCAAAGGGAACATCTAAAAAAGAAGCCCCCCTTTCTCAAGGGAACTCTTTTGCAACTGTGAGCAACAGTCCCAGGCTGCCTTAAAATTAGGACCCCCCACCCTACCCCAGCCCCTTCGGCAAGCGTACAGTCCCCAGCACTGGCTGCAGGGCAGAGCAGACACTGCCCGTGACCACTGTCATTGTGCCTAACTGTGGTGGACACGTCTGCCAGCTTCTCCGTTCCCCTGCTGGTGCCCTTGGAAGAGGTTCTGAGCCCATCCTTGTTGACTCTGGACTTGGTCTGTGGCTGTTCATTAAATGTGAACGAGGACATCAGCTACCTCTGTTAGACCTCAAACTTTGTAACTGATGGCGTTCTTCTGTGCAGCGTCTCTCTTCACTCAGGCAACAGGCCCCACGGACAGACCACCCCGTGATGGGGACAAGAACCACCCACTCAGGCAGTAAGGACTGTCCTGAGCCGAAAAGACCCCCATGAGTGACCCCAAGACAATGATCGACATGACCTTCACTGCCCACCTGCACATGCCCACTGCCCTTGTCCCACATTCTCCTGATACAAATGTGGAAGTATCTTTAGCATTCGGGGGACGGTCTTTGAGATGCTGGTCTGCCGTCTTCCTGGTCCTGGGCTCCTGAAAGATACTCCTTTCCAGTGTCACCACCACTCGCCCCTCTGCCTTTGGATTCTGTCAGCAGCAGGTGGCTGCACATGGTCTTTTGGGGGGCTGTAGAGCCAGGTGATTGTGAATCCATGTGCCCTGCTGGAGCACAAAAGCAGGCCTTCTTCTTCCACTCCTGTGTCACTGAGAATCACAGGGAAGCAGAGTTTCCAAAAATGAAAATCATGTATTCAATAATTCCTATCAAGAATCTAGGGTGGGGGGGGGGCTTGGAGCACAGGAAGATGCCATCAAGGGAGCACCAGCCAGCAACTGAACAAGGAAGGAGTTGAACGCCCATGGCCCCTCCAAAGGCACGATTCCCTCTCCTGCTGAAGCTCAGCCAATGGCTGAGTGCTGACGTGATGGCTAAGCTTCAAGGCCTCCCTGTCCTTGTCTTATTGTTCCCAGTATCACTGGTTTAAGTGGCTCCCTTTGCCAGTGACATTTCCCCCGCTGCTTATGTCCTTTCCATCTGACTTGCATCAGTCGCTTCCGCCCCGTCCTGAAGCAGAAAAAGCTGCAGGAGCTTGCGTGCCCATCCTGGCCAGCAGCCTCAAGACCTGTTGTGTCCACGCCTGGCCCAGAGGTTCAGCCTCCAGCCCCGGCCCCGAGGCCTCCACCTGAACGCCTCGATGTCACAACTGCCTGGTCATGGATCGCAAAATATTTGAGCTGGGAGGGGACAAAGGAAGCCTCTAGTTCCACCTGCTCATCTAACGGGGGTGGAAATACAGATCAAGAGAGGACCAAGGACTTGCCCCATGCCATCCAGATTGTTAACACAGACCTAGGACTCGAACTCGGAGCTTTGGAGCCTGGTTCACATTTGAACAGTTTTCTCTACTCTTCATTCCATTTTGGAAGCAAAAACCAGCCTTACTCCAGATAATCCCCTCTGGGGGCTGCTCTAGTACATGCAGCTCTCTCAAGGGATAGTTGGGTTGGGTACAAGAGACCCAAATGATGTTTGGGGTCTTTGGGCCTTTCATTCTCGGGGTGTGTGTGTTAATTCCCACATGTCAGCAGTTCCAGCTCAAGTCCCTTCTGCCCACATGACTGCATGTCTGAAGAGTCAGATCCTTACAGAAAGTTACTGCTGCTTTTCATGTGGAGACGCTCCATCTAGCTTCAGCCAAGAAAGGCGCTTCTAGGGGCACCTGGATGGCTCAGTGGGTTAAACCTCTGCCTTGGGCTCAGGTCATGATCTCAGGGTCTCAGGATCCAGCCCTGCATCGGGCTCTCTGCTCAGCAGGGAGCCTGTTCCCCCCCCCCCCTCTCTGCCTGCCTCTCTGCCTACTTGTGATCTCTGTCAAATAAATAAAAAAATAAAAAATCTTTAAAGAGAGAGAGAGAGAGATGCGCTTCTAAAAAACTCATATATCTGATGGAAACTTGAGGCATATACACTCTGCGTCCAAATCTCCCTTTATAACATTCATGCTGAGAGGGAGCCATGGCGGCAGTGAGAGAAGCTTCCACAGATGACACAAACAGGGTTGTTTTGTTGTTGTTGTTTTTTTAATGAAATTGCATTTTTTTCCTTGACTTCCATTATAATGCCCATGAAGCATTAATGCCTCCTCGTCCTGACTGATCTTTAACTGGTGGTAGCTTTTAAAACTCTGGCTTTTTGGTTTTCTACTCTCTCTTCCTAAAAATAAGCCCTCTGGGATGAAGCAAAGCACATGTACACACCCGGACAGCAAGCTGCTGGAGGGCGAGGGGGCTGGTATTCGGTGGCTTGCCATTTAAACATAACTCTCCGGAAAATCCCTGGATAAGCCAAAGACTTGTTATGTCATAAAAATAATTGCCTTTTAATTGGCCTATTTGATTTTTTACTGTTCTTTATCGAGCTCCCTCGGGAGGCCGAACAGAACAACTAGGAGCCATCCAGAGAGCTAATCCCGTCATCAAGGGTTAACGCTTTGTTGTTGATTTGCTTTGTGATTTAGAACAAGCCAGGTAAGCACTCTGTGCCTCGACGTCCCCACCTGTAAGAGAAATTGTCCTGAAGTTCAAATGACTCCATAGTCTCTCTCCCTCCTTCTTCTCCTATTGTTCTTTCATCTCTGCTCGGTGGCAGGGGCTGTTTCAGGACCTGAGGTCCCGAGGCCACCTGCTGCCCCATCTCCAGTCAGGACTTGTTGGCATCACTTTGTGACCCATCGCTGGCCTTCACGGTCAGTCACCACCGCCCTCGGCACGACCCGCTCTCCCTGTGAGTGGGTCTTGCACTTTGCTCTAGCATCAGTGCCGAAGCACCTGGAGAGCCCGAAACACAAAAGGCAGCTTCGAGGCCCCGTAGTCTCTGCAGAGACCCTGCCCCCTGCCTAGAGCACCTCCTCGTTTTGTCCATTTAGTGATTCCAGGAAAGTCTCAACACGAGCACCCCTGCCCCTACGAAACCCTCCCTGCCTAACGCTCTTTCGTGGCTGACTTGGTCTTTCCCACAAGGCTTTACAAACGGGACCCCATCCCTGGCTTCGTGAACCCCTATGGAGCTCTCTTGTGGACACACTTCTCTCTTCTACTAGTCAGTAAGATCCTTACGCAGAAGAGCCTTGACTTACAGAACTTGTATCCCCAGCCTATAACACGGCCCCTGACACAGCGGGGTGGGGGGGGCTCAGTAAATGTTTGCTGGAGAGATGAACAAAGGAATGAATGAATGAGCATTAAGCTAAAGCTGGCAGGGAGCAGATACGTACCTCCAAATTCAGATCCGTCAGAACCTGTGAATGTGGGCTTTTCTGGAAATAGGATCTTTACCGATGGAATCAAGTCACACTGGATTGGGGTGTGCTGTTATCCAGTGACCAGTGTCCTTGTAAGAAGGAAGTCTGGGGACACATACACACACACACAGAGGGCAGAGGGCCATGTGAAGTTGGACCCAGGCTGCTGTGAGGGAGGGGGAGGAACTGCAAATAAGAGACAGGAATCTGGAAATCTTCCTCCTCCCCACTGGTGGGAAGTCAGGCGCTTGCGGCAATGGAAAGAAGAACCCACTGACTGTTCTAAAGACTTAAGGACACTGGGTGTGGGTACCGGCCCCACTCCTACTGTCTGCATGAGTGGAGGAAATGAAATTGACGCACATAACTTTCAGATTTCCCAGTGTTAAAATTGGTCTGGGGTACCTGAGTGGCTCAGTTGGTTAAAGCATCTGACTTCGGCTCAGGGAGCGATCTCAGGGTCCTGAGATCAAGCCCAACATTGGGCTCCCCGTTCAGCATGGGTCTGCTTCTCGCTTTGATCTACCTCCTCCCCAGGCTCACGCTCTCTCTCTCATATACATAAAATTTTAAAATGGGTCTGATTACAAATACCGCCAAAGGCTGTTTTGAGGACTCTAGGAAACAGTGCTCTCCTTAAACGCAGAACTGCCCCACGGCAGGTCAACCTTGTTCATGTATGTGTCTGTGTGGCCTCCGTTAAACCCATTCCATATCTGGGCCTATCACCACTGGTTCTGTAGCATCACCACTGTTATGTTTTTTCTCGACTTGCTATTCCACTTCCCTCCCCGCAGCGCATCCCTTTGAGTCTGCCAGCTATCGCCCGAAGACACCGTCCTGAGAACACCCAGCGTTTTGAGTTCCAGCCTTTGTAATAATGCCCAAGTCCAGACAGATGGATTAGTTTGAACTATGTGACACTGCCTATATAAAATTGTTTCTGACCCACAAAAAAATGAGGCTTTCATATGGCTTGATCTAATAGATGCCAACTCTTTTTGTCCTTAAAGTCGAGAGACACAAACCGAGTATTTGCTAGCTTTCCAGAAGAGAAATTTTAAGATAAGTTAAAAAAAAAAAAAAAAAAGTTCAATGCTGCTGGAAGGAGCTGTGAATGTACGCCCTTTGCAGCCTTCCCTGGCAAGGAAGGAATGGGAGCCCAGGAAGGGGAGCACCCCCCCCTTAGGGAAAACTGGGTCCCAGAGCCCACCTCTGTGATATGAGGCAAGCCTAGAAGTGAGGGGGGAGAAGAGAGGGAGCCCTCTCCCTGCTCTATGTGCAGGCAGACTCTAAGAAGGAACTTGGCCTGGAGCACAGTAGTTAGCACTTTGCCTTCTAGAAGATGAGGAGGAGGATGGTTTAAAAACAGTGAGAGGGAGAACAAGAGAATCTTTTCTCAGAACATCTGAGCTGTCCTTTCCTTCAGCTCCCAAAGAGGGGCCCTCGCATCCACTCAGGGCAGGTGGGCAGGGCTGTCTTCTAACCAGCTCCTTTGAAGCCTTGTTCAGATCTGCTCCTTCTCCCAGAAAGCCCCGCCTGCCTCCCTCCCCGGTGTTAGCACCTCATTAGCACCCTGCCAGCAAGAAAATCTATTTAAACAGCTCTTGCTGACACAGCAAGCCTCCTTCCTCCCATGGAGGATTCTCTCCGTCCCCTTCTGACAATGACAGTCTAGGGCTGGGACCCAGCTCAGCTGGTTCCAGCACACCCAAGCTGTGACTTTGCTTTGCCAACCCCTGTCAGCCCAGTGTCTCCCACATCAGCTTGGGGCGGGTGTGGGGGGGTGGGGGGAGAATGAAAGGAGAAAGGGGGGGCCTGGGGGACAGCACAAGTTTCTTCATGGTCAGGCTGCCCGTGATTCCTGCAATCCTAGACCCTCCTGGCTTTGGCTTCACACATAGATGTGCCATTTAAGGACTGCAGGGATGTCCGTTCCACCAGTAAAACCCATTCTTCCCACATCAGATTCCTACATTTGTAGGAGTTGCTGGAGGACAGTGGATGCGGTCCCAGAGGCATGATTACCCCCTTGGTTCTTTGATGCATTCATCCTAATGACTCCAACAAACGTGCATTAAACACCTGCCATATTAAAAGGCCCTATTGTGTGTGCACTCTGGTCTCTGTGTCTGTAGTCATGGGAGATACCAGGACAGCGGGGTTGCTTAGAATTGACAAGTGTTGATCCAGACGGGGCCTAGCTGCAGGAGATGACCCTCGGAGGCATGTGGTTTTGACCAGCTAAAGGGAGGGAGGGGTCCTGTCATCTTAGGGAACCTTAGGGAAGCCTTGGAGCAGGAGTGCATCCGCTGAGGGCTGGCAAACAGGGAAGGATATAACGAGGAGACCTGGGGACTGCTAAAATATTTCCAGCCTCTGGTCCTCTTTGGCATCCCGCAGCCGGGTTGGCCTCAGGACCGTGCAGTCGACGGTTGGGACCTGCCCGGCCATCACGGCGCCCTTCTCAGTGGAACTGCCTAACGTCAGCCCCGGCTCAAGGTGCTGGGGGAAGCGAAGCCCGGATATCCGGTCGAGGGTCGCCGACTTCCGGGCAGAGCAGATGCGCGGGAGCCCGGAATGAGGAGTGAGCAGCGCAGGCAGGCGGCAGGGCAGGTGGGAAGAGCAGGTGCCCAGAGAGGAGCAGGGGTGCGGGGAGGAGGGTAGAAAAGGAGGAGAGAGGCGAAGAGGAAGGGGGAGGGAGGAGAAGGAGGAAATGGGGACCGGAGGGACCGGGCAGGGAAGAGAAATCAAGCAGCGGCCCCAGGAAAGAGCGAGCGAGCGGGAGGAGGAGGAGAAGGAGAGGGGAGCCCCAAAACTGCCTCCACGTGTGCTGAGTTCTTCCGTTCTTCCTCCGGTTCCGGCAACAGCTGCCCTGGCTGCGCCCTCCCCTTCCCGGCTGCCGCGGCGTCTGGAGCACGCACACGCCATTCCGTCCCGGGGCCCGCGTGTAATTGGAAAACCCCAGAAGGTGCTAAGCAGAAGCCCGCTGCTCGTCTGAACCCCTCAGAGCCCGCTACCCCGGGATGCAGGCATTTTCCACCCGGGGGAGAGGCATCAGTGCAAGCGCGGTCCCCACTCCATGACACCCCCCACACCGGGGTCTGGGGGCACTCACAGCCCCACGTGTAAGTATTCGAGCAGCGACCTATGTAAATATTCACACGGAACAGATGACCTCACGTCAGAGGTCAGATTTTGCAACCTGAGGAGTTCAGAGGAGGTCAGGTTTTGCAGCCAATTAAGTTACCCAAAAAGTTTCCATTTGCTGAGCTCTTTCCCAGTTGCAGATAAGGCACCGGGAGGCCCGTGGTGTTTGCCAGGGCAGTATCAGGCTCGCCGTCAGTGGCCTTTGGTAGAGCAGCAGGAAGGAAGGCCGGTGGCTGCCTGCCTGGGCCGCCGGGGTGGTGCCCACACGGGGAGCCGCCAGAGGGCCTTGGAGCGGGGCCAGTGCCCCTGCAGCCAGCCCTGCCCTCCCTCGGAGGGCTCGGGTTCTGCCCTTGCTGCCTATCCGCAGGCACTTGTCCCCCTTGACCTTCCTGAAGAGTGAAGCTCTTTTCACAAGACACAGCCATTCCAGCCCCAGGGAGGGGCCTAAAGTCAATGGCCTTGGGCCTGAGGACCTCATTAAGACCTGCCCTCCCGGGATCCCGGCCCTCCCCGGGAGCTGCCCCACCTGCCGTTGCTCCCAGGCGGATGGGTTTATTAGGTTCACGCACCTGTAGGCCCTTCCTGTTAGGGAGGGGCCCCAGTAGGCACACAGCCCTTTCTCATCAGGCTCTGGGGTCCTGAACCTTGAGGGAGAGGACAGACGCCCTCCCTGTTTAATCTGATGGACCTCGTGAGGTCTGCAGTTCACCTCAGTTCCCCAAAGCTTTAGTAAGGCCTTCTCTATGGGAGGCCCTAGTGTAGACCCCTAGGGAGGCACCTGCCCTGTGGGAGGCCCTGGTGTAGACATCTCGGAGAACACACAGGTGAGACCCAGTGCTCTCTTGAGAAGGGGATGGGAGATAATAAATGTTCTTGTGCCCCAAGTGCCAAATGTTTACACATTTTCATACACGGATATTCATGACTCCCCTGGGAGCTTATTGGCTCATCTGACTTCCCAGGCGGGGGCCCAGGCGATGGAATTTTCTCCCTCCCAAGAAACAAGATCTGTGGAGCTGGAAAAGTCGCCTCAAAACCACAATTCCACTGCAGACGAGTAGAATCTTCTTAGTGTTTTCTCCCTTCCAAAGTGCTCTCACACCTGTACTTCAGGCATTCATTCTAGGCTTATGAGGTAGTTACGATGATTTTTTTTAGATACTATAAAATAATATATATGCATATGATATATAATATAACATGTAATTAAGTATTGTATATTATAAAATAGATAATGATAGTATAGAGTTATCCATATATAATTCTAGTATAAAATAGTAAAATATATAAATCATATATTACATAATATATATATTTTAAACTTGAAATACCGCATAGGTAAGATGCTTACACAGGGTCACACCAGCATTTCCAAACTCAGCATTCTGAATGAATGTGCCCCAGAACCAGAATTATTCAAGTGACCCACTTTTCAGGCTGTGCACTCCTGCATGTTTGTGTGTGTGTGTGTGTGTATGTGTATAGTATGGGGTACTGTGTTTGGGGGGGATAAGGCTGAGGACAGGACGTTTGATTGGACATTGTATTAAAATTGATCAGGTTGAGACTAACAAAGAGTTTGATTTAAATAAGCTGTTTTTATTTTGATAAACATTCATGGACCTCTTGTGTGCCCGGTTGTTAGAAATATTATTAAAATCCTTGATTATGCCCTCAAGAAACTTGCTGTAGACAGTGGGGGGCTTGTAACCTAAGACCCTAGAGGATAGGCTGACCGTACAGTACTATACGTTCTTGTGACCAAGGGCTTAGCAGAAACCTACCATGGAGAAGGGTACTCAGGAGGGCTTGGGGGAATGAATGCATGAAGGCATGAATGAATGAATGAATGAGCGAACAAACGAGTGAACAGCCTTTGGGTGAACCCTCCTGCTCCATGGCCAGGCTCCATAGGGTATCCATATTCTGAGTTCAAGTCTCCCCCAGTGGGTGACCCTCAGCACTTCCTGGGTCACTTGACCTCAGCTAGGAAGGGTCTGAGAGCTCCAAACAGTGTGCTCTGCTAACCAGGCTCCATCTTTCCTGGGACACCAAGTCCCCACCCCATCTCTGACAGCCCAGGGGGGACATTTCATCTCTGCCTGGTAAATGGGTCCTCAACACCCCAGCTTAGCTTGTTGTTCTTATCCATTGACCGTTGGGACCAGTATTTTGCCCTTGAACTCCCCACCTAGGGGCTAGAGTCAAGCTGCAAGATTTTGATGAGTCCCACTTGCCAGTTTCCTGGGTAGCTTTGGATCCCTTGAGTGGGTTTCCCCACATCGCACTCTGCCCTTCTGCCGGGGCACACTCTGCCCCCGGGACTTTGTGCTAGCCCTTCTCACTGAGCCCGACTGACCCTTTGCCCCGGCACCACCTGTTTCCCATCGCTGTGCACTTAGCCTGGTGGGCTGGCCTTCCTCCCAGACCTGCAGCTGCGTCTGTCCTACTCCGTAGTTAGCCTCAGTCCAGGCTTCGCTCCATCCCAGGCAAATTCCCGCTGCAGTTGGGCTGGTCCTGCCTGGCACCGTCACTAGACACGGCGGCCAGCACAGCCCCCGAGTGGGGGATTGCTGGGGACCAAGACAGCTTTGAAAGGAGCTGCACCAGAAGGGGACCACAGCCTACAGGGTGGCCCAGAGCCCAGATGGCCAGAACCAATGCCACGGGCCAGGGCAGGGAAGTCCAGAAGCAGAATCAAAGGGAGCAGCTGGAGTGGAAGAAAATCAGAACAGAACAGCAGAGCCATCCACTCGTCTGTCTGCCAGGACCAGAGAGGCTGGACCCTCGTTATTCAGGGCAGCTCTTCCCTTAGAAGCGTCGCTTCTCCTGGGCTCTCCAGTATGGCCCTGGCAGAGAGGACTTCTGGTGGCCGTGGGGAGGGAAGTGATGGATGCCATCTGCATGCTGGGCCATCCCAAATGCAGGAGCAGCTGCCCTGAGGCTGGTCTCTAGTGCTTAGACTGGGAGAGATGAGTGGGAGCCCAGAAGGCAAGCCTCTGTCCCAGAACTGTGCTGCTGCCCCTTCTGAGCCCAGACCCAGGGTTGCTCCTTCAGGCCTTGTTAGCTTCCCAGGTAATGCTGTTTGATTTCAGGAAGCTTCTAGAAGCAGGATGGAGAGGGAGACAAAGATTGGCGTGTGAGACAGAGGGAAAAGGGGGCACCTCCCAGGGGCTCAGCGAGGGGCCACAAGCACCAGTGTGAGGTGCAGAGCCAAGACTGAGCAGGGGTGTGTCCCACCAAGGTGGGGGGGAGGGTTTGGTTTCCACGGTGGTGCTTTTTATCAAGGTCACTTATGAAGCTGAAGAAATTTGAAGAAAGCAACAAATAAAAGTGGGTCAAGACACTTGCTATATGCTGGGTAAATTCATAGTCTGTGCCTCTCATTCAGTTGTCCCCATAACCCTGACGATCGTCATTACTTTCACTCTGCAGGTGGGGCCGCGGTAGCCTGGACAGGCCAAGACACTTGCCCAAAGTCTCAGAACAGGTGAGCACCTGACACAGCATCCCGGAACTGAGGCCCGTGTGACACAGAGTCCCCCATGTTGTGAGTCCCTGTGTGCTGGTGGAATGCAACACAGGCCACATAAAAGTGGTACCTCTGTAGAATGGAATATCATTAGCCACAAACAAGAATGAAGTAGTGACACGTGCTACAGTTAATTGACTGCTGGACATGACGCTACTTGGAAGATGACAGCCACAAAGGGCCATATTGTCTATGACGCCATGTATAGGAAGCGTCCAGGATAGGCAAGTCTATATGGACAGGAAGTAGACAAGTGGTAGCCAGAGGCTGGGGACGTGGGCAGAGAAGAGGGGAGTGACTGTTGAATGGACATGGGGATTCCACTGGGCATGATGAGAAGGTTCTAGATTTAAACAGCAGTGAAGTTGGTATCCATGGTGAAGGTACTTAATGCCACAGGATTGTACACTTTAAAAATGCTTAAAATAGCAAATGGTATGTGTATTTATTGTACCACAATGAAAAAAGGCAAAAATAAAAAAACATAATCCTCTTTGAGCTCACTGGTAGGCAGGGGGTCTTGTACCTACGTGCGGGGGAGGGAAGCCATTCCAGACATTCACGGAAGCTCTTGGGTGCTGTGTCCCTCTGTTGCTAACCTTGCTCAAAATGCTCCCAAGGCCTAGGATCAGCTAACACCAGTCAGTGAGCAGGGGTAAAGGGAGGCTGTGCCTTCCCAGATGCAAAAGTACAGAGTTTGCACGTACACTATTTGAATGCACGAGAACTTCCACATACACACAGGGAAGCAGGTGCCAGTAGAGAAAAACCTCATTCATTCACACCAATTACCCTAAGAGCAGCTACAGTTTGAGTGGTGATTGTGTGCTAGGCATGAGGCAAAGTGCTTTTGGTGTCTTTTATTTTTTACAGTAGTTCAGCAAAGGTGGCATTATCCTCTCCATTTTACTGATGGGGAAACTGAGAGTCTAGGGAATGAAGTGGTTTGCCGGAGACTATCACGTTGATGCCTTCATCACAGTGCAGGCATCCAAACCCCTTTTCTGACTTCAAAGTCCATGCATACCTAGGCAGAGAACGGTCTGTCGTTGAGAAAGTCCTGAGCTATACAATACGAATAAACTAACGCAATTTAATTTTCTTCAGATACATTCACTGAAAGCTTTTCCTGCTGGGGGTACCCAGATGGTAAGTATTACATATAAATTGCATGCTTGCTAGGGTTTGTTTGGAACTTGAGCTCCTTTGTGCTGATTTGTGGTATAAAGGTTCACTTACTGGAAAAGAAATTACAGTTGACCCTTGACCATTGTGGGGGTGAGGGGCGGCAACCCCACACGCAGTTGAAAATCTGCATTTAGCTTTTGACCTCCCCCAAACTTAACAGCTAATAGCGAGAAGCCCAAAGACCGCTTTTTACTGCAATGTGAAATTTACTAGAGAGACCAACTGCTCAAGCCAACGTAAGCCTCACCCAGGGTTTTGAACGGATCCTGGCAACGCTTGTGCTCACGGGGACAGGAACAGGAGGGATTAGGGAAATACAGGTGAATTCATTCCATTATTACCCAATAGGGCATTTTTATGTCTGTTAACATTTCTCTGGACCGCAAATGGTGCCATGTATGGTCTGCGAGTGTTTGTATGCGTGAGTTTTGATAAGTTTTCACTTTTTCTGTTAGATTTGTGTGTATTTGATGGCCGTGAATCATACATAAGACTAGGATCTGCATATATTTAATGCACTCGTGTTCCCAGTCTCCAAAAAAATGTTTCAGTGTTTTTATGGAAAAGAATCTACCTACAAGTGGACCCACGTGGTTCAAATCCTTGTTGTGCAAGGGTCAGCTGTATTTGCAAAGAGAAACCAACTTCACCCAGCATGGAAAGTCAGCAATGCTAAATTAGAGGAGACCAATCAGTGAGGTTTTAGGGGGTGTCAGGTTTCATCACCATTCAGTCCCATTGAGGAGCAAATGCTCAACTTACTCTCATCTGCAGCCACCATCATCCTACGGTGTCAGGGATCCCCTTGCACCATTTTTTTTTCCCCCATGGGGAGTGATTTTATATGTCCTGGGCACTCAGAGATGGAGTTGTCCACACGAGGCCGTTTGGATGGACTCAGCAAAGCCTTGGGAGCAAGGGAGATCTTCATCAGCTGGACCACTCAGCAGTCACCTGTGGTTGCTGTTGATGGAGGAGCCCTCACAGGATGGAGACGTACCTTTAGAACAGCTCCTCCACCGAGGCTCCACAGTGACCATCCAGTTAGTTAGTGGGGAGTATAGAGGAGAGATTGGCTTTGGGTCCAGTGACTCCCTAGAGCCAAGCGCCTATGGGGGTCTTCCCATGGGTTCTCCTCTGCCCCCACCTCTTTGGTCTCCTAGCACAGTGGGGAACATTGAGGTTAGTATTGTCTGCACCTGGTTCTATTCCTTTCCAGCCTATTGTCGTGGAACCCCATGCCCTGTCCTCTCATGCTCTCTCATTTTGATCCTTATGATCTTGCACTGGAAGTTTAGTTATTTTTCTCTGCGGTTCCCATTTTAACCACCCTAATAATTCTTGAAGCAATGGGAATGTCTCCAGCCTAGTGAGTTCCAAAGTAGAGTGCAAGATGATTCATTTAGGTATGAGAGAAAACATTAAGACTTCCATACATTTTTCCAAAAAATTTTAAATTCTGCTTTATTAGCTTTGGATATATATAAGTCGACAGTAGTGCATATATGTGTGTCTGTGTGTTCTAAGTAAATACATGGATATATGTTCAACTAGTAGAAATGTGCAATAAAAGAAATCCAGAAACTTCTATCCTAGGTGATTACAAAGGGTCAATATATGTAAAATGTGGAAAAGAAATTTAAAAAGAAAGATAACTGTTTCAAGTCATCATCAGCTTTTATTTATTTTGACACATGTTATCTCTGAAGACTGAGCATTCTCCTAGCAGAAATAACATTCTGTAGTTCCTGATGCAGTCCAGGCTGATACTCATCTACCTTAAAAAGTGTTCCAAAAAAAAAGTGCTCAGAGCACAATGACACCAATGGGCTGCATTGACCTCTGACCTCTAACAGGTATCAGAGAATAAGAGGGAGACAGAGATTGTCACAAAATACCTGATTTGAGTTTTGATTTTGTAGCACTGCCCCTTCCATTCTATGGTTCTATGAAGGTTCTCACTTTACTGTGAAGCCCATCTCAGGATTTGGGGGTATGGGTGTGTACAAACCTGTGTGCCCTGTGGGGAGGAGAGGAAGATGCCCCTATGGGAAAACATGCATATGGTCCATGGGATAATATGCACCCCAGAGCCTGGCTTTGTTGGCCCAGGATGCCCAGTGGTTGCAGAGCAAGGTTGAGTGCCCTGTGTGAACCCCAGCCTCGGGTGTGAGCATGAGTCGCACATGGGCTGCTGTCTTCCCTTGGCTCAGTACTCACTGAGATCACATTAAGACCTGGAGGCGTCTCATGGGGGAGAGAAGAATACAATTTTCTTATTGTACAATCCATTTCATTCCCAGCTGTGGGATTAAATTTATTCCTTTCTGAAGTGTTGTCTGTGTGTATAAATCATTTAAGTTTATATGTTTTCGTTGCTGTGGCAACTGTGTGGCTAATTGAATTCCAAAGTGTCTTTCTCGATTTCAAAGCCATGATAAAGAGCCACAGCACTTAACAGTGGGAGTCAGAACAGAGGCAGAAGAGGAGGTGGAAGCAAAATTTAAATGACACATTCTCCCACTGGCTCTGGTGAGCCAAGCAAGGGAGCAGATTTCTTCTAAAGTGAAGGATTGATGAACGGCTTCTCTGCAGAAGAACCTGCATCTTCTGGCCCAGAAGCTCCAGGTCTCCCTCTTGTGCTGCCTGACTTACTCAGTCTGCCAAGGGCAGGGACTGAATCTTTTCATATGGGGGTTTACTAGAAGTTAGCAAACACCTGTCCAGTAAAACTTCTTGGATGGGTGGACAAACAGATGGGTGGAGGGTGGGTGAACGGTTGGATGGATGGATGGATGGATGGAAGGACGGACAGACAGGTGGATGGATGGGTAGACAGATGGATGGATGGACAGATGGATGGATGGGTGGACAGACAGACAAGTGGGAGGATCGATGGATGGATGGGATGATGGATGGATGGTCAGATGGATGAACAAATGGATGGTTGGATGGATGGACGGATGGATGGACGGACAGGTGGATGGATGGATGGATGGACAGATGGATGGATGGATGGATGGATGGATAGGATGGATGGATGATTGGATGGATGGATGGTTGGACAGATGGACGGATGGACACATGGATGGATGGATGGATAATGGATGGGAAAAGGATTACCAGAGGCAATGGAAAAGGAAGCTGATATTTTTAAGGGACTATCCAGTTCTAGGCACAGTGTGATATACTTATCACAAACCCAAAGCAACCCATATAAGCAGGAGTAGTTATTCCCATTTTGTAGATGAAGAAACTTCAGACTTCAGTTTAGGGAATTTGTCTAGTGAACCTCTGGTTATGTAGCAGATGCAGAATATACTCAAGTCAATAAAACTCTAATTCTACATTTTCAACTCTATTTTACTAGCTCCCCCAATCAGAATAAATGGACCACATCCTCCTGCAGCATCTCCCCATCTGTAGTGGTTTCTTCTTCCTTTCTCTCCCTTCTTTTTCCCTTCCTTTCTTCCTTTATCTTCCCTCCCTTTTCTTCCTTCCTTCTTCTTTCTCTTTCTTTTCTTTTCTTTTTTTCTTCTTCTCTCCTTTTCTTCCTTCCCTCTTTCTCTCCATTGATTTTATACTTTCTTGAACAATACTACTCTTATTTGTGAATATGATATATGCATACAAAAAAATTAGACAATACAGAAAAAATAAAAGGGTGGGGAAAATAAATCACCAAATATCTCACCACCCAGAAATAATACTCCCACTGGATGAGCATTGTTACAAGCCTCCCTCTTTTTATATACAGAACATAGATAATATTTTTATATGTACTCTAATATACTTTCTATTTTACATGAAATTATTGAGTTGAGTTATGGCTAAACCTTCCCCACTTCTGTTTACTTATCATAAGCAACAGTAATTACTAAAAATTAATCCACAGTTGATATAAAAATTTTATGAAAACATTAAAATGTTGAAGTTGTTTTTGAAATTATTTGTTTCATTTTGGATGCCATTGACTAACACCCAATGAGGAGAAATGAGAAAAATTCTTACAAGGACTCCCACCAAATTTTACTTACTTACAGCATAATTTTTATATTGTCAATTTTTATATTATTTCATGTTTTTTTCAACCATTGTTTCCACAATAATTAAAATAGCTGCAATTTTTATTTGATTTCACAAGCACAAGAATTCACTGTGAACCCTACAGGTTCTTCTGGAAATGTTTTCTTGCTTTGTTCAGAGGGGACAGGGGAGCAACACAGTGACCCTTTCTGTCCTTTGACTTCCTACCTCGGTGACAATTTTCCCAAGTTTAGAAAATACTTAGGTCCTGCATTCTTTGTTAGACCCTGGGGCAGTCAGTCCAGTCTTCTAACACAGACGATTTAACCAGTATTTCCTCTTCTAACCAGAGCTCTATGTTTAACATCTGGATGAACAGATTTCATCCTCATAGAGTTTTGTCTTGTTTTTGTCTCTGCTGTTAAGTAGAGTCCCCTCATGGCGGCCCTGATTTGTATAGCAACAAAGCTGCCCATAATTTCCTTGAGTCACACTTTCTTACCCTAAGAAATCTTACAGACACAGTCCTGTTGCCTCAACACATTGATTTTGATGTGAAAAGACATGAGACTAGACTGATCTTCACTCCTTGAAGAAGACTTGCCTTCTCATTCCTGTCTGCCTCAAAATTCTTTCTTTGTATAAGAAATTAAACAATTTAAGCAGAAAATGTCTTTGTTCCCTTTCGAATACGGTTTGACCTTTTAATGAACAAAGTCAGCCCTTCCTAAATTTAAGGATAATTTTCTTTTGTTATAAATTCAAATAGTATTTCTATTCCACTTGTTGGATTCTCTTCTTCAAAGAGAGCACTTAATCTGAGCTGCCTTACCTTTGACATTCGTATCTATTCCCTTGTCTTTACTTGCACAGGGACTTCCTTTGTGTCGTTATTTCTATTTCAACTATATCCCCTGTGTTCTTTGCTGTCTTTGCTGGTTTTGATCTATTTATTAATTCTGAAAGCATGAGGCTGTTGCTCTTCAGTTTGTTTTCTTAATTCCTGAAGGTCCCCCTTTCCTCTTTCAGTCTGCTGTGAATCCTCTAATTCTAAAGTTTACTCTGCTAAATTTTTATTATTCCTTCTGTGATTCTGAGTGCTCTTGGAGAACTTCGTTTCTATTTTCTCTGGCCAAGACTTAGCTCTCTGAATGTGTTTTGTGTGTCATTTTACTTTTACCCATCTATTGATCCATCATCAATCCAGCTGTCTCTATTTTTTTAGTCTATATATCTATAGAACTTTGTTTTGTGGATATGTATGTACATAGAGTGCATCACTGCATCTTTTAACTAGTTCTTTCTTAACATGGGCATGTTCTGACTTTCTATTTATTCAGATCCAGAGTGGGTGAATTCTCTTGGCACTCTTCCTACCTTAATTGAAATCATCATCTATCATCAGGAGTTTGTGGTTGAGTATTGCGGGTTATCAGTTTTTCTGTAGAAATCCAAGGAGGAAAGGACTCAAGTCTTGATCCTAGCAAGGATCAAGTTTTTGGAAGTCTTGGTGGGGTGCAAATGTCCTTTGACAGAACATTGGGCTGCTATCCCAGCCATGACTGGACACCCTGGAGGTGTGGTTGGGTCTCTCCCCAGATAGAGTGGAGCCCTGGGCCCTAGGGGGCTCTAACCAAGTTCCCTGCCTCTGATGAGAGTCTCACCCAGTCATCAGGGGCTTCTACACCACAGGGCTTACCCCTGGTTTCCTGCACTCCCTTGGCCACTTATTTGCAAATCTCAGCATTTTTTTTTTTTTTTTCAAATTACATCATTTCTCCAGCATCCCTTCTGGAGGTCGGGGGGAGGACGAGAAACCATCTAAAGTCTGCCTGGATGTTCGTTGTTACAACCACCATTTTTTAAAGTTTATTGCATGAGATTATACCCCAGTCCCTATTTGTTTCCTCCTAGTTAATTGTTTTCAGGTTATTTCTCTTTTTATTTTCTTTTTTAATTATTGAGAGAGAGAGAGAGATTCTGTGCCTGTGTTTAACTCCATCATCTTTATACAGATAGTCTCTCTTAGTTTATGATTCCTTTAAACAACATAATGATTTCTTTAAATAGCATAAACAACAAGATTTCTTTAAGCCATAGTAATGTCCTTGGGTTTAGATGGCCTGCAGACCTTGGTGTGAAACACATCTCCACCCCTTATGACAGTATTTTATAACCAAGATCAATTTTCCTGTCCCAGGGGACATTTGACAATGTCCAGAGAATTTAGATTATCATGACTGGGGGATTCTACTGGCATCTAGTGGGTAGAAGCCAAAGATGTTCCTGAACATCCTTTAGAGTACCATCTGGTGTTCCCATACTCATAGGAAAGCTACCCACGGCAAAGGATGACCTGGCTCTGTCAATATGGTCAAGGTTGAGAAACCTTGCCTTAATAGCTAAGGGCATTTGGGCAATTTTTTTTTAACTTCTGTAAATTTTAGCAACTTTGTCTCTACAGTGAATGTCCAAGGGATGCCTGGATGGCTCAGCTGGTTGAGCATCTGCTTTTAGCTCATGACATGATCCCAGAGTCCTGGGATCGAGTCTCCCTGCTGAGCAGGAAGCCTACTTCTCCCTCTGCCTGCTGCTCACCCTGCTTGTGCTCCCTCTCTCTCTCTGACAAATAAATAAAATCTTTAAAAAACTAAAATGAATGTCTAAAACCATTGATAAATGACAAGTTTTTAACTTTAATGATCATTTAACAAAATGATAATACCTTTCATTATTATCACCAGCATTATTTAGTAGCAATAAAATTGACATTTTCTGAAAAGCTGTAAATATGCAAGCAATTATCTCACCTGTTCTGACCCTTAATGATTGTGGACAGAGTTGAACTCACTTTGAGGGCAGCATTGTCTTTTGTTACTCTACCATTTCTGCTGTTGTTTGGTTGGTTGGTGGGTTGGTTGTTGTTTTAACTTACACTGTTTACCTTTTTCTTTTTAAAGAATCTTTGGATGTTTATAAGAAAACCAGCTCCTTCTTGCCTTTTTTTAAAAAATTGCAATTATGTCTTTTGCTTGCCTCCTTTTATGTAAATGCTTCCTATTACACACTCCTCCAAACTCACTCAGCTCTACCCAGCAAGAAATAGGCAGGCCCTGGAGTGTACAGACAGAATTCTTTTTAGAGATCACCCAATTCTTGCCTTTTGCAGGTAGAAAAACTGAGTCTCAGCTTATGGAGGCTGTGGTGCCAGGATCAAAGAGTGAAGGAGGAACAGCTTTCAACAAGACGGCCAGAGAATTTAATGCTGGTGTTGGATCAGAGGGGACCTGAGAAGGATTCTGACTTTGATTCTGTGTGTGTGGGGGAAAGGGCTTAAATGTTTTGCTTTGTCTTACTGGAAGAGAGTGGTCATAGTTTAAATAGGTCCAGTGTTGGTTGTCTGCTGTGTAGCTAATAGTACAGAAAATTATCTTACAATGCTCCTATCTTAAAACCAGTAAAGTGGTTGGTGTTAAGATGACTGCCCAGGAATAAGATGGCTGGATACTGAGACCACCAGACTCTTCTTTGCTTTCAAGGCATCAAGACAACATGACCATGTCTCAGAGCTCATGGAAGGAGCCCACCCAGGCCCATAAATGTAACAGAGGAAAGGGGAACTGTGGTCCTGGTCTTAGACTCCCTGGCTCTGCAACCTCATCTAACTAGCCCAGACCTGCCTTCCCACAGGAGGCCTGGCGGGAGCCTGGAATGTGTGCTCAGCCATGGCCAGGTATATAAGTGACTGCCTGTCCTGTGAGTTTAGATTTTTTTTTTCTTTTTTTTCGAAGACTTTATTTATTTTCTTGAGAAAGAGACACAGAGAGTGTGCATGAGAGAGCGAGGACAAGTGGGTTGAGGGCGACAGAAGCAGGTCTTGATCCCAGGACCCCAGGATCATGATCTGAGCTGAAGGCAGATGCTCAACCAGCTGAGGCCCCCCAAGTGCCCCTGTAAGTCCTCTGAGTCTCTAAAGGCAGAACATTGTAGAAAGAGCATAAACTTCGGAGTCGGATAGATCGAGGTTGAAATTCCGCCTCTGCCATTTACTAGCTGAGTGACATTAGGCAAATCAATTAATCTCTCTGAGGTTCAGTTTTCTCCTTTAGAAAATGGGAATAATAAGTTCCACCAAAGCACCCAGCAGATGGACCTTACAGGGTAGCTCGCACTTTTCCCTGCCCCTTTCTATCACTTCATTTTTGACAGGGGGATAAATTTTTACTTTTGTAAAATGTAGTCCTGTTTGGAAGCTCTGGGAGCTGTTATTATTCCTGGATCCATTAGTGGCTGCCTGTGACGTTCCCTTTCTGTGACAGTCAGAGACAAATAGCCATGACCGGGCTGGGGGAAGCAGAGCAGAGATGGATGGAATTTGGGCAATGCTTGGAGAAGTGTGGAAGTCAGGCTTTTCTTTTATTGTTTGATTTAATGAATCTTAAAAGGGCTTTACCTTGGGAGGCACAAATCAGTAATGTCATATCAGTGTTGTCAGGGACTTTTCTGTCTACTTCTATAAAGAGAAAGCCTACCAGAGAGCATCCAAGCCCAGCCAGAGAGACACTGGGTTCTTAGAGAGGTGTGTGATGGAGACCACTCACCACCAGATGAAGAAAGAGATGAGGATGGTGATGATGGTGATGGTGAGGATGACTCCTGCCATTTATTTAGACCCACTAGGTGCAAGTCATTGCATTAAACACTTTGTGTATGTCCTCACACAACCCCATACTGTAAGGGGTATGACTATGCTTCTTTTACATATGAAAAAATACTGAGGCCAAGAGTTGCTAATGCCTTATTCAAGATACCCACTCAGTTAATGGATAGGGAAGGCTTTGGGCAGCATTTTTCCTTCCTACTTATTTGAGGGACAGAGTGGTGATGAAGAAATCAGAAATTTTCCTTGAGAAATCCACAGAGGTAATCCCTAACAGGAACATTTTCTTTGCAGTTAGGTAGACATAGGTTTGAATTCTGCCCTCGCCTCACACCTGACTTTTTCCTACAGCAAGGAGATGAGTGTTTCTGAGTCTTGGTGTCCTCATCTGGAAAGGTGCAGATAAAAGTAGATAAGTCACGGGCACCTGGCTGGCACAGTTAAGCAAAATCGACTATTGATTTGGGTTCAGGTCATGATCTCAAGGTCGTGAGACTGGGCTCCAGATCGGACTCCACACTGAACAGGTCTCTGCTTGGGATTGATTCTCTCCTTCTCCCTCTACCTTTTCCCCTTCACTCTTTCTCTTTCTCTCTCTTTCAGAGGGAAGGAGGGAGGGAGGGAGGGAAGAAGGAAGGAAGGAAAGAAAAAAGGAAAAGGAAGGAAAGGAAAGGGGAATGGGAAGGGAAAAAAGAGACAAGTCATAGGTGGTGATTATGATGCCTCAGTGAGGGTTCATCAGGGTGCCTGTCTGGTGCACAGGAAGTACTTGGTGAAAACTAGCTTCTTTCTCAGGGACTTAGACGAGGGGCCCAAGCAGGGAAAGCTCTGGGTAAGAGTCCAGATGGGGACTGGAACTGAGGGAGATCCCAACTGTGAACATAACACCAGGAAAGCAACACAACAGTATAATGGAAAGAGGCCTTCTTTCTCTAGAAAAAATCTGAAGTTCCTATGAAAGAGATGTAGCCAGGTTTTTTAAAAATGCCCTTTGTCTCCGAGAAATTTGCTGATCAGCTATTTCTGGATGATATACCCTACATTTAGAGAGGGAGTGGAAAACACCATCATGACTCCTTCTAGGTCTTCTGGCCAACTTTTGATCTCTCCCATTTTAACAAGAGAATCTTTGTGGACATTTGAGAGTAACTTCTCATCCTGACTCCTTTGATTATGCTTAAATAACCATGGTGAGACCATCAACTCAAGACAAGTGAGTCTGTCTCTCTTCTGTCCATGTGAACCTATGCCCCATCCAAGAATTGAAGACTAGTGTTTTTTTGATCCCATCTGTGGGCTAGAAGGGAGGAATAAGGAAAATGACACTTCATCCAGGAAGGATCTAGCATGTTATAGCCCACTCCATCAGACCTCTTTCACGTGGCCAAATACTATGTTTACTCTAAGTTACTCTGTCATTTACTCCCACTGCTTCTGAATCACAAGAGACATCCATCATAGATGTCCAAATCTCTAACACATACACAGGTGTTTGGCAAAAGGCACAAGAAGCAATAGTGAAGTCTTCTCCCTTTGGGATGTTGGGACCCTAGCTTCACTCTGACAAATAAAACCAGGGGCTCAGAACCCAGCTCATCCCAAAAAAGGACAGAGTCCCTCATGAGCATATCATCAATAAATACTGGAGCAGTTGCCATGAAATTCCAATCAGAAGAATTTATAATGTGAAGTCAGATATTATATCGTGAGAAATAAATAAACAGAAATTGTCAGTCAAACTCCTGGCAGCTGGGGCCAGCATCAGAGGCAGTAAATGAACTAACTCCATAAATCACATTTATGATCAGCCCCATTGCGCATAATTTTGCCAGTGGGGCTTTCCATTATGTAGCAGAAGACAATGGCTTGTTGCATCTCATTGAGACAGGAAATGAGCGGAGCCACTTGTCTCTGGTGTCAGAACATGATTGAGACATCACCCTGCTCCCTGGGGCAATGTATGCAAAAGATCTTAGGAGAAGGTTACTGGCTTCCTACATGGAGTAAAATCCAGAAGAAGGTCAAGGCTCCTGCTGAATGCTGGTTAGAGGTATCTCAAAGCCCTAGAACTTACCATACATGACATAAGGGCAAAAAGAGTGAGAAGTTGACTCCATTCCTGGAGGAGTGATGCGAGTCATTTTATCAAAGACTCTTCTCTTGGTCATCATCCCAGTCATGAACTAAAATTCTGTCCTCCATTGCTTTCCCTCTGCATCCTATTATATCCTTGCTCTCAGCAATCTAGACCATCCTCTTCACTCTGGGATACAGAGTACAGGGAAGTTCTCCAGGTTCTAACACATTATAGTACATCTAACATAGGAGCGCTCCTACATTTATTACATGAAAAAATGAACAAATGATTATCCTAAAAGAGTCTTAGAAACTGCATTTCTCTTCTGTTTTCTTGCCTTAGAACCCTCCACTGTGGTCTTGGGCAAAAATTTCTATCCACGTGATCGGAAGTATACAGTGGTGAGGAAGACTTTGTATGTTAAGCCCAGCCGCTGGGTTCAAACTTTGCCTCTGCCTCAAGTAACTGGGCAGCCTTGGACACTTACCTAACTTCTGAGGCTTGACAAGCACATCTGTATAACAGAAATATTAATATCTGTCCCCCTCAAAAGAATTAAAGCTTGGCAAATAGCGATTTTAGACCTAAGTATGAATGACCAGTACCCTGTCCTGGCACCTTTCCTACTCCATGGCCTCTTTCCATTACATTGTAGCATTTGTCAGCTAAGACTGCTTGAGCTGGAGTGACTAAAGGGGTGTGTGCATGTTCTCAAAAGTCTGAAGAGAAAAGGACTATAACTAAGACACTCAGAGATTCATCAGTTTAATCCAAAAACCACGCTTTCTCCTTGTCGTATGGCTATCTGGCAGTGAGCTGTAGTCAGAAGATGGCCTTATCCAGCAAATTCTCCCAGAGTATACCATCCAGCTCTCCATAATAAGACTAAAACTCCCAGAGAATCTTCCAAGGAAACTGCCCCTCCCTGCTTCACTGCTTTAAAATCATGCCCAGGCCCATGCAGCTCATCAGCAAGTAGCAAACAGGGCAGTAATTAGACACTCTGCTGAGCCCTGCAGTGGCGATTTGAATAAACGAGAACATTGCAAGTCTTGGTGATGGAGGGAAAAGAGAGGCTAAAATAGAACATCTTCCTGGTTAATAGCTAAGTAACCTTGAGCATCCCAATAGGTCGAAGGAACAGGGTATGGCCCAGGCCAAGGAGCCCCTCCATGCCTTGAAACATTAAGATAATGTGTTCTAAGAGGCTCAAGCAGTATTCCTGGGAGCTCCCTCCCATATATGTCCACAATCCATACCAAGAATTAACCCCTCAGCAAGGACACCAGCTTTGATAAATTTGCATCTCTACCTTGTGTCTAATGAGTGCAACCTGGCACTTCTTCCATGGACACCATGAGAGGCAACCTCCGGGTTTAGTTTCAAGGATGGCCAGTTGTTGTTTCAGAAGTTTGTTAGGTGATTGCTTCTTTGTGTCACCCCTGGGGTCATGATTTTTTTTTAAAGATGATGTCTTTATAAGACAACATTATTAGCCATATCCTCCAGTATGGAAAGAGGCTTTTATCTGAGAGATTGTTTCAGTTTTTATTAATCTGAGAATCCTAGCTACAGGGTAGTGGAATGAGATTATCAGTCAAGGACCTTCTAAGTCCAGAAGTCCATGAACTTATCCAATCCTTGGATTCTTATTCCAAAATCAATGCCAAATACTGGGTGACAAGGGTGTGAGGACACTTGAAATTGCAGATGCCTTTGGACTTTGCGTGGAGCCTTTCTTTGGTCTTTGTGTGAAGCAGGAAGGACTCCCTGGAAAAGGATGGACAGAGGGTTTCAGGTATGCAATATAGGATCCACTGTCTCTCCATGCAGTTCAGTCCATTGCCATCACTCATCTACATAGTGGAAAAGCCACGCCACCAGGACTAGACTTTAGAGGGTCTTCCAACTCTACTTTGAGAAGCATCTACCATTATCCTCAGTGGCCCACTGCTGACATCAATGTTGCCAAGGGAAGTCACAGACGCAAGAGCAGCCACAGACTGGGGAGGAGAGATATTTACTCACAACTTCTATATTGTCAGATTGCTCAGGATTCTGGATCCTGAGTGGTTTGGTAAGTGAAGTTTACAAGGCATAGTGGTAGCACTTGAAATAGCCTAATGGGTCTTGGAGAATGAGAAATTCAATTCAACTCAACGATGTCTGTTAAAAAAGTATGTACTATGCACGTATCACTGTACAGACAATATTAGCCCTTGCCTGGAAAGATTTAATCTAAGTCCCACTTGCTTATAAGAAAAAAGTGTATATACCGAGGATTTTTGTCCCAGGTCTACGAGGGGCCCAATTATGACCTGGTAATTATATGACCATGTGGCAAGGGCCAGGTGAGAAGTACAGTTTATTATGAGGGGCAACTGAAGGACAGCTGTTTCTGTCCTTTAGGGATGCCAGCTTCTTTCAAAGGGGTAGAACTTTCAAAAAAGGCCATTTGGGTTTCTTCCCACTCAGAGCTATATATATTATATATTTTTTGAAAATTTGAGCAGGTATTCTAAGAGTGGTGACATGATTGCTACATGAAGATTATGGAGAGATTTCTGTTGTCTTCTGAGACACAGATATGATGTGGCAACTCGATCCTTAGCAATGGGCTTTGAAGGGGGAGATGCTTAAGGAAAATGGACAAGTTTACCATGTGGTGCAGACAAGTAGCTGGTCTAGAAAGGGTTAGAACATGACCTGGGTTCTTGATTTTCCTGAATCTAACTCTTCTTTTAATATCAGGTGATGTATGTGTGATAAAATCTAACTGGTAGCTTTCAACCACAGCAGCTTTGCCCCCCTCGGGGACATCGAGCGATGTTTGGAGACATTTCTGGCTGATAGACACACCCTGGGAGGGGGACAGAGGAGTAGGAGTGCTTCTAATAAAAACGCTGATAAATGTCCTACAAGGCACATGTTAGCCCCCCATGTCAGAGAATTCTCTGGTCCAAAATATCAATTGTGATGAGGTGGAGGAAGTCTGGCTTAAATCTTTCCAAGCCTCTGCTGACCTGTCATGATCGAAATTATAATCTGAACCTCCCTGCCACTCTCCCACAACCCATCTGTGCTTTTATTTATTTATTTATTTATTTATTTATTTATATATTTATTTGACAGAGATCACAAGTAGGCAGAGAGGCAGGCAGAGAGAGAGAGAGAAGGAAGCAGGCTCCCCACCAAGCAGAGAGCCCAATGCGGGGCTCGATCCCAGAACCCTGATATCATGACCTGAGCCAAAGGCAGAGGCTTTAACCCACGGAGCCACCCAGGTGCCCCCCCATCTGTGCTTTTGAAAGAAATTAATGGAAGGAAGTCTTGAAATTTCATTATAGGAAATACATTCTATGAAGGAAAGGAAAAAGAAAGATGTGGAGACAGGAAGGGAAATTGGAAAGAAAAGAAGGAGAAGGAGTTTTAAAGTAACTAGATGTTCAGGTACATGGGTGGCTCAGTCAGTTAAGCAGCTGACTCTTGATTTCGGCTTAAGCCATGATCTAAGGGTCCTGGGATGGAGCCCCGCATTGGGCTTCACATCCAGCTGGATTTGTGCTTGAGATTCTCTCTCTCCCCCTCCCTTTGCCCCTCCCCCACCTAGCATTTGTGCACTCTTTCTCTCTGATACAAGTAAATTAAACTTCAGTTAGGTCAAAGAATCCTAAAATCTTTGGGATAAAAAACATTCAAGGGAGCATATTTTATCCCACCTTAAAAATATCACTGAAATGGTTGTAACTAGGAAGTTGAGTAACAGCATAGGTGGAGTGACAGGAGAGCGCCATGACATAGAGCCGAGCCATGCCTCAAACCATAAATGTGTGTATGTTTTTCTTGAAACACTCATCTCAATCGAATATTCAACTTAGGGGCTACCTCACACACTGTGCAAGCTACTTTCACTCTCAGCAAACCAGGGTCCCAACTCTCAAGATGGTACAGGATCCTGCAACCTTTGCACAGATTTGGACTTTCCCAAATTTCAATCTACCTTTAAATGCAGCACACTTCTCTACTAAATAATGAATCCAGATAAAACAAGGGCATTCATGTTTTATACTTTATTTGAGAAGAGACCCTACATAAACTATGTCAGGAGGATACAGGTCTACACACGATTTCATCAATCGATAAATGGAGTCGTTAACGTAACATTGAAGATATGATACCATGAGGAAGACAGACATATGACCAAGAAGTATTTACAACTCTCACATATGATATATTTATATTGGAAATGGATATATACATATATACATGTACATGTGCATATACATACATATGTCCATACATACACACACATATATACATATATATGTATAAAATGTTTTTAAGCAAAAACCAAGAGAAGAGTTTGCCTTCTTGTAGCAATTAACCATTTGAAAGTGAAGAATGGTTGGTTTTCATTAATGTCATGGTGTTAAATCTCCGCCCCCACATTTAACTTCAACACTGATGGATTCCAATGGAGACACATGTTTGCCTTGGGATGGAAGCATGAGGGTGAAGAATGGGGTGATGGGTATGGGGCTGAGTGAAGGACATGCACAATGGGAGAAATGACCTTTGGTGATACCATTAAATCATCCTTTTGTATTAAACATAAATTATTAATACAATTTAAAAAAATAATTTTCTGTTTTCTTTTGAGGTTGGGGAGGAAAGCAGGGTGGGTTGGGGAATTGAGAAAGGGAGGGCACTTGCCTTTTTAACACGCCCCTTAATATCAACTGAGAACACATCCCCCTACCCCGGGGCCATCTTACCAGGTTAGAATCCATATTTATTTTTCCATAAAAGACAACTTTACATAAGAATTATATTTAGACCATGAGCCTCTTTTCTGAAGGCAAATACGATCATTTTAACTAAATTGATTCTCTAAGACTTGCTCGGATGCAAATAAACTTAGTACAGCCAATGGATTTATTTGTCACAAAGGAAAAGAATGGAAAAAATAGTACCTCATGGAAGGGATTACTATTAGTAAAACCCAGTGTACTAAAACCTCAGCCACCCATTTTAAGTTAACAACTTTGGGATCCAAATGATGGGAAACAAGCATGATCAGTGCTTTCTAGTGGCTGGGTGGGGGGTAAAACAAGGAGCATGATGGAATATTTCTAAGTCATTAAACAGGACTAAGGAACAATCCACTGAGATTAAAATAAATGACGTAAAGTCCAGATGAGCACACCTCAGCTCTGCCACTGTCAAGGTCTCCACCATGAATCATGGCTTGGCTATAAATAGCCACTGTTGAAGATTTCCCAAGCCATGCCACATTTCCCCCCCTAAACTCTGTAAGATTAGCTTGACCTCAGAACAAGAGTGTGCATGTACCATATGTCCTCATGCCATGTACACCATTGTTCAGCAGTTGCCATAATCCAAGTAGTGTTTCAGATGGCCAATATATTTATATAAACATTGGAAACACACACAAACACATGGGATCAGACAAGATATAATCACTTTACATATATTTAGTACAGAAAGCTTAGGGACAGGGGTGAAAATCAGCTATAGAAGCACCCAAACTTCATTTGCAAAATTCTTCTCTGAGAATATAACACCCTAATAGTGCACTAAAGTAGGTACCAGCTGATTTTCCAGATATTGAAAGTTTGCTGCACAACATCAGCCTAAAGATAAAGGGACATGTAATGTCCAGTAGGAAACAAATCAGTGTACATCATTTACACGGCAATAAATCCTTCATTTCCCTTGAAATAAGATATGTAAAGTAGCACTTAGTTTAATACAAGTTTTGTTCTGCTTTAGACCTAGCTGTAAAAAGCCATTCATGCAAAAAATTACCTCCAGTTTTAGCTGGATGTTTAAAGGACACTTCTCCTGAAAACAAGTCCCTTTCACAATAGGGAAGGGGGAAATAATCCCACTCGAGACAGCCAGTGTTGACTGACAGTGGAAAATACAAGACTTTGGTGTTTGTAGGGCATTTGCCTTAAGAACCCAGAAGGAGCACTGAGCTCACCTCCAAGTAGGCAGAGGGCTAGAAGTGCCCTTGAATGTTGCAGGAATTTTCCAGAAAAAGTACTGAGAACCTCCATCAATTTTATTCTCTGGCCTGTTCCCTCTTGAGGCTCTCATTGGCATTACCTCTACATCTAAAGACGTCTGCTTCTGTATCTCCAGTCTCAGACCACATTCCTCCCTGGCCATTGGGTCATCTTTTCCCACCAGTCAATCTGAAGCCCCTTCCTCTCTGTTCTAAGGAAAGAAAACTTCTCTTATTGAGCTTTCCTATAGCTTTTGGTCTTCCATTTACACATTCTTTCTAAACTAAGATTGTTCCTTGATTTCAATATAAAACAAAACTCCTCCATCCTAAAGGACTCAAAGAGAGAATGTTTGAACCTGCTCTCCCCTAGTTGTCACAAAAATAATCTAGAGGAACTCCTGGCATGGCAAGTGTGAGCACTGGAACGGGACACCCTCAAGAGGACAAGGATAGAGGGGAACGATGGCTTCTCCTCAGACCCACTGCAAGGTTAAAAATCACAATTTCATTGAACTTGCTCCTATGAGATCTGGCTCTAGCCTGCTGCTACCTACCACTTGATTTACCCTAAAAAGAAGCTCTTATGGTCATAGAGCACTAAATGTTATGAATTATGATAAGCAACACTGAAGGTTGGGGGGCAGTAGAAGAGAGGGTATGGGGGACTGTTCAGAGCCTTGGATGCTCCAGAAGCAATTGAAATGGAGTTTATTTAACATCTGTGAAATAGAAGACAGTATTTAAGATGAAACCTTCAGTGACTGTCTTGCTTTCCCAGCCCTGGGGCCATCCTGACAAAAGTGAGAAGGACACAGCTGATTAGTTGAGAGAAGACAATGCTACCTCTAAGAGAATCTGTGCACTATTGTGCTCAATGACAGCTGGCCAATCACAAGACAAAGTGAAAACATTTGCTTCTGTTATGCTCATTTTCCCAGGGCACCCCTTCAGTCTGGCCGGATGAAGGCTTCAAGGAGCCCATTTGCAGTGTTAAAGGCAAAGTTAGCTGCTGAACAGGACTCAGGACTGAAGGGTGGCTGCCAGCATTCAAAGCAGTGCCCCTCCTTGAGTGGCTTAGCCTACCAACAGCATTCCTGCCCCCTTTTCTGTCCCCAAAGCTCATAGCTTCTGTTCAGCTCTTGTGAAAGATTGCCTGCAACGCACACGGAATGAAACATAGACTCATACATCATGGGAACTGCACAGACATTTTTTAAAGGAAGCAATCGCCAACATCAGTCCCCCTTGTGGGACTTTACAAGTCAACGGCGCCATGTGAAGATTTTCTGCAGGGGCTTCCTCTGCCAAAGCGTGCCCTCCATTCACATCTAAGTGTCTTTCTTTCCACTCCTCTGAGCCAGGAGACCTAGCTGTGTTAGTCCAACCCCCATCTTTTGTTAGCAAGTTGAGAATGTGACAGAAACAGCTAAGCCACTAGGCTCAGAAAAAAATAAAAGATGTAAGCACCGGAACTTAAGAATAAAGTCTTACAAGTTGAAGCCTGAATGGATAAGAAGGAAAGGAAAAACCGACCCTTGCCTAGAAGGCCAATCAGGACAGAAGGCCTTGCTTCAATGGAGGGAGGTGTTTGCTGTCCCTGGTGCTGAAAACAGATATCCAGGAATCACTGAACTGTGCCTTCATCAAAGTGAAAACTCTTTGAGCAGAGGCTGACTATAGATGGCAGCTCCCCAAAGATGTTTCAAGCTTCCCTTTTTATGCCATTTTAAATGAAAGTAGACCTGGAGTGACCCTAGTTTTCTTGCAGGACAGAGTTAATGCATTGCCATAATACTGGTGGGGAAGCTCATCCAAACTATCTTTCCATTCAGTCCCTACTAGCACATTCCCTCATGTGATTCAATGACCCCCAGCTATTAGAAAAGAAGGCTACAAATGGATATAGCATGAGGGGCTGCAGAAATTGCCTACTGACTTCTTTTTCCTGATACTGATTATAGACAGGAAATTGATTTGGTTTCCTGTGATTAAAAGCTCCTGAAGGAAATATTTGGGTAAAACTTTACCACATACAGGAACATGGATCCTGAATTCCTCTCCACCCCTAATTTTAGTGTC
This sequence comes from Mustela erminea, assembly GCF_009829155.1. NCBI lineage: Eukaryota > Metazoa > Chordata > Mammalia > Carnivora > Mustelidae > Mustela > Mustela erminea. The sequence continues at coordinate 7,311,926 of NC_045618.1, read as the reverse complement.
ACATTTTGAGAAACTGAGCAGAGCTTTTACTATGCTCAAGAGAAGGTCTAAACACATAATCATAAGTACTTCCTAACTGGCCCCACTCCCCCTTTCAGCCAACACAGACACACACACACACACACACACACACACACACACACACACACACACAGTCTCAGAAAGTAAAACCTACTTGAGAAAGAACATGATTCTTCCCTTAACAGTACACAAATCTTTGCCAGAGAAAGCAGGACTGCTGTTTTCTCTCACATTCAAAGTGAGAGTTTTCTTGTCCTGACTTGCTTCCTTTTCATTGTATTTTGACAATGCCCTTGAGCTTATCCGCTATGGCCCACACATATAAACAAGACGGGTCTTTGATTCTGTGGGGCCACAGAAAATTAACATGGGTCATTTTCAGTTGCCTCCAACTCCACTGGGCTTGGGAGAGACTTTGCTTTCAGACATGAACTATAATCAATCTTTTCCAGCCTTGAAAAGGAAATATCCTGATGCCCCCCACCAAGAAAGACTAAATGCTCCGAGAGAGGAAAATTAAAAAAAAAAAATTTCTTGTTCTTGTTATTACATCAGATTTTCCATATCCAGTGAGTTATTTCTCAAACAGTACCTCTGAAATTCTTAAATAATCAGCCTTGTCACTAGGAAGTTACATACTGAAACGGCTTTTTCAAGGCAGGCCTTCACAGTACTGTGAAGGAGGTCATCTCCTCGGGATTATCAGAATGAATTATGGGACACTGCCCTGAACCAGCTTGCCTCCTCCAATTTCACACCATAATTTAAAATCCTAGTCATAACCCAATTTGGATTCTCATTTCAAAGAAAGCTGAAATGCTTTCTGTCTGCTGGACAGCTACAGGGGGAAAATCATCTGGACAGAGTTCCAGCATGGAGATGTGGCTTTTCTATACAAAACAAACAAAAATTAAGCCCAAGGTGAAAAGAGAAGCCTCAACTTGAGCAAAGTATGCGTGGATCAGTTAGGATTTCGGGTACGTCGCTTTATTCTGATTCCTCTCTGCAGTGAGCAAAACTTTTTTTTTTTTTTTTTTAAATCATGCAAAGCTCTTAGTTGCATCACACCTGGTTGTGGCTTGAAGATCTAACGGAAATCACACTCCAAGGGTTTAACTTGCCAAGTAGTCACCATTGCAAGGTACTTAAAATAGTGGCTGATGTTGCAAACACCTGGGATTTTTTTAGGGGCCGTAAATGACTTCACTGTTGTAACCTTGGCAATCTGGCCTCGGGATTTACTGTTGGGAGGGGGAGGTGGTTCATTTTCAGTTAGATGCATTTCTCAGTGGGAATCCCACTCACACCTATTTGTTGGTGCTCAAGGCTATCAGAAGTGTGGTTGAGCATTTGGTCTCCGCTCAGGCAGTTCATTCCATCTTAAGGTTATTTCCCCATGTGCAAAATGCTGGCCCCAGAATGAACGTAATTCTGCTTCAGGATCATTATCACTTCGGGTGCTTCCTGCAAGATTAGTTTTACCACCCAATTTATAATGGAAGCTTCATATAGTCTTCAGTTAAAAAACATTACATTTAAATCTACAGAATCTCATAAAATCAACAATGGATGATACGGAGTTAAATGCAGCGAGAGATGCCATTTTGCAGTAAAACGTTCAGGGTTCCAGGCCCTAGAAAGAAACCTACCAACAATCGCTCTTCAATGACAAAGCCAAATGGGTCGACCATGCTCTTTCTGCTGTATTTTTGTAAAGGTATCCCCCATCTCTCGATGCTCCATGGTCATTCAAAGAGGAACACGCCAGTGCTATAAACGAGAAACCAGACTGCCAGAGGGATTTAAGATATTTTAAGAAAAACCTGATTGCACAACCTTTAAATGAGGCACATTCCAGAGCAGCTCACAGCTCGGCACCAGCACGCCTCTTTGCAACCCTCACTGCCAGAGAACAGGCTTCACCCATCGAACACGAGGGGTCCTGAGATGCTCACAGAGAACTTGGACAGCCATGACCTCATTGGTGCTCATTAGAACCCTCTGTGACAGGAAGCAGGTTGTTAGCACCTTTTTGTTGTTGTTGTCTAAGAAACTGAGGCACAGAAGGGATAATGCTTTTCAGCAGGAAGTAGAGCTCCGAGGTCCACTGTCTCCTTTGCCCATCGTCTCCCTCCACCACACTTGCCATTTTATCATGGACTGTATTTAAAATAGACCTGTCTTTCCTAAAGAAAAAAAAGTGAAAAAAAATTTAAAATTGCGTTGAAAATATTAGAAGGAGCCCAGAAAAGAAAACAATATCAAATCATTCCCCAGAGTTACGAAAAAAAAAAATGATATATATATATTTTTAAGTAGAGGTTGGGTTAGATATGACGAATCTGTTCTTAATAGTAAATGTGGATAGTCAGTCATAGGTCATTACTGTGTTTTCAGAGCTGTGTCAAGGACAAAGTTGAAGCATCTGTCGCTACATAAGGATCTGTGGAATAGAGGGCCTAGTGGCCCAGTGATTTCTTCTCCCTCATTGTTCCCTAAAGAAGGGAGCATGTTCTCAGGTTCATTTCTATTCTTATGGTATAAACCTTTCTTGTGCTATCACAGTAAAGATCTCATTTGATAGAAAAAGCCTCTTATCCCCCCTCAAGATTTAGATGCTACAAATCTCTGTGTCAATATTATAGCCACTCCAGGAAATAAATAAACACTCAGCTGACATGTGGTGCTCCTATTCATAGGGGCAGAGGACACTCACACTGGTGGGGGCCTCAGAAACAAAAAAGAAAACCATGGTTTACCATTTATCAGTATATTTAACCGCCAGGAAAAAAAAATAAATTTAAAAAAAGCCAGAGAAATTCAAAGGAAAAGCTGTTTGTAGCAGGCTCTCCTTTCCCAACCCAGCCAGAAGGAAGGGATGACTTCAAAAAGACAGACTTCAGCGGCATAATAATCGGCTTGTTGTCCCAGAGTCTCTTGTGCAAGAGCCAGTGTTGAGGTGTTAATGAGGAGCTAATCACTTGGTCCACAGAGCTGGAGAGACTGGTGGATGGATGTGAGAGCACGCTGTTCACTTCTCCAGAAACCTAGACTCCATCACAAGTGGGGCTGATGCTCAGGCTAGGAAAGAGGAAGCTGGGGCTGCAGGGCTTCCCCAGACCTACCAGAGAGAAAAGATGGCCTTTAAGGGGTGGCATCAGGGACAGCAGAAGGACCAGAGGAGTTCAGAGTTTGGATGGCTTTCCACGCACAGCAGGTGCAAGACAAGAACTGACCGCAGGATGGAAAGGGGGGTGACTCCAGAGGGTGGGAGGTGTGCACACTTGAACTCAAGGAGACTTGAGAAGGTATTCTTTACCTTCTGATGGCTGATCAGAGCCTGTGGGTGAAGGTGAAGCAGATCGGCTTGTCCCATCACTGGATGAGACACTCCCATCACTGGGCCAGAGAAGGGGCGAGTCTGCAACTGGTAGCCCCTTGTACCAAGGACACTTCTACCTCGGGCTGGAGAACTGAGGTGACTTGTGCACAGTCACCTACCAAGTAACACCCAGTCCAGCCTGCTCACTTCTGACCTTGGACACCTTCCATGTCCTGCAGAACATCTAACTTTCCCAGGGAAAATCAGACCCTTGCCCAGCGATCTCTGATTCAATCTGAATGTTTGAGTTTTCTACCTAATTGCTTCGGCTCCAAGGTAGCTTCAGGAATCTGCTGGAACTGGTTCACATTGCTATCTGTATTTAGCATGCCTTCTTCAAGCAACAAAATTCAGTGCTTCCCCACCCCCACCCCTCAAAGTTAATTAAATAAAATCCGCACTTAGATTTGGTCTGGTTTTCCTTTTCTCTGAGAAAACTAGTCCAACCTTTAAATATGAAGGTTCTGAAAATATGGGACTTAGTCTCCTTTGAAAAAACCGTAAGTCCATAAATGGTCCACAGTGGAGAAAGTCAAAGGCTGTGTGATATTTAAAAAAAAAAAAAAAAAAAAAAAAAAGAGATGAACTGCAGTTAAGAAGCCACATGCTGGGAGCACATGTATTTGCACGCACGTGCACACGGTGCTCAGCTGAAGAAACACAAAGGCCACCCTGGCTTGTTAGATCATGTTGGCGCAAGAAGAGTATAGATGCATTTGGGGGAGGGCACGCATCTGTATGCGTGTACACAAGTATCATAAGTAATGAAAATGAAAGATGAATATCGTTTGCCCTATGTGAGCTTGAGCACGAGAACAAAGCACAACTCTTATAATTGCTTTTAATAAAGTCGCCGGCTTTGCCTCTATATGATTGTGACATTACTTGGCCCAGAAATCTATTTTCTCCCGTCAATAACCACAACGTCCTTGAGCTGAAAGCTTTCATTTCTCCTAAAGAAATACCTAAGAACATACAAGGAGATCGTTACTCATATTCAAGGCAAGAGGCAAAGTAGGAAAAACAATTTCAGAGAGAATCAGAGTCGGCAAAACCCCAGAGAAATATGTTCTCTGGACTTCACCGTATTCTAAAATCCCAAGGTAAGTTTCCCAAGGCACCTGTGATGACGTGGTGCCGCTCTAAGGAGTCAGAAGTGGGAGGAGTTTGAATCTGCGCTAACGGCCTTTTCTTTAGACTTTTTTTGTTTTTTTGTTTTGTTTTGTTTTTAAAGATTTTATTTATTTATTTGACAGACAGAGATCACAGGTAGGCAGAGAGGCAGGCAGAGAGAGAGGAGGAAGCAGGCTCCCTGCTGAGCAGAGAGCCCGATGCGGGGCTCGATCCCAGGACCCTGGGATCATGACCTGAGCCGAAGGCAGAGGCTTTAACCCACTGAGCCACCCAGGCGCCCCTCTTTAGACTTTTGATGTAATTAATAGCCTTCACTTAGAGAGAAGTTGTAAATTCAGCTTTGAGGTTCCTGCTGGCTGAAGGATTTGGGGTCGTACTGGAGCCCACCAGCCCATACGGAGAGAGCTGACAAGCCGGGGCTTGGACGACAAGTACACACTCTGTCCCACCTAGGAGAAGAAGGAGTTGGGACGGCCTTTCTCATAAGGAACATAGGAAACACCTGCACGGACCCAGAGCAAGTCCTTTGTCCATTAGAGCCCATCTGGCTGCCTTGCCGATCTGTGGCACCCACACCTAGATTTGCTGGACTGGAGGAAGGAGGGGGGAAAAGCAGGCTCCCTGACGCCCGGCGCACTAATTCTTCATAAACCATTTCACTTTGTGCAACATTGAGATATGCTGCGAAGCTGTTTGTCATCCGCAGACGGGCTTTCTTGCCTGGATGTGCAGTCCCCTCAGGGAAAACCGAGACAGTGACAACCACCGTCCCTCCCGCTGAGCAGGAAGCCTGGCTCAGCACTTTGGTCAGAGAAAGGTCGAACTGCCTCTCTTGGGGTCAGATCGTGGTCCTGGCTTCTGCCCTCCTGCGGGCTGAAAGTTCCTGGCTGGAGGGAGCAGTGGGTGGGGATGGGCTGGGGGGTTTGCTGAGGGTGGGCCACGGAAAGTTCCAGATGGGATTTGTGAAGATACAGGACCTGCATGTCAATGAGCTTTGCAGTCAACTTCACTGCACAGAGGTTAATCTAGATGTCAGCGTCATCTGACAGCACCAAAATTACTCCAGGGCAGGGCTCCTTCACAAGTCTTAATATAACAGTCAATTCCATCCTGCCTGCAGGAAATGAAGGTTTTCTGCTTTGTGTGCCGAATCATTCAGCGCCAATTTTCTCACTGTTTGAAGTCCTAACTGTTTGTGGTCCTGGAATTCACCTCACATTAAGACTTTCACGGAGTTTGAGAAGCTGGATTGTCAGTCCCATGGAAGCAAGAGGATGGAGCCAAAGTTGGGGGCGGGGGGAGAAGAAGAAGAGAAAACGTAAAAAGCTTAAAAATGAAAGGAAACCTTGACTGAAATTGACTTTCTTCTGCAGAAAGCAGAAATTAAATCGCCTGGACTGGGTATTTTTATTCACTTCAGAGGTGGGCTCCGGCTCACCAGCTGAATGTCACACAGCTGTTAAGTAGGGAAAGAGCATGAGGCTTCTCGAAGAAAGAAAACACGACACAGAAGGGAGCTATTTACTATACTCTTCTTAAATGAAGGAATAACTACCAGACCTAGACTTGAGTACTGACCTTTCTCGCTGGGCTTTTGGGAAACTGCATCTAAAAGAACGTCAGAAAATACATCTGGGCTCTCGATCTTCCTTTGGACTTTGGGGAAGGACATCTAAGTCAGCCAGTGTCTAAAGTGAGAAGAAGCCAACCCTTCTCAAAATACGTCAAACCAAAAAGCAAGACCCCTGAGTGCCAAGACATTTCTCAGAAATAGACGCCCAACAAGCCTTTCCTCATCTGTTATCTTGTTACATCTAGACATTTCTAGCTTTGTTGGCCATGAGTACCTCTTGCGAGCTATGAGCTTGGGCCACGGCATTGCACACAAAGCGACGATAACCTTGGTGATTAGAAAAAATTAACAGAGCTTACTGTCCTGCCTCTTTGTAGGATGGAAAGTAGTTCAACATACTGGGTTAGGACATCATCCCTACTGCCATATCAAACCAGACTTTGTCTTAAATTTGGAACATAGTTAGCTGAAAAGGAAGGGGAATCTGGTTTTTATTACTCTGATCAAGAATTCCAAGTATTTAAAAAATAAATAAATAAATAGAAAATTAAAAAAAAAAAGAATTCCAAGTATTTTGAGAGAAGCTTCAATCTCCACAGATCTCCTTGTGAAACCGGAAAGTGTCTATGTTGGTGCACTGAGACTTGGGCCAGAGAGATCTCTTGTTGCAAAGTATAGAATTTTGGGAGACAATCAAGGAAACTATGTTAGAGAAGATTGTACCAGGGAAACAGACTCTATCAGAAGCCAAGATTCATATTCTCAGGGTGGGATAGCCTATACTCACAGCAAAAGGCCTAACATCCAAAGTCACGACACAAATGTTCACCATATCCACCAGTCACCTTTCTGAAATAGTATTATTAACATCTCCCATTCTCTCTGTCCCATCCGTCCTAGGGGGTGCATACCTGCAGTCCAGGTGAATTCAATGGCAACCCCCAAACGGGGTGTGGTAGAAGTCATTCCTGCCTGGTCATCTATCCGACTGCCAGGAGGAGAGATTCTCAGATGCTCAGAATGTTGTCACCAGCATAATTCACTTCAGGGAACGCCCAAGGATCAAATTTTACAAGATGACAGATTTCCCAATAACATCTCTGACGGGCTCTCTTAGGCCAGGCCATCTCTGGGTATCTCATCCCGGAGGATTGTAAGGCTCAAAGAGACCAAGCATCAAGGAATCCATTTGCTGACTCCAAGCAGACTCTCACTGAAGCCAGCCCAGTTAGAGATATAGATACAAGCATACAATTTCTAGGGCCCTACACTTCCCCTCAGATGATGCTAATGGCCAGTCCATTCAGCAATCCCAAAGCATTTTCTGGAGTCTATATTGATACCTTAAAAATGATACAAAGACTTGGAATTTCCCTTTAAAACCTATTAAGTGTTGGCCAAAACATTTTATTTGGTATCAAAGAAAAGTTTGGCGCGCCAGGGACCAAAAACAATGTGGTTACAGCACCAAGTCCTGGGCTGCAGATGTCCTTTCTTGCTCTAAGACAAATGCCATGGAGTGTTCTAGCTGGTCGGCTCTGCCAGAGCTGACGATAGCCATTCCAGGGGCATTTGAGGGCGGTCCTCTAGACCTTGGGCACAGGTCTTCAAACTTCTTCACCCAAGAACTATAGATGTTTCTTTGCTCCAGGCTGTAAGCAAAGCACAGGGAAGGTCCCAAAGCCCAAACTGGCCCCGAAATCACCCCACCTCCAATGAGATAATTCTGCTGCTGTTTGGTTTGAGAAAAAGGATGCCATTCAGTGTTCTGGAAAAGGACTTTGGTGAAGAGTCCACAGCCTAAAATCCTGCCCTCTTTCCAACTTCCTACCCTCTTGAAATAGCATGTGAGGACATGTATCTTTTGGTTTTTGAGATCAGACTGCCAGCGGCCTGCATGAGAGTGGGGCGGGCCAATCTCCCTAATCATTTCTGCCAGCCTAGGGCGTGTCGGTGTTGAATGGAGAAGCCAGCAAGCTGAGGAGGAGAGCCTGCAGAAGTCAGTCTTGGGGGGGAGGGGCAGGCCACAGCTGGAGAGCTGGTGGGCCTGGCCCCTCGCCCCCCCACCAGCAACCCTCCAACCTAACACTCATGGCGTCTTCCCTGTTTGCCTTCTACAATCAATTTCTCATCCTCAGTAACTTTCCCTCCTCCCCTTCTTTACCTGCCTTTCATTTTCCCTCTTATTTCTAATAAGCAAGTAAACAAAACAAACAGAACAGGTGGGACCAGGATTTTTTCTTTTCTTTTCTTTTTAACTGAGAGGGACCCTAAGGATATCTATTCTAACCTTGTAAATGTCTGGGGTGAGAAATCTGGTACTCTGAGAGATTTGGAGACTGGGCCAACGTCACCTGGGAAACCAAAAGCAAAGCCCAACAGGCTCTCCACGCCATTGCATGCTCCCACCCAAGCTCCCGGGCGTCCCCTATGGTCCGGGCATACCTGACTCCCTTCCGCTTCTCAGTGGAGTCTTACACAGTCTCAGGAGCTGGCTGTCAGCTCTCCCATGGGCGTTGATTTCTATAGTATTTAGCACCAAAAATATTTGCACTAGTATGTTCCACAAAGTAAGCATTGCTAGAGAAGAAGGGTGAGGTTCAACCTGAAGCCAGGAGGGCCAAGCCTCCTTAGCCTCCAGTGGGAAGCCTCTCTCCAGGGACGATCTGGGCAAAGTCTGCTGAGGGGAGGGACACAGTCTTTCGTCTGTTAGGAAGAGAAGGTTGAGTGAGTCTTAAGACCCACTTGGGAGCCAAGGATACGATAAGAGGGCAGCATCTGGTTCACATCCAAAGTCAAGAACAGGGAAGACCCTTGGCCATGCCTCCCTACTCCAAGTGACCTCTACAAGCAGGCCACTGTCACTCGGTCCAGGAGGGGATCAGGTGAGGGTGACATGGCCAGGAGGTCAGCCTGGGTGAGCTGGAGTTTCCAGCAGAAGTCACGGAGGGGTACGCATCCAGCCACACCCTGAGAGCTGCTCTAGCGTGTTTTGTTAAATGGTGAATTTTGGCGGGAGGGGCGAGAGCGGGGTGGACTGGGGTGGCCACACTGGCTGGTGGGATGTCATTTTAAGACTCATTTAACCACATGAAGCTCTTTGAAAATAAACAGATAAGCAGGCCTGGGCCAGCACTTTCTGGGTGGGCAAGGTGGCTGACGGTGAGAGGTGGGGGGGGTGGGGAGGGGGATGAGACCAGATGTGCTCTGTGGGCCGAGAGTCACCTCAGACACTTTGCACTGTGACAGAGTCACCAAGAAGGAGAAGAGTGTCCTACGGGACCCGCGCGTGTGCAGGCCCATGAGCCTCCAGGGGCACCAGCCCCGAGGAGGACACCCCTGGCCTTCCAGGGCGCTACCCAGGACCACACAGCACAGTGAGCCCCTGCCAGGAGAATCGAACCATGTCAGACCCTGCAGGGCCCAGAGGTGAACAGAACCTCTCGTTTCACAGACAGGAGACAGAGACTCTGGAGAGGGAGCCCCAGCCGCGGCGCATCCCCCCACAGGAGGAATAACATCCTCGGCTTGCCCCCAGGGAGTGCCCACAGCGTCTACTCTTTGCTTCTCTCTCCCTCCAAAAACCTTTTCACTTTTTATACCCGCCTTGTTGACACGTCGACTGTGCGCAGAGAGCACAGCGGGGAGGAAGAAGGCCAGTGCTCCCTCTCCGCTCCTCCTTGCTTGGCCGTGATCATTCTGGAGAGGCAGATGCTTACGGTGGACGTGACGATGCTGCGTCCCCATGGGCAGCACAAGGGCCTGTACAGTCTGACTTCGGTCTCCTTCACAGCTCCTTAGTCCCAAAGGAACTAGCTTCCCCCTTAGGCCGTGCTGCCTTAGAGCCTCGTTGGAAGCCGCCTGGCCTTCCTCATGCCCAGCTGCCCCCCGGCTTCCAACCCTTTACCCACCTATCAGTGATGAGAGTTCTAGAGACACCGTGAGATGAAGCCACACAGGGCCTGTGTTGGGGAGACTCTCCAGGGTCTGCTTTGGCAGCAACAGGAGCCCTGAAGCCTCACATCTAACCAGAAGACCCTTCCCCCCAAAGCCCTCCCTCCATGAGCAGCTTTGGCTCAGGAACCCCGCTCAGCACGAGACTTCCATACGTAGCTCATCCTGTAATAACAGCCCCGGAAGAGACCCAGGGCCTCCAGGCAGAAAGACAGGAGGGATGACGGCCACAGGACAGCAAAGGCTTCCTCTGACATGGAAGACCCACTGAGCTCTTCTCGAAAGTCCTCAGGGCTGGGAGGCCGGCGTGGGGCCAACCCCATGCCAAGCTCCGGATGCCCTCCCAGCCCAGCTCGAGCGGCCTCCCTGATCCCTGACCCCAACCGAGGCCGGCAGTCCCAACACAGCTCTTTTCTGTTTGAATAAAAACATTTGTGGGTCTTTAAAAAAAAAAAAGAAACTTGAAAAAGGAAGCAAAACCACAAAGGCAGGATTTAGTTCTGAAGCCCACAGGGATGAATGTGCTGCCGCTGACCAGGCCAGTCAGGCCAGCCACAGCCCCTCACGCTGGCAGGGCCGGCCACAGGCCAGTCTGATAGGTAGCTCTGTGCTTGGGGTGAGGGGCTGGGGCCAGTGAGCTGAGAGGGGCCTGTCCTCCCTCCAGCAGGAGGGCTCCGGGGGCCCAGGCTCTGCCCTCCAGTGGCATTTCGTGCTCGGGTGTCCGGGTGGCCCAGGGATCTGCCCCTGTTACAGCCCTCGCCAGCAGCGGCCAGGACCCCCGCCCAGAAGCCTCCTCCTCGCTCTCTGGTCAGGGCTCTGTCCTCATTAAGATGCCAAGCCCGCGGCCGTGGCCGCGCAGGGGACACCTCCTGGAGAAGCCTCGGCCCCTCCCCCAGCCCCGGCCCACAAAAGCGATTTTTCAGCCCCTGAGCGTTCACAGCAAGCTCAAAGGCAGATGCATCAATCCTTCCAGGGGCTGGAAACGTGAGGAGAATGCCGAGGGGCCGGTGCAGGTGCCATCTCCCCTGCCGGCTCCGGCCCAGTCCATGGCCTCGCTCTCGGGAACGAGCACTGCCCCACGCTGTCGCTAGTCCTGGCTTTCTTCCCTGGCAGCGAGGTGGCCCTGGGACGTGCAAGGAGCCCAGGAAGTAGGGCTGGAGATGGAAGGCAGGCAGGATGAGACACAGACGGCACAGAGGGGCACACGTTACAATGACCTACAAGGAACCAAGTCTCCTGCTGCTGGAACCCTGCTGTGTCCACACTCAAGGCAGCATGGGACGTGTTCCCTATGCCCTGAAACTCCCCCAAAAGCCCGCATGTGGGAGGTGGGACCGAGGAGTCTTCCAGTGAGGAAAAGATGGGAGGCAGTGCCTTGACAGGGAGGGTTCAAATTTCAGCTTTTTCTTCTGTGGTTAAGTCCAGAACGTCCAGTTCTTGAAGTCCAGAGAACAGATGACACATCTTTCCAATGGAGGAAGGAACTTGAGCATGGTTTACGCTCAAGACAGAGGTGGTCCATGGTCACCATGGTTTGGGGGCTCATTGGTTGTCCAGTGTTTAGTGGTAGATGCCCTCATTGACTTCCAAAAGCATCAGGACTCTACTTTCTAGAATGGACAAATTGGAGAATTGTCTTGAAGCGGAGGAAAGGGGGAAGGCGTGGAGCCACAGTCAGGGGAGATGGGAGGCATTCCAGAGGCCCCCGGGGCCATGTTACTTCCTGCTGCATCCCGAGTGCCACAGTCGGGGTCAACCCACGCACCTGTGCGGACCTCGGGGTGGGGGAGGGGTAGCGCACCTGCGCGGGTCACCACCTGCACAGCTGTGATCCATCCCCGCTCCTCTGGTCCCAGCACAGCAAAGACCATCTCTGCGGCATCGAGGCCTCCGGCCCCAAACAGTTGGAGCTGCAGAACCAAGGGCCCCAGCTTCCGTCAAAGGGGACTTCCATTTGTGTTCGTAAAATTTAAGATTTTTCTGAGTTGTCGTTACAGTCTTATGATTTCTGTATCAGCAGTTTCTCTCTCTATTAGAGAAGGTATCTCTCTGTGGATATAGATAGATAGTTAGATATATAAATATATATATATATATATGTATATATATATTTGCCAAACTGCCTTACAGGTTTTTTCTTTCACTTTTTTTTTTTTTTTTCAGTGTTGTATGTGTAGCAGGCACTTGAGTTTATATGAAGATGTTCGCTTCGGTCAGGATGGAAGAAAGGAGTGTGAGGTGGACGAGGGGTGATGTGAGGCCGGGAGACGGAGGCCACAGAGTACACGTCCGTGACCACCAGCTGCCGCTAGCCAAGGATGTCCAGGTAGATGGGGGCGGCCTTCCCCAAAGCGTGGAGGACTTTGTAGATCTCCTTGATGTTCAGCCGCTGCTGGGGCTCCCTCTGCCAGCACCCCAGCATGACGTCATACACCTCTTTGGGGCAGACCCGGGGCCGCTCCAGCACACGACCTTGGGTGATGCACTCGATGACCTGAAAAGAATAAGGACAGGCAGGACATTAACATCCAAAGCTCTCCTGGACCCTGGGGCTTCCACGCAGCAGCAGGCAGTGACTGCATGAAGGAGTTTCAGTGCAGACCTGGGGTGCCCACCTGCACAGTGCATGGCCGGCTGCAGACAGCACCGAGTCTGCCATCCGTCCTGGGCAGGCTGCCAGCTGGCCACACCCACCATTGCCCTTCATGCCCCACCTCTTGCGCCAGGCCTTCATGGACTCCCCCATGCACTCTACCCTGAACTTCACTCCTCTCTAGTCCTGAATCTCAGCAGGGTGCCACACGACATTCATTGCCACTTGGCAGTGGGGACTGGCACCTGACCTGTCCTTCCCTCTCATGAGCCTGGGTGACTGTGAGGCCCCCTTGAAGGCACTCTGCACCACCTGGCCCCTCCTTGCCCCGCTCGCCTTAGCTCCCACCCCCTGGCCGGCTCCCTTCCGACTCTCAGCCTCTGTGCATAGCACCAGGCTTCCCTCGAGGCCACCATGCAGTTCCCTTTCTCGGGGAGGACCCGCCTCCCCTGCTCTTTGCACTAACCCCTGTATTTGGCTTCTGTTAAAGTCCCTCCCATCAGAACTACTGCTCGATTCACCACTGTCCAGCTTGGTGGTCAGCACAGGTCAGTGAAACTGACAGGGCCTCAGCATGCTCGTCTGAAAGATGGGGAGCCAATGTGTGCCTCAACTACCTCCTGTGTAAATGTAAGGTCCAAATCAAGCCAAGAGCATGAAGTATGACCTGACATTCCACAGGGGAGGTCCTAAGGAGGAGTAAGAAGGAAACAACTTATGGCGGGACCAATCCCAGCAGAAGGACCTGGCCCGTAACCCGAGCTTCATTTCCAGGTTCTCAAAGGCACTTCTTTGCTGACATTGAACTCGTGAATTTTCAAGTTTTCATCTTCCTCATCGGGAATAGGTTTTTCATGTCTCCCTAACCCGATCACTTGAGCAACTTGCTCCAAACTCCAGCATCCTCATTGGAGATGGATTGGAATGATAAAATGTGAGGACTCGTGTCGAGTCAAGGTCCTCTGGTGTCCTTGCCCCTATCCGTCTGTGTTTAGTTGGGCAAGGGAAATAGCGACCCGTCTGGGGCATTGTCTCATGTCACCCTGACCCCAGGACAGGCTGTCAAGCCCCCAAGTGTCAGTACTTTCCTGGTCCTATTCACCATGGGGTCAGCACCGGCCCACAAGGCTCGTTTCTGTGCCAGCCTGATTAGTTTCTAGCCACTCAGATTCTCCATTCCTATTAGAGCCCCGTTTCCACCCTCCATTACCTTCACCTCCCGGATAAGGGACCTGGTTCAGACTGCAGCAGCTGCTAATGCTACGATCCAAAGTACTCACTAGCGCCTCCTCTGGCGGGGGGCTCTCTGGCTTGTCAACCTCCATAAGGAAACCCAGGATCAGGAGCTCAGTACTTGGCTGCTCCGGGCCGTGGAGTGGGACAGACAGGTGGCTGGGGTCAGAAAGTCCATGTCCAGGCTAAAGCCTCACCAAACTGTGCTAGAAATGATCTGAACCACCTTGTTGGCACAGTTGGCCAACTGTTGGCTGCTATGAGCCGGCTTGGGTCTCCAGGGCAGATCTCTTACACGGATATCAATAGTACCATCTTTAATGGGGCCACCAAACCACATGGAGGCTGTGTGTACTTGTGTGCACGCATGTTTGTGCAGGAGTGTGTACGTGTGCATGTACTCAGGTAGGTACATGCGTGCATGCATGGACGGGTGTGCACACTTGTGTGCGCATGTATGTGTGTGCTTGTGTGTGTATTTGTGTGTTTACTACCAATCCCACTCCCCAGGAAAACAGCAACAATTCTTTCAAGCAATTCTTTCGAAACACTGCAACAAGTGGGCTCTGATACATACTCTTCTTTTTTTTTTTTTTTTTAAGGTCATTAAAATGTTTTCTCCCACTTTGGGAAATGTGGTTAAGACTCACTCAGCTTGTGATGGACTGGATACTACAGATTTTAAAGAAATGTCTTCTTTTCAGTCTCTGAAACTCACCGGTTAGGGCACAGGAAAGCAAAGAGGAATACAGCCCTCAAAAACAAAGACACTTTCTCGAGTATTCAGATAAGATTGCAATATTAAAAGGCCCTTGTGTTCATGTTTTCATAGAAAACAGAAGACCATAAAAATAATTGCAATCTCTTAGAGGTCTGCTTGGTTGAGAATCTGAGCCTATTACTGTCTATTAACTATACTGAATTCTCCAGGGCAACACGAGTCTGGTCTGGACATAAATGAGAACCGTCCTGACTGGCTTTGGAGGCAGGAGTCCTGTGACCATGGCCCGTGCCTTCTCCGTGCCTCCGAGTCTCTGGCCAGTCCTCTCCAGTCTCCCTAGCTGTTCCCTTCCCTTCGACCTGAATCTCAACAGGTATTCGTGTGGAAAGTGCCGAGTTGATACAGCCAAAGTGCTTAGAACAGTACGTGGCACTAAACGTTAGCTACTGTGAAAATTTGATTACTGATATTATTATTATTATTATAAATCAAAATTATAAAAGCACATAATGTGCTTATTATTATGATGTTTACCATGATGAGACCCTTTATTCCTGGAGGTCCACACATACCTCTATCAATAACGGGAAAATTTGCCTTCCCCATTCACCCCTGTCTGCCCAGTCTGGGCCTGGCAGGCCTCAAACCTTTAGGAATTCAGATTCTTTGGGTGTTTCCACAAGATGGCACAATTGAAAAACTCAGAGTTGTTCTTTGTTTTTGTTTTCCGTCTTAGGGAGGCATTTGTGATTTTTGAGTGTTGCAGGACAAACAGGACCGTGACTCGCATCTCAATATAGACGTCTGATTTCATGCTTTCTTGACAATTACACCACACTTCCTACAACTCTGATGCTTTTTGTCCTAAGAAGCTCTCCCCTCTTGCTTATCGCTACATTTGCCTGAGGTCCAAACACCACCTCATGTTCTGCAGGCCATGTCTAAATCCTGAGATCACTCCTATCTGCCTTTCCCCAGACGGAGGTTCCCAGTTATGCCCCTTCTGTACCTCTGTGTTCGAGAGCTGGAACCATGGCTGCTTTCCGTAGGTGAAGATCTCCCAAAGGATCACCCCGAAGCTCCACACGTCACTCTCCGTAGTGAACTTCCGGTACATGATGCTTTCAGGGGGCATCCAGCGAATGGGAAGCATGGTGTGTCCTCCCACCTAGAAGGGGCCAAGACAGAGGCACACGCAGAGTGACCCGTTGGCCAGAATCAGTCATTGCCTGTCTGCACTGTTCGTAAGTAGATGTGCCCTCGATGCCTCTTAGTCTAAGATAGCCATGACCTGAACTTGATGTAACGGGGGTCAGAGGCTCAGTGAAGGTACTGACAGCCAAGGTCTCCAATACTGGGGGTTAGCTAGAGTAGCAATTAGAGATACTCCCTAAGGAAGGTAGGTTCCTTGGCATGGAGCTTAGAGAAAGATCGCAAGATGATTTGGGGTGGGAGAGGTTTTAGAATCTGGTTCTATAGGGAACCTAGCCTCGAAAAGAGGCCCAGAGGGAGGTCAGCAGAATCCCTGAGGGAGGCCATGGAGTACCTGAGTATTTGCAGACATCGGGTTGAACTCCTTGGCCAGGGTGAAAGCACAGAGTTATCCAAGGGCATCCAATCCGTAGAACTGTGACCTGACCTTCTATCTGACAATCCTGAATTTCTCACTGTACCTTATATCTCAGTGTTTCAAGTGAAGGGGACAGGGAAGTTCCAAATGTATGGAAGACCACATGCTCATAGGAAATCAGTGACAAAGGCCCGTGAGAAAAGTCTCTTTTAAAATGGCGTAAGGATGGGGCACCTGGGTGGCTCAGTAGGTTAAGCCTCTGCCTTCAGCTCAGGTCATGATCTCAGGATCCTGGGATGGAGTTCCACATTGGGCCCTCTGCTGGGCAGGGAGCCTGCTTCCTCCTCTCTCTCTGCCTGCCTCTCTACCTATTTGTGATCTCTCTGTCAAATAAATAAATTAATTCTTTTAAAAATTTTTTTAAAAAATACAATGGCCTAAGGAGATCTGTCTGGGGGTCTACAGATCTGACAGTCAAGGACAAGAGGAAGTGACTGATATTCAGGATACCCTTTCCTGAGGAAACATTAGGGAAATCCTCAGGGCCCAGCAGGCTCGAGGTATTAGCGTAAGTGGAAGAAAATTCACAGCATGTTTTAAAACTCAGGAACTCACTGCATCATTAGTAAACAGAATATCAGAAATGGGAACTTTTGGCTCGCCCATAGAATTTGTTGTTAGAAAAGTGCTTGCCGTTGATAAAAAGAGCTCTCTATAAATTTCCTGATGAACTATTAATTAGAAGTTCTCTATGGTGGGTCCATTGGAGGGACAAGGATAATGAGCACTTAAGAAAGAATGACTTACTGGAAAATGGGCGATCTTATTTCTAAAAAGGAAAATGATATTTGCTTTATCCACTTGAAATATTTTAGGACATAAATGATGATAAGGATTTGCAGAAGCTGTCTTCAACCTGGGATTTTAAAATCAAGACAGCTCTGTGTCCTGTGCCAAAGACAAAGGAAGGGGTTTCTTTCAGACACGCAAAGACTCAGAAAGCTTCGCACTTCTAGTTCTTCAGAAAATAAAGGAGCAGAAATTAATTGAGGATTGCTCCAGAAAAACAGAAAAAAAAAAAAAGAAGAAGAATCTAAAATAGACAAGGACTGGGAACATAACAAATAATGTAGAGCATATAAGTCACAAAAACGCAATTTAAATCTTAGTGTTTGCTAATTTGGTAGTAAAATGTAATACAATCATTAATAAAGTCTTCCTGTAAAATAGAGACGTAAAGTAAATAATAATCCCAATAATGCTAAGAGTACTATGACTGTTACTGCTAACTCTACTGCTCTGGAATGAAACCTTCAGGTAATTTCAGCCACCAGTACATAGAAGAACAGGAAGAGGAATCTTTAGAAGCCTGACAAAGGCTTTGCCTTTTAGGGAGGGAAAGCGAGTTTACAGACAGTCATCAATTGTTGATTACAAGAGTTTCAATTTTTAAATTTGCTTGCTAAAATTTTCAAGTGCCTCCTAAAAGTACAGAAATAGTACATATAGCTTCCAAACCCGTTTTTAGAAAAAAGGACCAAAAATCTCTAACCAATACAAAAAAAAAAGACAAAAAAGAGGGACGGGCTAATGATGTTGAAGGCACGCTATGAAAAAGAAGTTTAAATAATATCTTTGTCTATCATTTATACAAAGATAATAATAATATCTTTGTAATCATTTGTATGTAATGCAGACACTATGTCCAAATGGGTTATATTGTCTCTTAAATAAGAGAAAATTTATGTTAAAAAAATAAAGATGTGTGTTATTTAGAAAAGACATGCACAGAAGAGCAGAAAATATTAAGAATGAAAGGATGCAAAAAGACAATAAAAAGGAAAAATGAATAGGTATTAAATATGTATATTTGATATACACAATATATGATTTAAATGTATAATATTGAATATATAAAATGCTGCCTATTAACATGTGGAAAAAAATTTAGAATGCCAAGAATTAAAAGGAGAAAACGTAATTTACATCATATTTCAAGATGGCAAAATCCAACATTACAATAATTATGAATTATTAGGCTCCAATAATATGGCAACAAAAATGCAAAGAGTAAAAATGGGCTATAAACCAAAGGAAACTGACAAAACGAGCATTATAAGTGGAAAATCAAAACACTTCTTTCACAAATGGACAGATCAAGAAGACAAGATAATTGAAGAGACATTTTAAAAATACAGATAATCAGTTTTAATTGATAGCTATGAGTATTGTGATTCTGTATCTTTCAGCCTCCCTAAAGAGTTGAAAATTATTTTCCATTATCTGAAACAATTTATAAAACCAATCACATATCATACCTTCAAGGAAAGCTGAAATACCAAGAGGAAGACCACAGTGAACATAAAATAAAAATGGGAAACATTTTCTGTGCCAAATAGAAGTTCACAACAAAAGGATATTTTTTTAAACTTTCTCTTTGAGCAATTAAAAAATTTTTGATAAAGGAATAATTGAAAATTAAATATAAAACTATTTATTACGATAATTAAATTAGTATTTATTGAAGCCTATGAAATATAGTTCATTTAAAAAATATAACCTGTAAGCACTTATTTTTAAAATAGTTCATAAATTAAAATGTGATTCAACAACAAAGGTAATAAAGACCTATATGACAATAGAAAGAAAGAAGAAAGAAATAATAAAGATAAAATGAAGAATTAGTATACAAGAAAGCAAAGCAAAACATCCAGCCAAAAGGGAAACAATTTTAAAAGGAGACTATGTGTACACAATTAATTGGTAGTTCTTTAAAAGTAATATAACCCTTTGGCAATGTCAATAAAAGACATAGAAGAGACAAATGTAAAATGTTGAAAATACAACAAAAAATCTGGAAATAAAGGTGTCATAATTGATTTACTAGAAAAAGTTAATGAAAAAAGAGAGAAGTAGAAAATTCAAACATGAAAAACAATTACAATTATAGTAAAAATTCTATGCATTAAAAAAGTACAAGATCCAAATGATTTTTTGGGCAAGTTCCACTAAAATTTTTTGTCCTATTTATACTTTCCCAAAGCAAAAAATAAAAAAAGTTAGAAACTTTCTCAATTGATTTGCTGTGATTTGAATACTTCTGATGATAAAATCAGTCAAACATAGCATATAGCCTTAAATACATGAATACAGCCATAGATATTTTATCTATATATGTGTAAAATTATCTGTTATGAATATAGCCTCCAAATATGAATAAAATATTATAGACTGAACCAGCAAGATATTACAAGAACTCCATATTATAACTCAACAAGATTTATAATAGAAATGCAAGAATGCCTCAGCCCTAAGAAATCTAGTGTTTAATTCACTAAATTAAGAGATAAAAGAAGAAAATCCATCCTTTCGAAAGATGCCAAAAATTTCCAACACATTTTCCTGATTAAATGCATGAATTCATTAGCAAAGGTAACTTCCTTTATTTAAGACGCTGACAATTAAATGTGCTAATAAAACTTTAGAAGCACAGAAAAGTATATTCTTTCACTGATTTTACACAATACTGTTGAGATGGTCCTAGCCAATGCAATAAAGCAAAAATAAAAACAAGGTACAAAACTGAAAAGGAAGAGTCAAAAACCGCTGCATACATATGATTAAGACTTATTCAAAGTATTAACTAAAAAGCAATTAGAATCATTACACGATTAAGCCGCCCAGATATAAAATGAACCTACAAAAAATCAGACTATCCTCATACACAGTCATAACAAATTCAATGCAAAATAAGATCATATAATAGCAACAAAAATTATAATTCCTAGGCATAAACCTTAGCCGAAAACATACAAGGTCTAGTTAAAGAAAAGTATTGAAAAACATAAAAGATTTTAATATATGGAAAAATATGTCATTTCCTTGAATAGGAAGACTCAATATCATAAATCTCTCATTCCTCCCTCAAATTAGTCTGCAAATTCAACACAAGCTAAATGAAAACCCCAATGGAATGATGTATGGAAATTGACAGGATGGTACCAGAGTTTGTCTGGAGGAATAAATACTTGATAAAAATGAAGATATATTTGAAATAGAACCACAGGGGAGATTTACTCTATCAGATTGCAAAACATATCATAAAACTACAGGAATGAACACACTGTGTTACTGGCATAGATATAGACAGATTTCACTGATCAATGGAACAAAATAGAGTCCAGAGGCAGACCCATGTATAATATCAGAATTTAATATATGAAATGATGGGTTAGTAATCAAAGTGTTGGGACAATGAACTATTCATTTGAAAAGTACACTTAGATACCTACCTCACACCATATACAAAAATCATTTCCAGATGGATTAAAGAGCTAAACATAAAAACAAAACAATAATAATATTAGAAGAAAACTTAGAATAGTATCTCTATAACTCAGGAGAAGGAGGTCTTCCTAAATAAGACTCATGTTCAAGAAGCCATAAAGGATAGTATTTTAGCGATACAACTTGCAAAAACCAAACACTTGTGGCATGGCAAAATACAAAATAAGTACAGTTAAAAGACAAATGACAGAGGAAATATTTGCAATATATGTAACCAAGAATTAAAATCCATATATCATAAAGTTTTCCTTTAAATTAGTTTTAAAAAAGCAACCCGACCAAAAAGAAAAAATGCATAAAGGGTAGAGCAGATGATCCACAAAAGGGCTACGAATGAGCACAAACATATGGAGAGATGCCAGTTAAAGCAACAAAGAGACACATTTTTGAATGTCATATGAAAAAAAATTGATACTATCTAGTGCTTGAAAAGGTACGAGGACAGAGTTATCCTGAAGTGTCCCTGCAGCTTGGCAGCGGCTGTCCACACTGAAGATGTTGAGTGCCTTTTAACTCGGTAATTTTACTTCTAGGAGTCTTAGAAAACATTTGCTCCTATAAGCAAAAATAACTGGTGGAAGGAGATGTTTATTTCATTGTTTTTAAGGGCAGCAATTTGTCCATCATTAAACACACATTTGTAGTGGTTAAAAGGAATATAGTGGAGTACGTGTAGTGATATGTAAATAGGTCTAGAATACATTAAATGAAAACGCAAGACATTAAATATATATATATTAGCATTCTAATTCATGTAAAAATGTGTCTACATAAGCAAGTACATTAAAAGGGAATAATGCATAAGTCTATAAATGCATAGAAAAAGATCCAGAAATAGAGTTACTAAACTAATGTTTCCTCCCGAGAAGGAAGTGAGAGTGGAGTGAGCACTGACCAAAGAGAAAAGCCCACTTCTTTTCGAGATGTACTTCTGTGCTGTTTGTAATTTTATCATGATCATATGTCACGTTTAAAATGTTTAAAAACTATAAAAGGAAAAAGTAAACATCTGAGTAAAGGAAAACCAGTGGACCTAATTTATGTATGTTCTGTCTCCAAAGATGATGTGTGTAAAGAAAAAGTAAGTTTGTGATAGAACTTTGTAGAATAGCTTATTTGATCTGGTTTCTTGGTGAAAAAAAAATAAAATAAAATATAGAAACATTCCTCCTGATGAAAAATTTTAAGTCATGTATTTCTCCAAACTGATGCTGGTGTTTGCCTCATTTGATGATTTTTTTTTTTTTAAATAAATTCAGAAGAGGTGTTCCAGACTGAAATCTCCAAATTTACAAAGGGAGAGAGAGAGAGTAATTCAAGTGTGTTGGTGTAAACCTTGATAAGCATAAGTGTTTGGGAATAAAAGTATTAGAAGGGCATTAAGTGGCTTCGGGGACCCCACTAAGAAAAATTTTATCAAGATGTTCACCACCAATGTGGATGAAATTTATCAGGCATTCCTCCGGAAGTGGACTAAAATATTTCAAGAGGCCAGTAATCAAACAAAAAGAGCAATAAATCCAGAGTCAGAGGTGCTGGGCTGTGACATGAACTTAGACAAGCACTCAACCTCTTTGAGTTTCAATTTTCTCATCTTCAACATAGGAATCAAGCAATGCCCCTGCTTAAAGAAAGATAAGGTGTGCAAAATGCCACTGAGTATTGTTAGATGCAAAAGTAAAATGCAAGGACTATTCACTCTGTGTCCTTATATGCTCATGGGCGGCATAATAAACTTAATTTCCTGGCTTCTATATTCCCCATAAGGACCCACATAGCCTACACTGATTTTCCTCCAGGAAAAAAAAAAACTACAACCTTCCCCCGCATCGGAGAGAGTTAGTCTGGGAAAGGTAGTGGTTAAATCCTTCACTGGCAAAAAATATGGACAAACAGTCCCACGGTAAAACCTAACCAGACAAGCGATGGGCTGACATAATCGTCTTCATAAGAATAACGCCAATGTAGGCACACTGAGTACCAGCCACACGTCCTTCATTTCATCCCATGGTGTACGACTGAATTCCCTAGTATCCCCATTTCACAGATGGAAATAAGGTAAGTTGATATGGACTGCCTGAGAAATACTAGCCTGATGATCCAAACTCTTGAGTTAAAGACCTGAAAGCTAAGCTCTGAAACAGGAAACATACAGGAATAAGGCAAAGATTCTAAGATGAGATTCTGGGAAGAAAATAAGTACTTGGAGATCTTTGGCCTACAGTACCTTGGACACCACCGTCCACCCCCCGGAATATCATGGAGCCCCATGCTCTCAGCCTGGTCATCTACTATGATGCCCTCTTTCACCCAAGGTACCAGCAGGCACTGCCCAGACCCACTATTTCATTAGCGGCTACAGAAGGTGCCAATTCCAGCATCCACCTCTGCGTATATTTGCTGGAAATCTTCTACAGGTAAAAAAAAAAAAATTCCCCGTTAACTATTTGATTATACAGATAACACTTCATATAAGAAATGCTTGGCTCTCTTTCTTCATTTATGAGTGCTCAGAATAACGAGTTCCTTCCCTAGCATCCTCCAAAGGTGACCAGTAAGAGGCTTGGTCTGGTTTGGTTCTGAGAAGCATTGCTGACTCTGTATGTTCATATTTGTGTGTTGGGGGGGAGGGTGCAGGTATGTCTTTTAACACATTGAAGTGTTTCAACTTATTGTAATTCCTCTTGCTAATGCTTAACAGTTCCATCTTTGGCCAGTGGCAGCCTCTTAAATTTGGTGCCTCTCACGTATCCCCAGTAATCTTTGATAGCATCCTTGCTTCTGACATGAAAAAATATCATAGGCTCATCTTGTACCTTTGTTGCCCTAGCCCTAGAAGAAGCCATTTCTCCAAGGAGCCCTGGGTCATCTGGGCAGACAATGGAATATTTATAGAGCCTACACTGTGGGGCCAGGAGTGTTCCTTGCTCTTGGGTTGGTCATTATTTCTAGGTGTTTCTGATGGAAGTAGCTAGGAAGAACTTTTAAGGGAAAATACATCATGAGTTCATATTGATTTTTTCCAACTCAAAATCAGGATTACAGAGCTTTTACTTAACCTCTTTGATTTTATATCTGTATGTTTTCTTATGTGGAAAATCTTGATTCCTACATTAGTAATATTACATAGTTGCTTTATCCTAATATATGTTTCTAAAATACACTTAAAATACGTAATACACAGTTAGGCTTACGTGTTTCATTTTGCTTTTTATTTTGAAGGATTGGTTTAATTCTACAAATTTAAATGTTTATAATGATGTGAAAACTGTCCCACGGTTTCAAAGCTAAAACCAACAAACAGAGTACACGAAATCCAAGTCTGATACCATCTCTGTTCATTCTCCCCGCCCTGATCTCCTCTTTCCCTACAGGCAGCCATTTTTAGGGATTTGATTTTAGTTTATTCTTCTATTGTTTTTAGCATAAGAAAATACAGAGTATATTCATTTTCTTCATTCTCTTAGATAAGAAGTAACATTCCATACCTGTCATGTACTTTACTTTTATTCACTGGGGTTCTCATTCCTTTCACAGCTATCCAGGACCCCACCAAGCAAGACCATGCCGCAGTTTGTTTAGCCAGACCCCCAGGGATAGGACTCGGGTGTTCCTACCCTTCCACTGCCAATAGGGAAGGTGCACTTTTTACATAAATCTCCGGGGACTCTTTACCCCATAAAGAATAAAAGCCTAGAATTCCTGTTTAGTGTAACAGGCAGAGACAGACAGCAGCTCCCACTAAAGTGGTTCCAGTCCGGGAGCCACATAACTTTGGAGACACAAGAAGTTTTTCCAGTAGGCACCCAGGCAAGGAAAGTGTTGAAGGATTTCACTAATCCTAAACTCCCATATGGATTTTTTTTTTCCTAACATTGGCTGAGTACCCACTGTGGCCCAGCAATCCCCTTTCCCAACTGTGCCTGCGTGCGTGTGCACAAACACAAACACACGCACACGCACACACACACACCTGCCACTCTCAAAAGGAAACACAGTTCTCTCATTCATCCTAAATCTCAGGGGGGTAAACCTACAGAGTACAAACAAATAAGTGCTATGAAATACCGATACAGGTGTTGCAAACGAACGTCTCTAGTGGCTGGACAGTACATCCTTTTTCGAGTCATTTCCAATCTTTTCAAACAATTGAAGGGGACAGACCTAAAAGAATGATCAGCTAAGCAGAGATTAAAAAGAAATTTTGATAAAAGGCCAACATGAGATTTTAGGCAAATAGCCAAACAATAGTTCAAAGAATTGAGTCACATTGTGATAACAAAACTCTCTCCTTTCCGTCTATTTAGTGTAAATAACGTTTCTAAGTTCTTATAGTTATAGAAATAAAAAACGGGAATAGAATTGATCTAAACCTTCCTTAATTTAGCAATAAATAATATTCATTACAGACTAATGGAAAAATATAAGAGATGCATTTCCAAAAATATTATACTTCTTATCATTCATATTCATCAAGGTTGTGATATAAATGCATTATTTTGATCTGTTGCCTGTTTCTGCATATTGCTAATAATTGTAATGATAACTCAATCCCAAAACTCTTACTATCTAGAAACTAATGGTTATTATACATTAAAAATTAAATTTCAATCTTCATACATATTTTTGTCACACTAAATTATGATAGAGTGGCCAATAAAAGGCTTTCATGCACAAAAATATAATACAAAAGGATAAAATTTGGTAGGGTGACTAGAATGAAAACATAAATTCAGGAAGAAGAAGGAACCATGTAAAACTGACTGTTTAAGCGTTCGTTACTGTGATGTATCAAATTGCTCTGGTATTTAAAGTTCATTAGATACATTACAGGAGTGATGTATTTTTTTTTAATGCCAATATTTACAATATTCTGGAAATGACATCATATGCAACTATTTGAAATTTCATTGGAGATTTTATATAATAGCAACTTGAAAGGTACATGGGGCATGCATAGGTGATTTTTCAAAATCCTTTTAGGGGTACCAAGGTTTGAAGACCACAGGTCCAGAGGCTGAGCCCCTACCAGTGTGAAATTTGGAGTCTTGTCTCTCTGGGAGAGGACAAAGGGTGGGAAGGGGAGGGGAGGGAAAAGGTGGGAAGCAGGAGCAGCTGCCTCACCTCCAGCCAGGGAGAGCCCAAAATCCCCAAACCCCAATTCTTTAAGTCCTGAGCCCTGGCTCCCCACCCTGCCCTGTGGGCCAGGAGTAGTGGGACTGAAAGTGTGATGAGCTAAAGGAGGATCTCAGCCCCCCCCCCCCCCCCCCCCGTTGCACAGATGCCCTCATGCACAGAGTGCTTGGGGGGGGGCAGTGTCCCCCTCCCCCCCACCTCCCCACGGCTGCCTCTCCTCTCCCATCTTCCCTGAACAAGGCACTATCTTGCTCTTTTCCACAGAGAGACACCCACTCCCCTGCAGGCCCAGGGATGGCACTGCTCTGGGTTAAAGAGGAACTCTGAGCTCTAGAAGGCCCCTCAGTTCTCTGCATCTAATCACACAGAAAAGGAGCAGCTGGTGGTTTGCAAAGACCTCACAGAAGCCCGCTTCGCTCCCAGAAGTTCAAAACGGCTCTGCTCCCGCGACTCTGACAAGGTATCAAGGAGACAAAGTGACCCATATTTTCCAGGTAAAGAAACCACAATGCAGCGAAGGTGAGAAAACACCGATTCACGGGGTGTGATATTTCTGGAACAAATGGAAGGATTCAAGTTCCCTCCACAATCGCTAATCTGTGTGGGCCAAGTCGAAGTCTGTTAATGTCCATGAGAAGGGCACTAGCTTTCTGGAGAGTTGTAAAAGCTTCACGACGCACATTAATGGCAAAACAGTTTAATCATAAAGCTTGCCATTTATCATCAGTGTCATTTTTTTTAAGTTTATTCAATTTTAATCTTTCTTGATTGCACATAGAACCATATAAAAGAATCTCCATGTGCATTAAGAAAAAGACGGAAAGCTTAACGTGTGCCCTCTCTTCCCCCCCTGGGAATTCTTCTGGTCACCCTCCTACCCCAGTGACTGCCTCTGCCCCTCTGCTCTGCATGTCCGAGCCACTCATCAGCCAAGGCTGGGGGTCACCTTGACCATGCCCCCAGCAGCAGCCCAGCAGCCAGCACCACCATCTTTACAATCACTGCCCCCCTCGTTCCAGAGGGCCTGGGGTTTTCACACACATGGGCTGCACACAGACACATACGCCCGTGTATCCGGAAGGGGAAAGTTTAGATGAACCTATGTGAGTGTCATTGTGCACGCAGGTAGGTAGGGTCCTTAACACAAACACGGGCCTGTTGACCATGCCCCGATCACACATGGCTCTTGGAATCTCCCTTGGATGACTCCTGAAGTAAATGGCCCAAACCTAGGAGGAAAGATGCAAAGTCCTCCTCAAATGTATCCTGTCTCCAAGGCACCAAAAGTAAGTGGTTCCACTCTAAATCATTGACTCACTCTGCAGATAACTTCAAAACTTCAGAAGGACATGACTGTCCTTCCCGAATTAACACTTTGCACTCTCTGCTCCCCGACCCTGGTGGCTGGGCTCTCTTCATAGCTCCCTCCCCATGTATGACGGAGGCCACCAAAGCAGTCTGCCTTGCAGATCGTCCCCTATTCTACCCACCCTCCCCCTGTCCCTGATCGTTTCTCCTTATTTTCCCCACTTGGCTATTCTGAATTACAGACACCGTATTTCCAACCAGCTTTTCACCCCTCTGCCTAGCCCTATTGGCCCATTCTCCAGGCATGCTGCTTTGGTGTGAGAGCCGTATTCCGTCCAGGGTGCTCTCTGGGGGACCAGCCTTACTGCGTACTTGCCCCCACTCCATCTCCCCAAATCCAACATTCGTTGGAATCCAGAACTCCAAAGGAGAAAGTCAATGCTAAAGCTTTACCTCAGGAACGTACAGAGTAGGAAAGATTTTGGCATTGACCTAGCCTGCCTCTAGCCAGAGAACCTGGTTTAGAAGAGAGGCAGTGACTTGCCCAAGGTCACTAAGAAGAGGAGATGGAATGGAAGTCCCCTAGACTCTTGCTTTTGTTTTCAGTGTAAATGTATTCTTGGAAGGAAAAAAAAATACACACACACACACAGGGATGGAAATCAGAAATACACTAGTCTTACAAAGTTTAAATTTTAGTTCTATAGCTTCTTTGTGTCCTTCCTGTTGTGTTTAGAAGTCGGGTCACCCAGTAGAACCCTGTTTCCCCAGTGGTGTGGGTGAGGCCTTAGGGATGTATTAATCTGAACATTCCTCTGATTTATCTCTACAGTATGGGTGTGTACAGTCACAGAAGCATGTCTGTCCATGGCTTCACCCCAGTTCTAGAAATTCCATGGACGAAACACATAAGACCCTGGGATTTTCTATAGTGACATCGGACTTCTGACTTCACAAAGCAGAACTGTTTGCCTTCTTTTTGCCTCCCCTTCTCTTCTCAATATATACAGTAGGATGAGCCATAACCTTGCTTCTGCTAGACACAAAGAGAGGACCTCAGCCCTGGGTCGAGGAGGCCGTTGGGATTCTCTGGAGGGGAGGTACAGAGGAGGCTCACAAAGGCATCATTATAGGCCTGCCCCCCCCCCCCCAGTGGGCCTTTGTGACAGTTTATGCAAAAGGCATCCATTTAGCAGAATCTCAGTGGAATGGCTGTTTCAGACTGAGCCTCTAGCCCCAGGATTAGGAAAAACCCTTGGAGTCTTCCAAAAATACAAGGAGTTTAAGAGCCAAGCTGTTCGGCAGTGTGAGCCTCTATCATAAATAGGCCCATTGTGATTCTCCCCAACTCTCTCACCTAGAGCTGCATCTGCCAGAAGCAAGTTCTCAGATGGAAGGGCCAGGAACACATACCTTCTATCACTCCCCCTTTTGTTTCCTCCTTTCTAAATCCTGTCTAAATGCTGGCCCTCATTCAGAGACCTCACTGTCCTTTATCACCCCCAAGCAGTATTTTTTTTTAATAGAGCAAAGAGTGCAAGTCCAAAGATGTAGGTTGAAAAATAACTTGTCCTTATTTTCTTTTTACGGATGCCTAGACGTGGAGCGTCCTGGCTGCATTCAGATCTTCCAGGGGAAACCATCGTGATCTTGGTAAGAGCTCAAGGCACTGAACAGAGCTGGAGGTCTCACTTCAGCTGAGACCCATGGATCACTCTGGATCTAGACTGATCCACCCAAACCCCAAGGGCTCCCCAAACACTAACAGGTAAAGGGAAATGGGAGAATAGAGCCTTCTTGTGATAAATCTAGATTCTTACTGTACCCTGCTTAGCTCTGGCTGTGCTCCCAAGGGACTGATTTAGATTCAGACTTATTTAGCAAACAGAAGAAACTCTCTTTCAGATGAGATTGGCTTTGCTTGGGATTTAATGGCAAAAAGAAATCTAAAAAATATGATGACTGATGTTGAAAATGTGTGTATAGGATAAGGAAACAGACAATCTGAAGGAACAAAGGGGATAACGTATAACTTAGCTAATGCCTTTTACTAGCTAAGGAACCTTAGGGAACTCATTTAACCTCCAGAAGACTCACCTTTCTTATACGGAAAAGAATAAACTATATAGAACATGTACAGAAACTCAGGGAGATATTAGAAGAAACAGAAGCATGCAGGGTTTTCGTATACACATGTACAGATGTGTATACACCATCTTCCAAAGTGCTAATTTCTTAGTGTTCATGCTTATTGTGCAGCACTTCCCGGTTTTTTTTTTTTTTTTCCAGAAATTTGGACATTCTGCTCAATGTCCGTTACGACAAGACACCATTCCTGAATTATGCGTAATGAAATCAGCTCAGGGATGGAATGTCAGCAAGAGCATGGTAGAAAGGGGCCAAGCAGGATGTGAATCCCATGGATACTCCAGATCCTTCTCCTTGTGGGTTTTGTGGGTTCAAGGCAATTCCACCTACAAACACTGGGAACAGGTTTCCAGGATCATTGTGGCTGCTGACTCTGATACTTGGACTACTGGGCTGTTTACAAAAACAGGGTCTCAACACCCAGGAAGAGCAGCTAATGCGAGTCTCTGAATAGAGGAGACTGAGCTGGTTAGTATAGTCTATGGTTAGCATAGTCTATCGTTAACATAGTCTATGCGGTAGAGTTCAATGACTTGGTTTCCTGTGTGTTGGGCCTCCTGGCAGGAAAAAGAAGGAAAAACAAGATGATTTGAATTTAAAAAGCAAAGAAAAGAGAAGGGATCTCTTTCCTCAAAAGGCAGACCGAGCTGTAAATTGTCTCCTCCAGCCATCTTCTCAGTGACATCAGTAACCAGAAAGTGTATCCCATTGATTGAATACCCATCAGCCTGAAGATGACAACATCGGATTCCTTAATCACAATCCGAGTTTTAGGACATCATCCTCCAAACCTGAGCCTTCTGTCCAAGCCCAGCGGGGACCAGAGCTGACTTGTACCAACGGCGGAGAAAGAGCTTTCCCAGTAAGTGACAAAATATTCTCCCTTACTAGCCCGTGAGGTCCCATTTCTAAGTAAGCTCAGGCCAGGGGCCCACCTCTTAGCTTTGGATGAGGAACTGGACTGCTTGGCTTTCTTAATTGAAAACGTTTCTTTTGAATTCCAAGATCCTAAGAGCCCCGCACAGGGGACCTGCCACTTGCAAAGTCTGTGATGGGGATGGCATGCTGCGATCATGGGAGAACATGCCTGCGCATCCCCTCCTGGGGCCCCCCATCAGCTGCCCAAGAAGCAGGCAGCCGCTTCTCCTCACCTTCATTTACATCCAAAAGACTCTGGGAGGGCTGATTAATGGAAGACTGTTTATAAAGCCTAGTCAAGGGTATGAACAGATTCTTGAGGGGCATCTGGGTGGCTCAGTGGGTTAAATGTCTGCTTTCGGCTCAGGTCATGATCTAGGGCCCTCGGTTCAAGCCCCACATCTACCTCGGGCTCCCTACTCCTCGGGAGTCTGCCTCTCTCTCCCCCTGCTCTTGTGCTCTCTCTCTCTCTTCCTCTCAAATTAATAAATAAAATCTTAAAAAGAAAAGAAAGAGAGAAAAAGAAATGACTCTTGACAGTGTTAACATAGAGCATTATTTCCAACAGTGACAGGGACTTCTGCCCTGATCTGACACCTGTCACCATGAGGGGCTGCTTCTTAACTGTGTCCAAAAGACGTTTTGCAGCTGTGGCCTCCCCACATCCCTCATCGTGATGATTCCCGGAGTATGACGTGGTTTGTGTATCTTTCATCTCTCTGGGCCACAGGTTAGAAGGAGGCAGGTGGCTATGGGTCTGGGCTGGTGGGGAGGTAAACTGAGGCAAGGCCTGACATCCATGCCAAAATACACTATGCACACTCTGTTCAGTGCACGGACAAGATGTCCTATTAGAAAAGCTGGTAGGTACAGAAAACGTCCTCCTAACGGGAACTGAAGGCAGCGCGCCCCTAAGCAGATCTTAGAGTAGGGGGCCCATAAACATCGAGATACACAGACGAACACACAGCTACAAACTCATATAGCCACGTCACTTCAGGAAATCAGCTAACCTCTCTGAGCCTCAGTTTCCCCATTGGTTGAACATCAACTGCTCTCCACCTCCTAAAATGAAAATGATTGAATAAAACAACCCACATAAAGCAACTGACATAGTATCTGTTAACCAGAACTGGGAGCAACACTTGCTATGGCGAAAACAAGGCTCTCTTACAAATATTTGTGAGAAGCAGCCTCGAGAAGGGAACAGGTTTTGAATCTCTGTGTGTGCGGGTAGAAGGGGTATTTGGTGGTGGTGGACATTTAGGCTGGATTAGGAAGTAAATTTCCAGTGTCCTTGGTCATAGCTCTTTCCACGCCTGCTTACCCTGAGGAAGGAGACGTCTCCTCCGGTTTTGTGCTATGATAATCAACAAACCAGACCTTTGCCCCCTTCCCACTCGCTCCCCCCACCTGCCCTGTGCCCTTCACGAGGCATTCACGGTCCCCTGGTTCCAGTGCTTGGAGCAAGTTGAACGGATCCGCCAAGAAGGCACGGCTGTAGCTAGAGGTAAAGTCTGCGACTTCCAAACCACTCCAAATTAATCATTCTAGCTGGAGGGAGATGCGGGCCTTTGGGCCCCCCTTTTGTTTTATTAACTGCCAACTGAAAATGCCAGAAATAGCTGGGGAAGGAGCGTAAAATGGGGGACAGGGAACACTTTGCATATTTTAATTACTTCAGTAAACAATACACACCACAACCTACAGGCGCCGGCTACATCCCTAGGCAAAGGAAAGCTGGAGGAGCATCATGGGACAGGACTCCTTCCACGAGAAGCTGCCTTATCCAGCTTCTCTGAGCTGAAGCCAAGTTTCCTGTCCACCTGCTAACTCATCTAGAGCAGTTCCTCATAGGGCCAGGAGATGCAAACGTTAAGCGCCTTTTCACACACCCAGCGCTTTCTGGAAAATTCAGAGCACTGCTACACCCAACGGAAAATGGGATTCTTCTCTGAGTCATGAAATAAGACCCTCTAATTCTGAAGGAAGTTCCTTTGGCACCCAGGAGGACAGAGGCCACAGATCACTTGCTGGATCTCTGGCCAGACCACAAATGTGAAAGGGCAGATAGAATCCCCCACCTTCAGTTAAAGCCGGGGATTCGACTTAGAAAACATGATGGGATGATGTCCTCAGGGCAGCCTACAGATGCCTGATAACAGCAGCTGAGGCTCCTGTGAACTGCGAAGTGAGTCATAAACAGAAGTTACTACCACTACTTTTTTAATGCATTGCGGGTCCCTAGTTAGCCCTAGTTAGCCAGTCCCCTGAGAAGTTCCAGGAAAGGGGTATTAATTAACACAATCACACAACCTACACGGTGCCTAGAGATGCCTCAAAGCATTCTAGGAGGGAGGAAGCTGGAAGCAAGATCTGGCCCCATGGAATAGGGTGCAGAGAGCCCCGGACCAAGACTCAGGTCGTCTGAGCTCTCGCTCCAGTGCTGCCAGCATGCCCCTCTCAGCTTGGGCACCCTCTGCTTCCTCCTGCTCTCCTGCTCACATCTGTAACGATTACACTGCCAGAGCAAAGGGCTGCAAAGATTCTTCTGCATTGGAAAACTGCTTGAGATTTTCCAAAGCCAAATGTTCCCGTCTGAATCAATACGCTGAGAGAACGGAACAAAAGCTCGTCTCAAGACCCTCTCTGGGGTTGGTAGCCTGAGTTTCCAGAGTGGCATGTGTATGCATGTGCGTGTGTGTGCATGTGTGTATGTGTGTGTGTGTACATGTGTGCTGCAAACAGGCCAACAAGAGCAATGGGCCAGAACCCAGAAGCCCCGGGGCCCTGACTGAGGTTTACATCATACCACCTGGTTCATCCCTGGGCCCCGGAGTCTCATCTGTAAAACTGGTAGGGTGAGGAAAAGGGCTGGGCTTGTTGGCCTTTAGGCATCATCTGCTTCCAAAGTACAAGAATTTGGGGAGGCAGACACTGGATGACCTCTGGCTGCCCCTCCTGGCGCTGTGAGGTTAGAGCTCTGAGACCCATGAGTTTCACACAGCCCACTATTCTGCAACGGGACCCCAGAGTGCCTCTTTGCAGCAAAGGGTGTGAGCCAAGGGTGGTCTCAGATGA
Source organism: Mustela erminea (assembly GCF_009829155.1). Lineage (NCBI taxonomy): Eukaryota > Metazoa > Chordata > Mammalia > Carnivora > Mustelidae > Mustela > Mustela erminea. The sequence continues at coordinate 7,278,807 of NC_045618.1, read as the reverse complement.
AAGGCAAGGAGAAGCTTTCCCCCCACACAGCATCTGGTATCCCAAGCCATAACCTGAGGCTCGCAGCTGTGAGTGCCTCCTTCTCCCTTTGCATAAACAAGCCCTACCTCTTGGCTTGCCCTTCAAGGTCCAAAGGCGAGGGAAGGCTGCTCCGAGGATGAACCCAGGAGAAAGTCTTAAATGCTAAGCCAGTAATCACAGTTGGGTAGTTTGGTTTTTGTTTTTTTGTTTTTTTCCCCAAAGACGTTCCTACTCGATTATGCACATTCCTGTCTCTAAAAGCATGGAAGGAGGTTTGGAGCAAGTGGACATCTTGTTTTTAGGCTAATTGAAACTGGGTGAGGAATCTTTCTCAGGGTCACCTGGTTGGTGGGTCCCCCAGAGGTGGAGCGAGGCTAAGTCTGGGGTAGGTGATTCCAACAGTTGAGGCCTCCTCTGGATTTCTCATAACAGGCAGAAAGAGATGCTTTCAGTATTCCAAGGTTGAGGCTAGAGGTGGAAGGCTTGTCTCGGGGACAGAGCAACTTGCTTAGTGCCTAACCTCTGCCAGGATCTGTGCTAAATGAATTAAAACGCATTGCTTCCTTCAGTCCTCCCAATGTGCCTTGACTGTAGAAACGTCTTATCAACAGCCTTGTGCAGAGGAAGGAAGAAAAGGGTGAAGCAACTTCGGTGAGTTCAAAAGGCTGCAGAGTGGAAGATCCAAGCCTTGTGCCTACCCGAGGCTGATTCCAAAGCCAACAACACTCTTCTCGACCACCGACTCAGAGCTCTTACACACACCCAAGGTGAAAGAAGACTCTCTGGGATGTTAAAAGGCATATAAATGGATGGGTTGAGGTGGCAGATTTGGGAAAGTGTGATAGGAATCCTAGACTTTATTTCTATAAAAGCACCCATAAAAGCTGAAAAGGGCCTTTTCATTCAGAAATAACTAAATCTGCAGCTATCACGAACGAAGACAGGAGCCTACATCGGCCCAGAGAGGGCTCATCAAAATGACACAAGGAAACACCGAATGGTCCTCATAGAGAGACTGGAGAATGCAGTCCGTGGTGGGTGTTGCTTCCTTAGTCCTTCCTCTGCAGCTTCTCCAGCATAAAGCCTGGCCTACCTCAAACAACACCAATCATTTCGTGCCTGGTCACTGGGGCTCCCAATGGCAAGGCATCTCCAGGGCAGGCAAGTCTTTGTCACTGAACATCAAGGCCCCAGATCCCCTGCTCAGCCACTGAGGCATTTTATCATCATGATTTCCAAAATTCATCAGTCTTGATGGTTTGGGAATCTATTTCCCCATTATCATCTCTTTCCCTGAGATCACTGTCTCAGGCAGAAAAAGGGGAAGACAGACAGAAGGAGGGATGGTAGGAAGATTGAGCGGCGATGGGAGGAAGGAGGGGGAGAGAGAGAGCAATGTATGGCAAGCCTGGGGATTTAGTCCGGTCTTAAAATTAGGCCACAGCAGAAATAAGTCTTAAATCTGGATTCTATGATTATGGACACAATACATTGCCTTTTTGCTTACGATGGATTGGATTAGGTTTCTATCACTTGCAGCTGAAAGAATCTTGATAGAACGCTGGAAAATTCGACTCTCAATTTAGTTTCTATCCCTAGGAATAAAATGTCTATTTCTAGAAATGAACCTAAGAAGAAAGACTCGAGAGAGATCCCAGAGGCCTGGATAGAAACCAACTGCCCACTGCAACATGCCCTCTCTCATCCGCAGAATGACCTTTTCTCCTTTCCCACCCTGTATGGTGGCACCACATACCCGGGCTTCACCAGCCATAAAGCATTACAGGGACACAGCCTACAAACATGGGGCTCAGAGACCTGCACTTGTACTGAAAGCTTTCCTTGCATGGCAGCATCCGCCCACACACAGGCTTCTTTAGCCCAGAGCATTAGGCTGGAGGTTACATTAGACATCTACTTTCCATTAGGGCTAGCCACAAGTGCCAGGATGGGAGGAGGCCACAAAAATCAGAGGAACCAACTAATGCTCAAGAGAGACCCAGCTGACGCGGCCAACAGAGATAGCGGAACTCATGTGATCTAATCCCCTCCAGCATCCCCACACAGGAGGTCCTGTCGCAATTCTTCCGGACAAATGGGTTTCTCATGAGTCATTTGTCCCAAAAGAATTGCAGGAGCAAACAGACTTGACCAACTTTGAAGATAAAACCCAGAGTGAGGAGTACAGAATCCCATCACAAAGATGATAGGGACCTTCCTAATGAACCGTCCTGGATGGCACATCTGGAACAATGCCCCTCCCTTCACTGTCCCCATCCCTGTGAATCTCTCAGCCCCTTCACCGGAAGACCTGGGCTCAACCCCATTCCAGGAAACTTCTGTCTTGCAGTTCTGGGAGGTTGCTCTGAGAGGAGACCTCTATTTTCAGATCATCAGAGAGCAAAATGTTAAGGGAGCTATGAGTTTGAAGATTAATTACCATTCAAAGGGCAGAGTTCCTAGCTCTGGATAAATCTCCAGCTGAGAACTCAAAGGACTAGCTCTGGGAACACCAGCTGATGTCCCTGAACCTATAAGGACATGAGGTACTGCATAATTAAAAGGCATCTTCCACAGGACAAGGTATTGGGTTCTCTGGCCAAGAGGCCATCATAACCATCATGAACTTCAAGGCTCGGGAAGCAACAGAAGGTAGAAAATCACAGTCTTCACCATTAGGGCTGTGAAACTATCAAAGTCCTAGCGTGTGTTAGAATACTCGCCGGCTCATAGACACTCTGCTGCACCCTGTCCCAAACCATGCCCTCAGCGGCAGCTGAAGCACACCACTGCACAGAGAGGGGTGAAAACCCTCACCCAAAGTACCCATTGTATGGCCTGGGCAGGCAGAGATGCATAAATGTTCTCGGGTTCCTCAGCACAACTGGGCCCATTTGGGGAGAGACATATACCCTTGGGCTTCTGGTGCAAAAGGGTGTGTCCCTAGCCAGGTTTCTAAGGAGGTCTCTGGACTGGGGCACACTTGTGACTATGTGCTCTCACAGACTTCTGTCGAAGGCCTGGGCCCTGTCCTTCCAGCTGCACCTACACACTTCCTAGAATTCTGACAGACCCTGGATGTGTGAGTAGTAGGGTGAGCCTTCTGGAACCAGGGAAAGGAGGGATATCCTTGTCAGCTCGAAATAGAACCAGACTTTTCCAATCCTTACCCCTGTTCCCAACTGGGAGTCCACAGGGCACGGGGGTAGAATAGAGAAGCCAAATGATGCTGAGATGAGTTAACATCTTAGAAGAAAAGGTAGTTTACTTGCCCATTTGTTTTTTTGTCAGAAAGGCAAAAGACTCAGTGGGATAAGTCAGAGGAGAGTTCCCCATGGAGGCAGATGAAGGATTCTCTGCTCCCTAGCCCTGAGTAGCAAAATGATGGAGGGAAACTAGACAACAGTCCATAAGCAGTAAAGAACCAGGACTTGATGGAGTAGTCATAATCCAGTAGTTGGAAGACCACAGTGAGAGACATTCATATGCCTGGAGTATATACCTAAGTGACACTGACATTGTGATGATGAAGAAAACCCTTGGTAAATGACAGAGTAATAACTTCTCTCTACCTGTATGACACATACTGTGACACTGAAAGAGACACAGCCTTGACGTTCATTGAAATCTTTGGATAAATATGTTACAGAAGTCCAAGAAAATAAGAGTGTCGTAAGTGGAAATGCTCTCTCCTTTAGCATAAAAGGCAAACCAGAGAGTGTTATTGACATCTCAAAATAATTCCTCGCTTTGCTATAGCAGCTCTCTTGGGTGCATATAAATGATGGCTCGCTTGCCATATTGCTTTACCAGGAGCTTCTGCATAAAATGAGATGCTACCTATTTTTTTTTTCTGGGAAGTATATAAATGTTCATTACACATAAATACAAGGTTATGCGGTGAGATGGATGTTAAGTATAACCATAAGATATGGTCCAGAGACATCCTGCTTCTTGCTAATAGCAGTCCCAAGACTGGATGTGGTCATTCTGTGGATTCCATTCACAAAGGCAGGCAGGAAATTTAGGATTCTCTTCAAACTCAACTCTTGACTCAGACCCCTGTCAGAAAACCTTTATCCAGCCTCAGACCTCCACATGCATTCTCCCCACCCCTATTATCTACCCACAGACCCATGCACCGTCCCTCCTTCCAACGTGCGTGAAACCCAGAAACACTGACACACTGAAGTCCACTTCCACCTCTGCCTGGGATGGATGCCACAACAGGGAGACTTGCTCTCATGCCCCCCAAGTTTTCCATGCCTGTCCCCATTCCCGATGACAATGACGCACGGACAAGCAGGAGAAGTTGCTGTACATTCATGCACCATCAGCAAAGACATCAACAACCACCCCAACAATATCTATTGCTCCTGATCCAGCCATGCAAAGAAGCCCATTCACGGGACCTTGCGGGTACCCTAGGAAGTCCTACCTCTCCTTTCTTTCTCCCATTTCCTGCTAATGGGTCTCTTTGGGTGAATGCTAAGACTAACTGCTTAAGGCAGGATTTTAGATTCAGAGCTACCTAGGCTTCAATCCTGGCTCCACGGTTTTCCAGTGTTGGGTTTAAATGTCAGTGTTCTCCTCACTAAAATGGCTCTATGATAACCTCTTCATGGGAACAGTATGGATTAAATAAATTCACCTACTCCAAGTGTAGGTGTTCAGCAAAGTTAAGCCGCCATCCCTGACCAACCCCGAGGACACCAGATGGAAGAAGAAAGGCCCTGAAGATGTCCTGGATGGCCAGGGCAAGTCATAGACTGAGGGGCTTTCTATAAGATGCTCTCCCAAGTGGAGAGGCCCACAGGCTCACTCACTTTCTCAAAGTCTCTCCATCGTGTCAGTCAGAGGGGAAATCTAACTGTTGAGCAGACAAGGTAGGCTTCCAACACCACGGCCACCTGATTCTCCCTTCTCTATTTCTGTCATTCCGAGGTTTGTGAGTGTTCCTTGCTTTGGATTCAGAATGTCTAAATCTGACTTGTTTCAGAAAAATTTTATCCAAGTCCTGGGAGCCCTCCTTGGCTAAATTAAATCAACTAAATAAACTAAAATACATTATATTTTTAGGCAACTCAACTGCTTTGACCTCCCTGTCTAAACTTGTGTGCATGCACACACACACACATACTCACACACACAGATAGATACACACACACACACAACCATCACCACAACCACTACTACCACCAAGCACTTCTTTTTTCCTTCTGTGTTTTATTTTTTTCCTAAGGATCTACTATTCTCTTACATACTGTCTATTCTACTTTATTTTCTATTTCCCTTATTAAGGGCAGAGATTTTTGCCTATTTCAATCACACTTGTATCCCCTAGCTCACGATACATGGGTGTCCCAATTTACCAGGGAAGGTAACAGTTTATGTCTGTGGTATCGATTTAATTATTAATAGTTTCCTTTTTTCAGTCTCAGGGGTGTCCAAGTTTAGACAATCAAATATACAGAGTTGATTAATAATAAGTAGTTGTTCAATTTAATTAATAAATTTGACCAGCTTGATACTTAAATTAAACCTGTCAACTCCTCAAACCAAGAGTTTTACCCTGAGGTGAGTGAAATACATAGGATGTTTAAAAGCATGAGAAGAGATTGATTAATCTTGTATAATGGTCCTCCTCTAAATATTCTCACAAGGCTGGCAAACATGTTCATTCTGATAAACTCTAATTCTACACAGCTGTTAGTGTTGAAAAATCCTAAACTCTAATGCCATTATTAGTAACAGTGCCAAGAGGAGATACCTATAAAAACGTGATCCTGCTAGAACTTGGGAAGCTATGCTTAATTTACCTCCCTAGCCATATCACAGGAGAAATGAATGAAATTGGAAAAGTATCCCCATGCACCTGCCCATAAGACTGCAGCCTCAGGATAATATCACATATTAGAGACTGGAGGTTTTTCACTTCAAAATGAACTACATCACACCCCATCAATATTTGGAAACAGCATCTGGCCTGTGGGAAAACATTTCGAGATGGACGTGTGGGCTCCTGGACTGGGTAAGATTTTTAAGGCTGGATAGGTAAATTGTGTGGTTCTATTTTCCCAAATGGATCATTCCCCAAACAAAGGGAACAGCTCCTAGGCAAAAAGTGGAAGGAAGCCATCCAGTTCAGTCTGATGATTAAGGCAAGACAGATGGAACTTTGACTGATTCCACGTTATGTCCGTCTCCATGCCCAAAACTACAACAGAAATTAACATGGGGATGGTAAAAACTTTCCCCCCGATCCTCAGAGAGATGACTCAGTCATGGGGCTCTGTAATAACTACCCTAAACATTCAATTTCTTAGACAAGCTTCATCTAAGGTCAATAGGGAGACCTCTGGTTCAGCAGATCCTTGAGCCTATGTGGCATTCTCAGTTCCTTAAAGGGAGTGTAGGCACCCAACATGTGCGCAAAACTCAAGGTCACACTTCCTGAAATGCAAGAAAGCAGCCAAACCACCGTCCATGCAGAGCCTCCAGCCTCCACCACACACACAGGCTTGGACAGAATCCTTGGCAGCCATTTGAACTCGGGCGTTTCTCCCAGATGTGCACCTAATTTTAGCAGACTATGGCCCCTCCCACCCCCACCATGCTTCCTCCCCATGAGACATCCCAAGCACATCGATGGCTTTGGCAGGAAACTTCCATGGAAGTGAAATGATGTCCCTCTGCTGGGAGGCAGGGAAGGAGAGGAGGGAAGCAGCCCTGGCCCATGGAAGTTCCTCTCCAAAGTCTGCAAGCTGTCCGTCTGGGTGTGGACTGCCCTGCCCAGCCCCCTGGCCCCAGAAACAAAATCCAGACTCACTGTGGAAGCTGCTGGCGCTGCTAGCCTCTGGCGCTGCCATGACACGCTGATCGGGCCCTTCTGGCATGGCCCTTCCTGACAGTGAATGGAGGAGAGAGCAGGGTAGGGGAAGAGAGAAGAGAGGATGAAGGCAGAGGAAGAAAGCATGGAAGGATGAAAGAAGGGAGGAGAAGGAATGGGTATATCTTTAAGTGAACGGCAAGTCTCTCCTGGCCACAGCCTCCAAACGCCTCTCACACCAGTGGGGGGAAAGGCTGACAGCATCAACTCAGCTCCACGGTCCTCACTCAGGGGTCCACCCAGAGAGGCAACCCACAGCTCAGCAGGCACACCATCACACCACTCTTAATACACGGTGCCCTGCTGTCTTCCTTCTGGTTTTCTACCAAGATCCAACTGGCTTCCCACCAAGGGCTCAATTCTACTTCCAACAAGATGAGCCTCCCAGCCAACTACCACTCTGAAAGAAGTGGGTTTTATCCAGAATTTTCACCTCCTTAATTCCAAGACATAGCACTTCTCCAAAGTTTCTGAGGGAATATTGGTCGTTCCTATCTCCAGCAGAAAAATCACTGAATTCACCGCTACTTTCAGGGCTTCCTTCCCAGATCCCCTTTCCCACCTGTCTGGTTTGGAAAGGAGGTGAGCTAGTTGGATGTCATCTGGGTGGATCCTCAGCCTTCCTCCTTGCTGTCAACAGAATCAGTGTGTATGTTCTCCATTACCACTTGGGAAAAACTCATTCCCCTTGAAATGCCTCTTGAGAAGTCAGAGAAGTGGGTACATTAGGTGGCCTTCGAGAAGGGACATTCAGTGACTTAGCAAAAGCATTTCTCAAGTGCTTCTTGTTCAAAAGACAAGAGACCTAGCCCCTGCTCTCAGTCAAGCCAGAGGCAGAGAAACATCAGAAGGACCCAACAAAGAAGCATGTTCATGAAGCATCGCATTTTGGTGCGTAAACCAATAGGATGATTCTGGGGAGACCATCCAATGAGCAAGTGAAATGGGACCACTAGGTTTTGATGATGGTGAGGAATAGAAAGAAGAAAGAGAAATGAAAGAACAGGAGGTAAGTTGAGAGAAGATGTTATGGGCTGAACAGTGTCCCCCCCCAGAATTCATTATTCTTAAGTCCTAGTACCTCAAAGTCAGAAACGTAATTAAGGTAAAACAAGATCATGAGGGTGGGTCCTAATCCAATGTGACAGGTATCCTCACAAGAATGGAGGATTTGGACATAGATGTTCACAGAAGGTAAAGGATGTAAAGACATGGGGAGAAGATAGCATCTACAAGTCAAGGTGAGAAGCCTGAGAAGATACCAACCATGTGGATACTTTGGTCTCAGACCTCCAGCCTCCAGAACTGTGAGGAAATAAGTTTCTATTGTGTAAGCCACCCAGTCTGTGGTATTTTGTTACAGCAGCCCTAGGGAATGTATACAGAAGGTCTCAGGCAACATTGGAAATGAGTGAGTGCCACTGAGGAATGGCGGGTAGACTGGCTGGGATGGAACGGAAGGGTTTTCTTGTGGGAGCAGTCAAGAAACAACATGGCAGGTGCCTGAGGGCCCTGGAGGCCAGGGTAAGAAATTTGCCACTTTGGGAAATGAGGATTCACTCAAATCTCTTAAAGCAGCAGCTGGGGTGATGGAAGGTTCATGGAGCATGGGTAGGATGACTCTGAGTCTGAAGGTGCATGCATTGATCCAAGAATTGGTCTGGTCAGGGAGTGTACCAGGGCAGTTCCTGCCAACACACAAAGGAAATGTGACCCTGGAGTAAAGACAGAGCAGGAACAGGTAAGGAGTCAAGTACAAGTGATGAAGAGGCAGATTCCAAAATGACTCAACTTTGGGAAACATCCCAAGAGGGTTTTCACTGATGCCAATGGGCTCTTTGAGAAGCAGGAGGTGGCCATGGTGACTTTTACCTCCAACAAGGCAAGTTTGAATCACCAGAGAATTCTCCATGGGAGGCTAAAAGCTTAAGCAATCAAAGAGAGAAGAGGTGGAGGCTAAAAATGTAAATCTGAGGTTTCCCAAAGTTGATGTCCAAAATAGCAGGACCAGAACACAGAAGGAGACGAAGAAGAGAAACCAATGGACGAGGTAAAGCATGGCTGGAATGGGGAGTCCATTGTGAAGCCAGGCGTCATGAGGGCACTGAACAAGAATGCTAAGCAGCGAGGGAGCAGAGGGTAGAGAAAGAATGGGGCAGCTATTAATAATGTCATTCAACAGATAGTTCAGAAAAAGATTAGAGTTCTTAGAGGAAAGGCATTTGAATTTTTCCAAGATGAGATAGTGACCCCCAAAATCTAGAGTCAATGAAGTGGTGAGATCAGAAGCCCAAAAATTAAGACAGAAGATAAGATGACCTATTTTAGTAGTTGAAGAGAGTTGGAAGGGGCAGAAAGGTCAAATGAAGATTTTTTTTCTTTAATGTAGAAGAGATGGGTTTTCAAGCAGTAAGAAGGGAGAGTAGCTTCAGGATTTCAGAGCAGGACACAGGCAGAGAGAGCAGTGGGCTAGAGAGGGCAGGTGACAGATGGTGAGGCGTATGGGAAGTGAGAAAGAAAGCACACGTGTGAATTTGTAGATATGAAGGGTGAAATATTTCATAGCATCCCAGAAATATATACTTGACACAGCTCCTTGCACATGCATAATAATGGCTCTTTAAATGACTTTCCTGCTTTGTCCTACCTAAGCACCTTCTATTACGGAGGGGACTCAAGATCTCAGAATTGGGAAAAAAGCAAACTTTGAGGTCATCTACTGTAACCTCATGATCAACACATGTGTCTCTATAACATCTCTCAAATGTGGTCATCGGGATTTCCTGGAAAATCACCGAGGAAGAAGAACCCACTATCTTACTGGGTGGGTTTGTTGCATTTTCACATAATACAGGTACGTGCCTGGGGCACTGAGCTTTACCACTCTAGAGTTTTCCAGTCCTGCCACATCTGTGGCTCAAGGAACACACTGCAAAGCCCATTTACCAGACCAAAATGGTGGAGGACAATTCCCTGGAGCATCTCTGAATGGGATAAAAGCTGGTTTTGTGATTTCTGATTGTCCCAAACTGCAGTGCCCTGGAGTTTCATCCCAGTTCAGTCATTCACCAAGAGGTGTACCTGCCTCCTTGTGCATTTCACTTAGCAGACATTTGCAGATAGCTCCCATATATCAGATACAGAGTTAGGGGATTGGACAAATAAGGCCTGGAATCTTCCATTTCAGAAATTCTGAGCTACTATGAACAAGCAGGTGTTGATAGATGCTCTTGAGAAAACATTTTCACAATAAAAATGTAAAAAAAAAAAAATCACTTACTGCAGCATATTTAGAGGTATTAGGACAGCATTCAACATCCTCATCTCTGATGACCATCTTCCCTGCTCCCAGCATCTCTTCCCTACTCTACAGTTTCACTCAATCTGTGTTATGTTTTTGGGACTACTCTTGGCCCAAATCACCTTCCTGGTGCTGGTTTTAGTACCACCCTAGACACTCCCAAACTCCTTGAATTAAGTTTTCCTTGTTTTTTAATTAATAACCCCCAGTGTTTGCCTCCTTTTCCATAAATATCTTTGTCACAACCCCAACTAGCAAAAAAATCATGGAACTAGCCTATTACAGGCTCACATTTCTAACTCTAAAGTCTACCTAACCTCATAGAGACCATACTGTACTGGTACACTATTTATAACTTCTATTCAAAAAATGACCCCATGTTCCTTCAAAAACCTTATCTATGAATCAGAGCACTGAACCCAACACTGCTCTGCCCCAATTTTTTTGTGTAATCTGAAGAATACTAATTAATCTTCTGAACCTCAGTTCACTGGCCTGTAAATAGAAATAATAATCCTGGCCCAACTGACCTCCAAGTACTTTGATGATGATCAGAGAGAAGCCTTGGATCTGAGATGGGACACCAATATTCTTGCCTTGACTCAACCATTAAACAGATGCATGAACTTGAGAGACACCTGCTCTCTCTTTCTCTGCGGTTCAATGTCTCCATCTGTTAAATAAGTGGGTTTGACAAGATGATCTCCAAGTTTATTTCTAGCCAGGAATTTCACAAATTTGCCAGCATAGATTGGTTACCCAAATTTTACCCAGGAATTTAACAAGGACTCTCACAAAATACTCATGAACAAAGAGGTCAGTGTGTGAAGAAGAGTCCATAGAGGGACCATATTCCAAGAATGCTGATAACTGGATCAACACTGCTTGGGAGCAAGACTCCAGCAGCAAACCTCTTGAGTTATTCAACGTTCTCCAAAATTAAAAATATGCTGAAAGTAATTGCTGGTACATTGCTAAAAGTTGCAGGTGGCACAGAACTGGGAGGAAAAGCTATATCTAGACCACAAGGAAATCTTGGCAGAGGGGAAGCAGATCTACCAAGAACAGCATAAGGTCTTAAAAAACAAAAACAAAACCCACCACTACCAACAAAAACATTTAGAGGAAGAGTGAGAAAATGCAAGTAGAAGATAAATTAGGAAATTGGGATTCCAGTCTCATCTATGTGAACTTGAACATGTAAACCCAATTCAGGCCCACCTGGCAAAGTCCTCTCTCTGTGCACAATCCTTCAACACAGATGTATTCAATAAACTCACACTAACACCTTATTAGATCCCTCCAACTCTGAGAAGCTAAGGTTTGGGCATGACTAAAGGGTTCCAGGAGAATCCTTGAATTGAGAGCACAGATTGGGATAGGATATGCTAGGACTGGGACAATATCACATAGGTACCACTAATTCCCTTCCCTATACCCATGGTAGGTATCACCAATTAATCCCACATGCTTTTTTATTGACTCTAGATACAACCACCAACTTCTTTGCTCATTCTATGCTGAGCAACCACTATCAATCAGAATTGGTACCTGAGGTCTACTAGCCATCCCTGCAGCATATAATACTTGGTATCAAGGCAATTCAATTTGCAAGCAGTAAGTCCTGCTTTAGGTATAAAAGCAACATGGAAAGCATTGGGGATTCTAATAGTAAAGGAACTCCTCTCTATTTAGAAATGAAGAATATACAATGGTCTCTTTAAGATCAGCATGAAATGGATGAAAACAAGAATATATGCCCAAGGTCATCTCAAAGAGTCAAAGAGATTGAGTGGCTTCCAAGCCATCTTTGAGGAGGGGTATTGGCTGGTCATAGAGACCTGGAAAGGGAGTAGACATGGAACTGGATGGTGGAAATGTTTATCCCCTTCTGGCTTCGGTCAGGAGAGTGGGATGGATTAGGGCAGAAGACTTGCAGTATTTCTGAACCTACTAGGAAGCCAAGGAATCAGTCTTTCATAGCTGGATGCTACTGATAATTTGTCTCATCTGACTTTCTTGCTCTGACTTCTTCTTTAAGCAACCTTCTCAGTATGATAAAGCTTCCCACACAAACTGACTTACTGGGAGTGAATGCTTTGATCATATAGCCTTTGAATAATCTGGCCCCCTGTTAATAGATTGTTCTTCAGGTGCTAACTGCAGTCTCACGGGACTTTTAATTATGTGAGACATTCCCTCAGGCATCTTCACTGATAAGCAGATGTTTGGCCCTTCGGTGGGGAAGCAGATCCAGATACAGATGTATCTAACCAGAGTCCCCACACAGTGATTATTGGTGTACGGCAAGGGGGGACTAACAAGCATCCACTTAAAATGGATTAAATGCTTAGGCCATTATTCCTTACCCATTATAAATATTTGACATAGAATTATATATATATAATTAAGCACTTTTATTCAACAGCATCATAAAAACAGTAGGTTCCTTTGCTTTCAAGGAAATTTAGGGTATGTAGAACTACAGGACATGCATGGACCCAAATAACTCAAGGACATGAATAAATAAGGAAATAGAAAGATCGGGAGGCTGGGGGTTGACAACCACTGGATGAGAAAATGATCGACTTCAAGAACAAACTGGACCACAAATCAAAGGTCCATCCTAGCTGTAGAGGCCAAAGAACACGACTCAATGGGGAAAAGGTAGCCAAGGTTGTCATGGTGATTGGCAGAGTGGGAGAGATGGCATACTGACCACCTCTGCCAATCAGGGATGGGACGTTGATAAACTTGGCTCTTTATTTTTTTTTTTTTTCCCAGAGTGTACATGATAATTTACTAAGCAGATTATACTGGTGGCACTGGTGGTAACAGTGGTGATGGTAGTAGTGATAAAACCAAGCCAACATTTCAACAGCTCTTGTCTATCCATGATCTCATGTTATACATAAGAGTGAGCAGTGATCATGCTACTGCTTATGACAATTAAGAGAAAAAGCAGGGCTAGACTTGAACCAGCCTTATGTAGATCTTTGTATATTGATCTTTGTATATCTAGATCTTTGTATAGCTAGACTTAAACCAGCCTTATGTATATCTTTGTATATATATCTATATCTCTATATAGATATAGATATATCTAATATCTCTATCCATATCTTATCTATATCTCTCTGTAGATAATTGTCTGTATCCCCAAGGCACTAGTGCACATGGTGCACATGACCACAAAATCTTCCCTTGGGGCAACAGGGGATGGCACACACTTAGGAACCTGGAGAATGGGCTCTAATTCTGAAGACCTTTGTCAACCATAGAATTCACAGTCTATAGTTATCAAAAGTTAGCTCCTAATTTGACCTACCAATTTTACAATGGGAAGCTCTTCTCTTGACCAAATACATGCTTCCTCTTTCCTTCTGGACTTCTGAGAGACAAACCCAAATGTCTAAGCCAGTCGCAATGGAGTAAGTAGCTTTGTTTCTTGTTTCCTGGACTCCTCGCCAGACTCTCCTCCCCTCCAATTTCAGTATCCAGCACCAAAGACCATCCTGGGAAATACCTTGGCTTGTAATTCAAAATTATTCAAGATTTCTTATATATAATTTCTACCTTATTCACTTACATAGAGTAATAATTATCATCTATTGAGTGCCTCATAGGAACCAGGCAATTTGCATACATAATCTTATTTAATCTGCCTAAAAGAAGAAATTGTTCTCTCTTCCTCTCTGTTTCAGATGAGGATCCAAGGCTTCGAGAATTTAGGAAAATTTCCCAAGGTCACATAGCTTCATAAGCAGAAGATCAGGATTCAAAGGCATATCTATGTACTTGACTCGAGATTTAGCAGATGCTAAAGCCCACTTTCTCTTGGGCTCTCCCCCACCCCCACTTCAGTTTTGTCCTGTGGAATGAGCTAGGTCCGAAAACAAGAACTAGTAACCACTAGTAAAGACTGTGTTTAAAATTCTAAATTTCAGACGCTATATTGATGCACTCCTCTGCCTCTTCTTCCTCCTTTTCTTCCTCCTCTTCTTCCCCCTCCTCCTCCTGGTTAGACACTAAACAGATCACAAAGTCTTGGGTTTTGAGGATTAGGAGAAAAATACAATTCCCTACCAGGAGGAAGTCAAGGGAACACACTGTTCTCTTTACATGCAAATATCTTAATTACAGCTGGTAAAGAAGATATTTGTATGGAAATTTATGTATCTTTATATGTTATGTATTCAGTTTGCCTCAGAAGAAAAAGGGGGGAAAAAAGGCCTTTTTACACTTCTGGAACCAAAAAGGGTCTGTTAAAATACAGGCCAGGGTCAGGTGATAAAGGCGAGGCTAGCCCATCCCCCACAGAAGATGAAAGAAGTGGAAGGAAGCCACACCTGGGCTCACCAGCCCTCCTGGCAGGCCTGGGCCTCTCCTGTCTCCAGGAGGAGCTCCAGTGTAAACAGGCCTCAAGCGCTCAGAACTTTCTGATGAGGCACCTCCCTGCGTTATGTTCCCATACCTGTCCCGGTGGAGGTTAAGCCCGACTCTGACAGCACCAGTCCCGCACCTCGCACCAGATTTCAGAATTACAAGGAGATGAAACCAAGTTTAGGAGAGATTTAGGAGAGAACACAGGGAGCTGTGCTCAGGAAAAGGATGTTATTTTTTGGCAGGGCATATTCTACAGATCCCTCGCCAATCAAGACTCACTGCGATCGATGAAAAGGCCATATTGGTTTCAGGGAGCTGCTCAGCATTTTCTGGGGGTTATAATGTCTGTTCTGTAGTATAAACCGTGTTTCTCTCCACTAAGCATAGTGGATGAGAGACTTACCTTGTAGCAGGTAGAATTCTGGCTAGACATAAATGAGAACATCCCACTTCTAAAGGGTATTACACATTAGAAAGAAAAAAGATCACTCTCTCACTGAGGGTGACTCCCCTTCACCACATCTGGAAGGAGTAAGGGGGGACCCGTGGAATCCCAGGAGAGGCACCAGAACAGAGTGAGCGAACCAGCTGCCTGGGGTGGTTTTGATGCTGTTCTGCCTGGGGCCAGAGGGGTGAAACAGATGACATTTAAGGCTCCTTCTGAGCTTGACGTTTCCTTAGAATGGAGTGATTTAGCATTTGTTCATCTGTTGCTAACAACACCCGAGGGATGCACTCTGGGCTAGGTGGCCTAAAAGATGCATCTGTAAAAAATCCATCCTGACCCTCAATATTACTGTTAACTCTTTTTTAAGGTTGTGATTGCAAACGGCAAGGAGCCTTTGAGCGCCCCAGGTCCGGCCTTCAGTTGACCTTTCCAGGCCCCGCTGAGGACATACTTGACTGCTACCTCAGGACATAAGGCCTTGCCACCTCGTGCCTTGGGGCTCCTGGTTTCCTGCAGTCTACGCTATCTGCCACTGCCTGACCACTCATCCTCACACCCAGCCTCACTTACACTCAAACAGATGATGCATGTTCCATGACTGCCCGTCGGCCTCTCTAGACCAGCCACGGTGGCCCCATCCTCCCTTTGCAAACATTTCCTTCTGTGAACCTTTCATGCACCTGCAGTGTTGGCCTGTTGGATGACAGGCTGTTCCAGAGCACCCTGCTAGTTTGCCTGTCTCCAAGCCACCTCCCCGCCTTGGCTTATGCTTACCCTTTGGACAGGAACGCCTTCTTCAAATTCAGCCCACTGACTACCCACCCACCCCATAAAATCCAAGTCATCCCTCTGGTTAAATGGTCTTTTGAAATTGGTAACCCTTCTGTACGATTTTCTTCCCTCTAGCCTGTGGGGGAGTTGCACATTTTCATCCTGCTTTATATTCCCTATGAAATTTTAATTTCCTTGGAAACGCAGATTGCCTTCTCTTCACCTTCGCGCACAGTCAGGGAACTGAATTGAATTCTGTCCCCCACACGGACCTTCTCAATGGCAAGGGGACGCGGCACAAGGGGAGATAAACAGCATGGACAAAGTCCAGCGGATGTTCAAAGTGGATTCCTCATCCTCGGGCATGAGGCTCTAACACTGACTTTGTTGTGTGCAGAAGTCTTAGGGTCTTCAACCCATCTCCAAGCCTTTCTGAGGCTCATCCATAAAATGGAGGCTAATAATCCCTGGCAGCTCACTCTGCTGCAAGGTCTCAGAAGACCTTCTTCTTTCCAGGCAGAACATTAAGAGGCTGGTGTGCAAACGCAGAGTCCCACAATCAGCATGTACCAAACGAGCATCCTCCTTCAGTCGGTTTGTGTGTAAGGACTTACGTGGCCAACAGATGAGCCACAGAGAAGAAGTTATTCGTTCGAATACAGCTATTCGTTCATTAATCCCCTCCTGCTACCATACTTATTCTTCACACCACTATTACATGTGGCTGGAACCTGTAAGGTCTATCCTAAATCTTGACAGGGGAGCCTACTGAAGGGGTCCCAGTGCTCAGCCCTGCGGGGCATGGAAGCCCCTCTACAAAGGGCTGCAAAAGCCCCACGACTGGCAGCAGGCCAGAGGGAGCAGAAGGCCATGGCCCCATTGTTCTTTCACTTCAACTGAGGCCATGTGTGCTTATCTATCTATCTATCTGTCTATCATCCATCCACCTATCATCTGTCTACCTATCTTCTAAGGGCCATCTGCAGAAAAGGTTTTACTGCTATTAAAAAAAATGTGTTGGAAAACTATGCATCTAATCCGACCTTCTACATTGAGAGTTAAGAATACTGATCTAAAGTCAATAAAGTCACTATCACCAAAGTAAGTGAATAGCTGAACCAGAATCCAGCCCCATCCAGTAAAAAGGATCAGTGAAACCATCAATGTTTCTGAAGACGAAACTACAGAATATCCATCAAACTCTCCACCAAGTTTCCATGAAGTGAGAGAGAACAATGCTACTGGTGTGGCTAGCACCTGTGAAGAGATGATGACAAAGCTTCAAGATAATGACAAAGACAGACAGAAAGTGCCTACATTACACACGGTAAACTCAGGTCCATTTATTTCCCATCAGTGGACATGGCGGGGACTAAAAACATAGGCTTCCTGCCTCTGGTCCTGCATTCTAGCCACCATGTGAGTCACAGGTTGCCAAGACCCCATGAACAAAGATGGGACTAGCATTCCTAAGCCCCTATGCAGAGATGCCCAAAATAAGTTTTCTACCTCATTGTTTACACCTCAACTTCCTGATCACCGTGTCCTTCCAAGTCATCTGTATGCCAGATTCCATGGCTCAGAACACCAGACCCCACGTTACATCAACATCTGAACTTTGCAATTTGTTATAGTTGCAGACTGTAGTGCAGATAGCCACAGCACCACCAGAATGTCAGGATAAAGTATAATACAGTCAAGGAAGTTTAGAGGTCTGGAAGTACTGAGATGGACAGAAGAACCCAGGTAATTCCCATCACGGAGAAAACATCAAGAAAGTCTGCCCAGCAATTCTTATGCCCGCAAGGCTGAGTTTTGTCCAGTTGACCTAAGTATCCCAAAGAGGAAGAAGAGGCAAGGGAAGAAAGCACATTTCAGTCACTAAAGTAGATCCAGATATTGTGGGGAGAGTCTATTTTAAAACTGGAGGTTGTTCTCTTGTTTCATCAGGAGGGGGAAAGGGAGTTGGGATATTGAACAAGTCTGGGCCGGGACAAAGCAATAATAGAGAGGACAATGAGAGGACATTGGCTTTATTCTTATAACTGTCTCCCTTCTAAAGAAACCAATCCTCTGGTTCAGTTCTCATTACCCCTAGAACTTAGTCCCATAGAAGGTAAAATCTAAGAGAGACCATAAAACCAGGATCCAAACCTCAGATTTTACAGATGGAAGTAGAGCCTTTAACTGGGCACAGAGCTGACCTAGAGACCAAGATATCCTATACAGCAGTCCTGTCCCTCAACATACTTGGGGTTCCAAAATGTCTGATATTATTTGGATAATTAGTGTGCAAGTGCATTAGCTTCAATCAAGGAAACAAGGTTATAATACCTATAATTAGCATAAATCTATCCTCCACAACTTCCTCCGTGTTCATTCCCTCTGCAGCTTTGTGCAGCTTAATGGATCTTAGCATTGACGTTATTTTTCAGAATTCACTCCGGATGTATGTGCTGTGGCACCAAGTCCTAGAGCAGCCATTCTGGCAACTAAAGCTCTGAGCATGCCCAGATGTGGCCATGTCTCTCCGCCAGCATGGGGCACCCTCTCCCAAGGCATAAGGAAAGAACACATACACAGTTTAGGGACTGGGAATCTGAGGAGTCCCAAGCCTCCCCTTAGCCTCCTAAGCTGAGCTGTCTGCTTAGGCCTGTCTGCTTACTCTCTAAAGACAGTGCCCAATTGACTGCACAGCTTTGAAGGATTCCTTCAAGACTCTCAAGACACAAGTGCTCACCAAATAGGGTTCCTTACAACCCACCTACCCCTCTTCCACAACACAGGGAAGTCTGGAGCTCTGGGGCCTCTGAAAGGTGAATGAAGGATAGCCCTTGGGCAAAGGGGAGGAAAGGAGAGACTATAATAAGGCAGTGGATTCCCCCCCTCCAACCCCTACTCCCCCCCCCCCCCCCCCCCCCCGCCCCACTGCTTCAACCATAAAAGTCCTATTATCTTTAAGGAACAATGTGGCTAAGGGCAGTGTGGTTTTCTGGAATGGGTTCTGGGACATTAAAAAGAGCATTGGGGGAAAATTGATAAAATCCAAACAAAGTCTGGTTTAGTTAATAATTTGTACTGATGTAAATGTTTTTTTAGCTTTGACAAAGGCACCGTGGCCAACAGTAGGAGGAGGTGCATGTGGGAACTCTCTTTACCATCTCTGAAACTTTTCTGGAAATCTAAAATTACTCCAAATGAAATCACATTTATATAAAATAAGAGATGGGACCATCCCATTCTTTAGGAATGGAATATAAGCCTTCCCGCATTGTTCTCCTCCAGATAAAGAGGAATATGGGTAACAAATTATTAGGATATCCAACAAATAGGAAGGGACCGGTCAGGCCCAGTAACTGGGCTCTGGCCAGTGGACAGCCTGCTGGAGACCCTCATCTTCTGATAGTGAGAATTACTTTTCCTGCCATGGTGCCTGGGTCTACTAAGGAAAACCTAATGGCTGAAACCTGAGAGATAAGTCTGGCTAAGCCCTCTCCAAACTGGGTCAGCATCCCTCAAGGACCAGTAGGCCCAGCTACCAATCCGCTCCCAGGCAGTTAAGCAGGGGGTCAGGTCTCCTTACTCTTAATTGGAGGAAGGAATTTAAGACTGATAGCCACTTGCCCAGGTGGGGGGCGTGAACAAAGTTGTGATAGACACATCCTTTTAACGCTGCTTCAGATTTCCAGCTGGAGGAACACCTACTCAAGTAAAAATCTAATAGCTCTCCAGCCTGAATCCCACCCCTTGGGAAGGACAACTTTTCTGATTGGTGGGGGCCAGCATGCAAGCCACACTCTTTCCCCTTCTGATGGGCATCTGCCTATCTACAGAGAACAGAAAGGAGCCAAAAGAGTTCTGCCCTAGTAGGGTAAAGTATGCAATATTCCCAGGCTGCCATGACTGGGCAGAAAGCCTAGTCTGGGAATTCAGTATGAGGGAGCTCATTGTTGTTGCCCAGCAAGGCCACCAACAGCAACTGTTCTAGCACTATACAAGTACACATTATAATCTCCAACTGTCTGGGTTCTCTGTCTCCAAGGGCATAGGACTCAGAATCTGAGCAGGGAAGAAGGGAGCTGGTTACTGCTAGAGCCTCCCAAAACCCCAACAAAGAGTGAGGGGTATTGGTGGCTTCATGTAATCCTGAAAATCAGTTAACTTAAATCACCATCACTAGCTTTTTAAGGTAAAAGTAAGTTAGGAGTTATTTTATAGCTCTGGTTCTCCTCAACACACTGCCAGCTACTTGGTTTCCATCTAAGGACCTCTCCACTTGAGACCAAAAACTAATTAATTATTCAACAAAACTTTGAGAATGTATTTTCTTTTCTATTAACTTGGACACCCTTTGATTTTAGAACATTCCCTCTTTCCCCACCTAATCAACTGAATTTGTTTTCTTGTTGGTGTGCCTTTTTTTTGCTTTCCAGGGAGATGTACAAAGGCACCAAGATGGCGGGCAGGGCCAAGCTCCCCCATTGCTTACACATGTCATGTGACACCTGGACTTTGCAAGCAGAGGATAAAAGGGACATCTCAGGATTATCACCTCCACCTTCAGGATGGAAATAACAGTAGAAAGTAAGGATATCTTGTCCTGACTTTTCTGATAAATCATCAGACATGGGATGCTATGCCATGAAATGTTGGAAGAGAAAGGAGTTTTCCCTCACCCATAATGGGACAGAGGTTACCAGCTACTCACTACAACTCCTGTTCTTCTCTTTAACCTGAGGCCACAGCTACACTCCACTTCTCAGGCTCCTTTACAAATGCTGAGACCATGCATGTGTTTGGGTTCTTGCCATGAGAAGTGACAGGACCCATTTTCAGGTCGGGCCCATTAACCACATGCATTCCTTCATGCCCATTTCCTCTCCCAGTGGTGGAATGGGGACAGAGGCGTAGGTTGACCAAGGACACCACACATAGAAGAGGGTAGAGCTACATCAGCCAGAATGACTACATGAGGGAGGGGTTATTTCTCTAACAAGTTCACCTGCTCACACTGTTCTATGACCTAGAAATAGGTTTCTATTTGTGTTGGAACCATTATATATATTTTTGCATCTACTTGTTATAGCAGTTGGCCTACCTTACCTTATGCACTTAGGTAAACCTTATTCAAATGCCCATTTTGGAATTGGGAAGACATTTGTATTTTTGCTCCAATTATAGTTAAGAGTAATTAATATTCATTTAATATTAATCATCTTAAGGGGTTGATTATTTATTAACTCTTAATCCTCATAGTAAAGGCATATGATCGTGACTAGTAGTCCCATTTTACAGTTGGGGGCACTGAAAGGATAAATAACTTGCCCAAGGTCACATAGCCAGGGATGATAGAAGCTGAGAAGCAAACCCAGATAGCATGGGTCAAAGAGATGACAATTGTCATCACTGCCATGGAGTCAACATGACATCCATAAAATCAAATATTCTACCAGTCAAATCAGTTTATTGTAAATCGTTCCCACATCCTAAGGGGTTACTGTTGTCATCCTCCCCAGGGGTTTCTAGATACCCTGATCTGGCATCTCCAGCTTAGAACTCAGAACTTGTAATCAGCTGCCTGACCTGCCTTATGTCCCCCAGATGTGTGTCTGCCTGGATTTCGGCATACTGAAATGGTATGGTATGGCTCTATCCCCTATCAAGACTCGGCTCTGGCTTCAAGTCATCCTTGACTCTGACCACCACTCACCTGCCTCCTCTAGACATTGTCCCCAGATACCGATTGTACTTGCTTAGATAATGGATTCCCCACAACAGCTGCAAAGACTTGCCTCACTTAGGTAGGCCTCTGCTTGTCCAGGCTCCTCTTGGTCTGGCCTAATCTATGTCTTGCCTAAATCTGAACTCTCCTTCTGACTTTGCCCATTCATTCATATTTTTATCAGGCGTCTACAATGCGAGGCACAGAGCATACAGGATGAGCAGGAAGGCATGCTCCTGGTCCTCTGGGTGAGAAGGATCAGAGCACTGGGCCCTCCGATTCTGTTCTTCCCATAGCTCGGCATATGGCCTTCCCACCCAATAAACCCTAACTCGCCCTCTGCAGAACATTCAGAACTTTCTTTGATTCCAGATTTGACCTCTACTTTCTTAGTGTTGTGCAATGGTCTCAGAAAGATATGATGGTACCAAAAATCCACAATTGTCCCTGCCAGTTTAAAAGCAATCTCAGAAGTGTTGAGGGGGTAACCCATGGGAGGAAAAAGTACTGGCCACTCGACATAGTTTTTTGTTTTTGTTTTGTTTTGTTTTAAGATTTTATTTATTTATTTGACAGAAAGAGAGACCGTGAGAGAGGGAACACAAGCAGGGGGAGTGGGAGAGGGAAAAGTAGGCTTCCTGCCCTTCAGGGAGCCTGATATGAGGCTTGATCCCAGTACCCTGAGACCATGACCTGAGCCGAAGGCAGTTGCTTACAACTGAAACACCCAGGCGCCCCTGGGCATAGTCTTAAGAAGAGAGGACAAAGGACTTGGCACTCTGGTGCAGAGATGTTTGTTTTCGCTTTCTACATATGTCGCAGGACATTAGACAGTTCACCTTTGTAAATCATTTGCATGTCATTCATATATGAGCCAGATGGCACCTCTTTAAGAAATTAAAAATAAAAAAGAAAGCATATAAGGAGGAACTTAGCTCCTTCTCTCTTCCTGCTTTTGTATACACACCTTGGACTCTGCACTGGGCAGATGAACACTCATGAGTGCACGTGTACACACACACACACACACACAACCCCGGATTATTTGCATTTAACTGAATCAGGCACCAGGAACTCCCTGCAAACTCCTAGGCTCAACGGATTTCAGTAACCTACAGTAGCAAATCTGTCCCAGATGTCAGCTTGCCGAGAGAATCCTTCAGTGCTCCTGTTAGACAATAAATCACTGCCTTCCCCCAGAGCCTCAGCTGGTGTACCAAACAAAAAAATGTTTCATAAATCACCTGAACATGAACGTCGCTGTAAGATCATGAGGACCATATAAACACTGACCAGAAGCACAAACAAGTGCTGACGACCCAGTCTCTCTATTTAAGTTCAAACCTTGGGAGGGAAAGTCTCAGGAGGTGGTCAACTTAAAGACCCTATTCCTTGGGGGGTAGCCGCATAATCCCAGTTTATCCTCCAGTGATCAGGAGGTCCTTCTCCCTGACCCAAGAATGACATCTGGAAATCATATTATCCCTGTGGTTCTCCTGCCTTGGGTATGAAGGAAACCACAGTTTACCGAGCAAAGCAATGTATTCCAGGCTCTTTACACAAAGTAACTTGTTTAACATCAAGATAACTCTGCCAAGAGACTACGTTTGTCCTCATTTTTTAAATGGGAAAACTAAAGAGAGGTTAGGGGAAGTGCATTGGGGGTCCCCAGGCCGCTGATGGTGGTGTGAGGTAAGATTAGGTCCTGATGCAGAACGGCTTTGTCACTCTGATGTCTTCCAATGTGGATAACAAGACTTTGAAGTTCATTACTGATGTGACCTCTGGCAAACCTCCTTCTGCCCTTTGTTTTGCAGAGGGGGAGGGAGGGGGAACTGTGCATACATTAGGACATCATGAGCAACTGAACATGAGGATATGACACACGCTACCCTTGGAACATGGAAAGTACAATATCTACCCACCATCAGTGGGATAGGCAGTTTTCCACTGTTTTTACTACAATAGCTTTTTTTAATTTCATATTCCTTGGGACCAAAGACACACATTTTCAAGCCAGTCGGCCTCCTCTTATACCCGGCATAGAACTCATGAAAAAGGAATTGCAGATGCCTGAACAGTGGACCATTTCCACGTTGCCCTCCCTTCCTTGAGTTCCAATCCTCCAATCCAGCCCTGGAGCCCATAGAAACAAGATGGATTCACCCTCTTGTTGCTGTCCGGGGAGTAAAGAGCATCCGTTCCCAGCTGTTAAAGCCAGGGCAAAGCAGTATCACTGGATAACTGGTAGATGTGATTTTTTTTAGTCTTTTGAGTCAGAATCAAGAAACATGAAGGACACTCCTTGAAGTAAGTTTGAGAGCTGAGTGTGCACGCATTGTGGCCAGACACTGCTTCCCGAGACCGTGGTAAAGCCAGTGGAGAACAGATTGGCATAATCTCATATCTGCCACACACAGAAAAATGATAATCCCTTCCTTGTTTTTATTAACACCAACATAAATCTGAGCTCAGCGGGAAAGGCCAGCAAACCCCATTATGGAGGGCACAAAGGCAATTAAAGGGTGCCAACTCCAGCTAGACTTAAAAAATCTACAGCCTGCGGGCCCCTAGTCACCACACCAATGCCTCTCTTGGAAATGAGTGACAAAATTAGTCTAGGGGCTACAGAAAGACTCTGCATTGATGTTTCCTGGCAGGTCTGCCCTGGCTATCCATCTGTGGTGACGGCTGCATCGCGCTCCCTTTTCCATATCTGGGATGTTGGACAGGGTGGGTGGATTGAACAACTGCCGAGCTTGCTCGGACATACTACCTTCCCTGCTGTTCAGTCTACTTGGCGTCATATTCCCTCACGATAATACATCATCTGCCATCCTTTGGTTGCACCATGCACAAATCATTTTCTAGCCACAAAGGGCAATTCTTAAATATTTCATTTTTCTTCAGGCTATGGCTAAAATGAACTGTCTTGAGCGACCAGTTCTAATGTCTGGGCAACGTTGTTTAGGCAATGCCATCAAGAGCATCCAGAAAGAAGAGATCTGCACATGCTAACCCCAAACTCCCAGCCTCATAGTCCACCATGCTTAGGCCAACAGGACGATGGTATCTGGGCTCTTTGACTCACAATATGATCATTAATTCTCTACTAAGAAGACAAAACCAATGACTTCCATGCTTCTTGACCTCCAGAACTCTGCCCCACCCTCTTCTTATAGCACCTATCTAAACTCCTCACCCATTCAACATCCCCAAGGTAAATATTACATATTTCTTGAGGCATGTGCCTTCCAATCAGTTTGCAAAGGTAATGCCATCTCTGTATTTTCAGCTGCTCCCATATTTTCCTCTTTTTCAGCAAACAACACTCATGCCCACTTATCTTTTCCTTGGCAATAATAACACTGTCAAAACCACTCAATAATCCACTGGAAGGGGTCTACCAAAGACTTAAGGGAACAAATAATCCTGGGAGCAAAGTAAAATTTGTCTTAATGTAAAGTGGGCCACTGTATAGAAGTAAAATTGAATGTGATGCCTCCTATCACAATCAGAAAGCTTTTTCTAAGGCCAACCTCCAACTCTCTCCAAAGTTGGCAACAATAACATGCTTTCTTGTTTCACCTTTCCTAAATCATTCAGGTGATTCTGCTCAGCGGGACATTAATGATTTTTGTTACTTTACTGTGAGTTCTGGCTTCTCACCAAGCTCTACTTTTGAAGACAAGATAAGCCTACATGGTCACCAGATGATTTCAGAGAACAAAGTGTGTTGTGGACAGGGCTGGATCAGGGACTGAGTTGGAAGGTGTGAAAACATAGCACCAAGTTGAGCTTGACTATGTGTGTGTTTGGGCATACGCATGTATGTATGAGTTTGTTTGCATGAAGAATGAGTATTGATGTAAGAACAAAATGCATATGCCCTTGCAATGTAAGAATACTGGCAAGCTGAATGTCCAAGAGGAAAGGAGGCATGAGCTATCGAGAGGATAATAAATAGGTAGGTCAAGATGTAGGAGTGGCCAAAGGATAACCATCACGTGTATGTCTGGGCATGGGTGCATATGTGTGTTCTCTGGAGTGACAGGGTTAATGGACAATGACAAAGACATGTGAGCAAGGTGTTAGCTCTGCTGCTGAGTCCTGCAGCTGGAAAAGCCATCTTACCCTGTAGTAATCAGTGCTGTAGACATCTCTGGACATGCCGAAGTCCCCGATCTTCACCAGCAGATTGGCTCCAACCAGGCAGTTCCTGGTGGCCAGGTCCCGGTGTACGAAGTGCTGGGAGGCCAGGTACACCATGCCTGAGGCGATCTGACTGGCGATGTGGAGCATTTGGGAGAGCCCCAGCTCACCTTTTGCCTGACGTGGCTGCCCATCCACAAGGATCATAGCATCTGGCCCATGGGCCCTGTGAGAGGTGGGAGAGAAGACAAGGGACAGGGGATTCAGGAGATCAAGGGGAACAGCCTTCTTGATTCCCTGTTCCCTGGAATAGCTCATAGAAAGGCATAAAATCTCTGTAAGACTACTTATTGCCTATTTCTATCTATCTAATATTACATTATGTGAGGGTGCCTATGGGCACAACACTATAACCAGATTCTCAACTAAAATGATGCAGATATAGTCTAATGCACCAGGAAACAAACCCACTCTTTTAAATATCTTAAGGCTCTGAAGGAGTTTCCCCAGCTCTAGATATCCACTATAGGATCGTTAATAAAACAATTAACTCTTCCGGAGTCCCTACTCTTCCAAGCCCTGCTCTAAAGATCTCCAATCTATTAATTCACTTAATGCTCCCACTCCAATTTTGAGTTAAAGAAACGGAGGCCTAAAATGGAGGCCTAAAATGATCACCTGGCCAAAGTCACAGGAGTGCTGCAATGGCCTGATGGGTAATCCGGAGGCCAAATGAAACCAGACCTGTGGCTCTAGAAAGCTTTAAAATCTAAGGAGCATCAGCAACTGGGCTGAACCGATTCCTCGGCCCCGCCCCCTGATTCTGATTGGCTGCGTGAACTCGATCATTTGCATTTCTGACAAACTCCCGGTGCTGATGCTGGCACGGGTCGGGGGGCAGTCCGCACTGTAGGTAGCAGGAGCCTTGAGTTCACATTCCTACCCTGCCCACCACACTGCTTAGGACTGGATAACTTTTGTTAGTAACAGGGCCCGATGGAGAGACCCTTCGGATCTGGGAAACCAAGGCCTTGCGAAGCCCCAGTTTCCCCTCCATCCCAAATCAAGGCCCCAGATTTGTTATCCTAATGCCTTGTCTTGTCATATTGGTCACTTTTAGTATTCACTCTTTTCTCCAGAAAGCCCAATGAGCCGTAACCACACCCAGAGCCCTTATTTATGAAGTTGTGACCAAGGAGCCCTGGTGTACAGCGAGGCCTCGGCCTGTTTTACTGCTTCTCCAATTTCCACTGAAAGGAGTCGTTAAATATGAACACATTCATTTTATTGTCTCCTCTGGGTTCTGCCTACTTCATCCTCCAAAGGAGAGCTACCGTGTCCACCCACAAGGAAGGAGCATCAGCAGGAAAGCCCGGGGGCTCGGGTCCACCAGGAGAGGACGCTACCACCTGCCCCTAAAAGCCACCAATGAGCTTCTCTAATCTTCTCCTCCCTCTTCCCTTATATTGAGCATAACAGTGGCACCCAGAGCTCTCCGCAGGCCTGTCTGTGGCACTTGGGGCTAAAGGCACTGCTGATCTATGGTGTGGGATTCCTGGGAAATGGAGCACATCCCTTGGACCATCCCAGGGGGAAGCAAGCACAGCACAAAGATCTTGAATACTGAGAAAGGGCATTGCCTGTATTAGTAACTGTCCTGGTTTACAGTCCTGATAAAATACTAATTGTAATAATTTAATAGTAGCTATCATCAACTGAATACCCAGCTACATGGAAAAGTCATTAAGGTATTAGACAAATATAATCACTTAGTACTCATGGTAGGAAACCTGTGGAGCGGTTATTATTAGTCTTGTTTTCTAGAGAAGAGAATTACGGTTTAATAACTTGCTCCAGATTACATCACTGAGATGTGACAAATTCAGGACGTGAACCCAAGTCTGTCTGATGACAAGGACTGAATTCTCCAAGAAAGGAATAAATTTCATTGTGAAAACCCAAGTTCAGGGGGTTCAAAACATCCTACGGATATTTTCCATTCCTCAGGGGCCATTTTTGTAAACCCAGCTCATAAGAAGAGTTCATTATCTGCCACTAGCCCTTTCTAGGCCCCCTCAAAACCACGGCATGAGAATCAATGTCTCACTTGAAGGAGATGCTCCCCAAGTTTTGGCCAATGGGCTAGCATGTTCCATTGCCTCCACAGAAGCTCTGAAGATGTCATTATCAGTGATGGGATGCATGGATATCAAATGAACCCTAAGTGTCAAGGTCCTGATTGATCCATCTGCTTTCTAGGACCTGAAATCCACACACCTCACACACAGCCACCCCCTCCACATCTGGGCACTACTTGGAAGTGGCAGATGTGGGAGGCAGAAAGTGTGAACTCTGCTCTAGTAGTAAGAAGCTTTCTTCACTGGGGAAGGCTGTCTGCCCCCACTGCCCTGCCACTCCATCCAGAACCTTCTGGCTGAGGTTCCAGCCTCTTACTAGCTCCATCAAGAGCATCTTGAAACCCAGGCTGACCTTGAGCCAGGTTTGAGGAAACCCCCTTACAACATATCTAATCTTTCTAGAACAGTGCTATCCAATTGAACTTTTTATTGATGGAAATATTCTATGCCGTGCTGCCCAATATTGTAGCCACTAGCCCCAGGGGACTACTAAGTACTTGAAATGCGGCTAGTGTGACCAAGGAACTGAATTTTTAAATTTGATTTAATTCATGTAAATTTAAATTCAAATATCCATAGGTAGCTACAGCAGTGGACAGCATGGTTATAAATTTATCCAAAGAAAATCTGCTCTTCTTTCTCAACCATCTCTGTCTTCTGATGAACTTGCAAACTTGTACTTCCTTATTCATCCTAAGAAAAGTCTCCAGCATGAAGGTTTCCAGCAGACCTTAGCTCCATTTTGCAACAATTAGAAACGTAAGGCACCAAGAGAGACAGCCAGTCAGATCGTCAAGAGAAAAGGGGGCTCTAGAGTCTTGGAGTTGAGTTACATGGTGCCTGGCCCTCTGGGCTCCCTCCTTAGACTCTTCCAGACCCTGCTCTTATGGTCTATCCACCTTGTGGTCAAGAAGAAAATGCTCCCTTGTCATAGCATCCTTAATATTTCCCCCTAGAAATCAGTGACAAAGGCCAGCAGAAACTCGCTGCTCGGGAACTGATAGGAAAGATGGAAAGGTTGCTTCTCATTTCTAATCCCTAGACTTAGTGTTCAGAGGGCCTGTTTGACTTCTGGCTCCAGGAGAACTGCAGGGGTTCAGTAGGGACTGGCTGTGGGGTTAGGGGTGGGGGCAGCAGTCCTTGCTTACCTAAGGAACTTGTTCAGGTCTCCATGCTTCATGTACTCAAAGACCATGATGAGCGGGTCTCCATCACCACACACCCCATAGAACTTGACAATGTGTTCGTGCTGCAGGTTGGTGAGCAGCTCAGCCTCCCTCTGGAAATCCTTCCGGGCAGCCAGGGTGGGATCCTTCAGAGCCTGGAATCAATGCAGGACATGGGTTTTAGCAACCAGAGGGCAAGGGCCTGTCTGTTCCCCTCCTGGGAATAAACTTGCCCATGATAAAGACTGTTGGTTCCCAACCAGTCAGATTGTGATCAGGGTTTAAAGGCCATGAGGTGACGTCATAACAGCCAGGCCCGATTCCTTCCTTCCTCAGTCGTTCATCCTTGCAGAAACAGAAGCCGACTCCCTGACCGCACCTACCATCCACTGGTCAGTGATCTCCGTGCATGGTCATCTCAGAGCCCTTTGCTCCTGGAGAGTTTGTGTGCGTGGTGGAGGGAGCAGGAGGCTGTGCATGTGGAAGGCCTGACCAAGGCCCCTTCCCCTAAGCTCTTCTTGAAGAAATGGCCCTGCTGCTAAAACTAACAGTAGAAAAACCGCCATTCCATTGGTTTAGCTTTGTAAATGAGCCTATGCCCAGAGCCTACCAGAAACCAGGCATAATACAGCCTCCTTGCCTTTTCTATTCCCTGATTTTAGATTGTGAAAGAGTGTATGTTTGCAGAGAAACATCAACATGCTGGCTTCTAGAAGGTGTCTGTGGCTTCTTAGTGGGAAACTGAAGGAGGCGCTGGGATCGGGGGTGGGGGGGGGTGACTGCAACTGTGGGAATGGCAGTGAACCAGCAGCAGCTTCAGGATCCGCCCAGAACCAGGATGGGGTCAAGTCCTGCGAAGTCCCAGGGCAGGATGGGCAGGTGGGCATCTCGTGGTCACTAAAACGCCACAGCATATAGCCCCTGTGGGTTGGGAGAGCCCAGGGTGAATGGAAGACCTCCGACTGGGGTCCGGGAAGACAAAGGGAAGAGCACGAGTCAGGAGGGGTGTCAGGTGTGAGTGCGGGTGCTCGAGCACCAGAAGGGGACAGTGAGACCGAAGTAAAAGGTTCAGAGCCCCTTTGAGCCACAGGGATGCAGCTGGGCCGGCAGCAAGGAGGATGAGCAGTACAGGCGGTGGCGGGAGGCTCTCTTCCTGCAGGAGGAGTCTGGACAGGGGTGCGCACACATTTCAGGCTTCCCTCCCTTCCCTGCAAGCTCAGAAGGCAAACGGGGCCAAACAGCCACTTGCTCCCACCAACAGAGTTTCGTCCCCTCCCCAGACACAACACCAGGCCATGAGGGAGGGAGTGTGAAGTTTGCACGCTATTTTCAGATTCGTGAACATCTAGACAGGCATGAGATTGGTTTGCATCCTCTCTGCCAAACATCTGGTCTTTTTGGTGATTGAGGCAGACCGACGTTCCCTGTAGATCATGTTACTTCTGAAAGGCCAAGGCCAGCCAGGGGTCTTTCAGTCGCCTTGGCCATGCCCACTAACCTGAATCCACAGGGCTGCCTTGCCTGCGGATTTGTGCATAGGCAAAAATCCTATCTGGTAAGGCCCATCAGACCTCCATCAGTCACCAGCACACATTACAGATGATGCCGTTTGAGCACGAAAAGGGCCTTAAATATTACCAGCTTCCTCTACCTGCTTACTTCCGGAGCTGGAGAAACTGAGGCTCAGCCCCGTCTGGGAGGCAGCACGCATTCGCACATCTCAAATGACAGAAGCATGCCATTAAACCGGACCTCAGCTATCTCTGGGACCCCCGGGGTGCATGCCAGTACCTCTAGGGCCATGGTCTCTTAGCCAGAAATCAAATCTACTCCGACTTCGACCAGCACTACTTGTCATTCTTCTCAAACTCTGGAGCTTTCACCGAAAATGTGTTTGATGAAATGATTCTACCATTGACAGAAATGTTGGGATTTATCTAATGCAGCTTTCCCACCTCACAGGTGAGGAAGCCGAGGTCCAGAATGGGGGACTGACTTGCCAAAGACCATGCAAGGAGCCACAGCTTGGATCTGGAGCCCGGGGACACTTTCCCGGCCAGCATATCGGCTTGAATTAATTTACCAGATGAATCGGCCACTAGGCTTGTCCCCATAGGGAATGGGGGGCACAGATGTGAAAGGGCGGTGTGAAAGGGCAGAGGACAGGGCCACCAGGCAGGACACACTGCTGCTGGCAGAGGGGCCAGGCCCAACGAGGATGCTGGGCAGGTAGGGCTGACGAAGACCAGAAGGGTGGTGGGCAGTCCAGCCCATGGCTGAATTTTTGGCTCTGATCTCATGGGTTCCGCACATCAGCTCTGGCTGCCTTCTCAGGGAAGCTGCTAAGAAAGGAGCATGCCACTGTGGGTCCACGTCCAGCCAGAGCAATGATATTTGCCAAGGCTTCTTGCTATGCGTGGAAGAAGGCAGAGTCATGGTGACAGGGGTCCTCTTTGTGACCCAACTCCTGAGCCGTGTGGCCTGGGCCGTGGGTAGAAGATGACTGCCTGTGATTTACTTATTTCCATGAAGAATAAGGGGGGGGGGTGGAGAAGAGGAACCCAGCATGGGTGGGACAGAACACTACTAAGATTTATGGGAATGCTGGATTTATGGGAGGGAAAAGTAGATCAAATTTGGGGCGAGCCAAATGGCCTCTCTCCATCTCTGTAAATCATTCTCTCTCATACCGTCTGGACGCTGATGGCAGTCATGGGATTTTTGTTCTCAGCTCCCGGGCAGTGCCAGCCAGTGTCCCCAAGCCTGGCACCCCACACTGCCAGGCAGATAGGGGTTCCTCATTTGGGAGACGGGGCACAAAACAACAGCTGTCCCCCAGTCTCCCCACAGCCCTTGTCCACTGCCAGCTCTCTCTCTGCCTTCGCCCTGGGTTTTCCAGCTCCCGGGTCCAACTTGAGGTTTCCATGTAATTGGCAAAGGGTCAGTGCGGCATCAGAGGGCCAGGGCTGCAGGTGGCCCCAATTCCCAGGGACTGATGTAACCGGGACAGAGATGACAGGAGGAGACTAATGAGGAGGAAACTCGGCTCAGTGGCTCTCCTGCCCTTCTCCGTGGCGTCCACACTCAACCCCTTCTTCGGGGCTGGGAAGCTTCAAAGTGGATCGCCAGTCGGGGGCACCAGGAGCACACCAGGGGCAGAACTGGGGCTCAACACGGCTGCCAACTGTCATTGTAGGGAGCCAGGTCTCGCCAGAGGGTCTCTGAAACCAAGGAGGCTCCCCTCGGTCCTCTGAGCAGTATCCAGAGATCAAAGAGGTCTGGAATTTAGCCCGTGCCTCATCTCCTTTCTTTTCCCCCAAAGTTTGAGGACAATTGTGCTTTCTGATCTTCCCCTCCATGTGGATCATATCTCATGCCCACCCCAGCCCTGGTTTTCCATGGGTCCGTTTGGTTAGATGGAAGGGAAGCAGTCCAGATGGCAAGAGCATCTTGAATTTCTTGGGGCGCCTGGGTGGCTCAGCACCGACTCCTGATTTCAGCTCAGGTCATGATCTCAGGGTCGTGAGATCAAGCCCCTCAATGGGCTTCACCCTGAGCAAGAGCCTGCATAAGGTTCTCTCTCTCCCTCCCCCTCTGCCCCACCCCTGCTTCCTCTCTCTCTCATAGGAAAAAAAAAAAAAAGAGTTTCAAAGTGTTTGGTTTCAGATTTCATTAGTGTACTGAAACTGTGTGCAGTACTGAAACTATGTGCAGAGAGACACACATTCCTAAATGTTCAAACTTTTATATTTTCAAACACACACACACACACACACACACACACACACACACACACACACGTCAATCTACACTTTATAAGTATAAAAATCATCTCTCTCCTTTTCTCTCAAAACCCACTGTCCCTTCTCTTTGTTGACACTCCCAAACGATCTTATGAGAGAGGACGCTGGATAAGTTATCACAAGCACAGGTGCCCTTCTCTCATCTGGCTTCCTGGCATGCAACTGGCCATTGGTTTCTCACTGTTTTTAGGATAAAGTCCAAACCCCTTAACACAGTCATGGGCTCTCAGTGTCAGGTCTCCCCATCTCCCTCTACCTGCTTCCTTCCATGCCCTTCCTCTCCCTCACTCACTACACTTTGGTCTCATTGGTCTTTCTGTCCTTGGTACCCATCAAACTTTTACCTGCCTCAGGCCCTTTGCATATGCACTTTTGGCCAGAAAAAAAAAAAAAACAACCTCTCCACTAAGTTATATCCACATGACTGGCCAAATTAATTGGTACTGTCTGTTACCTCTCAGGAACACCCTGACTGAAGCCCATTATGCCTTGAATATTCACTGCTAGTTGGATAACCAGACAGATATCTTTGTCCCAGAGGGGAGCTTGCCAAGGGTCAGCTGTGATTGTTTCCCAAAATCATTTATGATCCATCTGTTAATGTCATTGCTTAATGTAATGAAACATCACAGAAACCAATGAAATATGAGTTCAAAGAGTTGGCTGGCTTTCTTTCTTTCTTTTTTTTTAAAGATCTGAGTAATTTTGGGGACAGTCTTGGAAGCTCACTCAGTTAAGAGTCTGATTCTTGATTTCAGCTCAGGTCATGATCTTGGGGTCATGAAGTCAAGCCCTAACTTGGACTCTGTGCTCAGTGAGGAGTTTGCTTCAGATTCTCTCTCTCCCTCTCCCTCTGCCCCTCCCCCATCATCTGTGCTCACTTGCGTTTTCTCCCTAAAAAAAAAAAAAAAAATCCATATTTTTTTAAAGATTTTTTTTTTTTTTAATGTGACAGAGGGAACAAGAGAGCACAAGCAGAGGGAGCAGCAGAGGGAGAGGGAGAAGCAGACTCCCTACTGAGAAGGGAGACCCCCACGGGACTTGATTCCAGGACCCTGAGATCATGACCTAAGCCAAAGGCAGACGCTTAATGACTGAGCCACCCAGGCACCCCAAGTTGCCTATTTTTATGGAACTTAAGGTGAAGCCTTTATTTTTTAATTTTTTTTAAAAGATTTTATTTATTTGACAGAGAGAGACACAGCGAGAGAGGGAACACAAGCAGGGGGAGTGGGAGAGGGAGAAGCAGGCTTCCCACCAAGCAGGGAGCCCAATGCAGATAAAGACTCTGGAATGACCTGCTAAAGGTCAGTGGTTAAAAAGTGTTAAGAGGAAAACCTATTTTTTAAGAAATTGGGAAAATACTAAAAATCTGAGATCCTGCACTCAGATTGTCTCACAAATATTTTCAGTGTCTGTTCCAAGGTAAACTAACTGAAACTAGAAATCATGAACACCCAAAACAAAAACAAAACAACTCTCCAAATGAAAAGGAACTCCAGAGTTGCAGTCCAGACATACTGGAAGAAAGAAGGTTAGATCCAAATGTTTAAAATTATCAACAACCACAACATGAATAAAGTTAATTCTATAGGAACAGGCTGATACAGTAAAGAAATAATTACTAAAAACAAAGCAAAACAAAACCCAAAAAACCAACAAGATGGTATGCAGCCAAAACAGGGAGAAATAAAATTAAGATAACCATAAAACCATGAACCACTTAGATAGCTTGGAAGTAGATTATATGGTTCATGGAAGTTAAAACAAAAGCCTCCACAGACAGGACAAACCCTACACTAGATAAAACCACAAGGAGAATTCATGACTCAAAGCGATGCTGAGATTCACCCAGAACACAGCCTAGTGAGTCAGAGGGAACCGGGAAAGGCCGTGACGAGGGGCTCCTCCCCTCTTCTGTGAAGGAGAGGGGCTGCCTGGATCTTAGGTGCTCCCACCACCAATTCGCTGCAGGACCTTGGGCAAATTCCCTGACCTTTCTTTCTGTGCCTCAGTATCCGCTTCTGTAAAATGGGGATCGTGATGGTCCCTGACACTTAGGGTGGCTTGAGAGGGCAAAATACTAACCCACGCACATTACTGACTGTGGGGCCATAATTGGTGCTCCCCATTAGATGCTGTTGTTATCATCCTGAACAGCACCCTCCTCCTCCTCACCTATCCCTTCTGGGCTCTCATGTTCTAGGATCCTGAGATGGGAGCTACATGAGCCCGGGTGTCCCCTTGCCTCCGCCACCCCCGGTGCCTCACTCGGTGCCAGGCACATCGTAAGGGCTCAGTAAATACTTGTGGGATGAATAAATTGAGCATCTTTTTAAGAACATGATCAGTCGTTGAAAGAGAAATCTTTTACAGCACTCTGAACTATCACAAACTAACATTAGTATATCCTCAGTAAACGGAGACAATAGAACACTGCCAACTCCACGCCCCACTCTTCCAATACTCCCTCTCTCCCTGCAAAGGTAACCGCTACATTGACTTATAGAGGTCACGGGCTTGCTTTGGGAAAACCGTTTTTACTACCTCAGTATAAATCCCTAACCTCTAGAGTTCAGTTTTTCCTGTTTTTTAAACCTGAAGTAAGTGGGATCATATATATAACCTTATATTATTATAATTATATGTTAATTAATATATTAATAATTATAGCATAATTATAGCCAATATAATTGTATTATATTATATATTATAATATATTGCATATAATAATATATATGATGGTGATGAGAGATATATATGTATATATATTTATAGATCTGTCCTTTTTCATTCAACATGCTGTTTTTGAGATTGTTTATTATTACATATAGCTATAGATCACTCATTTTCTTAGTTGAATCATTTCTTATTGTATGAGCATACCACCTTTATTTATCCATGCAGCTACCAATGGACCTTTGGGGCTGTTTCTAGTTTTCGACTGTTGTCAATAATGCTTTCTGAACATTATTAGACATATCTCTAGATAGCTAGCTAGCTAGGTAATAGGAAGGAAGGAGTAAAATAGAAGGAAATAAAGGTGCGTGGATGGATGGATGGATGGATGGATGATAGAAAGAAAGACAAATACCTAGTGGAAATAGGTCTAGAAGTAGAAGTGCTAGGTCACACAGTTTGATGTTCTAGAAAACCGAACTGGTTTTCAGAATGCGTATACCACTTCACCTTCCCACCGGCGCAGGAGGGACATGCAGCCGCACACCTATTTTTGTCAGCTATGGTCACCACCGTCCAGCCATTCTGCTCGGCATTCACTGGTATCTCATGATGGTTCAATATGCATTTTTCTGATGATGAGTTAACTGGACCCCTCTCTCATTCTGCCAACAGCTACCTGGCTATCGGAGGAGGCTCTCTGAGATCTTGGGAACAAGAGTATTCTCCGTCAGATGATTATGTCAAAAGGGCATCACCGATTTTAAAATATGAATCATGTAACTTTTTTTTTTTTAGTTTTATTTATTTATCTGACAGAAAAAGAGCTCACAAGTAGGCAGAGAGGCAGGTGGAGAGAGAGGGGGAAGCAGGCTCCCTGCTGAACAGAGAGCCCGATGCGGGACTCGATCCCAGGACCCTGAGATCATGACCTGAGCCGAAGGCAGAGGCTTCACCCACTGAGCCACCCAGGCGCCCAGAATCATGTGCTCTGAATGCCAGGTTTACAGGACCCACATGTCCAAATCATGCTCTTGTCCTGCTCTTCTCCCTCCCTAAGTATTCTCTCGTCCCCCAAGCCAACGGCAAACATCTTTAGAACGGAGGCTGTGAGGTCTGCTCTGTCTCCCCCATTGCAAAAAAAAAAAATCTTGCCAATCGACTTAAAACCACAATTTTGGGAAAACCTAACTCTGGGTTACACTTGGATGTGTGCTCTGAAAGTCCACAACTACCTGCACCAATATGAGAGCGAACTCGAGAGGAAGGGAGTTGCACAAAGGAGTCAAATCTGAAGAGGATGAGAGAACCAGAAAACACCATTTCTCGGCCCTTCTCCAGGGGAGATGAGTGTCTTCTCCAGAGGCTGGGTGGATCTCCTGGGCAGCAAATGGTGCAAAATCCCAGGGCACTCACCTCCTCCAGGTTCCCAGACTCAAGGAGAGAAGAAAACCCTCTTAAAAGGATGAAAACAGAAACACATTTTTCTGTGTCATCCAATCTGGGTACTGTCCCTTAATGCCCGACTGCTCAGCGAGAAACATTTCCCAAGGTTTGGGGCCATCATGCTATTTCCTGCTCAATGCACAAAAATGTCCATTTCATTTACCAGTCCCCCGAGGGATGCTGGAATGCCCAGTGGATTTGTGTCACCCTATAAATTAAAAGTTTGAGGGAAGTGCAGACTCTTTGGGGGACAAAATTAGAAATCTTTCCACTTCCCTGGTCCAAGCCGTTTAAAGACATCCTCACTCACTGGACCATCCCGTGTCTATGGAGGCGTGCTGAGCCAGTTTATTCTCAGGCTGCTCAGGGACACAGCTCCAGCCTTCCAAAGCCAGAGGACACCTCACCGACCTTGGAGCAAGGGCCCGATTGCGTCTGATAACGCCCAGAACCCTTTCACACCCGGAATGGAGCGAGCCTCTGCTGCTGGCTCCCCGGCCCCCAGCCGCCCCCCTCCTTCCTGGCAGCCTGCAGACCTCCGGGATTTACCTTCACAGCCACGAGCATCTTGTCCTTGGTCGGGCTGAGGTTGTAGCACTCGGCAAGGAAGACCTTCCCAAAGGCTCCCTCGCCCAGTTCCCGCTTCAGCACGATGTCCCTTCTCTTAATGTGCTGCACATCTGCAGGAGGGGACAGAAGACAAGAGAGCAGCCCGTCAGTTCCAGGCACCTGTCCTCACCGCAGCGGGGTTGCCGCTTCTGAGTCCGCGGCACAGAGAGGCAAACCCGGCCACGGACCCAACTCACTCCTGACAACCGGCCTCGCGTGGGCTTGGGGGGCGAGTCCGACCCAGAACCAAATCAGTCTCAGCCCTGACCCAACCCACCCCTAACTGGTCCACATTACAGCAGCCTCGGCTGGAAAACAGAGTCCACAGGGCTCATGCACAGGATTCTGGAACAATCCGCTATGGTTGCTAGACAGCGTGTACATATAGGGCAGTCTCAGCAGCCACTGGCGCAGGAAAGCCCTGGGCATCGTGCGGGTTCTGACTCGGGAGGTCTGAGAGTCTGCAGGTCTAACAAGCTCTGGGGGGACGCCCGAGTGTCCTGGGCCCACGGACTACACCTCCAATAGTGTGGTTTGAATCCTGGGCCCCGCCACCTCCTTGTTGGTTTTTTTGAGCTTGGGAAAGTGATTGCATCCCAGAGCCTCAATGTCCTCATCTGTAAAATGGGATTAACATCCAGTCATGCCTTCCTTGCTGAATTGTTATGACGATTAAATGAGAAAGCCTGATTGAAGGCTTCGGCCCAGCGCCTGGGACAATCGAACGACACACACACACACACCCGCAGACACACATACACACACACAGGCTCTTGTTACACAGCAGCAGCTGTACCAGTCCTAGCAAGGTGTCTGCTTTGTGGTGGAGACTGCAACGTGGGAGCTAAAATTATCTGGGGGAAGCCTCTGCTTGACAAATCCTGGTCTTCTGAAAAACCAATGAGATCATGAAAGCCAAGACCAGAGAGCACCCTGGAAACACGTTCTAGGCAGAGAAGGGTTGCCACTGCCTCAGCTGACTTAGCAAGCCTGTTAAAGTCCATCTGCTGGGAGAAAGCAAGGCTGGGACCCCAGGAAAGAAGCCTACAGAGGGCTAGTGCGAGCCATGGGCTGGTGATCTAAGGAGCACGCCTGGATGGAGACTGATGGCTGACCTTCCCATGACTGCGCAACAGGCAGGTGACCACCGCCCACCTGTAGGGACATTAGGAAGAGCCGTGACAGCAGGCGGGGGGTGGGGGGTGGTAGACTGCCTCAAAGGACCTTGTCAAAAACTGAGAACTGAAGACAAGGGAGTGGCAAGCCGACCATCCCCGTGAGTGAGGAGACAGGACAGAACAGATGGGTGCAGACTGGTGTTTGGGTTGGCTTGGGAATTCCTCCAGGATAGACTCCAAATCGT
The DNA here is from genome assembly GCF_009829155.1 of Mustela erminea. Taxonomy (NCBI): domain Eukaryota; kingdom Metazoa; phylum Chordata; class Mammalia; order Carnivora; family Mustelidae; genus Mustela; species Mustela erminea. Next base: position 7,239,913 of record NC_045618.1, on the reverse strand, counting down.
TTTGTTTGTTTGTTTTTTCTGTCAAAGTTCATGGTCTCCCCACCGTGTTCCACATGACCTGCTGGGGAGGATCTGTGGGAGGAAGCGTTTGCAGACCATTTTTCTCTCCTCCCCAGCAAGACGGACCTGCAGGCTCCCGGAGGCGTGGGCCGTGTGAGCACACAGAGGGGCTCTGCCCCAGTCTGCACAACAAGCGAATTAAAAATCGGTTCTCTTCTTTACACCCCGTGTCACTATTTCTTAGCCTCTGAGGAATGGGATTTGTTGGCCTTAAAGGGGAAGGCCAGAGAGTCTCCCGCTGAGAGAAAATGGGAGGTCAGGGCCACTCAGGGGAGGCCGTCTGCTCTTTGCTACCTAATCATTCCCAGGTGACCAGCGATGACGCACAGGGTCCTACAAGGTGAGCGTCCTGGGGCGGCCGCGGAGCGCAGACGGGCCAAGAAGGCAGCCGTGAGAGGCCACGTCCACACCTCTCTCTCCGGGGGGCACCCGGACCAGACCTGGACCCTCCGCACCGTACGGGCTCCTCACAAAACATCTTAGGACTCGGTTCCCTTGTCTGTAAAATGGCTGTGGGAGGACACGCAAGTTCTACTTACCCGCTACGTGCGCTGGTTATGTGAAGGTTTGTAATTCCTCGATCTCTAACACGGCAGTGTGTTTTGGTCTTTGCACCATTATGGATATTATTTTACAAGAAAGGGAAGCAAGCCAGGGCCAAGTCAGAAGTCCGCCCCTGGTGGCTGAGTTGGGACTGGAGTCCAGAGCATTGGGACACGCCAGAGTAGCCAAACCACAAAGGGACAAGCCCCCTTCGGTCCTAGACCCACCCCAACACCAGCCTCCCTGGGCACTGTAAAGAGGACAGTGTCGCTCTCAAACTTGAGCTGCGACAGAATCTTCTACGAGGCTCGTTCAAACACACTGCTGGGCCCTTTCTCCCAGAGATTCCCATTCACTAGGTCCAGACTGGAGCCTGAGAGCTTGCCTTTCTAGCAGGTTCCCACGTGATACTGACTGTGCTGATCTGGGTACCCCACTTCGAGACCCACTGGAACAGGATGGCATTTGGAGGGGAGGGATTAGCCAGCTCTTAACGGACAGTCCCACACCCGCAGATGTTTTATTCATTTCTCGCCACCTGAAGGCCTGCAATCCTCGACTGACCAGGGGCCCCTCTCCCCCACCTAGCTGCACGGCCAAGGCTGAGTCAAGGTCCCTCTCAAGGACTCAACGGCTCAGCCATGCGATGAATGAAGGTCATGCCTCTCTCGCCTTCTTGTGTCCTAGACACATCCCCCACAAAGGCAAAGCAACAGGATATAAATTCCTGGATCCCTTAGTCCAACTCTGGGCTGAGCGGCCTCATCAGCCCCGCGAGCTCTTCTCACTCTCAGCTGCCACGAGTGCAGAATGAGGACCTAGGGACGGAGGAATTCCACGGAGAGTGGGCTCTGTTCAGCTGCCTGGGCTGGCCCGCGTCTTAGAGCCCACCAGCTCCCCTGCCTCCCTCACAAGCCCGGAAAGGTTCAGACAAGTCAAGTAGATGCAGCAAACAGGGAGCCATTTCTCAACCCTCCCTCCGTACCCCAGGACTCGAGAGCCTGGCGGCAGCAGAACCCCAGCCATAGGAGAGGGGTAATGGCTGTGGGCCTTGAATGCATTAGTGGGGGCACAGGTGACCACGTTCCTGGGAACGCTGCAGTTCTCCACAAGCATGGAGCAGAAGCCTCCTCCAGATTTGCAGAGGGATCTTTTTCAGAGACTCGGGAACACCCAGGGGCTCAGAATAAAACAGGCCTGGTTCACTCTAGTTGTCTTCGGGGAGAAGTATTTTGAGAGCGATACCTGAGCCTCGTCTCCAAAAGGGGGAGCGAGATCTAGAAAGGGCAGCAGGAGGGATGGAAAATAAATATAGATTCCATTCGAGCATAAATCCTCCCCCAGGAGAGAACACCCCGCCAGTCGTGGGGATGAGGAGCTCCGCTTGGCAAATGAGGAGAGAGGCTGGGTGTGCGCCAAACGCGTAGGCGAGTCACTTCTATACGGACAGCCCCGTGTACCAACAAGACTCTAGACCCCAAAACATCGTCTGAGCAGCAGCGTATCCCTGAACCTAAGCAGGGAGAAGCAGGACAAAGGGAAGTTCATCGGTGGCCAGTCCTACCCCGTGGTCAACATTCACCTCTGCTGATAACCACGAGAGCCGAGGGTGATTGTGCCCCTTTCACAGATGAGAAAAGGGAGGCAGGGCTAACTCTCCAACGCTCACAGAGCATGGCCAAGGAAGGATCCTCTACATGGCTCCCGCACTCAAGTTCCTTCCAGTACTCAGGATGGCCTTTCTTCTGTCCTCCCCTAATGGGTGGCCACTAAGATCATTTGGTCCACAGAAAGTCAACCCTTCATGTTCCCCTTCTCCCAGCCTTGTCTGACTTCTCTTACCCCACTCCTCCTGGGACTCTATAGCCCAAGGGAGAAGGAAGGAGCTTCCTTTCCAGAGGCCCCCGAGGAGGAGTAAGGAGGGGACCCGGGCGGGAGGAAAGGGTGCTGCTCGGGCCCCGGGAGACGGCTGGAGTGAGCCATTCCCATTGCTGACATCCTCTTGTCTACTTGGGCCTCTTTTTGTGCTTATTTTTAGCTCACACGGCGCTGCGCAGAGCTGCCTCTGGTGAAGCCATCTGACCTGCATGCCAAGAAGTGATGGATTCTCCTAGGAGGAGAGGGCATCAATCTCCTTTTACTGCCTGGCTGGCTGGCCCGGCAGAGTCTGGGTCACAGGGCTCAGACGCCGGGACCCTGGCAGGGGAGGAGGAGGGAGAGGGATGCACAGCCCAGGCCGTGGGAACACCTCCTAATCTCCAGGGGGGAGAGGCAGCTGCAGAAAGCGGGGGGCCAGTGACCAGGGGGAGCGGTCTCTGGGAGACGTCACGGAGCCCCTGGGACTTTCTATCCTGACTCTTCCCCTAGCTTCTTCCTTCAACACAGCCCCCTTCTGGGCTCTGCCAGAGGAAATCATCCGTAGAGTTTCTCTTTCCCGCAGGACAACTGGTTCCTCAGACAAAACACAACGAGGAGTTCTGTTTCAGTTACCGCTCCATGAATTTTCCTCTGTACCGACGACCAAGATAATTATACCATATGTATGGGATTCACTTCTGCGAGGTCTTCCAGGCCGGCAGTGAGCTTGACCTCGGGCGGAATCACTAATTCAAGGAGGTCACAGCCACCTCCGTCCAGAAGACCTCAGAGGCCTCAGAGCTCAGTGGGCAGGCTGTGGTCATCCCCTTGCCCTCCCCATGTTCACCCGAGCTGCCTTGCCCAGAACCTTCTGTGACCTGCACCGGTCTGCAGGACAGACAGACGTGGCTGGTGACGTCAGTGACCACGGTCAGCCTAACCTCTGTGTTCTGGGAGAACAGGGCTGTGCCCAGCAGAAACCGCTCGGTACTGCTGATCAGGCTGAAGAGGAAGCATAAAACCCATGAAAAATGGGGGAGCTGAGCAACGGACGACGGGGGAAGAGAGACAGGTCTGTATGGGAGCCTGGATCCTGCCGCTCACGGCCGTATCCACCGCTGGGCCGTGGCTCCTTATCCGTGGAATGGGTGTGTGAGTGTCTACGCAGCCAAGTTGTAGGAGGACAGAGGCATGCTTTCTGGATGACAGAGGTCGTCGGAACTGTCTGAAACATGACGGCATTTAATACAAGTGTGCTCCTTCCCTTCTACAGGATTTTCATTTGACCCGAGAGCTCAGCCTACTGAGAACCAAAGAGTGACTTGGAAAGAAACCCAAAGAGGGTTTGTTCTCCTGTAATAAAATGGCTGAGGCTGCTCCGGGGGGAGCCGGTGCTGGCTCGGGGGGCTCCCAGCAGCCGGTCCATACCTGCCACCACGATGTCCAACCTCCTCCCCCTACAGAGTCCAAAATAGTTTGCGGGAGGAGGTCGGTCAGACAGCGGAATAAAGACATCGAAGGCAGAGACAGCCACCTACTAAAGATTACTATTGATCAGGAGGAAAAGAAACAACCAGACGCCCCAGGGTCGGCGGTTATGAAGAATGGTGGTCCCGACTCCACTCTGTGTCAGGCAGCAAAGTCACGGCCCCAAGGCTGGCACACTGCCTCAGTCAGACCCAGGCTGTCCTCACAGAAGGCCATTGGCCCCCTCGGTGCCTCGGGTGACGGTTGTCCTAGGAGGCCACGCAGTCAGGCAGCTCAGAGACCATCCCTCTCTGAAGGCTGTTCTTCTGAGGGACTCAGAAGCAGGCCCTCCCAGCACCCCTCAGGGCCAGACACGTGCTCTCTCAGTTGGGGCCTGATGGGCTCTCCTGTCCACCCCGCCTTCCCTGCTCGCCTGGCCCGCTGTCACCCCCAGTGCCTAACCCGGTCCCAGCCTCATTGTGGAGACGTCTCAGGTCCTTTCTCTGTCACCTCTGTCTCTCTCCAGGCTGGTCTCTCTGAGCTTCTCATCATCCCCTGATGCCTTTGCTAATAATACAGACAAGTCCCATCAGAGCCAGGAACCCTGCTAAGTGCTCACCATACCTCGTCTCATTTGTCCTCACAGTGGTCTTAAACACAACATGCTGTCCAAGTTCAAGGTGATGAAACAATCTGCTCAAGGTCGCCCAGCGGTGATAGGTGGCCCATCAGACTCTAGGGTCCAGCAAGCACAGGCCACCCTCCACCCCCTCAATCGCAACAGCCTCCCCCTCACCAGGCTCTGCCATGCCTACCCCGGGGAGGACGCTGCCTTCTGAACCGGCAGAGACCATGGCGGAAACCAGTCACATCTATAAGGTCACGGAGAGAATCCTTTCCCTCATCCCTGCCACCATGGGTCGTTACTCCCCGAGCCCAACAGGAGCAGCAAAGTCGGCTTCTGGAGATGAGGACGGTCCCAGAAGGCACAAATGCAAGACCCCGATGCCTCGCAGAACAAGAGAGGGTCTCCTCAGCCTCGGGGTTCTCGCATTACGAGGTGAGTCCAGAGGGCGCCCGTGTGCAAAATGGAGGGGGGAGAGTCCTGGCAGGAAGGGTTGGGGGTGCGGAGAGGGAACCAGAGAAGAAGGGAGGACCTCGGAGAAGTGTGTGCTTTCTTTGCACTAGCCAGACCCGAGGGTCCCGGGCTGCCAAAAACGCTCAGAAGAAAACATCCATTCAATACCACACATTTAATTACACATGAAATGGAATGTCTTTAAATGGAAGAATAACATTCCCGGGGCTCCAACGGTGGGTGTTTGCAGTGGCAGGAGGGAGACAGAGGGACCAGCTCTGCATCTTAGGGGGAAGGAGACTGCCGCGCGAGAGCAGGACTCCTGCTTTTGCTAGAGGTAGGAATTGCTGCCTGCCCTTCCAGATGCGCCCTCCCCACTTCTTAAGGCCTCAGTGGCTACATCTCCTTTCCCACCAACGGGCGGCCAGGTGGGTAGAACTCATTTCCCCTCTGGTATTGCACAAGGGCAGAAGCAGGTAAGCATGTGCCCTGACCAGCTGTGGACCAGCTGTGGTCTGCAGCCGACCCGCTCATGTGCCCATGGACGGAAGAGCAGAGCGTGGCCGTCCAGTCCCAATAAACCGCTCTTCCAAGGCAACCCCTGGATGGTTTCCGGGCAAGGAAGACAAGAGGACCTCCGGGGTGAAGCCAACTCAGGGTTGACAGAAACTGAGGCTGCCGCTGGCCAGTCTGGGTCCCATTCCAAGGCTCCCCTAGCTGGACTGGGACTCCCCTGCCCAGTTTGGGGCCTCGGCAAAAGGGGGCTGGCGGTGCTCAAGTCGGAGACCCGTGTGTGTTGTGAAGTTGTTAAGTTGTGCCCCAGCACCGGGCACAACACGCAGCAGGTGCTTACTCAGTATCTGGTGTGTAAGCAAATGGATAAAAACTCCTCCACCCCCGAACCCTGCTGGGGAGGTGAGGAGAAGAACACAACAGAGAGGGGAGGAAGAAGGGAGGCTGAGGGAGCAGTAAAAAGAAAGGAAAGATGAGTGAGAACGGGAAAGGATCCAGAAAGTTCCAAAGAGCAGCCTTATTTATGTCCTGGCTCCAAGACTGGCCCCAGGAACCAGGACCACATTGAACCAGGACAGTTCTGAGACCCGCGTCCTGAGCCCCCCTTCCTAGCACCCAGTCTCCCCAAAAGAATGCCTCTGCGGTCTCCTGGGACAAAGCTCGACACGCACCCGGTGTCCACTCGGGGGCACGTGCACGCCCCGAGGCGAGGAGTAACGGGCTAGGACTCCAAGACGCCGTGTTCCCACCGAGACGTATACATAAATAAGACACCCTGCTGTTTCTGGAAACGACGGGGAGAGAGGATCAGCAGAGGACTGTCTGTTCTGGGGTGATTTCCAGCTCACGTTTCCTGACATGAGGAGTTCAGAGAGAGAGAGAGGGGGACATTCAGACGTGCCCCTCCCACCCCGCCCCAGGTGCTACCCCGTGGAGCTCGACCTTGAGCTTGGGCACTGTGACGGCCACGCGGGGCCTCCCTCACCCACCCTGCCTTCTGTACCCACTCCCTTCATCTACAGGTCGCGCTGGCCCTTCCCACGGTGACAGGACCCCTTCTGACTCTCATTAAGCACTGACTGCTCCAGCCGCGAGTAAAGAGCTGGAGAACTCCCCGAGGACAGCATCTGGAATTGAGCAGCTAGGTGCTGAAAGACGAAGCTCAGGCTCCAACTGGAAATCTGTCCCTCTAGCAACTTGCCTGGCTCCCCATTCTCTCCCCCTCCCCCGGCCTGGATGTTTTCTTCCCAACTGGTCGGTGACAAACCCTCACTCCAAATGCCCATACAAGGGGCCGGTCCTGAGTCTCGGCGTCCCCAGAGGCACTTCCCCGCCAGCAGCTTCCCCGGGGATGCTGCTCTGTCCTCTCAGCCCTGGCATCTAACTGTCCCCCAAGTCCCTCCTGGGGCACTGTGGCTTTTCATCAGCAGACACAGGGCAGAATGTGTTCAAGGATATACCTTCCGGCTCTGCAGCTCGAGGCCAAGACACAGACGGCTGGGCCCCATGGAGCCGTGAGGATGCAACTTCACGTAGACATCCTGAGTTCAGGAAGTAGAAATGCCTGGGAGAACTTCCGGGTGAACCGGAAGGGGACCAGAGACCCACTCACGGGACATGCTGTCAGCCTTGAAGTCTACCAGCTCCCTTAGGTCCAACAGGAAACGGAACCCTTCAGGCAGGAGCAGGAGGAATGGGCAACAATAAGGCAAGGGCAACAATATATCCAAATACCCACAAACACGTACAAAAAGAAGACAAGGACAAGAAGGGGGCCTTGTTACAAGTAAGCACCAGTATTAAGAGCCAGAGCATAGCTTTGGAATGAGGCACATCTCCGTAGGAATTCACGTTCAACAGAAAAAAATCTTAGGAGACAGAACTGGACAATTTCCCAAGCCAGGCTCAAGCTTCAATGTTTTCAAGCTTCAATGTTTCATGAAATTAAGAGAATACCCCACCCAGCCATTCTTGGGTTCAGTGAAATTCTGTGTGTACGGTATTGTGTCTGAAGGGTATAAATCTGTATAATAATGGCTACAAAGTTTCACCAAGGAATGTGCCAGCTTCTTCCTCCTACTTGCTCCCTTCTTCAACCTTCCATGAGCTCCTCTGATTACTTAATCTCTCTGATCCTTGATTTCCTCACCTGTAAAATGGAGATAGCAAAACAACAACAACAAAAAAAAACCAAAAACAAACAAACAAACAAACAAACAAACAAACAAAACCACCAACCACACGGCCTTGTTGGATCTTTAAATGACACTGGTGCTGAGTGCTTAGAACAACGCATTAGCCCATAGCATCGATGTCTTCAGGGGGAGGTCTCTGGGATGCTATTTGAGAACTCTACTAACTTGGCCCAAATCCCCAGGCGTTTTCCCTCATAAACTCCCTGCATAAATACATAAAATAGGTCTGACAGAGGGAGGGGCTCTCGCTCACTGTCCTCTGAGCTCCCCTCGTGGATTCATGCCTGTGCATTTTTACCCACACCGTTCCTCCATCTGGGTACCCGGCACCAACTTCCACCAGGAAAAATCAGCCCATGCCCCAGGAGCAACTCTAGTCCCCTGTTGTCCATAAGATCTCCCGATCTTCCAGATCTCACTGTCCCCCCGGCCCCGGGTATGCCTAGTACAGAAACAGATGCCCTGGGACCCCTCTGCCTACTTCGCTTCTCCTCATCTCCCTTTAGGTAGCAGCTCAGCACATGTTTGCTACCTGGCTGGAGGGAGCGAAGGACATTAGCAAAGGCCACTGGGAGACTTCTTTGCAACATACGCGGAGTATGTTGAGAGACGGGCTCCTGGGTTATTTGTGTGCACAGGCCCGACCCTTAGATTTCCCACATTCACCAGCTGCCAAGGGGGGCTGCTGCCTCGTGGCTTCCAAGAAACTCAGTGAAGATTTTAGTTTAAAGAAGCCTAGGACGTAAGCAGGTAGCCCAGCTGGGGATGCGGGACCCCATCTTAGGGTCCCAGAAGGCCTTTCTTTAGGAAGGGTCGACTTCAATTCTGCCTAAAGCAGGAGGCAGAGAGCTCAGGCACCAGGGAGAGGCGGAGCTGGGGTTCTCAAGGGAAGGAAAGGCAGGATACCCAGGCCTTGGGAATTTAGAAACATATATCCCCTTATGGGGCCCTCGGGGTCTTTCACAAAAGACTCATCTTTCCTCTATGCAGGGCTGAAACTCAGGACATAACTGGGATCGTCTAGAACATACCTATGCTCTCTTTGGGAGCCTTTCAACTCTGGGGGCGGCAGAAGACTGCTCTCGGGTGGCTCTGGTCACCCTGCTTCCCCGGCCACACCATTGGGGAAGGGGATGTGGTGACAAACCACACCTGCTAATCCCCCACCCCCTCCCCCTACCCAAGGGGCCAACAGCTCCCTCAGTCCTCCCAGCTCAGCATCCACACGCGTCCCCCCCGCCCCTCAGTGCAGAATGTTCTCCGCGGCCGGCTCCCCGTAATCCTACCCCAGGATTCCTGGCCAGACCTCCCTTCACCTGACCACACCTGTTCTACCAGACTGCTGGAGAGCCCTGAAGGCCACCTCCACAGACGGAGGAGGCCTTTGGGGGCCTGGGGATTCGGCGGCTGGGCCCCCTCCAAGGGGATGTTCCCATTTCCAGTTCCCACTCCCACCGCGGAGGCATCTGCCAGGCACCCCCCACACACACACGCCTCCTGCCCTGGTCCTCGCTCTCTTCAGCCTTGTATCTGATGGGTTCAAGGTCAGAGGCCAGAGCCCCTGGGTCGCTGCCACTCAGGCCCTTGGCGTGGGCAGCCTGAGCTGGGCGCGGCCAGCAGATTCGTTCCGCACGGCCTCCGCCATCCCGGATCCGAGCCCCCCCTGCCGCAGCCCGCGTGCTCTGCCAGGTGTTTCCCCACATCCTCTGAGCTCACGTCCAAGAGATCCCCCACACCAGATGTTCAACGCACTGGCCGGTGGTTTCCTGGCCGCTCTCCTGAACCTCCCCCTACCCTGTAATTCCACCAAAAACAAAACAAAACAAAGAAAAAGTTGGAATCGGCGGAAGGCTTGGTGCCCCACCTGACCCCTGGAAACCCTCCATGGGCTTGGTGGTTCAAATCTGGTCTACCTGAGTTCCTCAAATGCCAGGCTGCTTCTAGGGTCCCAGTAATGTCACCAGTCACACGTACATGATGCCTTGGACCAAAAGATCATTTTTTCTAGTTCTTTTGGTGCCAGAAGAAATGAAGCCACATAGATGTTTGGGCTCTGAATGATGCCTTGTTAGATCCCAGAAACTAGAGGCCATATGGCTATTAGAACAAATGTCAGTGGGAAATCAGGAGGAAAGAACTCTTCATTGGACACTGTTAGGTCTGTGTTGCTGCTATGGGGCCACCTTTTATTGTTGGGTCTGGACACACTTGGGTAGTCCCCAAAACACCAAGACGGGGACTCTAGGACATAAGCCCCAGGAATTGACATAGAACATACTCAGGAGCCCGGTAAGAAACCATGTTCCCATCCCCTGCAGGGGGACCCCAACTCCTTCTTCCCACTGGCCTTGGGGCCCTCTCCCCTCTCATCTTTCAAAAAGAGATTATTGCTTGATGTAGTGACCTCAACACACCCTCTGTCCACTGCAGTCATCTCTAGCACAGACTACTGTAACCTTCCTGTCCTGATGCTTTCCAGACCCTTTGTCCACTTGCTTTCTTTTTTTTTTTTTTTTAAGATTTTATTTATTTATTTGACAGAGAGAGATCACAAGTAGGCAGAGAGGCAGGCAGAGAGAGAGGAAGGGAAGCAGGCTCCCTGCTGAGCAGAGAGCCCGATGCGGGACTCGATCCCAGGACCCTGAGATAATGACCTGAGCCGAAGGCAGCGGCTTAACCCACTGAGCCACCCAGGCGCCCCTGTCCACTTGCTTTCTGAGAACAAGCCCTTCCGGTCCCCTGGCCCACCTGCCCCCGCCTATGTGGGTCCTCACTCTTCATCACTGGCCTGCTCTTACTGGCTTCTTGCTGCCACTTTGCTCCTGTCTCGACCTTTTCAATATGTGTACTTGCTTTTACTCTGAAATAGATCTTCATTGCTGGCTCCTCAGGCAGGTGTGAAGGGCTCCTTAAGTGCCCCCCCACAACCCATCCAACACAAAGCACAAACAGGGTGCACAGGCCGGGGCTGCCATCCGCCTTCTGCCAGCATTTGGAGATTGTGCATGGCTCCCTAACACAGCCTTGTGCATGGCTCCCTAACACAGCCTTCCTGGCCCCACAGATGGAAGCCAGAGGAGCTAAGCGAGATAAGCTGTTTCCCACACCAGCTCTTTTACTCTATAAACTGACCCTTTTCTTCTATGTCTCTTGTCTAGGAACTTACCCATTTTCCCATTTTCAGCACAGAAAGTGCAGAAGCTGAATGACCGGACAGTAGAGCCCCTTCCTGGAAACTAGTCTTGTATCGGTTACCCACGGATGTCATCTTGTATAACTTTTCTGTATCTGTGAGATGTGGGACCAAACATACGTGAATCTCCACTTACTCTGGCTCATGCATTAGGCGGAATGACTTAGGAAATCCAAGTTATAAAATCAGGAAGGAATTAAGTCTTTGGATCGAAGACCGGTCATGGAAAAAAAAAACTGGGGAAAAAATTTTATCTGCAAAAGAGCAAAGCCACTCGATAAATGTCTCGTTGCAATGAGAAGACCCCCAAAAAGGTCTCTAGAAGACCAGAGTCTGGTGAATGGAATTTGCTGCCTAGGGCTTGTGATGACTAATTTCACATGTGAAAAGCCACGGCACTCTCCACCTGCCCACCTTACTCTAGCGGGCATTAGAAATAAACAGATTAATAAAGAAAAGCATCTATAAGTGCATGCACGAGTTCCTGACAGCCATGGGGATATCAGGGGGTCTGAACTCTTACAGACCAATTTTTACCACTCGCACACAATTCCCTGGCTGTTGATTTCCCAGGGACGTGGAAGCAAGAACAAACCACAAGACGATATCCTGTTCTGCCCCTGCGGGTGTGCAGGGAGCAGGGGATGGAGAGGCCGTTCTCATGCCAGGATGTTCAAGGCCCTAGAGCTGGCAGCAGACACTCGCAGCTCTGCAACGGACTAGCTGTGTGACCCTGGGCATCTTACTTAACCTCTCTGAGGGGACATCTGTCCTGACTGTGATTCCCCCTTGGATGTCTGTAAGCAAATGAAATGACATCAGTCTGCAAACCTCTGAGCACAGCGGCAGAACCCCCAGCGAGCGCTAAGACCCAGATTCACTTCTACTCTCTTGCCCGAGATTACTCATTTGGGCTGCTGGTCAATGTTCATGTACCCTGGCACTCGCGGACCCAGAGGTGAGCATCCGTGCAAAGGTCATCTGTCCTCTAATAGCACACCTACTGCACCTGTCCACCTGACACGAAGACAGAGAAGACTCTGCCTGCCACTTCCAGCTAGAGAAACTCTGATCGCTCCAGGCTATGGGCCTTCAAATAGGGCCGTTTGCCCGGCTTATAGAAGCTGTTTGTTCTCTACTGCCAGCGACAGAGGGTCAGGAGATCTGGGGACATGGCACGGCACAGAGGAGCTGGAGGGCGACACATGAGAAGCTCACGGCAGGTGAGAATCACTTGGAGTAGCTTTTACGTTGGCACATGGAGCCTTCAGACTGGCTGAACTCTGTGGTTCAGCTGGCGAGCGAGGGCTCTGTGTCTGGGTCTCGGTCAAGAAGGGCAGAGGGAGAGCTGGAAAATGTCCTCCCGTGTCGGCCCCCGTGAGAAACCCTTGCTCTAAAGCTCCCTGTCAGCTCCAGCCACTGGTCCACCCCTGCCCCAGCATGATGGGAAAACCGGACAGAGAAGAGGCGAGTTCTATAAAAAATTGTCCTTTTGACAGTAATGGAAACAGGGGCACCCACCTGGACCCCCCACTTACTTGCCGAGGGGCCACACACTCATCACTGTGTAATGTGTTCAACCGATGTGCATTGAGTTACAGTGTGTGTCAAAGCCAAGCTGTGTGCTGGGGGCTCGGTGGGGAGCGAGACATTTTTCTGGAGCTCAGGGGTCTAGCGAGGAGGCAGGCGGGTCACAGGCAAATCCGATCCCCACGGGGGAGGCAGGTGAGGACCTCAGGGCCACCTGACAGGTGCATCTCGCTGGGTCTTGAGGGGCTGGGGAGACGGCTGTCGGGGAAAGCGATCTATTCTCTTTCAGCCTCCATTTCTTCACGTAAAAATGTGAAAATATATGTAAAAATGACTTTCACACAACAGTCGGATGGAGAGTGTTCTAGTTCTGTCCCCCATCAACAATAGCAGTAAAAAAAAGTGCCTGGCTCATAGGCGTCAAGTTCGCCCAGGTACTTAGAGACGCGTCTCTGGGTTCTGGCGGAGGAGGGGCATGTCGTCTAGAGGAAGCTGCCCAGGAAACCCTCGCTCTGACTACCACACCGCAGTGTACCAGTTGTACTTTGAAATTTCCAGTCCCTGGGGGCACAGTGGTGGGTTTTACGGTCTCCTTAACCAAACAGCTTGGCTCTGGCCAATACCACTGAACACAACTTACGGAGCCAGACTGCCCGGGGTCAAATTCAGTCCACCCCGATCATTTTGTTCTGTGACCCTGGGAAAGTTACTTAACTCTCTGATTCTTGGTGTCTTTATCATTTGAAAAAAAAAAAAAATGCCTGCCTCATAGAAGTATGTTGAGTATAAATGTTTCAGTCTATGTAGAACACGTATTCAAGGACCTAAATCAGACATCATCATTAAAGGTCAGGTATTGTCACCAACAACTTCATCATCATCAACAAGATTTTCACCGTCTTGGTGACCACAGTCCCACAGAGGGGGCCTTCCAACTGGTGGCACCTTCCCTGTGGGAGGCTGTGTGGTGTCACTAAGAGGTCAACTTGACTCGAACCCAGGCTCCACCACCACTAGCTGTGTTAACTTTTTTGAGGCTTGATCTCCTCCTCTGTGAAATGGGCTTATAAGAGCACTCAGACCACGGTATTGTTGCAAGATTAAATGGGATCATATACAGAGAGCAGCCTGGAATGAAAGGGGCTCTCAGTAAATGGCAGTGGCCACGTCCCTCTGTGTTAGCACAGAGGAAAGAAATGTTCACGTCTAACCTATATGTAGTCACTCTGTCCTTTCGGGAGGGGTGACACACTTCATGAAAGGGACAAATCAATCTTACTGCTTCCTTTACCTCTGGGAGACCCTGAAAGAAGACAGAAACATGTTAAGCTCCTGCGAGTTCTCCATCCTGCTGGAGATGGACAGGAAGCAGATGGCCCACGGTTTCGCAGAGCACCTGAATTTGGCTCCTTGCTTAGCAAGGAAGGAACAATATCATTCTGGACAGTGAGGTCTTGTGACTGGATCTCCCTGGGGGGATAACATGGGAGAGAAGAAAGGGGAGCCTCGCAGCAGGGGGGGTGGCCTGTTGGTGGGGGAGCTGGGGAATTCTTCTGAACAGAAACATCTAAGATTCAGCATTTGCTTATTTGTGTTGCCAGCACATAATGTCAAAACTAGAGCAAAAGCCACTTCTCTACACACAAACTTCACGTGGGTGTGATGTTCTGAGCATGAAACACGTCACCGAAGGCATGTGTCACTTACTGGGGACAAAGACCCAAAGAGCAGTGGTCTGTACAGATGCTGGGCAGCCGGTAAAGTCACGCAACCCAGTGAGAGCAGAGACCCTGAACTTTTCGTAAGAACCAGTTGCAGCCGCCCAGTGGCCGGACATCCTTGGAGACACGGGGTAGAATGTGTATGCGTGGTGGGTCTCCAGGAGTTTCATCTGAAGGCTGGCTTGTGAAATCATCCTCATCGTCCCAATCCCTCCCTATGGCCACTGCTTGGGGGATCTAGTGGTCTTTCATACGTGGCGCAGCCAATAGAGAAATCTCACTCCCCACCCTTGCCCCCGCCCTCCTCAGGGTCTTCGACTGCACAAATGGCACTGCCGTTCTCTCAGTGACACAAGCCCCTCATCCTCCAGCTTTCCTCGATGGCCTTTTCCCACTTGCCACCAACAGCCATCAGGAAATCCTGTTGACTGTAGCCTCCAAACATGTCTTAAATCTGTCCTCATTCCCAGGAGATCCACTTCCTCCCCTTCCGCCACCGCCATCGTCATCCAAGCTGTGACGGCCTCTCATCCGGGTAATGGGCTCCTAACTGAGTTTCCGTTCTTCCCTCCACCCCTCGTCCCCACTGGGACATGGCTGGGTCCCCACAGTCAGCCTGGGTCATCTTCAATAAAAAGCAAAGTAGGAAGCTTCACATCCCTCTCCTACTTCAAATCTGAGCTTAGAGTGAAAGCCAAGCTTGCTTTATCATTGCTTATGGGATCTGATCCTGCCTAGCCCCTTGCCCTCATCAGCAGCCTCCTCCAGCACCCACTCCCCTCTCCGCTCTCCCCCTCCCTTGCCTTTCCTTCTCTCCTCACATATTTCAAGGTAGGTGACACCTTAGAGCCTGGACAGCAGCCACTACCTGTCCCAGAATGCCTGCTCTGCTGCCCTTCAACAGAAAGGAGTCACTTCGATCACGGGATGTTGTTTTAATTTTCATGCATAACACAACATGACGGCCCTTGGAAAATTCTCTCACTGACTTATTTACCCATCTGCTTCTCATCGGGCCTTCCTGGTGGAAAGGCAGCACCACCAAAGCTAAGACTCGTGTGTCTTTCCATCAGAACTGTAGCACAGCAGCTCAATGCCTATTGGTTAAACAGATGAGTGACTGCCTTGGTGGGGTTTTTTTCAATCACTGTTACTTAGGCTCCTGTGACTGAAAGCACTGAGTGAGGACTAGAGATCCAGGACCAGATAAATGGCTGCAGCTTCAGCAGAAATGAATTCTGAAACCCAGGCGGCAGGGCTAGTTATGAAACCAGGGCAGCCCGCAGCAGAAGGGCAGTCACACATCTGAGTTAACACTGAGCTGAAGACCCTGATCGTCTGAGCAGAGATACCATCAACAAACTCGAGAATGTCAAAGTTACTGAAAATCAGAACCTGGGCTGCTTCATCTCTCCTGAAGTCCCACTTTCTTGACCTGAAGCTCTACGCCCAGGTTCAGGCTCGATCACAGCATTAATTCATGAATCCACAGACACCAAGCAATAGGGCCATTTCTTCAACTGGAAAGTCCTCAACTACCATGTCATTGGGGGGTGCTCCATGAACCTTTTCACAGCTAGAACAGGCAAGGTGTAGGACTTGTTGGGTTTCTAGACACTTGTTTTGGGGGGGGCCTCCTTATACAGGGCCAGCCCACTGCCCCATTGAACTCTCAGCAAGGTGGGTGCCCAGCTTAATCCCACTAGGCAAAGGGAGCAGCAGACCCAAAATGTGGCTCCGATGCAGGCAAAGTCAGGGAAATTGAGATCGGCCAAAACTCACTGTAGTGAAAACGAGTAGTGTTTGCCCCCCACCCTCCTTATGCAAGTTCATCAGTATCTGGGTCCCCTTCCCAAGAAAGCTGAGCCAGAACTTACTTCCAGGGCAACAACAGAAAAGCTCCCCCAGTGTGTAGACACACTCTCTCTCGGATGACTGTGTTCTGTACCTTGCTACGGAAACAGAAATCCCTTCAATTCCCTCGTTTTTGGCTTTCCTCCTTGCCTTAGATGGAGTCCTTTTTTTTCAAGCCTTTGTCCTCAGCTTTTCTCATCTATTTTTTGAATGTTGCCCAACTCGTATTTACCACTGTTTGGTACTGTAAGTCTCTCCTTCCCGCTGACTTCTAACCTACAGGATAAGGTTTTCCCCATAGTAATAAAAAGCATTCTTTGACCCTACCTACCCCCCTAGAAACTTCTCTCATGCCCCCCTTCATCAGCAGACCCTTTGAAGGGCTGTTTGCTACTTGAGCTGACTTGACTACTCCTTTCTCAAGGCTTTGTCCTCTGACCTCCTCATGCCATGGCCCACCTGTCACAGTGTCACAGTGATCTCTTGACGCCCAAATCAAAAGGCTTTTCCTTAGCCCACACTCAACACCAGTGAGCCTCAAGTCCTTCACGGTCTGACCAAAGCTTACCTGGGCTCTCTCACCTTTAGCCATCCCGCTAAGATGACCGGGGGTGATCACCTATCTTGTCAGACATGGGTTGATCAGGATTCTGGAATTCTGGGGAACCCAAACATAGAGCTATCTATCACAACGTCATGCATGATTCAATCGTGCCCAGCCATCTTCCTATGAAGAGCAACCCAGATTTGAAATCATCTTTGCAACTCTGATGCACAGCCCCACCTCCTGCATTAAGTTCCAACCATCCAGTCGTCTCATTCATTAAGTCACTGAACACAATCAAGGTCGTGTGTGTCACAGAGGTCAAAACAACCTAGGTAGTTGCATGGGTAGACTTCCAGGGAGACTGAAAGCCCCCTTTACTGGGAGATCTTTAGAAAGGAAAGTATTGAATGAATGCCTTCCTTAACAGCTTCTGAGAAATGAGCAACTATGTATCAATCACCCGCTGTGCTGAGCCCTGGCACCATTGACAGATTTGCAGAATGTCAGGCCAGTGACATCAGGGGCCGAGGGCGGGGAGGGAGAAGTCAGACAGGCGGGAAGAAGACCAAGTTCAAAGTGGCTGTAGGGGCAGAGCCACTTCCTGGCGGGACGCTGTGACCCCCTGACTGGACCCTACTTCCTGAGCTGGGACAGGTCCTGCCAGGGTCCTGGCTAGACAGAGTGAGCGGCACGTGGCCCCTGGTATGTTGGTGAGGGTACCGCTGCCCTCTGGCCGGGCCATCAGAAGCTAATTCCAGCTCCAATCACTGGCAACTGCCTCTTTGCAATCCCATTGCAAGGAAGGGGGCAGGGCAGTCTCACAGAGCTCCTTCCCATCCTGTGCCTCCTTGATTCCCAGCTACCCTGGCTTGCGGGAGGATGCCAGCGAGCCTCCTGTGGTGGGCCACACATGCCTGAGCAGGCATCCGTGGCCGGCATCCACTGTCCCTCCCTCAGCCTGGCAGACAGAAAGGACCAGCACCCAGGGAACCTGGAATACACATGGCCTCTTGGCAGCCAGCTCTGACGGACGACCAATGAACAGCTTGCCTGGGCTGTAGGAAGGGACACAAAGCCTAATTGCACTTATTGGTTCAACGTCAATGCTCCTCCCCTGCGCAGCTTGTTTTTCCTACCAGAGCTCCATCCTTAATACCACCCCCTTCTGCTCATACGCAGCCTTATATTTGTGTGACTTCTGTCTCACCTGCTGTGCTGTCCATGAACCGTCCCTGTCCCCGGAACCTCACCTCCAGCCCGGGAACTCGGAAGGAGGGAGGGCACAGTTCTCCCCCTTGTCAGTTTCTGTCCCATGCCCACCCCCTGAAGGACGACATTAAGGACCCTTTTAGAAAAAGAGCAGGAGGCGTGCCGGAAGCCCAACATGGGCTTTGCTGTCACCACTGAGAGCTGCAAGAGAGGAAACATGCTACCCCTTGACTAAAAACCCGCAGGTTTCGAGAAGCTCATGATTGATCTCCACCCTTTCCTACTTCCTGGTGCTTTATCCTTGGGTTTGCTACAGCGGGCTGACTTCTCTTCAGCTTGGGCCCCTCCTCTGCCTGGTGCCCAGTCCATGGGTTGGCTGCAAATGCCTCGCTCTGAACTTGTCTGTGGCCTTCGTACAGCCGCTTTCCATCTCTGCTGTCACGTCCCACTCAATGTGTTCCCGGGAGGCCACCTGCTTAAAGGCCAGAGCAGGAGGTCAGGATACACGGGTACTGGCTTCCAACCCTCACCCTGACCTTGAGAAAGTCAAGGTGCCACGCTTGGTTAGCCATGTGTATGACATCGGAGATTAGAAGCTTCGCTCAGAATCCCATTAACATTTCTGAACTGTGCAGCTCAGACTCTCCAGGCAGAAGACGGGGTAAGGCCCTGACCGGGGGAGTATTTGGGGGAAGAACATTATGGGAACACTGGCAACGTTTTGAAGTCACCTGGGAAAAAGGAATGCCCCCTGCATTCAGCGACTGTCCGTCCTGGGATGTGAAGTCACCATGGTTTGGCGGGGGGGGTCCTATATCGGCTCTCTGTTACATCTTTACAGACAGACAACTGTCTGTAAAGATTATCTGCTGGGTACCCATTTGGGGAACCCCTAGACAACGGGGGTGTCTAAAATGGGCCACAAGGCAGTGATGCAGACACACGGTGCCCCTGATGGGGGCTGCCAGAGCCCATCCTGTCCTTCTCACTTCAGCCTAGCTACCGAAAGTTCTGAAATACCTGGTCTGGTTTTCATAAGAACTGAATCACAATATAGTTCAAGTTTCCAAACATAGAGGACAAAAGAAGGAAATACGGTTTATCCACAAGGGGAAATACAATCCATCCGTTAAAATCCATGCCATGATCCTCTATTTATTGAGGTTGTAGGGACCCCCATTCTCATATATTACCATGGACAGTACATGTTGGTATATCCCCATATAGGTTATATACACGAAACAGACAGACCAGCTAGGCAAGGGGAGTATCTGGCCCTGTATTAATATGATACTTAGAGTCAATCATATCTCTAGTTCATGTACTTAGGTTCAAACCACAGCAGAAACATGAAAAAATATTGTGAAGAAATTAAATAAATTTGAATATACCAATACAATGGAATAGTACTTATTTCCCAAAAAAGAAGGAGTAAGTTCTCTAAGAGCTTCCAGAAACTGGAGGGGGATACTAAAAAGTGTGGCATAGGATGTATGATATATTGCAAATATGGAGACAAACAAGAATGTGTTTCATAGTTGCTTGTATACATCTGTTCATATGTAATCGGTAAGGACACGCTCTAATGGTGGTTTCCACTGTGGTGATGGCAGTGGTAGAAAGAGCCTACAGACGACAGACAGGTGTAGGAAGGAGAATTCTCACTATCTAGAAACATAAGTAGGTCCTGATATACACGCATATGGACATACAGGTGTAAAATAAAACTTATATATATAAACGTTATTGAGGTATTAATTACCTCGATACTGAGATACATGTATTATTTATCTCAATATTATTGACATATAAATTTATATTCATAAATCAATACATGTTATTAACACCTCAATATGTGTGTAATAATACCCCCAATAAAACTTATATATATATATAACATAGTAAATACATATGTAAAATAAAATGTATAGAAGTACATAATATACAAAATAAATACATACAGTATATTTAGGTAAAAGAAAGTTTGTCTATAGAGAGAGATGTCCTCTACCTCAATATTATGCATCAATATATATATTATTGTATATCAATATATTAATACATGCTATTGATACATGTATCAATTAATATTGATATAGAGGCTATCAATATATAAACTTTATTTTACATAAATATGCTATCTACATTTATTTTATATGCATATTTACAGATACTTTGTTTCACATATGTATCTACTATATTATATATATAAACTGTATTGAGGTATTATTTGCCTCCTATAAAATGCACCCATTTTATTTTATTCTATTTTTAAAGATGTTTATCTTTTTAAGTTATCCCAATACCCAATGTAGGGTTCAAACTTACAAACCCGAGATCAAAAGTCACATGCTCCACTGACTGAGCCAACCAAGAGCCCCGAATTCACCCCCTTTAATGCACAATTCAACGATTTTTAGTTTATCTACCAAATGGCACAACTACCACCATAATCCAGCTTTAGAAAATTTTCATCACCCCGATAAGATCTCTTGGGGCCATTTACAGTCACTCTCCATCCCCAACCCAGGCGGACACAACCACTAACCTACTCTTTGTCTCTATAGATTTGCCCCTTCTAGATTTCATACAAATGCAACATACAAAATGGGGCCTTTTGAGTCTGGCTTCTTTCCCTTAACACAGTGTTTGTGAAGTTTGTTAATGTTGTAGCCTGTATGATGGGTACTTCCTTCCTTTTTATTGCTGAGTAATATTCCACTCTACGTATATACCATGTTTTATTTATCTATCTGTCAAGGGAGAGGGATTTGGGTTCTTTCTACCTTTTGGATATTTTGATAAATGCTGTTATGAATATTCATGTACCTGCGTGTGTGTGTGTGTGTGTGTGTGTGCGTGCGTGTGTTTGGAACCATGTGAAATAACCTATGCAAAATTTTAATATTGCAAAATATTGTTTAAATGGCACATGCAATCTTATAAAAGAAAGGAAGTGGCACGTAGGGTGTGTGCGCGCATGCACACTGCATGATTTGATTCTGTTAAATAATTAAATAAGTACATAAAAAAGATTAGAAGGCAGAAAGCTAAAATGTTAACAGTGTTGTCTCTGGGTGATGGGATGGTGGATAATTTATGTGTTTGTGTGCTTTTCTGTATTTCAACAAATTTTCTACTGTGAATATAAATTACTTTTGTAATCAGAAAAAAACCACAATGTTATTAGGAGGAAAAAAATACACCCTTCCCATTCAATTTCTCCTGGGTCTTCACCTCTCGGTGACAGAACGATGCCCTCTCCATCATCCACAGTGGGGGAGGAGAGGGAGCCGCCCTTCTCCCTCTCTCCTGCACAGTGCTGGTCACAACATCCAGA
The DNA here is from genome assembly GCF_009829155.1 of Mustela erminea. Lineage (NCBI taxonomy): Eukaryota > Metazoa > Chordata > Mammalia > Carnivora > Mustelidae > Mustela > Mustela erminea. The sequence continues at coordinate 7,218,806 of NC_045618.1, read as the reverse complement.
AAACTGCAGATCCCCAATAAATACTAATCAATGTTGAGGGCCTCGAGATTGGTCTCCATGGCAACCTGACAAGGGCTTGACACTGCACGAGTGCTGCCCCAGCATGGAGATGGCCCAGCAGGAAGAAGGCCTGCCTGGAGCAGCCCACGGTTGCCTCTCTGCAAGAAGACCATGCACCCAATGAGATCGGGCTTCCTAAGGCTCCGACAGAGGGACATCTCTTTAAACAACACAACAGTGTAAAGTCTCAACTGATCACCCTAATTGTGGGGTTCCTTGAACTGCCATTTCTACTTACTTCCACAGCTGCAAACAGATGTCATGATTCAGTATTTTTAAGAACTACATTTGAAAACTAGGCATCCTTCCTCTCTGCGTACCCCGTGCCTAATTCCAACGTACTGCTTCATAATGACTCGCTAGTCTGCACCAGGCCTGCCCCTCACATTTGCTGGACCAGGAACCACAGAATTACTGGAAGTCGGTATCTCACAAGTCTGAAGATTTGAAAGTTATAAATCAAGCTAACACACTGTGAAATGGAGTACCTCCTATCCTCCTACCCTGTTAAATATATTTTTAGAATGAGCTGGAGGGTCAGGTGAGAATTCAGGTGTCTCAGGCTCCTTGGAGTTGTGAGCTGGGACACATAGTGCTCAAGAGTTGGCCCCAGTCTGCTCCCCTTCGCCTTCCCACGGCCAAGGGGGCCTTGCACACATACACGTGCACACCCAGCCTGCACCATGCGACGCTCACACTCCTGTCTGCCCTAAAGAGCAGCCAGCCCCTTGGCCAACCCCCGGGCTTCACAGTGTACATGCCTGCAGGGCAGCACACCCTTTGGAGGAGAGTAGACCAATGGAGAAGGCTGCACGTGGTGTGAAGGTGGGTGAAGGGTTGTCTTGCTGAGAAATTCTGAGGTAGACTGGGTTTCTCTGCCTTGGCACCATCGACATTTGGGATATATCTTTGTTCCAGGGGCTCTACCAATCAAAAATGTCCTCACCCATATCCCCTGGGGAACAAGTCACCACTGGTTGAGAACCAATGGACTAGACTGGGAAGCTCTTGAAGGCAGGAAATAGGACTTTCAGGTCAACGTTTGAATGGCAAATCAATGACCCACCACCGCTGTTCATGATCTCAGAAGCACTCTTGAAAGACCCATTTCTCCTGCGGAGGACTGTGACGTCCTGGTGCCAAAGAGGTTCTCAGAACAAGCTAAGAGCAGTTCTTGATTCCTGGGGTGGACGTGATAAATCTGGGGCATGAAGGTAAAAGTGACAGGAGACAGGGGAAGAAGAGTGCCACGCACCCAGACCTCCACAACTCCAGGGAGCTGCCAGATGTGTGCACAGAGTCCAAAGGTCCCTAAGGCATTATATTCTTCATAGTCCAATCTTCCTCTACAAAAACTGCCCAGGTCAAGAGGGTGCAGGAGGGGCCAGGGTCTTTAAACTTAAACAGACACACCTATGCGACGTTATAGAACACTCCCAAGCCCCAGATGTTCCTTAGACAGATCCAGATGTGATACACCAGGACGGCTAGAATGCACATGATGGGACTTCTGGCCTGCGAGGTGCTGACTGTACTTAAACAGACACACCTATGCGACGTTATAGAACACTCCCAAGCCCCAGATGTTCCTTAGACAGATCCAGATGTGATACACCAGGACGGCTAGAATGCACATGATGGGACTTCTGGCCTGCGAGGTGCTGACTGTAAATTCCCTCCATCCCCACACCACCCGTTCCACTCTCTTTCACCAGCGGGATTTTGCAAACTCTCTTCATGATGAAGCTCTTCAATCAGCCAAGAGTGCTGACTGCTAGAGCAAGCCCATGCTCCTTCTCCAGAGCAAGCAAATGTCCACTGTTGAGCGTTCTTCATAGCGGAAGAAGTCCTTGTGTATTTCCCACAGCCCTAGAACTATACCATTCCTGTGGTATCTGCATGAGGACCTTGGGTTCGGATGGTAGCCTTACCCTTGGAGCAAATTGCATGACTGGTATCATTCACTGACACCAATGCGATTCTGATTTGAGCATCTGCTTGTGCCTCAGTTTCCCTACAGCAGCATGGCTCAAAATGTGGCCCAGACATGCCCAGCGGCCCCAAGACCCTACCAGGAGAGTCATGTGTTAAAGCTATTTCCCTGGGAAGGTCTAAGGTCTACTAAGGTCTACCAAGATGGTCTTGGCATATTTTCACCCTCATTCTCTCACAGGTATGCGTGGAGTGTTTCCAGTGGCTTCCTGCCATGTGATGACATCGTCTGATGGCTAACTAGAGTGTGTGTGTGTGTGTGTGTGTGTGTGTATGTGTGTGTGTGTGTGTGTGTACACGCGCTTGTGTTCCTAAATCTTTCTCAGTTCTGTTTTCACCTGCAATAACAAAAATGGATAGAACCCACATAAACAAAAGCTCTTTGGGGTCATCATAATTTGTGAGGGATCCTGAGACCAAAAAGCCTGAGAACCACTGCCCCAGTGCAGCGATGTGGGTCACACTCCTACATCACTGAAAAGTGAGCTGTGGAGGAAAAATATTTGGAAGACCTTTCTGAGAGGTAGAGTAAGTCACCGAGTATAAAAATAAGCACATTTTCAGAGTTTTATAACGGGAGTGTCACTGTGACATTTTAGGTGCAAAATGTTCTCTAGGTTCTTCTAGGTGGATAAAAAAAAATCTAGAAAAATGGCAAAAGTATTAATAATTTCAATAAAAGCAATACGTGGTAAACACCATATTGCTTGTTGGGAGGCATACTGATGACCCCGTTTGCACTTGGACTAGCTTCATCTCCACTTCCCCAACCTCACAAAATTGGTTCCATTCATTTGCATCCCCGAGAGGGTCCGGGGTGTGCAAAAACAATTAGAGGTACAGGCACTGAGAGCACACTTGTATTATTTGTGGCGAGAGAAGGGAAAGCATCCGAAGCTTGTCATTTTTAATTTAACTGCAATTCTGAGATTATCAGTAGATTTCAATTACCCAGGCTATAGAATCAGGATGTGATTAGCAACAAGCAGCCTTTTTTTTTTTTTTTTTTAAACGTCTAAACAACATCACTGTCCAAAAGAAACAGATGAAAGACCTCATTCCTTCCCGATTTAACACCAATTTTTCCCTCACTTCTGATTTTCCTTTTATAAATTTCTTTACTTCCTTTCTTCCCTGGCCCTCCCTCCCCCTCTGCCGTGTAACACGGATGGTATTTTCTCTCCCCTCCACTCCCACCCAGGCACGAGGTGTTCTGAACACAGGGCATCATTCGCTGGCCCAGCATACCCAGAAGAGGCAAAGGACAGTTGCCTCCATTTTTCAAGTGGAATAACGGAGAGACAGTGCCCACCATGTTGAAATAATATCAACGTGGCCAACTGGTGGCCAGGCCAAAACCACCATGTTTCGCACCCATCCGGGAGCCATATACAACCCGGTGGGAGTGGAAGGGAATGGGGAAGGATGTACTGGAGATCCTTCAAGACGAAGAGATAACTCCTGCTTTCTGCACCAACCCTTTCTAGAAATTTCCTCCCCCCAACTCCCATGTCCAAGGACTTGAGTTTTCTTAATGAATAAAATAATCGTAGTTGTAACAATAACAATACATAATTCAAGGAGAGGTCAACAGCATGTCACCAACGAGAAAAGTTTCACCAGTTCAAGGCTGGGGCATTTAAATAAAGGAACGTGAACTACCATCTTACGCCTGGACACTTCTCTATAGCCTGCTTCCCTCTTCTGTGCTATAAATAATTCAGTTTTCTTTTTTCTTAAATATCACAAAACCAAGTCAGAATCTTTATGTGAAGGATTCTGCTGTGTCCCTCTCTCCCTCCCTAGCCAGCCCAGGCAACTCCCCAGAGAACGACCCCTCAAGCTTTAACATTTATTCTTTGACATTTCAGACTATTTGTTAGGCAGAGCTGCCTTCTTGAGATCAAAGTCGGAAAATCTTGCCGAGAACTCCCGCTTGGCCCTGTCCAACTGTCACAGAGAGGGTCTGTTAACCCCCAAGCATCTGCTTCCTTCCTCAGCCAGAGAAATCCACCAACCCTCACAGGAAGTGGCACCCATCGCTTTCCTACTTCCCTTCACTTGACTTCAAGCCCCCCAGCATCTCAGGAGGGGGCAAAGGCGCTCTGCCCATGTGATTACACCAGGACACTCGGCAGAGAGAGATGAACCCAGGAACCAAAAGGTGTCCCCCACCAGGAGACAATAGTGATTCATGGCGATGTTGCATCTGGGGCACCTGTCTAGGTAGAGTCTTTGTATCTGAGGGTTAGCAAGCTCAGGAACAAATGTGGAACAAGGAAAAGTAACTTACCCCAAGCCATTCTGCTACTAGAGGTGCCGAGGCTGGGCTCCTGGTCTTCATGGCTGTGTCCTAACCCTAGCTGAGGTGTCCTTCACCAGCCTGCGAGGGTGGCCAGCTTTAGTGCTGAAGTCTTACACTCTTACATGAGATGACTTACCATTTTCTTCGGAGATACTACACTGAAGGTTTCCTGCCTTCACAAGAGTACCTGCCCACCGCTCTCAGAATCATGTCTGTCTCTTTGCCAGGCAGAGGGCATAAGTAGCGACTGAGCCTATTGGGCAAAGGTGTTGGGGTGTGCTCGTTCATTGTGATAGAAGGTCAGCAGTTGGTTAATATCCTGCTTCATTCTATTAAAAAAAAAAAATTTCTGACCACCCGATAACCCAGTGTTACCTAAAGAGTGTGTGTGTCATTCTACGGATAGGTATTAAGTGAAGAGCATTCTGTGTTTAATTAGATTGGGAAAGTGGTGGGATAAAATGGTTTGCTTAAAGCAGGACTTCTCAGAGCCTTTAGTATCCTAACACGTACTGTGAATCTATAAGAGACTGGCTATTCCGTGCAACATTCTCCAAAGTTATTGGATGGGCTCTTAACATCTCCTGAGACTCCAGGGAAGTACTGTCACAACCAATGTCAATGTCAATCTTGACAACATCATTTATGTAATAACCGCAGTGGGAAGAAAAGTTTCTCTGCACGTTGAGGACTCAAATTAAGAGAGTCACATTGCAGAAACTGAAGCTTTGCCCAGAAAATGGATCAGTTCATGTGAGACAATATTTGGTCAAGCGGTTGATCCACTGGAAACACTAAGGTGGCCAAAAACGCCATCCTGAACATGCACCGTGGGGTCACTCCGGTCTTCATATGGACCAGACTGGCCATTTGGTACCAGGGGAATGTGGGGCCATCGCCTGTTATGGTAGCAGAGTTGCCAAACCAACAGGCATCGCGATGGAAGGATTCTATGAGTCATTCGAACAGGGACTCGGAATTTAAATTCTCCCAGGAAAGACGTTCTCAGAATGCATTCTATATTTGTGATACCTCCTCTGCTCCCCACTGACTGTGGGAAAGAACGGAATCAAGCCCTCACTGGCCGGCGTGGCATCTGGCTCCCTCTGAAGGGAAGGGCTTCGCTCCCAAGCCGCAGCCCCCAGATAGAGTCACGGACCCCGGCTGTGTCCTCCTGACCAGACGGAGCTCGCAGAGACGGAGGCTCGTGACAAAACATGCTGTGAGATTTCCCCTCAGGCTCTCTGTCATGTGAGCTTTCTCTCAGAACTAACAACAGGAGAAGGCTGACGCTTTGGTGTCCACAGAATAGGGAGGCTGGCTTCAGCCTGCCTTCTGGAGTTTTCCTTCTCCCTGAGACTATTTGAAGGAGGGCCTGGGAGCAGCATCTACGTTTGTCCTATGGGACACAGACTTGAGGACTTGGGGACTGCTCGGCCAGCCAGTGCTGATTAAGACTAGGAGTGACAGAACTCTTGCAGGTCCAGAGGTCTCCTGTAGTTGAGGACCTCAACCCTCCTAACTTCAAACTCAAGGGCTCTCCGCATCCTGTGTTCCCGACACCCTCAAGAACCTGGCCGTGTGAGGTAACTACCTCGCCAGGCCCACGCAGCTGCTTTGAGCCACATCAGGGATCGGAGACAGATGTCCTTCCTCTGAGAGCACCCGCGACCCCTTCCCCCAGCCCCCCCGCCTGCTATTTCCCTGAGACCCCGGTTTGGGAGTCACACAGCATGACCTTTGGCCAAGGGCTGCTGCAAGCCTTGCAGAGTAAGAACGCTGTGTTGCAAAGCAATGTCGCAAGCAGCGAAAGAGACCAAAAACCCGGGGGAGCTCCAGAGTAAAAGGAGGCGGCGTTTCTCTTTAACAGAACTATCACCCAGACATGTCCCCAACAGCAGTGAAATAAATCGCTTTCCCGGGGACAGGTCCCTGCCCTGCGCACGGCAGGATGAACGTGGGGACAAAGGGAGGACGCCTGCGTCTTTTTAAGGGAAACGGGTCAATCGCTCCGGTGAGGTCCCCAAAGGCAGAAGCAGGCTTTCGTGTTGCTGCCATGGGGACAGCTTGTGGGCAGCAGGAGCTGAGAGGAAAGAGGGCCACGAAGGCAAGCGAGGTGTCACTACCAGCCACCAAGGCCATCAGTGTCACTTACCAAAGTCAGGCTTGGCGGGGGCAGTTATCTGCGCTGACCTGATGCTCGGCCCTCCCGCCCCAGACTCTGAGGAAGCCACAGACCAGGGAGCATGATCCTGGGACTCCTGCCTTGGGCAGCCTGGCTCCTTGGTCCCCGAGTGGCAGGGGGGGGGACCCTCCCTCCAAGCCCTCACACATCGCTTGACGCTGCTAGGACCGGGGTCCGGGAGGAACGGCTCAGCATCTTGGCCTCTCAGAAAAGCCAAGCTCTGCTCCTATTATGCCCCAAGCCCCCTCTCTCCCCTCGCTAAGCCACAGTTCGATTCCTCTACATCCGAGAGACCTCTTGAAGCTCCTGTTTGCAGAGGGGTGTGGGGAAAACCGCGACCCCGAGAAGCCCAGGGCTGTGCAGGGAGCTTGTGAGTCTCCTGTACCTGAGACTTGAGGCGTGTCCCCAAAGCCCTCAGCCCGGACCTCTCTACAGCTCTGGCTCCTCTCTCAGAACTACGTAATCCTGCTTCTTCCCTCTACCCCACATAGTTCCAGACGCCTTCCCAAAGTGGGCCCACGTGGACTGGGTCATGCCCCGGGCCGGAGGCCTCTGACACAGAACCGGAGCCAGCAGCATCCTCTGTGCCCTTCTGAGGTCCTCTCACCTGCTGTTTCCTCCTCCAGGGCGGCCAGTGGGCCTTGTCCAAGGCCAGCCCCAATGCTGCCTCCTTGTTCCCCATTCTCACTGTCTCCCGCCCCAGAACACACAGAACATTCGAGCCGCACCCTCCCCCACCCCTGCAGGCCCAGCACGGTGGGGAAAGATCCAGCCCTCTGAGGCGCACACCCAGATGCCTCGTGACAGGAGGGGACGTATCCTGATGGACGGGGCCCGAAGTGCAGAGAGGCCGTAGACCTCCTCACCATGCAGCAACCTCCCCGAGCCAGCCGGGGAGAATTAACTCCAAGGGGACCCTGGGGTCAGATACGTCATGGAAATGTCACCCACCGAGAGGAGGAACTGGGATCGAAGTCCTGCCCAAATGGATTTCAGAATCCTGATGGCATTTTTGGACTCCCCCCTCCCCCCACCACCACCACCAAAAAGTAGGCACAGGACCTTATCTCTCACCAGCACATCTCCTTCAAGTACCTTCAGGTTCAAGCAGGGCTGCATAGGGAGCCCTACTGAGCTCTGAGAGAGAGACGTCAACTCCAGGCTGAGGTTTTTTGGGGAGAGGAAAGTGCGGGGGTGCACACAGGATTTCTAATGGCAAAGTGCAGAGCGAGAGCCACTCAGGCCACTGGTGCCTGCGGCAGCTTTGCCCACACCAGCCCCACTGAAGATGGGGAAGGGGAGGGCACGGGAGAGCGGGTGGGGTGCGTGGTAGGGGGGCCAGGCCTCCCAGACAATCTGGCTGCAAACCAGGCTCTGTCCTTCCCCGGCTTCCCATGGCCCCGTCACCTCCCCCACTGTCACACTCAGGAGATTCCCCCACCCCGTTCCTGCCCTTCCCAGGGGAGCCCCAGAGTGGCCAGCAGCACCTCCCGCCACTTTACCTCATTTCTCTCTCCTTTCTAGAACATGCAACACATGAGTCAAGCCAGAGCTCAGAGTCCCTGAACACAGAAAAACAAAGGCCCTCTGCCTAATCCTGTCTGGTGTAGCTCAGAAAGCAACACAGCAACAAAGGCCTCCTGTCCCGATCTGCCCGCGCCTGCCCCTGCCTCTGCGGCCTCGAACCTTCTCCTGCCCCTCGCTGCCATGTCCATTCGTGCCCGGGCCTGACCCGCAGGAGCCGGCCCAGCTGACCCAGGCATCCCGGGCCCGTCACTCCTGTGCGGAGGTCACACCTGCGCTGGGAGGTGACGGTGAGGACGCGGCTTCTGGAAGCTCCGCTGCAGGAGGGAGTCCTGCACCAGAGGGAAGAGCCAGGGCAGCCCGGCAGCCTGCTTCTTGGCGTCCACAGGGAACATGCTTGGCCTCTGCTCTTTTCTTGGGTGAGAAGTGCGTGGCTGAGCTTCAACACCCCAGGCAGGCTTTCCGATGGGACTAGAAACTTCGAATGGGGGCGGGGGAGTCAGGCAAGGGGCTGCCTTCCTCCCCCGATCCTCCTGCCTGAAGCTGCTCCCACTTGCCAGGAGCTGGGCAGCCTCGCCCACCCCTCGAGGATCAGGCGTGTCACCTGGCAAGGCCTCCCCGAGACCAAAGACACCACCATTGTCCGCTTGGCCATCTCGCGGCCTGCAAGCTATCTTGGGCCAAAGACCCACCACCCCCTCTGGTGTGCGGGGTCACGGAACGCTAGTTTGGGCGAGGAACACAAACACTGCAGACATTCTTTTCCAGGGAGTCTTTAAAAATCACCCTGTTTGGGTGCTTCCCGAGGGAGGTTCAGGAAGGCATCTCCCCATCCGGGCTAGATGGGACGGGGTGAGAACCCCAAAAGACGAGTTCACCTCAGGAGGGCTGGGGGAAGACCACGGCTGTGCTGGTCCCAGGACTGCAGGCTTCGAGAGGCGGAAGACCTCAGGGCAGTTGGGGAGACCTCATGTGTCCCCAGCTGGGACAACCGGGGTTCTTTCCTGACCTCTCTGGGTCTCAGCCTCCTCCTGGGTCAGACGTGCCTGAGGTCCAAGCCGCTCTGCCTCAGTGACCTAATAATGCGTTCCGCGGGTGGGCCCCACTCTTCGGCGCTCAGTAACCAGTTCCAGGATCTGGCCATGTAACCCTCACGAAAGACTCCAGTAGTTCTCTCAAGAGCACACCCCCGGGAGGCCCTACTCCTGTTTTCACTACTGTCTCTAAGCACAGAACAGGCTTCCCGCTCTCCAGGCTCCCGAGAATAAAATTCAAAACCAGTGTTCCTCAGTCGCCCCCTCGAGAATTTAGACCCAGAGAAGCACCCGGCAAGCACCCTGCACTCACGGCCTGCGTCAGCCGCGGATCTGGACGGCAGGACCACACTGCCCACTGGAGCCCAAGAAAAGCCCTGGGAAATCCTCCAGGTGAGATGCCAAACCCAGAAGGTCTTGCTGCTCCCTGAGCCTCCCTGCATGAAGCCAGGCCAAGCCAGCGCCCTTCTGGGCCGAGTTCTACACTCGGGGTCGGCCCCATGCCTGCTCTAATGACCCCAGAGGCTCTAATGTTGGGGTAAGTGCCTGGGATTCCAGAGCCCAGCAGGGAAAACGGGGTCCTGGACACTGAACCCCGTTCTCCCTTCTCGGCTGGTCCTCGCTCTGCCTGACAACGCTCCGTGCACCACTGGCCACCAGGCCCCGTCTCGGCCACCAGGCCCCCTCTCCTCCACTGGGCACCACAGGCCTCCTCAGCTCTCCTCAGACGTCACTCACAGCATGAGGCCTGGCCTGGCACTTCACAGGCATAACAGAAACCACCAGAAAACCCTCCTCCCATTTCTTGCCCCCAAACCTCTAACCCCACGGCTTGCCTCTTGCCTCCTCCCGCGTTGAATCAGCGTTCCCTTCCCAGGGCTGGTACGTGCCCCTCCCCCGAGCTGGGTGCGGTCCCTCCCCTCTCTTCAGGGGCCATTTCTGTCCATCCCCTCTTCTCCCCTGCATTGGAGGCTCCATGCATTTGAACAAAGCAACGCTCAAATCTCTTACTAAAAATGAAAGCTCTTCCCATGGCCCCAAAGATCCTCCCATCCCTTGGGGCACTCCAAGTCCAGCCCTGGAACCACACAGAACAGGAGAGTGCAGAACTGGGCAAGGCCCTACCCAGGCCATTCTAGAGAAGAGGAACTTCCATTTGGAGTGAGGTTGGGGGCGGGCGGAGGCCCCCCCCCCCCCCCCCCCCCCGCCCCGGGCTCAAACTCAATTTAAATAGGTTAAGTCAAGAAGGGTCAGGAGAAAAAGCAGCCCCCAAGGCAACCCTGCTGAGCCAACAAGCTCCCACAAAGCCTGCTGAGGCCTGGCAAAAGTTCCAATCCTGCCAATCGTCCTTGGCCCCTGTCCTCCACTCCCGCTCTGGACACCCTGCGCACAGAGTCCCCTCGTCTCCAAAGGAAGATCTTGTAAGTTACAGGCATGGCCGCCGCTCCCGCTGGGTCAGGGCCAGGGGCCCAGGGCAGACAGCCGAGCCCGGCTCATTTACACGGGCTGCTCTTGGAGGACCCCACCTCTGCTTCCCGCTCCGGGTAGCCCCCGTGAGACCTGGTGGACAGTCTGGCCTGGCTGAGATTGTGAGTGTGCGGCTGGGTTCTTGGGGTGTCCCTGAGGGATCAGCAGACTGGCCTACGAGCCCAGCGCCCCGTCCTCCTCTGGGCAAGGTCACGCCCTCAAGATCCAGGGAAGTTATAAAACTGCTCCATCTGGGGGAGAACCCAAGTGACCTGCTGGTACAAGGATCTCTTGGGTCTACTCGCAAACCTCTTACAGATCGGCTCGGAAGAAAGCACCGTGGTAAGCCTCAGCCGCTCAGACAACAGAACCGTCCCCCAGCCACCAAGGAGTCGAGGGTCTCAGTGGCCTGAGCAGCGCGTGGAGGAGTCAGGCTGGAGTCTTGCATCCACCTCTTGTGCTGTGTGACCCTGGGTGAACCCTTCAACCTCTCTGTGCTTCTGATTCTTCCTCGATAAAATGAGGAAACGTTTCACTAGGTGGACTTGACCTACTGGGAGGGGTCTCAGTGGGAGCAACCCATGCAACAGATTGCCAACACTTCGGGAAACAAGGACTGAGCTAAGAAACTTCTTTGAGAAGAGTATCGGTAAAATGAGAAGTGGGGGTGGGGGGGCAGAAATGTGGGAATTTCTGTATCTTTAATATTCTTTACAAAGTTGCCAAATAAGAGGTCTGATGCAGTCATTTCATTAGAAAATAAAGTGTTTATTAAGAAACTATACACTGAACACTCCTATAAGTCTCTGTGGAAATACAACGCCCCATTGTCATAGCACAAGGTGAGAAAATGGCAGATTCAAAGATGTTGGGATGGATGGAGCCTGGCAGGCTGGAAATGAGGTAATGATTTACAATAATTAAAAAAACATCATCCTCAAGCTTACTCCTTTAAAGCCACACTCCGGGGGAGGCCCTGGCCCAAAGGGTCAGCAGGACACGATGGGGACCAGGCTGACACGAAGCAGTGGGGGGGGGGGGGGGCAGGACGGCGGGAAGCTGGCAGGGGCTAGATACACACACACCTCGAGGCCCTGGAGAAACCTGAATCCCCACACGCTGCTCTGGACACTACGGTGTCTGGGAGCCACCCCCGATACGGGCCAAGAACCTGGGCACAAAGAACCACCATCCCCAAGGACCCAGGAAGGAGGAGCTTCAGTGGGGAGCTTGGTTCCCATGGAAATGTGCCAAAGCCAGAGAGAATCTACTGTCTTTCGCTGTGCGTCGCTACCCCAAAACTTAAGTGGGTTAAAAACCACCACCGTCGTGTCCTAAGAGCTCCCGTGGGAGACCCCCGCTGCTTCATGCTCTCCACCATCAAGGGACGGCCTGTGCTGACTTCTCACCACGGAGGCACCCCAGGTGGGAGCAGCTGGGCCAAGCCCAGCATCCCCTCAGCCAACACGGCAGCAAACCGGGGCGTGGCTCGGGCCCTACAGCTGTGCCCTTCCTACCGGAGCAGGGAAGAGGCGTCCCCGTCCCTCTCCTCAGTGATCGAGCTGGAAATGGGAGAAGCAAACCCCCTCTTTGGGAGAGGGTGGCCATGGAGTAAGGCATGAGTCAAAGCAAGCAAAATGAACACATATATTGACCAGAGAACAGGATAACACTTCCACTGGGGCCATGAGAGGGGCTGGAGGAGGCCCGTTTTTCCTTCTCTTCCCCTTCAGTTCATCTTGGCCTTGAAATGGCGATTCCACTGGGTTCCGAAAGTTCTCAGAGTCAAGAGTAAGTGAAAGTGGGGGGGGGCGGGTAGAGAGCCAATCCTGGGTTCAGGGACTACCCGGAAGGGCCTTGGCCCCTGACTCCCTCGGTCCCTTGTGGTCCTAGGAGGATGGCCCGTTCACGGCCAAGGCCAAGCTTGTTGGGACTGCAGATCTAGGGGCCAAGGAGTTTTCTAATATCACACTCACTGTGAGCCATTCCAGAGAGAAGAGGAAGGGAGGGGGGAAATGTGTCCCCCAAAAGTATGGTATTTTCCACCAAAAAAAAAAATTTTTTTTGTGTATATATATATGTGTATATATATATATAGAAAATGATTGGTTTCCATTCTTTCCTCTGAGACCTAATCTGGTGCCAGCGCTCGGGCCTGGCTCCCCCTCTCACCGCGTGGTCTCTGCCTCCGCTTAGCCGCTCTTCCCCACGGGAGGCTGCAGGGCGACGAGGTCACTAAGAGGACGGCCTGGGATCCCAGGGGAGCCGGGGAGACCCCACGCTTCCAAGCAGGGCGAGTGAGGCCGGAGCACGGCTGGGCTTCGTCAGGCTTTCTCGTGGTGGTTGGGTGGTTTTGGTAAAGCAAGAGAATGGCTAGTGTGTGTGTGTGTGTGTTTTGTTTTTTGTTTTTTTGTTTTTCTTAAAGATGGTTCTTGGTGCACAGGTTTTTAACTCTCTTTATTGGCTCTAAGGATGGCGGCAGGAGCTGCCTTGGAGGCCAGGGGAGAAAGGAGCACAGTGATGACTGAGGGACAGGGCAGCCCTGCCAGTGGCGGACGGGGGACGACCCCTGTCTCGGTGGCTTGAAAGGGACGCAGGGGCACCGGTGGCTCATGCAGTTTCTACTTAGTTCCCCGGATCCAAAGAGAACAGCGCCTAGAGCTTCCCACCTCTCAGAGGGCCTGGCCCACCCAGGTGACATCAAAACAGGGAGGCTTAAAAGGAGTTTTTAAAAGCCATGACGTCCTTTGCTGAAATAAACACTGACATCCTCAACATAGAGGCCATGGTTAAGAGGCTTGGAATGTCCGGGAAGGCTTATTGGATTCAACATAATTTCTCTGAAACCTATAAAAAACAAAAACAAAAAAACAGAAAAACAGAAAAAAGCAAAATAAAGCAAAAACCAAAATCCCCTCCCCCAAAGAAGATCAAAACTAGGAGGGGGAGACAGAGAGGGAGCTTGAAGGGAGGGGGGGCGGGGAGGAGGGCAGGAGATTCGGGTACAGATCTATATTGGAAACGGCCAAATGAATTGTGGGCTGAAGGGAAGGCCGGGGCGGGGGGGATTCACTTAAAACCAAGCACGGGCAGAGACACTGGAAACACCATTTTGCTGCAGCCGCCACTGAACCGGGGAAAGGAAGTGAGCAAACTATTCGGGGGCTTGGCCGCAGCTTGTCACAGGAGAGCGGGAATGGCCTCATCTAGCTGGGGGGAGCCCCTGACGAGCGGATAGGCAGATGGGGAAGGGGCATGACCCCTGCGGTCACTGGCGGGGCAGAGGGTGAGAGGGGTGCATTCTCGGAACCTGCGTTGTTAAGGGAGAGTGGAGAGGGCCACTGCGAATTCCGGGAGCCAGAATCCTACAGGCTAGCCTGACCACACCCCGGGGGCCGGAGCGCTATTCTTCCAAGCCTGCCAGCTCTCTCTTGTTGGCTTTTGGTTCCATTCACCAGCTCAGTGGACAGTTTAGGAAATCACAGCTGCCCTTCTGGCTGTATCCTAATGCCAAGTCTAACAAGGGACGGAAATGGTCTGGAGCAATAAATTGGTAGCCACGTGCATGGCAGCCCGGCTTCCGTCCAGCCATACTACCGTGGACTGAACTGGGATGGCCAGCATGTCCAGAGATGCGGGTGTTCCTGATCGAATCTCCAGACAGAGGTGTCTCACCCCCGGATTTTAAAAATGTCTGTAAAATAATGTCTGTGCAGCGTGTATGTGTGTGTGTGTGTGTGTGTGTTTGCGTGTGCGCGCGTGCGTGCAGACAAGACGGGAGCAAGCCTATCCCTTCAGGAGAGCTATGTGCAGGCATCTGAAGGGCACGTGGGCAGCTGGATGTTGGGGACATGATGGGAAGGGACCTAGCTGGTTGTACTGAGACTCTCGCCTCCTCCTTCCCAGATCAAGACACAGCTGAGTCACGTGGGCATCGGGAGGCCTCCATCTGCAGGGAGCGGGGTGAGGTCTGTGAGGACAGGGAAGCTTCCTTGTCTCTGACATCACATTTAGAGAGAGGTTTCGGCTTCAGGATGAGAAGCAGTGCTAACCCGGGATGAGGGCTGCCTTGGGTCTGTGGTGGAGGGAAGGCAGGCCGCTGGTCTGGGCAGCCTGCCCAGGAGGTGCGTGATGCCACTGTTCCCATCTGGGCCACGGTCCCTCTCTTGCTTCTCCCACACCCCTCACCTTGGCCCTATGACATAGCTTCCCTGACCTAAGGGGCTTTAGAAGCAATCACAGGGGGGGCACCTAGTCATCCCCCAGTGCTTGGGGACATACGGAGGCTCCATGAGGTCTTAAAAACCTTAAGAATCAAAATTGGTTGGGGGATGGGCTGTCCTGCATACAAAAACGTCAAAGGAGGTAACTCACCATGTGACCTTGGGTAAGACACTTCCCCACTCTGGACCTCAGGTTCCTCATATATATAGTGAGTTGATGAGACTAGATGATCTCTATTGTCCTTCAAGTTTAATATCCCATGATTGTCTATGTTTGAAAAGACCCCTGGCAGAAGAGGCAGACATGGGGGGGAATTAATGGTCAGTATTGAGCCCCAGGTGCAAAAACACGGGGAAGTAGTTTTCGTGGGCACAGTGCCCGAAACGGAAGCCCAGGTGTCCCTGCTCCTGTAGCCCACACTACTCTACCTGTAGGGGCACTTGCTTTATTTTATGCGTAAAATCTAGATAACACTGTCCTCTGAGCATCACACAGTAGCCTTCAAGAACTGTAACTGGGGAGTTGGGGAAGATCTGCCATCACTGTGAACTCTGTCCAACCCTTTCCCTGACATGCTTGCCCCCAACCCCCCTCTTGGCCTGGAGCACCCTGAACGTGTGCCCAACGCTGCTATTCTGGACGCCATTCTCAGGACCAGAAGGATGATTCTTATCACTTGGATGATGACCCTGCCGGTCCCAAGACCCTCTTTCTGGCCCCTTCTCTCTCCCATAAAAAAATTCAGCTCATCTCCAAGAGGAAAACAGTTTGATAAGGGCCAGTGAGGAGGAGACAGGGCGGGGGTTGATGAGTTTGGTGCCTTAAAATCTTTCTTGCCTTAATTAGGGCATAAACAGTTGGAACAACAGACGTTGTTGGATCACTAGACCCAGGGCCTACAGCTCCTCTGAAAGGCAGCGCGTTCTAGCCTGATGGTGAAATCTCCTTTGGAGGCCTCACAGTATCATGGGCCATGGAAGGGTCCATGTCGGATCCATTAAAGGCAGGGGCCAAGCCCGCCTAAGCCTCTGCCAAGGTCCCTGAAGCTGCCTCCGTGAACATGAGCCTTTTCCCATATTAGCCGGGATCTGAAGTTTGTTTTCTCTGGAACTCTTTCCCAGGTGGAGACTTTCCAAGATTCTAAGTGCTGAATCCTGATAGCATAGGAGGCACCGCTCCAAGGTCCTCCATTCCTCCCCCTCGTGCTCAGAACAACCCTGGAGCAGGAAGGAACCGGCGTCCACTTGGGGGAGGGCAGCAGAGACCAGGACCACCATGGACATTGACCAGGAAAGGCCCAGGTGGGTGGAAGGAAGGCTGAGGAGGGACCAACCCACCTCCAGAGAAGGCCTGGCCTACCCCACTGTGCCCCCGGACCTCCATGTTGAACCTTTTCCTCCATCTGGTGACAGCTCTCCCCAAAGCCAGGCAGCACAGAGCTTGCTGTAGGTCCTCCGTGACTCGGAATAGACTGTGGTCTTTGGGGACCGTCTAGGTATCATTTCCTGAGCAGCAAGCCAGAGACTCAGAGATCGCTTAGGGAGGGGAGGGGAGCCGGGAAGGCAGGCAGTGGGGGAAGGGGCCCTGAGCATCCACAGTACCAGAGGAAAGTACTGGAACCGATCCCGCTGGGCCAAAAGCAGGTTAACTCTTCAAAAGCAAGGCCTTCAAGAGTCACTGCAGCAGAGGAGGGCCAGCTCCGAAGGCCGTGCAACACAAAATGGGGCAAGAGCTTCAAACCTGTCCGTTTTCCTGACAGCTCGCAGACCCCAACCATCCACCTGTCTCTGGAGTCTCACGCGTCCCTACTGCCACGTGCTGGCCTCAGGAACCCAGCGCCCCCAGCTTTCCAGCATCCACCAGCAAGAGCTCCCCAGCCTCTTCTGCCTCTGCACTCCTTAATGCGGCTTGGGGTTCTCAAGGCCTCCATTTCTGTCTCTGCTTCTTCCTTTTGCTATCTGACATGATCATTTTATTACCTAACTCCATAGAGTGGTTTGGGTCATGGCCCTGATAAAAGGTCTGATACCGAACAGTGCTCTACTGGATTATTTTCCAAAATTGCCTCTTCAAATGTATTCGTTTGTCATCTTCGAGTTGCTACATCACACTGGTGCTTAGCACTTATATGGTGTCGGCTGTGAGAAGAGCACTTTAGACTCAAGAGTGGGTTAAAATGCACAGGAGTCCTGGCGCTGAGGTCAGGGGGGCCTTTGCAGGGACCCGGAGACATGGGGCAATTCAGATCCTTGTCCAGGAAGTGAGCGCAGGAGGGGGCAATGGGACAGACATGATGGTGAGGAGCCCAGTCTGCACCCCAGCCCAGCCAGGGGGCATTCTATCCACAGCCTCCCCAATTTTTCCCAAGGGGTGAAAAGAGGCGGGATGTTCTGAACTACGCTGCAGGAAGGCATGGACTGAAGAAGGCAGCCCCCAACCAACATCCCGCTGTAACAATCCTATCATCAGATGCATCGTTGAGCCCCCGGAGCCCAAAGACCTATGTAAGGTAACGGCAGTGCCAGGCATGGCCGACAGCTAATCCAGCATCCCCCGATATCTTTAAAGGGCTGCTATTATTAACTCCATTTTAAATACAGCAAAATGAAGATGTAATAATGTATTTTTAAAAACCAACCAACCAACCAACCAAGTTCACTTTGTGACAGAGTCGGGTATTAAACCAAACTCTGACCCCAAAGTCCTTATCATGAACTTCTTTGCAACATGGCTTCCATTTGTTGAAAATCCATATTTTCATATCAATCCATATCCAATCCATCAATCATATTTTCAAAATCAATCTATATCCAGGGGAAAGAGGCTGACACAGAAGTCAAGGCAGAAGTGGTGGGGATCGGGCTTTATATGTGGCTCCCTCTGCAAGGCCTGGGTGGAGAGCTGGAGTGTTCTATCCTCACTAACAGCCTCCCTAGCCAGAGAGAGGCACATTCCCATGCCCCCATCCACCACCAGCAGGTGCCTGGTCTCACCTTTCCTGCTTCATTCTCGGCCCTGCCACACACCCCCACTCTTATAGTAACCGGTTGCCTGCATTGGGGCCTTCCAAATAAGGCAACCCAAACTCTACCTGCACACTGACTCCTTCATTTTGGTGGTACTTTTGGGAGTTCAGCTTAGGAAGGATGAAAAGTAAACCCAGTGAAAGAGAGACGTGAATGAGTTTAGAGAGAAGAACAATTATCCAGAACACAGTCACTCCCATAGGAAGAGTGTGGACTATCTGAGAACGCCCCTTGGGACACCCAGCATGGCGCCAGGAAGAGCTCTCTCCCCAGCACCCTCCCCTCCAGTCACTCTGTAAAATATACTATACTCAGGAAAGAGTATATTATGGGAAAGAGAAGCTTCCTCACAGACAGGTATCTCTAGCTTCATTTTCTTCTTGTGTGGTGGCCTCTCCAAGGTCATGGAAAGAAGGTCACCAAGGAGGCGTAGCAGTCCCTGGGATAGGACTATGAGGACTTTGTTCTGTACCTTTGTCTCCTGCATTGTTACCTATCTAAGTCCCTTCTTCTCCTGCCATTAGATTCAGTAGAAGGCTAGTGGCAATGACCCAGGTGGGTGACATTAAAATGCCTAGCCTTGCTGGCCATGACCTAGCTTGCTTAAAATTCTCTTACAAGTTGCTTAAAATTTTCATAGCTCTTCTTTTATTCTGAGGTTGCAAACCTAACCTAGAGGCCATATGTGGCTCTAGGAGGTGTCTTTTTTCAGCACAATTTCTTTTTAAAATTTTTTACTTAGTTGCCAACATTTAAAAGCTTGGGAGATTTCACATTTAAAATTTCTGTATTTGTAGCTTCCCTTGAAAATCCAAAAGTTCTGGCAATGCTGGGCCAGCTATTTCTGCACAGTACAGATCAGCTAGACCAATGTGGAGGCCACTCAGCTTAGCCAGGCATGTGTTCTCCACTTTGCCGTACACTCCACCGCTCCCTACTACCTCTATCTGACCCCTCCACTTACTTCCGGCACCTGCATGGTTTGCCTTAGCACTGGACCTTCAAACTTGGCAATAAACACGAAGCCAGCATGAGGTTATGGGCTGTGCATGAGAGACCAGGGAATGCCATCTCAGCAAGCCTTGCTGACTGCCCCTGTCATGACCAAACCCATGCTCCCTCTGGTCATGGTGAACAGTGATAAAGAAGGGGCCTAAGACCTATATCCAAGGGACAAACTTATCTCGGAGAGCAGAAATCATCCAGGAACTGAATTGCATGGGTAAGAGGGTATCGTGCTTTGAAACAAAAGTCCCAATGAAGGGACGTGCTGAAGACCATTTACGACACTGCTGTTGGGGGACGAAGGGACACTGTATCATCAGCCGGCTGTGTGTTCCATGGTGCTTACGTGTATAAGGCACCTGACCAAAGGCTGTCCAGTGCTACCTAGCAGGGCTCTTCACACAGTCGTTGTATTCCATGGGCCATGACTTGACCCAATTATCCCCACAAAGGATACAAAAATGTTCTTGGGACTGAAATGTCCCTCCTGTAGGCTTCCTGGCTAGGAGTGGGGAACTGGTTCCGCAACCTCAGTATGCAGTACCTCTTCTTATAAAGTTGACTTAATGCAACTTATAAAATAAATAATGGGACAGCCCTGGTCCATGTGCCAAGCCTGGTTTCAGCTGAGGGAGGGGGCTGAGGCAGAATGCACCCTAAATGTGATTTGGCTCATGGAGTTATATCCTCAGGAAGTCACAGAGGGAGGGCCTCCACACCTGGGTGACACAAAGGGGCACAGAACCCTGAGATCCTCAGACAACGGCCAGAGGCTGGTCCCTGAAGGAATCTGGAAGGCTCCTACAACTCTTTGCTGATGGGCATGTCAAGGCTTACATCAGATGTAAGAGGATATGCCCAGGGCTCCTCCCTTGGCATCACAAAGATTGTCCCAACAACAAGGGAATCTTGGCTGAAAGGAGTGAAATGTTGGTCCCAGAGAAAGGGAAATTTCTTCCACTCTAGGATGCGGATAAAATGACCTCTTAAGGGGCGCCTGGGTGGCTCAGTGGGTTAAGCTGCTGCCTTCGGCTCAGGTCATGATCTCAGGGTCCTGGGATCGAGTCCCGCATCGGGCTCTCTGCTCAGCGGGGAGCCTGCTTCCCTCTCTCTCTCTCTCTGCCTGCCTCTCCATCTACTTGTGATTTCTCTCTGTCAAATAAATAAATAAAATCTTTAAAAAAAAAAAATGACCTCTTAAAATCAAAATATTCGATAAGCCATGGAGTAAAATTAGTCACATGTTCACCATTCTCAAAATTAATTACACAAAGGACGGGCTGTGACACCGGAACATCTCCTCTTGTTTCACTGAGAGGAGAGGCAGCCTCAGGTACTAAATATCTTCATCCCCTCACCCACGACTTGAACTTCAAAATCCCTGTCTTTATACTCGGCATATTTTTCCCATTCTTGATTCTTTTTATTCTTTTCGAAAGTTTGAAATATCTGAACATACCTGAAAAGTCTAGGGAATAGCAAAACCATATGCCCATCACCCAGTATTAACAACTTACAATATTCTCATATCTTCTTCCCAAATTTTGGGAGAAATAATACATCATAGCTACAGCTGAGAATCCAAATGAGTCTGCGTATGATACTGTTCCTGTTTTTATCCCAAACCAGAGTTGAACACTTCCCTGAAATAGAGGATTATTATTTCTAAGCATCTCTGAATAATTTTGCTAGATGGAATATAATGAGAAACAAATTATAATATTGTTTTGCCTAAACAAAGGATGTTTTCTAGATGTATCCTTGTTGACCCCCACAGCTCTCATTCATTAATTTTAACTGATGTAATCCACCATGTGAGTATACTGCAAATTATTTATCTGTTCCATTTGTTTCCATCTTGTCAATATTAAAAAAAAGTTGCCATAAATATTACATAAGTCTCTTTATGTGCATGTGGAAGACTTTCTCTAGGGCAGCAGTTGGCAAATTTCCTAAGAAGGGACAGACAATGAATATTTTAGGCTTTGTACAAATCATCAAATCTCTGTTGCTACTACTAACTTCTGCCATTGTAGTCTGAAAGCAGCCGTAGACAACACATAAACAAATGACCGTGTTCCAATAAAACTTTATTTACAAAAACAGATGGGAGTCACATTTGGCTGTTGGCCCATAGGCCATCACTGGCTGACTTTTACCCTAGAGGTTTGTTACTCAAAGTGTGGGCATGCAGACCAGCAGCAGCAGCAGCAGCTGGGAGTTTGGTAAGAAAATGGAAAATTTCAGAACCCACTGAATCAACATCTGCATTTTAACAAGCTCTTCAGGCAATCTGTGTGCAAAAAATGTTTGAGAAGAATGGCTTTAGAGGATATCCTTATAATTTAGTGCATATAAATCTTTCAATGTGTTCTTAAATGTTTCCCCAAGGTGATGGTACTACCTTGTATTTCTAGAATCACTAAATGGGTGAACTTCTTGCTCTGTATCCCCATATCTGATATTATTTGATGTGTGGCAGATGTTATCTCCTTGCATTTTTAAGGTACATTTCCCTGATCTACTGAGGTTGTGCCCCATCTCTGTTGGAGCCTCCTGCTCTGTGAATTGTCTGTTCATATCCTTTCCTCACTGTATCATATGTATGTATACATATATAGGCATGTACATATACACATATGTATGTATGTACATATGTACATATATGTGCATAGAAATATATGTAATGTATACATCTATATGCAATAGGTTGTTGCTGTTCTTTTGGATTTGTATGAGTTCATTTTTTCTAGATGAGAATTCTTTGCTGGATACATGGGTTGAAATTTCGCTCTTCTAGTCCATGGTTTGTCTTTTAACTTAGTATATGGCATCTCATATAGATTTGTTTTTAAATTAATGTGGTCACATGCATTAATCTCTCCATTTAGGATATTCATAATCTATATCTCAAGAAGATTTTCCCTCCTCAAAGTCAAACGATATTCTCCTTTAAAAGAACTACATTTAACAATCGACCCTAGGGAAGAATTGCAAATAATTGATGTAGAGACCCCTCACTGAAGGAGGTAGAGCTTCACTCCCCACTGTTAGTATGTGCTTTGCTTATTAGGAAACTTACAAAGAGAATGGCAGAGGGGAAATGTGACTTTACAGTGGAGAATCCTAACAAACCCGACCTCAGCCAGGTGGTCAAGGTGAGTATCATCAGTGATGCCATGTGATAAGCACATACTTTGGATGTGATGTGATGAGAATGAGACCCGTCTCTCCATGACCCAAATGGACAATCCTAAATCAGAAGACATTCTGCATAGCCTCTGACCAGTGCTGCTCAAAGCTGTGATGGTAATCAAGGACAAGGGAAGTCTAAGAAACTGTCATAGGCCAAAGGAGGCAAAGAAAACATGATAACAATGTAATGTGGTGTCCTGGAAGAGAAAAAGGGCATTTGGGGGGAAAACCAATGAGTCCAAATAAAGTAGTGAGCTTAGTTGATAGGAATGTGCTAATGTTGGTTTCTTAGTTGTAACAAATGTACCACGGCAATATAGGATGATTACAATGGGGAAGCTGGGTGAGGGGTATAAGGGAATTCTTTGTACTATCATTACAATTCTTTGTATATGTAAAACTATTCTATTTTATTTTTTAAAACACATTATTTATTTGATAGAGAGAAAAAGAGTGAGAGAGGGAATACAAGCAGAGGGAGTGGGAGAGGGAGAAGAAGGCTTCCTGCTGAGCAGGGAGCCCAATGCAGGGCTTGATCCCAGGACCTGGGATCATGACCTGAGCCAAAGGCAGACAGCCCATGACTGAGCCACCCAGACACCCCTGTAAAATTATTTTAAAACAAACAGTTCTACTTTTAAAGTTCACCCAGATTTCTAATTTATTTTGTGACTGGTATGAGGTAATACTATAGCCTTACTTGTTCTCATGTGGCTGTACAGAATCATTCTTCTCTTTCATACTGACTTGCAATGACATATCAAAAACACACACATACCCATAAGTCTATCTAGATTTATATATCAACATACATACACATGTATGTTTTCTGAGTTTTTAAAAATACTGTTATACTTCGGCCTCTTTGTCTTTCCTGTCTTAATTATTACATCTTTATCAAGTCCTTTTGTCTACTACAATGAATCTCCTCAATCCTGATCTTCTTTTTTAAGAAAAATACTTTAGCAACTCTTTGTCTCTCATTCTTCCACATTAATTATAGAATAAGCTTATCAAGCAGGTGCCTTCAAACACCTTCCTGGGATTTTTAAGATTGTATTTAATTTACAGAGTTGGGGGATAATCAACAACTTTATTATTTTAGTTCTTCTTATTCATGAAGAAGATACATGCTCCATTTATTATTTTTCTTTTATATTATTAATAATGTTTTGCATTTTTACATGAAATCTTGAATATTTTTATAAGGTATATACTTTTTTTCTTAAGAGCCTCATTTTTAAAGTTCTATTCCATTTTTGGTATTGTAAATGTGATTTGTTTTCAGTTAAATTTTCTAATGGTGTTTAAAGACTATATTGACTTTTGTTTATTGATCGTGTGTTCAGAATTTTGCTGAACTCTCTAGTTAGTTCTATAATTCTTTAAGGCTCTCTGTAGGGTGATCACATCATTCATGATTAGGGCAGTCATCTATCTGTCTTTCCAATTCTTTTTTTTTTTTTTTTTTGACAGACAGAGATCACAAGTAGGCAGAGAGGTAGGTGGTGGGGGGGGAAGCAGGCTCCCTGCCAAGCGGAGAGCCCAACTCAGGGCTCGATCCCAGGGCCCTGGGATCATGACCTGAGCCGAAAGCAGAGGCTTAACCCACTGAGCCACCCAGAAGCCCGTCTTTCCAATTCTTACATTTCTTTTCTTATCTTATTGCATTGGCTAAGGTCACCAGAATAGTGTTGAATAAAAGTCACGATAACAAATATCTTTATCATTAGATTTTTTTCCCCCATGTATCTAATGCTTTTCAATTGTAGTTCATTCTGAGTAGGAAATTTTTTTTTATTTTCCCTTTTCCTTTTCCACTCATTGTTTAATGTCATTGTTGTTATCACCATTGCCTCCACTTGGGCACTTACTGACATCAATTTTGAACTAATCTTATGGCAATGGCTTGGGACCCCTATACAGTAGTATTAGGGATACAGCAGAAAATCTTCATCTATTTGGGTGACCTAATTTAGTTCATCATCTAAAAGACTGTATCCTTTTCCTATCTCCCTGACTTCTTTAGGCTCAGAGAGTCCTATTTTCTGTATTCCCAGATAGGGAAAGACAACATTAATTTTTGCAGACTCTTTTTATCAGTGTGAAAGTTTGTCCCCAGCCGACAACTTCAAGCAGTGAGTCTAGTCTCCAAACAACTGGGAGGACATGTAGTTCTGCAGATGCCTCCAGAGCTAAAGTCCCATCGCTACTACTTTCTGCATCCAGACTTGAAGCCCAGCATGAGAATGGTCTGTAGCTCTGCTTGTCATCTTTTATTTCTGAACTATCTCTCGTCCACCAAGTTCTTTATCTTGTTGGTGGGCGGAGTTGGCAGAGAGGCTAGCTAGGTCTGTTTATGTTTTTCTGTCGTTATTTTATGTTTGGAGCAATGGAGGTGCGCTAAAGCATGAACTCATTATGAAAGCAACTGTCTTAACCAGAGCCCATTTATTTTTCTTTCTTTCTACAAAAGAGAAAATACATATTTTCCTTGTTTCCAAAACTAACCATTTAACTGATGTCCTCAATCCTATCTCCAACTTCCCTCTTCAATTATATCCCATCTCTAGCATCTTTCCCCTCTCCTGTTCTAGTCCTCTTTCTGCAGAAATCTATATATGGTCTCACCTCTGTCATTTGGTATGGTGCACATGTATCAAACCCAGACACAGACTCCCAGACTTACAAGCTAAATGGTGGAGTGATGCTCTCCACTCTACCACACCATTTGCTATCATTCCATAGCCTTAGTTCCTTTGGGCACCAACATTTTACAAAATTTGATTCCAACTGTAAACACCCACTATCTCGCAGATCATTCATGCTTCACTTTTGATAATCTATATTCTATTTCCTCTGGAGAAACAACTCTCTTGAGGGGCACTGACGATTGCTCTACAACCAGATTTTCTCCCTTCCTCTTTACCTCGATCATTTCACACATGTGACACCTTGACCCCCTCATATCCCCTATGACATTGATAATACTGGGCCACTCTGTTCATCTTCCTACTTTTCTACTCCCCTTCTTTCCGGTCGCCTCTCTTCCTCCACCTGTAGCTAGAGTGGCTTCTGCATCCTCTAATCCCAGACTCCTCAAAGCCCAGCAACAGCAGCATCACCTGAGAGCTTGGTAGAAATGAAACATCTCAGGCTCTATTCTAAACCTCCTGAGTCAGAGTCTGTGTTTAACCCCTCTTCGATGCCGAAAGCCACGCAGGACACATGTGCAACCGCGCTCCCTCTTTTCCCACCTGACAGACCAGAATTTTAGAGAATAGAAAACTTGTTTTTTAGGAGCGTGTGACATGTGACATGACTCGTGCATGTGCGTGAATCTGTATAACAATATGCCACGTTATTTTGAGGTTCCACAATAGTATCTTGGCATTTGCAAATGCATTTCCTCTTCCAAAAACTTTAAATAATGATTATGTTAGCCTCAAAATATCTCTGTGAGGTAAGGAAAGAAACCAAAATTGTTATCTTAGCATCAGTGCCTCCTACCCATGACCTGTCTGTGTGGCCCTCGTAGAACCAAAGTTCTCAAGTCTGTCTGGTACCCCAAGGGGACCGACACAACTCAGGGTCATGACCATAATGTTTAGGATTCAAGGAGCAAAAGGCAAGTGCCGGAGTCTAGCGGGAAATGTAATCAACAGAGTCCAAATCCCTGGGTGGTATCAATTTTAAGAAGATTATTTTAGAGCAGGGTTTGGCTAATAGGATCAGAGAGCTGGTGCATTCTAAATTCATAGCCCTAACAATTAAATAATATAAACTTACAAGTTGCATTTCTGGCTCTGAATGCCTATGGTTAGTGATGATGAGAAATACTGAAGACGATGGGAGGAGAAGATGAAAAGAAGACAGAGGAAAAGGGTCCCACCATACATCTGTAAAGAGCAATAGTTCCTAACTTTTTTTTGGGGGGGGGGTCCCTCTATAATTTCTTTAATCAAAGCATGCATATACACACAGACATACAAAAAAGACTCATTTGGGGCAGTAGAGGTGTAGCGATCTCCCTAAAGACCCAAACTAACAGTGGCAGATATATGTTGTACAGGTGACAAAGCATCAGCATTTTGCAGTGACCGGCACTGTGACAGATACCAGCAAATACACACTCAGATCCCTGCTCCCACTGTGTTCCAAATCTCCAAATGGCTGGCCCACTCTAGAGGTTGCCTATGCTCGCAGGCAGCTATGTTCAGAACTGGAAAAAGGAAGAGGAAATACCAGGATGGGTAAGGCATCATTACTGCCCTGGACGAGAAGCTTAAAACCCAGTGCCAAGAATGTGAGGGATACACCTGCCTAAGCTCACCTGGCAATAATTTTTTTCCTGAGTATCCTGAGTATTTCCTGAGTATTGATACCTGAATATCAATCTTCCAGGAGCCAAAAAAAAAGGGGGGGGGAGAGGGGAAAAAAAAAAGGAGGGGGAGTAGTTTACAGTCAGCTAGACTCCTAAAACAATGCTTGGGTATAGGATATATTCTGGTGAGTGTCAAGAAAGAGGTACCCACCCGGAGCTGGGGGTGGGGGGGTGGGTTCAGTGGAGGAGTGCGAGGGGAAAGCAGAGGTGGTACACATGGTCTCCAGGCACGGGGGCCGGGGGGCGGGCATTCCAAATAGTGGGAGCAGCTTGGGGGGGGGATTGTTGGTGGTTTATATGTGCCCCCCTTCCAAAAACAACCGTAGGACTTCAGTGTATGAATTTATCTGGAAACAGGGTCTTTGCAGATGATCAAGTTAAGGTAAGACCATGAGGGCAGGCCCTCAGCCATTATGACTGTGTCCCGACAAAAATGGGAAATTTGGATAGAGACACATGTACACACACACACCACCTTGTGAACCTGAAGGCAGAGACGGGGGGTGATGTGTCTACAAGAAATGTCCAAGAGGGTCAACAAAGTACTTATGGCCAGGAAAGAGGCAGGAACAGATCCCTCCCTGGTGCCTTCAGAGGGAGCATGGCCCTGCTACCCCACTGGCCTTGGTTTTCTGGCCTGTGAGATAGGAAATGTTGCTCTAAGCTATCCAGTTACTGACACTGTGTTATATAAGCCCCAGCAAACGAAGACAGGGATGTCTTCCCAGAAAAATGAAGCGTATGATTCAGCTGGAACCTAAAGCGGGGGTGGGGGGGGGGAATGGGAACAAACTCAGCAGGGCTGTGGGAAAACAGTCATCGGGGACAACCTGCGAGGAACCTCCCCAAAATGGGCCCTTCACCAATGGGCCCCAAAATGGGCCTTCACCAATCAAGTGACGGTAGTGAAGGGAACAGAGAACACTGGACTGCTATGAACTGATGACAGATGGCGGAAGACTGAGGGACAGACAAACGAAGAGCGATGACGGGTCCACAGATATGGCATGGCTGGGTTCGCGGATAAGAGATTTAGCTTAAATGATATATTCGCTCATGACGACGGCCCCACACTTAATGCTAATCGTGAACTTCCAAATGTAAAATTCTGTTTCCCGCTTTCAAAACGATGTCACATAGTTTTGGGAGAACAGACCTCCTATAAATTCACAGGAATGACGCCCAGCAGGATCCTCAGGAGCTGGGAGTCCCTGATCCACTCACCAACTCCATGTGACGGGGGCGTGGGGTGCTCACACCTTTGGGACCTCGACCCTAGTTAGGGCCCCCTGGCCTTGGCTGAAACAGAAAGACCTCCCATCAGGAAAGCCGTGCCGGGGGAGCGTTCCTGGAGGTGAACTCCAGTGGGCGATCTAACCTCTGTGGGGCAGGCTGCTTTCTCGGTGAGGCTTGGAGGAGAGAGATTTCCGTGTAAGGAGATGGAAAGGAAAGTTATGCCCAGTGGAAAGAACCATGGGAGTGATGGTCTTAGTGGAGACAATGAACTTGGGGCAGATCTTGAAAGAACTTCAAAAGCTGGGGTGATGGGTGAGTCCTAGAGGATCTGAAAGCGGGGATGGCCCGAGAGCAGAGAAGGGTGAGTGTAAGAGAGAAGGGGGTGGTGGTCAGCAGGGTCAGGCAGAGGCCAGCAAGCCTTTTCTGTCAAGGGCCAGATAGTAAATATTTCCAGCCTGACGGGCCACCCGAACTCTGTCGTAACTACTCAACGCTGCCATCGAGCGAAAAGAGCCACAGACGATTGGTAATGAATGAGTGTGGCTGTGTTCCCATAAACTTTATTTATGGACACTGAAATTTGAATTTCATATCATTTTCATGGTTACGAAAGATGATTCTTCTTTTGATAGTTTTCCAGCCATTTAAAAATATAAAAAACTTTCTTAGCTCTCGCGCCATGCAAAGACAGGTGGCGGCCTAGATTGGGGCTGCGGGCTGCGGAGTGTGGAGCCCTCTGGGTTAAAGGGTGACCCATAACAGGCTGGACAGTGGTAAATTAGGGCCCGGATCATGGTAGGAGAGCCCGTGGAGTGGGTGCCAGAGAGATGCACGGCTAACTTGGGCAAAACAGAAAATGTAGCGTCAGATTCAATGTGGGAGAGGAGGTGGGGTCTGGGCAGTGCCTAGTCTGTCCGGCGCAAACCTGGGACCACCTGGCGAGGAGCAGGTGTGGGAGGGCTGGTGATCGTTCAGCACACACAGCCAGGAGAGCAGGCCTGCAGCCCTCTAAAGGAAGTGTGGCGGCACTTAGAATAGGAATTAAAAACCTTATGCGCCCTTGACTTTCCTTCACCAGACCCAGGGCGAGACGCCTGCCGTTAAATGATGCTCTTCAAGCTTGCACTGTAGCATGAGGAGTAATTCTCAGCTCCAAGCACTGCAGTGCTCTCCAGTCGGAGCAGAGCTGCATTCGGCTTGATAAGATCAGTAACAGAACAGAGACTAATGTCGGGTCAATTTCTCTCAGAAACGTGTGTGTGTACGCGTGTGCGTGTGTGTGTATGTGTGTGTGGTGTGTGTGTGTGAGAGAGAGAGAGAGAATTCTCTGGGGATTTCCCTGTGTCTTATAATCCCTCCAAGTGCACTGGCTGCCTCTGGAGGCAGATGTGATTTCTGTGCTCTTAACTATGACCATAGTGAACTCACTCAATGCCATAGAGGCCCCGTTGCCTCTTCTTCAAATGAGGGTGAGAGTCTTTTTCTTGATTGAGGAGCAAAAAAGCACAACTGTCGTGAATGGTTAAGAGGGCAACACGGTGAAGGAGAATGAGCCCATGCCAAGCTTCACTTCTACTTCTGTGGTCCACAAGGTGTCGGTCATGCACAAGGGACGTCAGCCCCCTACTGTGCTCCGACGGTTCACTGACTGGTGGGGGTCATGGGAATGGTGATAACTGTGGGGTTGCAGGTGTGCATGGGAAGTGCCTGGCCACAATTCGGCATGGATTGGAGGCTAACTGCAAATGTGACCCATAGGCAATGTGCAATGACAGTCATGCATGCCCTAAGAAGGGAGACAAGGCACTGAAACGGTCAGGAGGCATTTGCTTTGAACACTCCCTCACATTCTCTTAATGCTACAAATCCTTCAAAATCCCCAGGCAATAATAGTGTGATTATAGTTATATTCTTATCATCCCGTGTGACCCTTCTCAGGTCTATCATCCCACCAAATTGATCGGCTCTGGAAGGTATTCCACCTGCAAACACACACCCGGACAGATGCACACATAGTTAAGGGATGCATTTTTTTTTTTTTATACGAATGCTTCTTGGCAGATCATGGGTTCTTAATTCCAAAAATGCACCCCTCCTTATTGTCACAGCAGACTGTCACACATTATGTAACCACCAGGGCCCCCAGAGCACGTGAATGTGTCAACTGATATCAGACTGTGCAAATAATGTTTTTACCCACTGAAATAACCTTACTCCTCCCCAAGTCTCCAGTGTGACCAAGTCTTACGTTTTTACAGTACTTTTTGATGGCTATGTGTTCCTTGAGATCCTGGGGAAAGGTAAGAAATTGGGGTACCTTTCCTATACACAAGACACCTGGGGTCACAATTTCTCCAGAGATGTGCCATACGCCTCTAGGTAAGACCTGTACTGCTTCTGGACATGTGTAGAGACCCCAAAGCTCACGTCATCCCATACCATCTGTGTGAGCGGCAACACAATGACAGCTAGACGGCCTAGCCCTGAGGGAAAGGGAAGGATTATTCTCTCTCCAAGCTTCCATGTTTTGATCTGTAAAATGGAGATAAAACTTTTACACCTCTTCCCTCACCAAGCCATTCTGAGCTTTAAGCAAGGTAATTGTGGAAATCTGCTTTGAAAGTTACAGTGTAGGATTTCGTAGCCTTGATGCTATTAAATCGGGGGGCCAGATAGTTCTTGATTGTGGGGGACAGCCATCTCCCACTAGATACCAGCAGTGTCCTCTACCCCATCAGGGCAACCAACTCTGTCTCCGGACCTTCTCCAATGTCCGCTGGGGGTACGAGTCACCCTGGTTGAGAACCGCAGCCATGGAGTGTTCTACAGGAGCAGGAGATTTCAACGCAACTAGGGGAATCCGAAACCAGGGGACTCAGGATGCTTCATGGTAACCAGAGTTCTGTCCTCAATTGTAACATATTCTGATGCTCCCCCAAAGCCCCCGGACTATTAACAAGGGCTGACAACGTCCTAGCTGTGAACAATGTGTCGAGGATGCCGTGGCTGCGTGAGCTGTGGGGCAGTGGCCACGCCAGTGGAGGATTACTATGCAGTGGCCGTGGGTGTCGCGGTGCTGGGGGAACTGGGGTGGCAAACATCATGGACCTGAGAGCTCTTAGGAGGAAGTTTCTGAGGGTTACGTGAGTCTGCGTTCTGATGCGTTTTTAAATCCACGCCAATGAGCTGCCAACCACCCCTTATTAGACCCTATTAAGGGGTTTTAATCGCTTTTAATCAGAGCCTTTCCTAGATGGCCAGGAACAGAAACTCGGAAACTTCAATGACCATTACGCCAACCAAGGGTAGCGAGGATTCCATCTGAGCAATCTCCCACACAGCAATCACGCTAATTAAAGGCCCCCAGAAGAGTCGAGATAAAAATGCCAAATGAGATTTGTTCTGGACCTCAGTGATTTACTGCCTCACGTGGTTGAGTTCCAAGAAGCCTGGGAAGAAAAGCCAGGGCTGGGGCGGAGGTGTGATGGGAAGGGCTCTGCTGGCGGCAGAAGATGACCCCCCAGACTGCCAAAGTGGGACGGGGGTGGGGGTGGCAAGCCCATCAGGCCTCAACAATGGATTTCCCCACAGGCACCCATGTGCAGGGATTGCCTGGGTCTCGCCGGAGTAAGACAAGGTTCCCGCAGGGGCTTCTGAAAGCCTTCTCTCCTCCACCTACCCACCCACCCACTTTGTGGAGTGGGTGTGGGCACGAAGCCACTGAGTTGCATCCAAGGCTCTTTTAGCCGACACTCCTAAGAGGTGCACCATCGGATCTATTTCCAGGATGCTGGTGAGTCTAGTGTTGCATCCCACACTCTGTTCTTTATGAGGAGCTGTGGGAGAAGCTTCTGTTAGGCCACGACATTTGGAGAAGTTATTCTTCCTCTGAACGGCTGCCTATAGCCTGTGATGTTTGCCTCTGTGCTCTGGCTCCTAGGATGCCTAGAGCCAGATAGGCAAGCTCCCTCTAGCAGCACACGCTTAACAGTCTACACTTGCCACTAGTTTGCCTTCATGTCCTTACACTTATTCCCCCTATTTCCAGATACTGTCATTCCCCCTTCATTCATCCTGGTTCACTGCTTGCCTACATTTGTGAAAACCGCCTCAAACACTTTTTTCTACGAGCCGGGATATCACTGAGTAAATAACATGTGGATGTCATCTCTTCTTCCATGTCAATATCATTTCCTATGCACTGAGCCGTGGATTTATTTCCCTGTGAGGAAGAGAGTGGACTCCGTCACACAAAGCTCCTGTGCGTGGGGGTCCGATGAATGGCCGAGGATATTACTAGATTGGGACAGTTTACTCCAAGATGACGTATCCCCGAGACCTGGGGTAGGCTCGTGTAATTCTGAACTCAGATGAGGAAAACGGCACTGGGACAGACAACGGAGGCTTCCTGCGAAAAACAATGACCCTTCTCAGAGATGGAGTAGGGGGAGGGAGTGAGAGAGAAAGAGAGGGGAGTTTCTATATTGCATTATAATATAATTCAGTAGAACTAGGCACTTTCCTACCATGCTCTGGGAGACCCTACTCAAAAATATTGATCGGGGTGCTGTCTTAGCAACTCCTGACACACGCATTGAGGGATTTTGAGTCTTCAGAGCTCAAACTTCTTGGTATTAGGATGGTCACACCCAAGTCATGTGTGAGGCAGGTAGGCTCTCTGTGGCTCCCAGCTGGGTATGGAAGTCTTTGGATTCAGGCACAGGTAAGAGCTAACAGTCCGTGGTAGGTGCCTACTAGTATGTTCGTTGCAACATTACAATGCTGAAGTGGGTCCTCCGCAGTCGGCAACTCGTCACGGCCCTGAGTACTCAGACCCTCAACACTGTTAAACCAGCTCCATGGCCCTCTTCTGAGAGTCTCTGTAATGGAGCAACAGGGGTCCATGCAAGGTGTGGGCATCTATTTGAGAGGGTCGGTGTCCATGTAAGTTCGCTATTTTTTTCTTTTGGGTAACTTAAAAAAATGGATATGTAATTCAAAAAAAATGAATATGTAATTCAAAAACCATAAAATGCACCTTTTTCAAGCTCACCATTCAGTGTTTTTTAGTACATTCAAAAACGGTGCAATTCCTATGTAATTCCTGGGCATTTTCATCATCCTCCCACAGCCTAACAAACAAAACCACGCCGACCCCTCAGCAGTCACCCCCCCCATCCCTCTCGCCTTCCCGCCCCCAGCCACCACTATCCTACTCTCTCTGTCACATGCATTTGCCATTCTGGACAGATCACATCAAGGGACTCATGGGGTATATGGTTTGTTTGTGTCTGGCCTCTTTCACTCAGCCTGTTGTTTTCAAGGCTCATACGTGTATCAGGACTGTGGTTTTGCATGACGCATGTTCTCAATTCTCTTGAGAAGTGGAATCCGTGGGTCATATGGTAACTCTGCGTTTAACACTGTGAGGGAATGACAAAGTGATCCCCAAAGAGATTGCACTATGTTTCTTCCCACCAGCAACACATGGAGGTTCCAATTTCTCCCCATCCTCACTCACACTTGTCCCTGTCCAACTTTTTGATTAAAGCCATCTTAATGGGTATGAAGTGATATCACACTATGGTTTTGCATATCCCTAATAGCTAATGATGTTGAGACTCTTTTCATGTTATTAGCCATCTGTGTATCTTTGGCAAAATAGCTGTTTCATTCATTTGCCTAGTTTCCAATTGGGTTACGTGTCATTTTGTTACATTGTAAATGCTCTTTATATATTCAGGATACAATTCCCTTATTAGATACATGATCTGCAAATAGTTTCTCCTATTCTGTCACTGTCTTTTCATTTTCTTGATGGTATCCTTTGAAGCACGAAAATTTTTCATTTTGATTAAGTTTAATGTATATATATTTTTTTCTTTTGTTTCTCATGTTTTTGGGGTCATATCTAAAAAGCCATTACCTGGGGCACCTGGGTGGCTCTGTGAGTTAAAGCCTCTGCCTTCGGCTCAGGTTGTGGTCCTAGGGTCCTGGGATTGAAGCCCTGTACTGGGCTTTCTGCTCAGCAGGGAGCCTGCTTCCTCTCTTTCTCTCTCTCTCTCCCCACCTGCCTCTCTGCCTACTTGTGATCTCTGTCAAATAAATAGAATCTTTAAAAAAAATTAAAAAAAATAAAAAGTCATTACCTAATCCAAGACTACAGAGATTTTTACCTATGTTTTCTTCTAAGAGTTCTGTAGTTTCAATTCTTACACTTAGATCTTGGTTTCATTTTAAGTTAATTTTTGTATATGTTGTGTTAGGGGGTCCAACTTCATTCTTTTGCATATGAGTATCTAACTGTCCCAGCACCATTTGTTGAAAAGACTATCTATCCGTATTGAATTGTCTAGGCAAGCTTCTTGAAAATCAATTGAACATATATGTAAGGGTTTACCTTGGGGTGTCTCTATTCCTCTGATGTATATGTCTATGCTTATGCCAACTACCACACTCTCTCAATTACTGTAGCTTTGTATCAAGATTTGAAACTGAAGAGTTTAGGTTCTCCAACATTGGTCTCCTTTTTTAAGATTGTTCAACTATCTCAATCCCTTACATTTTAAGGGATTTTTAAGATCACATGTCAATTTTTACAAAAGGCAGTTTGGATTTCTGACAAAGATCACATTGAATCCGTAAGTCGATTTGGCAAGTATTGCCATTTAACAATAAGAAGTCTTCCAATCCATAAAGGTGCACCAACTGTCCAATGAAAATAGTATTTGATAAAAAAATAAACTTTAAGAAGTATAAATATTTATGCATTGATACAGTAGTGGCGCATGGGAGGTTCTGAACTTCCCATCCTTAGAAGGATTCATGAGCAGTCTTTGTGGGAGGTCTTCGTAGAGAAGGCCATTGGTAGTGTAAAAAGGATGATTGCTCTATGAAGGATACTTTTTCTTTGAAAGTGAAAAATCTAAGAACTGAGCTGTTTTGAGACTTCTCCACTCCTCAAGCTATAAAGCACTCGGGATCATACAGGAGAACTGTACCACAATAAACTCTCAAAGGACCGACATAAGTTCAGTCAAGGATGGATAATGGAAGACCTTGCTCAAGACATTCCCACCAGCAAAGTGACTCTTCCTTCAAGGAAACGGTGAAGCTGTTGATAGTGTTTAGCTATGTGCCCCAACCTTCATCCCTGCTGATTGAGGTTTCTAGGAATTACAAGAAGGACAGGGGACTCCTATCCCAATCAATAGCCTCATCTACAAAAGTAGGAAAATTTTTGGAATCTCGCTTTAATCCTTAGATATTCGATCCTGGAGTAACAAAGCAAAAGACAAATAGGTACATAATTTCTGCTGAAATGGAGAAAAACGGTTTTAAAAAACTAAGGCTCAATAGAAAACCAGAGACACTATGTAAAAAACAATTTACTGGAACCCTACAGAAAATAAAACTTGTATGAATCAAAATACCCAGGTCCTTAAAACCCGACAAAAAAAAAATAAAAAACAAGCACAGTTAATCAGGTAAATCTCAGCCTATCATAACTAGGATATGGATGTATTAAAAAACAAAACCAGAAAGCACTCCACAAGTGAGGAGAAGAGAAAGAATGCCTGGGGAGATTAGCAACCAAGTCCGAATGAAGGTCTACTCAGTGAGTCCCACACACTTAAGTGCCATTTTGCAAAACCCTCCAAGGCCAGACAGAGGACTTTCAATCTATCAAGGGCAACATGCTAAAACTGTTGCCTTATTTGATAAATTCTTTACTGAGGCAATCAGAGGCTAGACACTCCCTTGCCTTTCGAAGCTGATAGATGTGGAGCACACACAGAATGTTCTAGATCTAGTTGACAGTTATGTGGAGATAAACAGGGAAGCCTAGAAGAAGCACCTCTGAGCCTTTAAGTAACCCCATGAACTTGCGAACTAAACTGTTCATGTGCCTTCATGGGGAGCCAAGGCCACAAAGGTAAACTGTACACCAGTGTGATTCAGAGCTCCCTAAAGAAAAATCGTAGCTAGCACATTCTGAGGGCTCACAAGGTATCAGGAATTGTTCTGAACACCTGTCAGGTTTTAATTCCTTTAGACCATATAAACTCCAAGATGCAGGTACCATACTGTCCTCATGTTGGTGAGAAAACAGAGGCACAGAGAGAGGGGAAGTAACTTCGTCCATGTCACACAGTTACTAGGAGGCACAGCTGAGATTTGAACCAGGCAAGATGCCTCCAGCAGCCACACACCTAACTACTACAACACTCTGCTCCTCCAAGAAGCAAGAGGACCATGTAACACATTTTCAACCAGGGAATCACTCACTGCTGAAGCCAATAGAACATATGGAGGAATAAACACGTTCTTCATAAGGAAAAGTCAAACCTGATGAAAATCCTCAAGGGAGTAAATAGGCACAGGGGTGTGGGGAACCAACTGCTATGATATATTTGGATATATATATTTTTTTGCACTAAGATTCCACCCAATGGCTATTTTTAAAATGGAAATCTCCATGGTAATTGAGGAGATAAATCATCGTGGAGGGGAGACCGGTCAGAATCTCTTGGAAATCCTTCCGCCATCGAGAGCAGAATCACCTGCTTCAGGGCCACACACTCAGAACAAAAGAGAGCCAGGACAAGTATCCTTCTTAGCCTATCTGGCTTTCTCAGGGTGCTTTTGTTCGCTGTGCCCCTAACCAGACTGTGGGCTCTGCTTTACCTGTCTTATCTCTCAGGATCTGTGCCACCCGCCACCTGGTCCCGTGCCCTACACTTCCCTGTCATCAGCTCCTTCACTCTTTACCTGTTCTCCCCACACTCGCTGGACCTCCTGGCATCCTTGATCTCCAAGACGACACTAGAGTACCTCTGATTCTTAGATGATCTTAAGTTTACTCAAGCAATATAATGCTTAAAAGAAAAAAAAAAAGGCCTAAAGTACAGGAAGATCCCAAGAGACTTTTTTTTGCATGTGCCTTGGGCAACGCGGAGAGAAAAGAGTAGTCCAGAAAATGGGCAGATAAACTTTCATGTGGGCAAGGAAAGGGAAGTGCTTTTCATCAATGGAAAATCCAAACTATGCAGCCTAGAAAAGAGACTTAGGACAGATTGAAAAGCATTCCTTGAGGATATGGTCTCAATATGCACTACTCTAGCCAAAAATACCAACCCACTGCCAAGCATTATCAAAACAGCTATTGGGAAAAGAACACATTGTCCTACCCTTGTGCCAATTCAAGGCACATTTGCATTAAAAAAAAAAAAAAAGCACGTACGCCAAGGCCTTCCACAGGGCAAGAAAGACATGAAAACACTAGGGAAGGCTGAGGAGAGAGAAAGCATCTCGAAGTGAGCAGGTGTGTAGAGAGCATGAGAGGTCAAACCTAAAGGTTCTATGCAACTCAGCCTTGAAATGCTGGCAAGAGCATGAACACTATCAGAGTTGTAGAAGTGTGGTGGTGGGGGGGGCGTGGGTACAGACTTCAGTAAATGATGGACTCATCAGTATTCAACTTCTTTTGATTGGTGCCAGCGAAAGGAGTGGACAGACTTCATCAAGGCCCTGGAGTACTCTGTATGGGAAACAGCATGTCATTTCATCTTCCCAGGCCTGACAAAATGTCACTTATTATTCCCATGTTACAGATGAGAGAAATGAAGCCCAGTGAGGTTAAGCAATATGTGTACAGATACGGCAGTCGAGTTGGCATTTAAACCCACACGTGTACACCACTCAAGGTTTCCAACTGCGTTCTTGTCCCTCTACTGCCTCTGGGCTCCAGGCTTACTCCGGACCCATCCTGAGAAGTACACACACGGCTCTTCCTGACCCGTGCTCTCTGGACACCCTAGCACTGCCAGGGAGGCCTTAGTAGATGCCACCATGTTGCCCTGAGAAGGAACCAGGCACCTTATGAACTCGACCTCCAGATCAGTCAAGATGTCGGATGGTCCCACAGGAGCCCCGGAGTAATGAAGTCACCACCGGGGAAACTTGGGCTAAGATAAAAGGCTTTTGGGGACGGGTTTCCCTTGTCAGTCTCCCTACATAGCAGTCAGTGACTCTGTTGGTGGGTCTAGAAATAGGCCAATCTCCAATGCCTAGAGTTTATCTGCCCTGGAGTCACGCTGACCTTCATGGACGGCTTCGCAAAGCCACCTGATTTTACCCTCTGTGTGGGCTTTCCCACCACAATCTGTGGGAACCCCTTTTCCTTCTCTGGGAAGCCTTTCAGAGCCCATGAAGAGAAGAGATAACCTCGATCGGAGGTAGCATTTTAACTCTGAAGGGGCCTCTTTGGTGTTCCCCAAATCCTAGAAAAACTGACACCCACGACCTTACAGATAAGACACCAGAAAAAGACACTGGTAAGGAACCTCCCCCCTCCCCTTACTTACATGAGCTGGGGACCCCTGCATCTCCCCACAACTACACGGGCTCTACCTCCATCTCCAACACTCCACTTCCCCTCAGCTAAGATTTTCACTCTTCAACAGCGTACTTTTGATGGGATTTTTCTTCAGAGAAATTCAGTAAATTCAAGGCTAACCAGAGCATAACAAGTCTGTCCAAGGAGGACCTCTCGTCCTCGAACACACTCATGTGTGCTGGGTGCACTAGGGGGCCGACAGGCCATACAGCATTTCCCAAACCCTTTCACAGAGGAACCCCTTCCTCCAGAGCTCCTCACAGGACATACGCGATTTGCAGCACTTGTAATTGTCAAAATAGCCCCTGGCTTTAAAAAAAGAAAATTAAAAATTCTCCTCACCAAATCCAGCAGGCGGTAGGGTGGGTGATTAAATAAGAATATTTCAGTCATCCTCTCCCCAAATTTTTTTCCCACAACCTCTTAGAATTATTCTAGGCTTTTCTCTCCCTCGCTCCCACTCCCTCCATAAGAGTATAACTCGGGAGAGGGATTTAAATTACACAGGGGTGAGAGTTTTGAAGCTATTAATATCCTACGTGTCTCAGGTGTCTTTGCGGCAAAGGGCTTCTCAGAAGAGCGGCTCACGGAGCACCCAGTGGTGGCCAGGCCCTACAGGAGCTGGTCGGAAGCAGAGGGACGGCCATGGTCGTGCCCACCCACGGATGGCAGGAAAGGGGTTGCTGCCAGCACACGCGGGCCTCCACGGGCACACACAGCCCCTGTGGCTTCAGGTGAGAATAAGGGATGAGCCGAGTAGCCCTGTCCCCGGGGATGGTCTGATTCCGGGACTGAAAGCAGCAGCGAGCCTCCCTGGACATGAGAAACAGGCCAGGACGTCTATGGCTTTGACTCTGAGATGCGTGGGAAAACAGACGTGAGCAGAGAGACACGAAGAGACACACGGCTGGACTTTGGGGCACGTGCACACTTGCACACACACGTACACACATGTACACATGCACACACACAGGCCCACGCAGGCATAGCCCATGACAGTCCCCAGTGATGTGGATTCTGAACATAGCACGGCCTCACAGACCTGACAGCAACACCACGGATAATTTTCACACTCCCTTCTTCATGCACGGAAGAGGGGGCCCACCACGTAAGAGTGCTCAATGGAGAGGCACGCTGGGAGACTGCCAAGAGAATATGGGCCACTTCAACAGGTGCACCTGGGGCCAAGGGCTTTCTTGTGTTGGGCTGGGCTGTAGCTCCAACCTGCCTGACAGCTTCTGTGCGGCTCGTAATGGCTCTCTGTCACCGTCATCTTGGTATCCCCGTTTCATAGAGAAAGTTCAAAAACCAGAAGTGGACTACCCAACTGGTAGTTGGCATTGGGTCTGCCTGGTATCAAGGCCACTGTCCTGCCTGCCACGTAGCCCTGTCTATTGAGTGGTTCCAGGCCAGACAGCGAGATCAGGGAATGCGATCCCAGAAGGCTGGTTCCGGAATCAAGATGGGGTCTCGCTCTCAGCATCAGAATTGCTTGAGTGGACAGGACCACCTTGAGAGGGGAGCTTCTGGTGCCTAGGAGAGGGAACTGAGATCAGATGACTATCTCCAAGGGATGTGAAGGAGACGCGTCCACAGAAGGATCTTTAAATGCCACCTTCAAACCTGAGGTTTTCTAACGAGGACTTTGTTGAAACAAAAGGTAAGACCTGCATTCCGGAGACCTGTTTTATCTCCAGCCTTCAGCCTGTTTCCAGATGAGTGAAATTCTTCTATTAGAAATGTATTCATTTCAGTCAATGCAAGGACTGGGCAGTGGACTCTGAAGACCTGCGTTCTAGTTCTTTCTCTCTTCCATGCACAAACCAGCTGTGTTTCTTTGGGCAAGCCGCTCGACCTCTCTATGCCTCAGCGACCTCATCTGTAAACTGGGTGGATGCATCAGACACCGAAGGCTCCTTCAGCCCCATGATGCTGTCATTTCCAGGAGCCCCTGGCTACCAGCCAAAAGCCCCTTCACAGCTGTGGCTCCCCAGCATCGTGGGCAGGAACACTTGCCCTGGAATGGTCTACCACGATGACTTGGCCACATCTCTGTAGACATGCGGATATCCGACAGAACCAAAATATTTTCATACAACTAGGAAAAAGGAGGTTCCTTTTCAGAAGGAAAGCATCCCCCAAAAGGAAGAAGCTAAAATTAATCTGAACTGGGTCTATCTGGGCAGGGGGGGGTGTGGGGGGAAGAGCAGAATCCTGAGTCTAACCAACGGGGAATTACACTCGCAGAGCCTGAGAGAGGCATAAAGGTACATCTAGAAGAACCATCCGTGTGTAGGATGCTGGGAGGGAAACGTAAGGGATAAACAAGGAGGAGCAGCTGGTTCTAATTCTACCAACGCCACCCAAAACACAGTGTCTCCCGGGACACGTGTCTTAGCCACACGAGGCTTCCCCATCTGCAACAAGACCAGACGAGATCAACAGGTGCCAGGTCTGCATGTGCAGGTGATCCCTGTGCGAAGCTGGCGGGCCCACACCTGGACGTCAAACCCGGATTCTGGGGTGGGGATCCAGGACACAGTGGTGTCTGAAAGCTCCCAGATTATTCCAATGCAGACAGCTGAGGGTGCGTATTTGGTGTCCACAGGACGGGGTGACCTTTGTGCACGTCATGTTTTCAATGCTGTGACCCTAGCCAGTGAGTCTGTTTTTCCCGTCCTCGACCCCAGTCTCCCGGCAATTGGGATTCTTGGTAGCCGTGGAGTTGCAGTGAAGGGTAACCAGGGCTCTGCCCCCTGCCATTTTTCATATTAAACAGATGCTACAATATCTTTGATCCGTGCTCCATTATTCATAAAGTCATATCAGTTACTGAAATATTATCTGGACCACTACCGGGAAATGGAAAAAATAAGATCCACCTCCATGGCCATCACCTCCCTTTGCGATCGCTGCTGGAAGACTCCCTTTCCGCTAACAGCAGCTCAGATATCCCAGACTTCGTAGACCAGCCCGTTCTGGGGCCCAGAGAAGAAACAAGTTGAGACTGAAAGCCAGCGATGTCGGTGCTGGACTGCAGGACGGACTCCTGATTTTCCTCTCTGCCTGCCTCACAGAGCCCTCCCGCTGAGGGAGAGCGGTTAGTCTAGCGAGAAGACAGTTGTCACGGCCCATATATCTGTGAGGCTTTATAGCTGAAGAGGTCTGGGAGACACCTCAGCCTCGGTGACATGGTCAAGGAGTTTAATTCTGCACGTGGTTAAAAATATGAGAGTAAATCTGATGATGATGATGATAGTCACTACCGTTCAATTTATGGTGCTAATACTATGTGCTGAGCACTTGGCACACATTTCCTTCAGTCTTCAGTTTTTTAAAAATACTGTTACTGCACATACACAAAACCACAGGCCCAGTCATTTCTATCATAAGTACTTCTCCAGAAGAAGCGCACACATAGATAGATAGATAGATAGATAGATTGACCAGAAGACACACTTTACCATTTTAATGCCCATAGCAACATATTTTTAGATAGACGGATAGGATGGGAAGGAGAGAGGGAGGGAATCACCGCGGACTGCAAGGGACAGTTGGATGCATAAAGGAACTGTGACATATCTGTACGATGGAATACATCACAGCCATGAGAACGGCAAGGCGATGAGGCCATCCTGTCCATTTCTCATCATCGTCTCCCTGCTCTCTGGCTTATTTCCCTGCTACCAGTCCCTTCTTGATCCTGCCGATGTGTGGTCTCAGCTGCATCCCTCTGCTCCAGACTTTGGGGACCCAGCTCCTGCCCCCATCTCACGGCCTGACCTCTGTCTACTTCCACCTCCAGCGCACACCCTCTTTCTGCAAAGCCTGCCCAGGCTCCAGCTTCCTTCCCTTCCTATCCCCTTCCCAAAGCACAGCCCAGCCCAGGGCACTCATCTGGAGCATGGGCTCCTCTCTATGCTATCTCATATCACTTTATTCCCATGGCTCCAACCGCCACCTCAATAATGACTTCAGATATGAACATCCTGGGGAAGGAGAAAAATGTGTGTGAAGTACCTTGGTACTTCTTTCTCCAAGCTTTCTAATATTTTTTTTTTTCCCTGAAGTAGAAGAAAAGTTTGAGAAGAATTAAACGAGACTTCTTTTTATTGTAAATGATGAACAACATGAAGATACCCACATATTGCTAACAGGTTTTATTCCTGAAAGCAATTTAAAAAACATCAAATAAAAAGAGCTTTATTTTAAAAGATCTGCAATGTATTTTTGTCCACTTAAAGTCCAACAAACAGAAATCACAAATGTAAGAACTTAAAGAGCAAAATGTATTTTTACCTCCAGTGCTGGAATTTACAAACACACACACACACACAGCCCCTATGGGTTCATAGCCATTACCTGAATCTGGCTTTTTCTAAACTTTCAGCTCAGGATTCTTTTTTTTTTTTTCCTAAGATTTGATTTATTTATCTGACAGAAAGAGAGAGAGCACAGAAAGTGGAGCAGCAGGCAGAGGGAGAGGGAGAAGCACCCTCCCCAAGGAGCAGGGAGCCCACGTAGGGGCTGGATTCACAGACCCGGGATCACCACCTGAGCCAAAGGCAGACACTTAACTGACGGAGCCGCCCTGGTGCCCCCAGAATTCTTGCCATCATCCAACACCGCCAACCTTATGCTACGCAAGAAGGGGCGAAAAATCCATCTTTTTTGACAAACGTTCCTCATGTTTCTTTTTGGTCCACAGCGTGTTGGGGGATACCCCTGTCCTCCAACATTAGCTTGAAACGATGTGGGATGAAGCAGCAAGGCACACAGGCCTGTTGGAACCTAGTGCTGCCACATGCCTCACACCCACTCCTGCAGAACTGGAGACTCTGCCCAAAACACAGCTCTGCGCCTTTGCATATGCTGTTCCCTCAGCCTTGTTGGCCTCTCCACTCCTGCTGCCTGTGATCCGTCCTCACCAGTAAGCATTCCCCATCAGGAAAGCCAGCCTCCAGATCGCTTTTAAAAACTCAAATAAAATAAATAAATCAAAATAAAATAGAGCATCTGAGGGGCTCAGTCATTCGAGCGTCTGACTCTTGATTTCAGCTCAGGTCAAGATCTCAGGGTCATCGGATCCATCCCTGGTGGGACGCCATGCTCTGTAGGGAGCCTGCTTGAGATTCTCTCTCTCCCTCTCCCTCCACGGCCCCCATTTGCACACACACTAAATAAACAAACGAACAAACAAATAACTAAATCAATCTGGGTTTTTTTAGATTTTTTTTTAAAAGAATTTATTTATTTATTTGACAGAGAGAGACACAGCGAGAGAGGGAACACAAGCAGGGGGAGTGGGAGAGGGAGAAGCAGGCTCCCTGCTGAACACAGAGCCCGATGCGGGGCTCGATCCCAGGTCCCTGAGATCATGACCTGAGCCAAAGGCAGATACTCAATGACTGAGCCACACAAGCCCCAATAAATCTGTTTTAAAAGTCAAAATAGAGCAGAATTTAAGAAAGTTCAGCTGGGAACTAATTAGAATGTGGCTCCACTCAAAATTCTCAGTACTTACAAAATGCGTATATTTCCATATTGAAAAGGGAAAGGTTACATATATCTAAATTCAATATATTAAGCGGCATTTGCTGTATTCGTCTATTTTCAGAACCTCTTAAAATCGTAATTCAGTTCTCACTAATCTGGTATTTTCTGGCAACATCACCTCCTCAACCTTGGCAATGAGGTGAGGCTTGGGGGTTGGGTCATGGTGGGAGTCAACCCTGGGAAGAAGCCAGGCCTGGAGATACAGGGGCCCCGGGTGCCTACAGAGCAGCCAGTCCCTGCGTGAGGTCAGCATGGTGCTGGCTGCACGTGGGGAGACACTTCCTGCCCACAAGTTACTCGTAAATGACGTCAAACCACATCTGCAGGGCCAGGTACATTCTCCCAAGATCACCTTGTAGGGCAGAAGTGTTTTCCTGACACAGCAGATTCCTTCTTCAGGGAGCGCCTAGTTGGCTCAGTCAGT
Organism: Mustela erminea; assembly: GCF_009829155.1. NCBI lineage: Eukaryota > Metazoa > Chordata > Mammalia > Carnivora > Mustelidae > Mustela > Mustela erminea. Next base: position 7,174,790 of record NC_045618.1, on the reverse strand, counting down.
TGAGCGCCTCCCTTCTGTGCAGGTCATGATCTCAGCGCCCCAGGATCAAGCCCTGGGTCGGGCTCCCTGCTCAGAGGGGAATCTGCTTCTCCCTCTGCCCCTCCCCCTGCTCATGCACTTTCTCTCTCTCTCTCTCTCTCAAATAAACAAAATCTTTTAACAAAATAAAATAAATAAAATTCCTTCTTCAGTCCCACTGAGGCAGACTAGAAGAACAGTACGAACAGTGCAACAGGAGTGAGCGATTTCTTCCCAAATGGCACACAGACGTTCCGAGTCCCTTGCACACCTTCCCTCACTGAATACACAGAAAGCCGGGGCGGGGTGGGGGGCGGGGGAGGCAGGACCTCCCATCAGTCCCACCTTGCGACGAACACACGAAGGCTTAGTGAAGCGGTGCAGCCGCAAATCCAGGTTCCGGGGCTCAAGCCTCCAGAGCTGAGTGTCTCATGCCCTCTGGCCTCACGGGCCACCAAGGAGAATGCACACATCCTTCCCTGCAGAACTTCTCGTTTGGCTAGCTGACGCCCATCGCCCCCTCCACGTCATCCACGGCCCCACAAGACAACGGACCTCTGGATGACATTCTGACGGAGCTGCTGGGACATGGACATGCGGGGAGCGCACCCACAAGCTTCAACTAACAATCTTTACACTCGCGTCCTTATTCCCAACCCCACGCCCAGCCTCTCCCCACACCTTGCTCGTACCCCATTTCTCACCCTCAAAACACTCCGAGCCCAGGCTTGGACAAAATGCCCCATGGAGAGGAGCCAGGGACAGCAGAGAAGTCCCAGAGAGGCGAGGACGAGGGCTGCCCAGGAGGGTCTCTGACTGATGGTATTGTTGCCCCAAAAGTGTTTTTTAGATTCGTATCAGAGCAATCACATCGAAATGACCGATTTGTGTGCTCAGTTGTCCTCACAGCACCCAACAGAGTATCTAGAGCTTAGTAGATGCTCAATAAACATTTGTTTCCGATTCGGCAGGGGTCGGGGCACGGAGAACAACTAGGATATGTCGCACAGTGCATCCTGTCCTTTGGTGTGTATCAGAAGCAGCTGGAGGGCTTATTAAAACAAAACACTGAGCCTCACCCTCAGACTTTCTGACTCAGTGGGTCTGGAGGGGCCGTCTCAAGAATTTGCGTTTCTAACAAGTTTCCAGATGCTGCTGATGCCGCTGGTCTGGGGACCACACCTTGAGAACCACCGTCTCCTAACAACATGGTCTTCTAACGTTCCACCATGGCTAGTTCAAACTGTACAGTGGCAGGACATTTAAAAATCACCTACAATTCTTCCTTTTGGCCAGAGTTGAAACAGGTCTCCGGAGATGTGGAATGCCAACCTCCCCTTGCCCAGGCTCTCGGCCCAGGGGGCCATCAGCTAGGATTTGCCCCCCAGTTGCCTCTGGGAAGGCGCCGCCCATGGGTGAGGCTATAACAGCCAGGCCTCCACAGACACTATGGAAGGAAGAAAAACCCTGGGGTGCTATTTGTCAACTGTAAATCACGGGAACTCACTGAGAAGTTGAGGGGTAGAAATGGACTCCCTTTGTTGAGCAGGTGCACTCTGGACATGGAAACCAGAGACCTCTGGTCGCAAGTCTGCCTCTTTGTCAACGCCATTAGGAATGCAGACACTCTTTCAGCTAAGTCCTGGTGCCGGAATAACTTGGGGTCCAAGATTTGAAGGCAAGAATAAATGTGGGGACCATGCTGCCCTCGCAAGTGACTGATTCTAAAACCAGGGCCAGCCAGGACCTCACCTGGGGTGGCCGTTTTTCACCCCGGCAGACAGACAGCCACTGTCCAAAGCCTCCGGAATGAATGCTTCTGGGGTTCTGCCCTGCACACCTCTCCAGCCACACAGGACCGTGTCCTTCCCAGGAACACGGCCTCTTATTCCTCTTCAGAGGACTTCAGAGACTTTTTTTTTTTTTCAGGAGGGAAAGGCATTGGTCTATGTTTAGAAACGCACACAACAAATCAAGAAATAAATTCATCTGTGGAAGGACAGAAATGCTAGTCTCAAGATCCAGGCAAACTTCCATTTTTCTAAGCCTATGAAGACAATATAAATAAGCCAGAAGTTGTCGAACCTGCTGGCAGCCACGGCTGAATCTGGCTCATTTTCTTGCGCGCTTTCTGGAACAGGGGTCTCTCCCCGTCTGCTGGAAACTGTCCCTCCATTCAAAGGGAATCACCTACTTTGCTTTACCTTTTTTATTATGATGTCAATAGCGCCTTTACTTCTCTAGTCATTACCTGTTTCTGAGAAACTGATAACAATGCCTAGCGTGGTAAATAAAGACTGGAACTATTTAAATGCAAATTCCGTGAATAAATGCATCACTGTCGCTTCAGTCACCCACGCTATGTAATACATGCGCAGGGTCTGCTCCCTCCCCCCCAGGGGCTGTCCTCCAGTCCCCCAGGATGCCCCATCCCTGCCCCTCCAAAGCCTGTCTCTGCTTCCAGCTCCCATCACTACGGCCTGGAAGGTCCTTGCTTCCATCTCCGCCTGCCTCAGTACCCCCTAGCTTTAGAGAGAGGTCAAACCCTCCATCCTCTACCGGCCTTTGTCCAAGCCTCGGCCCCCCCTACTTAAAATGAGCCAGCGCCCGCTATGCACGCCCGGCCCCCTGAGCCGCAGCGTCCCTGGGACCTGCTCTCTGCCTGGCTCACCAGGAACCGGGAGGGACCTCTGTCCCCAGCTGGAGCGCGGACTCCCTCCCACAGGGACGATGCCACTCTGTTCCTCTCTCAGCCTCCTTGCATCGATTTCGCAGCGAGTACTTGTTCCATAATTATGAGCTCTGTGCAAAACCCATCTTTTGTCCTCATTTTTCTCCCGCGTTGTGTTTACTCTGGAGTTGGCACTGCGATCGAGAACAAAGGAGGGCTTCTTGATGGACTGATCGCCAGCGCTACACCCACCCCTGTGAAAACAGCCCAGGCCACACAGCCCGAAGCCACTCAGGACGGCCGCGCGATTTTCAGTGAGCTGGAATAGAGGTCTGTGACATACAATTTGTCTGTGACAAATTCAGACGACAAAACCATATGCCAACTGTGATCTCGTGCTGCAGAATACAAGCGTATGTGTTGGTGCAGACACGTCTATGTGTGTTATTTGTTTGTGTGCATATCTCTGCAAGGAAAAAAAGACGGGAAAGCAGGGCACCGACGCGCTCACAGCATTCGTGCCTGGGTGCAGCGCGTGGGGCAAGGCTTACTTTCTTCTTTGCGTTCGTCTAGATTTTTCTCCAAAATATTTACCAGGAGTATACAGTACCTTGGAACCAGAGACAAAGAGCGGGCTTTATTTTATTATTATTATTTTTTTCTACTTAGGAGGCCCAGAGAAGCAAACCAGAGTTGTGAGTCATACATCAGCGTCAACAGAGGATCTACTACGAACATGTTACTCTGGGGTTCCTGGTCAAGACACGTGAGGAGAAGCCATGGGCTGGGCTGCCGAAGGACCAGGAATTTCAGTTTCCATCAGAACTGTCCCAAGGCATAGCATTACGCACTCTCCCCTGGACCACAAGAGCTGGAGCTATTTGGGTCACTTTGCGGAGACCAAGCGGGAGAAATGAGCTTCCGTCCAGTCTGAGAGCGAGGCCAACCTCCGCGGCCAGCTCCCTTGTCGACTGGGCACGGCAGAAGCTCACCCGCTCCCCGGAGCCTCTCACTCAACGCCTCCGCCATTTACATTCCAACAATGTAAAATGACGGATACTTTTAATACAAGAGACCTGTCATTTATTTATTAGCTGGGGACAGGCACTGCAGCCGAGAAGGATGCATTATAAATCAACTCCTTTCTCAGCCATTAAAAATTAATACAGTTCATAATGTAGAACGCCAGTAATTTCTTTATTAGAGCAGAGGATAATTTTTTTTCTTTTCTTCCAGGTTTTGTTTTTACTTCCTCCCTTCCCCGAGGATACTGTTTTTTTTCTAATGACAGGCTGGGTATAAATGACCCCAGGGAAGGGTATAAGGAAACACAGTCTTTCAGAGAGAGGTCAAGATGGAAGAGTAGCATTAGAAGCTCTGGAAAAAAGACCGCTGACCTATTTCCCCCTCAGAAAGACAGTCTTACTGTACCCCATGGAGGCTCAGCCATGACCTCGGGCATGGGTTTCTGGCTCACTCCACCCCAGCAATGGAAGGTGTTTTAGGTCCTTGATAGGCTAGAGGGAAAGTCGTAGACAAGGATGGTAATTGCAGGTGTGTTGGGAGGTCTCTGTATTATCTGCTGCCTTTTTCTACTGTCTGCAGATGAACTTGGCAGTGACAAGCAGAAGCAGATAATACAGAGACGCCCATCACCAAACCCTTCATGCCATACCCTCCTTCGACCTGGAAGTCAAGGGTGTCGGGTAGACTGGAAGATGCCCGACTATGCCAGATTATAAGCCACTGAGCCTTTGTGAAGGCTTCCCTTTGTGAAAACTTGGAATTGGAAAGAGGGCCACATTCTGCAGAGGAAGTAGAACAGAGAATGCAGGTCTCCATCCGCTCTAAGAACATGGAGGCATCTACAATGGTTGGGTCAACCAAGATGACCTTCTCAAGCCCTCTCCTCAGGGGTGTCTATGAAGGGGAAGGGGGGCCTTTCCACACCCGCCCGCACTCCCCTCTGGCAAGCTTCCTGGCTCCGGGGCGGGTGGGGAGGATAAGGGGGTCTCGCCGTGGTGAACAGTGTGGCGCCAGCCCAGGCTGCCCGCGTTGATGTCTTGGTCAAACCAGCCACGTCTGAGTTAAGGCTCTGAAGTAACAAATCCCCACAAATCCCCAAGCACATATTTAAAATCTATTTTCAGAATTACACTGAGCATAATTCAACCAATCAATGAGCCATTAGGAGTTTAGTCCCAACACTTCTTCATTACCGGTGGCATTAGGGCCGCCCGACTCAGCAGAATCCAAAGCAAAGAGTTGCTGCATCACCAAGAATTCTAGGTCTGGGGATGGGAGCTATCACAGTGCGTGGTGAGAGGCCCGGCTGGCCACAATCTGGGCGACAAATTAAGCTACACAGCCTTCAGGGACAGGAGGAGAGGAGGCCTAGACCAGAAAGAGGCCGACGTGGCTCCGAGTCCTTTGGTCCTCTTCCTTCTGTGGAGCCCTTGTGTCACCTCTAGTGTCCACGGCTAGCTGGAGCCCACTCTGAGACGCCCTCCTTCCAGACCTCTGGGGCTCCAGATGGCCTCCTGGGGTAGGAATGAGGAAGGGACTGCCTACAGAGGAGTCCAGGAGGGCCAGAAAGGGACTGCGTTCTGCTGACTCCATGGAGGGCCCCATGGGCCACCCAAGGGGGCATCTGTCTAAAAGACAGGTCGCAAGGCCGTCCTGAGTCTTCCAGAAGACAGGGTGCAGGTGGGTGGAGGTCAGCTAGATGATGAGGGGCGGAAGCCCGGGGCCAGAGCACAAGGCCGTGTGCCTGAACCCCCGCAGTGTGCATCCTGGCTCTGACTCAACGGGGCAGCATGAGTTTCCCTGAGCCTCACTTTCCTAAAATGTCAAGTGGGGGTCACAGCCCTTACAAGCCCAGGCAGGTTTCATGTAGAAAGACCTTATGAGGGGAAGTGCGGGTGGCGGGCTGGGTCCCATCTCGGCTTTGTCATTTCCCAGCTAAGAGCCTGCAGCGGATGTCTGATCCTGTCCTGGGCCCCGGCTTCCTTATCTGCAAAATGGGGAGAAAGCAAGAGCGCCGACCTCATACAGTTTGCGTTTAAAAAAAAAAAAGGAAACAATCTGTTGTATCTAAACTGTCTTCTGGGCCCAAGAGTAAGCACTGTGCTGTGAAAGTTTTTATTATGGTTTTAATGTACTTCAAGCTCCGAGCCTGGCTGGGAACAGGCATGGCCAAGTATCGAGGGGATGTTACTGCTCTTCCCCCCACTACCCCTCCCCTTGCTCTCTCTTCACCAACCCCCTGCTCCCACCTACTCTCCAGAAACTCTGCTCCCAAAGGATCCAACAGCAGCTCCCAGGAACTCACACGGCTTGCTCGGCTGAGATCACCGTATCCAGCTCCAGCCGCCTGAAGGAACGTTTCTTTGCTCGGGCATGTAAGCATAGCCTTGAAAGTTAGCAGGCCCGTGGTCCAGACCAGAACAGCACTGGCGACCACCACAAATGACCCAGCTTGCTCTCCCTAAAAGGAGAAACACGAGGGGGAGAACTGACCTGGCATGGGTGTTCCCAGACTCCTACTACTGCCTCCACCCCAAGAGGCCTCTGCTCCCCCTCCGAAGAGCAGAGCAAGCCAGGAGCCACTTGCAAGGCCAAGTAGTGGGGGGAGCCTGTTTTCACCTCGGAGGGGAACTCCAGGGGCAGCCGCCGTCATTTCTAACAGCCACTTCCTGTTTCTTCCCTGTGACAGAGCCCTGATTCCGTGGAGGGATCTCTCTGCTCCCTTCTGGCAGCCCCGCAGCTCAGTGTGAGAAAGGGAGCTCCATCCCCAAGGCCAGAGGACAATCTGGATGAGCCTAAGGTACAGTGAGGATCCCACTCTCTTTGCGGGTGACTGTTTTAGGAAGATGGCATCATTCTGGCCAACAAGACAGGAGGGAAACTGCTGGGGGCTTCCGGGAAAGGTTTTCTCCTTTTCAGTCAACACACAAGAAGAGACAAGTCTGTGCTGTCCTTGGTCCATGTGCCTCAGAGGTGATGGCTGACACTCTGGCCAGCATTCTGTAACCATGAGGGGGGCCAGTCTGGTGATAAAGCAGAACACAGAGAGACAGAAGCAAGAGAATCCTGGAAGAGCCAAGCTGAAGTCCTCACGCACCAGGTGCCTCCCCTAGCTCTTTACTGGGGTTACATGATGCTACGCTTCCTTCTTGTGGAAGCCACTGGCTCACGATGGCCTAGAACGCAGAGCCAGAAGGATCTTAACTGATGCAGCCAGTGTCCAAAACACCAGCTACGTGTGGGAATACGACAAGACCCACAGACGTGGACATCTGTGTCTGGAGGTCTCATGGTGTTTGCTGAGACAGAGTGAAGGGATTGTATGCTTATGTATAAGAATAAGCAAAGGGGTGCCTGGGTGGCTCAGTGGGTTAAGCGTCTACCTTCAGCTCAGGTCATGATCTCGGGGTCCTGGGATCGAGCCCCGCATCGGGCTCCCTGCTTGGCGGGGAGTCTGCTTCTCCCTCTCTTTCTGCCCCTCCCTACCCACTCATGTCCTCTCTCTCTCCCTCTCTCTCTCGATTTCTCAAATAAATAAATGCGTAAAAAGAACAAACCAAAACAAAACAAAATAAAAAAGAACAAGCAAAAAAAAGGCACTTGAGCAGATGGGCATTGAAGCCCTAACTGCAAAGGGTACCATAAGGGCACAGATGCAGAAGTCACCCAGTGTGAGGCACTTGGACAGGACTACAGGAAAGCAGGGAGGCTTATGGGCCCTGCAGCTTCAACAAAATCATGCCTGCTGGCAAGAAGAAGGGTAAAAACAAGGAATAAAAACCAACAGAACCCAAGAACCCCACTACGAATGACTCTGTTTTCCCCGCGTTGGGCTCACAGCTTTGGGGTCCATTAACCCAAAAGGAAATCGGCCTGAGCCCATTGCCCAACTACACCCATGACTTCCTGACAACCGACATATCACAGCCCCAACTCCAGAGAGCATCTCTGGGGCTGCGGAGCCGGGTGATAAAATCCTCCCCCTTAGAGGTGGGGAGAAGTCATGTGAGGGAAGGATTCTTGTCTGCTGAGAAATACCACCAGGCTTCGAGAACCTCTATTTCCGACACTACCAAGCTGGTTTCCCCCAACAGCAGATTTGAATCGGGGAGTAGAACAGCAGTTGTAAAAATACTGTTGTCAAGGGAAGGATGATCACGTACGTGTCACTGAGGCAGGCGGACAGGGCGCTTCCAAATTCTCGTGCCACCGCGTCTCACGGACTGTCAGCTAAGGGGTGTGTTTCCTCATCTCAAGTGTAGAGAGGACAGATGCCCTTCCCATGGTTACACAGGGACGGAGCTGGTAGGCTGGGACGGAGATCTAGGACCAGCCTCTCCCAACACACACACACACACACACACACACACACACACACACACTCCTTGTACTTCCTTTTCTAATGAAAAAGAACGCCCTACAGCCAAGGGTTCCATTCCCTCCCTTGGCCGGCAGAGACCTTGCCCTGGCCCGCACCATGCCAAGAACACTGAATACCCTTGCTGAAATAAAGAGGTGCTCTGACGCGCCGCACAATGGTTTGGAAACAGTGGCTTGGGAGGCAGCGTCCTGTATTATTGTGCCTTTCCCCTTAGGAACAGCTCCCTGAGATTTCAAGCCTAAGTGGCAAATCTGCTTGGAAACTGTGAAATGCAGGAAGCAGGAATGCAGTGAAAATTTGGCCATGACCAGCATCTCCGGATCTGGGGGTTTAGGAAGTGTTAGAAGCACCTGCAAGAGCTTCTAGGCAGAGAACAACAGACAAAGACCCCCTGATCCATCTGAATGAAGGGCACTTAGCTCCCTGCCAGAAATCCCGAAGAATGCCACCACCCCAACTCTGGGCATTCCCATGGAACGCAGCCACTTCCTGTCCCTCCCAGAGGCTTGGGAAGAAATGTAACAGCGCACGTGCCAGACGGGTTCAGGCCCATCTGGGCCCTCTGTCAGATGACTTACCACATCTGCTGGGGAGGCAAACACAGAACCCCAAACCCCCAGAACAGCCCAGAACGTGACCCACTGAACATCTGTGTCCACAAGATGCTGAAACAGGTACACCTCTAGAATCAGGCTCAGAGGTTCAATAAATCTGGGAAATTGGCAGAGCCGAGGCCCCTCTTGCAAAGTTGCAATGACCTTTATCCTTGAAGGCTCTCAGGATCCCACAGCAAGCCACTGACTTAATCCACATTTTCCTGGACTTCGTTGACCATGGAACATTGTGTCTGAGAAATGCCTATTCATGTCTCTCAGAGCACACAGCACTCAAGGCAGCTGGGGAGAAGTTGGAAGGGCATTTGGACTCTGGGATTCTGGCTAAGAGATGGGTAGCCCTCGGGTTTTTAGTTCTGGACCATTAAGAATACAGCACAATGGGAACGAGAACCTCCGGCCTCTTTGGCAACCTCCCATCAGGATTATGACTCATATGTTCATTCAGAGGAAATGGAAATGATGACCATCTTCTCCTGGAAAAGGGCTTCTGGAAAGAGAATACTAATAGGGACCACGACGAATGACAGAGCCCCCTGCTCACCTTTAGGATGGGAGGGAGGTTCTTTTTTCTCTCTTCCTGCCTTCTAGCCTCTGCCCCTAAAAGAGGGGTTTTTATCTCCTTGGAGACATGGGGGGTAAGCCCAGCCTTTCCCTCAACCTGTGTCCCCGGCTCCTCCCTCTGAGAAGTATCTGATGGGTGAGATGAGCAGAGCCCATCACCTGCCATCCGACTTCTCCTCAGAGCAGGGCTGATGCAGAAAAGGGAGATTCTCCCTGCCTGTGCAGTGTTCCAGAGGCCGGCTGAGCTCCCTGACTTGCAAAAGGTGAGGCCAACCCCGGCCCTCCTCCCCACAGCCGGATGAACATCTGTTCTGCACATTCACCGCCCGTGTGTGCCTCCTGAGTTAAAGCACTGGCAGAGCCACCGAGAAGCCCATTTTGGCTTTCAGTGCCAGCCGTCTCCTCCGGTCCGGCCATAAAGCCCAACTTTGGGGTCCTCTCCGACCCTGGTGTGTATTTCTCGGCTGGCTCTAAATTATCACCCGGAAAAATCTCAAAGGGGACGAGATGCCAGAATCCAGCTGGAGGAGAAGAGAGAAAGGTATGTCTGGGAAGGCTTGAGCTGGGGAGGATCTCCAGAAAGGAGTCAGTCCCCCCACTCACTGAGGACAAGTCTGAGGACATGCCGAGGGGACGAGCAGTCCTTCTGCTCGTAGGGCCCGGAGCAGGAAGCAAAGGTGTTGCCCCCCAACCTCCTCGCTCTCCATTGTTGGGTGCAACCTTCCCGCGGGCCGGCGTTGCCGTGATGCGACCCCAGGCTGGGGGACTTCTCGCGCTTCACCTCCTCCACTTTGAAGCACATGCTTATCCCCCAAGTACTTTTTTTGAGCCAATTACTGTGTATTTACAGTGAGCACAATTATACCTAATTACTTAATTAGCAAGACTGCATGCAGCTACTAACTTTGAGTATGTGATTATGGCGCGGGAGCACAGAACAGATGAGGTCATGATATTCAACAGGAGGGCAGGTCGCCTTGGTTCGGGGAGAGGGAGGTGAGTCTGGTTACAGCTCCAAAGTGTGTGCTCGGGAAGGTTGAGCATATTCAGATAATTTAGGGGAAATGGTGTCATTTGATTTTTCTTTTTTTCTCTTCCTGGGACAGAGGAGAACCAAGACAAGATGCCACGCTTAGGTGATGCCCACATCTGGGGGTCTTGGGAGTCGGTGAACAACAGAGGTTACTCTTCAGGGGCTGAGACCCTGAGCACAAGTCTGTGGGCCCAGGACTTCATGGTCTCGACTCCCAAGATAGCCTACTGCGGCACATTCCAGCTCTTCCTAGAAAGAAAGTTAAGTGGGAATGTGCCTGAGCCATCCTCTCCTGCAGAAACCTTGGGCTCCCCACAGTAGCACGGCAGGATCCTCACGGGTCCACTGCTTATTCTAATTGTGTCTGAAAATAGGACTGAAGAGGAACCAGAGGGAAACAATCCTAACTTACACTCACTTAAAATGTTCTGTGAGGGGCGCCCGGGTGGTGCAGTTAAGTGTCCGACTCTTGGTTTCAGCTCAGGTCGTGATCGCAGGGTCTTGGGATCAAGCACCACATTGGGCTCCCTGCTTGGCACAGAGTCTGCTTGAGATTCTCTTTCTCCTCCCTGTGCCCCTCCTCCTAATGCCCTCTCTCTCTCTCTCTAAAACAGATAAATGCATCTTTAAAAAAAAGAAAAAGTTCTACAAAAGACCACCTGGCAAGCAAGGCCTGGGGACAAGGCATCGATGAAAAAGGTGAAGGCAAAGGTCAATATTATCTTCACCAGGATCTGATCTACAGGTGGACCTACAGTCGGCCCACGGAGACCATTCAGCAGAATAAAGGAGGAGAGGCCACAGAAGCCCTGTCCCCGCCGTGTCACAGGTAGCCCAGCCTGCCCCTCAGTCAGCCACCAGGAGCAAAGGGCAGTCCCCGGTATGCCAGCTTCAGCTTCTCCACTGCACTCCCAGAGGCGGAGCTCCCAGCCCAGCCCTGGCACCAGATCCCCCTCCTTCCATCAGGCAAGTCCATCAGAACTTCCGCTACAGAAAAATCTAGAAAGCCTCTTTCTAGAGGAGCAGCGGCTGCCGCCGCCGTTTCTGCTCCTCGTGGCAGGAGGGGCCCCAGCCTCCCAGACAAGGGAGCCCATTTTCCATATTTCATCCGCAAGTCCATTACGCGGAGTTAAGTGACTGGGAATAAACACCCATCATTACCCTGCACTAAACGATGTTTGTTAGTACAGAAGGTGACAGAAATCTCTATCATGCTGACGAGCTATTAATACTGCATTACGCACACGGGCTTCGGGTTCCCCACCTTAGCGGTAACCAGTTTCAGCAGCCTCTCTTCCAGAAAAGGCAATCTCCGTGGCTGACCAGCCCATAAAAGGAGGAGGAGGCAAGCTGCTCACACCCTTCTGCTGAAGGAACCACAGGTTCCAACAGACGGGGCACAGGCCACAGATCCAGTGGCTCCGGCTTTGGTGATCCGTGTCTTGTAGCCTGGTATGGAAATGCATCAGGCAGTTGCCCCGGGGAAAGACAATGAGGCTGGGACCCCCAAACAGCAGCCATGTGACCAGAGAGGAGTCAGGAAGGTGGTAAAGTCCTCCACTCCATGCCAGGGCCCTTTGCTGAGTGTCTGCCATGTTGTGAGGAATCAGTGAACGCATGCCGACTGGCCGGGGAACAAAGGAAAAAAGAGAGTCTGAGGGAACCAACAGAGATGGGTTAGACCACCTCATGAGACCAAGGCGCTATGAAGAAGATCCCAGAACAGAGCTGCCAGATCAGCCCAGGAAGATGAGGGACAAATCTGGGGAAGCAGCATGAAGACGTGACCAGCCAAGAGGGGCTAAAAGTTAAATACACACCTACGGTTCAAATCTACAGAGACTTGCGTGGAAAACGGAACCCCTCCTTGCAAGACATGTGTCCAAACACAAGGGAAACAAAAGCAAAAATGATCTCTTGGGACTTCATCAAGGTAAAAAGCTTCTGCACAGCAAAGGAAACAGTCAACAAAACCAAAAGACAGCCAACAGAATAGGAAAAGATATTTGTAAATAACATACCAGATAAAGGGCTAGTATCCAAAATCTGTAAAGAACTTATCAAACTCAGCACCCAAGGAACAAATAATCCAATCAAGAAATTTGCAGGGGACTTGAATGGCTCAGTGGGTTAAAGCCTCTGCCTTTAGCTCAGGTCATGTTGCCAGGGTCCTGGGATTGGGCCCCAAATCGGGCTCTCCACTCAGCAGGGAGCCTGCTTCCTCCTCTCTCTCTGCCTGCCCCTCTGCCTACTTGTGATCTCTATTTGTCAAATAAATAAATAAAATCTAAAAGAAAGAAAGAAAGAAAGAAAAAGATATGTGCAGAAGATATGAACAGACATTTCTGCAAGAAGACATCCAGATGGCCAACAGACCAGAAAAAATGCTCCACATCACTTGGCACCAGGGAAATACAAATCAAAACCATGATGAGATACCACCCTATACCAGTCAAAATGGCTAAAATTAACAAATCAGGAAATGACAGATGTTGGCGAGGATGCAGAGAAAGGGGAACCCTCCTACATTGTTGGGAATGCAAGCTGGTGCATCCACTGTGGAAACAGTATGGAGGTTCCTCAAAAAGTTGAAAATAAAACTATCCTATGACCCAGCAATCACACTACTGGGTATCTACCTCAAAGGTATAAATGCAGTGATCCAAAGGGGTATGTGCACCCCAAAATTTATAGAAGCAATGTCCACAGTAGCCAAATTGTGGAAAGAGCCCAGATGTCCATCAACAGATAAATGAATAAAGAAGATGTAGTACATATATATAATGGAATATTATGCAGCCATCAAAAAGAAACCATTTGCAACGATATGGATGGAACTAGAGGGTATTATACTAAGCGAAATCAATCAATCAGAGAAAAACAATTATCACATGATCTCACTCATACATCGAATTTAGGAAACAAAATAGAGGATCACAGGGGAACACAGGGAAAAATACAAGAAAGTGAAATCAGAGAGGGAGACAAACCATAAGAGACTCTTAATCCTAAGAAACAAACTGAGGGTTGCTGAAGTGAGGGGGATGGGGGATGGGGTAACTGGGGGATGGACATTGAAGAGGGCACGTGATGTCATTAGCACGGAGTGTTACAGAAGGACTGATGAATCACTGACCTCTACCTCTGAAACTAACATACTATATGTTAATTAATTGCATTTATTTGTTTAATATTTTATTCACTTATTTGACAAACAGAGATCACAAGTCGGCAAAGACGCAGGCAGACAGAGAGAGAGGGGGAAGCAGGCTCCCCGCTGAGCTGAGAGCCCGATGTGGGGCTCGATCCCAGGACCCTGGGATCATGACCTGAGCCAAAGGCAGAACCTTTAACCTACTAAGCCACCCAGGCACCCCAATTAATTGCATTTAAATTAAAAATAAAATCTGGTAAACAGACCAAAAACCAACCAACCAACCAAAAGTGGAACCAGTGTAAGAGGCCTGGAAGTGTAGGGCTGGCTTGACAGTGACCCATAGGGAAAGAGAAGGCATTCACAAGGCTTCAGGGAAACCAAAACAGAAAGGGAATCAGAGGCTGGAAAGGTGATGGCGACCGGCGTTGGGGTTGACGTCATGGTAAACACTCCTGTCAGTCAACCGAGGGGCTGGTTTTGCAGGGAACATGGTTGACGGGCCTCTGACCAGTGACAAGTGAGAGGGGAAGTAGGCTCACTATTCGCTTTTGTGAATATCCAGCAAGAATTATATTGTCATCAATTACTGGTATAGTTCAGAGCACAAGAGAAGGTACACACACACACTCAAATGCACTCCAGGAAACACGCTAAGAACGCAGGCATGCACGGACAAGATCCAGAAGAGCCTCGGAGGGAGCTGACTCGTGGAGGCCAATCTCCTATGAAATGAACAGAACTCAGAACGGCCCCTTTGCAAGCCAGTCTGGCAGTCTCTCCCAAAGCCGAGCAGACTCCTACCATATAATCCAGCAACCGCGCACACCCAGGTGTTCACGCAAAGGAGTTAAAAACGTTGGTCCACGCAAAACCTGCACACCTATGCTTATGGGAGCTTTACTCGTCATCGTCCGAAAGAGGAAGCAACAGAGATGGGTTGAGTGTGTGCCTCCAAAGAGAGACCTGTTGAAGTTCTAATCCCCAGTACCTTAGAATGTGACCTTATTTGGAAACAGAGTCAATATCCACGTAATAATAAGTCAAGTCAAGATGAGGTCATATTGGAATGGGGGTGGGGGTGGTTAAACCCAAAGGCCAGGTGTGCACGTGCGGACGGAGGAAAGAGGACTGGAGTGGTATGGTGACAAGGGACACTGGAAATGCCACCAGCAGCTAAATAAGGGCGAGGAAGGGCTCTCCTCCAGGTTTCGAAGGCACTGTGGCCCCTGACAACTCCTTACTCTAGACTTCTAGGCTCTCGAACTGTAAGACAACACATTTCTGTTGTTCGAAGCCCCCCAGTTCAGGGTACTTTGTCCCAGCAGCCCCAGGAAGCTCACGCCATCCTCCAGTGGGAGAACAGGTAAGTGGCTGCAGGACACCCATACGACAGAGCGACACACTGTGGGGAGAAGCAATAAAGCTGTCAAGCCATGAAAACATGGAAGAACCACAAATGCCCGTTACCAAGTGAAAGAAGCCGATCGGAAAAGGATTCCAACCGTAGGACACCCGGGAAAGGCCCGGCTGTTGGAGACAATAAGAGACCAATGGCCACGAGGGGATGTGAAAGGCAGAGAACCAGGTGGGCCGCAGAGGGTCTGGAAGGCCACTGAGACCGTTCTACGCGACACTGTGATGGCGGGGACACCACCTGCTTTTGTCAGAACCAACTACACGACCCCAAGAGTGAGCCCTACTGTGATTCACGGACTTCAGTTGGCTAGAATATGTCATCAGTGGTAACGAATGCACCACACCAAAGGGAGATGGTGACAACAGGTGATGGAAGTGGGGCGGTTGAGTGGCAACTCTGTGCATAAGCTTCACTGAGCCTCAGCCTTCTACCAGTAGAATGGGAACAGCAGCCTCTTCCTCAGGGAGGGGGTGCAAGGTCCCCTGAACAAAAGATGCACGACACCAGCCTCATGCTGGGTCCGGAGGAGGCTGCTGAGGTAGACCAGCAACCGTGCCTTCTGTCCGTGCCTTCTCTAGAAAGCCGGCACCACAAAGATACACTCGCCAGGTTTCATTCTGCACACGGCGCTAGCTGCCATGTCCTTGGCCCCTAGGCCCAGGCTGTATTGTCCACAGGAAACAGAAGAACTGTGACATGTGAGAGCTACTTCTTGGAATATATTCAAAGTCAAGTTTGCAAAACAGAACACACGTTCTTGAGAAGTGACAGGATGACCTAAGATTTGATTCAAAGTCATTCGCGACATTTACTCTAGGCCAGGGGTTCCCGGGGGGAAAGGGTCACTTTGCCACAGTCTGGGCCTCGGAAGAGGTTGGAAATGAGCCAGACACTGAACAATGACTAGGGGCAGAGAGGAAGAAAGGAAGAAAGGGGTGTGGGGGCCTAGCCAAGAGAAGAGACAGGGCCTTTCAAGCAGGAATGACTCAAGAGCAGCAGTTGGTGTGGGATCGACATTCTGGAAAGAAGCCGCCAGGGGTAGAGGCTGGGGAAATCACGGGCAGAAAGGTGGAGGGGGACAACCCTAGGCTCCGTGAGCGGTCTCCAGGGAAGGGGGGGTTGCCGTCTGCATCTTGGAGAACAGCTACCGTTGGCAGCAAGTCCCTGAGGGGAGGGACCATGAGTGCCTTGTTCTCCATTGTTCCAAAGCCTGAAGGAAGGCTTCCCACAAACCCTCAATAAATATGAACTGAACAGATGAAAAGGAGGAAAGTCAGCTCAGCGAGAGAGGTTTGGATGCTGACGATGGGGACTGAGGGGAGTGTGATCGGATTTGCAAAGAGATCAAGGCTGGTGAAGTCAGGGTTCCTGGGGAAGCGGAGAGACACACGGAGCTGCAAGACAAGGACCCTAAAGAGGTCTGGGGGTGACGGCAAGGAGAGCAAGCGGGTGCTCTCTGCAGGGGAAGAGAGAGGCAGGCAGGGCTGGCCAGGGCGGGGAGAGGTCCCTGGGCACCGGCCCACCCACCGGGAGAGGAAGAGATCCGAGGGATGGAGGGTGGGGGGAGGGCTAGCTCTGGGAAGGTGACTGTGTGAAGTAGGCAGGTGCCCTGACGGGGGGACAGAGGAAGAGAGGGAGGGAGGACACAGGGTGACTCCCCAGATGGCCTCTGCTGTCTCAACCAAGAGGCAAAAGATCTTTTGAGAATGGGTTTGGGAAAGGGAATGAACAGGGTACTCTGGGCAGGAAGCAGAGCCAAAGCGCCTTCCAGCTGGCCTGCGGGAAAGAGCCAGAGCCTGACTCCTCAGCAGCCGGAGACCGGCCGAGGGCTGTCACAAGGGTGACCAAGGTAACCAAGGCCCCATGTTGCTACAAAAACACCTCCTGACTTCTCCCCACGGACCCCTCCAGGCCAGCCCTGTGGTGTCTCATTCTGTAGGACCTAGCCCCAAATCGGCTGGGTGACCAGGAGGCCTGGATCCATTTCCTGACGTTGTTGAGAACCAGCGGGCTGTCAGTAAACAACGAGGGGGCCTCGTTAGGCACGAGATTCCATACCTATCCCCCACTGGGAGCTTTTTCAAGCCCTCTGATAAGGGACGGAACGGAACGAGGGGCTCTCCAGACATCCCTGCCGGCCTGACACGCTCTGAGAAACGCTACGGACCAGATGCAAAGCAGACGGGGGAAAGGAGAGGCATCCTGATCACGGCCGTCGCAAAGGTCCCACCATTTATGATGAACACATGCTGAAGAAAGCAAAGTGCTTTCGTGCTCCGTCCATCACGGGGAGACCCGGGGAAATGCTGTCTCAAGTCGGGTGGCATGATGTCCCTGCCATTGCTTCCCACGCTGCACATTTTCACAAGGGATGCAGAAAGGAATCAGACGGGTGAGTCCCGGGGGGGCCTATAGTATGAGCGCTTCTCCCCGAATCCTGTTTCTCGCCCTTTCCCCAAAGGCGCGAGCCCAGACTTGCCTGCAGAGTCGAATGCTCTCCGCTTACTTATCTGCCCCAGTGCCTGTGGCTTTAATTATTTATGATAGTGTCTCATCACACTCGCCGTGTCTCAGAGTCACTCGGTTCTCTCAGCCTAGGAAGACTTTGTAATCAGAGACGGGCAGTGGCTTAGGTGGCAAGTCTCAGCTGAGGGGCAGGGCCAGCGCATCAACCAGGGACTCAGAGAGGCAGGGCTGGCCAGACCCAGGGACAAGGCTCCTGTGCATGGTTGTTGCCACAGATGTTTTCAGGAAATAATTAGGAGCCATCCGCTGTCTACTGAGCAGATAAAATGTCCTGCTTCCCTGAAAAGGACACTTTCCCTAATATCAGAGGGTTTTAACAAGCTGGAGTCGCTCGTAATTCCCCTCGGGTGACGTACTGTTTGCTCTCTCATGCCGGCGGGTCCTCCCTCACCAATAAACCTGCTTCCCCTCCACTGACCCCTTTTTGTTCATGCGCAAGCACTGCCTGGCTCCTTCAGACGTCCACTTCGAATTGCAAACGCAGGGATTAGGAAGGAAGGCTTTTTCTCTGCACGGTATTGTAGGGCCGGAGCTCCTTGGCTTCAGCGGGGATCCTGACATTAAGAGACACTCAGATCCCTCGACTCTCTCCAGGGCTCACACTTATTCTGATGGCCCAGAGGAACCTTTCTTCCCACGTGCAAGACTCACCCCCATTCACAGCCACGGAGAAGCTGGTATCAGGAACTCACGCGAGCACAGACACCCAGAGACGCTACACCAGGAGCTCAGAACTTCCCCTAAAGGGTATATCGCCCGTCCTAATTATTCACGGATTCTGGATTTACAGATTTGCCTCCTCGCTAAAACTTAAGCGTAACCCCCAAACCAGGACTCCCGGCAACTATGGCCCCTGATAAACGTGAAAGCAGTGGGGAGAAACGGGAGTCACCCGACAGACACGTTCCCGTGGGATGCTGTGCCTTCTTGTTTCGGCTTTCATAACCAGTGCTCCTTTTGTTGCCTGTTTGGGGCCATTTTTTTGCGTAGTTGAGCTACTTGTGGGTGATTTCATTGTTTAATATGGCCCCAGCATAGTGCTGAAGGGCCACCTAGCATTCCTGTGAGCAAGAAGGCTGGAGTAGGTGGAACTTAAGGAGCAAACGGGTGTGTTTGAGAGGATCGGTGTGTTAGATAAGCTTTGTTGAGGCCCAAGTCATCGTGCCCCTGACCGTGAGTTCGATGTTAATGAACCAACAGTATCTATTAAATAAGGCATCTTCCAACAGACGCACACATGAAACAGGTTATGTATTGACTCATTGATAACAATGTGGTGACCAGACATTCACAGGAGCCTAACCCTGTATGTCCCCTAGGAGCAATGGCTCGGCGTCCCCTAATTCAGCATTTGTGGTGACTTTATTGGCACGTAACTACCGTGAATAACCAGAATCGATTATGCGTTCAATAGAGCAATGTCTCGCTCTCTGTTCAAATGCCAGTGTCGTTACAGAAACTCGAGAATCACCAGCTCTAGACCAAGCCCGGACCCCATGCTCCCATCACAGAAAGGCTTTGCTGCCGGCCACACCCTCGTCCATCCAAGGTGAACCTGACCTGAGGCAAGGCCTTTAGCCAGAGCGGAACTGTTCTAAGCACTAAGCTCTCCACTATTTCCACAGAGGGGGGGGTCCAATAAACACTAAGACCAATTCCGAAGGACACCCAGGGCGGGGAGGCACATGACTGTGACTGGAGCCCCGGCCCTCCCACTGTGGCCAGCCTCTCACTAAAAATCAGAACCAGAAAAACGGAAGCAAAGGTCGGTGTGAGCGCTGAATGCCCCCTCGGCTGTGAGATGGACCCAGCGGGAGCGGAGAGTTCGGAGAGCTACGGTGCGGCCCGAGTACAGAGCGCTCAGCCAGAGCAAGAGAAAGACTCAGGGTGCTTCTTCCTCAGCCGAGACCCTGGAGCACCAGAGAGAAGAAGAGAAGCGATGGCAGAAGCCAGGGGACAGGGAGGAGGAACTCGCAGCCTCCCAGAATCTCAGTTTTCCTGTCTGTGAGAGGAGGCCTTCGCCTCACCCTTCCCTTCTCAGTCCCCAGGGGCCTCCGTAATCTCTCCTGAACTAGCTGACCACATCTCAAGGGCAGGAGCAGGGGAGGGTGGGCACTGGGGCTGCTAGGCTTACACGGAAGCTGGGACACGGCAAAGGGACCACCTGCTGAATGGAAGGTCCGAGCCACGGAGGCTCCGGAAATGAGGAGAGGCCCTGGGAGCCAGGAGAGGCCCGAGCGGAGCTCCGCAGAAACCCAAAGACAGGGACTGGAACGAACTGCAGGCAAGAAGCGAGGAGGAAACCGGGGCCCTGAATCCTCTGATCTGAGGGAGACGTCTGCAGAGGGAGGTGAGGTGTCCTGGCAGTGGGGCCATGAGGGGTTCTCAGAGAGTGCACGCTTCGGGGCACTGGAGGGGCAGCTAGAGAGATGTTTCCATTCCAGTGGGACTCCCCACCCTTCATTCCCTTCCCTTCTCCTGGAGGTTTGTGGGGGGGTGGGGATCTGGTGACCTCAGGGCCTATTATCTGGACAGAGTCAGGTTACATTGCCTAAATGCAGAGGCCAGGTCCATGGAGAAGACCAGCCTTGTCTGTGTCCCCTGCCATATTGGGAGCACCTCTCCACATGGGGCTGGGCCTCCTGCATCCAGGCTGCTCCCTGCCCTGAACCCTCTCTGCCCAGGGGACTCTGCGCCAGTGGAGACCCTTTGCTCAGGCTATTTTTCAAGTTCTGAGACAAACAGGGAGGGTCTCTTAAGAGAGTGGGAGGTTAGCAGGTGGTAGGTCACCTCAGAAGGTTCCAGAACCTCAGCTACGTGGTCTACTGCCATGCCACCCTCCCCCGCCCTCCCCCGGAAGGGACAACGCTCTACTCCAGTACTCACACGTGTCTGGCTTGTGGCAGTTGTGTCCCTGACGGAAGTACTGGGGATTCTCAATGACCGGGATACGGGTCATGCCGATGACCACCGTGTCCGGCCCGGCGTCCAACGAGGAGGGCGTGGTGATGCCATGGTTGATGTGGTGCAGCGGGCTGGCTGAGTCCTCCTCGCCACTGATGACAGCCACAGGCCCTGCACACACCAAGAGAGACACGGGACATCAGGGAAGTCACATCTGGTCAGTGCCCAATCCTGCCCACTATTTCTGCCACCACGGCTCCAGAAGAGTGAAATCCACGAGGAGTTTGCCCTGAATGTTCTGGAATCCCCATTCAAAGAGCCACCCCTTCGTTCTCTTTCTTGAGAGAGAGAAACGTCTGCCCCACCACAACAGCTGCAAAAGCGTGTGTCAAAATGACTGTGCCGTGAATTATTTTCACTTCCCCTAAATCCAAATTAGTTCAAAATAATGCAAATTTTAAATGAGTTTTTTGCTTATGAAGCAACAATGGGATAAAAAAAAATGTACATAGCAGTAATTTGCACCCTGTCCCTCCTCCCTTCAGGAGCTTTAGCAACTGTGACGGTGGGTCCCTCCCCCCATTTCTCATTCGGTTGGTCTACAGACTGGGGAGGCACGTGGGCATCAGGATTTACAGAACACCCACGTGAGTTCCATGATAGCCAGGATCTAGAACCTCTAATTAGGGGTCTGGAGTGCCTCAATTAGCCTTTCCAGAGTGGCCCTCAGATGCCTATAGGAACGTATCCAGCTTTCACAGGACTCTGCTGTGGCCTCTCCCGGTCCGCAGGGAGCTAAGTCCAGTACTGGCTCTGGATCAAACCCGAGCCAGCTTTCAAAGCGACACAAATTCAGCCGCATCACCGTTAGCCTTCCTGCAATGGGGTCAGCTGCCCGCTCTCGAAAGATCCACGCTGCCCCGGGGGTTCCAAGGAACATCATTCATGTCTTCTTCAAACCCAACCCCACCATGTTCCAACCCAAAGAAGAAACCCAGGGACTCAGGTTATTTACAAACACAAGTTGGCGAATATAATTGCCACAGTCTTGGCAGAGCAAGGATTCTGTCTCATGGGGCGATTCTCCCACACCTACAAATAAAACTGACGTCAAGGCCATCGGCTGTGACGGTGGCTTCCTGCAGCTGGTGTTTGAAATTACTGCTTTGCAAGACACATGGTCCCAAGAAAAAGTGCCCGCTGTGAGTTGGCTCTGTGGCTTGCACGACACTTCTGCTGTAGAAGTCCATGACACTTACTAAAGTTCATGGGGAGGATACTTCCCATCGGATAGCGAGGTAAAGCACCAATGAGGCAGAACTAAAAGGAAGACTAGTAAATGCGAACGGAGGACCCTGAATTCCACTCCATCGGCACTCCATGCACAACAAATGCCTGATGGGGTTTGGAGACCACGTGGGAAAGGATCAACACATGGCAATAATCGCTCCTCCTGCAAACACCTTGTAAACTCTGAGAAACTTCGTTGGGATTCCAATGAAACACTGAAAGCAGGGCATGGGTTTCTCTCCTTCCTCTCTCCCCAGATGACTCTAAAATATAAAGAAATACTGGTGCACCAAGAGCAAGAAGAGGGGAGACAAGAAGAAATAAGGTATTTCAATGTTTTGGAAGATGAAAACTAAAAAGATGTAAGCTTGCTTACAGAAGGGCTACGGTGGGGATATTTAGAGAAAATCAGTTCTGCTGGGTCTTGCAGGTATTGAATGGAAAGGGTAACCCAGAAGGCTGGATTGGGTCTCAG
This sequence comes from Mustela erminea, assembly GCF_009829155.1. NCBI lineage: Eukaryota > Metazoa > Chordata > Mammalia > Carnivora > Mustelidae > Mustela > Mustela erminea. The sequence continues at coordinate 7,152,714 of NC_045618.1, read as the reverse complement.
GGCTGGAACAAAGTACCCGAGCCATGACCTTGGCCCCAGCCCACCAGTCTAGTGGTTTCTTCCTGGAGAAAATTAACTGGAAAGTCCAAAGGGCTGGAAGAGCTGGTTCCCTTCTTCCTGCTCCTAGAAGACAGCAACACCAAGAATACCCATGCTTCTCACTGACCCTACTCCCAGTCTCCGCCCCTGAAGGAGATTCGGAGGTTGCGTCTCTGCAGGAACTAAGTGCCTCAAAAAAACAAAACAAAACAAAACAAAAAAAAACACCTAGATGTTGGGGCACCTGGGTGGCTCCTTTGGTTAAGCCTGACTGTTGATTTTGGCTCAGGTCATGATCTCAGGGTCATTAGATCGAGCCCTGCATCAGGCTCCATGCTCAGTGGGGAGTCTGCTTAACATTCTCTCCTTCTCCCTCTGCCCTCCCCCGGCAGGCTCGCTCTCTCTCTCTCTCTCTCTCTCTAAGATAAATAAATCTTGGGGGAAAAAAAAAAGTACCCAGATGTTGACATCTGGCGATCTCCCATTGAAATCATTCTTAGTCTATGATCCTGCCATAGTGAAGGCTAAGAGTTGATAAGACCCACTATGTGCCTGAAGTACTCTCTGGAACTCAGTTCCTAAATATGAGAGAACAGTCCAGGACACCTCAGATACTTCAGTGAAGCTTCAACATGAAAGAGAAAGTGCCAGACAGACAGACAACAGGGCAACGCAAGGAGCAAAAGACTTCTTTTTTTTTTTCCAAATCACCAATATCCCCTGAGGGACAAATGAAGATGTCACAGTCATAAAACAAGATATTTAAAACATAAACAATTCAAAGGGCAGAAAGGATCCTTGAGAATTGCAACCCATGGAATTGGAAAGTCAAAGAGGAGTGGAAGATAAAGCCGAGGAAACTCTTCAGAAAGTCAAACGAGACAGGAAGAGGAGGTCAATCGGAAACAAAAGAGAAGAAAATGAAAGACACTATCCAGAGATTCGATACCTGACTGAAAGAAAGGTGGCGGGGTAGGGAGAGGGAGAAAGGGAAGCAGAGGGACTAGAAAAGATGGAAGGGAGGATTAAAAATTAGGGAAAGATTTCGCTAAATGACCTGTCCACTCCATTTCAAGCATAATTAATAAGTGCACGTACACGTCGGTCCCCACATGGACACACACACACAAACACAGGCACACACGCACACACATATATCAAGGCACAAAATTATAAAACGTCAGAACCCTGAGAATAAAGAGAAGATGCTAAAAGCTTGTAGGAGGGGGTGATGGGTCCTATTTCAAATGGAACAGAAACCAAAAAGACAATGCAATTCTCCATAACAACCCACTGTCACTGCACTGAGCAATGCCTAAAAAGATTTACTCATTTATTTGAGAGAGGAAGAGAGAGAGCCGGGGGAGGACAGAGGAGAGAATCCCCAGCAGACCCACCACTGAGCTCAGAGCCCAACACAACACTCCACCTTAGGGTTCTGGGATCCTGACCTGAGCTGAAATCAAGATTTGGATGTTCAACTGACTGGGCCACCTGGGTGCCCCAATTCCTTCAAATTTTTGATGGACAAATTTTCAGCCTAGAATTCTACCCCTAAAAGTTTCTTCATTGGATGCCTAGGAGGCTCCATCGGTGAAGCCTCTGCCTTCAGCTCAGGTCATGATCCCGGGGTCCTGGGATGGAGCCCTGCATGGGGCTCCCTGCTGAGGGGGGAGTCTGCTTCTCCCTCTGTCCCTCCCTGAGACTCTCAGTGCTTGTGCTTGTGCGCATGCTGACAGATAAATAAATAAAATCTACAAAAAAATAAATGAAAGAGTCTTCATTCACCCATTGTAAGGGCAGAAGACAGACACTTGGAGGTCTACAGACACTCACCTCCCAGTTCCTGGGAAGCAGCAGGAGGGGAGGTTTTAGCAAAACAAAGGGGCAAACGGGGAAGAGAGGGAGTGTGAGAGTCAGTTCCAAAGGACAGAAGCCCCGGCCCCTCACCCAGGTCTGTTCTCAGCACTATGGGATGTGCGTTGTTATAGCAACATGGCAGCGGACACAAGAGCCAGGAGTTTGGAGGAGACAGAAACCATGGGACTTGAGCCTTTTACGAAAAGCTGTTTCTTTGAATCTGTGTCTCGGGGAGTCATTGGACAGCGAGTGGTCCACACAAAGTTCCAAAGCCTGTGATCTAAAACAGTCTCTGCTTTCTCAACATAATTCTAGGATCTGAAAGGACCAGGTAAGAGCCACAGGGAGGAGAAGGGGCCCTGCTGCCGGGTCCCAAGCCGCAGGAAGGGACAGGGTCACCCAGGAAGACTTCACAGAAATAAATGAATAAAGCAGACTTCGAAGCCCTGGGAAACCTAAAAACTTAGAATGCACGTGGAGGAAGGCGGGCCCGGAAAGGAGCGTGAGAAAGGAAGACCAGAAAAGCAGAAGAATCAGAAAACGACACTGACTTAGAAGTCAAAGGAAGAGGACACCTAGAAGTTCAAGTACATCCTCTACTAAGGCCAAGGAAGATGAAGAAAGAAAACAGGCCACTGTGCTGGTCAACGAGAAGCTAGCCTTCCCAAGAGCAGGTCCCAGAGGGCCGTGGCGGGAGGAAAGCATGCAACTACAGCAGGTAGAGCAGGGGGCTGTCACCCTTTTTTTTTTTACTGAGTCGCCATTTTTACTGAGTGCTTTCCGTGCATCAGGCTCTGTAAATGCAACATCTCTAACTTCAGAATGTCTCTGTGAGGCTGGTACATTTACTCTCCCCGTTTGGCAGTTGGGGGCACTGAGGCACAGAGGAGCAACCTGCCCAAGGACACACAGCGCAACGTGGGACTCAAGGAGGTGGGTGCTTGCTGGGCTGCAAACCTCGCCTGCCCCCCGGGCCTGAACCCGTCCTGGGGACACGGCATGTCCTCGCAAGGGCAGACCATGGAGGAGCAAGCATGTGTTCAAAGGGACACTTGGCCAATTCTGGTACCTTATCCTCCACGTGAGCAGCTGCCTTCGACTGTGGGTCCCCAAGACCCTATTTAAAGAGGTTGCTCTTGATCCGCACGAACGGCAACTAGAGCGAACACCTCATCAGACGCACACAGATAGATTGCAGATAATTCATCATGAGCTCTGCGTCCCAGAGCGGCCGAGAACCGGCGTTCAGCTGCACCCACATCAAAGAGAGCACAGTGCCGCCAGACCGCTGTCCGCTCCCCTGCCCTCTTACTCACCTCTGCTCCTCCAAGAACCACATGCCTTAAAACCAAAGCCACTAAAGAGTGCAGAGACCCCTCACTTCCCAGAACCTGAGACCCTTAGAGCTATGCCCACGTCCAGCAGGGGTCCCAGCATGTTTGCGGCTGGCGCTGGGGTGGGACAAGTCCTCTGGGGACAGGGCTGCTCTGGGGATGGCAGGATATGTGGCCTCACCGGCCCTGGGTGTTCAAAGGCAGCCTCAGGCTCCTCCATGCACCACGGATGAGGTATGTCGGGGGCTGGGAGGCGGGGAGACAGAAGGGAGCTCTCTGTACCTTCCATCCAATTTTGCTGGGAACCAAAAACTGCTCAGAAAAATAAAGTCTAACAACAACAACAACAAAAATTATTTAAATAATTGTTAAAAAAGCTGGTCTCCCCACCCAGGACCCAACATATTTGCAAATACCCCCTGGCGTGACAGTAGTGTCCCGGGCTGAGGTCCGTTGAATGGGGCACCATGTTACACCCTAGGAACGAGTTTCTCCTTCCAGCTCTGGCCAGGTCTCGGGCCTCAGGGGAAAACCCACAGCCCTGGGGGCCCTGGGAGGAAGATGCACTTCTTCTCACCTTAATAACCCTAGAGAAGAATTTATTAAGCTGCAAAGAAAAACGAATAACGTGGGAGAGATCTCATCTGTCCAGAGAGCTTCTCATCCTGAAACCACCAAGGCCTAAGGCAGGTCAGGAGGAGGAGTCAAGCTTGCTGTCTTCTGAGCTCCCAACACACACACACACACACACACACACACACACACACACACACAAACATACATACACGCGCACGTGCACGCACACATACACACATTATTTTACTATGCAGCACTAATAAACAAAAAGAAAAAAAGACAGATATGCAAGGCTTGCTGGTCAGTTCAAACTTTTGAGAGGAAACCAGGAGGCAGTGTAGGTCTGCTCAGACATCTCCATCACAGGATTCTCTTCCCAGATCAGTGCTTTTTTTTTTTTTTTCCTTTCAGACCTAGCATGGGTTTTGTTCTTTCAACCATACTATAATTGAACCACTGGATAATTAGAAAAAGCTCGAGGGCCCCAGCAGGTGTCTTGCCCAGCAGAATGGTCCAAACCATCTTTAAAGAGTCTCTTCTCTTTCCCTCTCTGCTCCTTCAGTGGGGGAAAGGGGGGGACCGAAATGGAATGGCTTAGCTTTTCCCAAGTGGTTGATTCCAATGTGGGATCAAGTGTCCCCAGAGACCGAGGGTCTCTGATGAAAACACGAGATGTGACTTTACTGCATTGGAGTGGGATCTGACCCAGGTGGGTGGGGGTCCTATGGCAGGGGTCTGGGGGATGCAACTGGCCATGAGGCCTGCAAGAACAAGGTGTCCTGAAGAAGCTTCTGGTGAGTCAGTGTTCTTGGTGGACAAAGAGGAGTGCATGTGTACATTGTCCAAAATGAGTGAGGGAAAAGCAGCCATCTCCCTGGCAAGGCGTTATCACATCAACACTGCCCCTTTCCTCAGGGGCAATGCTTCTTTGGAATTACTTCTCCAACATCCACCAACACCCCAAATTTCAAAGCATTAACAATTCTCATAAATGTATCCCTCCAAGAAAATCCGGTCACTAGGTTGACATGATGGCTTTACTCAAACAGGTTGTAGACATAGTTCTTCTCTGATTTCCAAAGAAATGACTCAGAGTCCCGAGGATGTAATCCTAATAATTATTATCTTCTCATCTGACCTGCAAAATATACTTTTATTCCCATCTGACCAACTAGGAAACTGATCCTCAAATAAGTTTAATTCATTTTCCAAAAATCACCAAGGTAGGAGATGATGGAGGCTTTATATGGATCTATGTCTGTCCATCTCCAAAGTTCTCACTCTTCCCACTCAAGTACCCATTTCTCAATACTATTGCTGACATGAGGTTTGTTTGTTTGTTTGTTTTTAAAGATTTTATTTGAGAGAGAGACAGAGCATGAATGGGGCAGAGGGAGAGGGAGAAGCAGACTTCCCACTGAGCAGGGAGCTGCATGTAAGGCTTGATACCAGGACCCCAAGATCATGATCTGAGCTGAAGGTAGATGCTTAACTGACTGAGGCACCCAGGTGCCCCAACATGAAGAATTTAAAGAAGCCAGGACCTCTGAGCCAAGGCATCTAGGAATAGACCACCAAATATTTTCAAGGCAGTACTAAGCCATATAAGGTAACTTTGGGTAGTCAAGGCCAAATTTATGGCTAAATCATAAAATCCTGGGGCCAGAACCTATCCATTTCTTCATTCCCTCATGTGTCTTTGTATGCCCTCCCAAGGTGGGTGGTAATTTCACCTACTAATTGAGAAAACCCTCTTAGGAACTGTGATTGGTATGACCGCTGTCTACCAAGTATTTCTTGGCACTGCTAGGACGGCAGTTTTCTGCACCCCTTCAAGTTATGCAAGGCCCCATCACTCTCCTCGGCCAATGAGAAGTGAGCAGAAGCGGTCTGCATCATTTCCAAATAAGTTTAATTTATTTTCCAAAATCCAGTGTGTGACCTGCTGCCTTCTCTTTTCCCTGCCTTGACAACTGTGGAAGTAGGAGGCCAAGCCTCAGGAAGCTTCTGTCCCTGAGTGAGGCCAACACGGAGCAGGTGCACCCATGGCATAAGTGAGAGACAGTCCTGTCATTTCAATCACTGAGATCGGCAGCGGTGCTGTTTGTTAGCACAGAGTAACCTCGTCCGTGCTGACTAATACAGGAATGAAACCATCCCCACATTGAACAACATTACTTTAATGTTTTCCTTCACACCGTTTTCAACAAATCTTTACAAATGTGCCCTATGCAAAACAAAGGAGGCATCTTTCATCCTCAGTGATGTAATTCATTTTAAAATGTCTCTGCCCAGCACTCTGTCCCAAAATTGAGCTCTAATCTAATCTAACCTAATCTTGTTCCACATAGAGCCAGACCATGACCTCCAGTGTTGAAAGAGACTCTCCCCCCTCAACCCGAGATTGGACTTGGGAAGTAAAAGAAAACAACCCTGGACTGGGTCTCATGTTTTTAATGTGTCAGAATGAAGCAAACAAGCCAACCTTTGGATTAAGAAAATGATTTTTTAAAAACCTCAACCTTTTCCTACTGATAAAAATCAAATATTGATGTGTCCCTGGTGGGTGAGAGCTTCACATCAACAAATCTGGGAGCAGGAACTCATAAAATGGAATAAGGTGAAAGCACGACAAACACAATTAAAAATCCAGCCACGCTCAGAGAGGGATTCCATTTACTGTCTCATAAAAAGAGCCTAGTCCTCAGAGGCAAACAAAAGAAAATCAATTTCTTTAATTTTTATTGGCAGATGTGGGACTGAGGCCAAGTGAACATGGGCTGTGCCCAGGAGCATTCCTGGGGACAAGTCACCAGCTGTCTGTTTCTCGACCAGCTCCTGGGGTCCCTTCCCCTTGATGTCTCCTCCAGCTTCCAGAGTGAGGTTACCATCACGACTCCCCGGGCTTATGGGCTTCCCAAGGTGCCATGTCCTCCTCATTTATCTGTGTCCATCCCTGAATCATTTCCCAAAAGATAAGCTCTATTCTCTGGCTTGAAATCTCTCCCGGCTTCTTACAGAAACCAAAGGCACTGTTGATGCCTCACGGGATCCACAGCTCGGGGGTACCACTTGGTGATTGAAAATGATGCCGCCTGATCAAGCAGCCCAAGGCCACCCATTTAAGGAAAGGGAAGGGAAGGCAGGACTGGTGCTCTGAACTCAGGGCTTCCCTTACCTCGGTTAATCATCACGGCAACCCCGAGGGTCCATCCTGCCATCCCAGTAATGCAGTGGAGGAGACTGAAGTCCCAGGTTTCATCATTCGCCCAAGGTCACCCAGTTAATAAATGGTAGACAGACCCACTGCTATCTGACTTCCGAGTCTGGGCTCACTTCACGGCGCCATGCTGCCTGACCTCGAGCGTTGCTTCTCTGACACTGACACAAGATATCATGAATCAAGCACAACCTCCTTCCCACTGCCGATCTTTATTCCCTTGAGACTCCTCTGTAGGAAGCCTGCCTTCATTTAGGAGTGAAGTTCATAACATCTCCAGAGAACTTTAGACCCAGAACCTATGCACCAGGTTGTAGCTGAAAGGGGCAAGTCCTACGTAGGAATGCAGAGGAAGGAGAAAGGCAGGCAGCGAGGGGCCTGAGAACAAGAGAATACGGATCCAAGAGGGAAGACGAATGTCATCGGCTTTCTCCAGGGACTCTTTACACATACGGTAGTTCAGACACCCTACGCACAAACAGGAAGTGGGAAATTACCTTCCAGCTGCACCTAAGACAAGTGGAATACAAAAGCCTGGTGCTTTGGTCCAGGGCCCCATAAAAAGCTTGCAGCTCAAGTCTCCACATTCCTCAGTTCGTCTTCGGCCACTGCCCTGGGACGGGTCAGCGTCACCCCAAAATGGAGGCACTTATTTCCCTCAAAGAATTACCCATAGCTTTTACCCCAACCTCGTGGGAACTTCTGGCAAATGAAAGGAGGCCTCGCAGGTCGTGAGTATGCTGTCCTGGGGGCCGCCATGTTGGGTCACTGACGACTCCGTATCCTTCACCCACCCACTCACATCACTAACGGAACTGTTCTGCATAACCTGCACCATGTTATTTCAACACGATGACCAAGAGAATCACAGGCCAAATTCATGTGAGCTAAAGCCCCAAAGCCCCTGATTTTACCGAGTTCACAAATGGAAAACCCAGTACCTAAAACCCCATTGGCTAACCTGCGGATGAAAGGTCAAGGGAAACTGAGGCCCTGTAGACATGGCTGATCGGGGGCGTCCCAGGAAGAAAGGCCTCCCGCAAGTACACAGGGCTCACACACTGCTTTGCAGGCAGTAGCTCACCCGGGGTACGTCTGACGGAAACCCCCCTCAGAGTACTTCTGAGTACATGTGGGGTGATGCTATAGCGACTTGTCACCTGTAGGAAACACTGCTTCCTTCTCCAGCTAAGGCCTGTTGAGCATTTAATGACCACCAGGCCCCAGGCTGGGCTTTGTGTCCAGATGACCTCACTCAGTGCTCACAGTGCTCAGCGAGGTGGGGCCTGTAATTAGAGTCAGAGCAGTGAGGTGGTCTGCTCATGGCATGCAGCTAGTGAGGACAACGTCGTGATTCTAGGTGGACCCGGAGGTCTCCAGAGTCCCTATTCTTAATCAACCCCCGCCTGAGTCATGACACGGGATCACGGGGCCTCAGATCTGCCAGGTCTACAATGCAAACACTTTGGAACTACAAGGCCCTGAAATCCAAGATGCTGAAATGTCCCCTGAACATATAGATGGAGAGAAACCATGAAAGGGCAACTTGTTCCGGGCCACTCTGAGACTGTGAACTCATTTCTAAGACCTGAGAATCCTGTGTTCATAGCCAGCTCAGCCTGGCCCATCACCTTATGCCAGACAAAGAAGATATTTCTCTCATTATTAGAAAATGTTCACTGGGAAGATATAAGGCCTCCTGGCAGCCTCATGGGGGGAGTGAAATGAGATCATAGACCCTTTTAGAAGAGGAGACCCATGACAGATGTTAACTAGACGTACTGTGGTGATCATTTCACAGTGTATACAAATATCCAATCATTATGTTGTACACCAGAAACTAACACAATGTTATGTGTCAATTATGCATGAATGAAAAAAAAAAAGGATGGGAGGACCCCATGATTTTGGGCATTAAAACCCATAATCTAACAGCAATAGATACCCCTCATTTCCGTATGATGCATTGTCACTCAAAAGGCAATTTCCTCTCCATGAACTCAATCACCACAGCAACCCAATGAGATGCTCAAAATAGGGGCTACATCCCCCTTTTCACACATGAGGAAACGGAGACTCGGGGTTGTTAAACTGACCTTCCACAGATTCAGGGGAGAGCTGTGACTTGAATCCAGCTCTTCTGATCCCTAAGCCAGTGCTCGTTTGAGTCCATATCAAACTTACTTCCTCTAGAAAAGTCAAGGGTGGTTCTCCTTCTGGGAGTAAGACCCAAAATGGCATTTCTGAGAGCAGTGAGGACTCCCCACCAAATGGATCTCTGTGGAAGGTGTCTGGGGATTTCATGAGTTTGGCTATGAACCCCTTAGCTAAGATTAAAAACTGACAAGGAGTGACTTTTAAGCCACAGGGCTACCATGCATGATGGAGCCAGATAAAGGAAAAGTGTGCCTCGGGAAAGGCCGTGCAAGGCCAAAGTCAGCCTCATGAATGCCCAGAAAAAACTGTCCCACAGAATGCAGATTCTTGCCACTGCCCCTGGAAGGGATTACAGGACTGTCAAGACGGGTCTGGGTTTCTCTGCAGTCTCTAGATGAGAAAGCAGGGTTCAATGGTGGTGCCCGCAGAGTCTGGCAAAGTTCAACATCAACTCAAGGCCCCACATCATGCATTACCACGGGCCCTGCCCTCACAGAACTGATGGGTTGTTGAGGAGTGCATCCCGGCCTTTCTGTGGTCTCTCACCTATGGTTCACTGGACCAGCAGGTGGCACCTGCCTACCTTGGTTGAACATCACCCAGGCCCAGCTCTCTGTCAAGGCCAGCATTGCCTCCAACGACACTGTACATCCAGTTCTCAGAGTCCTGTCACAAGAGCCCTCCACCTTTCATCCACGGCAAGGGTCTCTCCGTGGATGAGTCACAGAGTGGTCCTATGAAATTTCACCTTAGAACTTAGTTTTGCCACTAGCCTGTTATCATTTTCATCAGAAACACCATGTCCTTCGAAAACTATGACAAAACCATATCTGTATTTGACCCCCACGTTTCAACTTGTCCTGTTGTTAGATGGTCCTGGGGTCAACACTGATCTGTCTGCTTGCTCCTCCCAATTCAATTCCTCAGCTGGCCCTGAAGTCTCTAGATTATAAGTCAAGAAATCTATCCTATGTATCTTTGATGTTCTTTAAGGCCCTAATAAAACTCCTTGAATATAGTAGGTGGTTGGAAAACAGGTGCTGTCCAAGGGCTCTCCCAGGTACCAGCAGGCACTGACTCCCAAAGCGTATCAGGGTCCTTTAGCTGCTATAGCAAAATACCACAGGCTCAGTGGCTTGAAATAATGGAAATTCAATCTCTGATGGTTCTGGAGGCAAGAAGTCCGAGATCCAGGTGTCAGTATGGCCGTGCTCCCTCTGAGACTCTGAGCAGAATGTTTCTTTGCCTCATCTTAGCTTCCATTGGTGGTCATCAGCCCTTGGACACTCACCAGCTTATGGATGCATCACACTCCCAGTCCTGTGGCCGCCTTCTATGTGTGTGTGTTTGTCTGTCTGTCTCTGAGTCTCTCTTTTTTATAAGGCCACCAATCAACTTGGATTAAAGCCCAACCACTCTAGTATCACATCTTAATGGACATCATAATCATACCTGTGAAGACTATTTCTAAACCAGATCACACGCACGGGTATTAGGGGTTAAGATTTCAACGTACCTTTCTGCAGGACACAGTTCAACCCACAACCCAAGTCTCCCACCTGTCTCATTCCGAACCCTAGGAGGAGAGAGCATTGTAACGATGGTGAAAAAACTGGTTCTGGGGTGAACTGGGAATGCACTCCATGGGCATTTAACCTTCCCACAGCAACTTCCCGATGACAGTAGCACTAAGCCCATTCCAAAATCCTCAAAGGTGACCCTAACATTCTCATTCCTCATTCAGGCCACATCTTCCAAATCAGCCTCCCCACACACAAGCTCAGCAAACTACTTCATGTGCTGGGCTGTCAGCTAGAGACTAGGGAGGGAGAGGGCGACACATCTCCAGTCATGAAGAGGTCGCCAGGCCTACAGATAGGACATGCAATAAACCAAGAAAGATGAGCAAGGAGCATGTTACAGGTGCACCCAGGGCAGGACGACTGTGCAAGGGAGACACTGAGACAGGGCAGGAGAGAGAGAGAGAGAGAGAGAGAGAGAGAGGAAGGCAGCCTGAGAAGGACCCTCACCCAGCAAATTCTCTAGGTCCATCACCTTTCATCCCTGCAAACAGTCCTTTCCCCAACCCTGAGGACTTGCCTTCCCTCCTGCCCCATGACACTCTCTCTGCTTACATTCTGGCCATCACCTCCAAGGCACCTTGAACCTTGGCCGCTGCCTCTTCTCCCCACACACCTGGGCCGCAGTTGGGCAAGGCCCTCCGCAGCCCCTATTAATCTTTGGCTCACTCATCCCTTTCACAGACAAGCTGTAAAAGTGATATAAGCATTTCATTCGAACAGAGCTACAGCAGGAACAGAGGAAGGGGCAGAAGGCCGATTGATTTCCAGCATGGGAAAGTATAAATACAATACCAAAATCAATCAAAATAACACCGTATCAACTCTGTGATCTCCTCCCTTATATGGCACGCTTTATAGACTGTGGTACCTGTTCCTGTTTGCACACCTGTCCCCAGGTGGGGACAGGAGCTCCACTGGTCAGGCCAGCACTCAGAGACCTATGTTCTCTGAGGATCCCCTTGAGTCACAGAGGGCAGAGCAAGGATGTCACAGGCACGTGTCCCACCAGGCACGTGTCCCGCCATCACACACGTATTGGAGATCCTGTGTGTGTTCACACAGATGTGCTCTGAGGGAGGATACACGTGAGCTCAGATATAAAGCAACACCAGTCTGTTGTTCCTTGATCGGGCGTGTAAGGAGACTCACTGGTCCGCACTTATCTACAATTTCACTCCTTCTCCATATCACCAAACTCTTTCCATGGGTGATATACATAATGTACTTAAGTGTAAGGCATGGAGGAGATTAAACATTCAAACCCAATACTCTACCAAGGGGCAGTGAGGCAGACGGAGATGAGAGAGACGCTAATAGTAGAGAGTTTAAGTCATTTATTTTCCTGAAGGTGGGCACATGGGCTAGATTGGTACAAAGGAAAATAAAATCCCAAGACTTAAACCACCTAATCTCAAAATGCACAGTCTTCTTCAACTTTGAGACTTCCTGAAGTCGCTTTTCACATATTATTCTTGCACTGACTTTCAGATGAGGCAAAATATTAAACCTACCAATCGTAAGAACTTCTCATTTTCATCATCAAAAGCCAGTTTCCTCATGACTCCATTAACCTAAAGGAGATTCAAGGAAGACACTAAAACTTGTCAAAGGACCTCTTGGTTGAGTTCATGTATGTTAGTTTGGAATTATTAAAAGAAGGGTGACTGAGCATCCTGATTTTCCTAGGGCCACTCTTATATGCACTTGGGTGTGGTTCTTCCTAGCGCCCCCTTTGCTTTGGGTGAGGAATGACAACACCACCCTCATGAATGGTAACTTGGGCCTCCCGGCTGTGGAAGTGAGATGGTGGGGAAAAGATAGTCATGGGCAGAATGGATTGCCCTTTTGGACTCCAGACACCAGGCGGCAATACCACAAGTAGACAGTGAACCCCTCTATGCAGCATGCTTCCATAATTTTCTAAACTCCCCAGGAAGCAATCTTGGGACGTGCTGGCACGTGTCTTCCAAATACCCACATACGGGGTTGTCCTTCTTGAGGAGCCAAGAAACACCGCTTGGGGCTAATGACGATTCAGCCACTGATTTTTCATTCCCTCCTCTCCCTCTCTTCCCTTCTCCCTCTCTCCTTCCTCGGGGTACAGGTCAATCAATCTTGGGCCATCTTGATCTACTTGGAAAGCTTAACTGCCATGAAGCTAAACCACTTGTCCTCTGGCTCCAATCTCTTAGAGAAATTAGTGCCAATGGAAGTGTCAGTATCAATTTCATAATGTTATTGGATGAAGGCAAGGCTGGGCCAAGTCCCATATTCCTGACGGGCTATCAAAGTGATGAGGATTATGGGTAAGGAGACAGACAGCTCTGACAGGAAAGGCAATGACTCAAGATCAATTAGACTGACAAGACTATCTTTAAGCCATATCACTTAATGCTGACATGGGTATGTTTCCCACAGAGACTTGGAATACTGGATGCAGAGTGTTCCTGGTATCTCCAGGGGTAACTAGAGAGCCTGGAGGCCAGCGAAGCAGCCCTCAGCCCTACACCTCTCCCGAGAGACTCTGAACAAAGCGTTCTACAGAAAATGAGGATTTTGCTCTCGTGATGGGAAGACTTAAATATCTGGCCCCCCGTTTTCCCTTTCCTATTTTTTTTTTTCCCCTGCCTTCTAAAGAAAATGTCAAGATAAAATGTAGGCTTCGTATTTAAATTTAATTCCTTTGCAGAGTCGAGGGAAGGCTTGGGATTATTAAAATGGAAATCGAGATCTTGTAAAAGTCAAACCATCCTAGCAGGAAAGGAGATTTGTCATGGAAGGCAAGAGCAACAGATGAATGCCACAAGGGTCCTGAATTCTAATCCAGGTTCTTGGCCCAGCGTTGCTTTGCGTACAACGGTGTGCGATGCGGAAGCAGTCATGTTATTTCTTTGGGGCTTCAAATGCCTCACGTAAGGTCAACCGTGACCTCCCGCTACACCTCACAGCACAGCGCTGCGAGGAAATGAAATGCCGACAGCCACCAAGGGCGAGATAGGGATTGGAGGATTTTTTTTTCAGACCTGGCAAGGTATGCAGAAACTGATTTTTTTTATTTTTTCTTTTCCCCTGTGCTTGACAGAAGACACACAGCAGCAGCTCTGGCGCTGAGGATGATGGGATGGGGGCACCAAAGAGACGAGAGAAGAGCCAGCCCGATGCCCGCTCAGTGTGCCCCGTGCAAGGGTGTGAGGCCCCCACCACTTCCACAGTCAGCCCAGGCTATTTTAAATTGTCTAGGTTCACAGCTTATTTCCCCTCGTCCTCATGAGTTTAGGCTCCCAGGGCAGTAGGCATAGTTTCAAGCCCATGAGGTCACAGCTACTTAAGCAGGTTTGCTTTATTATTTTTTAATTGCTTAACATTATTGTTTGTTAACATTCTATTAAAAACCCCACAGTGTTTCATAATGGGATTTTAAATCCATCCTAGTTTCAAGTGTCCATTTCAGAATACGTGTGTGTTTACGGGGTGAGGCAAGACGGATATTTATCGGCTCATCTTGACGTTGACCTCAGCAGTTTGGCAAAGCAAAATGAGTGACAGGAAAGATCGGTAGGTAGCAAGCCTTAGCTGGATAACGCCAATTCCGGCCAAGGGGCTGTTGTCGATATTATCTGGAACTGCTGACTTCCCAAATGCACTCAGAACACTGGCCTAATATGCAAATGTGCGAATCCGGGGATTCCTCCCAAGATGCCTTTAAATAGCAAGCCCTTTAAAGGCACAGCAGTACAGATGAGGGTATTTTAAGATCATTAACCAACCGAAGGAGAGGTTGGGACAGAGAAACTCCAAGTGTTAGACGTCCCCGCTAATCAAAGATGGTTCAGAATTAATGATTAAGCATCTCTGGAACTGCTGGAGAATATTCTAGGAAAGCATTAGACAGTAAAGAAGTTTTGTTAGGCACACGCATGGTATTGTTCTCCTCGTGCTCTTAGACCCGAACGTGATGTACTCTGCACTCAATGATTTGGAAACGTATCTATTGGGAAAGCTTGTTGTAAACTTTTTTCAAATAATGGTATCTTTGTCAAAGGCAGGAGGTCTTCATTATATCAATTTGTCCCAGATTTTTTTTTTTTAAATGCAGTTAGCCATTATGAATGTAAACAAGAGAACTCCCCAAGAGAAGTAAAGGAAGTATTAATGTAATAATATCAGGGTCTTGGTTCATTGGCATTCTTTATTGTTGGCAGGAATTGGAACATTTGTGGGGGAACAACTTGCACAGTGGGGAGAACTCCTGGGTCCCAAACAAGAAGCTTCTCCAAGTCACCACATTGTAATTTTTTTTTTTTAAGATTTTATTTACTTATTTGAGAGAATGAGTGAGAGAGCGAGCACGAGTGGAGGCTAGGCGGATAGAGGAGCAGAAACTCATGCTGAGCAGAGAGCCCGATGCGGGGCTTGATCCCAGGACTCTGGAATCATGACCTGAGCCGAAGGCAGCTGCTTAACCCACTGACCCAACTAGGCATCCCACCGCACTGTAATCCTGTAATCCTTAAGCTAACTAGTGAAACTGATTTTAAAAATGGTTGAATTTTTTTTTTTTTTAAGATTTTATTTATTTGAGAGAGAGCATGAGAAGGGGAAGGGTTAGAGGGATAAACAGACTCCTTGCTGAATGAGGAGCCTGATACGGGGCTTGATCTTGGAACTCCGGGATCATGACCTGAGCCAAAAGCAGACATTTAACCTGGGCACCACCCAGGTGCCCTAAAATGGTTGACTTCTAATAAGCCCAGGTACCATTCCCATCTTGACCTGGATTCATAGAGGGTCTACACGTAGAATGTTTTCCATTTCAAATGTGATACATGTGTCTTTTCAAAGTTTCATAGACTGAGTGACCCATAGATATTACATATACATGTGCATGTGCATACATGTACGTGTGCGCGCGCACACACACACACACACACAAACTAGATGTTATTTATGGAGACTCCTGTATATCCCAGGCACAGCCTATGTTTTCCTGTTTTCTCTCTTTTTTTTTTTTTCCCCACACTTTAACTACTTCTCTGAGACAGAGATAGTGAGAGAGAACATGAGCAGGGGAGAGGGGGAGCCTGATGCAGGGGTTCCATCCCAGGACCACAGATCATGACCTGAGCTATAAGGCAGACACAAGACTGAGCCACCCAGGCACCCCTGTATTCTCTCATTTAATCAAACTACTGTTGGATGAATATCTCCTATGGCCAAGAATTGTCCCAAGCAACTTATACACATTGCCTCATTTAACCTTTATAACCTTGCAGTGATTTTCTCCGTCTCAAGGACAAAGAAACCGAGACCCAGAACTATTTTATTAACCTGTCCATAGTCCTTCAGCTGATAAATGATGAAGCTCGAATTCAGATCCAAGACCAGCTCCCTCCAAGGCCAGTACACATACCACCTGCCACAAACTATCATTTTAAGAGCACCTTAAAAAGCAGTATGAAGAGAGAACATATTTGACATTTTCCTTGGGTCTGTGAGCAACGTTTCCTTCAAATTCACTCTCTAACTTTATGCAGGTGTGTCCTGATTCATAAACATGTACAACTTAGGCTTGACACTCAAATCCCATCATCCCTTTATGCTCTCCTAACTGCAGTCCCTACTATTGAGTATAATGACTTTTTGGGGGGGGGGAGTTATTTCCCAAAGGTACAATGTACACTTCTATCCCCATCACGCCCGTGCCCCAGCCCAACCCTCAAAACTCTGGACTTCCTGGGAGCAAGCTCAAGTCCATCGTTGCCGGGAAGGCTTGCTTGTACCTGCCGCCCCCTCCCTTTCCTCCCCAGCCCACCCAGGAAGTCACTTCCTCCTCTCAATTCTTTTTTTTTTTTTTTAAGATTTTCTTTATTTATTTGAGAGAGAGAGATCACAAGTAGGCAGAGAGGCAGGCAGAGAGAGAGAGAGGAGGAAGCGGGCTCCCTGCTGAGCGGAGAGCCCTATATGGGGCTCGATCCCAGGACCCTGAGATCATGACCTGAGCCGAAGGCAGAAGATTTAAACCACTGAGCCACCCAGGTGCCCCCTCCTCCTCTCAATTCTTGCAACCCCTCTGAAGATCAACGTTTCCCTGTCCCTCCTCTTGTCTCTTCCCAAGACCCTCCTTCTCTGCAACCCAAGATAAGACTTTAGAAAAGGGAGGAGCTGGTTCTGACACCATCTTTATACTCCTCTTGAGTGAGGCAACACCACAACACACATCACAATGACAAGAACGTGGAATTCTTAAGCATAGTCCCATCGTTCTGTTGACGACTAGGAAATCGGTCGGGTCACCTCACCTCTCAAATATTTGTCTCCCCATCGACAAAGTGGGGCTCACCTCAGTGACCACCACATCGGGCTGCTGCTAGGGTGAAATCAAGTGTTTATCTGAAACACTTGGCCCAGCATCAGGGCTCTGCAAATGTTAATAATAATACTGATAGAAACAGAAATAGATGGCAGGTAGCTAACACAAAAACTCTGTTGTGGATACTCTGAAGGCCCAGGCCTGTTACTGACCTGAGAGCCTGTTCTTTTAATATGGCCATGAGTGGTGGCATTGGCATGTCAGGAAAGTCTCCATTCCGTGCTAGAGAATTGGAACTAACCAGGGCTTCTCATGCCCGATCAAAGAAGGAGCACCCACTGGTGCAAATAAGACATGAGCTTTGTTACAAGTGGAAAAGACGCCTCCACTGACCAACTAGCTAACTCTTTCTGACTTCCATGGACTTCTGTCCGATTATTCAGTGACTCAGGAATGCAAGGACTTGGGAAGCGTTATAGGGCAGGGCTGTAGACTCTGCCTGATGGGCACAGTTCCCTAATTTCCAGCCACAAAGGGGGAATGCAGAGCGAGGGACACAGTAACTATTTCCAGGTGTTCATCTGAAATAATGGGAGAGGGGCGCCGGGGTGGCTCAGCTGGTTGAGCAACTGCCTTCGGCTTAGGTCATGATCCCGGACTTCCAGGATCGAGTCCCGCATCGGGCTCCCAACACCTTGGGGAGTCTCTTCTCCCTCTGACCTTCTCCTCTCTCATGCTCTCTCTCCCTCATTCTCCCTCAAATAAATAAATAAATAAAATCTTTTTTTAAAAAAATGAAATAACGGGAGAGGAAGTGCACAGCCTTTGATGTTGGGCTCCCTCACCCCATACAATGTCCTGGAGATGGGAGGGAGCCCAAGGGAGGAAGGAGCATGGCCGCCACCTTAATCCCCCAGTGACACGGTGAACACAGGAGCTGTGGCTCAGACAGGTGGGCACATACAGCTACAAAGTGGAAATGTCCATTGGACCCGCATCCGTTGGACTTCAAAGGCCACTTCTCTAGTCTTTGGCCTGGGATGCTACTGCTGTCCCCCCCCCAACATGCTCACGTCCATGGGCAGCTTCTGAAGGGGCATCTGGATTCCCGCTGCCAGAAGTCTCCCCCCCCCCAGAGCCAGGCACTCTATGATACTGTAAGGTTAGGCATAATTAATGCTGATTGTAATCAAGAGGAATTAACAGGTATATTTTAATAGTCAACTAAAAATGGCTTATGCTAATAAGTCCATGAAGAATGCAATGGGAAAGTGAAAAGTCTTTGGGTAAAGGGGCCAGGGCAGGGCTGCCGGGAGGGGACAGACGTGCAGAAAGTTGCTGGCACACGTGCCAGCCAAGGTGCCGCAGCAGCAGAAGCGCTGGCCCGTGGAATAACGTGTCACACTCCAGGTTATCCGACCAATAATGAGCCGGAAGTTAGAGCTACTCTGGGCACAAGGGGCTCAGCTGACAACCGAGGGGCCTCACTAGCTGTGTGTGTGCAGGGTAGCTTAGCTCTCTGAGCTCTGCTGTCCTCAGCAATAAAACTAGGGAGTAAGTCCACACCATGCTTGACACTGACTCAGGGTCTGCTGTGTGCCAGGTGCTGTTGTAGAGATGAGAAACACAAAGAGTGCGCAGCACAAAGCCCTCGTCTTGCGGAGTTAACTTTCCGGGGGAGGCAGCAGACTGTGGATAAGTAAACCCATAAATGGGTATCAGACCGTAAGAAGAGCCAGGAAGGGAGATGCAGTGGTGGAAGGCGGACAGGGAGGGACGGGGGCTGATCTGCAGAGAAGGTGGTTGTGAGGCTCAGCGGGTTCCCATGGCCTGGCCCACAGGTGGCCTATGGGAGTCCCCACGAGGTAGATAAGGCAGGAGACCTCAGACCCCACCAGGAACAGAAGTGCCGAGCTGTGCAGGGTTTCAGCGGCTTCCTGAGACCAATACACAAGATCCATAAAGGGTCCTTTTCAGGAACAGTCCTTGAAATCTGCAACCACAGGTGCCTGCAATTCACCCCAAGGTTGACAAGAGCAGACCAGCCGTGGGTCTGACACCCGACATACAGTAAGGCTGTTAGCTCACTCGGTGAAAGGCTCCAGCTATGGCAAGAGACCCTCGAAGTCCAAGTTCACGCTCTCTGGGTCTCCGCTGAGCAAGTTATTTTCCCTCTCCCGTGCCTCAGTTTCTCCATCTGAATAATGGGAAAAACAACAGCACCTCCCTTTCGAGATTCTAAGATTGTTATAATATTTAAATTAAGGGCTGTCTGGAAAATGCTGTAGCACAGTGCCCGGCACATGGTAGGGTCTAGATTAACAGCATCCTGAGGTGTGGATACGTGTCTGAACATCTTGTCGAGATGACAATCCATGGTTAATGGAACTGCTAAGAATTGGATGTTGCCATCTCCTCCCGGAGATAGGGCTCAGCCAAAAAAGCACGGGTTGTTTAATCTGACGCTACAGGGGGCGCCTGGGTGGCTCAGTGGGTTACGCCGCTGCCTTCGGCTCAGGTCATGATCTCAGGGTCCTGGGATCGAGTCCCGCATCGGGCTCTCTGCTCAGCAGGGAGCCTGCTTCCTCCTCTCTCTCTCTGCCTGCCTCTCTGCCTACTTGTGGTCTCTCTCTGTCAAATAAGTAAATAAAATCTTTAAAAAAAAAAAAAAGTTATTTAATCTGACGCTACAGGAAGTGGACAGAGGGAAGATCTGCATTGTGTCGTGCCCCCCAAACTGCCCCCCCACCGTGTTCCCCGGTCTGAGCTGAGGAGGGGACCTGCAGGTCTGTCGGGGGAGGGGGCGGGGCCAGGTGTAGACCTCATGCGCAGGCGATTTGCAGGCTCCACGACTAGTGGAGAACCAGTTTGGTACAAGCTGGAGGCCCTCTGGGAAAAAAGAAATGGGAATAATAAAATCTGCCTCATTTGTTTCTACTGCCAGTTAGGCAGTCAGTCAATCCAAAAAATAGTCTGAAAGCCCGTAGTGAACTACGCATTAAATAATAACATTAATAGCTACCATTTGTTGGGAACTGAATACAAGCCAGACCTGGGCTTCTGTATCACCTACTGACCTGGCTCGCGTCCCCTTCTTCTGTGCAATCTGGTCTGCGTACCCCGCGGCATCCACCTACCCAACCCCTCCTCCTTCGGCATCCGGCCCCACACTCCAGCACGGTACACAGCCCTCCTTGCCCTGAAGGTGGTCATGGGGTCTTGGGTTACAGGGATGATATGTTAGCAACATGTCCAAGTCCCACCAAATGAGCAATGCATGGACAGGCATCCTCCATGGGTAGGATGGTTGAGTGACTCGCTGAAGAGATAATGCAGAATAGCACGTACGCTGTGTTTCAGTTCTGGAGTTCTGAGGAGTCCTTGGGAGCTGACATTATGGTGGCAACCCCAGGGATCTAACCAGAATGCTCCTGGAGCTCCCTGTCCTCCTGGGTCGTTAGGACACATGGAACTGCCCCTTGCTTCTGAAAATACAGCGGTGCATACTATGCCCCAGGCATCGGGCTCTTTGCATGCATTCTACCCCCCCCCACCCCGCCACCGGATTCCCACAATTCAGTGAAGTAGGTCCCCCTAATGGCACCATTTTGCAGATAAAGAAACTGAGGCTCAGAAATGTAGTCCCTTGCCCACATCAAGCAGGAGGACATGAACAGAGCTAGGATTTCAACATGTTTTGCGTTAACCTTGGAGGTCCACCACTTCCGGAGCTTTACAAAGCCGTGAGGTGGCAGAGGGTTGATGGAGGCCTTGTGTACGAGGGGGCAGCGTGTCCTGTGACTTAGATTCTGGCTCTGAATGCAAAGGCCCGGCCCCACGGCAGAACCCCAAGCCCTTGGAACGCTGCAGACAAACTCAAAGCCCTTTGCCAACAATCCTTTTCAGCCCTCCCCACCTCTCTATAGGAAAGAGATTAAGACAGATCTGTGCCACTTAAAAAATTAAAGCAGGAGGAGTAGGCAGATGGGGACATGTGGCGTCTCAGTGACCACATCCAACCGATGCCACTGGTGAATCAGTGGCGGTTCTAGGAGAGAAAGCACTTCCCCGTTTTGGACGGGGCTCAAGCTCAGATTGGAATAATGCAATTTTATAAGAACAACCCAACAGCATATTTCCTGGAAATCGAAGATATATTAAACCCATGACCCTCAGGAACATCACGGTCACCGTCATTACAGCATCTCCTTATGTCTGCACGGCACTTTCTGATTCCAAAGCATTCTCAAATGCACTGGCTCATTTGCTTCCTTCTCCAGATTAGACTCTGACACAGATAAAGCAGGCCACATCCTGCCCTTCCAGCCCGTGACCCGAGTATAACCCAGTGAATAGCCCAAGACACCCAAGCCGCCAGCCAATCCGAGAACCCAGGACTTGGGTCGTCCGCCACCTCCTGCGGTTCCACCCCCTCTCGAGTCCATTCTGCCAAATACCCAGGACGGGGTAGGGGCTCACACCCTCTTTCTCCCATCATCACAGAAATGAGGCAACGAAACTTCCTGAAGCCTGCAACTGGCAAAGAAAAGTGCCCCGGCAGCAGAATGACCAGAATGTGGGGGAAGGCACGGCTTGCAGTCAAACAAGAGAGAAGGGGGGCCCAAGAGGGGAGCAGGAGAGGGGCGGGCCTGTGGCTTGTGCTGGTGGAGGCTTCCTTGAGCTCTCAACTGAACAAATCAGTTAAGACAGGGGGGAGGCACCGTAAGAGCCGACCTTTCTCATATATATGTATTTTTAATGTGGAACCTCGATCAGATGGTAGGAAGTTGAAGAAATATGTGTATAAAATGGAAATAGAGCAAAATTCATGTCTTTTTATAGCCAATGATTCATACAGTGATAGCTCTTAAATATTGATAATAAGTAAAAAAATTTGGGGGCATAAGGTTGGAGACGAAGGGAGAGGATAAAATTTCTGTGGCTTTTTCTTGTGTGTTGTTGTTGTCCATGATCCAGATTTAGAAAAGCAAATACAGTAAAGATTCTACCTACAGTTGGCAACACTTAATATAGTTTATCATCTGCCTCAGGGCCTTGGTTCCACTTGGGAACAAATACGTTGCTCCAGCTTGACAATGAGATCATAATTTGGAGCTGGGAAGGAGCTTGCTTCGAGAATTAAAATAATCTCACACAAATTTCAAATATGACAGAGACGGCGTTTTCACAAAATGTACAGCTCGCTCGTCACGGACTGCCACAAACCTTAGCAGGCTTCCCCGTAGTTAGAAAATGTCTCATTAGGAGGGTGTGGACAAAATCTCTGCTGCCACTCCCCTAGCATCTTCCCACTGAGAGAGGCCTCTAACCGAGGCAGACAGTGCTCTGTTTCTGGCTGACAGGCCCAGGGCAGGCACAAAGTCCCCTCTAATTGTCACTTCTACTTGAACTCCTCCAGGAGGCCTCTGGAGCAGACAGAAGCGGGTCCTGACCCATGGCAGTGAGTCACGGGTTCCCCGGCCCGTCCTGGAAGGTGCAGGAACAGGAAGCCCCTGACGGCCTCCAAAGAAAGCTAAAGGGGCTTCTATGCTGAACCGCAAGTTCAGGAGAGCATGGAGGAAGTCGGGCCCGCCCTCCCAGCACTGAGCTCTGCCCCTGGGGCTGCGGGAAGCTAACGGAACAACCCTGACCCCATCCCCCCCTCCACCCATGCTCGCCCCCATGGATAGCCACTGCCTGTCCTCAAACCCACTCGAAATGACTCCCAGTATTGTTCTGGGAAGCAAGGATTGACCTCTTTGGACTTGTTCTTTCTTTGCCTCTAAGACGGTGGGCTGGGAGCAGCCCGCTGCCAGCGTGCAGCTGATGCAGTGACCCCCCCCCCGACAACCCCCACAATGGTTAAGGTAGGCCAGCGACGAATAGCCGAGCAGACGCTCGGTCCTCAGAAGCCACAGGAGACAAAGCTCACTCCCCATGGGTGAGATCTCACACTCCTTCCAAGCCCATCCCTCTCCCCGGCAGGTAGGACACGGGAGCAGATGGCAGAGAGCACAGCCCAGGGCTCTGGACTCTGACAGGTCCGAGGCAGGTTTGCAGGAACTCAGGTGGCTTTGAACTAAGGTGCAAACTTGAACGTCCTGAGCTGCCGTTAAGTATAAGACTCTGACATCACATACATGTTGGGCTCAAATCCCCATTTCTCTGCAGGGGCGCCTGGGTGGCTCAGTGGGTTAAGCCTCTGCCTTCAGCTCAGGTCATGATCTCAGGGTCCTGGGATCGAGCCCGCATTGGTCTCTTTGCTGAGCAAGGAACCTGCTTTCCCCCACCCCCGCTCTCTGCCTGCCTCTCTACCTGTGATCTCTCTCTCTGTCAAATAAATAAGTAAAATCTTTAAAATATATATATATATATATATTAAAAATCCCCATTTCTCTATTTCCTAGTTGGGTGGCCTTGGAGAGTTTACTTCTCTATCAATTTCCCCACCTAGAAAATGGCAATGATAAGCCCACCACACCCACAAGGTTGTTAAATGAATTAATAGATGAAAACAATCTGGATGGATGTCGGGTTTTTATTATAAGTGGAACGGAGAACTTTCAGAGGTTAAAGATCAGTGAGGATCTCAGGTCAAACCAGGGAAGTCCTGTCTTTGAGACTCTCTTCTGTCCTGAAAAACTCCTAGGATGGCCATTTTCTACCTCTTTTCCAAAATTCTGCCCCAAAGCAACCCTAGCACCACTACCCTCCAGCACAGCCCAGGTCTCACTCCCAAGAAAAGAACTTGCCAATCTCCTGTATATTCAGACCCAACGATGGTCTCCAATTATGAGACCCAACTCAGAGCTGACCAAAACCACAAGGAGAGCAATGCAAGAACCCCGTGTCAGGTTCTGGAAATCTCCACGGCAGCGCATGCAGGATGATGATAAGCGACGGGTCTAGCTGCCCGTGCGATGTCCCCCTGCATTCTCCTCTGAGCCCACAGAGAGAAATGTGGGGCTCTGGCCTCTTCCTTGATTCAGAGGATGGTGAGCAGCGTCAAGCCAACTGCTCGCCTACAAGAGACCCCGCCCGGCCGCGGGAGGGACGAAGCCCTTGGCTTCAGCCATACGCAGCTCTCCCATCTGCGAGGCCCATTACAGCTCTCTTAGAAAACATAAAATATTCCAGCAGCGACGGGTCAGGGGGCAGGAGAGGGGCCTGTGCCACTCCAAGAATTTGACGAGTGCCTGATACCAGCAGCATAACTAAGCCCTTTAATAAATTAGAAAGCTATTCATTTCAATGAATTCTGCTGTCCCTTCACTGCCAGTTAATCTGTAATTCAGATAGATCAGGGATGGCTCTGCTGGGAGACAACAGTCCAGAATAGAGAATGGTTTCGTGCCCCGGGCACTGGGGACTTCACTTGGTAAAGAGCACACGCGTCCTATGTTCACTGCGCTGTCGCTCCCCTCCTGCCCTCAAATAAACCCTGAATTACAGGCACAAAACTGGAACAAAAACACACACTATCCCAGACCCATACAAACACAGCCCACGCACACCTGCATGCGCCTCGCACACGTTCCATCTTGTGCTCAGCTCCCATCACGCCTGCATGCACCGAGCGAACGTCCCAGGGCACCTCAACCAACACGGGCAAATGAACGTGGCAGCAGGTGCTGGACCCCGTTTTCCAGAACACCCGCCGTGTCTGCAGAGAGAGCTGCCTTCGCTCTGAATCCCAGTGGACGGAAGAGAGGAGAACGGATGTGACGGGGTGAGGAGCGTCTCTCAAAATTCACACGTTCGAGTCCTACCCTCCGGCACACCTCAACACGTGACCTTATTTGGAGATGAGGACTTTGAAGTCATTAATTTAAAATGGGGTCATTAGGGTTGTCACTAATCCAACATGCCCCGTGTCCTGATAAGAGGAGGAGACCAGGACACAGATGTACACAGAGGGAAGACCGTGTGAAGGCCCAGGGAGAAGATCACCATCTAGAAGCCAAGAAGAGAAGCAAGCCCCAGAAGGAACCAACCCTGCTGACACCTTGATCTTGGACTTCCAGCCTCGAGGACACGGGCAGATTTCTGTCATTTAGGTCAGCCAGTCTATGGTACTTTGTTATGGCAAAGTTATGAGTCCTAGCAAACGAAGCCAGGAGGGAATTGTGCCCATAGGGTCACACAGCCACCATGACGGGGGCTCTGCCTATATCAGGAAATGCTGGCCACCCTCTGCACGAGGACACCTGTCTCCAGAGCCCTCCTGGTCTTCCAGGCCGTAACAACCAAATGTCTGTCAGAAAGGTTGGCGGACTAGATCATGCTTTCGAAGCTTTCCTGCTGCTGCGTCTACAGCTGCTATGGAGTATGAAAGCCCAACTCAGGGTCAAGGTCTGAGCACTCCCAGGGCATCCAAAGGCCACGGCCATTGGGCAACAATGACAACAATAAAGGGACCACCATTTTGGAAACAGTGTCCTGGGCCCGCGTGAAGCCCTTGCAATCCATCACCCCTCTGAGGGCTCCCAACGGTCCTGCCTACAGCAGGTTAAGTTCAATTCCCGTCCTTACTGTGGAGCTGAGGAAACAGAAGCTCAGAGAGATTGAAGGAACCGTGTCGGTGACAAGCGGGGACATGAGCCCCTCCCTGAATCACTACAATAATCTCAGTTCTGTTCTGCTGCACAAACACGGACTGCATTTGTTCCTTCTCCAAGCCCCATGCTGGGAGGTGCTGGAGAACGTCTGGTCCTTCCAGCCAGGGGCCCACTTAGTCGCATCACCTACAGGTGTGGCTTCAAAAGTCAGGCTGTCCCTTGAGCGGCTGCTGAGGTCAGAGACCCTGGGGCTGGTCCCGGGCCTGCCCCGCTGCCTACCTAAAGGCTTTCAGCCTCAGTTTTCCCATCTGGGACAATAATGTCTGTCCTGGTCTCCTCCCAGGGTCCCTGTGAGACCTGTGGAGATGACAAAATGGAGAGGGGCGCAGACAAACAGCAGCGGCGTGACCCAGGCAGCACAGCCGGCCAAGTGTGCCCGGTCCAAGCTCTGTTCTAACGGGTGGGGACCCGTGACACAGAGAAGAGTAAACACAGAACATACCAGGAGGCAAGCTTACGTGCTATGGGGGAACACGGAACCGGCTAAGGCGCCAGTACGTGTGGGGGGTGAGGAGCCCCTTGAGAAAGGTGACCTCTGAGCAGAGGCCTAGAAGCAGTGGAGGAGGGCACCAGGAGCCCATCCGGGAGAAGCGTGTGCCATGCAGACGGAACAGTGAATCCCATGTCCCGAGGGAACCATGTGCTCTGCGTGCTCAGGAATTCCTGAGCACGGGGTTTGGGAGGTGGGGGGGTGTTGGCAGGACTGGTGGGAAGGGAAGAGGGAGAGGAGGGCAGGGAGGCAGCTCCATGCCCGGGGACATCTATGCGGCCGTGGGCAAGGGGACACACTGGTCTGCAGGTGGTGGGAAGCCATGGGGGGTCAGGTCCATTTCACGGGACCGCCTGGGCCGCTGTGTGTGTGGGAGGAAGCAAGGAACCCCGCGGGGAGCCGCCTCCATCTTTCCCCTCCAGAGCTTCCCAGTGGCTGGGTTTCAGACAAGGAGTCGCCATGCTTCTCTTTTCTTTGTCTTTTTAAAAAAAAAAAAAAAAATTAAAATGATCTTCATTAAGAGGGAAAAAAACTCATTTTTAATTTGCTCATCCATTTCCATTTTTTCATGTACCTTTATTGATTTTTATGTTTAAGTATTTCTCTCACTATTTCAAAAAACAGACCCCTTGTTTAGCGATGTTCACATCTGGCATCGGGTAATCATCTGCTTGCCAAGAAACTGTGCTTTCCCCCTCCACCAACTAATAAAAAAAAAAAAAATCAATAAGTCTTTACACGTGCCTTTAATAAAGATTACATAAATGAATAAATTTAACTTTTACCTGCCCGTGAAGCCTATACTTGTAATAGTACAAGAGCATAATCATATTTGAATATATAACTGGACTCTGCAAACAGAGCCCCGTTGAAGCCTGGACTCTGCAAACAGAACCCACTGAGGCCTCCTTCATGCTATGGACACACCTCCCACTTGCCCACCAACGATCTGAAAGGACACAGAGTGCTCGTGCCTCCCTCTCCACGACGAGGACAGGGTCAGCCTGTGGCTGCTAAGAGCATCCTGAAGGCCCTGGGGTGCCTGGGTGACTCAGCTGGTTAGGTGTCGGCCTTCAGCTCAGGCCATGATCCTGGGGTCCTGGGATCAAGTCCCATATCGGGCTCCTTGCTCAGGGAGGAGCCTGCTTCTCCTTCTACCCGCCGCTCCCCCTGATTGTGTGCTCGCTTTCTCTCTCTCACACAAATAAATAAATAAAATCTTAAAAAAAAAAAAAAAAAGAGCCTCTTGAATGCACCCCCTTCAGTGCCCAAAGCAGGTCGGGACGGGATGACCTTAATTAAAAGCAGCAGCCCAGAGCAGGAGTATAGCACAGAGCCCAGGCGGCGGGGCTGGCTGGAGAAGGCAGGCCCCACTGACTCTCACTCCCCTGCAAGGCCCGTCCTTCTCACTTCCTGCTTCTTCAGCTGGTGCCCAGTGGGGCAGCAAGTCCCTGCCAGAGCCAACGTCACACAGGCTGGGCTGGTTCCAGGGCCTCGAGGCCCCACACCCACACCTCTTGCCTGCTGATGGCTGTGATGCTGGCGTAGAGTTTGATGGGGAAGACAGCAGTCTTTGGAGACACTCAGGGCTGGGTTGGGGATTCAGCTCTGCCCCTTCCTTGCTGGGTGACCTCTGTTTCCTTTCTGAGCCCCAGATCCCTCATCAATAAAATGGGAGTGATTCTAACAGTGGCTACATCGGCATGCCATGTAAGGACGAAAGTGTTCTGCAGAGCAAATACCCCAAATCTGATAACAGTTTCTGGCAGTGATACTTACCTACTCTTATCCCATCTGGGGCCTAGGCAGATGTCTTTGCAACATAAAGACTACATTTCCCAGCTCCCCCAGCAACTAGGTCTGGGCATGTGACCCTAATTTGGCCAATGAGTAATAGCTTCTAGGAAGTCTCCTTAAGAAGAATGGGTTAGGTCCATGTCTGTCTTTCTTCCTTCTTGCCCCTGAAATGCAGATGTGATGGCTGGAGCCCTAGCCACCTACTTAAGCCCATGAAGCAACAAAGTAAAGACAGCAGGGCAGCAAGACAGAAGTACCTTGAGGACCACAGAACCCAAATAAAACCCTTGAACTGTTTATATCCAGACTTTTTTTTCATGAGAGAAATAAACTTTTTTTTTGAAAGAGTTGTTTATTTGGTGGGGGGAATGCATACACCAGTGAGGTGGGCGGGGGAGAGGGCAGAGGGAGAAGGAATTCCAGGCAGACTCCCCACTGAGCAGGGAGCCTGACCCGGGGCTGCATCTCAGGACCTGAGCTGAAACTAAGAGCTGGACACTTAACCGACTGTGCTACCCAGGTGCCCCAAATGTTGATTCTTTTTGTAAAGCCAACATTATTTGTGGGGGGAAGGGTTCTGCTACTCACAGACAAACAGTGTCATCATTCCTTCATCATTCCTTCATCATTCCTATCATTGTTCTCAACACTGGCTTTGTCCCCGGGGAGTCTCCTTCTCCCGGGCTTCCCTCTCTATGTGCCTTCACGGGCAGCTCCCCCATGTCAAAGGCTTAAGGTCCCCCCATCCTCCTCCAATTCCAGAATCCCAGACATTTAGAACTTCTTGTTTTTTCCACATAAAGCTGTTTAGCAAATGAGATGCATTCCCACTGCCTCACATACACATTGCTTTGAGGGAAAGTCCAAATACCTCAGTCTGGGGTCAGAGCTAGGTTCCAGGAGTCCATCCATGGCGGAGGTGTTGATGGTGGTGGGGCCATGGTAACGAGGGCAAGGCCTGCCTGCCCAGCCTCCACTCCTGCTTCCCTACCTCCAAGTTATGCATACCCCCAGGGACAGAGCTGTTGGTGGCTCTCTGGGCATCTCTGCCGTCCCCTCCCATAGCCAGGCTGCTCCTCCAGTCATGACCCACCCACACTCCCCTGAAGACTGAGCTCCCCAGGGCAGTGAGCCTCTGGGTCCCATCTGTACCTGGCACTGAGCACTGGGACAGCCCCCGGCCGGCGCCCGGTCATCTGCATCACACTTCCTCGCTTCTATTTTATCTTCAGGCTCCAACGCCTGGCACAGTATCTATCTGACAGGCAGCAGCATCTAACAAAAACACCTTGACTAGGCAGATGGACGCATGAACTGCTCCCTAGAGCTGCTTTTCTCTGGTCATGAAAGGCCAAGTCACCAGGAGCCCAGAAGCCAGAAACGGATGGGTTGGATGAAAAGAGAAAGACCCTCCCTTGCGTCTGGTTTGGTCAATGCAGTGGGCTGATCAGCGCCCCCCACCACCCAAAAAACGAAGATGATCATGTGGAAACTCGGATTATTACGACCTTATTTGGAAAGTCTTCGTAGATGTAATTAAGGCAAGGACAGGGAGGAGCTCACATTGGACTGGGCTGGACCCTAAATCTGGGGACATGTGTCCTTGTAAGAAACAGCAAAGGACACACAGAGACACAAAGAAGGCCACGTGAAGACAGAAGAGACCGTGTGTGCAGCCACAAGCCAAGGACCACCTGAAGCCACCAGAAGCTGGAAGAGACAAGGAAGGATTCTCCCAAGAGCCTTGGAGGGAACATGGCCCTGCTGGCACCTCATTTCAGACTTCCAGCCTCCGAATGGTAAGATTATAAATCTCCATTATTTCCAGCCACCAAGTTTATGGTCATTCGCATGGCAGCTCTAAGAAGCAAATACAGACAGTGCATCAAGGTCACACACGACCTTCTTCCAGCTTCTCAACTTCACGCTCTCAACCTCTACATCCTCTCTTTTGATTCTCTTTCTTAAAATGCCAGGAAAGAAGCATGCATGCATGGTCTCATTAACGTGCCCAGAGCCTTTGGGGTGGGTTCCGTTATGATCCTTGTTTTGCAGGCTGGAAACAAGGTCCAGTGGAGGGAAGTCATTTGCTCTGGGAGGCACGCTTGGGCCTCCTGACCAGGCCTGTCCGGCTTCCGCAATCACAACAGCTATACTGTCATTTCTCCTCATCCAGATCTCTCCCCAACCCCCAAAGGCAATGAGGTTCAATGTCTAGATCAAGAAAGGCTACACATGACAGAAGCCCAGAACCGTAAAAGAGCCCAAACTCAGTTCAGAACAGCTTTCTGGGGTCTCTGCTCTGGAGCCCCAAGTCCCATGCCTGTTTCCGTGTCACTCCTTCACTCTGGGACTCAGTGTCGCACCCCACCCCACCCCCCGCCACCAGCAATGGACCACACAGTTTCCTGACAGTTGAGAGAGAGGAGTGGTGAATAAAAATAATGTCTTCTGCGTTGAGGGCCCCTTCCGTGCCTGGATCTCATCTTGCTTTCCTCAGTCTAACACCTGGCACACTTGCTGGCACATAACCCAGGCTTGATAAAAGTTTTTTGTAATCAATCAAGAGGCGATGAAAAACTAGGTCACTTGAACCACTGTAACACTATGACTCAATGGCGTCCCTGCGTTTGACACATCCGAGCTCCATGATTGTACTTTCTCTACCCATTGCAGAGAGAAGACAAAGATCATCTGAGGTTCTCGCTGTTGATAAGCAGCCAAGCTCACCTGGAAGACTCTTTTTTCCAGTTCTATCCCCGTCCCCATACTGGACTATCGTCCTGCCTACCAGTCTGACCATCCCATTATCAGCAGGGGAAAAAATCCACGATAATCATAGCTTCTGGCTCTCTAGAAGAAAACTCTGCCCTTCGTCCTACTTCCAGCTCAGAGCACTTTAAAACTAAAGTCAAAAGGAAGTGAGGTGGAACCTTGAGAAATCCATATGGTCCCTGTCCCTAAGTCAGGTGGTTTGAGGCTCTGCCCGGTGACCAGATGGCTGTTCAGGGCTGCCCATTCTCTGGGACACCCCCCTGCCTGGAGTGGAGGGAAGGGTGTTCCAGACGGCCAAGACTGGGCAAGTACCCCAGAATATTGCTGGAGCAGAACCTATGCCCCTACCATATGCCATCTGGACGCCTGTCCCCTCAATTTTTATTCTCATGAATCCACGGGGATAAGCCCAGCTAGAGACTCGATCAGCCAAATCCCTACTGAAAAAGTTCTCCTGAGAATTGTTTCCCTTCTTATTTATGGAAACCTCTCTTGTCTACAAACAGGGCAGGAATTTTAACCCAACAGAGGTTCAGGACCCCAAGCTCACTGCTAAACTCCATCTAAACCTCCCCCATCAGACAGCTATCTGTAGGGCTTCATTAGACTGCTTCCTACACCCCTACTTGACCCTCCTCGTGCCTCCCTGAGTCATACTCCCACAGTTCTCCTTCAGCAGACCCCAATGCAGGGAGGGAGGAGTGGCTTCGCCAACACAGCCAACTGGTAGGACTAATCCCTGAGAACCATATCCAGACCTTACAACATTTGAAAGACCACCACAGCAACTAAGTCATGTGTAGAAGACAAAATTCCTGATATAAAGGAAACAACCACTGGGTTCTTTGTCCCTCCCCACTGGAGACAGAACCACAATTTGTTTTTCTGACAAATAATTCTTTTTTTTTTTAAGATTTTATTTATTTATTTGACATACAGAGAGAGATTACAAGTAGGCAGAGAAGCAGGCAGAGGGGGAGGGCGAAGCAGGATCACAGCCGAGCAGAGAGCCTGATACGAGGCTCGATCCCAGGACCCTGAGATCATGACCCAAGCCAAAGGCAGAGGCTTAACCCACTGAGGCAGCCAGGCAGCCCCTGACGAACTATTCTGATATCAAACTCTCTGAAGGTCAAGACCACATGCACCTATGCTCCACAGCCCCAACCCACCCCAAAATAAGGCAACATAACCAGTGAGTTATGTCTTCCAAACATGTACGGGAGAACTATGGAGAGTCAGCTGTCAAAGCCACAGACCCCCAAAAAGAAGACAGTGAACAGTCCTATCTTCCACCTGGAAAAGGAGTGATAAGAAAACAGGATCTCTATCCAGGATAAAAGACCACATCTAATGACTGCAGACCCCTCCCTAGTCAATCACCCAAAGGAGTGACTGACGGCCCCTAAAGAGAGAGACACACCATCCTGCTTTACTGAACTGCAGCCCCCTCCTGCCCGTTTTGAATGCCCTTGAGGAGAAAATTCTGTAGCCAAAGAGCACACTCAAGAACGTTCATCTAACAGAACTACAAAGTTCTGGATGGGACAGGGAAGGGAAAAGGCAAAGACCAGGGTGCAGAGAAGGACTTGTGAGTGCCTGTCGATCCCAAGTTCACCCCATCTTTCCATCCTCTTCCCTGGCTACCTGTGGGCAGACCCTTGGCCAAACCCAAATCCAGTAACAACAGAACCACAGTCATCAAAAAGAGGAACGGTGCTACCCTGGGATGGAGTTTTCTCTGTGTGGTCATGACTTCGGGCCGCAGCCTCTAGAGAGCCTGCTGCTTAGCTGGCTCACCTGCTGGAGGGGAGCACCTGGCACTCCTTACAGGACTGGAGGTTTGAATGCCCCTCGGTGGGGCCCCTGGAAGAGCCTGGGCCTGACGCCCCTTCCCAGCTAGCTTCTCTCCTCCCAGGCACCAAAGGGCCCAGCACATCCCTGTGTCAGCTAAAGACGCTCATAAGTCTGCCTTCATCTCCTCCACCCCCAGTGAGGCTCCCCAGGTGATCCTACTTGCTGCCTGTGCCCAACACACCGCGTGGCCCCGACGGTCTGCTGTCCACCTACACATTGCAGACCTTCTCCTGGACCGGCTCCTCCAAGCGTGTGCTCCCGAGGGCCCCGGGCCCGGCCGGCACAGCCCCTCGGAGCGGTAGACTCCCGCGGCTGCTTTCATCTCACCGAACCTGTGTTATTCCACGATGCCTGGTCTACACATTTATCCACAGAGACTCCCACTGAGCGCAACTCCCGACAATAATTATCTATGGTTTCCGTGTATTTATCTCTGGTACCTATTTAGATGGGCATCTACCAACCCTCCTGGATCTATTTTCATGTCTCCCTCTGTCTATAGTATTTATCTCTATTTTAACATGACTGCCTTTTCTTTCTAACCCTCAAACTGGGACACTTCCCAGGGGGATGGGTTTTGCCTGCAGTTAAAGGCACGACGTGATTCTACACGTGCTCGGCAGCTAAATTTGTGGTGGGTCACAGCAGTAGTGCTGGTTCAGCAGAAAGGCGGGGCCTGGGAGAACCACGAGGGCACAGGGGACGGGGGAGGGGGACTGCAGGCTCTCTGGGACCCTCCCTGGGTGAGCCCACCCGTGAGGAAGGAGAACAGGATAAAAGAGTGGAGAAATCCAGAAGCATACTCTGGGTTCAAATCCCAACTCCACATCTTACTGAAGCCCTCAGCCCCTGTTTTTAATTCTACAAAATGAGAATTCTATAAATCCTTAATGCAGAGGATCAGGGCCAAGATTAAGGGGGATACGTTCAAAAAGAAAAAGAAAAACAAAACAAAACAAAACAAAAACCCTCGACATGGGGTTTGACCTGGGTAAGGGCTCATTAGTGACAACGGCTTTCGTCACTATCATCATCGCCGTCATGAAGACGTAACACCTTGTTGCTAGTTTTTATGAGAGTCACCACCTTGCAGGTTGTGAGTGTCTCAGGCTGGACATGGTGGCAGGTATATTCCTACATCAGGAACAGAGTGGATAATGGACATTTAATGAATGAACACACTTGCCTGAATTCTTTCTTTAAATATGGGCGAGGGGGGCGCCTGGGTGACTCAGTGGGTTAAGCTCAGGTCATGATCTCAGGGTCCTGGGATCGAGCCCCGCATCGGGCTCTCTGCTCAGTGGGGAGCCTGCTTCCCCCCACCTCTCTCATGCCTGCCTTTCTGCCTGCTTGTGATCTCTATCAAATAAATAAATAAAATATTTTAAAAATAATAAAAAAAATAAATACAGGCTAGGGAAGGAGAGAATACAGGTTCAGAAGGAGGAAGACTGCCAAGTACAGCCCCGAGCAGCTTCAAGTTCCACAAAGCAGGTGGGCTATTTCCCTGAGGGTCACAGACGTAAGCCACAGGGCTTAAAAGGGATGGACGGGGCCCGAGACTGATGCTGTGGGGCGAGCAGGAGCTGAATCAAAGGCCTGCCAAAAAGCGGGGGGCGGGGGGGGGGGGTCCTGGCAGGTTTTAATGCCAGATCTGCAGCGGACCCATGGAGCACGGGTCTACGGCTGCCCTGCTCGGCATCTTGGGACTGGGAACAGGTCATGTGATGGGGTTCTGCAGAGGAGGGGCTGTAAAGGCCGGAAGAGCACGAGGAGAAGAGGTGGGAGAGCCTGGGGTTCGAGGGAAGTGCCCGTAACAATGGGATGGGTCAGGATGCAGAAGCAAGTGTAGCCAAGAGGGCCCAGAGGTCATAGGGGCCAAGAGATGGGACATCAAGGTAGGGGATAAGGAGAAGGGCCGTGGGAAGAGAGATGGGTAAGAAGAGGAGGGGCAGCAGGAAGGGAGGGAGAAAGGTAGAGAAGTACAGATCTTAGAGACATTCCAAACCACAGGGCAAGCCAAGGAATGGAGTGGACAGTCAAGGTCACGGATGAGGGAGGGGTCGATGACGCAGGACAGGTGGAGCATCATGGGTCACCAGCCTTGCCTCAGATCTCAGAATGTCAGTCCTGCTCTCCAGCTCCCCAGCAGAGGATGGAGCCTTGCAGGAAGAGCACCAGCCTCCCCGCCTCTGGGCAGCCACCTTGCCTCCACGACCCAAGATGAATCAGAGTGTAGGACGCTGTTGGGAAACTCACGGCACAACACCCTGAAGACCCGTTATTAATACCCCTCGTGCCTGTACTGCTGGGATCTTTGTGACTCACGGGCAACTCTGCACAACTTTATCCAGAGAGGAAACAACTGAAAGGTGCTCCCCACAGCTGCCCGCTTGGAGAACCGGAGTGACACATAAACATCTGGGATTTCAATGGCCACGAGGTGGTGCTGAAGGGAGCAGGGGCTCTAGGGAGCCCGAGAGGAACCACACTCCCTGTCGAGTCGTGCCCGTACGAGACGACATGCAGGACGAGCAGGACCTCGACGCTCCAGACCCAGAGATGCCCGGGTCCCTGTGAGCAGGGCTGGCAGACAGATGGGGCCATGACATGGAGGGAGCTGGCACAGAACACGCAGGATTTTGCTTCCAAACCACCAGATGCCAGCTCCAGCTTTCCATCTGCCTCTTCACGTCCTCTCCGGCAGTGTTGCACTGTGTCCGCGGGATGCGGCCAGATGCATCTGCTGACCTGCGGCGGAAGGCTGGGGACCTCAGCACCCACAGAGCCCAGAAAAGTAAGGTGCCTCCTCTCCGCCAGAGACCCAGGAAGCCAGAGTTCACGGGTCACTGCTTAGAGTCTAGAGGGATTTCAGAAAATTCCAGAAGGCCCCAGCAAGAGCCACACCTGCCAGGGCAGGACCCACCACACAGCCTTTTCTGTCCTGCTTCCTTCTTTCCTCCTGTCATCCTGCGTGCTACCTGGTGACAGAGGACCGGCAATGGGGGGGAAACATATGAAGACCCCATGAGCGAATTCAACAGAAAACTGGCCTCCAGGGAATGCCCCGTCCCAGAAAGTCGTCTCAGGGGTAGGAGGAGGAGAGATGGAGAAAAGCCAGAGGAGCAGCCTTTGAGCAGGCGAGGACGCCCGGGATCGTCACGGATGACCCAGATGTGGTGACAGGACCGGAGCTGGAGAGCGGAGAACTTCCGCCGCTGTCCCTTCCATGAGAGCAGGTCACGGCCTGAGGACTGCGGGCCGGCAGGTGGTCCACACTCAGCCCTGCTCCCCTCTGTCCTGTGCACCCCTGCTCTTTCTGCTCTAACTCCCATCCTGGCATCCACTCCCCCTCCCTGCCCTCCTTGACCATCAGGGCGCCCCACCCCTGGCTATCATCACCCTGCGAAACGGAAGCCGGTCACCTGTGCACTCAGTGCCCACCTCAGGTCTGCAGGGCGGCCTGGGAGCAGGAACCCAGGGCCAGCCACGGCAGCACGTCTCCTCCCGTCCCGAGCTGCAGGCCCACGAGTGAGGGTCTGAGCTTTTAGGGGCCCGAGGACCCCCTTTCAACTGGCGGCCGAGAGGAAAAGCCACGGCCAAGAACCAAGGACAGAGAAAACGAGGCCCAGATGAAAAGGAGGAGAAAGAAGATTCCTAACTCCGGGAGAAACAGAGATACATAAAAGCTACCAGGGAATAAATAAGAAATACAGAAAGAGACCTCAGCCTGGCCCGGCGTGATTTTTTTTCTCTTGCCGCAGTAATGATCTGATTAGGGTTCAATCCTGCCGCATTCTTCCCATCCTAACTCATCTTCCCGGAGTCTCGGCTGCCTCCGGAAGATGGATGGCCGTCATGCAGAAGGAGGGGCAGATGCGCTGGGGATTGCACACGCCTCCCCGCACCCGAGGCCCAGGACCTCGCCTCGTCCCCGCAACAAGGCCGAGGAGCTCTCCTCCTGACTGGTTCCGCAGAGAAAAGCCTGCCTTTGTGCCCGAGTGTGCGATGTGGGCACAGATGTGGGAACCCTGGAGCCCACGACTTAGAAGACTCCAGCCTGTCCCTCCTTCCTGTGTGTCTGTCCAAGCCGGCCACAGCCAGGGGCCAGCAAGGGGTGGGCACTGCCCAGCGCACCAGGAGCAGCGCCTTCGTCTCTGACACCCCCAGACCCGAGCTCCCGACGCAGCTACGATGAGGCAACGGAAGCAGCATTTGTCACACGCGGACCCCGTGTTGGGCGCTGCGCTGTCTGGTTTTATGAACATATGTCCCTTACTCTGAAGAGCGAGCCTGTGACTTAACGTGTGATTATTCCCACTTTATAGCTGGGGAAACCGAAGCTGGGGGAGGCAAATGACACACCCCGTGTCACAGAGCTGGAATGCACTGCCACGCCGGAGGAGAGAATGTTGGAGAAAATAGGTTGACCAGCTATGCTAAAAGCACCAGGACTGGGCTAGAAGCGAGAACTAGCAGGCCTATAATTCTCGCTTTTCTACAGATAATATCTGTCCTCCTGCAGGGCTCCATACTCCAGTCTCTGGGCCTGCCTCTGTGCCTCAGATCTGGAGTTTCTGCCCCAGAAGTAGCCCAGTCCATGAAGAACCGGAAGGGTCAGTTTGGTTCTCCCCACTCCCAGGACAAAACCCAACCCTCACCTCACACTCCCCTCAGAGGGCTCTCAGGATCCCCAGAGGAAGGAAGGGGACAGTCCCCCAACCAGCTCCGCTAGGGACAGGTTTTGGTTTTCTCTGGATCCATCCCTGGGGCAGGATGCTGCCCGACAGCTAGTCATGTGTGGGGGATGGTGTCCATTCTCTCCCAAGGGGTACCTCCAGTGAACCTGTTACTCTCTGTTGTTGTTTGTCTTCATTCTTTCGTTAACTGCTTTTAGTTACATTTAGGCAAGGCGGCCCAAAGCTCCCGGTCATCTGGCAATAAACACGGTTTATTTTATTGTAACACAGTTAACACACAATTTGACGGGACACACACATTTGTCTGGGAAATTGGGGGAAGTGGTAGCAAAAGGCTGGAGGTGGGGTGGGTGTTTGAGAGCTGAGGGATCTGGCAGCCCAGCTGGGGCAGGGGACACTGGCAGCACTGCCAGGCTCAGCTGAGGGGGGCGGGGGGGGCGTGAACTGGTGGAGGGGGGCGTGAACTGGGGGGGGGGGGCAGCACTAGCTGGGGGACAGCAGAAAGCCATAGATGGGCAAACCCAGAGCTACGAATGTCTCTTGGAGCCCCAGTCAGGACAGCTCATATTTAGGAGAAAAGAAATCAAGCGTTTATTTAACACCTACTATTAGCTTACCCAATCCTCAGAACAACCTCCGCCCTTGTTTCCCTTTGACAGATGGGAAGACTGAGGCTCAGAGGGCTTAAAGCCTCGGAGTGACAGAGACAAGTTTCGACCTCATGTCAGACAGATCCCAGAGCTAACACTGATAGAGACGCCAGTGGTTCTCTCAAGTGTGCTCTCCAGACCAGGAGCATCAGCCTCATCTGGGAACTTAAAAACACAAATTATTGGGCTCCATCTCCCTCCCCTTAACTGAAGGAGAAACTCTGGGCATGGGGCCCAGTGATCTGTGTTTTAACAAGCTCTCCAGGTAATGCTAACACGGATACTTCTTAGCTGACAGGCAGGCGTGGACTAAAAGAGGGATCCCCTAAGTGTGGTCCCCAGACCAGCAGCATCAAAATCACCTGGCAACTCACTAGAAATGCAAGTTCTTGAGGGTGAGGACAGGTGGGGGCAAAATGGGTGAATGGGAATGGGAGGTCCAGCTATGGGAAGAGTAAGTCAACAGGATGAAAGGTACAAAGATGAAAGAGTGCTGTGTGGCGACAGGCGGTAGCTACACGTGGGCTGAGCCCAGCAGCACGCAGAGAGTTGTTGAATCACTATATTGCACACCTGAGACTAAGGTAACATTGTGTGTGCCCACCGCACTGCCATTAAAAGAAAGAAACGCAAGTTCTCAGGCCCCATCCCAGACCACTGAATCTGAAACTCAGGGTAGGGGCCCCAGTTGGGGGTGGGGGGCGGGAACTAGTGTTATCACAAACCCTCCAGGTGGTCCGGATGCACACCCAAGTTTGAGAACCACTCACTGCTTTGCCTTCTGCTGCCTCTTCCTCAGGTAGGACAGGGCAGCACAAGACACCCCAGTGGCTGGTCCAAGTGCCAAATGGTGGGCAGTCCGGCCCTAATCAACAAGCTCCAGGAGGTCAGTATTTGAATTTGTTACAGTGGCATGAAGGACAGGTGGAGAAGGCAGGAGAAAAAACAGAAAGATGGAAGACCCAGGGAGTAGTCCAGAGCGCCGCAGCCCAGCCCCGGAAGCGGAAGTAGGTTCGGAGGGTGGCTTTCATAGGAGGAGATCCAGGAAAAAACAGGTTCCTCCAAGGAGGTTTTTGGTGGTTGTTTTTTTGTTTTTTTTTTTTTTCCTTTTTCTGCTGATATTTATTCCAAAAGCAACTAGGGTTAAGTAGCAGAAAGACCAGTGACCCCAGGTAAATGCACCAAATGGAAAACGATCTACAGGAGAAACATGCCAGACCAAAGGGCTTGTCCTGGTCTCTGGTAGAGACGAAGACTATGCCAGTCTTGGATGACCACTAACGGTACACCCGGCACCACGGAGCGCGCTTTCCACGCACCACGGCTTCGTGCTCACAATAGCCCCACCATCCCTTTTACAGTAGAGGGGACAGAGGCTCTGAGACAGAGGCTCTGAACATTTGACTCAGAGTCTCCCAGCTTGAAAGCCACAAACAGGATCCACTCTTGCCTTGCTGCCAGCGAGAGCCAAGTGGCCTCTGGCCCGCGACTGTCCGTTAGAACATCTGTAAGAAGGAAACCACTTGGCGCTGTCCAGTATGGTAGCCGCACATGATTACTGAGCCTTTGAAGCGCACCTAGTGGTACTGAGATGCTGGCTTTTAAATTCTGCTGAATTTTAATTAATTCAAATAGCCACGTGTGGCTGGTGGTCACTGTATCAGACAATGCAGACCAATGGTGAGTCTTAACTGTGATTTCAGGCTGAACGCTGTCTCCTAGTGACCCAAACTCCGAGAGAAATGGACACAGAATTCTAGCACCGGCTCTAGTCATAGAACCTGGCAGCAAACATCCTTTTGTCTGATCCCCCTAGCCCAGCATCCTCTTTGCCAGCAAATGGTGATGTCAATGGCCATAGGTGACCTGGTCTTCCTGGGGCTTTGACAAAGCCAATCTCCCTTTACCTGGGGAATCAGCCTTCTGCTTTCACACTACAAAAATCCTTCTTGACATAAAGGTTTCCCCGGATTAGAGCTGGCCAGTCCTAGTTACAAATTAACACTAGTCTTTAAGGAGCGGTACAGCCTTAGGCAGGCTACTGAGTTCTTAGGATCTCTGGCTCCCATCCGTAAAAATGGGAATAAAGGAATTACCTGGCGAATTGGATTGCTGGAATGAAAGGAGTAGCTGTGGGATGTCAGACACCCCCTATACCTCCTGACCCCCCCCCCCCAGCCCGTACTCATCCACATACCAGTCCTCTTGGAGCTGGAAGCTTCTTCCCTCCCTCCGGGGGGTTGTGCTGGCTATTCGTGGATTACAAGGCACCTCACATCTCTGCCTTCAACAGGACTCTTTCCAGAACTGGCATCCAGAATCCACAAGCAACTGTACAGTCCCCTGCAGCTAAGCCCCCCACAGTAGGCCACACCCCTCGGCTGCCTCAGTCAGCAGGGTCTTCCCCTAGCAAGCTGGGCCACCGGCTCCCTCAGGCTTGGCCTGAGCTGAGGTCACACCTGAGAGCGCCTCACCACCCTCCAGAAGATCAGAGACTCCTTCCCATGTTGCTGGCCCTTCTCCAGCTGAGGCCACGGCTAGAATGTCTAAAAATCAAATTAATTTCACCTTCACCAGTATGATTGTCAATAAAAAGTTATTATTCAGTCGGTGGATGTTTTAATTACCAAATGTCAAGCACTGTCACCTCCCATTAGCAGTTTAATGGGCCTGAGAGAGCCCATAAAGGAACTCCAGGAGACTCTCTCGTCCCCAAAGTGGACCCCAGAACCACCTCGCACTAAGCGTCCTCAATCCCCTTCTTGAAAGCCCCCCACGAGGGGGAAGTCCCCCCCTCTTGGAAAGCATCTGCACACCCAAAAAGTTCCCTCCGTCCAGCTGGACCCTGTCTTGCTTCAGTCCTGTGAGTGAGAGCTACTATTTGTAGGACAGTGAACATCCTTTACGGGCACAGAGCATACAGAGAGACTGAGCACCATCTCGAGGTCACACGAGAACCTCAGTCTTGCCACTGACCATAATGCTTATTCAGGACAAATTACGTAGCTTCCCGAAGGCCCTCATTTCTGCCTACAAAGTAAGGGTAGTCATACTTATTTCATAGGATGTGACAGAGGTGAGGCTTCAGCCTCAGAGCCTGGGACACACTCAGTGTGCAGTGTGTGCTCGAAACTGGTTTTTGCCGAAACGGTGCTACATAGGACATAGGGAGCACAGAGAGCAGATTACATGGGATTACCCTCCTTTGTTCTAATACACCATACGAAGCCTCGTTCACTGATCCACTCATGGTCTCACTGAGTCATTCGTGGCTTCGTTAACTCAGTATTTATCGAATGCTTTCCATGAGCCAGAAACTACCCTCGGGCTGGGGCTGCGTGCGTCGAGTACGTAGGTCCTTTTCCTCACGACGTTTCCCGAAGGGGAGCTGAATTGCCTGCCCACTACCCGGGGAAGCGCTGAAACCGTGATGAGGACAAGATGCAGGAAGAGCGCCGTAAGTGGGGATCATGAAGGGGCCAGGAGACGGTCTCATGAGTCAGGGAATCGCAGGGTTTTCAACACCCTTGAGGATGAACTTGCGCTTCTCCAAGGGATGTGGAGATTCTGGAAAGCAGACAAAGACCAGTCCCCAAATCTAGCAGCGCTCCTGGCTAAGACTGAATGTGTACTAAGGGCTGTTTGAATTGGTGAAGGGAAAAGCTACTAAGCGGGGTGTAAGCGTGTTTGCTACACCTCTGGCTCCGGCACTCGGCCTTCCAGTCCCTGAACTCTCGGGGGTCTTGCCCTCACTTCCTCTGCTTCCCAGCTTGCCATGGGCCCCACCCCGATGCGATGTCCAGAGTCACGACCTGCGTGCCTTGGAAAAGCCTCCCGGGTGCTAGGACTTCTCAAAAACCCCGACACAGACATTTTCCATTCTGCCCTCCCAGCCCTGCCTGCCAACGCTCGCCCTCACCCCAGACTTGTCCCCACGTCATCCACGGGGAGGTTAAAAGTGGAAAACCACGTGCACAGAAAACCTTGAGAAATCGGACGCCTTGAAGAGGTATGCTGGAGTCCTTTGTCTGGCTCTGTCAGACTGCAAGGCCGTGGGCCGGGAACAGACTCCCTACCTCCCGGCGTGGTGGACGCAGTAGGGGCACTCAGCAAATCGTAATTCACAACGGGGATGAGGCAGCAGCGGGGAAGCGGAGCAGAGCACGGCAAACACTCCGTCCGTCCCTGCACACAGAGCCCGGGGACGGCTGGCCGTGTTTCACGGCGCCCCAGAACCAGAGCCCTGGCTGGACCGTCCCACTAGGTCAAGGCACTTTACCCTATTGGCAAAAAAGCAGGGAGATCTCCCTCCCAGACATGCATGACTCAGAAGCACTGGTACCAACCACCCCACAGCACAGCTGACAGAGGAGGGCCCAGGCTGCTAAAGAAAAAGAATGTGGTGGGGAATCTGGGAGCATAACCAGTCGGGGCCACAGAGACTCCCTGGACTCCAGAAATCCCACAGGCAGTCGCCACTCTCTGGGGAAAGGCAGCACAGAGAGCAGCTGCCAGCCCAGCGGTGGTACCTCTGAGGACAGGCAGAATGCAGGCTAGACAGCTGAACAGAGCTTGGATCCGCAAGGTGTTTATGTCATGACCTTGAACCTGAAGTTGTTCATTAACATCTCTGAAACTTAACTTGATCATCTTAGCACGGGGTTTAGGGGCTGTTGTGAGAATGTACGCTCCATCGCTCCATCGTAGGTCCTCGGGGGAGAGCTGTAGCAGCACAGACAAGTTCCTGCTCTCAGAAAGCCTAACTGGGGCCAAAGAAACAAACATCTTACATGGCAAGTTGGGAGAGGGACAATGATGACAGATAAAGCAGGGTCAGGGGACAGCAAGGTCAGAAAAGGCCTCTGACCTGTGACCTGTGATCCTGCGACATCAGAGCAAAGACTTCAACCAAAGGAAGAGGTCTGGGGAAGCAACAGTCCAGAGAGCGGGGGAAACGGGGAGCAGATCCTGGGAAGGGAAGATGTTCTCAGTAAGCCGGAGGGACAGCGGGGAGGCTGGGGTGGCCGGGGGCCAAACAAGGCGGAGAGAGGCAGAGATCCAGGTCAGTCGTGGAGGGCCCTGGGCTTTCTGCTGCGCGACAGGGGAAGCCACAGTGGGTTTGGAGACGTGGAGACAGAACCCTCTGGCCGCTGGGCAGGGACATGAGTGCAGGTGGCCAGCAGGAGACCGTCACCATGACGAAGCCTTAAGAAGTGATGATGTGGAGACAAGCACCAGGGGTGGGGGAGCTGAGGAAAGTTAGGGCCAGGCAAAGAAAGGAGGACCGGGAGCTGACGCACAAAGAGAAGGAAAGAGCCAACGAAGACACTTGTGCGCACGTTAACAGTGAAGCCAGCACAGAGCAGGGGTGCCAAACACATTAGAGCCCTTCTCCCCCTCCAGACCCCACCTGCCAGCAGCCGTGGCGCTGCAGAAGAGGGATACCAGGAGACCTCCTGCATCCGGCCGCTCAGGACACAGTGAGATGCTCAGGACACAGTGAGAACTTGGGGGGAAAGTGGCAGAGCCCGTATCGACCGGAATCGTGTCCCCGGGCGCGGCCAGTCACAAGCTCCCAGTTCACAGTTCAGTTAGTGAAGGTGGCCCCCAGAGGCGGCCAGCTGCTACAGGCTGAGTAGGGGGCGAGGATTCTAACACAGACCCTCAAAGGGCTGAATATTGTTTTTAAATACAGAAGGAACACAGACTTAGCAGACAGGGCATGTGACCTCAAAACTCGACTTACACGAATCAACAGACGTTCGTGCAAAAATTTAAGTCAAGGACGTTCATCGGCGCATGATCAATAATGGAAAATTGGAAACAACCTAAATGGCAAACAGTTAAGGATACGCTAAATCCCTTCTT
Source organism: Mustela erminea (assembly GCF_009829155.1). NCBI lineage: Eukaryota > Metazoa > Chordata > Mammalia > Carnivora > Mustelidae > Mustela > Mustela erminea. The sequence goes on along the minus strand of NC_045618.1, from coordinate 7,108,880 downwards.
TGGAAAGGGCAAAAAGAAAGCACAAGGTAGAAAATAAAATTCGCCCGTAAATATCCATACCTAGAAAGAACCACAATTTGATTGCTGGAATGTTGTCTTTCCAACTTTTTTTCCTATGCATCTACATGAATTTGGGGGTTGTTAATATAAAATTGGGACCATAATAAATATACTGACTTACAGTCTGACTTGTTTTATGTAGCAAACATTGTAAATACTTTCATGCCATTAAATATTGTTCTACGACATATTTTAATGGTTTCACGGTGTTTCATTATTTGAACGAAGCATGATTTATGTAACAGATTCCATACCGTTGAGCATTTCAGTCACTTCCAATTTTCCACCATTACAAACAGTGCCTTAGTACCCAGCCTCGTACATGAACTTTTGTGAACATCTCTGATTATTTCCTTAAGGTAAGAGAAATGCCAAGACATGGAGTTGCCGAGTCAAAGAGAAGATCCGCTTTTAATGCTTTTTTTTTTTTTAAATACTGTCAACCCTCCAGAAAAGTTGTAACTATTCATACCCCCAAAGCAGGAAATGAGAGCCCCCATTTCTCCCTGTTTAAACCATTGTGTATTATTATCATTTTTGCCAATTTAATACGGGAAAACAGAATCTTGTAACTGATTTAATTAGTGTTTCTTTGATCCCTACTTAAGCTGAACAAATTTCCATATGTTTATTAGCCATTTTACTTTCTTTTTTTTTCTCTCCTTTTTTTTTATTCTGGGAATTGCCTGTTCCTGCCTTTTGTTTATCTTCTTCATGCTGATTTTTGAAAGCTTATTAGACCCAAAGGCAATTTACAAGGAAAAGTTACTCCAAAAGCCTCCATGGGCTGGAGGACGAAACATCATTTATAGAAAGTCCCTGTAGGTTTGGCTAAACCCCATGATGACCCGGGTCTCCCAAGCTTGGGGTCCAAGGGCCCCAGACTGGTGAGGGGAGGAGTTGGGAGCCAGAGCTGAAAAGACAAGAGGCCAGTCCCTGGCCTGGTTCTCACCAGAGATGGGAGAGCAGGAAGGAAAGGACAGAGGCGTGGCACTGGTGGCCCCAAGATGGCAGACATTTGGGATCTCCACTGGAAAGGAAAGAAAGTGGGCACACGTGGTTTGTCCAATCAGTCAAGTTCAAAAAATTACTTATCTTTCAAGAGTTCAAGTGTCAGGATAGGACAGCATCAGCCTCTGGGAGGCACTGGCTTTGGTTTCCGTAGCCTTAGCACTAAACCAGAAGAGGCTGGGATACATTAGCCGGGCGGGGAGTTTTAAAGCCGAGCTGCACATAGTTCCCTTCTAGCACTGATTGGCAGAGGGCAGCTGCTTGGGTTGGAAAGAAAACTGTTTTCCAAAAGAGAACTGAAATCTCCCTCCTGAGCGAGTGTGCCTGGCCTGGCAGAAGTTCAGGTCTCCACATATGGACCCTAGAAATGAGACAGAAAGCTTCAGGGCCTCGATCCAATGACGGGCGTAGAGGCTCAGGAGGGGACAGAGGAGTGGGGTGAAGCAGGATGAGGCCGGAGATGTCCTGCACCTGCTGGACAACCAGGAGCAGCCCAATGCCCCTCCCCCTCCGCAGCCCCCGCTCCCGTCGGGGCCTTGAACCCGGAAACCACTACCATATTGGTGCAGGCCACATTCCTCAATCCCACTGACCGACTGTGTTTCCCATCCAGAGTCCAGGCACGCTAGCCCGACAAGGCTAATCCATCTCTTCCAGCAACCTTCCTACTGCCTGGGACAAGCGCAGCCTCTTTCCAGAAGGCTGACGGGCTGGTCGTGAACACGCCATCCTCTTTGCGCACCTCCGGTGGGGCCCTTCTCTGTAGAAGGTGGTGAGACGTGCCTGAGGCGGGGCGGGCCCCACACCCACTTGCCCCACCGGACCGCAATCCTTCCGGGGCCCGCCGAGCCCCAACCGCAGCCTCAGCACGAGCCTTACACCTTTGGCATAAGGCTAAGACGACTCAGAACCCTCTTGAGTGCTCTCAGTGCCACTGTGACCTTCTTGGTCACTAAAGCCCAGTCTTGAGCCGAAGACCCTGCTCGTACTTTCCAAGGCTGACCCTCCCCGGTGCCTTTCTCCACCAGGGCTCTCCCCTCATGCCTCTACCAAGAATCTCCAAGCCCAGATTCTCAATCATTGTGCTCAGAGGTTCTCCGGAGAGTGGCGCCCGCCAACCCCCCGCCCCCCCACCGCAAGACTTCAGGGGGGGAAGAGGGCGGGGACGATGTTTCTATTTTTTAATGAACAAATCATATTCATTTAGTGAAGAGAATCCAGGGCACTGATCTTCTGCATACGGCTCCAGAAAACTTTTCTGTGGGTGTACACCTGCATCACCATCGACCTCATCAACATACAGAATATTCCCAGCCTTCCAGGCCTCCTCCCAATCATTACCAGAAGTGACCACTACTTGACTTCCATCAGCACTGATTAGGTTTGCTTATTTCTGAACTCCATGTAGATGGAATCACACAGCATGTTCTCTCTCGCGTCTGGCTTCTTTCACTCCCTTCTTTCACTCATGTCCCTGAGACATTTATTAACTTTGCTGCTGGCACTAAGGACCACAGAATTTGGCGATTCCTAGTCTATAACACAGTGTGGGCTTTCAAACCATCTTCCAAGGAGACCAAGGGGTCCTGCCAAGCAGGGGGGTGGGCCGGAGGCGGGGGAGGGTGAGCCCCCTGTGGTTCATCTGGTGAAGCTCTTTATCTGTGTTACACAGGGGGTTTCCATTAAGCTTTCTTTGGTCTCAAGGGTCCTAAGGCAAAACAACAACAACAACAACACAGTTACACAAAGTACTCAGAAACTCTCCAAATATGTGCCGTGTCTTTGCCCCTCCCCCCAGTCAAAAAAACTGAGAAGGAAGAAGGAAGTTAGATAGAAAACACAATGGCCAGCACACTTGGGGACATCCGGGTGCTTCTGGGAGAAAACAAGCTGACTGTCACTCAGGAATCCTTGTTCCTATCATAAGACCAGAAGACCTTGCTGTCCCCACCATCCTCCAACAGCCAAGAGTCATGTCCAGGAGATCCATGACCGAAGCCGTTGACCCGCCCCACCCCGACCCCCTTCTCCGGGCCATGGGGGGTGCTTTTCCGAAGAACCATGTCTGAACACCAACAGGTATTCATGTTGCTGGGAAGGGTTAAGATCGTTGAGGCCAACACGGGATGTTTCCTCATCAAGGAGTGGGCGGCAGTATCCCACAGGTCAACGTGGCTCCTGTCAATTTCTCTTTCCCCCAAGGGTTTGAGGTCTTTGCATGAGCTAGATGTTGGCTCCTCCCGCCATATGCAGGCACAGGGGAGATGTGTGGGAACGATTCAATTAAGAGCAAAGGGACTGCAGGCTTGAGGGGTAAAAAGAACAAACCAAGACTTGCTGGTGAGTCCCCTGGCTCCGAGCCCCACCTCTAGGGGAGAGGGGAGGTGGGGAAGGGGAGGCAGGCAAGGCTGCTCTGCCTCTGATTCTATCCCAGACCCTGGCGGAGACAGACACACATTTTTGACAAACACTCTTCCCCTAATTGTGAAGCCCCAGTGGATTGCAAGGGAAATTTAATCCATATGTCTCTGATTCATTTCTACTTAACTCATCAACATGCTGTTTTGTAAGAGCCATTTCGTGTCCAAGTACCTTTTTTTTTTTAAGCTCTTAAAACCCTGGGTTTTTTCTTCGAAACAGGAAATCATACTGTGCCAAGAGAACAGGAACTTGAACCCTCAGAGGTTCAAACTGGGTTCAAAGCTCCTGCTTCCCCAGAGACCCACACCAGATAGAAGGGTGACCTGCTGCCTCTTTGCCCCTGCACCATGCTGGGGGGGGGGGGCAGGGATCCTCAAAGTAGTCAAATCAAACCAGGAGAAACCTGGAGAAAGCCGCAGCACTGGGCTATTTCAGGGTCAAAATGTTCTGTTCACAGCCAGGCCTGTGCTCCTCAGAGCCCACGGAGGCCTGCGGCCTGCAGGAGGGAGCGGAGATGGGCCAGGAGTTCCGTTCTGCTTCATTAGAAGTAGCATCTTGACTCAAAACAGAATCCTTACAAGTAGGTTCCTCTGGATATGATCCGGGCCCCCTGGTCAGAGCTCCACTGTGGGCTTTGGCAAGGTCTCTGGAACGGCAGTGAACTTGCAAGGTCCAAACCAGATGGATGGAAGAATGACATGCCGTCCGGCCTCCCCTTCCTGCTCTCCGGTTCCCTCACCTTGCCAGCAGACACACAAACACTGCCCTGCCCTCCGGACCCGCCGACCTGGAGGTCATCAGGGCGACAGCGGAAGGGTGGGTTGATTTCCTTCCATCTCAGCAATGGCTACCAATACAGGCAGAGATTCTGCAAAAAGAAAAATGGGCTGGGGCCCGCATAAGTTCTGGGCAGGCCTGGTCTGGACCAACAAGAGGGCTGTCGAGTCAACAGCAGCCACTTGCCCCAGTGTGGGCGGGGGTTTGCACACAGCGCAGTTTGGATAACCTACATTTCAGGGGCTGACCATCCTTGACTGCTCCCCTAGAGCAAAAAGAGAGTTTAGCATGAATTCTTATGTCAAGGAATTCACAGGGTCACATAGAGAACCAGATAGTCAATGTCAAATAAGGCACCGGGGCAGCAAAGAATCTGTGAACAGATAAAAAGCCCCAGTCCTGTCCTCCTCTTACACGGAGAAACTGGCTTACAGCAAAACAGCCCCAGGACAAAGGCCTCTCAGAGGCTGGGGGCTCACAGCCCACAGCCAGGAAAGCTGATTACCGTAGGGCTGTTTGGATTGTTAATATCCATCCCCCTCCCTGCCCCATAGACTCTGGGTTTGGCTGGGTGACTTGGTTTGGGCAACAAAATGTAGGGAGAGTGATAGTGACAGTTCCAAGTCAAGGCTTTAAGAGGCACGTGTGTTTGTTCCTCCCCTCGTGCCTGCCACCTGCCATCGGCTTGGCTACCCCTGCGGGGGCCCCCAACACAGAAATGTGCTCACCCTACCCCACAACCTGGAGCAAAACTTCAGCCGAGCCCAGACAGCATAAGCCCAACCCCAGCCCGACCCACGGGCCTGTGGCCAAGAAACACATGCTCGTTGGAAGCCACTGAGACGGGAGGCGTTTGTTACCCAGCACAGAGCTGCCTGAGACACGGGATTCAAGTCTGGAATAACCAAACTGGGAAGAAGTGGTTGGGTCAGCTGTGCTTTCCAGGCAAGATGGGCTCTGGCTCCATCTTACTCCGTAAAACTGATCCCCATGGCAGTTCGAATCTCTGCCATGGTTCCTTTAGGATGTCATTCCACGAGCAGCTACTGAATCCAAGGCGTGTGGCCATTAGGGAAACAGATCCATCAGGACAGAACGGTGGCCCTTAAGGAGCCCATATGTCAGGACAGACGCACAAGTCAAAATGCTGCCATCTCAGGGGTGCACCGACCTACGGGGGGAGCAGAGTGCCGGGGTGACACAAAGGGCGGTTAGGGAGGACCTCGTGGGGATGGGTGATGTCAGAGGCGTGACTCGTGACAGATAAGCACCAAGACTGCTCTCCGCCGAGGGTCCTGCCAACCAAGCATCCTTTCCCACACCTTGGGTGCCCTCGCCAGGTTCACGGAGACAGACACAGCCACGATGACTCCCCTTATTTGTTCACATGTTCGAACCCTTTCCTTGAGCACCTACAATGTGCCTGCCCTGCACTGTCCAGTTCACGGGGGAGATGGAAAACCGGCTGCTCTAAGCTGAGATGCGCCGTCATCGTGAAGACACAATGGATTTCAAAGACAGAGCACCAACTCATAAATGTCTAAATCACCTCGTAAATCTTGAAAATTGGAAACATGTTGAAATGATACTGTGTTCGATGTATGGGGTTAAATAAAATACATCAGTGGAATTCATTTCACCTGTGTCCGCTATTTTTTTTTTTTAATATGGCTACTAGGAAGCTTAAAGTACATATGAGGCTCTCGTTGTATTTCACATAGACAGGACCATGCTAGACTCTAGGCCCAAATCTGGCCACACGTGAGACTGCCCTCTGGATCTTTACATATTCAAAAGCCGAGGCTGCCCCCCACACCAATGAAATCGGAATCCCAGCGTGGCACCAGACATCGTATTTTGTGAAGCTCCACAAGCAATTCCAAGTTGCAGACAAGTCCAGGAACCACCGCTCTAGTGAAAGGCAAAGGCACAGCCACCTTTCCCTAGGGGTGGAGGAGACACACGTGGTCACCGTTGGTCTGTCACCATCCGTGGTGACAAGTACAAATGTGCTGGGTCCCCCTCCCAACATACACACCCAATGTATTTTAGTGAGAAATGGGGAGACACACCCCTCTTCTGCCCCAGGGCCCATGTGGGCAGTTTTCTTCTGCTCAGGAGTGTTCTATGGGCTGCTCTCTGCCGGCCTCGGCCACCAAGGCAGTATTTTTTCAGGGAGCCAAGCCTAAGCCAAGCACTATGGCCTCCTGCCCAGTACCTGAGCAGACTCAGGTCACAGAGGCATTTCCAGCAGTGAAACACACACCCAGCTTACAGTTCATCTGAATATTAACTGAGTGAGATGTAGATAGTGGAACAATTAACAGGACACAGGGAATGCCCCAGAGGCGCAGAGTGCACCCCAGGGAGTCCTGAAATGCCTTTGGTTTGCACGTGGAAGCAAGAAATGCTCCTGCCTAGCTAAGAAGTGGGAGGTGGTTAGGGCCCCCTGGAGACTCCCTCCACCTGCCTGAGGTCCTGCTTTTCTCCAGTAGCCCTAGGAGAGTGCAGGGGTGGGGGCAGGGAGGGCTGCTCTAGGGCTCTCACCTTCCCTGAATTTTGCCAAGCCCGTCCTCCTGCTAGAGGCAGCTTCCCTAGAAATCAGTTCCTGCTGTTCCTCCTGGTGGTTGGCCTCAGGAAGCCAGAGAACAGTGGCAGTGGGCTGTAGTCATGGATGAGCAGTGGGCTACGAGGACACTTGACTCCTGAGAGCCCTGGGATGGGGCAAAGGGAACCATATGGGGTGACACCGCAGACAGCTGGGGACTCCTCACGAGACCCCCCAACATCAGTGCACTCTCTCAAATAATTAAAAATAAAAAATCTTAAAAAATAAGAAAAGGGTGGGGGAGGCACCTGGGTGGCTCACTCAGCAAAGTGTCTGCCTTTGGCTCAGGTCACGATCCCAGGGCCCTGGAATGAAGCCCTGCATCAGGCTCCTCGCTCCGCAGGGAGTCTGCTTCTCCCTCTCCTTCTGCCCCTCCTCCCCCAGCTCATGCTCTCCCCCCGCCACCTTTCTAAAATTAATTAATTAATTAATAAAAATCTTTAAAAGATCAGTGCTGAGCTGTGAGACTTTGGAAAAGTCATGAAACTTTCGATCTTCAGTTTCCCCAGCTGCAAAAGGTGCACATTAAAGCAACCTGCCTTTATAGCGAGGTTGTCATGAGGAAAGCCAGCCAGATGCTTAGCCCACAGGCTGGCTTGGAAATACCAGTGCCTATGTTTTATCTAGTAGTAATATTAATAATTAGCATTATCAGAGCAATAATTATGGCAATAAGATGAGGCCGTAACTTAAGAGGCGTGACAGGTTTCTGTTCATCCTATCGGGCTCCTGCCATCTGCCATAAGAGCAGAGGCTCTGGGATGCCTGGGGGTCTCAGCTGGTGAAGCATGTGCCTTCGGCTCCAATCATGACCTTGGGGTTCTGAGATCGAGTCCTGCATCGGGCTCCCTGCTCAGCGGGAAGTCTGCTTCTCCCTCCCTCTGCCCCTCCCCCTGCTCATGCACACACTCTCTCCCCCTCTCTCAAATGAATAAATTAAAAAAAAAAAAAAAAAGAACAGCATGCTCTGTCCCTTCAGCCCAGGCTACAGAATGAGAAATGGCTCCAGGTAATACTGATAATATAGGATTCATAGTAATAATGTTAACAGTAACAGCCTATAGAAATAGCAACATAATACACACAATGTTACTATAACCTAATATGATACAGATACTGGCATACATAACAGATTACCACAACAGCATAAACACTGTAACAAAGTAGACGTAACATGGTAGTAATAGTGGTGGTAATGACTGTGAAAGCTAATGGCAGCAGTGAAGCCCTCAGCCCGAGCATGGGCAAGTAGTTATCATTCAAGGAACTAAGGCGCATGGTTGCTATCTTGGGAGGCCCTGTCGCACAGTATGGTTTAGAATATAAGGGTTAGCTCCTGGATCTTTACCCAAAGAAAATGCAAACACTAATTTGAAAAAATACATGCACCCCTTTGTTCACTGCAGAATTGCCTACAATCGCCAAATTACGGAAGCAGCCTAAGGGTCCACTGATAGATGAATGGGTACAGAAGCTGTGATATAATATATATACACACATATATAGGAAAACCCACTATATATATGGACTATCACTCAGCCAAAGAAAGGGATGAAATCTTGCCATCCGCCACACAGGCGTAGAGCTAGAGAATGTGATGCCAAGTGAAATAAGTCCGAGAAAGACAAATGCCCTATCCTCTCCACTCACACGTGGAATTTAAGAAACAGAACAAAAGGAGAGAGAAAACAAGAGATTAACCAAAAAACAGATTCTTAATGCTATTACAGAGTTCAAACCGGTAGTTACCAGAGGGGAGATGGGTTGGGGGATGAGGGAACTAGGGGAAAGGATGAAGAGTACATTTCCTGTAAAGAGCCCTGAATGACGAGTAGAATTGTGGAGTCACTACATTGTACACCTGAAACTAAGACAACACTGTGTGTTAATTATACTGGAACTTGAAAAGTAAATACATAGGAAACTTTTTTTAAAAAGAATGTGGGTGTCAGGGCTCAATCCTGGCTTTCCTACCTTCTAGCTCTCGCCTAGACCGCTCCCTCCCTAGACCGCTCCCTCCCTCCAGGCCCTGTCCTCCTTACTGTTCTTCGAACATGCCAGATGTCCTCCCACCTCCGGGCCTTTGCACTGGCAGCTCCCTCTGTCCGGGATATCCTCCCCAGATATCTGCATGGCTCACCACCTAGTGTGGCCTCAGGTAGGCTGCTTAACTCCTCTGATCTTCAGTGTCCCCATGTATTAATGCAGCTACATTTATTACTGCCTCTCAGAGTTACTCTGAGTGTCCAGTGTGAATATTCATGTTCGATGCTGAGCACAGTTCCCTGCACAGAGCTGATTAAAGAAGGCTGGCTAGTTTCCTCTCCTCGGCCATCACCCTCATCAAAGACACTAAAACTGAGGCCACTCGGCCCTGCCTGTGAGCTGCGTGACTACCGAGCTCTCCTCAGTGTGGCAAGTTGTAAAGAAGATGGGTCTGGAAATCAACATGCCTCATTCAACACAGCCCACTCTCCCACCTCCTAGCTGGAGGTCTGTTACACAATGGAGGTCGGTTACACAATCTTTCTGAACCCACCTCTGTTATCTAAAAAATAATTTAATAACCAAGAGCCTTAAAAATGTATATTATTTAACCCGGCCACTCATTTTCTAGAAATTTAGCCCAGGGAGATAATCAGAGATGGACACGGAGACTTATGTACACAGACGTCCATCAGCACATTTTAAAAATAGTGAAGAGATGGGAATAACAGAGTGTCCGACATAGAAGATTAATCATATTATGGTACATCCAAATGAGGTAATCCTGTTCATCCACTAAAAAACATGTTGTCAGAGACTATTTAAAGACACGAGGGAGACGTTCATGACATTAAGAAAAAAAAAAGTGGTTTACAAAACTACCCATGTCATTGTTAGCCTTAGGGCACCTTGGGTGAATTTGAGGAAGATTCTTCCCCTGTGATGGAGGCTACTTCTTGACCGCATCGCCATCCTCCACTCCCTGCCCTTGAGCAGGACGCAACCTGCACTACCAGACATGGCAACCCTTCCTGCCATCACCCATTATGTCCCACTCGGAGGTCCCTCCTAAAAGATCAGCTCATGCCCCTCCCCTGCTTTATATACTTCACAGCCTCCCTGCTTACTCAGAAAGGCCACCAGAGTCTCCACCATATTTAGAAGGCCTTGTGTGGCCTGGTCCCACATACTCTCACTAACTTCAACTTCTACTAGCCCTCGCACTCCCCCGCTCCCTCCCTCCAGGCCCTGTCCTCCTTACTGTTCTTCGAACATGCCAGATGTCCTCCCACCTCCGGGCCTTTGCACCGGCAGCTCCCTCTGTCCGGGATATCCTCCCCAGATATCTGCATGGCTCACCACCTCATCTCTGTCAGATTTATCCCCATGTAGACCACCACTCGTCAGGCCTCAGCCAAGCTTGCTGGATCCGCTCCAGGGCCTCTGCTCTTGTGTGTTCTCCAGGAACACTCCTTCCCCAGGGTCTGGGAGGCCCATTCCCTCCCTGCTCAGCTGGCCCTCGTTCTAGAGACATCCCTATCCAGCAGAGCCCCAGCCCCTCCACCTGGCCTCATCTTCTCCACCTTCTTCTCCAGCGTAGCATGTATGGGCACCTGACACATGAGACATGGATTTTTGGTGCACTGTCTGTCCCTCCTGTCCCCACTGGAGTAGAAGCTTCTCGAGAGCAGAGGCTCTACTTCCTGCTGAACTCCAATTGTAAACTAGTACTTGGTGCGACGTGGATGCCCAACAATGAAACCATAAGGGCGGAATGGAGGGAGGAACCACCCCCCAGGCCACACAGATGAGCATCCTTCTGCCCACATCTCCATAAAGAAAGGGATAAGAGTGAGGGCTGCTGAGAATCTCCATCATAAAATCACTCGCAAGCCCCAGGAGGAAATCCGTAGTGCAACTCTACTCTAGCCACCATCCTTTCTTCTTTAGAAATGAAAGGACAGAGGATTTTTCTCCAGTCGTTCTTGGCAAGCTAACCCTAAACAAACCATTCACAACTGGCTGGTGACTTTCAGGATCCAGCTTGACATTGTTTGCCTCTACCTTCTCCTCCTCGCACAAGCCTCCTCAGTGTCCCAGTGCCTCCTGACCTGCCCCGCCCCCCCCTCCCGCCACACACACTACACCAAGTCCCACTGCATCCTCTGCCCAGGAACCAGACCGTGGCAAAGCCAGGAGGCAAATGCCAGCTGACAGCTGGTTCCTCAAGGCCACTGCTGCCACTCTCTTCCCCTCTGTTGGCCAGACCACAGCCTCCAGCCCCAAGCCCTGCAGACAGGCATGGCTTCGGTGACAACTAAGGTACCTTCCTGCCCTGCCCCGGCAGCCTGGGAGCCTGGTGCATGCTGCTAGTGCTTAAGGCATATGACCAAAACTCTCACCTTAAAAAAAAAAAAAAAAAAAAATCAGCCAACACCCATCACAGAACAGCTGCTGATTTCCAAATTTAGTCCCCCATGCCTCCTCTGTGATCTGTGACCCACAGAAAAGACAGGGGCCTGATTTCTATTATGACGTTCGCCGCGGCTCTAAATGGGGAACCGCGTTAAATTGGGAACAGGTTTTATTACCTGCAGCTTAGCCCGGTCAAAGCCAGGGGGGCTCGACTTCTCATTAAACAGGTGCTTAAAAAGGGACTTTGGAAGAGACCAGCATACCTGCTGGGAATTAGGGCAGATTCATGGTATCTTAGGTTTGGGGAAGGAATTAGAAGGAACAGCAAATGGACATCACTTCACGTGCCCAATGCAATCAAGTGTTAGTGGCTAACTAAGGCGCTGTGTTGGGAAGGCTTCTGTGCCTGAGTCCACGCCGACCAGTGCTGGCATCAATTAGTAATGTCTGCCACGAGCACGAGGGTGGGGAGGTCGCACGTCTGACTCAGAAGTGTGGCTAGAAGGAAGGGGAAGTGTTCCTTGGTAATGGCTCTTGGCCTCTTTTTATCTTCATGATTCACCTGCCGCACAAGCATCCCCCAGGTTAGGAGCAACTCCCGGTGTGGCTAAAACCCCACCCCTTTCTGTCCTACTCCAGACAATATATCAGAAAGCAAGTTAGCAAAAGAACCATGAATCTGCCCTAATTTACAGGAAAAAAGTAAACCTTCTGCAGAAGTCGGCATTTTCATATTGCTAGCAAATTACACACACCCTTGGGGCGCCTGGGCGGCTCAGGGGGTTAAGCCTCTGTCTTCGGCTCAGGTCATGATCTCAGGGTCCTGGGATTGAGTCCCGCATCGGGCTCTCTGCTCAGCGGGGAGCCTGCTTCCCCCTCTCTCTCTGCCTGCCTCTCTGCCTACTTGTAATCTCTCTCTGTCAAATAAATAAATAAAATCTTTAAAAAAAAATTACACATACCCTGTGTCACACTGGATCATACATCGCAATGTGGTAAATAGGAACCACGACTCTCAGACACCCTCCGGCCTCGCACTAGAGGCAGTCTCCCAAGCACCTGGGGAGCACTCTGCCAGCAGCCCAGCCCCAGCCCCAAGCTCCCCAATAGCCAGACAACCTCCCCCAGGCACAGGGGGCTGGCAGGTCAGAGAAACATGACCGCCACAGACACTTGGAGGGCTGGGCCACAGCACTGGTCACTGAAGCCCCTTAGCTTGAATCACCATGGAGGCTCCCATTCCAGGGCTTCAAAAGCCAGAGCCTGGCTGTCCTGTATCCAACCAGCCTTCTTTGACCCCCAACCCTGGAAGATTAGCGCAATGGCCTCACCTGTGGCAGGTCCGAGCCATAAGCAGGACCAGGGCTTGGGGTTCAATCTCCAGTGGGGAGAGATTTGCTTTCCCATCCCTGGGGTATTCATGTTGCCAAGGCACTGGAGCCATCTTCTTGGCTATCCTCGGGCTCTGAGACCCATCAACACTGTATTATGAGCTCAGCTCGCAATTACCAATCAGCCACAAGCTCCCAAATTGGTCAGAGTCATCCCAGAAAGGTAGAGGCTGGCATTACCCACCCAGTCAACACGCGTCTTCGGCCTCCTACATCTACCGCTCTCTCGGCTTCTCTTTCCACCATGACAGTGCAGCTCTAGAGGGCGCGGGCCACTTCTGAGAGGTGGCTGAGAAGTACAGAGCCCTGAGCATCTCCTGAAGATGAAAACCAGCGTTGGCAGCCACAGCTTCTTTCAAGACATAAGGAAGTCACCCCAAGATGAGGGGGGTCAAACCCTGGTTGCCAGGCAATTTGCCATAATCCTGAAGAAGAACCTGAACCAGGTCCCTGTGGGTCTGCACCCTGGGTTCTGCCCGCACAGATCCCAGGCCTGGGACTTCCTGGGGAACCACTTCCCGGATGAGGAGGTGAAACTCATCAAGAAAATTAAGAGCAGACCACCTGACTCCCCCTCTGGAGGCCGGCTTGCCCCTAGGAGGGGCTTTGAAAGGCTCTGCCTCTGGCACCAATAGGAACCTCTAGAGCCCAGCAGCCTTTGAGGGGCCCCACTGGCATCCCCCTGCTGTCGGGGCCTGTACCTGAGCCTCTCCCTGTAGCTGCTAGGCAGCTTTTTAAGCCCCCCAGGGCCCTTGCCCAAGCCGTGGACCACATGGTAACAATAAAGCTTTCTGCACATGCACGTGTGTATACACAGGCCACGTGGAAACAATAAAGCTTTCTGCACATGCGCGTCTGTGCGTGCACGGGAAGTGTGGAAACAATAAAGCTTTCTGCACATGCGCGGGTGTGCGCACGGGCCACGTAGAAACAATAAAGCTTTCTGAGCGTGAAATGGAAACAGTAAGGCTTCCCATACAAGCGCGCATACACACACGTTTACACGTGACTTCATTTAGACCCCACCCTGGTAATCCAGGATAACCTCCCCATCTCGAAACCCTTAATTTAATCACAACTACAAAGACCCTTTCTCCTTATAAGGTACTACTCACAGGTTCCAAGCATAGAGATCTGATATTTTTGGGGAGGAAGGCGGGGGGCGGCGGGGGGAGCAGCGGCATTATTCTGCCTACCACAGAAGGTAAAACCAAGTGTCACTTTCCTTCAGTGTAAACATAAAATTATTTTCCCTTGATAAGAAACCTCAGGCAGATGGGAAAGCATTTTTTGGCAAGGAGGAGCCTCGATTTGGATCACAAAGTCAAGCATCTATTCTTCTCCTTTAAAAAGCCAGTTCTGGAGAGAACTGAAACAAAGGAGGAAAGATATCCTTGTATCACCAGCAAATGGGCAGCATTTGGGGCAGCAATGGGGGCACAGGGATGAGAAGGGACCGGAAGGGGCCAAAGACCCTCAGCTCAGGATTTTCACAGACTCTCTGCAACGGAAAGTCGTGTTTGTTTCCAACGACAGCGCATTTGTCTCAGGTGGTACCAGTGGGCATCATAGCAGCGATCATGCCCTCTGACCCCAGGACACGCACCGTAACCACGACAGGGTGGGCATCACCCCTGCCCCAGGCACTCTGTACCAGAAGGCAGAGTTCTGGTGAATGACTCAGGGAGAACACTTGAACCCTTTCTATGGGCTTCAGCATTTTTTGTTATAAGTTTACAATAATAACACGGGCCCTCTACTTATCGTGTGTCAAGCGCTCTCATTTACTGAATGTCCCAACAGCACAAGGGATATCCTCTCCATTCCTACAGGAAACTGAGGGCAGGGGAGAGCAAATGGCTTGAGCCAGGTCACCCACATAGTACAGCCGGGATTGCGCAGAGCCCTCCGTGATTCTGAACCCCATGACCCCAGGAGGGGACGCATCCCCACACCCCCACGCCCCTCTAAGGACGCAGCGCCTTGAAAACACTTTAGAAAAAGCCGGTGGAGTGCGCTCCTCTTGCGACAGCCTTGGGAGGAAAGGGAGCTGTGGAGAGGTCTTGGAAGAAAGAAGAAATCTTCCAGGAGCTTCCCCAAAGTAGATCCCTCCCAGCCTCCAGAGAAGGTTGGGAGGAAGAATGAGATCATAAGTATAAAATACTCTGCCTTCCGGGAAGAAGGATTACTCGTAGATTGTAAGCACGCCCGCCCCAGCCCCGAGGACTGGGCTGTGCATAGATTCAGAAACCAGGGCCTAGGAGGACCTCTCTGGCCCAGTAACAACAGGTAACTGGCTGAGCAAAGCTCCAGTGCCCTGCAGATGTGAGTGCATCTTCCTCCCTAAGTAGATGGTTGACTCCCAGGGAATAACTTGGACAGTGGGAGGAATAGGGCTCAGTGTTTTCTATCATTCTGAATTAATATTATTGCTTAGATTAAATCTGTCCAAACCCATCACAACAGAATGAAACTGACTGGCCAAACGCTGATTACAGAATTATTAGTAGAAATTTATCAGCTAAAAGAGGATTTAAGGCTCCTAGATCTTGTTTAGATAAACAATAGCTTCCCAACACCCATTACCTGGAGTTGTGGGTAAATCCAACCTGATGGCGCACCCAGGGCCCGTATTAGGGGTACCTGCCACCAAGACCCCAGACTCTCTTTTAGTTCCATTGACATCAGAACATCTCAAGAACAAAAAATGGAAGCATTCATTCTCTAGAGTTGACCGTCTTCATACCAATGGTCACGTTCTAGAACTTACTACTAATCCCCTCAGAATGTGCTCTGGCTGGGAAGCCATATAAGGAAATAGCTGCTTTTCTGCTATTTGCGGGAATGTTTCAACAAAAGTGAGCATTATTCTCCCCGGCCTTCTTACTGAAATGGGACTGAGAGCTGATCCTACAAACCCGTCCTTTTCCAAACCCTTGCACTCTCCTATCCAACTAATTGCAGATCAACATCAAATCTCCAACGACAAACTTCAAAAAGCACAATGAATCATAAATCCCTTGCAACCCAAATGAATGGGAGCCTAGCCCTCTGCAGGGTTGAAAGGTTGGAGGAGGAGTAAAGCTGAGGTGTAAAGATTTAGCTCTGGCATTCTGGTGCCCTTGAGGATGAGGCAGGAGAAAACATTAAGGTTCGGATACTCCAATTTCTTCAAATTCTACTCCAAGAGTGTCTATCCTGGAACCACCAATTCCCCTTCCGTGTCCCCCCTCCCCTTACTTTTTATTGTGAAATGACTATAGACCCACAGGAAGTTGCAAAAATAGTACAGAAAGAGCCCACATAGCCAATCACCTACCTTCCCCCAATGGTGACATCTCATATAACCATCGTGCCTGATCAAAAGCAAAAAATGGATCAGCACCCTTTTACTCAGATTTCACCAGAAAGCCCAGTCCCTTTCTGCAAGTGGACATCTGTCCAATTTTTAGCTGACCAGCATTCATTCCCTAATAGCAACTTGATTTCCTGTAGGGGAAATCATCTTTCTTTTATCATGTGTCGTATAATTAGAAGGATAATTTTAGGTGCTGATCCTCCAAAAGGAAGCCAGAGTGACCTCTCTCCCACTCCAGTTCGGAAACAAACAAGGGGACTGAGGGCACCTTAACCACTCAGTTTCACCACAAGATGTTAGCGACGCAGCCGGCTTGCTACATCGTAGAACAAAATCATATTCCCTCCCATTTTGCAAACCGGCACTCTCCTCCCCAGTCCTATGACATTCTGAGTAACCTCCGCATCCTTCTGTCAATTCGCTTTTGCCTGGGGGCAAGAATCAGTTTCTGTTGCTTGTACACACGAACGCAGAGTGGATCACCCATGACTACTATCAACTAAGAATGACCGGAGCTGGGATCAGGCCCATTAAAGAGGAACCTGGGGCACCTGGGTGGCTGGGTTGGTTGATCGTCTGACTCTGGATCTCAGCTCTGGTTTTGATCTCGGGGTCCTAAGTTCAAGCCCCATGTTGGGCTCCACAATAGGCATGGAGCCTACTGGGGGAAAAAAAAAAAAATCCCATTATACCTTAACATAGACCAAGGCAGATGCGGCTGCTAAGGTGCGACCCCACATCCCAGACCCACCTGAGTTCACCGACAGCTCTGGCCGAAAGTCTCAGCACCTTGACCACAACCCCCTCAAGAGCCTGCATTTAATTATCTGCCTGAGGGTTTCCTCCAGCACCACAGAAGCGTGCTTGGGCCTGAGCAGGGACACTTGTAATCTGGGGGAGCGTGAGCACCCCCGGGGATAAGCACAACAAGTGAATGGAAGGTAGGGGGTCCATGAGTCGTCCCTGGGTCCCCACGGGGAGCAATTCTGAGGCACAACCCTCTCAGTTTCTCAGGCCGTCCCAAGCAGGGTGACAAGCCAGACATCCACAGCAGAAATCACTCAGTGTCACACCCGTCTTCCCACGACTCACCTTCCCCTCACACTTTCCCACTTGCTCCCACAGGCTTCCTGGAATCTCCTCCCAGATAAACTACCTGCCCATCAATCCTTGCCTCAGGGTTGGCTTTGGGTCAACCTGAACTTGAGACTGAAGCACAGAACAGACTCTCCGAGCCCACCTAAAAGAAAGAAGAGAGAGTTTGCTGGAGCTCTGTGGCTTGTTTCAGGGAAGGCGGCGTGGCCATCAAGGACTTGTGGCTCGTGCTACAGGTGGAAATGGTAATATCTCACATATATTGGGTTAAGTAAAATCGAGTATTAATATTACTCTCACCTGTTTCATTTTATGTTGATGAATGGGTCTACTAGAAAATTTAACGCTACATGCGTGGCTCAGATATATTTCTATCAAACGGTGTTGGCAGAAGGAATATGTCAGGTAGCAGTCAGGATATTATAGCTACCATCACCGATGCTGTTAGCATGAGAAAATGAATGGACCAGACTACTGTGGAGAGTGCCACAGTTATTTATACATCTATCTGTGGAACTCCTAGAGTAACGGTAACTCATGGATAAAAATGTGTTTACCCAGTGCAAAAAGTGGGAAGAGTTACTTTTGTACGCTGACCATGGCTTTGTTAATTGGTCAAACTCTTCTGTCAAGAACCATATTCATTCTCCCCATCAATACAGGGGACTAATTGCATCACCAGGAATCTCAACTATGGGATTAACCTTAATTCAGGAAAATGATATGTGCAAAGATGTTTGCCTCATTGGTATTTATCACTTATTTAAAATCCAGGCGACCCATAAAAAGGGAAAGTGATTGAACGTAAAAAGACAGATTGACTTGGATTGAAAAGCTTGTAATCTTCAAAAATGATGGTTCTAGTGATTACGTAATGATACAGAGACCGTTTAATATGCTGTCACACCACACGAAAGCAAAGACATAAAATCGTACAATAAATACGTGAAAAGGACAGGCAGGAAATATGCCAAGATTGTGTAGACAATGGTTATTTGGGGGTTGCGAGGGCAATTTAATGTTTTTCTCTCTTTCCTGAGTTAGCGTGATGGGCATCTGCTATTTTGTTAACAAAGAAAACAACCTTCTTTCACACGTGAGCAGTTGCAAGTGTGTGCTTGTTGGGCAAAGACTGTATCGTCCTACAGTAACCCTCCATTTTGTTACATTTCTGTTACAAAACCTATCTTTTCCTCTGACAGGAAGGAGCGAAGGTATATCTAGTCCAAACTACTTCTAAAACAGGGAAGCCAAGAGGAGAAGCCCATTGTCTGTGGGGCCGGCGTACTATGAGCAGGAACAGCAAGTGACACCTGCCCACGGCAGTGAGGTCTCTTCCCAAATGACCAAAAAAAAAAAAAAAACACAAAAAACAAAAACAAAAAACCAGGTGGGTGGCCAAGGAAGCTGGAGGCGGGATGAGTGGACCTCAGAAAAGCTACTAATGTCGCCTCTGCAAAATCTTCCCTGAAAAATTAATCCAAATGGGCTGGACCGCACATACCCTGAGCCCCAACATTCACAGGGCTCTAAGCTCTATTTATAGGGGCTTATCTGCGATGCCATGTGCGGCGCTGCAGCGAGCCCGGCACGTGAGCCGTGAAGGCTCTCGGATGAGGACAGCACAGACCCGGGCAGCATGGAAACACTCCCTGGGAGGCGGAAAACGACAGAACTCATGATAAAATGCCATGACTTTTCTCGGGCGGGCCCCCCTCCCCATAGCAGGCAGACTATGGAGAGGTTGGAGAGAGGCCTACAGAACGTGTTACCATCTTTATTAACAATCTGGAAAAAGATGGAAGCAGGACATTAATTCACAAGGAACGAGTCCACAAGGGCCAGAGGACGAGACGAGTGCCAGCGAAGGATGGTGAGGGGCAGAGAAGGCACAGGAGGAGAATGGGTGACAGCCCTGGGTCAGGGCACAGCAAAGGAGACGTTCCCCCGCGGGCACAAAACCTGGGTGGGGAAGGGGGCCAAAACTCAGTGATCAAGAGAAGTAATATTGCCAAGTAAGAGTGTAAAGAAAATCAACATTAATGCAAAAACCTATTGATTGTTTTTAACCTTGATTAGTGGGGGTTTCTGGCACCTTCTTATGTGTTGTGTCCAAGGTCGCGCTCCCTTCCTTGTAATCCCGGAAGACACTCAGGAAAGGGAGGGGGGTGGCCTGAATGACAAGGTCTGCCCACAAAGGCCCGCTGGAGAGCACGGGGGTGCTGAGCGGCGCAGGGCCTGGCAATCGCAGAAGGGGGGCTGAAGACCCCGCTGCGAGCGGCTCTGGAGAGGTGGCCAGCGCAAGCCTGGTGGGCAGCTCGTTCGCAGACAGATAGCAGCAACTTGGAGGCAGCTCACAGAACCAGGGGAAGTGGTCCAGATATGGTGCCTGACTGGATTTGGAAGTGCCAGGGGAAACAGGAGTCCGCTGAGGAACAGCCAACTTGATGATCTGGAGGGGAGCAAGGGAGGGAGAAGAAAGAAGATGCCTCGGCGGGAGACCCTGCGGAAAGCTGCCAAAGGCTGTACCAGCAGGATGGCGGATGCAGGGAAAGACCACGATGGCGTAGGTTTTTAAGAGGAACAGGAATGCCAATGCTGGGCCCTTCAATTCTCCGATTTTTCCCATCCCTCAGTTGCCCAAGTATTCCCTAAAACTCCTAAAGATTCATGAGACAAGGAGGCCAGATGTTAAGCTCCTAGAGAAGCAAAATGTTACAGGGAGAGGAACACAGTGTCCAGAGTCAAGAGACCAGGTTCTAGCTTGGCTCGGCCCCAACCAACACTGTTCTCCGAGAAGTCACTGGATCTCTCCCCAGTCTCCAACTCTGTATCAAAAACAGGGGGAAAGGCCTTAAAACCACTTGCCCCTTATTCTATTACCACATTCATCTAATAGTTACTAAGCGTTCATGTAAGCAGGGAACAGACACGGAACCGGAAATTGGCTGCAGTGAGACGACCCAACAGAAAGCATGGAAGCCAGCCCCACAAGCTCCCACTGAAAGGCTGCAGGGTTTAGAGAGGGGAATACACAGTTGGCCAGAATGATCTGGAGCTTCTCCGGTCTGAGGACGCTGGGATTGGGAGCTCCCCCAAGGCGGCAGCGGCAGACAAAGCTTAACGGCAGATTGCGTGATCCGCTGGAAATATTCTTCCAGAGAGGAGAGTGAGGTCTCAACATTCTGTCCCTTGAGGCTCATTTCTCACTCCTCTGCGCCCCATCAGCCCCATTCCCAGCCCCGGTGTTGGCCACCTTGCAGTCACCAAGCCGTCTTCAGAATTCACTGAGAAAAGGAGAGGCACGTGGCGAAGACGTGAAATGGGAAGCAGGTTCTGCTCCAAAGAATGATCCGAGGGGTTTGGGTAATGCTGTGAGGTTTTTTTTTACAACCAAATCTTATTACAACCAAGGAGCCAAGAAGGACTCGTCCTCCCGTGTACCCCTGATCTCCCCAGGGTGCCCATCTAGAGAGCTTCATGTGCAAGTAATGTGGCAGAGGGGAACCAAGCCTCAGGGGGTTAATCACTGAGCCAGCAGCCAACCACCCCCATGGACAGCTCCGGTAAACCTGAGATGCCCCACAGAGCATCCCCTCTACCCTTTGTGAACTGGAGTGGGTCTGGGCTACCGTACCTACCGGACAGCCCAAAGTAGGTGGAACAAGAGGGTAGATCAGAGAAGGTCACAAGAAATACATTCCTGACCCGTTAGGCACAGGTACCCCGACCACTAGTAAGACATGGCCCTATGATGAATGTCAAGTCTAGGGCTCTCTCCAATCAGATTACGAACTCCTCCTGCCTTGGGATGGGCTGGAAAGGGAAAGACAGCTAGGAATCCCCACCAACCAGCGTAAGGACCTGCCCAGGGCCACTGTGTCGGCTTCAGGACACAGTCTCCCCTGGTGTAAGAGAATTATTGACGGTACAGGGACAGGATGCAAACAGAAGCAAGCAGGAGCAGTTTGGGGGGATGTCCCCTGAGTAAGAGGCATTTGGGAAGATGTTTCTAACTCCTCGTGAGCTACTAGGCTAAATTCAGCATCTCTTATTTATACTAATAAACAAAAACACACAACTTTCTATACATAGACTACCTGGGAAGAGCAAAGCAAAAAAGGGGTGGGGTGGGGTTAAGGATTGTTTTAAAGGCTCTCAGAAGAATCTGTCACCCTTCAATACCTCCCCAGGAAGACTTCTGCCAACTGCCACATTTTAAGCAGCAGCTTCTTTTCGGCTGAGAACTACCCCAGCCCAGGCTGAAGGTCACCTTCCAAAATCTCAGAGCCCTGCAAGGCCTGTCTATACTAGCTCGAAGGCCTGGTACACAAAGGGACAGCCACCTTCCAGGCACAGTTGATGGAGGGCTTCTGATGCTTCTGAGCATTCTCTCCCATGGCCTTTGAGTATTAGGCTAAAACCAACAGCTAGCTACCTACCAGTAAGCACCTACTGGGGACAGACTAAAAACGTTATGGACATCAGTGTACTTAATCGTCACGACAACCCTAGGTTATAGATCCTCTAACTCCATCTTATAGGTAAGGAAACACTGAGACTCAGAGAGGCTTAGCAATGTGGTGGCTAGTTTTATGTGTCCACTTGGGAAGACTATAGTATCTATTTATTTAATCAAACCTTAATCTAAGGGGCACCTTGGTGGCTCAGTTGGTTAAGCATCTGCCTTTGGTTCAGGTCAAGATCTCAGGGTCCTGGGATGGAGCTCCCTGTCACTGGGCTCCCTGCTCAGTGGGGAGTCTGCTTCTCCCTCTCCCTCTGCTCTGCACCCCCTCCCGCCCTGCTCATGCCCACAAGCATACTTTCTCTCTCTCACAGAAATAAAAGAAAAAAAATTAAATTAATCTAGGTGTTCCTGGGGAAGTATTTCAGAGACCTTGTTAACATCTACAATCAGTTGACGTTAAGTAAAGTAGATTCTTCGGTAATGTGGGTGGGCCTCGTCCAATCAGTTGAAAGTCTCCAAAACTAAAATAAAACCAAGGTTTCTCAAAGAAGAAACTCTGCTTCCAGACTGTGGCATTAACTCCCGCCCGAGTTTCCAGCCCACCAGCCTGCTCTACAGATTTCAGACTTGCCAGCCCCCACTATCGCACGAGCCAATTCCTTGAAATAAATCTCTTTATAAATACGCACACACATATACACACAAATATATATATATATATATATATATATATATATATATATATATATATCTCCTATCGGTGTGAGGAGGCAGAGAGAGCATGATTTTTCTGATCCGACACAGTGGTGGGAAGATAGGAGAGCTTTAACACTGCCCATGGATTGAAGAGGCAGAAAGGCATTCAATTGTACAAAGATAGAAACCTCTTTCCTTCTTTCCCTCAAAAGCCCGTCTACCCATGCCACTCTTTCACTCTCGAAAAAACCACTGGGAAGGATATCGTAGGGGAAAGTGCCTTTCAAATGACACACATCTTCAGTGGCCAGGCCAGAAGCCTTCCCCACAAGAAGGTGGGGGATACAGGCATATGGAAATCCATCCATAACCTCCCTGTCCCAAAGAGCTCCTGCCCTAACTGGAGACAGTGGGCTCCATCCCCTTTGAGAACCACAGCAAGCATGCTGCTGGGGTTGGAGCAGCACGGCCTGGACTCCATTCCATGGGACACCAATGGACAATTCTAGAAGACAGACATACTTCCTACATACTTGGCTGCTGACATAGGTTTGCTGTGCTACTGAATTTCCTCCCTCCTCCAGCCTTCCTAGCGCAATGGCCCCTCTGCTCCCCCGACTAGCCTAGCCACATCTGCTCTGCCTCCAACCACAGGGCCAATCCCGGGGCAGAGAATGCCACTTTACACAATGTCTTAGCGACAGATGACACAGACTTAAAACTGTGGGCTTCAACACGACAAGATTTGGTGAGTGGTGTAAGGCACATACCCATCTTTATTCAATGCTGCATGACGACGACAATTCTTTGCTCTGTGAGGGAAGGTGTGGTAGCGCTGCATGGATTCCTTCCAGCTCCAACCTGAGTAAGCTGTGGTTTATGCAACAAAGGTGTTCTCGACCTCCTTTTGAAACCCATTCTGCTGTTTCTAATGAAGACGTGCATTTCCTCGGAACAAGGTCTGTCTTCCTCCCGCAGTCAGAGAGCAAGTCTTCATAATGTTTGGTCACTTGTTCCTTCCTTAACACTCTTTTGTGAGCTCGAGGGTTACAGCGGCTGGTTTCCCGCTTTGTCATCAGCGCAAGGTACAGACTGAGGTTCAGAGGTGTGTGCGTGCCCGTGTGAGTGTGTTCACATCCGCGCCTTCACACGCATGATGCTAAAACCGGTAATTACCGAAGAACGGGGTTGCCGCTGACTCTTCCTCAGTGATTTCGAATGTTTTGACATTTTGGTGAGTTGCCCTTGACTGTCTCATGCTGGTGCCGCTAGAGAGCGATCAACACTGAAATTCAGTTGCTTCAACTCTGTGTGTGTGTGTATGTGTGTGTGTGTGTGTGTGTGTGTGTGTGTGTGTGTGTGTGTGTTTGAGCTCACTGCCCTCTCAGAGCCCTATCTCAGCCTATACCCCGGCTTCACCCGGCCATTCACCACTCCCGAGGCCAACTCTGTGCAACGAGCTCAAGGAAAGCGACCGGCTACGTCACCGAGAAGAAACATCCCTAAACAGCTCATGGGCCTTGGCAGGGATGGGGGGGGAGAACACGGGGGACACATCAGCTGCCAAGAGGGGCTTGGGGCCAGAACCAAGGTGTCCACTGTCTGCCCGCATGCCCTTCTCTGCTCCGGGTGCTTTGCCTTGCTTTGTGTCTGCAGGAGGCGGCGACCGCGTAGCCTGCCAGAACCCGGCTACTTCCCACAGGACTTGGTGGCAAGCTGGTGGCGCTCTCCGTGGGTGGACATCTCAACCCTCCCTAACCCCTGCTTGCGCTCACTCTCTTTCTCTCAAATAAATAAATAAATAAAATATTTCTAAAAAAATCGTAAGGAAGAGAAAACAAGCTAACAGCACTGAGAACCGTACGCGCGTGGGTGGACCAGCGTGGTTCAAACACGCCTCGTTCAAGGGTGACCGGCATGTGCCTATGACGAAGGATTCTGCGGTTCAGATCACATATTTCCCTGGCGCCTGTCCTGGCTTCCACACTGGTTTCTGCTCGTGGAGGAGCTGCACCTGCAAGGCCTCTGAAACGCCCCGCAGTGCGAGCTCCATAACTGCTGACCGATGCGTGCCCGTGGCTGCCGCAGACAGAAGAAGGTTAAGTCGCTTCTGCCAAGCCTCTCTGTACCTGATGCTTCCAGAACAAAGCCAAGGTGAGCACTGTGCACCCAGGGAGCTGAGAGGAGCCAAGAAGCACAGGAGGCAGGACCCAGGTCTTTCCGATGCTCTTTGACGTTTTATAAACACGCCCTTGGACCCCTTGCTGTGTAGCCTCGGGGCAAGTGGATTAAATTCTGAATTAACCAAATGAAACGGTATAACATACAAGCAATGGGGAAAGAAGAAAGCAAGGAAGTGAAATAAGCTTTGTAGAGTTGTGGAAAGCTAGAGAGATGGGTCCTGTGAGTGGCACGGAAAGATGCTTAGGGAACACCGCTGAGTGGGGAAGAAAGGTCGAGAACTGTAGGGCCGTCCAAGATCACTTTCACTTAAACACATGTGTCAGATATCAGTGTGGATCTTCACACTCAGGTACAGACTGAAGTTTGGAGATGTGTGTGCGCCCGTGTGAGTGTGTTCACATCTGCGCCTTCACGTGCTCTATGCTAAAACCGGTAATTACCAAAGAATGGGATTGCCACTGACTCTTCCTCAGCAATTTCTAGAGCTTCTAGGACGTTAGTGAGACTCCTTTTATAAAAATAAGTATATAAAATACAAAAACTAAATAAAGGTCCCCAGTTTCCAGACCCTTGGTGGATCCAGTAGAGCCGCTGAGGTGATGGCAGTGGCCCCCCACACACCAGAACTCTCCAAAAGCATTGTAGTCTCCCTGGGGAAAGTCCGGCAGAGACATAAGCAGCTTGGAAAGCCCTCTCTGGCCTCCCCGGCCTAACCATGGCCCATCCCACGTCTGCCAAGAGCAATCGCAGAGACAGGAGCCCGAGTGTCTCCACTTGCAGAGGGACATGTCCCGTTGGGTGGGATGGGCAAACCCTACCGTGTGCAGAAACTTCTACAGGAACTGGTGAAATGAAAATATCACCCAAACCTGAGACCGGAACTCACCAAATTGAGTGCAGGATCAAGACTGAGTCCCAGGTGGCAGTGGGAGAGGCCAGACTGGAAGGGGTCAGAACCGAGGGACCCAACAGATCCACATGGCAGGGAAGGGGCAAACAACAGGGGAGCACCCCAAGAACAGACCAGTGGAGACAGAAGGTGACATCCTAGAGAAGTGGTGGCGGGGGAGGAGGTGTCGGCTCTCGGGGCCCGCTGTCATGGCATCGGGAGAATCCGAGAGCTCTCCGTGGGAAGAGATCCCCACTGGTGGCACCAGCCTCCAGGTGACGGAGAGACTGAGAGATCACACATGGGGATTCCAATCGGAAAAAGTGGCCAGACTCCAGGTCCTGGAAGATACACATCTCTTACATTCTGTACCTGCCAAGGACAAAATTGTGTGCAGCTCGGCATTCCCCAGCCCCCAGTGTCCAGACTTGTGTCTCCCACAGAGAAAAGATCCTCATGGGACTTGCAGCATGTGACATGTCCCGACACATTCTTCTGCCGTTCAGAGAAGCCAAGTAGGAGTGAGAAAGGAAGAGCTGCCATACCTGCCTGCCAGGTCAGCCTTCCCTGAGCGCTTATACCCACAGCACAAAAGAAAGGTCACGGCCCATCTCCCTCAAGCTCTGCCCCCTTGTGACACACCTAGTGATCTCAGAGGAAACACTGATTTGTAGAGTGGATGCTCCTCTCCAGCCTCCCTCTGAGCCACGCTGTCCTCCTACTCTGACCCAATCGACAGAGTCACAGATCAGTCTAACCAGAAGGGACCTTGAAAGCCACTTAATCCAGATCCTATTATGGAGGACAAAGTGATGCTTGTTAAGATGTCCAGAGATAAATCAGATCACACCTGGCCAGAGCTAAAATGCCCAGATTTCTGAACCATTCCAGGACACTCCCCCAAACGGAAATCGCCGGGGTCAGAACATACACGCGGAAGACCCTCGCTGGAAGCTCAAGCCTTGCTAAGCCAAGTGTGGCTGGCAGACCCTTGGGTTTGGCCTCACCCGGGAGCTTCTGAGAAATACAGACTCTCAGGCCTTACCTGGGACCTAGCACATCAGAATCTGCGTTTTTTTTTTAATTTTTTAAAATTTTATTTATTTATTTGACAAACAGAGATCACAAGTAGAGAGAGAGGCAGGCAGAGAGAGGGGGAAGCAGGCTCCCCGTGGAGCAGAGAGTCCGATGCGGGACTCGATCCCAGGACCCTGAGATCATGACCTGAGCCGAAGGCAGAGGCTTAACCCACTGAGCCACCCAGGTGCCCCTTTTTTAAAGATTTTTTTTTTCATTTTATTTATAGAATCTGCATTTTAACAAGATTCCCAAGTGTTGTACGTGCACAGTAAAGTTTTAGATGCTCTGGACTCCAGAACTCCGCCTCTGATCCACCCGGACAGTCAAGCCAGAAGGCGCCCCTCCCCGTCTGCGCCCACCCCATCCATCATCACTTTTCCCCAACCCACTCGAAAGCCTGGAAATGAATGGCAATAAAAACCAAAACAACAACAATGCTCCCATTTCTAGTCGGTGAATGCTTCTCCCCTCATCCACGGGGAGCCTTTGTGAGGCCCTTAAATCTCTCCGCTAAGCAAACAGCACGAACGACCGCGCACGGAGGAACAGGTGGCAGATGACTGGCGAGGGCCCCAGCGAGCAGCGAGCGGGCCGGGTCATTAAACACTGCAGGCGGACAGGTGTGGCAGTGAGCCCCCACCCCGAGGGGGGCGAAAACCGGGGGCTCAGCCAGCCATGGCGAGGAAGGAGTGCGCACGCAGGAGGGGGCAGCGGGACAGGAACAGAAGGACAGTACCCCAGCCCCACCGTCCTCTCTTCATCCTTCAGCCTGAAGCCAGCCCACGCCTGACACAAAGCAAGTCACTCATCCTTTCCGAAGGTTATGGAAGAAACAGGGATCTTAATTCTTGGGTCGCAAGTTCACGGTGAAAATAAAATGAGAACATGTAGAGAAAGAGCCAGGCACAGTGCCTGACCCACAGCTGGGGCCCAGAGCTTTCTCTGCGAGGTCTTCGATCCCTTCCATCTCTGAATGTCCCAGAAGGTTTGTGCTCTGTCGGAAGGAGGCTGGGGAGGGCCACTGAGACTCTGAGTTCGCTGCTCAGGAGAGCAACCCAGCCCACTGGGATTTTTTAAAGAGATCCCCGGGTGATTCCCAAATGGGACCAAGGCTGCCAATCACAGCCCCAGCAAGACCTGTGGATTACACACAGCTTCTCGGAATGCAGCAGAAGGCAGGGAGGGTATCTCTCCCCTCGCTACCTTAATTGAGTGATGACTAACATGGCCAGGGACTAAGCAAATTGCTTTATACATATAATTTCACTTAATTCTCATCTACCCTGCATCATGAGGATTCCCCTCTCGTTTGACAGGGGGGAAATGGAAGCTCAGAATAGTTAGTAAGTCACTGTAAGTGCCACAGCTCCCACGGGGCAGCCGCGGGACTCGACCCCCGGCCTGTCGGACTGGAAGCTGTAATCAGCACCGGGAGGCTAGGGAAGAAATCGTCACGGTGTGAACACGAGAAAAAGCCTCACTCGTGGCCCAAGTCTGCGCAGGCTGTGGGTAAAGGAAGAAACGCGGAGGGAGACAGGCGGCCACTTAAACACGGGGTGGTCTTCAGGAAAGGAGTTCCATCCTAGTGTCTCCCTGTGTGGGGCCCCTGCAGGAATGGGGGAGGGAAGCCATGCAGGGAAGAGAGTATGCCCATCTCTGTCTTATTGGCGAATCAACAGGCATCGAAAGAAATATCCCAGATCACATGTCCTATCAGAGTAATCACAAAATTGGGGGTGCTGGGGATCCAGCGGGGAGCTCCAGGATCCTGCCTTTTGGGTGCAAAGCCCAAGGTGGTCAGAGGACATCCGTGCACCCTGGTTTTAGGAAGACTGCTGGCATTCATCATGCTGTGTGAGCAAGCCCGACACGGTCAGTTTGCTGGGAAGGCAAGCACTCACCAAACCCTCCCTCCGTAACTGGGCAAGGTGCTAGAGAAGGAAGGTACAAGGTGCTATGAGGGCCAGTCACAGGGGCACTCCACCCCCTCCCCAGCTCTGGGTGGCCAGGGCAGGCCTCCTCGGGAGAGTGAAGATTGAGCTGAACAGAAAGGAAAAGGCGGGAACCCAGGAAGCTGTGCCGGGGGACCGTCCGAGGCAGGGGCGCTGTAGTCCTGGGGAGCACAGGACACAGAGGAAGAAGAGGAAAGGCCACTGAGGCAAGAGTGGAAATCCTGCAGCAAGGTGAGGCTGGGGTTCCAGCAGGAGCCTGAACACATTGTCAGGGGGGTCGGCTCTTCTCCCAAGAGCAGGGGGATGCCCGGAATTTCTGGAGCATGGAATGGGACACAAGCAACTTCCCACCACACAGGGGGACTGCTACTTTGAATGCGGTGGGGAGACATGCAGAAGGGCCAAGGCCATTGGGGGGAGGGGCACAGGGATGGAGGGACGGCAGGGAAGACAGCTTCCAGAAGGACTGGGACTGTACCATTGCAGGCCAGGGTGGCAGGGTGGGGACCGGCAGGGGAGAGACAGAATGAATGAGCCTTAGATCTCCGGCTCACAGGGCAGGTCACAGACCCACAAATGATGGGGCCAGGAGGACTCCCCAGAGCATGGTTTGGGGTACATGGGCTGAAGCTGCTGCTTCTCCCCTGGCTCAGCCACCTCTCTGAACCTGAGCCAAGCCCTCAGGTGGGATCTAGAAACGGGGTTTGTGCCAGAATGCACAACGCCGTTTCCCAAGTTACTGTGGACTTGCAGAGACAGAAGAAGAAGGAGCAGGAAGGTGTGGGGACAGGGATTCGAGGGCCAGGACACGCCCCAAAAAGGGCCCCATAACCTGCAGCCGGGTGTCTACCTGAGGCGGGATAAACAGCTTATTAACTGATAAGAGGCAAGTACCCACTGTTCGCGTGGGGAGTTTGCCACTGGCTTGAGAGGAGGCAGGAGGCTGCTGGATGACGGAGGGAAGGAAAGATCCATCTGCCCAGGCTTTCTGCAGCTTCTTAGGCTGGAACCCACCATGGCCGCCGGCAGCCCTGGAGCCGCTTCTTTTCGTACTGTGAAACGCACAACACTGACTTAAGAGTGTGGGCCTCCGATAGACCCAACGACCCCACCAGGGCTGCCGGAATCCCAGCTTTCTCGTCTGTAGAAAATGGGATGATAATGTCAACCTCAGAGGACTGCTGACCGTCAGACTAACGACAACGACTGTATAATTAGCTGCCGTTTAGTTGAGCAGTTACTCCGCTCTGGGTATGGGATTCTAGGCTTGGTTTCTGTTTTATGTAAATGACCATGGCTTACTCAGTGAGTACGCCAAGCCGTCCAGATTTTCAGTAAGGAGCCCCAGGCCCCAAGGCCGGCTAGGCTCTCAGGAGGCAATCGGTGCTCTCTGTGGGTACTGACCCACCCACACGGCTTGCTGGCAAAGCTATCGGCTGAACCACCAGCTTCAGAGCCTGCCCCGGGGGGACCGTGAGGCAGCTGAAACTGAAGCAGGCAGGGGTGGGGAGACGTGAGGAGAGAAGAAATGGCCCAGGCAGCAGACACTGTCATTCCCACTCAGACCTGTCTCTGATGGGTGGGGTATCGGCCCATCTCCATGGGCTCCAAGTGGGGTGAACGCTGGCCACCTAGAGCCTTGAGTGGTCATCAGAGGAGGGCCGTGAGGAAGTCTCCTGATGCCCGCAGGGTCTAGAGAGCCCAGGATGGCTCAGGACCCCACTCCGCTAAGGCAAATGGGAAGTACAAATGGATCCTAGGAGTTGTACCCCCACCAGGGGCACAGCCGTGGCTATTCATCCCTAGCTTGGGAACATGGAGGGACATGGGGACACCTGATGCCCTGGGAACGGACTTTGAAATTATTCTTCCCCAAAGCCTGGAGAGAAAGAGGACTGTCGGACTGTCACACTACAACCTTCCTCCTCCACTGTGCCGTCGGCCAACTTGCCATCACTATGCGATCCGGGGCTAATCGGTTCAGTCTCTTCGATTGCCTTGTCAGGGTAAGACAGCTAATAGCTACTGTGTCGTGTTATTTTAAGTTTCTCTTATGTCTGAAAAGTGCCTGGCATATAAAAGGCATTTCATTGATGGTCACTATTTATAATATGACCTGCTTCTTCAAATATAAGGAGCCCTTGGAAAGCTCTCCCATCTTCTGATTAATTTTTTAAGGCACTATGTCCATCTCCATCTGAAACTACGGCCACATCCGGTCTGCTGCCCCTTTGTGTAAATAAAGTTTTATTGGAACAGAGCCAAGCCCATTCATTTACATGTTGCCTAGGACAGTTTTCCTGCTACGGCAGCAGAGCTGAGTGATTGCAACAGAAACCAGATGGCCAGCAAAGTCTAAAATATTTACTATCTGGGTTTTATGAAAAAGTTTGCCACTTTCTGATGACACACAAAGTCTTCTAAATATTAATGAGCACCATAGTCACGGAGGGTGTTTGTTTTTGTTTTTGTTTTGTTTTGTTTTTTTAAGAAAACGGCTTCCTAGGGCCTACCACCAGAATACTGGATTTAGGAGCTGTGGCCCAGGAAACTACATTAACATCAGTCCCCACCACCATCAATGATTCTGATGCGAGTGGCCTGAGAACCCCTTGGAAGGAGCGCTGGGTCTGTGCAGTCAGTAATCTTAAATGACACCAGGGCCCAGGTCGTCCCCTTGAAGGGGCAGATGGAGCCTCCATGGGGAGTGAGTTAGCACTCTGCGTCCAGTAAAGGAGGACAGCCTTCCGCCCCAGCAGCTTCCTGCCCTGTTTTAAGGTTCAGGGCAAAAAACATGGAACACAAAACAAAAATCACAGAGGATGAAATAAAAAAAGCATCTGTAATCCCAAAACCTCAACAGGACCACTGCTTCCATTCTGATCTGTCAATAAGGTCCTGGTATTTTTCCTAAGTACAGATGTGAAAATATTTTCCCTTTATTTCGGGAAAAGAAACCAACGAGAATCTGCTTGTAGCCTTTATGCACTTGGAAAGACTCATTTTCTCGTGTCCAACGATACTACTTTAAAGTATCATTTTTAAAATATGCAACTGGAAACACAGTGAATATATTCGTGTATCACGTGATCACACTGTACACCTTGAAACGTACACAGTGTTATATGTCAATTATAACTCAATAAAGCTGGGAAAAAGAGAAAGAGAATACAGTAGATCTCTGAGCTGATGGGGAACGTTCTCAAGGATAGTTTGTTGGCGAAAATAACCCAGCGCAGAGCAGTGTGCCTACAAGCTGATGTCTGTGCAAGGGCAGTGGGGAAACATCTGTCCTCGGACAGGACTGACGGTCTCTAGAAGGATATGCAAGAACCGCAAATAGTGGTGACCCCTGGAGCAGAAAAGAAGGTGGTCAGACACTTATCACTAAGCTGTCTTCTATGCTATTGGGCTTTCTTACTATTTGCAGGTTTATCCTTAAAGAAATAGTAAAAACCAGTGCACCTGAGTGACCCAGTCGATGGAGCGTCTGTCTTTGGCTCAGGTCATGATCCCGGGGTCCAGGGATCGGGTCCCGCACTGGGCTCCCTGAGAGAGGGGCTTGCTTCTCCTCTGCCTCTCACTTTCTCATGAAGAAAGAAGGTATTTTTTAAAAAAAAACTATAAAAACGTACTTTAGAAAAATGTCCTTCCTAATGCCTACAATGAATCACACCGTACGGATGGATCAGAATGTGCTTCCCTGGTCATTTATCATCAGATATTTAAACAATTCTGACTTTATCAAGTGGACTGTGTCAGTCGCAGCGGGATGAACAGCCGTACCCATAAATACGGGTAGCCATTTGTGACCATTACCTTCAGGGGAACGTCTCAGAAGGGGAGTTATGGCGACAGGGGTTTCCCGTGATTGGAGCCTTGTACGGAACATGCCAAGCCGCTCTCCAGAAAGACTGCCCCAATCCACACACTCGGCAGCGGCAAATGTGTGCATCTGTTTCCCTTTCTCTTTTATGGCCCCTCATTACTGCTCGGGCTTCTCCTGAGAAGTCCACGAGCCCACACACAGCCCCATCAGGCAGGCGTTTCCCCCACAGCAGTGCAAGCCCAGGCGGGACCAGGGCCTTTGGAGCCGCTGCCACACGGAACGGCTAATAATAGCGCTCAGACCCTGCCTGCTTTTCCTAGAGGCCGAGCCAACGACGGGGTGCCCCCTCAGCAGCCCCGCCACTGGTCCCAGGCCAATGCACAGAACGCCATGTATTTGGAGGGACTCGCTTTGAAAAGCAGGTCCTAGAACCATTCCGGCGTCCCCCTCAGGGCTGTGGGTCAGGCGGTGCTGGCAGCGGGACAGACGCTGGTATTCTTCTCCCCTGTCTGGAACAGGTCTGCATGGCTGCCACCGCACAGAGGCCCCTTTGAATTCGGGATTCCTGTCAGGTAGGCAGGCTTGGCATTTCTGGGACAAAGAAAGAAACAGAGAGAGAGAGAGAAAGGAAGGAAGGAAGAAAGGAAGGAGGAAAGAAAGGAAAGGAAAGGGAGAAAGAAAAAAAAAACTGCTCCAGTCTTTGGTCAGCTTTTTCCAACTCTTCTTCCACAGTAAATCGGAAGGCAGGACAGGAATCCTGTGCAAACACAGACCCCTGGAACAGCAGGACTCAGAAGGCAATTCCAGCCTCTGAGCCCAGCACACAGCCTGGGCGGCCACCAGCTCAACCCATGGGGCCTCCTCCCCCCGATCCAGCCCAGAGCCCGCCAGTCCACACTTCTCCAGTTTCCCAGAGCACCCCCCCACCTCCCCGCAAGCATCACCAGCCGTGGGAGGAAGAGCAAGCAGAACACAGAAGGTTCCAGAAGAGGACAGGAGCTCTGGGCTGGGACTGCCAACGGACTGCTGGCGTCTCGGGGGGCCCTGCCCCAGCTCTCTTCAAGGGGGATGTCACTGTTAATTGACCTCACACTTGTCACTGAGATCGACGGACAAGGCAAGTGCCTTGGCATGGAAGGAGGTGGCAGTTTGGTGGGAGCCAAGGAAGCCAGGACGGAAGCTGCTCTAGGAACTACGAGAAGCTTCTTTACCCAAAGAGGGTAGAACTAAAAGCCTCAGAAGTCCAGGCGTCCCTCACAGTCCCCGCCGGTTGGGTTCCAGACCATTGCAACAATAAGCAAATGGCAGTAAAGTGAGTCAAATGAATGTTTTGGTTCCCAGTGCAGACAGAAGCCATGTTTACACTACATCATCGTCTATTGAGCAAGCAACAGAATAACATCTAAGAAAACAATGTACATACCTAAATTTAAAAAAAAAATACCTTATGGCTAAAAAATGCTAACCATCATCTGAGTTTTCTGTGAGTCATCGTCGCTGAGCCCAGATCACCAAAACACAGATAATAACACATATAATCACGATAAAGTTTGGAATATTCTGAGAATTACCAAAATGGGACACAGAGACAAAACGTGGGCAGATGCCACTGGAAAAAAAAGGCACCGACAGATTTGTCTGACGTTACAGTTGGCGCCAACCTTCAATTTGCAGCAAACAGACGGTAAAATGAGGTGTGCCTGTCTCGGTTGTATTCCATGGTCCTGTGGTCACCTCATTACACCGGGCAGTAATGGGAGACTCCGAGGTGGACCAGTGTTGCCAAACAGGAAGAATGGAAAGCAGAGATGGGACCTAAGTCCCAGGCCACAGGCCTGAGGTTCTCCCCATTAGCTGGGACCATGGTAACTGGAAGTGTGGGCCATAGAGCAGGAGCCTCTAGAAGCTTCTTAGAAATGCTGACTCTTGGGATGCCTAGGTGGTTCGATGGGTTAAAGCCTCTGCTTTTGGCTCAGATCATGATCTCAGGGTCTTGGGATTGAGCCCTGCATCAGGCTCTCTGCTCAGTGGAGAGCCTCTTTCTCCTTTTCTCTCTGCCTGCCTCTCTGCCTACTTGTGATCTCTGTCTGTCAAATAAATAAATAAAATCTTAAAAAAAAAAAAAAAGAATGAAAAAGAAATGCTGACTCTCAGCCCTTTTCCAGACGGTTCAGTCAGAATCTGCATTTTTATGGGATCCCCAGCCTTGCCCAGGGTTTATCTGTACCTGAAAGCCTGAGAAGCACTAGCCATATTATCATCCCTCCTTTTCCTACAAGTCCCAGGCAACGGTTCCGGAACTTCAGTGAGCCTTAGAATCCCCTAGAGAGATGGCTTGTCCCCCACTTCACCCCAGGTTTGACTCAGTGGGTGTGGGGGTGAATCCCTAGCATCTGCAGGTTCAACGAGCTCCCAAGGGGTCAGATGGGCTGGTCTGCAGACCACGCACAGACCTGGCAGCTAGGGGAACCTATGTGTGAGCATCGCGGATGGGGGGCACCACCCTTTTCACCTTGACCACACCACTGAAGTCACCCAAAGAGTCAAAAAAAAAAAAAAAAAAAAGGCAGGCCTGTGCCTGGCAGTTCACCTCCAGATTCTGCTTTAATGGGTCTGGGGTGCAGCCTGGGCCAAGGGCTTTATGTTGCTTCAATACATAATTGGAATGTGCAGCTACGATTGAAAACCACTGATCTCAGTGACCTCGTTGAAAACCTGGTTTTCCTACTTACCAGCCACTGACCTTGGGCAATTCCCCCCAGTCTGAACAGCTTTCTTGTCTTTACAATGGGAAGAATTGCTACCTGTGAAGACTACCGTAAGACCTATTAGACACCCGACACACAGTGAATACTCAGTATGTGTTCCCTGCCTCCTGTTCTCTTTCCCGGCTATGATTAGAAGTGACAGATCAGCTAGTATTCTCGTCTTTACCCCAAATCCCAGCCTCGCTGGAAAAAGGAAGCTTAGAAACAGGTTTCCATCAAGACCATTCAGGGAAGCATCAGATCCCAGTGCCTCTACTCAGGGAGCAAAGCTGGCCCCAAGGGACTGCACCCCAGCTCTGTGCTCAGGAGAGCCCCACGCGCTTGGGGCATTAAGCTCTACCATGGTTGTCTTGAAATTCTAATACTTTTTGAACACCTTGCACTGGGTCCCACCAATTAGGGAGCCACGTCTTGGGGTCGTGGTTGTGGGGAGCCAGAAAGGCTGGTATGAGAATGCCAGCAAATAGAAGAGCAATAAAAGAGCAATAAAGGGCCTTGTGCCCGAGTGACCTGGCGAATCTCTCTCTACGCGAAACGTACTAGGGTATTGTGGAAGAGAGAGAAAGGGCGCGTCATGAACCCTCAGCGTGAAAGACCCAGGAAGAGTCCGACCCAAAGCCCTTCCTCCTTTCCTCCGGGAGCTTGGGGCTGGAGCAGGCAGCAGACCCACCTGGAGGCTGAGCCACAGCTGGGTGATCGCGTCTCCTGCAGCGCCCCTCTCCATCACCCCGTCCTGCCCAGCACCCACGATGGATGCGCAGCACGGACAGAGGGGTGAGAAGGAGCTGTGGCTAGGAATTTGCAGCAGCTGGCTGGTTTGTTAGTGTTCTTAATGGGGTGGCTTTTTTCCACTCGTCCGAATGCGTGTTTCCTGATGAACCGCTGTTCTGCCCTCTTTGCTTTGTTGCCTGCAGTCTGGAGGGCTCCTCTTGTGGGCATCCCAGAGCCTCCCACAGTTCACGGAAGCACAGGCTGCATGAACACGGGGTTCGGGCACTGCAGCCATGGGGAAGCTTCTCATTCGCTCTAGCCCACGGCCACGCTTCCTCTGGGCAACGGGAAGCAGGATGTTACAGGAGAAGATGCAGAGATGGTAAGAGCATGCCATGAGGAGATGAGCGCCGCTGCTGGAGCGGCTTCTGCAATTTGACTTTTCAGGGGCAAACCACATTGGGCGAGGAGCACTGGGAGCAAGTCCAGGCTGGCAGGCCCCACCCCTCGCGGTTTCCATCCTGGTGCCGTGATCCGGGAGGATATCCGGATCAGCGAGGAAGTATGTCGCCAGAACTTTAGAGGGATAATAAAATACTGGGAGTTCGTGAATTTTTTGAGCATAAAAATTAGTACAGACTTGATTTTATTCCCAGTTTTAAAGATCTCTTTTGCTAACTCATATCCAGATATAGCTTCCTTACGTGAGAAGCTGCTGGGAGGGCCAGCACTTGTCCACCAGCCTGCTCACACCTACAGGAGTGTGTAAGGCATCTGACCGTCAACGGTCACATGTGTCATCCCGGGACAAAAGGTGGAGAACTTCTACCCCGCAGTATCAAAGAATGCTAACCCTGTGGGATCCCGCTCGAACAACTGGGATTAGTAAGAACCATATTTTGTTGCCAAAATCGAGTGAGTCAGAGAGGCAATCATTTTGGCTGTGGAGCCAAACACATTGGCCATCCTTGGCCCTACGGAATGGGACCCTGGGGCCCTCCAAAAACAGCCAGCTCACAGGTAACCGTAGAGGAGAAACGTTTTGTAGCAGAATCTATTTCCAGTGTCTTTCTTTGAAATATAAGACTCTGCTCTGGAGAACAGCTCATTTCCTGGAGCGCTGAGAAAGGAATGGAGGAGCAGCCTAGCCCAAAGACGACCAATGGTGACAGTGCAGGGGCTTCTAGAACCTTCCACCGCACACCTGCAAAGCCCCGACAAAGACGGGGCAGCAAAGGCATACTAGAAAAACACACACCGCCTTCCAGCCGTCTGCTCAGAGCTCTCTGGGCACCGCATTCTAGAATTCAGTCACCAAGTGCTGCAAGACTTCATCCACAGCCAGAAACTCGCAATAAAGTCCAAGCAGAGGAAGGGAAGCAGAAGGCTCCTGGCTTCAGTTCCTTCACGTCCTGCCTGTGGATTGGCCGCACACCCAGCCTATTTAACTAGGACTTGAACAAATGCTGGGACTGTTCGTGGGGGTAGGTGGGTCTGTCGAGGAGCCCAAAAGGAGAGAAAGGGCATGAAACGTTTGTTCGGAGACTACAAGGACGTAGGCTAATGATATAGGAAACGAACCCAAAAACTACTCTCATGGTTATGTTCAAAGAGCCACTGTCCACCAGGAGTCCCTCGCCAGGAACTCCTAGCAGAGGCCACTGCAAGGGTCAGAGGTACCTTCCTCCTTCAAATAACCTCAATTCAGAGGAGAGAATGGGAAAAGAAGAAAGAAAAACAAGCAAGAAGGAAGAATGAATGTATTTGAGGGAGTCAGGAAACCCAGCTGCTTCACGGCGTTTCACTTCTGCCTTGCGCAGCTCTTGGCTTCCGACTCAATTACCGAGAGATCAGGTAAGTCTGTTTCTCGGGGCAAAGGAGCTATCCTGGCAACGGCGTCTACCGTGCGCTCATCTAGGCGCCGCATCACCTCCCAATCGCCTCAGAAGTCTGCTGTCTCCACACCACCCTCCTTGCCTCCATCCCCGGCAGCATACTCACAGCGAGGGACGCCCCCTCTCTCTACCCCCCTACACCCCCACCCCCGCCAAGGAAGAAAGGATGCCTCATTAGAGGTTAGAACATCAAACCTTAGGAGTCCAGGATCCCTCCCAATGCCATCTCCATTCCAGCCAGAAGAAACCTTTCTTGATCTGATGCTCCAAGGTTAGGAGGGAGCCCAGAAAGGATTCCTTCCCAAGTCCAACCATTCCCCTTTACCAACAGGTTAACCAGAGGGAGAACAAGGCCATTCCGTACGAGCAGCCGCCTCCCGACATGTTTTGGCAGGAGCCAGCCCCTCCAAATCAAGACTCTGGCAGGATTCTACCAACCACTCAGAGGACAGTTCTCATCTGTTTATGGAAAGAATGTTAATAACCCCCAATCATAATCAAATAGGCAAGCACTTTACTTTAAGTACCTATTAACAGACGCTAATTCACAATGGAACAGTCCTGGAGTGCCTATCCACAGGCCCATCAGAGGCACCGGCACGTGTCCGACCATTAGAATAAAAAGCCAGCGAGGGCTGCCAAAGAGCTCAACGTACTACCAGAAGCCCTGGCGGTAGGTCTTGACCACGTCCTCCCCAGACTTCCGGCTTCCGCTGCCCTGCAGTGCGGTCCCTGCCGTGCCCAGAAAGAAATGAAGGACGTCTCTTCAGCCAGGGAAGCAGTACCCACCCCTGCTCAGCTCCCCTCTTCCCCTCCTGCATCCCCACAAGCCAGGTGAGAGCCCCAGCTTGAGATAAGTAGATGAAGAAGCAGCACTGCTGAAAGCCCCTTTCAAGGCGGACAGCACCCAAGGACAAAGCATGAGAAGAACCAGCTTCATCTCTGGGCCCTCCCCGGCTCTCTGCACACAACACGTCCCGGCGAAGCAGGGCCCATGCTACCCTAGCCCACTGTGCGCTGGGACGTGTTACTGCACTTCTCTGATCTGTTCCCTTCTCTGTACAATGGGGACAAGCGCCTAAGAAGCCTGAGGTCTGCTTCAGCTCCAAGAAGCCATCCTTCTGTCTCTTCCGTGGGAGAAGAGGAAGCCAAGAAGCATGAAGCATGAACCATCACCACATCCCTGATCTGGAAATATGTACAGATACTGAGGTCGTCACAAGGTCAGAGGCCAAAGAACATACGCTCTTTTTACAAGCTGCAAAAACCCACGCGAAGGCTTCTTCCTCTATTAAATAACTACGGTAACGGTTATGAAAACTATGGGACATGTTTTATTATTTAAAGACACTCTTGCATCATTGACCTGGCTATTTTTATTTTTTAAAGATCGTATTTATTTATTTATTTGACAGAGATCACAAGTAGGCAGAGAGGCAGGGCAGGTGGGGGGAAGCAGGCTCCCCACTGAGCAGAGATCCCGATGTGGGACTCGATCCCAGGACCCTGGGATCATGACCTGAGCCGAAGGCAGAGGCTTAACCAACTGAGCCACCCAGGCGCCCAATCTGGCTACTTTTCTGAAGATGGCAGGTACACCGGGGCTGCTCACTGTGAGACAGCCAAGGTCAAGGCATAAGGCGGTTCGCTGGCCTAGGAAAGGAACTGAAGCTGTAAGTGGGGAGTACTAACCTGGCCTCACCGGACCAAGAATCCAAAGCATGACGCCTCCTCTTCTCACCACAGCTTCTTCAGCAGGACACACAGCTGCCACAAAGCCCCAGCCAGATCCTTGCCATGGTCTTCCGATGGCCGACAGAAACATATCTTGTGAGGGAGAGCTTGGTGCAAACTCTGAACCACATCACGCCCAGGCCCAGGGCCCACAGGCACAACATCCTTAGCTGTCAAAAACACTGAACCGTCTGGGGCGCCTGGCTGCCTCCGTCGGTTTCAACAACGGTTTCATCATGCCTTTTTCTCAGGTCATGATAGAAGGGGCAGCGGTGGGGGGGGGGGGGGGTCCTGGGATAGAACCCTGCATCTGGCTCCATGCTCAAGGGGAGCCTGCTTCTCCCTCTCCTTCTGCCCCTCTTCCACTCTCTCTTTCCCAAACAAATAAACACAATCTCTAAAAATATAAAATAAAATAAAATAATAAAATGCTGAAATGTCTGTCTGTATTTCTGTCCCTCCCAGTGGATGGCTCCTGCCCTGCACACATTCCGGGCTCAACCCGCCTCATTGATCACTCCCTCCACCCAGCAATTCAAGAGATAGTGTCCCGCGCAGCCGGGAGCCTCCAGGTCCCAGCTCCTGCAGACTTCTGTTCTGAAAGTCCATTACCGCAGGGAACCAAATGATCCCCCGCTGCTCTAAGACAGACCCTGGGCTTCAGCCACAGCCCCAGGAAACCCTACTGCCCTGGCTCGGCGCCATTTCAAAACATTTGTGGATCCAAGAGACCTGCTCCCCTGCTAGTGTGACCGCTCCTAGGGCCACCTTGATCAATAAAACGGCAGGGGGACAGAAGGACAGAGGTGTTCAAGATGGTGCTTTTTCTATCTGTTTCTGTAAGATCTTGTTAATATCTTCATCTCCCAAAAACTACGTGTCTGGTAGAACGCCTGTG
The DNA here is from genome assembly GCF_009829155.1 of Mustela erminea. NCBI lineage: Eukaryota > Metazoa > Chordata > Mammalia > Carnivora > Mustelidae > Mustela > Mustela erminea. The sequence goes on along the minus strand of NC_045618.1, from coordinate 7,068,654 downwards.
CACACCAACATGGGGAGACCTCTGACACCCGACAGGTAAATAAACAAGATGCAGAGGGAAACTAAGAGTGTGAACACGTGCATCAGTTAAACACACAGAGTCGTGTATTGTGTAAATGTGCATGTACCCACGTACACATATATGCACACGTATGTAGGCATTAATTTTCTCATAGACCGAACATACACTGTCCACACGTATCGCACACTGCACGCGACCACTCTTGGGGGAGCTGCGGGCTTTAATCACACTGGTTAAAACCGGTATGGCACAAGTTCTCTTGTCCAAATAAAATGTATTAATAAGATCAATGTAAGAGATATATACACTAATGATTGTTGTCTAGAGGTCTAGGAAAGCAATCTGTGACCTGTAAAGAACAAACATATGTATACATATACACAGAAGTACAAAAAAATGGGGGCGCCTTGGGGGCTTGGTCAGTTAAGCATCTGCCTTTGGCTCAGGTCATGATCCTGGGGTCCTGGAATGGAGCTCCAAGCCCTTAGATGGGCTCCCTGCTCAGCGGGGTGTCTGCTTCGCCCTCTCATTCTGCCCCTCCCCTCCACTTGTGCGCAATCCAAATAAATGGAAAATATATATTTTTTTAAACAGAAAATATTTTTAAAAAATTTTTTAATGTTTAGAAATGACCTGGTTACCAGACCTGGTCCCCAGCATCGCCGTGGGGTGGAGCGAGCCCACAGAGCGTGAGTCTGCTGGGAGAGAGCCAAGCGGGGAGGGCAGGTGTGCAGAGACGACAGAGAAAGAGAGGAAGAGATCAAGGAGAGAGACATAAACAGTGACCTGAGGGACACACACGAAGCCCAGGCTGGTGGCTGTCTCTGGGAATGGGGGAGACAAAGCATTTTTTTGTTTTCTCAGCACTGTTTCATCTCTTTACTCGAGGACTAAAACATCAGACTCAGACATAAAACCAAAATTGTAAGAGCTGCTTATGCTAAGCGATGTATTTGCCACACCAACCTTTGTGTTTTTGTCTTTCCCTTATTTCCCAGAAGGAAGTGAAGTGCATACCAGCAATCCCTCCTCGTGCACACCCTGCGTTCCGGGCCCACGGGTGGGGACGCTGTATATTACGTATGCGGCCCCCCATCAACCCCACTCTCCGTCCCACGGCCCAGACCCCTCCCATTGCCAAAGGAGCCCTTACTGGCCTGTTACTGATTCACAAGCTGGGCTTTTTTTTTTTTTTTTTTTAATGATTATAAATGCACTCATCCATCTTAAGTTCAACGAGCATGTGTCAAACAGCGTGCGAAGTTTCAGGCACACCGGACTGAGTGATCTGTGGTTTCTGCCAAGTCGCTCCTGGCCTGGCAGGACAGAGAGATGATGTATGTGCAAAGGAAGGACAAGGCACCGGGGTTAGCGCAGAATCCAGGCATCCCGACGAATCACGGCGTGTGACAGAGGTGGGCGTGCGCGAGTCCTGGGAGGGCAGCCCTTCGTAGAAGGACAGTGAAAGGAGCCGGGCGAGGCTTACACGTGAAGAAAAGAAGGGGACAACTACAGCCGTGGGGCCCCCTTTTATATGCCAGGTCCACACACGTCTCAACGCTCAGAGCCAACCTACGGCGGCAGGGGAGGCTGCGAGGGGCGGCATAACTTAGCTAAAAGCAAGGAGCAATTAAGTGGCACAGCAGAGCCTGACGCAGATCTGAACGTTCAAAGCTGAGGACGGGCGGATTCGGAAGAGGTCGGGGTTCACCGGAGTCAGAGTCGGGGGGCTCCTGGTAGCCACACCTTCACTCTCTCCTGCACCGGGATGCCTCTTGCAACAAAGGATCGGGGTGGGCGCGGCCTGGGGCATGTGCTTACTCATCCTGGGCAGAGACAGGCAGCTTCAGCCTCAACAAGGTCAGCCTTAGACCCATCTCTACATCCGGCCTCCGAGTACAGCCTCCCTCCTTCCAAACTGCTGGGTTCCCCAGGAGGGGACACTTCCCTTCCACCTGGTGGACCATGCTCTCCGGGGCCATCCAGGGCCAAGGAGGCAGCTCAGCTCTGGGAGAGGGGAGCAGGGGCTGGGAGAGGCTCTGAGCACAGCTGAGGGGAAGGCACCACCCTGGCTCCTGCCTAATCCATCCGACATGGGGACACACTGTTCCAGAAACCGGATGACAATTAATAGGAAAAATCTGCTCTCACAGCGCTGCCAAGCATGTCACAGGGTCTCAGCTGGTGGCGCTGCCTCCTCGGCGGGGAGCAGAAATGCCCCGTTCTCCCCTTTGGCCGACACCCTCATGTTTTCTCAGGTTGAAGGAGGGAACAGCTATGGTCAGAGGGTTCCTCCCGTGGTCCGAAAACTTTGCCCAAGCAATAAGGCCAGTCCTCAAAGCCACGGCCCCAGGGATTAGGCTAAGACTGAAGACCTGGGGCTCACCCAGCGGGGTTCATCTTCGAAGTCCGTGGAGCCCTATTTGGCTTCAGGGAATACTGGCAGATAAAACATCTCCCATCAAGGTGCCTCACGGTGGTCTGATCTTGTTTAAGTCGTGAGGCTTTGGGCCAAACTTCTATCGCCTCTCTAGAATTTGCCTGCACAAGTATTTCTCTTGGTCCAAATACTTCATAGGATTCACGAAAACCTGGCTTGCCTTGCTCTGACTTGTTCAGCTTAAGCAAGAACAGAAAGAGGGTATAGAGGTAGGTAGCCTCGGAGAAGCCAGGCAACCTGCTCTCTTGTTTTCTGCCCTTCTACCCTTCCACAGGGATCTCTTGCTGAATGCCAGTGTTCTAAAGTTTTAGGGGAGTCACAGAATATTTTGAGACTATAACACAAGGAGTGGACCAGTTCCTTTCCAAACCATCCCCCACCCCACCGCCACGTACACCCAAACATTTGCATAAGTCCAGGGGACCACGTCCCTGTAGATCTCATTCACATGCCCTCCTTCGGTCCCCGAGTCCCAAGGTCAGGACTCTCCCCACAGATCCCGGTTCATGTGCAGAAGCTGTAGAAACTCATCTTTCTGGATCCCATACTCTCAACCCTGGGTTCCAGTTCAGCAACCTGACCATTGGTTGAACCTTTCCTCATCCTTCCCTACCCACCTCCCATCGAACATTAGCCAAAAATGGAAACCCCAGTGGGGAGCAGGTCTTTAAATTCCAGTTTCTGTTTGAGAACCAGTACCCAGCCTCCCGGAAGCCATCTGGACAGATCCATCCCTGAGACCAGGCAGATGGGTGCTAATTCACCGTGTTAACCCCTTTGGTGCCACTCCCCCACCCGAGCCCTGGTGGGAAGCCACGTCCCGCAGCCTTCCCCAGTCAGAAGGGGGCTGAAGACTCGGGATTGTGGAAGCTGGCCAGCAATTTTAGCAATCGTGTTGCTCTTGGCATCTGCTCTGGGACACTGTGTAGAGCTACGTGCTGAAATGCCATCATGTGGGCAATGTCCCAGCACCAGGGTCCACCACCTGACATCTAGCTCGCTAATACCTTCGCAGCACAACTCCAAGGGAGGGGGCAGGCAAGAGTGAAACCAAGCCATTCACACAAGGAGTCCTTTTTCTCAGCAACTCCCTTCAGAGACTACCCTCCTTCAACAAGCAGCCCTGCTCTATGCTGCTACCCGGTCTCAGGGCAAAGCCAGGCGGACCACAGTCTGGGCCCCGTGGACACCAACATTGCCTCTAAGCCATCACCAGCAGTGATGGGACCCAGCAGTGAGGGGCAGACAGGATTCTCCACCAGGACACCTTCAGCCCACCAGCAGAGGCCTTCTTGGGGAGCAAAGGGAGAATAAAACAGCCTCTTTTGATCAAAAGGAACACGATTCCACCCGCCCCTCCCGCCCACCAGGAGACCATTGCAAGGGAAAATCCCACCTTACCCTTCATTCCAAATTTGGACCGCCGACCATACTTGTTGATCATGATGAAGAGAACCACCAACAGGACGCAGGCAAAAGCAGCAAGTCCCACGGCGATGGACACCTGGGGGGGGCCGAGAGCGGGCAGGTAAGAACAGTCACCGAGAACCAGCGGGCCAGGGAAAGTCACATGTGCCCAAACGGACCTCATCCCATCAGGGGAGCCGCAGCAGCCTACTCCGACCCGCACCACTGAGTCAGTTCCTCGGCAGAAGTAACTCATGAGACCTTGAGCACATTACAGGAGAAGTAATTCCCCAGCTGGATGAGAGAATGTCCCGTGGCTCAGCCTCTCATCTGCGGGCCATCCGTCACAAGCAACACAAGGCCATGCCTAAAATGTCTCTGTCTACTGTTTGTTGTTTCCATTAGCAAAAAACCCTCTGCACCTTCACATGGATAATCTTTACAGAATACCTTCCAGAAGGTTCTGGAGATCTGGACTCTTTAAAAAAAAAACAAACAAAACTAAAAAACACCTTTGCTCTCCTCCTCAGGGACATCTCTGGCTCTGAGAGTCAGGCAGGGGAGGGTCGGGGGAGGGACTGGAAAAACCCACCCAAGGGGTTGCTCTGAGCAATTCTGACTCTTGTGAAAGGTTTGTGTGGCTAGTATTGCCCTCGAATCAGGCCCAGCCAGGCTCCTAGCAGAGTGGGGGTTTTCAAACGGTTTTCTTCCAAACCCTAGGGCTTGGAACGGATCCTCAAAGAGTTCCTCAAATAATGACTTATTCTCATCAAACAAGGAAGGTTTCAACCACCTGAAAGCAGGTCATTCAGAGCAGTTTTTTTTCTGCCGCATATGCTGGGGTTCCAAGTAAGATAAAATTCCAGAAAGTTAGCTCCAAAAACGAAGTCAGTAAACACCAATCCCCTTGATCCGGGAGTGACTTACCCCAAAAGTATCTTCCTCCGGTTTGTGGGTCACCGTGATGGGTGTGGGGCTCACGTCGTAGACTGAAAACCAACCAGACCAGGAGGGTGGTGAGCTTACCAGCCATAAGAGGCTCAGCCACAGTCCCCACCTGACTCCCAGGCCCCCCACAAGAGTTCCTGCTCTGGCTTTGCAGAGGTCCCTGGAGACCAGGTCAAGGGCAGGCTCCACGAGGAATAAAGGACCCTCACTGCCACCCACCTACCTCCATTCCACAGTAAAGAATGTCACCTGGGCATCCTAGGCCATGAACTACTAGGTACAGAGGAGTAGAAAAAAATAGTTTGGGATCCAGGCCAGGGTGCGGATTGGGCACATTTTGTTGGTGACAACAGATGGTGTTGACATTCGGCTACCCTCTGCCAGGGACCCTCCTTTCCCTGTCCCTGGCTCTCCCAAGCCCTTCCTTTCTCCCTCTTTACTCCTCAGTGAGACCAGGAGACCCACGGCCCCAGGAACAACTCACTGTCCACTCCCCTACCACGGAGTTCAAGACACAGTGGCCACCCGAGATAAGCAGCCAGTCCATCTGCCCCGGAAACACCACCTTTCCCAGCAAGGCTAGGATGGGAAGCCAGTCTGTCCTCCATCTCTGATCATCTCCTGGGCAAGAAACAGCCCCAATTCAGAAGTCTTTGGAGGGACATTCTGGGAGATGACAAGTCCTCTCAGATCAAGGACAAATGAAGGAATCACAGATAATCTGCACATCCATGCCCAGCAGTAAGGGGTGTCCTCAACAGGACTGTCCACCACCTCAGGCCACACATAGGGCAGAAACGACAGTGCTGCTGCCCCTAGTCTCCCATGGGGAGAAAAAAAAAGCCATAAATACAGATTTCCCCACCGTCCATGAGCAAAACAACAAATGTGGGGGAGGGGGTATCTGGTCCTAGCTCCAGATTGCTTTTAAATTGAGCCTCAATAGTTCTACTTTAGGGGTGCCTGGGTGGCTCTGTCAGTTAAGAGTCCAACTCTTGATCTTAGCTCAGGTCCTGATCTCAGGGTTCTGAGTTCAAGCCCCACGTTGGGCTCCACACTGAACATGGAGCCTACTTAAAAAACAAAATAATTCCACTTGAGGACGCACAAGCCTATCAGGAGACCTTGTAAATTACTCACAAGGTAAGTCCCAGCCAGATTCTGGGCCCCTCAGAGCAGGTAAGAAACATGGGTTTAGGGGCCCCCCTTCTCTCCACAAGGACACATGAGATGATCACCAGGGTTCTACCTGGGCATGTGAAACCCCATGTTCTTCCTCACACCACCCCTTCTCATCCAGGCAGGGAGACCGACAACTTGCTCAGACCTTAGGGAACTCTGTGGGGGAAACTGAGGCATGGAGACCAAGAGATGTGCAAATGGAACTACCCAAGAAGTATTTCTACTCTCCAGTTCCCCTTCACAGTTCCCTGAATGCTCTCAGCTGCCGTGGGTCTGGGGCTGGCCGCGGAACAGGAAAGAGGGCTACATGGAATCCGCAATCACCGAAAGTACCAGAATAAAGCAGTTTCAAAGCAAAAGATAAAGCAGACTTACTGGAAACAAAGTTATCCGTGCTCTCTGCAAAAAAAGACAAAGAGATTATTAACAAGCGTCATAAAAACCAGAGCAGAAGTACTTTATCTTCCTCGTAGGTACGACCTCTCCCACTCACCACGAGTGCCCCTTTACTCCAGCAACTGAAAACTAAAATCCTTGACACACCACCCCTCCCCCAGGCCACACTACCCCTTCCTGGAGGTGGTCTTCCAAGTAGAGAAGGAATGCGAGACAAAGCTCCTCGTTCCCAGGGAGGTGGTCCAGCCACCCTAGGGTCTACGAGATGGACAATTCCATCTAGACACAATGTCTCACCCACAGTCCTCCCCGCTTCAGGTACCCAGAGCGCTGGGGATGTCAGTGGTAGCCCAAAGCCAAGAAGAGATGCTGCAGGGTGGGTTTCCCTGGACTTTGGTGAAAATGCCAGCTGTGATCCCAAGACAGAATTCCTCAAATTGATATAGACAGTTTATTCTAGCAGTCCCTGAGATGTTCCTGGGAATCCCTTTATGAACCTGCCCATCCCCCAGATGAAAATGTGCTATTGGATCTTCGCCTCTAGAAATGGCTCAGCGAACAGTGAAAGTGCATCATTATCAGACACTAATTATAAGCCAGGGGCTGGACTCGGTGCTTTACGTAACGCATCATTCCATCCTTATAACCATCTGAGGAGGTGGAGAGCATTAGCCCTGCTCAACCGAAATAGAAACAGGTTTCTAGAGATTAAGAGACTAACTGAATCTCGATGAGGGATTATTAGACTGAGCTGGATTCGAATCCAAGCCTGGGCTCTTAGCCACTCCAGCAGAGATTCCCCAATTCTAGCGTGCAATGGAATCATCTAGAGGGTGACAGCACTACCGCTCTCCAGTAAGAGGAACGAGGGCTCCTCGGAGAAATGCGTAACTTCAGGCTTGGGGCAGAGAAAGTACAAGATGTGCCCAGAACACCGTGTGGTACTAGAGAGTAGGAGTGTGCTCCGGATTAGCAGGAGCATGGGAAAGAGCACGGGAGCCTCCAGTGACCAAATGTGGGGCAATTTAAGCAAAAAATGAAGACAGCCATGGATTGTTACAGGCTGAATTGTACCTGCCCCAAATTTGTACGGTGGAGCCCTGATCTCCAGCACGTCTGCAGAGGACTGCATTGGGAGATGGGCTATTTTTTTTTTTAAGATTTTATTTATTTATTTGACAGACAGGATCACAAGCAGGCAGAGAGGCAGGCAGAGAGAGAGAGAGAGGAGAAAGCAGGCTCCCTGCAGAGCAGAGAGCCCGATGTGGGGCTCAATCCCAGGACCCTGAGATCATGACCTGAGCCAAAGGCAGAGGCTTAACCCACTGAACCACACAGGTGCCCCGGGAGATGGGCTCTTTAAAGAGGTAATTCAGTTAAAAGAAACTGATTAGGGTGGACGCTAATCCAATATGGCCAGTGTCCTTGCAAGAGGAAGCGATCAGGACAAACTACAGAAGACCACGTGCAGACACGAAAAGAAGACGACCATCTGCGAGCCAGAGGCAGAGGCCTCAGAAGGAGCCAACCCTGCTGACACCCTGATCAGACTTCTCACCTCCAGGGCTGTGAGAAAAACACGTGTCTTGCTTAAGCTGCCGAGGCTGTGGTCCGCTCTTACGGCAGCCCCGGGAACCTGCACGGATTCTAAGTCATAGCACAAAATGAACATCCCCGAGTCCGTACCAATGTAAATAAGCAACTGAATGAACACACAGGGGAAGAAGAGACGCTCTTCCTCATAGTAACATTCCACCCAACACACGTAGAAAGAATGATGGAAGGAAGAATGTCACCACTGGCAAATACCACGGTTATAAACCACTTTGGGCAAGAACCATCAAGGAAGGCTAAGATTAATGTGTGAAAGCATGAGAAGACACAAGACGTTCACAAAGTTTCCAAACATTATACTCATTAGGTACAAAGGGGGAAAAAAAATCACCTTGAGGTAGAGAACCCTGGCAGATACCATGTCCACCCAGTGACAGAATTAAGTGATGTCACTAGAGGTGTGGACACCACGTGCCCTCACGGTGATGTCCTGAGCAAGTACAGCATCACTTCTGTGCTTTTCATGCCAAAATTGTGGAACCAGCATTAACTGGGAGGCAGCAATTGACAAACCCAAAGTGGGGAGATGTCTACAATGTAACTAGTGAGTATCCTTCAAAAGGGTCCAGCTTGAGTGCCCGGGGGGGGGGCTCAGCTGCTGGATGAGTGTCTGACTCTTGATTTCAGCTCAGGTTGTGATCTCAGGGTCGTGGGGTCAAGCCCCACATCGGGCTCCACATTCAGCGGGGAGTCTGCTTGGGATTCTCTCTCTCTCCCTTTGCCCCTCACCCCTGCTCTCATGACCTCTCTCTCTCTCATATAAATCAATCTTAAAAGAAAATATGTCCAGCTCATGAACGACAATGACAGACTGAGGGACTGTCCCTGACTGAAAGAAAATAAGGTGACAGAGCATCTAAGTATGGCGTATGGTCCTGAACTGGGTCCTAGAGAAGAAAGGACAGCAGTGGACGAGAGTCAGGTCCATAAACTCGATAACAGTGTTAGTGTTAATATCCTGCTTTTGCACATTGGACTGTGCTTAGGTAAGATGATACCCTTTGGGGAAGCTGGGTGAAAGGTATAAGGAAGTTCTTTGTACCATTTTATTACTTTTCGGGGGTAAGTTTTTTTTTTTAAGATCATTAATTTATTTGAGAGAGAGAGAGAGAGAGCAAAGGGAGAGAGGGAGCACAAGCATGGAGCAGGGGCAGAGGGAAAGCGAGAAGCAGGCTCCCGGCTGAGCCCAGGGCCCGGGGGTCATGACCCAAGCCAACGGGCACCCCTAGGAGATAAACCTTAAACTTGTTCAAAATGATGAGTTAAAAAAAAAAAAAAAAACCTAAAATTTGTTTTCAATAAACAGGCATTATCAGGCCTCATCAGACCTCCTGACTCAGAATTTCTGAGTCAGGAGGTCTGAGGAAGGTCTTGGGAATTTACATTTCTACCCAAGTTTTTAGGTGCTGCTGATGTTGCTGATCCCTTTGAGAATTCCCTGCATTATGTTACACCTACTGTGGCCACGAGCCTACCACATTCTGAAAAATAAGAACAAGCTGTTCATTCATTCATTTGTTCATCCATCCGTCCATCAGTCCATCCGTCCGTCCGTCCATCCATCCATCCATCCATCCATCCATCCCTTGGTCTTCAGGCTCTGCGCTAAGTCCTCACAGTCACCGTCATTATGCCTCTACTAAACAGGCACCAGCAAATATTCTTCTCTAACCACCTGTGGGGCAAGTGATGCTTTCTGTGAAGGAGTCTAGAGAAAGCCCTGCTTACAGTAGGTGCACAGTTAACGGCTGGCTTCTCTGCTGCCCATTTTGTGTCATCTGGGGAAGGCCAACAGAGCCTTCTCCAAATTCCTGAGCCCACCCTTCATGCCACCACCCTCTTGTAAGCTGCAGGTACCAAAGGCCTGATGGGTGGGGAGGATGGTGGGGAGGAAGCCCCGAGCATTGGCTTCAGAGCCTAGGGAAAGACAGGGTCAGATCAAAGACAGTGCCAGATCAATTCACAGTTAATGCTGATTTGTATATTTCTCATAAGGCTCCCGTTTATTCGAGAATATTCTCACATCGGGCAAATGTTTTGGCCGAGTCTATGAACCCTGTAATCTCCCAGTCAGTCCACATGCTTAGCTCCCTTGCTGGAGCCTGGGAACACGCATCCATCCAGGAAACACATGAACCCAGGAACAGGAAGACTTCCTGGTCCCCTCTAACCAGTGGGGGAACTCAGAATTTTGCACTGGAAGAGGGTGTTACCCAGGAATGATCCTCACCTCCTACCCACCAGCAGCTGGGGAAGAAAACTGGAACCACGGGCCAAGGTGCTGTCTGAATAGGAACGGGGGTGGGCATGAATCCCCGCTACCCCAGTCCCAGACGGCACTTCTTCCAATCCCAACACTCATCAAAAAGGGCCTCGTGGGAAAAGCCAGCGGGGTCCACAGGAGGGAGAAGCGAGGCAGTAGCTTGTGTCCAGACAAAGAGGTGGACTGAGATGTGCTATTGGGAGCAGATGCCCCGGGTTTAGGTGTGAGAAGGCAGTGGGGAGGCAGAGCCAAGGCCCGCGCTCACACCGCCCATGCCGCCCAGACGCCCCATCTCCCCTCCCCTGCACGCAGCTGCCGGTGGCTCAAACTGGGAAGAGAAATCCATCCTTTCCCCCCAACCTAGCAGCCTGGGATCACATTCTATCACCACAAGTTCCTTAGGGCAAGGAAACCAGCCTTGACCGAGGCGGAGGGTGCTGGGGCACTGATTTCTCCATTGTTTGTACCCAGCATCGTGAAGGAGTTCTGCTTTCTGCCATTGTAAAAATCCCCATGAAAAACTGGTCTTCTGGCCAAGTAAAAAATGAGAATGTAGGAGTTACGGCAGCTCACTTATTCCTAAATGTTTTGTCAAGTAGTCTCAGGTATTTTTTGTGCACACACACACACACACACACACCCCTTGGCAACATGCCTCCTTCTATCACATCGTTATCTAAGGAACACTCTTGCCCGGCCTGCAACCTTCTAGCTATCACCTCCCACCCTGCCGTGACTTAGACTCTCCAGGTCCTCCCTTCCTGACACGTGAATCCCTGATCCCTGGTGGCTCCCCCACTCTTATGCCCAGATCCCCTCCGGCAGCCCCGCTAAGTTCCTGGAACACCAAAGAGGATTTATCTCCACGGACCTCCCTAACCGATCCTTGCAAAAACCTCCTTCACCAAGGCTGGATGCCATGTTGAAGGTTTTAGCCCTTCTCTGGAAATGTAGGAGGAAATCCAACATTCCTACAGCATGTGTAATTTTAAAACAAACAAACAACAACAACAACAACAACTTTTCCGGAACATTTTCATTTTAACGTCCTACTCTGAGAAAATCTTTACTGATGGAAGCCTCTGCATTTCCAGATGGTTCCGTTAAATATATTCATTCCAACCAAATCTCTCCCATGGGTCTCAGGACCATGGATAATCAGAAAAGGAGACCGTTACCTTCAGATCTGGTTCTGCCCCCAAAACAGATCCCCTGTCAGTCGCCCTTGGGTGTGCTTTTCAGAAAATAGAAACAAACAGTCCCTCTGTGTTTACTCTGTGCCAAGCACTGTCATAAGCATTTCCGGCGGATGAATCCACTGTGCGTCAACCAACCTTCACCATGGCCTTTGAGGTAGAAGCAGGTGCTGAGGAATTTGCCTGAGATGACAAAGCTGATGAGCAATTTAGAGAGACTCTGAACCCTGGCCGGTTGGATGGCTCCCTGCCCCTATAGACAACACTTCCCTGTTAGAACCGACAAGCTAGACCAGAGAACGCTGCTCCTAGAACGCCTATGTTCACTGCATCCCTCTGTCCCAACGATCCTGGCAATAGCTGACAGCTGGTCCATCTTTCCTCTGTCTCAACACAGACAGAAACCCTCAGCATACTTCGCTTGATCCTCATGGCAGGTGAGGGAGGAGCTTTTGTTCTTGCTCCCATTCCGCAGATGGAAAAGTAGAGGCAGAGTAGAGATCGCCTTTCCCTGCATGCCAGTCGCATACCATGCGCCAACCCCCTCCTGGGAGCTGAGGCCACCTGTCTGGTCGGGTCACAGACGGGATTTGCACCTCCATCTGCCTGATTTCAGAACCCTCGCCCTTAACCTCTCCACTCTGCTTGCCTCGGAGCGAGAGAGGAGTCGCTGTGATCAACACGATGTCGCCACACGCTCGGGGCCGAAGACAGGAGCGGGACCCGCAGACAGCCTTACACCCAGAGCTCGGCAGGGATGAGGTTTACTGCCCGCTCCTCCAGATAATTTACTCTCCTGAACATTTAGACGTTTTGTCGTTTGACACAACTGGCCCATCTTAACCCTGCCATGGCCTTTTCATCATCCACTGATTCTTCTAGGTTCATAAAACAAGCAAACCCTCACACAGGGCAGCCCAGGCAGGGTCTGAGGAAGATGCCTTCTGGTGGGCTGTTTCCCTCTGAGCTCCCCTGACTCCCCCCTGCCTTCCACCTCCTGGGGCCAGAGCTCACCAAACAGCAAGACAGCTGATTGTTCAAACACCCCGGGGTCTCTGATGCAGCAGGGCTGGGTGGGGCTGGAGAGTCTGAGTTCTAACACATGCCCAGGGGCTGGTGATGCTGCTGGTCCAGGGACCCCTCTTTAAGAACCTGAGAAGGCGGCAAGGGGCTGCTACGTCTCTCGGGGACAAAAAGGGTGTCGGTAGGGCTGGGAGAATGCGGAGAACTGCTCCGAGGACAGCCCCGTGGGGAGCGGCCCGGGGTGGCTCACCCTCCCTCCAGAGCCTTCCAGGGCTCTCCACGCTCTCCAGACCCCTGGAGCTCCCCTTTGGAAACAAGCATTGCTTTAGGGAACCTCTCTAGCCCTTCGCACCGGCGAGGCCTCGCCTGTGTGGCCCGGCAGTGCCCAGTATCTCCGTATCAAAAAGCTGCTCCCTCCACACCACACGGAGGGCGGAGGGCGGGGACTCTTCCAGCTCCTGAGGCAGAGATGGGCGTGGCCGGCAGTGCCACTGGGCATGCTGGGGATGATGCTGGAAGTGCTGAACCAAACGGGACCGCCAGGGTCTTAAACACCAGCATGTTCGGGACCCTCTCCTGAGCGACGGCGCTGCACCACCCTGGGCCTCTGCCGCAAGAATCTGGCTTCCCATGCATCTTTTCATTTCCGAGCTTCACGACGGAATTTCCCTGCACTGAGATAAATGAGGCCACTGGAGTGGAGCTGCTACCCCGTATGTGTGGGCTGAGAAGTCCCCTTCACATAAGCAGATGAGGCACCGGGCTGGCTCTTGCTGACACCCTTCTGTGTGCGTGTGCGCTAGTGTGTGTGCACGTGTGTGTGCACGTGTGTGTGCGCGCCTAAAGGGGATCGGTCTTCTTACTCCCCTTTATCTTGCTAGAACCCCTGAGTCTGGAGACTGAAGGTCATCCAGCCTGTTCCCAGAGAAATCAGCAAGGTCATCAGTTTGCTCAGTTTCATTGACAGAAACCCATCAGCTACTGGACCTATCGAGAAGCTACAACCGCGTCCACGGAATTCTTCCGGGCTTTTCTTCTCTTGCAACTCAGGAAGGTATTGGAGAAACTGTAGCTCAGTCACCCCCCCCCCCCCGCCCTCAAAGAGCTACACAAACAAAGTTCTTTCATTCCTTCAGTTACCAGCCCTGGCTCCCTGGACATAGCAAGCTCAAGGCTGGAAGCCTACCCCCTCGCCAAGCCTTGCTACCAACCAGCAGGCAGAAGGAGGTTCAATTCACACGTCTGTTACATGTAGGGTTGAACTAGAGAGACCCAAAACCCCTGCAATGGAAGGTCATCGAACCATGGTTATGTGTCAAAGCCTGTATGCTTTGTAGACCAGAGGTCATGAGTCAAAGGAGCAGTGTCATTGTGCCCAGTTCACAGATGCGGGAAATGGAGGCTCAGACAAGCAAACTATCATGCCTGGAGTTCCGCAGCAAATCAAGGACTGGGTCAAGATTCTCTCTGTCTTTCTTGTCTAATCCCCAGGCCCTTCCTCTACCAGAACAGGGCATGTCCGTGTGTGCACAACTGTGCATTTCTGAGGGGACCTGACAGCCCTGGAAAAACAGGCTTTATCTGGTTTACACGAAATGCTGGCAGGAACGGACTCGGCCCCAGGCAGACTTTGGTTCACCAGAGATAACAGTTCCAGAGGGATGCCGTGCCCACCCCGCACCCTCCCCAGAGGCGCCATCACACTGCAGGGGCCTCACCTGGGAAGGGCTCCTTGAGGAAGTGGCCGTTGATGGTCTGGTTGGCCGTGCCCAGTGGGTTTTTGGCGATGAGGGTATAGTTGCCGTTGTTGTAGTGCGTGGGCTTGTTGAAGAGCAGGCAGCCCTCGGACACCTCGCCCTCCTGGTAATACTCCACATGCGTGATCTTGGACTCCCGCAGCGGCTGCCCATTGTGCAGCCAGTGCAGCGTGGGCGGCGGGTTGCCCCGCACCACGAACTCGATGCAGTGCTCCAGACGCAGCTCGGGCTCCTCCAGGCTCACCACGCGTGGGGGGTCTGCGGGGGACAGGCCCGCTGACTCCCAGCACACAGAGACCCCCGCGCCCCAGAGCAGCGCCCCCAACACTAGGACGGGGACCCCGGTTCTCCCCCCATCCAGCTCGGAGAGGACCCAGGGGATCAGGGGTACCCGCACCACCTTCCCAAAAGTGGGGAAGAGAGGTCTGTCTTCCCCCACGCTTCCTGGGTCTACCACCACCGGCCCCGTGACCCTCTAGGAGCGAAGAGAAGGCAGACAGGGGCTGACATGGGGGTATCTTGAAGATGAGTCGGGCATACCGTCTTCTGAGGGACAGGGACACCCTTTCTGGGGTTATCGGCCAAGAACTGCCTTGTTCAGTCCTGCCCCCCAGCACACCGGCCCCCGCCTCCTGCATGACCGTCCCCCGGGGACACAGCCCCCCTCCAAGATGGCAGCCACTCACAGTGCACGGTGAGGGCCACACTGGCATTGCTCATGCCCACCACATTCTCCGCGATGCATGTCAGGGTGAAGCCATTGTCCTCGCTTGTCACATTGACCAGGGTCAGGTTGATGGCGTGTACATTGGTCCAGTTCAGATTTGTCTAAAACCCCAATGGAAAAAAAAAAAAAAATCAGTTTCTAGAAGGCAGCTTCCCATTCACCTTCCAAACACCTGCGGGAATCAAAAAGAAAGCTGTGTAGGAAGCAAAGGAGACCTTTCCTCCTGCCGTGCACACTGACCAACCGCCAGGCTCTCTACACTCAAGAGCTCAGGAAACCCTCACATTTACCCTGGGGAGTGAGCAGTGGCATTACACCCACTTTACAGATGAGAAAACAAAGGTACAGAGAAGTTTATTAGCATGCTGAAGCTCGGGTGGGCCAGAAAAGGTTGGAGCTGGACGAGAACCAAGTACGTGCAGACTTTCCTCTTCTTCGTTCTCCTCACGTCTCTGGCTTCTCTTCATGATGGAGCTCACTGGGACAAAGAGGTCAAGGCTCCCCAGCCTCCCGATGGGGCCGGAGCCTAGGGCGCCTACCTGGTGGGTGTTGATGGACTGCAGGCCCGTGACTATCCAGTCTACGTCGGGCAGAGGGGACCCAGAGCCATTGCACGTGATGACAGCGTTGTCACCCTCTCGAACGGTCAGGTTCACGTGGCTCACACTGATCTCAGGAAGGTCTAAGAGGCAGGACAGGACGAGTGAAAAGATAAGCCAACACTTTGTACCAAAACTTTGTCCCTGGGGTCGATGGTGGCCCTTCTCAACACAACCTGCTTGATCAACCTCTTGGAAGGCCCCCAAGTGCCAGAATCTTCCCAGCACCTCCCCGCCAGCAGAGGTCAGAGCTCAGAACTTAAGCCCAGCTGGGCTCTCCCACAGGCCAGGCAGAGGGTGGGGGTGGAGAGGTGCTCAAAGAATGTAGTTCCAGCAACCCGCTCTCCAGTTTTGGTCTGCTTCCAACTCCCATGAAGAGTCTGCTAGAAATTCAGGTTACCGAGGCCCATTCTGAGACATCCCATGATCTCGTTAAGTCTGCAGGGCCTGGGCATCTGCTTTTCTAAAACTTGCTTAGATGCTCCTGATACGGAAGGTCCAGAGCCCACGCTTTAAGACAGACTCCTTCAGATCGGGTTGACAAGTATCTCATAGAGAGAAAGGACACTGGTCCATTGAGAAGGGGCATGCTGCACCCCTGTCTTCACTCCAGGCTCATGGAGGGACAGGGATAACCAAGGAGGTCAACAGTAAGTCAGATCTGTACCCAGTGCAGAGTTCAAGGCTGACGGTGGGGGGCTGGGGGCAGGGGCGAGAAGGCCCTGGCTCTGCAGACTCCCTCGAGGGTGTGGGCTCTTTGCCTGGAGCCCGCTGGGGCCAGGCCACTCACTCACCGCACTGGCTGATGTTCATGCGGAACAGGGGCAGCTGGGAGCCGTCGGCACCGATGCAGTAGAGGTGCTGGCTGTTGAGCTTGGCCTCCCCCTGCTCCTGCCACAGCTGCATCCAGCGGATGTCACAGCTACAGTTGAAGAAGTTCTGCTCCAGTCTCCTGCGGGCAAGGAAACAGGGGAAGGGACCTCCTGAACCAAAGACGGCCCAGCTCCCCCCACCCCTCAGGGCCGGAGGGATGCCCCGACCTGCTCTTCAGGGACTAGAGAGAGGAGGGGTTTAGCAAGGTTTTCAAAGAGATGAAAAATACTTCTAAGTCCATGAATTCCTTTCGTTTTTGCACTCATTTGGGAAAAAAAAAAAAAAAAAAAGAATCCACTCCACTTAATTCACCTGCCAATGAGACCCTTTTAAATACATCAGCTTGGGATATCGCTTTCTCAGAGCCCTCCGGTGGCTTCCCATGTCATTGAACATCAAGGTCAAAGGCCTACAGGCTCTGCAGTGCTCTCCATTACCTCTCTGACCTCATCTCCTACCTCTTACCCTCTTCCTTTTCTTCAGCCACATTGACCTTGCTCTCTGTCAAGTTCACTAGCACGACCAGCCTGGTACTGCTTCAGGGCCTTTGCACGTGTTGTCCCTTCTGCCTGCAGAGTTCCTATGCATAACATGCCTGCTACACTGGCTATCTCACTTCATTAAAGAATCATATGGCCTCTCCAAACACTGCTCTAAGGAAACTGCCAACAACCCCTGCCTTAGTGCAGCCCACTCCCCGCCCTCCAGTATTTCCTTCCCTCCAGTATTTGTCACTGTCCAGCATCACTTAAAAAATTTGTTTATTATCTGTCTCCCCAAATAAAAATTAAGCTCCATTGAGCTCAGAGAAATTGCCTGTTTGGTTCATCCGTACCTCCAGCATCTACAACTGAGCCTGAGACACGAATGCCTATTGAATGAATAGAGGGAGGGAAAGAGGATGGAAAGGGTTACTCTCCTGGGGAGCAGGTGGTTCGCCATTTCCGCAATCAGCTCAAAGCCCATCCCGGGCCCAGCTTTACTCTCCATAAATTCAACAAACTCCTTACGAAGCACCTGTTCTGTGTCTGGCTGTGAGCTGAGCACTGCTGATACAGAGGTGAATGAGACAGCCTGGGAGCGTGGAGAAGAAGCGCATCTGATGGGAAGGGTGTCAAGTTCAAGGTCTTCCTTCTCCAACGACTTTCCTTGTGATGGAGAGCAAGTCCCTGCCCCCTCTAAATGGGGTTATCCCATTAGAGGGACCATGAATGGTGTCCGTTGATGTAAAGCACCCAGTAAATGTAAAGGTCTGCCTCAGTAGGAAGAACGTGATTCTCTTGTTGGACCAGTAAGGAGGCGCGTGTGTTGGTGCCCAGGAGGGGCACTAAGACCCAGGATATTCTGGACAAGGGGTCGAATTCCAAAGTAGTTAGGCATGCATCAGAAGTCATCAGCTTTCAGGGGAAAGTGAGGTCCTGGAAGAGGAATCCGTGTGTCCCAGCCAGTGGGATACCACAGGCAGAAGGTGCCAACACCTTTGCACGAAAGCCTCTCAGTCTAAAGGTACGCTGGCTTTTCCCTGCACTCTTTCAGGAAAGGAGAAGGGACCTAGCGTTCGTGGAGCATCTGCTTCCCACAGCCACCCTGGAAGACAGCCAGCACTGTCCCTGTCCAGAGGGGGGACCCCCGCTCGCATTGGGAGGGGTTGAGTCTCGTACTCCAAGTCCCTGGGCTGGGGTGGGACCAAGCAAGGCTGTAAGCCTCACCCTGCTGGACTCCAGACCTCACACGCCCCAACCCTGTCTACCCTGTGAAAGGCACCACTGGCTGTGAACAGAGATGCAGAGGAGTCAGCATGACCCCCGGCTCTGCGGCTCCTGGGCAGAGAGCAGGGGAAGAGTTCACGGCCACGCTGGAGGCTGAGATGGGAAAACAGGAAAGAAAAGCTGCGCCAGGGCACAGAGTTCACGTCAAGGAGCACTGGGAAATGCAGCTGGAAGGGAGAGTGGAAACCAGATGGTGCGGGACCTTCACGGCCACATCAAACATCAGCAAGCTGGGGATTCATCCAGGGGGCGGCGGGAGTCAGGGAGGCCCTCGGAGCTCTCGACGATGTGAGCAAAGCAGGTCTGTCAGAAGAGTAATCCAACAGTACTGTGCATGACGTGCGTGCCTTTCTCAGAGCACCCAGGCGAAGGGATGAATGGGGGACAAAATCCTTGACTCACACGCCTTGATGAGACCCGGTGCCGGGCACAGGGCTACATGCACCCAGATGGGACATCTGCCTTCACTGATGCATTGGTATGTGCCGGCCGGCAGGCTCAGAGTCACTCTGCTCGGGTTTTTGGTCTCAGAACTCCTCTTTACTCTTAAAAATTCCTCCAAGAGCATTTGCGTGTGTAGATTACACTATCCCTCTTCACCATTTTGGAAGTGAAGTAGAAAATTTTAAAACACAACGCCACGTTAGCACAAACTGCCGTTCGTCACCAGAGCAGCAATGTTATCACAGGCCAAGTGACCTCAGGGGTCACTTTTAAAGTGATGCTGGACAGTGACAAATACTGGAGGGCGGGGACCTCAGGGGTCACTTGGCCTGTGATAACGTCGCTTGGGGTCACACCTTCTGGGGCACCAGAATGAAAAGGACAAGTAATGTCTCAGATTCTACCCTGTGGTCTCCCTGATAGGGTCTTGGGGGCCCCACGGAACCCCGGACCCTCACTTGAGAACTGCTGCCACGTTAATAAGGGTCTCGAGTAGACTGGTAAAAGCGCGGGAGAGGGAAGGGAAGATGGAACAGACACGGTAAAGAAGACAAGGTGGTATTTGGTGCTTTGCTGGAGGTAGAAGGAAAGAACGGAGGATGGCTTTGAGCTCCAGGAGACAGGAAATCAATGGAGGAGAGAAGCATTTTTAGCTGAAAACAGGAGAGAAGGAACCAATGAAAAGGAAGAAGGTCGGTGTATGAGGCGTCGGGGTGAGGTCCTAGAGGAGGAAGGTGAAACATGAGGCCGGGAGCCTTGGAGGTCCTGCCCCAGCGGGGAGGCAAGATGGCGCCGGGACAGAGCCAACAGGTAGAGGAAAGAGAACGGGGAGGCAGGAGGAAGTAAGAGCTAAGGGAAAAAAAAAAAAAATGGAATGATGTTTGCGCTGCACCTACCATCTGCCCAGCACCATGCGGATTGTCCTCCACACACCAGCCCCATGAGCCCTCCCCTCAGGGAGGAATCGGGGGAGGCAGGGGATGGCTTCCTGGGGGAAAAGCAGAAGGTCAAGCTAGGCTGCCCCGTGTGTGGAGGACAGGAAGGCCTGAGGATCTGGGTCTGTGTTTGCATTCACACGGCGGGGGTGAGGGGCGAGGGGAGGCCAGGCAGCCCTGCCGGAAAGATACCGAGGGTCCAGATGCTTCCATATATGCAAGCTGAACCAGGTCAGCCTGGTTTTCCCAGATGCTCGCTAGACAAGATGTGGTCATTCATGATGAAGCAGTTGTAAAAAGACAAATTATCCACCCGGGTGGAAAAGATTAGCAAGGGAGGGGCTGGGCTCGGCGGCTTAGAGACCGTGTGCTTTAGTGAGTGTTGCCTCGCCCGAATCCCGCACTGCTGCGTCCCCTGACTTCTCAGTGGCTCCCCGCAGGGCTGATAGGGCCAAAGCATGCTGACGCTAGTGGGACAATCAGTGGGATGACAGGGCTAGACACAAGCGCACTAATGGCCTTTTGTTTCCTTCCATCCTTTCCTTCTAGGATCTGGCCCCCTAGCAGTCTCCTGGAACCTGCACAGAAACCTTCAGCTTTTCCCCCACCCTTGGGACTTCCCTCCTAGACAGCAAGACGGACACACAACAGAAAGCATGTTGAGTCTGAAGACAGGTGTCCCGGGCATCCCACCCAGCAAACCCACCATAGTCTTCCATCCTGACGAGAGAGGGTTCAGGAAGGGGCGGCCAGAAGCAGAGAAAGGCAGCCCTCAGTCTACATGATGCCACCCGCTCTTCCAGCAAGTCAGGTGTCTCGGAGAGGAGCCATTGGCCAGGGCTCCAGGCCCCACAGGAGGAGCCTGAAGTGAGCCTTCCCTGCTCCATCAATAATGCAGGCGGCCCCGTGAAGGACACAGCCACAGCTGCTTCGGGGCAGAGCTTATCCTACACCCAGCCCATGCCCCAACACGGCCCAGGGCCTAATCGCAGGGCCCTAGGGGTGACCCGCAGATTAACTCAGCCCCATCCAGGCACACACAGATGCCTTGTTGCAAGGCCAAGGCCATGGCAGTGTATTCAGAAAACACTGGTTCCCCTCCGGTCATCACTCTGCCTTTCTTCTTCCCTCCACAGAACCGGTGCTGTCAGTGGCGATCCTGGGGCCAGGGGCGTAGATCTACGGCCAACCGGGGAAGCCTGTCCAAAGGCCCAAGGGATGCTCGCCGCTGGCCTCCCAGAGACAACACAGTGGCAGAAGAAATACACAAACACAAGGTTTGAGTGGAGCCTGCGGTCAAGCTGGGCAAGGCTAGTGCACTGAGTTGTGTCTCCCCCGAAAGATCTGGGCAATACCTCACCCCCAAGACCTGTGAATGTGACCTTACTTAGAAAAAGGGTCTTCTGTGGATGTGATCCTGAGAAGGATCACGGGATGATCACGGGACAAGATCATTCTGGATTTAGGGATGGTCCTAAATCCAAGGACGGGTATCCTTATGTCCTTATAAGAGACAAGACGGGACAAGCCAAAGACGCAGAGACAGGGAGCACGGCCACATGAAGATGAAGGCAGAGACAGGAGTGGCACTGACACAAGCGAAGACCACCAGGGGCCACCAAAAGCCAGAAAAGTTCAGCAAAGTTTCTTCCCGAGAGCCTCTTGAAGGAAGAGTGGCCCTGTGACACCTTAGTTTGGGCCTTCTGACCTCCAGAAGGGTAGAGTCACTTCCTGTGGTATGAAGCCTCCTTATTTGTCATGATCTATCATGGCAACCCTAGGAAACTAATTTGGCCAGTAGCTTCTTCCCCAAGGTTCTGCTTTAACTTCTGCAAAATGGGGGTAATTGTGCTGACCCTCTTCCTGCACAAAGTTATTATGAAGATAAGCGATAATACATGATAACATGCTTTGTGAATTGAAAGGGACTATAAAGAGACCAGAAATTATTATTACAGTAATGCTATTATGAACATGACCGTTCAGGGACTTCTCTGAGAGCCGTGGAAAGCAGTCATGGCCAAGACTAGGAGAAAAGAAAGTGCCAGGATCAGCCCAAACCCATCCCCACGACGAGTTAATATTTTACCAAGTTGATTAAATCTGCAAATTATACCAGAGGTAATTATCACTTTGCTTTAAGAAAACGAAATATTCCAATCTGTTTTAATCATGTCTGCTCTGCGCGTGCAGGATATTAAGAGAAGCCTGTTCAAGATACACTAATGGTCCCTAGGGTATTTCTGGAAGGGTTCTGTGCTGTGGGTTTATATCCTCTGGTGCCTCTTGCCTTTGCCTAAATTGAATCAGGGGATTCAGAATCCAAGCTTCTTTTCTTTCTAATTCATTCTTTATCTCTAAGACAATCTCTTTGATTCCTGTTCTGATTTCTGGACACAGTTCCAGGCTTCTTCGTAAGGAAAAAAACAAAAAAACAAAAAACTAAAAACACCACCTTAATACAAGCAGAAACTTCTGAGAGCAACCGTGCAAAGCCAACTGAAATTTCTGCAAACCCAAGCCCCTGACACAGTGTTAAATTCTCCAAAGGAATCTTGAAAGATGCCTACAGTTCTCTCAATAAGAACAACAGGTCAGGTGATCAGCCAAAACTATATCCTTCATCTGAGAAAAGTAAATGGGAAATGAGTAAGGGAAGCTCCCAGCTCATGACCAGGGCTCTGAGATGCTAACTTGTCTGGGTCTCCATCTCCCCAACCCCAATCCAGTGATTCCACTCAGGAAGCCACATTCTTAAGAGTGGTTTCCAGAAGGAGACAGCAAGTATGGGGGAAGTTTACTGAATTGTTCAAGGGAAGAGCACTGGTCTTTGGAAACAGCAGACCTGGATGGTGGTAATGCTGATTACCGTAATACTGATTCCCATTCCCACTGATAAGCTCTGTGATCCTGGACCAGTTGTTTAATTTGGCCAAGCCTCGATCCTTCATTTGTGAGACTGTTTGTGATACCTCCCATGGGGGTTGCTCCAAAGATGAGTCAGGACTTTGTTCATAATAGGTGCTCAATAGAGGGCTCATCTGTCTCCTTCTCTACTATTGGAAAGGTCGTAGATACTCTGCCCTTCCAATGGAGAATGCCACCAGATCCATTCTTATAGGAAGGACCCTCCAGTGGGGGGGGCATCTGGTTGGGGTAGAAGGAGATCCTCAATGCCAGAATAAAATGTGCCGAGAAGTCACTGAATGCCCTAGTTAGCTCCTTCTGTTCCCGCAGAAGGTGGCTCAAAGCCTCCTACTCTGGCTTTGGGATCTTCTGGCCATCATGGCTCAGAAAGCCATCTCCCCCTGGCCTCTCTCCTCCAAGGCCAAGATTCTATCTTCCTGGAAATACCCAACCCAGCCCACAGGCCCCATTGGGCAGACCCTGGCAATCTACAAGGCTCATGGCAGATGGTGCCATGTGGACTAATCAGGAAGTCGGACAAGAAAATACTACCCCCTCTTCCATTTGCCAGGAACTGGGATTGTTTGGATTTTAATCATAGCCACAGTGAAAAGCCAACATGAGGCCCCTCCAGCCAAAAGATAAATTTTCCACTCTCAACATTCAACTCTTCCTCAAAAAATAGACCCCCACCAGGACAAGAGGGGGGCTTCTTTATTTTCCCACGTCATTTTTTTCTTATTTAACAATGTGACGGAAATAAAATACTCTGGGACATGGCGGCCCTCACACACTGGCTCACACTGGAGGGAAGGTCTTCATTCCTCCATAAGTCACGTCTAGCTCACCGGTGTATTGATCCCGGGCAAAGATGAATGCAGAATCCCATGATCCTCTGGGATAAATCTGACATTTTCTTTAAATATATATCCACGGAACAACTGTTTCTGAAACTCCACGAAACAGGTCACCAGGGCAGCACACCATTGATTTCACATCCAATGGTTTTTTTAGAAGGAGCACTGAACGTTTTCTCAATAATTCAGCCAACTGCAGACCCTAGATGTCCCCCAGAGAGATGCTGTCCCTCGCCTCCTACAGAGGAAGGGGAAGGCATTCTGCAAGAAGTCACATGAGACTCCCAAGAAAGAGCAGAGAGAGCCCCCGGTTAGCTCCTCTATGACAGAGCCCTTGATCGGATCTAGGGCAACGTAAGAAGGAACTGCAATCATGCACTTTTTGACAATTATTGCAGAACCGCTCCTTGAATTGGAAACAGATTTTGAGAGGCGGAGGGACAGCTAACAAGAGTGGTCAAGACCTTGAGTCCATATGCTACCCCTTGGCTAATGGGTAACCCGAAACAAGATACTTCACCTTGGTGAGTACCTCGGGGTCCCCGAATGTGAAGTGATGGTAATAATTCCTACCCGATAAATTACCACAAGGATTAAATTAAATAACGAATGTACATAATTCAAGAGATTGCTTGGCACAGTGCCTGGCACAGGAGTCAGATCTCAGCAATCGTTAGTAGTGATCTTAGCAGTCATGTTCACTTAATGCTAAGGTTTTCTTCCACCTACAAAGATGGGAATGAATACGAGGCATCAAGTCTAACAGTCTGATATTTAGCTGTCTGTGACACTTGGGACATCATCTAGGTTTTTCAGTGTTGTATAAACAAGTAAGTATATATTTATATTTTCCTCAGCTCGGGTAGTTTTTAATCAGTGTACCTCAGGATCTCAACCCTATGTGGCTAAAGGACTGTAGTCACTATATCTGAGGAGTAGCCCAGAGGGAAGCGTAAAATCCTAAGAAAGGAAGGCAACCCACAGCAGTACTGTCCTGAACTCTCCAGCACTGTTGAGATCACCTCTGTACTTCCTGGCCCTAGGATGGCCTTTCAAAGAATCAGGGCACTCAGGTCCATGAGGATAAGTAGGGTACACAAAGCCATCATGGGGTAATGGGCTATTGAGTCACTGGATGTAAATATTCCCCCTCCTCGACCAGCTGGATTGGAAAAGCTAAGATCCTGACTCATCCGTGAACTCAGGTCTTCCCAGGTGGAGGGACCCTCCGGTGGGGGATTGAAAGGCCGACAGCATGGGCAGAGATCCAAGGCTACCGACTCTTGGTAAAGTTGGTAAAGCAACCTGCATTCAGTGAATTTGGATCTGAGTCATTAAATAAAAGAGAACACATGAGCAGTGTCTCTGGAACCCTACCTCCCTAATTTCATCCATGCCTCAATTCCTTTTCAATTTATTCCTTGATTTGTTCCCTCAACATAACACGCTGTCCTTCATGCACAGAGATGACCCTGATGACTCATACAACAACACGACTCGTTTTTTCCAGCAGTGGTCAGGAATTTTCACTCCTTCGTCCAACAAGGGTTTGCACAAAATGGCTGGAGGGGGTAGGGGTGCATCTATCAGCCTGGGAAGATAGTCAGGCCAAGCAGTCCACAGGCAGATTAAATAAATATATAGACTTGCCTCCCACCCCCCACCACTGGGATGCCCATATGCAAGCCAAACAGGCTGACAAAAGATGATGAGTGACGGAAAGGGCACGCAATTGGAAGTCACAGGCCTGGGTTTAAGGTTGGCCTCTAGGTTGGCCAGTACCTAACAATGCAATCTTGCCTGGGTCTCATGTGCCTTTTGGGGGCTCAGCACCTTCACCTTAAAATGAAGAAATACATTTTATATTGGAGATATAATAACACCTATCTCCCATAATGCTCCTGATGATAAGTCTATTTTTTTCATGATGATAAAGCTAAAGTCACATCAATGAAAGCGCACCTCATCATCTACAGAATCACTTATTATAAATTGAAAATACTCTCTAATATTGTAAGTATAAATGCTATTACTACTAGTTACCTACAGACCACAGAACTAGGTCCTGCTCAGAGATAAGATCCCGGTCTTCTTCAGAAGTGTGCTGGAAAGAGCATCAGAAATCAAGCAACAAAGAGGGCGTCTCGCTCTCACTGAACATGGTACACCCTGTGCCACCCAGCCCAAGGAGCCCCAAGGGCACACCCAACCTTGGGCGGTTCCACGGCCCCACATTTCTCCCCACCCAACCTCTACCACCGCTCTACTGCTTGGAGGGTCTTTGAAGCCAAACTTACAATTCCCGAAGACTCAGCGTCTGGAAGAGCTGCCATGAGAGTGTGGTGAGCCGGTTACTCGACAGGTTTCTGCAAGAGTGACAGATAAAGGGCAAATTAAGGGACAGACCCGGCGTGAGTAATGCTCTTGGTAGGAAGCTTGGTTATTTCACGGGAACTTGGCTTTGTTGTTCTTTTCTTTGGTCCGTTCTGCTAACAGCGTATCCGCCAGTAGTCAAGGCCCCAGATCAGGTTTGGAGAGGATTTTGAGGAAGCGAAAGTGAGAGATTTACAATGTTAAAAAAAAAAAAAAAAAAAAGGAAGAAAAAGAAAAGAACGGTTGGTCATTTTCCCACATTCTCTCACCACAGTAAAGGTTCAGGGAAACTTCTGGAGGCCACCCTCCCACAGGGGGACAGAGCTCTTAGGATACACAAGCCAACAAGCTTTCTTCTTCATTTTTATTATTGAAGTGTCACAGACATTTTAAAAACTGGGCATATTTAATGCATACATCTTGATGAATTTCCAGGCAAGTGTATACCCATGAAACTGTCACCATAAACAATGCCATAAACTTAATCATCAACTTAAAAAATTTCCTCCCTCCCTCTCCCTCTCTCTTTCTTTCTTTCTTTCTTTCTTTTTTTTTTTTTTGCTATAACCGTTAATATAGGATATAACCTCTTAACACATTTTTAGGTGTACACACCACCTAATTAATGACTCACGACGCTGTACGGTACATCTCTAGGACTTACTCGTCTTGCATAAATGAAATTACATCCCCTGTTACCATCAAGAATTCTTAACATTCACAATAGTGGGAAACCCTGCAGGTCACCTACAATTTCTTCTACCCAGTCCCTCCCCCAGCAAAGAGGCCCATCCGTGATCAAGACATCAGCCTTTTGTTCACACTTCTGTTCTCCTCCTAATGGCTATTTAATTGTTCTCATTAGGATGTACAGAGGAAAGGAGTAGGCATTAGTCTTCCAAATAATAGAAGAAACACACCCACGGTGATCACGTTGCCAGGCTCAACAGACGACTCTTGACATGACAACAGCCCTTCAAAGCGGCAGTTAGACACGGTCGGAGTCAACATGATCCCGTAGGAGCACTGCTCCTGCACTGATGAGATGGGACGGTGGTAAGATGCCACGTAGGTCAACATTATACACACACACACACACACACACACACACACACACACACGTGCGCATGCACTGGTGCCAATTAAACACGCGGGTGATGAACCCAAGTACAGACTCCTGTTCACGCACGCGCGCATACGCTCTCCGCACACCTCACTTAGATGACTTCTACAGCAGACACTTGGGGAGGACCCAAATACAGACTCCTTGGGGGAAATGAAAGGGGCACAAATGAGAAGGTCTCTCTGAAACTTACATTCAAGTTTCAAATAAATAAGCAAGGCAACGGCAGTTTGCCAATGACAGAAGGAAGGGCACAAACCAAGATGCCATCATGGATGCCGGAGAGGGAGACAGCTCCTTTACACAGGCGCTTCGGGAGGTGTCCTCCAAGAGGGTAGCATCGAGCTGAGGCTAGAGCTAGAATGAACCGGTGCCAGGGCCGGGGTTTTCTGGGCAGTGGGAGCAAGAAGAGCAAAGGCAGAAAGGGGGCCGGTGGGAAAGGAGTTAGTGGAGAGTGGTCGGGGGTAAGGAGGAGAGGCAACAGCCACAACCACCTTGCCGGCCATGGTGAGAACCTTGGGTTTTTATTTTAAGGAGCAAAGAGAAGGCACTGGATGGCTTTAAGTAGGGAAGGGACATAATCTAATGACCATTTCTTAAAGTAAGAGACCAAGCCTGGAAGCTGGCAGACGATTAGGAGGCTGCGGTAGTGTTGAGGAAGGGGATTAGAGATAACGATGCAGGTGGGTTCAAGGAGGGGGGGAGAGCGCCACCAGAACCTCCTACTGGATTGGGCCTGGGAGAGGAGGGAGCAAGACGCCAACCATCAGGCCAGCAGCCAGATCACTTAGTGAGACCAGGAAGGCTGTAAAAGCATGATATCTGGGGTTCAGATCATGAGCAAATGCTTGCAAATGCTAAGTCTGAGATGCCTGTGAAATATCCAGAAAGAGAAATCGGCTAGGCTGGTGGACACCTGCTTCTGGAGGTCACGGGGAAGTCCAGGCTGGTGGCATCACAGACGGTACACACTGATTTCATAGGGACAGATGGCACACACAAGGACAACCTAAGGGACAGGGCTTCCCCTTCATATCTGAGGCAGCCCTGCCCTTGGTGACAGCCGGTGACTGTGTTAGAAAGACAGCCCCCTTTCTGCGGGGGCAGGGGACTGGTGGGCAAAGGAAGGGGACCACAGGAGCAGATCCCCAGGCGTCCTGTTCCACTCCCCCGCCACCCAGCACTTTCCATAGTGTCCTCCAGCCTGCACATCCCTGTCTACAGTAGACACCTCCGGAGCCCGCTTCCTGCGGATGGAAGGAAGCGCTTGAACGGCGTACGAATCACCAAAGCTTATAAACCTTAACCTGTCCGCACACTCGGCTTCCTAAAACCCCTACCCCCGGTCCGTCATGGGCCTGCAAACCTCCTCCATGCCCCAGTGACCAGAAGGAAAGGGAGATAAAGGAAGGCCTGCGTGGTGGCCACTGAAGGACACCAATGGGGCATGGCTCCCCTGACCCACCTCCTGCTCAGGAGGGTGGATTGGGAATCTGGTGCACATGCCCGGCGAGCGGCTGGCTTTACACTGGGTTTTGCACCTGGAGCTCAGACCGTGGGGTCAAGGATTCTGGGTCTCGGTACCGTGCTTGGGTCCCCGTTACGCTTAGCCTCTGTGAGGTTCCAGCAAATGTGAGTGACTCACCCAGGTAGAAGGCTTCTGTCCTGTTCTCCCGGCTCACTGTCTGCCCACAACCGCAGTAGTGGCAGCCGACGTCAAACAGGCCCACCGGCCGCGAGGTCCCCTCCTCACTGGGGCAACTCCTTGAGCAGAACCCCCAGTTCTAAAACCAAGCAGCACCCCACGACAGCAGCCAGGAACCCCCAGATTCGCCGAGCGCTCAGAAGCAGCCCCGTCTGTCTCTCCCCCTCCCCACCCCGGGAGAAGCAGGGACTAATGCAGGTGTGAGGCAGGTGAAGCAGGGACCCTGCCCATCTCTGAGAGAAGACCAGCCTGGGAGCGTGTGCCGGCGGGTTCCTGGGGAGCCTGAGGCAGGGATCAGGCTACCAGCAACGTCCTTTCACAAAGGTCATGTTTTGCTACATTAGGCAGAAATGTCATGAGAAAATTGGATTCTAGAAGAAAGAAAATAACAGGCATTCTGGGCAAATAAAGACTAAGAAATAGTATTATCTCCTTATTACAAGCTGGAGAGGGGAGGGGGGGCTGGGATATTTGGGAAGGGGGAGTAGACAGGGGAGGGGGGCCCCTGTTCTCCTGGGGTTGTCTTGGCTTCATCTCCTTCCTGCCACGCCCACCAAGCCCCACCGGGAAGAGAAAGGGCCCCTGGATTCCTCCAGCTCTTTGGCCAGATGGAGCAGCCGCTGCAGGACTCACGGGCTGTGTCCAGGACGACCAGCTCCCCTCCTCCCCAGCCACCTCCCTGGGACACAGACCATCTCCTCCCGTTGGAGGGAAAGCCTGCCCTTACCTCTTCTGCACACCAGCTACTCTCCTGTGCTCCCATCTCCCTGCCAA
Organism: Mustela erminea; assembly: GCF_009829155.1. NCBI lineage: Eukaryota > Metazoa > Chordata > Mammalia > Carnivora > Mustelidae > Mustela > Mustela erminea. Next base: position 7,039,321 of record NC_045618.1, on the reverse strand, counting down.
CCAGTACTACCACTAAAACCGACAGCCACCACTCACCAAGGGCTTACTACTGAACACCAGGTACTGTGTTCAGCACTTTTACATTCATGACCCTATTTAGTATATGCAACGGAACTGGGCGGGTGTTACTAACATCTCTGCGGTCGATCTGAACGGGTCTGAGTGGCCTTAAGGCAAAGACTCGGTCAAGAAGCAACAAACCACACCCCCAGGAATGTGCGCAACGGAGGCGCAGACATGTAAATTCCCAGGTACGTGCACACACACACACACACACACACACATCCTCGGCGTATGTTGCCAGAGATGGGCACTGTGCTACATGAGTCTCTGGAGGAAGGCAGTGCACACAACCTGCACAACTGTACATGTACCCAGTACCCTGCCAGAGAAACGTGAGAGAGAAGCCCCCAGCCCCAGAGACAATTATGTACACAGAGGACAAGCAAGGCAAACACAGAGCCACCCCAAGTCAAGCAGGGCACACCTCTGGCCACCCTTCCCTCACGGGCATTTATAAATGCTCATGGTGCAAGAAAATAGGGACGCTGAGACACAGGGCTTTGATTGATTGACTGACCGCCCCCCTCAGAACTCACTACCCCTGATTTTCCTCCCAGCTAGTGCCCCAGCTGGATTCGCCTGCCACCTGTAACTGATGGGCTGGCTATCCTGCTCATCAGACTCGAGGGTTAGGAACCATCCTGCCTCCAGCCCCACAGCAGCGTCTTCCGGAAGCCTCATCCCTGACAGATCCATTATCCCCCATCTCTGACTTGTGCTTGGGTCAACGGCCAGGTTCCCAGCCACCTGACCACTGGAATTAATTTGGTGAGCAAGATTTTACGAGATGAGGCATCAAATACTTTCCCAAAATCAAGCTCCGTATCCCTCATCTGAGACTACCAAACAGCCATTAATTCTGTCCCGCACTGCTGGCTCTCTCACAGTCCAGACTCTGGGGCCCAGAGTAATGAACAATGACGAAGCTCCTGGGTGCTCTGGGAACAGGGAGCCAGACACACAGATGGCCAAAATCGGACCCAGTGGAAACAGAGGGCTGAGATGGCCCTTTCTTCCATTAACCCCTTGGTGAACACGGGCCCTCCCTGGCTTAACACCTCAGCATGGCCAGCAGCCTCATGACCTTCCTAAAGGGGACAGCCGACTCCAGCAGGATAGAACCCATGACCTAGGAGGATGTCGCCCTCCACCCTGAGAACCCTGCTGTCCAACCAGAGGTCACTCAAGATGGATCCTGTTGCCAAGAAAAGGCAACCAGATGAATTCCTGAGTTGCCCCAAAGGCACCAAGTCTATGGGGGCTGAGACTTGAGGAGGGGACACTAAGCTCCATCCACGAGTGATCCTGAAGTTGGGAGACTTCGTAGAGTGCCTGGATGTACAACATGGCTGACGTTTCGAAGGGCTTCGTCTTCTCTCCAGGCCCAGGAGGCAGGTGGTGTTTCAAGACTGGAGTGTGGAAGGAATCGCTGGAAGGTGCCAGGTTCCTTCTTTGAATCCCCCAAACTCTCTTTTCCAACTTCCCAGACCTGCGGGCCCCTGGGCCCCCCACAACTCCCCTTACATCTGTATAAATACACGGGATGCTAATGGAGCCCCCTCTCCAAAGTCATTATCACTGTGTGATGGTCTGTGTCTCCTCTCCTGGGCCCCCCACCCTCTTCCTCTATTTACCTCGCACTCTGTTTTGGGTTCCACCCTGAGCCCTCAGACCATCTCCCAGGTTCCTGTTTATAAGTCCCATCCCCTCTGCCCTGGACTTGGATGTGAAACTCACCTCAAGAAACCCTTTGGAGTAAGAAAAGAAAAAAGAGAGAAAGAGAGAGAACACTGAGAACCAGGAGTGTGTTCAGCTGCAGCCCAAACACAAAGGTGGCTTCTCCTAGAGGATCCATTCCACTGCCTGCAAAAGGCCTATTCTGAACACCGTCCTGGCTCAGAGCATCAAGCATGGCTAACCAGCAGAGGTCAAGGCCCTTCTCGTCTTGTAGGCTCCAGGAGCTGTGGCTTACTGGCTGCGTCCATCATGATCTCAATTTCATTTCCTTCATCCAAGAAGGCAGCATTTTGAAAGGTGCAATTCCTTGGGCGCCTGGGTAGTTCAGTCAGTTAAGTATCAGCCTTCGGCTTGGGTCATCATCTAAGGGTGCTGGGATCAAGACCTGAGTCTGGCTCCCGGCCCAGCAGAGAGTCTGCTTCTCCCTCCGCCCCTCCTCTCACTTGTTCTCTCTCTCTCTCAAATAAATAAATAAAATATTTTTTTTTAAAAAAAAAGCGCAATTCTTCCTTCCCTTTTGTGACATCAGATGTCCCCTGGCAATCTGTCTGTCCTCCTTTCATTTTCCCCATAAAAGAAACATCTCCTCGGTCTTCGTGGAAATAGCCAAGTCCCTCCCCTGTCACCCCATACCAGGATTCTTTTGAAATTGCTAAATAACATGGAGGCAAGGTCAAGAAAAGAGAACCACCAACCCATCCCCATGCAGCACCAACCCCACATAGAGTTTCCTAGAAAGGAACCAGCCCACCAGAGAGGGAGAAGGCTGCCAGTCTACTGCCCACTTCTCCAAGGGCATGTATGCTGCATTGACCTTGACCTTGTGACTTTGTGTACAGTCGACCCCGCACCAGAGGTGACTGTAGCCCACCATGAGGAGTCATGAAGGTGGCTGCCACCAACCTCCTTGAGATGAACCAGTGGGAAGGAAGGAAGCGCCATATGCAATCTCATCCCCCAGGCCTGCTACCAGCCACCAAGGAGGCTGTGCAAGCCAACCTCTTAAAATCCAGTGCCTGTGACAAGGAAGCAGGGGCTGCCACCCAACGTTCCTCTTGAAGACCAAGAAATATTTTTCTACATCATTGATATATTTGCTTTCCCCTCAATTAAATTGCTGTAAAAGGGGGTGGGGGTTAAGGCCATTTGAGCCATTTTTATTCAGCTAAATTACACTGGATGGCTCATTTAATGAACTTTAATGAAGCCAAAATGCTTTCTCTAATCAAATCTCAAGTGACGTGACTGGTCTCTTGACCTTAGATCAGGAGACTGGAGGCAGCTTTTCTACAAGGCCCTGTGCTGGGCTGGACCAGGGTTTCCCAGAGAATGTTCCTGGGAATCTTAAATCTGTAGTACATTAATGGATATTATAAGGACAAAAAAATTCATGTTGCTTGAAAAATGTGGTTTTAAACAAATTAAATGGGCTCATTTATTGCAGAACTTCTCAGAGCCTTTATGAAGAGAAGGATCTGACCTACTGAGTCTCAAACTTATTGGACCACAGAATCTTTTCCATCAGGCATCCAACCAAAAATGTCACCCCACATAGCATACAGAAATGATGGTTGTGGTCAAGAAATAGGTATTTGCTCTTGGTCCAGCATTCTTGGCTCACAGCTACCAAAAACCCTGGAATTTCTTGAGCAGTAAAAACAATGAGAACATCTTTTGTTATAATATTTGAGCTCTTCTCCTCAGCTCCTGAGATTGCTTCAGAGAATGAGGGGACTTTTGCAAAGCCCCTGAAGATGGGGGTTGGTTGCCAGGGGAACCAACCATAGATAGAGGACTAGAACTTTCAGTCCCACCCCCTGATTTCTAGAGAGGGGAGAGGCAGTGGAGGTTGAATCAATCACCAGTGGCCAATGATGGACTCAAATAGGCCTAAGTAATAAAAGCCCCACATAACCCCATTTTAAAAAAGGGGGGTCCAGGGTTGGTGAACCACAACACTTCCACGTGTCCCCAGGCCACATCAAACTCCACAAGGACGAAAGCTCCTTGGTTCGAGACCTGGCCTTATGTATCTCTTCATCTGGCTGTTGATTTGTACTCTTTAATATCCTTTGTAATAAACCAGTAATCCAGTGAGTAAATTAGTTTCCTGAGTTCCGTGAGCCACTCTAGTAAATTAATCGAACCCAAGGAGGGGGGGGTCATGGGGACCTGTGATTTACAGCCAGGGTATCAGAAGCACCAGGAAGATTCTGGACTGGGGACCGGCATCTCAAGTGGGATCTGATGCTGTCTCTGCGTAGATGGTGGCGGAATTGAGTTGAACTACAGGACACCCAGCTGGTGTCCCAGAATTGCTTGGTGGTGTGGGGAGAAAAGCCCACGCATTGGAAACTGGGTGCAGAATCATTCATCATGGAGTGCCGGGCTCGGCAAGCTAGCATCTGCAGGCCAGCACTCTGTTCTTGTAAATAGATTTTTGGAATACAGCCACACCCCTTCATGTCTGTGTTGTCTGGACCCAAGTTCGAGGGGGAATAATGGCCCTCTGAAGAGGTCCACATCCAAGTCCCCAGAATCTGAGAATAGATCAGTTTCTGCTGCGAAAGAGACTCCGTGAATGTAATTAAGAGTGTGGACCTTGAGATGAGAAAATTATCCTTAATTATCCCCTGGCCCCAGGGCAATCACAAGCATCCTCAGAAGTGGAAGGGCGGGGACAGAGAGGTCAGAGAGGGATGTGACTAAGGAGGAAAGGAAAAGACCTGGGTTGTGCTGGCTTTGAAGATGGAGCCCGACGCCACCTGCCAAGGGCTGTGAGTGGCCTCTAGAAGTTGGGAGAGGCAATGAAACAAATTCTCCATGAGCCTCCAGAAGGGACCCCAGCCCTGAGGACACCTGGATTTTTTAGCCCAGCGAGGAGCATGCTGGTTCTAAGCTACACAGTGTAAGACGAGACATTGGTGTTTTTAAGCCACAATGTTTAGGGTAATTTGTTATAGCAGCTACAGAAAACTCATACACCCTCGGAGCCTGCGTCAGAGACACAGGATTGAATAGTGATCACAGAAGATAGAAAATACTCAGTATGTGGACCGTTCCAGAAAAAGTGTGCCAGCCCTCACCCGTGAAAATATAATGGGAGCCATATAGGCAAATTCAAATTTTCTGGTGGTCACATTTTGAAAAGTGAAAAGAAAGAAATGAAAGTAGTTGTACTCACACGTGACACTTTACTCAATAAACATAAAGTGTCATCTATTTGTAGGATCAATCTAATAAATGCTAATGAGATCATTCATTAGCATTTGTGTGTGTGTTCTGTCTTTGAAATCCGCGTGTACTTACACTCACAACACACCTCCATTTGGACTGGCCACTTTTCAAGGGTCTAAGAGCCACGGACGGCAGCTCTCGACCATCTACACAAGCCAAGCACTGACCGGGGTCCCTCAGTGGACTGGAGCCGCCAACAGGTAGAGAAGTAGAACTCTTAAGTTCTCCAAAGGGCAGCTGTCCTCTCTCCAGGTGCCAATCCGTCCCAGAACCCAGCAGCCACGCAGCTTGTCGTGGGGATCAGAATCACTCCGGTCATCCCCAGCCACGTGGCAACACCAGCAGGAAGGTGCCGGCATCGTCTCGAGCTAGAGGAGCTCAGGACAGGCAGGGAAAGAGGCATGCGGAGGAGATGGAGAAGGAGGGTGTCCCCACACAGGAGACACTAGGCTTGGGTGTGATCACTGAACATTTGGTATGCCCAGCCCACCTAATCCAGTCCAGGCTCTGCCTTGAAGTTCAAGTCCCTTCACACGATGACCTCAACCCCCTGTTTGCATGTCCTTCCCATCACTACCCACCTCCCTCCCATAACAAACCCTGAAGACTTCCCATCCCACAACTCGGGATCCCGAGTTGGCGGAGCCCTCACGGCTTCCTGGCACTTCCCCGTCTCCACACCACGGCGCCCGGCGCCCTCTACCCATCCACGCTCTTGCTCCCTGTCCTGCAGGCCCAGTTCAGATGGTCCTAAGTATGACCAGTGCCACCCAGTGTGCAACCTTCTTGCCCCCTCTTCCTCCCATGCATTTAGTCTGGGCCCATGTGTCAGGCCACCGGCTTTGAAGGACCGCTCTGAGGCTGCTGGCCCCCTCCCACCGCAGACCGCTCTTCCTGCAAGTAGAGAATCACCTCTTTGTGGCTCGAGAGCCCTCACGGGCCCCAGAGCAGAGCAAAACTCAATAAATGTACAGAGAATTCAGCTGAATCCCCACAGAACGTGGGCATCATCCCGGACCGGGCGCCGGCCCTTCCTCTGCTGCATCCATGTTCTGTGACCCCGGGTATACTCCCCGACCTCTCTGCTCCTGTGCACGCTGGGGATATGGACAGGGCCTGTCCCTTTGACTGGCAGTGAGGGCTAAACGGGCTGCGGTGAACGGGGCACAGAAAGCAGCTGGCACAGGGCCTGGACCTCGACAGACACAGTCTATCATTGTTCAAGCGCGGCGTCTCTCCCCTTATCGGCCCATCTCCAGTCGCCGCTGAAGCTACAACAGGCCCAAGCCCATGCAAACAGGTGCAGAGATCCAGGCGATGACCTCCTGAACTCAGCCATCAACAAAATCTCAGTTCAATGAAAGAACAGAGAAACCCACTTTCATGAGATAACAAGTAGCTTCTACCCCCCCACCCCCCAGGAGATGCACTGGGACCTGAACTCTGGCCCAGCCTACTGCCCACATGCCTGGGCAGAGCCTGAGGGCCCCACAGGTCCAGGGAAGGTGGAGAACTCACTGTGAAGCCTGGGGGCAGACGTCTGTTCACAGGGCTCAGGAAAAGGCCTTGACATGAGCTCTGAGCCTCCACACAGTCTGCCTCTCGCCAGGCCTTGAGCGTTATGGAGACTGTTTCGAGGGGTTTTTCTCCTTGGGAGTTTCTTTTCAGACAAATTAACCAAAAGGTAATTGCCCTGAAGCAGGAGAGCTCTCTCTGGAGCCCCAGGGTCGGGGGGATGAGACCTGACACACAGGGGGCCTTCTGACCAGCAGGCCTCTCAGGAGCAGAGCCAGCCAGGCCTGGTTCAGGGAGCCACGGCCTCCAACACAGATTCTGGTCCATGAACACTGAAGTGGGGACACTCATGTTTCACCGGACAGCCATTGTGACAAGAGAAAAATAAAGACACACAGAAAGCAACTGTGGGACAATCAAGAAAGTAACTAGAAGCAAAGCAGAGGCTATCGAGGTGGGGAAGCCACAGGAAGCGTGGCTGAGGCCCCCCAGGGGCTGGTGAAGAAAATGCCAAGCACGTTGTCAGGACAGGGGACCCCGAGTCCGGGGAGGCTGGCAGGGAGAAGGGCAGGAAGGAGCCAGAAGGCCAGGCCACCCCGCTCTTCAAGATGTAGAAAGCATGTTTCTGCTTATTATCTTTTAGCTACACCAGGCACCTAAGATCTCTGTTCTAAGATCTACTCTTGGGATTCAAAGAAAACCGATGGGTCTCCCCAAAAGAACAACATGATGCAGAGAAAGCTGCTTTGGTCTGTTTATAAGGAAATGTGATTAGGCCCACATCGCGCTTGATCCCTTCTTTCATGATGAGAGGTTGGGAGGAGACCAGGCCCAAGCGGAGGCTTGAGGTTAGCATCTAGGGCACGGGTTCTCCAGCCCTGGGGATCAGCGGCACCTGGAGGCTAAGAAGACCCAGACAACCAGGCTCCTCCTCCCAGAGTTTCTGAGTCAGGGTCTGGCCTGGAATTTGCATCGCTGAGTAGTTGCCGGTCTGAGAACCACACTCCCAGAGCCACTGATGTAGTGAAATTCTGTCTTTCCAATGAGTGGACTTCACCTCCCATCAGCTCCTTCTGTCCTGAAAACCTGGACGATCATACGTTGTCGGAGAGAATAAAACAGCCACGCGCCCAGTTGTAAAGGGACGCCGTGTGAAGAGCTGAGGGACCTCCCACAGGAGCTTCTGGGGACAGATGTCGCTGTTAATGACAGAAAGGGGACTGAGCACCCCGACCTGAACCTGGGTAGGGGAGTGCCAAGGGGGAGGCGCTATCAGGCAGTCAGGAGAACGGCTGCAACAGTGCTAGAAACTGACTAAACTGAGTAGACTGGGACCCTGCCCAGCTGCCCGGTGGAGGGGGTCCCTTTGAGGCCAGAGGATGCACCAAGAAGCAGAGACCTAAGCCCAGAACCCAAGGGATTTTCCTAGGAGCTTGGAGCATGGTGTCATCCCTTAGGATGAAAGGGCTAACGGAGGCCACTCTCTCCCGAGCTGGCTTTGTGGACAGCTGCATAAGGGCTTCGGGGGGCCCAGAGCCCCTCAGTCCTCCCTTCCCAGACCAGAGCCTGTGTGTGGATTTCAAGAGGTGTCGCCAACTGCTGTCTGCCTCCCTTCCAGCAGAGCTAGGAGGACATGTGGATGCCCCTGTCGCTTGGGGCCTTCTCATCCACGGGGCTGGCCAGCAGAATGGGTCATGGAGACCACGTGAGGAAGTGGGTACCACATCAGTTTTTAAGGTGGAAAGTATGGGCATCTGTCACTGCAGATAGAGCCCAGGCAAGGCAGCGTTGTGAAGAGCTCATCATGTCCCCACTGTACTGTTCTGGGGTCCCCATGTCGTAGGGCAGGCAGGAACTTCCCAAGTGTGGTCCCCAGCCCAGCAGCGTCAGCATCACCGAGACTCATTAGAAATACACCTTCTCAGGTCCCAGCCGAGACCTGCTGAATCAGAACCCCTTGGGGCGAGCCCCACACCCCGTGCTGTACCAGGCCTTCCAGGTGATGCTGGCTTCTGCTCCAGTGTGAGGAGCAGTGGTCCACTGGTGGCCGACAGCACAGACTTGGAGCCAAACTGACAAGCTAGACTCTCGGCTCTGGCCCTCTCGGAGGGCATGACCCACCCTCCCAACCACCAGAGAACATTACAGAACCTCTCTGGATCCGTCTCTTCCTCCAGACCCCTGAAGTCCTAACATAGTATCTGCCTTACGGGGCAGCTCTAAGGATGAAAATGAATTAGTGAATGTCAAACGTCCAACACAGCGCCTGGCACACAGTAGGTACGCAGCCCATGGTCACGGGGCTATTGCACGTGTTGGTAATGACGGCAGCTAACACACAAGGCGATTATTCTGGGCCAGCTCTCGTGCAAGGTTCTACATGGAAGAGTTCACCTAAACTCTTGGTCCAACAGCCCAATGAGGGACATACGACCACCCCATCACCATCACCGTCATCACTTCTACTTTCCAGAAGGGAGATCATGGAGCAAAGAAGTTAGGTCTCTTGCCCTGGGTCAGCAGCTGCTGCAACGGGGAGCCAAGAATTGGACCCTCATAGCCTGGCCACAGTCCGTGTTCCTTACCACCCACCAGGAGTAGCAGGAGTAGGCGTGTTCCTGGGGTTCCAGCTCCTGTGCGTCCCATGACCCCTAGCATCCCAAGACCCACTAGGACAAAATCTTACCACGCTTAAGCCGAATTTGGAAAATGCTTTCCAAGCCCCAGGTCTGGGAAGACTGGAATTCTTGATTGCCAAAAGGGGGAATTGAATCAGATTTCCCACTGTGTCCCCTGGGTCTAACGGGGACCCCATGTAAAGCCTTAAAGGATGGCGATCCACCTGCCAGCACTGTGGGGCCCACCAGGAGAGGCACAGAGAACCCCCGTCCAGTGATGGAAATACATCCCTACAGACCTTTCCTTCCCTACAGACCAGAACACACGCAGGGAGGGGCCTGCTAGAGTCAGACAGATTACAACATGTCCTGGGGCGGAGCGCCCCAGAGCACATCCCCAGGAGGCATGTGAGTGGGAGACCTGAGGCAGAACAAAAGTGCCGAGTGGCCACTGAGTGGAGCACAGGTCAGCCTGTTAGCGTGACTGCCTCGTGCCGCGGGGCTGGGCACATCTGGGAGCACTGCTCCTGGTATCCGCGTACAGCTGACTTTAGAAACAGCAGGCAAAATGGAAACACAACAAAGAAATAATGGGGCTCCGTGTCCGCATCAAACGCTTGTCCCTGTAATGAACCAGCAGCACCTGGGACTAAGAATTCTGCATGAGACTCTGCCCCAAGCCAAGTCTGTCCCAGAGTCCTCAAAGCACCAGCCCCACAGCAAACAAGAACATAAAGCTCCCGGGAGGTTCTCTCTCCTTGCGTGGCCCCTTTCTGGCTATGTAGTTCTTGGAAAGCTCTCTTCAGCACTCGGAGCCTCCTCTCTCCTCTGAAATGCGAGCAAAAATCTCTAGCACATCAGACGGTGGGAATGAAATAAAACGATGTATGTGGATGCCCCGCAGGGTGCCCGTCCTATGTGGGCAGTCCCCGAAAACGGGCTTTTATTACCAGTGGAGACTCGGAAAGAACAAAGATGGTGAGAGATCACAACTATTAACGAGATAACTAAAGCGGGGGGTGGGGGCATCACCAGGGGAAAGGGAGGGACGAGGGGCGGAACCCACGCTCAAGTTCCCAAACCCTCCGTGGCCGTGGCACGTGAAGGGAGCCGTCACCACAGGAACAACAAAACAAGGAAACTCACCCCCAACAATGCGCTCGGCAGACGCTGCTAAATGGTTTCCAATTAATTAACTGATTACATGATAGAACAGAAGGGGATTCGAAAGAGCGCTGTTGACCTTTAAGAATAATTAATATATCAGGATAGCAAACTCGTCCAAGGAAAATAATGAGGAACATTTTAATATTCCATTCGAAAGCTCTGGATAGGGAGGCAGATGGACCTTTCCTAAGCAACGCCCGGCTCCCTCCACCTCCCCTAGCTTCCTGGCTACCCACCACCTCCCCCTTAGCCTCTTCCTCCAGATCCTGTGACCTCTGGATGCCCACCTCTGCACACCAGCACTGCTGCCCCTGCCCTGTCCCTGCCTGGACCTGCAGCCCTCTGTTTGCCGGGGGAATGACAGCAAACTAAGGGGGGCGGTTGAAAGGTTCCCGATGCCACCGTATGGGAGGGGGGATGCGGAGAGGGGTGCATCAGCTCCCCCTTCACAGTCCATATGGGTACCTGGAAGCCTCTCTCCCCACTGAGTGTGCTGTCGGGGTCAGCACCCCAGACAGGGGTCGGTGCCCCTCCTCCTGGCTCCTGGCTCCTGGCTCTCCCGGCAATTCCACCATCACAGCCTTAATGGAATATATGGTTCTCTATCTGATGGCAAGCATTCAAGCAGTCTGTGAGGTCATGGCCCATCTATCTTAGTCACAATTATACTGTCCCCAGCATCCAGCAACATAGTGTTGTTGAGTGGATCTGCACTGAGTTCTCCGCCAGGAACAGACTTCCGTGACACTCTGGATTCCCCCAGAATTTTTCAGGCAAATGCCTAATCTACCTCCAGGGCTCCCTGGAATAACCTTCCTCCAAACAGCCTTCCTGAAGGCCGCCTCCCAACTCTTAGTTTTCCCACCTCCAGGGCCACCGAGTGGTCTGTCCATCTCTTTAGTTCAGCACTTGTCACTCTGTCTGTCTCTCAATACTCTGGCTTCCTATTAGCCAGGGGACCCCCTACAAGTAAAAACAGGGCTTTTCTTGATCTCTTTGTATCCCCAGTATAAGCAAAATGTCTGGTATACAGTAGGTGCCCAGGAAATATTAGCTGAGGATCCCAAGGATAAATGGAAGTTCATTGGCTAAAAGGAGGCAAATCCCATAAAACCTCCAATCCCCTTACATAGCTCCAAGGACACGAGATCCATTCATTCAACATGTACCGATGACCAGTGACCACATATCCCCGCTTGCCCAAACAGTCCCAGTTCTGGTCTGTTGTCCCAGAATCCCGTTCCATTAGTTCCCTTTCACTCTCAGAAGCGTCCCAGTCCCGGAGCATCTGGCTGGCCCAGGTGGTTGAGCGTCCAACTCTTGCTTTTGGCTCCGGTCGTGATCTCAGGGTCACAGGATTGAGCCCCCACTTCGGGCTCCCTGCTCAGAGCAAAGTCTGCTGGGGATTCTCTCTCTCCCTCTCCCTATGTCCCTTCCCCAGCACCCACACTCTCCAAATAAATAAATAAATAGGTAAAATCTTCTTTAAAAAAACAGGGTCCCAGTTTGGACAATAATTTTACTGAATTCCTACTATGTGCTCTGCCCCCTTCAGCTGTTGGTTTACAGCGAGAATAATAGACACAGGCCAATCCTCTAAACAAAGTAAGTTTTAGTATCATCTCAGCTCTAACTATATTGAAAGCCAGCCTCTGCCCCCTCAATCATTCAGCCCACACAAATCTGGTACCTAGTCCATGCCAGGCAATGCTGGGCCCTGGTACATAAGTGAAGGAGACATGTTCTCCCATGAAAACTATTCAATGCCTACATTTCCAGAAGAATCTGGGGAAGGGGATCTGTGTGAAAGGTTTGCATGTGACTCAGAATCTGAATGTTCCTTATGGTCTTTAATCCTTGCTGGCCCCACAGAATGGTGGGGAGCAATCAGGTTGGCCACGGTCCCCATAGCCATGCATGTTAGCTGGCCCAGGGTAAGATATCCTTGCTCTAAAATATCTTGATTTTTTGTTTTTTGGGGTTTTTTTCCTTAATCCTTAGAAAGGGCAGGTCCAAGGGTATTTGCAAGGAAGTATACAGCTACAGATAGGAGAGATCCTAGAGAATGATCTCCAGAACCCCATGACTCCTAGGAGACCCAGCCCCACTCCCGATCCCCCTCCTGCTTCCCTGGGTTCTCATCAGTCTTCAAACAGACTTCTCCCAGCCCAGCTTATTCTAAATCACTGCAGAATTCAGGGTCCTATAGCTAATCTTATTTTCAAAGCTCACATGGCTTTGCTTCTACTAAAACTCTCCATGTTACCACTCCGGCTCTCCTCCTCGGTGTCAGAAGCACTGGCCTCCCCTCTCAGTCACCTTGACTGTCAGTAACAGCCATGCCCCTTCTCCTGAGCTGCAGCCACAATTAGAGGCCAGCGGCCCCTGGCCTCCCACCCCCACCCCCATCTCGATCTCGCTTCCAGTGTCTGCTGAAAACATGGCTTTTCTCCTTTTAATTACACTTCTCTGCTCCCTCTCTGTTATTGGCCTCATGACTCAGGGCTTCAATTTATTCACCAAACAATGTCATTACACCACTGTTTTCCGTAATTTATACCATGCACGGTCTTTTGGCCTCTGTTGTCCAATTCTGCAAAATGTTTGGGGAAAGCAGTGTTCGTTCCTATTCCCCATGGCCTCTCTCCTGCAGAGAGATCTGGCAGAGTCCCCAGAGACTTACGCAAGACCTCTTATCTCACACTCAGTATATGGAGCCCAGAACCAACCCCTACCCCACTTGGTTCCATATCGATCCTCAAAGGGTTGTTTCTTCACCTCCCACTCGCCCCCACAGGTCACGTGAGGACAGGGGGGCATTTGTCTGTGCAGCCAAGGCATTTTGGATTGAGACTTACAGAAAAGAGAATGGAATAGAAAAGCACACGGGGACGTGGTCCTGGCCAAGATTAGCTCCCCGAGGGGTGACCATCCACACAAGGGGCCATGGACTGTTTCTGCACACAGTTTTTTTGTTTTCACAAAGCAGAAGGCACAGTTTGCACTTTGATCACAAACATTGTTACAAGAAAGCACCCAAGGAAATTTCACTGAATGGTCTGAATACCACACATCTTGCACTAAGCAGGGTGCCAAACTCCACTAATTCTTTCTTAAACCAGCACCATGATGGCTGACCTCGACTTAATTTAAACCTTGAGCTTTGAACACAAGTGCAAACAATTAATTAACTTGCTAATCATTTTTTCCATGCTATGGGGATTCTTCCAGAATCATTAACAATAATCATGTGAATAAACTAAAGAAAATTGGGATACAGAAATAATTTTCTAAGGACAGAAATAATGAGTAACATTTATTGAGTGCTTGTTAGGAACTAATTACTAAAGATATTAGATATCAGATATTAAAGATATCAGTCCACTGAATCTTCCCCCCAAACCATTTATGGTCCATATTATTGTTATGATTTGTTCTCATGTTAAAGATTTTTTTTAAAAATCTATGGCTTAGAGATTAGATAGCTAGTTCAAGGTCACAAAGCTGGTACTGTTAAAACGGGCTGAGCCAGTGTGTCTGATTCCAGAATCCATGACCTCATTAGCATAGTAGCACGTGTGTGTATGTGTGTGTATGTGTGTGTGTGTGTGTGTTGTTGTTTGTGTGTGCGTTACACATGCATGTAAGCCAGAACATGTCTGGATCTCAAGTCGGGGGCTCTGTGAAAGCCTTCCAAGAATGAAGAGGACAGGCACATCATCACAAGGGACAAACCCACGAGTACCATAACTCTATCAGCTCTGCTGTACTGCATCCACACTTTGTCCCCATGTGACTATTCCTATGAGAAAGCACTAGGCAGAGCCACCAGCTTTTGGTCCCATTCAACAGAAACAGAACAGGCTTGATAAAGGGATGAGCACAGCCTGTTTGGATCAGAGACCCTGGGAGCTCTGCCCTGGAGGAAAAAGCCCCCGCCCAGCTCAGTTCCCTTGTCATGGCTCTAGATGATTCCCCAGTTCCGAGTAACCAAATTCATAAAACACAATCCTCCTTCCGTCTGGCCTGGGCCGGGGAGGAGAGAATAGGAACAAGCAGACCCTTCTCAGGTGCTCTTTCCTGCTTTGGTCTGGATCTCGCCAGGCAGGCTAGTAGAGTTCTGTCCACCCCATGTGCAAGGTTCTTCCTGAATGCCACGTGGCTCTCACTTAAGGGGACATATGGACCACAAGCAAACAAGAGGATGGCAGAGAAAGGAAAACGGAGAGCCCAGGACCAGGGAGCCTCTCTTTGAGAAGCGGCCTCGGCTCTGGCCATGGTGCTGAATCCCCAGGGAGAGGAACATGGAGGCTGAGGGCTGGAAGGCAAAAGTGGTGGTAGGGAGACACCAGTTTCCCTGCCAAGAAGAAACAATTTTTCAATACTCCTTTTGGAAAAGCTGGGCTCCTGAATACCCTCAGAGACATAAATCGCCCTGTACACTGATACAACAGAAAAGAACATGAGTTCTGGAGCAGACATTTATGGATATGAATCCATATCTTTAGCTGTGTGACCTTGGGCAATTTACATAACCTCTCTGAACCCAGGAGTCCTCATCTGTAAAACAAGAAGCACACTACTCATTCAAACAGGATCCCTGTTGCAAGAGTGCTTAGAAGAGAGCTTAACACAATAAATATTTCTTCTCTCTTTCTTTTGGCTTCATTCCCGGCTTGCTTGCAAATGCTCACACACACACACACACACACACACACACACTCACACACAAAATCCAAGAGTTTTCTCCCTCTTCCTATATAATGCTGCACATATTCCTTCAAAAACAAATTTAAGGACCATGTCCTTCCCCAGCATCCCTAGGATACACAAACTGTTCTGCCTGCTATGGTCCACATCCTGGCATCTCTGGTCTAAGAAAGCTAACTCTTTCTTCCCTACTAGACTGAACATTCCAGCTCCATCTGGACCAAGTCCTGCCTTAGTGTCTCCATTCCTCCCCATCCCAAGCCACGATGCTGGCCACAGGGGGAGACCTTTCCAAAGCATCACTCACCTGCATTTAACAAGGCCCACTGTAGCATTCTCCATCCGGTCACCTAACCTAGATCATGAAACTAAGAATAACTGAATGTTTTCAGACTACTTTTGAGTTAGTCTCTGACAGTGACCCAGATACCACAATATTGCCAGTAAAGCCAGTGTTGATATGTGTCTCCCATGTAGTAGAACAGTAACTTAAAAAAAAAAAATCACGGTGGTGATGCATCTGTGGAAAGTGTCAGAGCAGCATCAAGACCCAGAAGTCCAGAAACCAGGTGAAGCTCCTCCCCACTGTCTGCAGTGACTTAGGGAACAGCCCAGTGTAGCAAAAAACACAAGGCACGGGGAGTCTGAGCCTGGGGTTCTGGTCCAGCCTTCACTACTTCCAGCTCTGTGGCCTTGGGTGGCTCACTCTCTCTGTTTCCTTAGCAGAAAGATAGGGATGATGTTACTTCACCTTAATACTTCCTGTTAAATGAGATGGTACTTTCGAGAGTGCTTCATAAAGCATTATAGTCATATTAGGGGTAAGCATGTTGCTCGGGGAACTGGTCATCAGTCCTAAGAAGACACATGTCCGTGTCACTCTCATAACATCACACCACACGACTACCCCCACTCCATGTCCACCTGTGGGACCCCGAACAGACACGTCCACTCATTTCACAGGGGCTTAGGACATCTCACAGGTGCCTAGCATCTTAGTGTGAGTCTGGGACAACAAAATAGAAACCCCGCAAAATTCTCATATGATCGAGAGATGTGTGGACGGAAAGACCTAACATCTGTAAGGATCTCACTATGTGCAAGACTTCAAATACATTCTCACTTCCAAGTCCCAGAACACAAGCCTAGGAAAGGGGTGATTTTAGCACCAGAGCAAGAACCAGCTCAGAGAGATTAGATGTCTTTTTTTTTGGGGGGGGGGTTATTCATTTATTTGACAGAGAGAGATCACAAGTAGGCAAAGAGGCAGGCAGAGAGAGAAGGGGAAGCAGGCTCCCTGCTGAGCAGAGAGCCCCATGCGGGCCTCGATCCCAGGACCCTGAGATCACGACCTGAGCCGAAAGCAGAGGCTTAACACAATGAGCCACCCAGGTGCCCGAGATTAGATGTCTTGACTGAGGTCCCACAGCTGCTTGGCAGTCAGGTTGGGGATGGAGCCCAGTTCAGAGGGACTCCAGCGTCTGTGCCCTGAGACACAACACCAAGCCCCATACCCCTCCTTGGTGCTTCACCAAAATAAGGGAGGGGGGGGGCGAGGCAAGAAAATCCTACGAGGCCCGCCTATGCAACCACCTAATAGATGCTGTCGGTGTTCTCTGAAAAGCCCAACACCGTCTCTCACGCATGCCTACTCAGAGCCAGCGAGCGAGGCTTTCCAGAGGTCTCTGAGGTCCGAGCAGAGACTGACACCCGTGAGAGAGACCAAGGGGGGACAGGAGCAGGGAAGGATGGCCGGAGAGGGAAAGACCCAATGAGAGAAAGCTGCTGGGGATCAGGCCCAGGGAGTGCAATTATTAATATTCTAAACGGAGTTCTGACTGCTTAAGCTTTATTTAAGAACATGCCCGACTGTATAATTACAAGGCCTTAATTTGTTTTCTTTTCCGCACAATAAATAAGGAGCCCACGGTTGCTCTTCGCACACACCGCCCTTGCCGCCTTGACAGAGGTTCTTTTTTTTTTTTTAAGATTTTATTTATTTATTTGACAGAGAGAGATCACAAGTAGACGGAGAGGCAGGCAGAGAGAGAGAGGGAAGCAGGCTCCCCGCTGAGCAGAGAGCCCGATGTGGGACTCGATCCCAGGACCCTGAGATCATGACCTGAGCTGAAGGCAGCGGCTTAATTCACTGAGCCACCCAGGCGCCCCTCGACAGAGGTTCTTGATTGCAGACGGGCAGCTGGCACACAGGGGGCAGCCCCACTGCCGCCGGCGCAGGTGAGCGGCCTGCCCCCGGGGGCACAGCTGGGAGCCCCAGATGTGGGGAAAGGCAAGAGGGGCCCTTGTATTTCTGGAGAACGGCATGGCATAGGTGAGTGGGGAAGTCAGCCCCCCTTGGCGCCCCTGGGGAGCGGGCACTGCTGGGCACGCTGTGCTCAGAGGCTCCGACATGATATGGCAATGGGCTCAGCGAGCAGCAGGGGAGACCGTTCCATCTCTCAAAGGCAGACGCCTACTTCCTAGTGCCCCCGGCTGTGTCTGTGCACTGAATGCCTCAGGGCATCAGACTCACCAATGACAAAGGGGAAACCAACCTGCCTCGAGTCGTCCCTGCCACCATCCGCTGTCGCCTGCACCAAATGCCAGGGCTGTGCCGTGTGCTGGGTGTCCAGTGGTGGAGGCAAGAGGCAAGAGGCCCGTTCCCAGGGAGCTCTCAGCACAGTAGGGACAATAAACATCACATCATTAAAAGCATAATGATGAAATTCAAAGGCATGCTTATTGGGACAAGTGCAAAGGAAGGACAAGAACAGGGACCAAAGGAAAGGGACGAGGGGTGTGGCGTGGTGAGCGGAAGGCTGTCAGGGGACCCTTGGGCTGAACCCGGAAGGAGGAGTAGCCACTCTCTAGAGAGAGTGGGGGCCGGAGGAAAGCCTGCTCTGCGAGGGGCCAGGACAGGCAAGGGCTGTGCAGGGAGATGGCCCGGGACACTGCCGGTGTGGAGGGGAGTCGGTGCAGCAGGGGCAGAGGGCATGGGAGGATGTGTAGTGGGAGGCGGGTGTGCAGAAGTGCTGGAACGGGTCCCAGGGTTGGCCCCCGACCTGTGCACGCTGTCCCGTTGAGGTCCCTGCCACAACGGCCCGCTCACCCAGGAAACTGAGGCAGAGACTCTGGTGCTTCCCAACAGCCTCAAAGGCGCATCTAGGAGGCTCTGAGTGAAATGCTTAAATGATGCATGGGGAAAAACCGTGGGGTAGAGTGAGAATGGGAACTCTCGGGAGAGCTGTAAGGACACTGGTGTGTCAGAGAGGCAGGGCCCTGGCCAGGGAGGCACCAGACCTCCCTCTGGAAGGAGGCATGGAGGTCTCTGACGCACACCGTCTGGCCGAAAATGGGGACCTACGGAAGGGGTCCTGCCCTGCAGCCCTGACCCCCCACCCCCGACTCAGGCTCTCCCTAACATGACCAGCCCTCAGAGTTTGGCTGCCTTGGTGACAGACGTCTCAGATCACCGAACAAACCTGGAAGACAGCAGAGCTGGGAGCAAGATCCTAACCCATTTGTTCTGACCCTTTATGGAGCACAGGGCAAGACAGTGGTGGCGACCCAGCTACCAGCCCAATTCCAGGGTCAGTGTGGGGGGCCTGCGGTCCCTCAAACACTGCCAGGCCGCTGAGCACATAGCGCACGGCTCCCTCTACCAAGAAGTGTCCTCACCCTATAACTCACCACCCATTCCCTCACCAAGCTCCTTCCAGCCACCGTCTCCCACCCATAGAGTAAAGCCTCAACCCTCTGCCTCTCTCTCCTGTCCCCAGCCACATCACTGAATCCAAAGACCTAAGTGTAATTCATCTTTGTCGCTTTGCCTGCGAAGCACCAGGACCGGGCCAGATGCTCCTGATGGGAATTAATAAATTCATGTCTCACGAAAATGCCACATGACCCGGAGGGCCACTGTGAGTGAACGTCACAGGACTCTAGGACACAAGGTTGGTCGGGGACGGCACGCAGCTGAGCCCCACTCTGGGGGACCCAATGTCCTTCCAATCTGAAACAGTTACCCCAGCTGGAAGGCCCAGAAGCCCACTGGAAAGGGCAGAGGACCACAGCAGGTCCCAAGAGACAAAGGGGTTAACCTGGGCAGAGACTTTCACAAACCCATCAGGGAAAAAACCAGGGAGAGAGAGAGAGACACGAGACTGCCGGTCTGCTAAGGAATGAAGACGGACAAAAATTAATGACGACGCCAAAATAGCCACGAGACTAATCTCATTTTCTAAATCTGTCCTTAACAAGAAAAATGGAGAAAAGAGATGTGGACAAATGGAAAGTAATGAAGCCTTAGGGGAGGGCGGGTGGGGGGGTGGATCTACGAAGAAAAATCAAGCCTGGAAAAATATGGGCGCGCAGTCTAATCCCCAAGGCTGGGAGCCGCTGAGACCAGCGTGTTTACTCAGCATTAGACGGAGCTTTTGGAAAGCTGACAAGGTTACAAGAAAACTCTTAAAGTTCTGCGCAGCGGATCCTAGAGATACCTGAAATTAAAAAGAGCACAGACTCAGTGCTGAATGTAGGTCTGCTTCGATGAAGAGAATCACACAGCCTCACAAACACTCTGGGTGGCCGGCAAGGTATGCGGCCACACCTTCTGGGTCATGGCGGGTCTGCCCTGGGTGGACTGGGGTGCCATCCACAAAACAAAGTGAACAGAAAGAAATTATCAGGGAGCACATCCTTAATCCCAGGACCCCAGGGAGTCTGCAGGAGAGACACAAATGGACAAGAAAAAAGAAACTCAATTTAGGAAGCTGGCCACCTGCCCGTTCCTAAGGGAACGAGATATAAATCCTTTCCAGGGTTCCAGAAAGGCCATCACCCAGAGACGGAGGGTGTGACGTGACTAGAAGTGGGAAACAGCAGATGCGTGAGTGAGGGTTAGGGTGAGTTTGGTGAGTTCCAGGATACAAAACCCATCAGGGTTCAACAGAAGCAAGAAGCACCCATTTGAAAGAGGGAATAACAAAGGCCCTGGGTGGTGTCCTCAGATGCTGCCCAGGTCGGACTTTGGGAGGAAGACCCAGGAGACCTACAGAAGTAACAGCACTCCATGGCACAAGGAGACGACAGGGGTTGAAGCTACACCCTCCTCAGCACCAAATTATGAGCTGGTAAGGCAGGACCTTAGAGCTCATCGAATCTGGTGCATACCCCTCCACTCCCACCCCCAGACTAGGTAGTGGGCTCTGCCACCCACAAACACCGTCTTTCCTGGGGGCCCGGGGCCAATGACAGCCAGGCCGGGGGCCAGACAAGTTTGCCACATGCTCTCTGGGAACAGTCAGATGGAAAGCCGGCTACTCCGGCAGGCATACGTTGTAAGCTTGGGTTCATCCCAACCTGTGCAATCAACCAGGCTCCCTTCTCTTCACTGGACACCCACTCCATGTGATCCTCTGGCTGACGGCCCCGAGGGCCAGCCCAGGCCCTGCCCACCTGCCTAGACCCTGCTGGCAACTGGGTATAGAGGGGACTTGGTTTCGGGCACCCCTTTCGTATTCTCCCACGGTCCTTCTCCCAGAGAAGCCCCCATTCTGAGAAGTGCCACCTTGCAGCTGGTTCTGGAGACCTGACGCCAGCCCAGGCTGGACCTGTGGGGGCCACAGCCGAGGGGTGCGAGGGTGGACGGGGTCTGGGGCTCCGGAGGCAGCCCACTATGGCTGGACTCAGTCTCTCCCACTTAGGAGCCACGTGAACTCAGGCAAGTCAGTAACCACTCTGCCTTACATTCCCCATCTGTAAAACGGAGACAGCAAACCTTGTTCACCTGCTATTAGGAAGGTAAAATGCGTATTAAGTGCACAGACCAATGCCCGGCCTGGAGGTAGAGCTTTGTTGATGCTGAGCCCATGGAACTGGAATGCCTGCCCAGGCAGGGAGGCGGCGGGGAGGGGAAGGCCAAAATAAGTTGACCAGCACTTTCCCCTGGTCCTGCCCCTCAGTGACCCCAGGTGCCACCTTTCTTTCAAGAATTTCCCAAAATGCTGAGGCCGGGTCTGGGCCATTTATAACACCACCTCAGTTTATAGATGTAGAAACAGACCAGGTGGGCTAAGCAGCTCATCCAAGGTCAGAGAACAATGCAGAGGAAGAGCAAAGTTGATGCTGAGAGCATCACTCCGCTGAGAGCCCAAGGGCACCTGTGACCAATGACAGCCATGCAGGTTCAAGCTACTCCCCACGCTCGTGTGAACCTGAACTTCAGAACCCCTCCTCTCCTAGCCACCACCCCAGGCACACTCAGGCCGTGCACAGAGCCTGGTCGGACGGGACCCAAGAACAGTCAACAGGACAATACAGTGGAAAAAAGGTCAAACTAACAGGACCAAGACCTGAGTTCTAGTGCTGGCTCAGCAGACTTGGTCAGGATTCTTCTCTCCTCTAGAAATCCATCCTCTCACCCACAGAATGACCAAGGCCGACTAGCCAACAGATGGCCGACAAATGACTGCGGACCACTCGCCACGGGACAGGCATCGCGCTCTGTGCAGGGCTACAGCGGCGAGCAAGACGAGGTCCCCGCTCTTGGGAAACGGACATTCTAGGGGCGGGACAGGGTACGGACAATCACACAAAGACGTGAAGGAGATAATTCCAGACAATCCACAGTAACAAGGGCCGGGGACACTGTTCAGCCACATGGTGTAATTGGGTGACAGCTGCATGAGGAGAAGCAAGGCCACGGAGGCTGGGTGGTCAGCCAGGCCTTGCTAAAAAGACAGTCCCATCAGAGAGAACCACAAGAAGGAGCCAACACGCGGAGAACTGGGTCCAGCAGACCAGCAAGTAAAAACCTCCAAGGGGAAGGATGAGTGTGGCACATTCAAGGAACTGAAAGAGGCGTCATAGGCCTAGAGCGGAGAGCAAGGGGGAAAGCGCCGGGACAGGAGACAGAAAGGTGAAAACCCAAGCTGCCTGAGTATGGGGCCGCAGCGAGGGGTTTCGCTTTTACTGTAAGTAACGGGGGATCCGATTGGAGGGCTTCGAGCAGCAGAGTGGCACGGTCGGATTTATGTGTTTAAAATACCACTCTGGCCATGATGTTGGGAATGACAGGTAGGGGACGAAAGGCAGAGGACAAAATGTTAAGAAAGCCAGAGCCAGAAGACGAGCTGGTGGCCAGGACCAAGACAGCGTGTGGTGGGGGAAGGGACAAGAGACGCAGTGGGTACGAGATATCCGATGGCTCTGAATTAACTGATGGAAGGACGGAGGAAGGCAGACAGAGGGAAGAGAAAAGGCGAAGACGACTTGTAAGGGTCTGGCATGAGTGATCTGGCGGATGGTACCACTTACAAAACCAACCAACAGGGCGCCTGGGTGGCTCAGTGGGTTAAGCCTCTGCCTTTGGCTCAGGTCATGATCCCGGGGTCCTGGGATCGAGTCCCGCATCGGGCTCTCTGCTCAGCAGGGAGCCTGCTTCCCTCCCCCACCCCCGCCACTGCTTACCTGTGATCTTTGTCTGTCAAATAAATACATAAAATAAACTTAAAAAATAAAAAAGGAGGTGTTTTAGCATATGACTCTAAAAGGCGGGGATGGAGGCAGGGACAGGAATATAAATTGGGGGAGGTTAGCTCTAGAGCCCTTCTGGCTTTAATTCCCTACAATTCTGGGGACTCAGAAACCAAAGAGCAGGGAAGAAGTCATTAATAGGAGAAAAAATATACGGAGTCTTCCATAAAGCGCTGTCCTCAGCACTTTCTAAGCATCGTCTTTGTGGAGGCTCAGGACAATCCCCTGAAGTAGGAGCTCTTACGGTCCCTTCAAAACTCATGGAGGTTCGGTATTTTGCCTAAGTAAGATGGGGAAACTTATCACACTAAGACGTAGAGGATCTGAGATGCGAAGCCTGGCCTTTCTATCACCCAAGCCCACGTTGACTGTTAACTACACGGTGCTCAGTGGCTAAGTCCTCCACGTGGAACAAAGGAGGAAGGGCCCATGTGGAGAAGCAGTGAGAGGACAAGTGTGCCATTCACCAATCCCTTCAGGACTTGGCAGAAAGTCTCAATGCTGAGGGAAGGGGCAGGCAGAGAGGCAAAGGTCTACCTTTAGTAGATAAAATATCTACTCATATCTACCCATTGTCTTACATCCCAGAATGGGGGGTGATCTCAAGGAGAAAAAGCACTCAGTGATTTACAAGACATAATAAAGCAGTGTTGTCATGCTTCCAACCCCATAACCTCAAGAGGAAAGTATTGCCTTCTCAGCCGAGTCCTGCAATGGTAAAGGCTCAGCTACGTCCTCTTATCCGCCCGCGCAGGGCTGCTGACTTTCTCTCCTTGTGAGCATAACACAGTGGACACAATCATGCTCAAATCAGGATACTCTCCCCCTGCTGCCCCTACCACACTCCCACACAGGTCAGCTCTGGCTGGCTCTCACAAGCTGGAGATGAGCGTACCTCTGCTCGCAACAGAGAAGAGTAACAGTGTGGCGTCCAGAGCTCTGGGAGAAAAAGCAAGAAATGGAATGCAAGAGAAATCTGACCACAACAACTCCAAGGGATTAAATAAAAATTCTTATGGCTTGCTGGAATCTCACACTGCATATTCTTGGAAATGAGCACGCCATAGGCAAATGCTGAGAATCTTTTATGATAAAGATACTCGGATTGTAACGTAACTGTTGTTATAGATTTGACCTGAATGGGAGAAGAAACTAAACAGAACTTTCTCAAGAGCGGTCTTTGAGGATGGATGGCGCTAAATTCCCAGGGGAAACAGCGGCTCTAATAAAACTTTAAAGACTCCCAACCCTCCCGTAAGAAGTTCTTGTTGGAGAACTAGAGAGACAGGGACAAACACATGTGGGCTGTAGAACAGTGCACTGGCTTCAGAGGCCAAGGGATGAGAGCCCAGGTCCTGGCTGTTCCACTAACTGCTGTGTGAACTTGGGGGAAGCCAGTTATGATTTCTGAGCCTCAATATTCCCATCTATGGAATGGGGATGGAGGAACCCTAACCTAGAATTACCGAGAGATGTTTATAAAAACACCAGCCACAGGCCTTGGCACAGAGTAAGTTCTCAATCAACACTAGACTTTCCTTCTTCTCTCCTGATACGAGCATTTTTTAGATTTTCTTTCTTTATTTATTTAGAAGCAGGAGGGGCAGAAGAAGGGAGGCGGGAGAGAATCTGAAGCAGACTCCGTGCTGAGCACAGAGCCTGATGCTGGGCTCGATCTCATGACCCTGAGATCATGACTTGAGCTCGAAATCAAGAGTCAGACTCTTCACTGACTGAGCCACCTGGGCCTTGATACCGGCATTTTTCATGCAATTTTCTAACCATAATAATAAAAAAAAATGTTTTAATTGCTTCATTGGAAAATACTGTGTCTTCTGGTCCATGAGGTATGGTGGGAAGATTCCTGGAAGTTCTACTTCTACTACTTACAAGTCAGAGCATCTCTGAACCTGCCTCCTGGGCTGCCTCCTACACTCCCCCGCCAGGATGGTAACAGGATCAGAAGGAGACAATATATGCGAAAGCACTCGGAAAACCCTGACGTGCTCTACAGAGGAAAGACCATGCCGCCATGTTGGCGCAGTTCACAGAGAGCTGTCTGTGCCATTCTGCCTATGGGGACCCCAGACTGTGGAGATCCAGCCCACGTGTGAGCCAACACCACAGAAAACCAACCCTGGAAGGAAAGAGATGAGCCAGCTGCAGAGGTGGGGCTGGGAAATTTGGCAAACAATCCAACTTCAGCTCTCCAATCAGATGGAAACTAAGAGTAAGCTCGTCGGCTGAACTGTTTGGGTCCTTTCTGAAACTTGCGTTGTCGTGAAGGGTTCTAGAGCAAGGGGACTAAGTGGAGAGAACAGGGAATCCGTCGGGGTTCGCTTCTTGGTAGTCAAGGAAGGAAGACATGAGAGACCGCAGGGAGAAGTATTCCAGAGGCCGGAGAGGTGGGCAGCACAGCAGAACAGGTCTATGATTCTTCCAGAATAAAGTCGCAATCAGAATCAGCATCCAGGCCCACTGGTGCCCCCCTCTTTGGTTCTCCACACAAATAGCAACAATAGTTACCATCATTATTAGCGACTGCCATTTCTGAACACTGCCCATTTACTGGGCACTGGGCTAAGAGCTGTATCTGCCTCCGGTCACGTGATCTTCCCCACGTCCCCTCTGCAAAGGGAGCCCCCTTATGGCACCCATTTTGCAGATTGGCAAATAGAGATTCCAATTATCTGCTTGGAACATCCTTCTCTTTAAGAATCCTTAATCCAAAAATCTGGAAGATCAAAGAAAGGATCTAAAGGTCAAGGAGATTCCAGTCTCTCAGACAGGCTCTCCCTTGCTGTGGATGAATCAAAACTTCTCTTCCTCACGCTCAGTAAAGCACAGAGAACACTAGAGCAGCCAAGAGAAGATGGGTCCATCGCTCAAAAACCTTGAAGATGGACACACAAGAGCCCTCGTCCCCAGCCTCCTTCGTGACGGACAACTTGGCCCTAACATCACTGGCTCCTTTTCTGGCCCGAGGAGGAAGCTGGCATGAGTAATGGGAGAGCAGCTTAGAAGTGGGGGGAACAGCCTGAGCCAATCAGAGCAATCCGGACAACCTGACACCAGTACAGCGGGTGATGATTTCACTTCCTGCTTCTTATTCTGTACAGAGGGGACAAGAAAAGCCTTCTCTGCCATCACCCTAAAAAAAAAAAAAAAGAAAAAAAGAAAAACGAAAAAGCCGCCAAGCCAGGGCTTGGCAATTAGTGTTGGAGTAAGTGATCATCTTGTGATTGCTCAGCTGGGGCCTGAAGACTCGTAACCGCATTTAGAGGACAGAAATAGAAGAGGCTGAGAGAGAGCAGAGAAACCTGGCCCATTTGCCAGGAGAAAGATGTCCTGACGCTGCCGGGAAATTCACTCGGTTGGGATTGGGGGCGTGTCTTCGTTAGGCGGGAGAAGTTCCTAAATAAACCCATCGATGAAGCCAGTGCTTACCCCTTGACCCCTTCGCTCCTCTGTGACCCTCAGGCTCCCCCTGGAAACCCCATGGAGCCTAGGGGAGCCCCTGGACAGGTGCTGAATTTCTCCTTCCAAGCTGAGCATCCTAATGGCCCCCAATGTACAGCCAGGCCCAAACTGGGGGTATGGATAGTAAACCGTCCTTCCTTTTTTTTTTTTTTTTTTTAATAAACATATAATATATTTTTATCCCCAGGGATACAGGTCTGTGAATCGCCCAGTTTACACACTTCACAGCACTCACCAAAGCACATACCTTCCCCAATGTCCATAACCCCACTCCCCTTCTCTCAACCCTCCTCCCCCCAGCAACCCTCAGTAAACTGTCCTTCTTGCCAACAGCAGCTACTTCGGCAAAAGCTGGCCCATGCTTCCGGGAGAAGACAGGGCCCGAGGTCACGGGCAGGTTCACAGCCATGAACAGAACTACTCCAACCAGACCCCCTCGGTCCCCTAAACCTTGAGAATCTTGCAAAGCCCCAGCAGCCTGTCACTGCCACCACCCCCAGACCCCGGATCATCCCCAAAGAGATGTGGGTCACAGCCTTCTTCTAGGACTTCAAGGATAAGCCAAGGGAATGTTCCAGGACATTCCATTTCAGAAACACCTGTAACCCAAGATGTATCCCTGCTCCCACTTCTGCGACCCAAAGAAACAGGACGGATCTCAAAGTCCCCTCGACTTCCCCAAGAGCGGCAGGTGACACAGTGCCTTGTAAGCCTCTAGGACACGAGCACCCAGCCACTGTCCTTGAGCCATGGGGAGAGTGCTTCTCCCATCTGACAGCTTCTCTCCCCCATGACCCTAGCCCACAAACTGGCTTTCCGTGTGTCCTATTCTGCCATAGCAGCCGTTTCATTTGGCCCATGGGGTTGAAGGGCTTTGTTTTTCATTGCCAGCATTTAAAACTTGAGGGGTTTCCCCAGACCTTTAGCTCTTCTTGAAAGAACAGTAAGTCTGGCAGCAGGAGGCCCCACGTCCACCTAGCAGCGGTCAGCGGGCTGCCCCTTCCGCAGGGGACATGTGGTCCCCAGACTCCACTGCCTCCACCTGAAGGGCCAAGGGCGCTTAGCTCTGTGAACTCCGTATGAGCCAGCGTGAAAAGAAAGACTCCTCAGAGGTCAGAAGAGTCTTCCCCCCAGGGTATTTTACATTGAAATTCAAATCCCCCGTAAAATAAACACCTGGAACATCTGGTCCAAGGCCTTCCTCTGGTCCCAGCCACGCCTCCCGCTGCAGAGTACACACACCAAGACACACTCACCACAGACGCTCGCCTCGCGGAGACGGGGGCGACCGCTGCATGACACGGTTGGAAGGGAGGACTGAAGCGGAGACTTCGGGCCCTGGGCGAGGGCTTTCCGGCGTGTGCCATTTCCAGACGGAGGAAAGGAGGTGTAGCACAAAGAAGGGGGGCCATACTGATAGATACACACACACGCGCGTGCACACACACAAACCCACACACACACCAAGCACTGAGCCTGAGAAAGCACACAGAGACCAGCGGGTGAGGCCAAGACCCGTAAGAAGAACCACTCCTCCCACCACAGTCCTCCAGAAGCCCTTCTCTCTCGCCTTCCCCTGCCGCTACTTTCCGAGAGCTTTCCTGGGGGGCTCCGCGTCTTCACAGGAGAGGCCCATCCAGCGGGCTGTCCTTCCGACGGCAAAGGCCGAGCGCCTCAGCCAGAACAACGGTCACACGGACAGAGGAAAGACTCACCGGCACATCATTGCTCCATTTTTTTCACCCCAAATACAATAGACGCCCCCTCCCTCCCCACCTGGTCCCTGCAGAATCTCTCCTCTCTCAGGGAAGGTGCCCAGGGGATGTCCAAGATGGCCACCATTCTGGAAGAAGGGGTGACCAGAAAGCAAGCACAGCGGGTCGACATTCCCCTGACCAGCTCCCCCAGCTTCCTCTCAAGCCCACCTTCTCCTCAGGACATGGCCGTCCTCCCACTGAACCTCAGAGTCCTCACAGAGATCAAGGCCTGGAGAGAAAGCAGCGGGCTCATGTGAGTCTGCCCCCAAAGGTGTGACCCTGAGGAGGCCCCTCCGCCATCAGACATGGAAGGGAGGGGAAGGGGGTAGGGGAGAGAGGTGCAGACAAGAATCCTACCCGGAGCCCCGTGGCCTGGAACCTGTCCCAAACAAACCTGTGTGACCTCAGGTTACGGGGGTCTCCATTCTCGGAGCCGCTCTCCAGTGAACCCAGAACCTACTCAGACATGGCGCTTGGTCCAGCCCGGCCTTCCCTCTTCTGCCAACTGTGCCCAACAAACAGCGGCACCCAGACACACACTTTGGGCCCCAAAAATGGTCTCAGAGGTGTAGCATTCACATCCCGGACGAGAGGGATTTCTCATCACTAACATTCCCATAAAATCGCGAATAAAAAGCGAACAACCCTAGGAGTCAGGAGGCTCTAAGCCCTGGGTTAGGCTCGTCCTTCTGACAGGAACCTTACAGATGCTCAAATCCCAAACACTCATTTTTAAGACGCAAAGTCTGAGGCCTTGGCACACAGGGATGAAGCCAGGCCTAGACCCCAGGTGGCCAGCTGGCTCCATGGCCCAGCGCCCTCCGTGCTGTGTGCCCCCCACATCCCTGAAGCCCAGGACCCAGCTCTACTCACATGTAGCGCAAGTGGGGGTTCTTGGCAAAGGCCCTGGGCTGGATGCTCCGAAGTCCTGAGTTCTTGATGGTCCTGGAGAGAAAGAGAGAAACAGGGTCAGCAGGGCTTCCGGAGCTGAGGGACATCTGCTCCGGGCTGAGGCTCACAGGAGGTCATGGGCCGCCAGCCGGGCCGGTGAACTGAACGCAATTCCCCATCATCAGTATCGCGGGGCGTCCCCCGGACGGCATCTGGGCCCACCCCCCACGGGGATCTGGGTGAGGGTTTGGGATGAGCTGGCAGCTGTCCTCTCCCGATCCTGGCAACAGGGCTCCTGCTCAAGAATCGGGCCCAGCGGCTACAGGGCTGCAGCCTCCACTGCCTCCCCCCTCCCCAAGCCCCCCACGACCACTAGCGCTGAAGTCCCAAAGGAGGAGGAGTGGGCTGGGAGATTTTGCAGGCTACGGGGGCCATTCGTCAACCAGGGGGCTGAGGTGAGATCACTAGCCGAGAGGCCTGGGTTCAGGTCCTGCCCCGAATCCCTAACTGCAGGCGGGACCACCCAGCCTCCGGTCTTCTGGGCTGATGGGAAATGCGGGAGAGTGAGGGGGTGGCCTTGGAAGCCCCGGGCAGTCCCTAAGTGGGTGGTACCGGCTCTACTGAAAAAGGAACGGAGAAGGGAAGTGCCCAGGGCAGCCCAAGGGCAGCGGGCGTCCCCCCCCCACCCGCCACCACCCATGGCCTTTCCCGTGGCCCGGTGCACTCACAGCTTTTGGAGGCCGGTGTAGAGCTCCATGTCCACGGCATTCAGCGTGTGCAAACCTCGCCAGTTCT
The DNA here is from genome assembly GCF_009829155.1 of Mustela erminea. NCBI lineage: Eukaryota > Metazoa > Chordata > Mammalia > Carnivora > Mustelidae > Mustela > Mustela erminea. The sequence continues at coordinate 7,009,815 of NC_045618.1, read as the reverse complement.
CTATGTGTCTGCAGGGGAGGAGGAAAGACAGGGTTCAGGCCGGCCAGGGTCCACAGGAAAGGTACTGTCTCTGCAGCCAGAGAGATCTGGGTTCGAATCCTGGATCGCCCACGTGCAAGCCAGGCCTTCTGCCACATGGCCAAGTGTCCCTGAGCCTCTGTTTCTCCCTCCGCAAGGGACCTTATGTACCACCCACCTGGGGCAATCGGCATGAGACCCAGAGCACCTGGCCGGGGGACCACATTTAATGTCCCCCTCTCTGCTCCAGAGAGCTCTCCTTTTTAAAGACTTGAAAACCAGCTTCCCCTTTGGTCTTCGCAACTCAGATTCCTTCCTCTAGCTCGTGTTTTCCTTTTGGGGACTTCCTAAGGACAGCTCGTTTTCTCAGCAGTCCGGGAAGGCAACACAAATGATGTGGGTTTGAAAAGGGAGAGCAGGCGGGTAGCTTGCCGGTGGGTATGGTTTTTGAGTGAAAAAGCTCAGAAGGAGCACACACCCACTTCAGAGACTCCCAGGGTCCAGACACTGACCGCGTGGTTCCGGTGACCACAGCCCAACCCGCCTGGAGTTCAAGAACACAGATAACTTGATTGGGCAGATCCAAGTCCAGAAAGGAGGGGGCTGGCTGGGGACCAGAGAGGCACTAGGGTATCACAGAAGTAAGGTGAGACCTAGGAGCCCAGCTCCGGCTTCAACTCTGGGACCCAAAACCCAGAGGCTTTGAGTGAGAGCTCTGATCTCTCTGAGCCCCTTGTGTCTTTGTTTGCAAAGGGAGAGGGTTTCACTAGATCAGCATCTTCTCTCCTTCCCCGTCACAAGGTCTCTGTTTAGAGCTTTCTCCCAAGATGCCTCCTGTTTAAGGAGGCTGGTGTCAAGCAGGCACACGATACATTTATTAAGTAATAATTAATTTCTCTTCTAGGATTTATGGATCGAAGATATAAATCACTATTCACCAGAGCTTTTTATCAACAGATATAAACCAGCACTAACTCTCCCAGCGGATAATCAGGTCTGGCTCAAAGCAAAGGAACTTGAAAGTTCTATAAGCAGAGGAGCTGACTTGCCCTAGGTTTGATTACTGCTTTTATTTATTTATTTTGGTGTGGGGGGTGGGGCGGGGATATTGACAAAATGCCAGAGACCAAACAACCTCCATTATAGCTCTTAGGGTCCCCAGATTGAGAACTATCCGGCCACTGATCTGTTAAGGCCCTTCCCAACTCCAGAGCTGTGGGAGATGTTACCACTCCTCCTCATCTCTATCCCGCGGAGCTCCCAGGGCCTCAGGAGAAGGCCCTCTGCTGCCCACCGTGCCCTCCCGGGACCCAACGCTCCCATCACCGGTGGTCGCTCCCCACGGATGTCAAAGTACCCTCTTCAGCCACCCTGCCACGCAGCCGTCCGAGGCACACTGAGGCCAGAGAAACGGCAGCCGCCTTCCCCAGACACCCCCTCCTCGGCCCCACCACACCCGCGGCTCTTCCATCTGCCACCGAGGGAAGCCGGAGCCAGAAAGGCAGCGGAGTGGCGGTGGCCAGGGCCCCTGGAAGCATTTCAAAGCAACACGGTGACAAGGTATGCAGAGAACCCGTTTTGTACCGCATTCTCTCGGGGCCCCCGCTGAGCAGCCAGACACACTGGCATCTGCTGGGGACAGGGACCAGGTGGCCGGGTCGGGACTGAATTCCAAGACCAAAGTCTTCTCCCTGGAAGCCTCTCAGCCCCGGGGCGGTTTGCTCGGTCTGGTCCTGCCAGGGCAGGGCCCCTGGCACCACGTCAGGTGACAAGGAATACGAGGAGGAGTAAAATGACCTGCGCCAGTGCCCCCAACGTGTGTTCACTGGGCCAGCGGTCCGGGCCAACCACCAAGTGAATGATGCTATTCCTACAGACGACCGTTCATTCCCAGGAGCCCGGCCCCAGACTAGGATCTGCTTCCGACAAGCAGCTGTGGATCAGTTGTTGAAGTAAATGAAACTGTTTTCCTTGGCCCCCATCAGAGGCCCGTAAACGTGTTTATATTTATGGCCGAGTTGTCAATCATTGTTGTATTGTATCGGTTTACCGTTTTTTAGCCGTCGCGTCCTGAGGGCCCCACGCCGGCCTGTCCGACGTAGGCTCACTCGGAGACGCAGCTGGACAATGAATGAATTCTTTGGTGCAAAAGGCTCCCTGGTCAAGAGACCTGGGCCCCTGCCTCCGCTGTCGGGTCTGAGGCTCCCCGCACGGGGGAGAAGAGCCTTTGCACACCCGCCGTGCCATGGTGCGGGGAAGAGCCTGGGCTCTCCCGAGCCCGGTCGACAAGCTACATTCTGCGGGCCAAATCCAGTCCACCACCTGTCTTTGTACAGCCTGAGGGCTAAGAATAGTTCGTACATTTAAAAAAAAATCAAAAGCAGAATCCTAATTTGTGACATGCGAAAATTATATGAAATTTAAATTTCAGTGTTCATATCCATTCAGTGACTGGTCTGTAGCTGCTCTTGTTGTACAAGAACGGAGCAGAGCTGAGGCAGCGAGGCAGAAACCCGCCTTCTATAGAAGAAACTTGCCAGCCGGGCTCCCTACCCCCCTGCCTCCAGCCAGGCTGCCCGGACGCACATCCTGGCCCCATCACTACCTTTGTCCACGTGTGACCCCGTCCAGGGGACATCACCTGTCTATGCCTCAGTTTCCTCATCCGTCAGATGGGCTAATAAAATACCACCCTCCCACCCCGGGTAAGAGTGACGCGAGACTGGAAAGGCCCCGTTAAAAAGCCCGGACAGAACGGCAGCTCGGGACACATAGTAAGTCCTCAGGGAGCGCGAGCCGGGACGGTTATTTTTAACCCTGTGCTTTGCAGAAACTGAGCAGTCTTTTCTCAGTTTTTGAGCTAAAAATGGCATCGCGGTTCTGCTGGAAGTTGTCATTTCTCAGCAATCATTGATAAAAACTCCATGTGGCAGGCGCGTGGAGGGGCAGTAAGTCTGTCATTCATGACCTCCAGGAAAACTGCTCGGGCAGAAACGAGGAACAGGTTCGGGGAATGCACAGCCGGCAGCCCAGGACGGCTTCTGAGGCAAAGGTGCAGCCTGTCATTTGCTGATGACATCGACGGGGCACCTGCCAAGTCCGCTGGTGACTCACCAAGTGATGGCTCGGTACCAGCCCTGGGGGTCAGCTGTGAGAGCTCGGTGGGCTGCTGTGTACTACAGGTTTAAGTGGGGAAGGCAGGCTCTAAAAACATAATGGGATAAAGCTGACCCTAGGTTTGGTTTGCCTTTGTTCGTGGTAAACAGTAGTTACCTTGACCTCTAGTATGTGGCTTCTCCTTCTATTGTGCTTTTCTGGATGTCGGGGCTGTCTTCCCTGAGCACTTAATGTTGTCACTTCAAAAGCAATCGATGATGATCATTGTTTAGACGAAGGTTTGACACTTGAACCCTGTGAGGGGCAGTTGCTGGTCACCCCCATTCCAGGACCACAGGCTGTGCGGGGAGAAACCCATCTCGCCGTGGGAGAGAAGGAGCTCAGAGCCATGCCGGGAACTCAGGTCCGTGTGGGGCTGCCGAATTCTGCGTTCGCCCGCTCGGGCACAGAGCGCAGCCCCACGGGGATCTGCACCATTGTTCTCAGTCTGCGTGCTTTCTCCGGGAACAGTGAGGGGCGGCGGCAGAGAGGAAGCTCCCATCCTGACTGAAGCACCCCACCTGAGTCACCTCTCAGACAGCGGCGCTCAGCGGGGGTCATCCTGCCCCCCCAAGGGACACTGGGAAATGTCTGCAGATGTTTTTGGTGCTCACAGCCGGGAGGAAGGGAATGGGCAGAGGCCAGGGATGCTCCTAAAAGAATCCACAGGTGCCCAGGACAGACCCCACAACAGACAAAAACTGTGCCAGAATGTCGACAGTAGGGAAGCTCTGCCTCATGTAAGGCTTATGCCTGAAGATGACTAGTGAAGACTGCGTTCCATGGGTTGAAACAGCAACAGTTCTGAAAATGACTGCTTTGGGGGCACCTGGGGGTGGGAGGGGGCTCAGTTGGCAAAGCATCTGCCTTCGGCTCTGGTCATAAGCTTCAGGCGCTGGGATCAAGTCTTCCCCCTCTCCCGTTGCCCCTCCCCCGACTTGTGCACATTCTCTCTCCTCAAATAAATTTTTCTTAATCTTTTTTTAAAAAAATGACTGCTTTGCAGCAAACCCTAAGGTTTGCCTCTATAGGTCCCTGGGTCCAGGTGATGGCATCAAAAGCTATCCCCAGACCCCCCGCAAGTCAAGGGCATTCCTTGAGAGGAAATGAGGGGCTCTTTGGTGCGCTGGACCATGGGCCAAGCCAGGTTACACATCCCAGAAGCAATAATGTTCCCCTCGCCCAGCTCTGGCTGGAACCCACTGGTCAAGAGTCCCCACCGCCACCCCACCCCCACCCCCACTGAGAGTTCCTCTTCCACATGGCTTACTCCTGCTTCGCAATGGGAACTGCCCCATCCAAGGAGCTAACTCAGTGCCCCGTCCCTTCCTTCTGACCCCCGCCCTTCCCGGAACCACAACTCTTCACCAAGAGCGAGTGTGCCGCACTTTTCCAGAGAGACGGGAGGAAGGGAGGCTTAATTCACGGCAACGCTGAGCAACCAAGCCGGAGCCTGGCTTCGGGCTGCACCTCCGAAAATCTCAGTGGGGTCTAGGTGAGCCTCTGTGGTCAAAGAACATGCCGCTGTCAGGTGGGCCGGGGTGTGCGGGAGCCGAGCGACCGTGCCTGTGCCCGGCGTCTTCGGGAGCAGGAGGAAAACCAGCAGAAATGAAGCCACTCGCAGTGACTCCCAACGACAGGACCCGGTCCTGAAATCACAGATCGCTGCTTCCCCACCCATTCCGGGGATGAGCTAGAGCGCAAGGGAAATATTAATTAAAACATCCAGGGAAGAGATAAAAATCCTTTGTACTAGAATAAATTCGACTGTGCTTTTGTATCATCACTTTCTTCCTCCTTCTGTCTGGCTGGAGCCAATATGGAAATGAATTGGCAATCTCCAAGCCTATAAAAATGAGATGGTACAGACTGTGTGGTCCATATTTTAATTAAAAACATGTCATGTGGATATGTTTAAGAGTTGTTTATAACTCCAATATTTAAGTCCTATACATAGAAAACTCTAGAACACTGAGACATCCACCCCCTTCCATCACCAGGGGACTGAAGTTGACGGGAAGGCCCACGAGAAGGGCAAGACAGGTGTCTCCCCTCACCCAACAGACCGTTCCTCGTCGCAGGGACATTCGGCAAGACAGAACATTGGTTGGTGGGACCAGCGAGCATCCTTCCTTCCCTTACCCATGGCTGGCCAGGTCTGCAACCTTTCTTCCCTCCTCCCTTGCTGTAAGATCACCGTCATTTTCACTGTGACTTCTCACTGCTATTAACGAGCTGTTCTTCATAACCGAATTTTCCAGACAACTAAATTTAAAGGCAAAACCTTTGCATGTTTAACTTCCTTGCTAGCTGTTTCTTTTTCCTCCTAAAATGCATTACACACCTCCTTGCCTTTTTAAGCAGAGTAGACAGAACGTGACTTACATTCCTTGATAATCTTGGATTATCATGACCAAGCGAACTAACCCGCTGAGCTGTATCCCCCAGGGATGCCCTCCCAGGCTCCTGAAACAGGCAGAATGTGCATCCCGACCCAAAGGGCCCTCCTCTGATGTGACTCCTAAATTCTAATGGTTCTTGTGTCCATTTTCAGCAGCTTCATGGCTCTTCCTGTGCTATCGGGTTGGGGGCCATCAGCCCCCACAGCCTTTCCTCCCTTGCAATGTGCTGCGACCAGGGTGCTTGGGAGCCCCTGCGAGCACAGAGGCTAAAATCACGGGTGCCCTGGAGGCAGGCCTACCAGGAGCAGACACCAAGCTCTGGCCCCTGAGAGCTGGATGCCCCTGGGTCAGCTGCTCTCGAAGCTCTCTGGTCCTCAGCGTCCTTACAGGAGATCCGGTGGGTGTGAGGATTAGAGGAGGCAATGACTTAGCCCTTGAGTCAGTGCTGACACATCACACCAGAGTGAGAAACAGCAAACTCCACCATTCTGCTGGAATCGTGGAAGTAAAAGTAAAGAGAATCTGATGAAAGATCTAAGAAAACGTAAACACGCACACAAACAGGTAGATATCCGTCCTTGTCTTCTTTGTTTCTAATCCCCTTTCTGGGTAATTAAGGTGGAAAGATAAGCGAAGTATTCTTAGATTCTTAGAGGTACAGTTATAATTCACATTTTCCTGGCCTAAGCGTACACCACTAATATTACAATCCATACATCTATTCTTGGAGGCACATCCTGGCAGGAGGCGGCGGAAAAGGGCATCTCTCGGATGTTCCACTCCAACACACAACCCAAGAGCTTCAGCTAACACGGCGGTGCACAGATGCTCCCTCTCTCCAGACACCTCCCCGTCAGATCTGAGGCTCCTATCCCCTTCTCACCTGAACCCCGATTCGAGGACGGAGGCCTGACCTGAAGCACGGAGCTGAGTACCTGCGGAGACTAGCCTGGGATTCCGTTTCTTAACAAATCCGCAGCAGAGCACGTGCACGCCGGAGCGCCCGTCTGCGTGCACGCGCACGCACTCGTATACGACGAATGTGGCGTGCACTTGACTTCGAAGCCTTGTAGGGCCGTAAGGAAATTGATTTGTTATCCAGGCATATTATGTCTAGTGATCCAGACAGAAGCATTAGCTTTCAATTATCTGATATGTTTAGCATTACATACAAACCGTCTGGGGCAACAGCTCCACGGAACTGAGGCACAGGGGGGGCTGGGGAAAAGCCGCACTGGGTCACACCAGCCAAGTCACCCGGCTCTCTCTCCCTTGACAGCTGTCAGGGGGGATCCAAGATGCCTGGGGAGCTGGACCTGCGAGCCTGGGGAGCCTTCCTGGGCTGACAGCCCCGCATGCCAGCACATTAGCACACCAGCTCTCCAAGCAGCTGCACGCCAAGGACCACGGCGAACCAGCCCCGCATCTGGGACCCCCGGGACGGCAGAAAGGAACATTCGCATCGTGCAGTGAGCAGATGGGAAACAACAGCATCTGTGTCGGCTTCCTGATCAACTCCAGAGCTCGTGCCAGGAACGGGGAGCATTTGTGCACACACCTGTGTTCCTCAGGTGCTGAGATGCTCCGTCTGCTAACAGACAAAAAGATCAAGGGCACACCCCCTCGCTACTCTGATAAGAAAAGGCCTGACTCCCAGGAGTGAGATTTCCTCGGGGACTTGGCCAGTTCACAGGGAGCCCGGGCTGTGCTGCTTGGCTTCCCTACCAGAGTCCCAGGTAGGGGGACCAGACCGGCCAGCCCCTCGCCGGTCTAACAGCTGCCCTTCATTTGCACCACAGGCTAGGAAGGCAGGCAGGTGGGCGTGGGCTGGTGACCCCAGCACGCCCACGCATTAGCACCCCAGCCGTGGCCACCTCTAACCTGCAAACCACCCCTGCCTCCTCACTGGGCCCCCTGCTGGCACTCTTCCCCATCAAGAGTCTCTACACCTACCCACTCAACTCTCCCTTGCTGAAAACCCTCCACCTGCTTCCCACGGTCCTTACAATACAATCAGGATGTGCCAGGGCCCACGAGGTTCTGCACACACTGGCCTCTGGCTGATCCTATGGCCCCTTCTCTTAACACCTGCTTGTTGTCTGCACCCCCGCCACGCTCTCCTGCCTGTCTTTAAACACGCCAGACTTATTTCCAACCAGAACTTCATGCAACACTTGGACTGGCTCCTTTTAAGCCCTCAGGGCTCCCTGCAAAGGTCACCTTCTCAGAGACGCCTGCTCTGACCCTTATGTGAGCACACACACACACCCCCCTTTTCCCTCCAGCTGCTCTCTGGCAAAAGCCCCGTTCATGTCCTTCACAGCCCTTAATAACCATCTGTAATTGTCTTATTTGATTATTTGATTACGTCTGTCGTCAGTGTCTATAGGCAAGAACTATGACGCATGAGAACAGAGATCATATCTGTCTTACTCACCACTCGCTCACCTCCAGAATCACAAAGAAGGGCAGGTACCCCAGGATAAGTGTGTACTTGGGATCCCACCCAGGTTGGGGCTAAGCGGCCACCTCCAAGTCCCCCCTCACACCCAAGGCTTTCTATGCTTGGTGCCGGCACGGTCCTCACTCTGGGCCCTTGGAGCAGCCCAGAGGCCTGGTCGGACTCCACGAGCACCTTGAACTTGTTCCCTGAAGAGGGATGTGGCCCAGGCCCATTCAACATCCCAATCAGGGATGGGTGTCTTAGGGAATCACTAGGGGGCCCACAAATGGTGATCCGAGAGGTCTGGGGAAGCCCATGGACCACTGATGCTCAGCGTCAGGAATGGGGAATTGGGCAGGCCTCCCTCTCGCCGAACAGAGAAGGGGACGAGACGGGCATGCTGCTGGCCCCTGGGCACACCATCTTCATCCTTCCCTTGCCCACGTGACGATGGCTTTCAGCAAATCAGGAGGTCTCGGAGGGCCCGGACCAGAAGCATGCGTGCCCCGTGCCCCGCAAATGGTCGGAGACATCGGAGGGAATGAATGGATGAACGCACACATTAGGAAACGCTCAAGGTGACGGACGGCAGAACTTACCCACCCAGCACCCCATCCGCCTCCCGCAGGGACCTCCCCCCTCCCTCGACAAGGACTCATTCATCTTTTTTCTTCCTCTCTTGTCTGGGCTCTCACTTTCTCTCTACTAGATTTTCCCGTCAGCATATGGACATGTTCTAGAAAAGCCCCTTTAAAAGGAAAATCTCCTTCCCACCACACCCTCCTCCAGTGACTAACTCATGTCGCGACACCTCTCTGTGGCCCACGTTTTCAAGAGGATCTATCTCCCCCTGCAAGCCTGACTTCCTTCCTTACCTCCCTTGAATTCTCCAACCCAATTAGTCTTCGGTCCCGGCTGCTCTAGGGAATCTGCCCCGCCAAGGTCACGGTGTTGCCCACGCTGGCAAACTCCCCAGAGTGCTCCGCGACCCTGTTACTCCGTCTCTCGGGGGCATTTTACCTGGTTAACCACTCGCTCTTTCTTGAAACATTCTCTTTACGGATTCCCGAACTTTACCGTCTCCTGGGATTCCTTCTACTCCCCTGGTGACTACTTCTCAGTCTCTTCCGCAGGGTCCATATGCTTTGTCTGAACCCTAAATGTTGGTATCTCCCAGGTCTTCTGCTGGGACACCTTCTCCCGGCCACGCCGTGGTGATCTCGCCCACGTGCTGCCTCTGAACAATACCTTACACGCCCAGAGCATCCAAAGGTGTGTCTCTGGTCAGACCTGCCCGCTGAGCTCCCGACAGATCAGTAGGTCCAAGACCAGCGCGTGGCTTTCCTCTCTGTCCTAATAAATGGCACCAGTGTCCCCCGAGCGTTGAAGCCAATCTTCATCACTGAATGCTCCCTCCCCTCCCGCAATACCCACACCTGAGCTGTCCGCCTCCACAGAGACACCAGCTCTGTCCCCTCCCCACAGCATCACCTGGGCCCAGGCCATCGTGACCACTCCCAAAAGGCCACTGCCTCCCAGATGGGACCACTGCTGCCACTCTGGCCTGACTGAAAACCGGTCCTTCACTCAGAAGCCAGAATGAATTTTTTGTAACATAAATCTGATCACGCCCTCCCTTCCCCACGGCACCCGCCCTCCAAAACCAAGCTTCCAGGAGCTCCTCCCGCCCTTACGAAGAACCCCAGCCTCTACCATGGGAGCGGGGTCCCCGCATGTCTGGCTCTGGCGTCTCCTGCCTCAGCTCGAACGAACCGACCCTGGTCACTCGGCCCTTGTCTCAACGGCCTCCTTCCCATTCTCCAAAACACCAAGCTCTCTGCCTCCTCTCAGGGCCCTGGCACTTGGTTTTGCCCTTAAAAGCACATGGATTCTCCTTAAATGTCATCTCCTCGGAGAGGCCTCTCCTGACCAAACTAGCCACAGTCATTCTCTATAACCTTCCTCCAGATCAAGTGTTCTCAAAAGCCAAGGGCGGATTCTGTCCCCCAGAGGACATCTGGCCATGACTGGGGGCTTTTTCGATTGTCACGACTGGGAAGGTCTAGTGGGTAGAGGTCAAGGATGTTACTAAAAATCCTACAACACAGGGCAGGGACAGCCTCCTCGGAACAAAGAATGACAACAGTGCCCAGGCTGAGAAATGCTGGTCTAGAGAGTTCCTTTATGCCATTTGGCTCAATCTGTCATTCCCTCATGTATGTGCTGAGTGTCTACAAGACTCGGCCCAGCTCCCTGAACAGAACAGAAAATTCGAATGAACGAATGAATAAAGGACTTTCCTTCCTCAGGACCTGAGGACCTTATAACACATCGCAAAAACCCTCTAATTACTGAGGTCTTGACGGGACCGGCATTTTCTCCAACGATTTGAAGAGACTAAGGTATAAATAAGTAAGCTGCGTCCATGGGGTTGGGGGTGTAGGGAGTAGGGGGTGAGTCAGAACTCCATGGCCCCTGAGAGACACTCTCCTCTTGTCTGCAGATGAGAGTCAAACTGCATTGATCATAAAACCTCCAATCCTGACCAGACAACTCAGCTTTGAACTAGGAAAGAAAGAAGAAGTCTTTGATGAACCGAAGAAACAGCCCGAGGCAGGGAGAGACACATTGACTTTGACCCTTTCTCCCCAACGGGCCTTGGAGGAGAAAGTCTGAGCGAGAAGGAGAGTCTGGTCCAGGCCAGAGCAGCTGGCTTGAAAGTAATCCAATAGAGCAAACACTTTGCCTAAAATCGGCTGGCCCCAAGGGTCCTGAGAACGCTGCCCTTCGGGTGGCCAATTTCCTTAGGAAAATATGAAATGGCCAGGCCACCCTTTACTGAATTATAAAGCACTTATCACTTCTTTAATAACTACCCACATGGAGGACTTAATTCACTCAATATGGAAGTTATAAAGGCAAACCAGCAAGTGAGCATTGAGCTCAAGTACACTGCATAAAGACTTATGAGGGCAATATTCTCCCCTATTAAAAGGGTAGATTTCCTCACTGCAACTCTGCCTCCGAGTTAATGCGGAAAACTCCTCCAAGGCCCGGGGCATTTTCATTCTTCGAGGGTAATTCCAGGTCCGCTGGACAGGAGGGAGTCCTTGACTTCGCGGGAATGATTATCTCCGGACCCGGAGGGTGTCAGAGTGATTCGTCAAGGTGACCATCAGAAAGACGAGATCACACTGGTGGTGCCTCGCGCTCCGGGCACAGCACACCAGAATGTGAGCAAGGCAGGATGGGGCAGAGGGGTGGCCTGGGAGAGGCCTGCAGAGTGGGGGGCTGCGGGAAGGGAGGAGGCACCGCGCAAGACGTCAGCGCTGGAAGGGATGCTGGCTTGCAACAGAGCCCAACAGGGAAGGCATTAACAGCATTAGCCCTTGTAATCTGGAAGCAGACCCGCTCCGGAGTTCCTTAAGGTTCCAGAGGTTTCCATGTAGGGGGGCTGGAGAGATGGTCTCCCTCACTCGGTGAAGGAACTCGGCTTTTTCTCCTGTTAATTTCTCTCTTCCTTGCTTTGGCTTGGTGAGCATCTTCCTTCCCTCCGGCCGTAAGCCGTCTGTTCTTCTCCCCATATCCTCCCTCTCTTGGAAGGCATCTCTATCTATTCACATGACTTCAATTACTGCCTAATTAGAGATTATTTCCAGTTCAGCTCTACCCGGAACGCCCCACCTCTCCCCCTCTCCTGTAGTTCCTGTTCCCACCCCACTCATTCCCCTGGGCTCCCCAAGAGCAAGCATGGACAGACAGCTCGTTCTTACCTCCCAGAATCTCCCAAACTACCTCTTCTGAGTCCTCCCTGATTTGAAACATCGCGACAGAGCTGCTGCGCACATTTCAAAGGATGTGCAACACCAGGGGGCTTGCGATGGCTCACACAGTTCGCTGTGTTTAGAAGGAATCAGTGGATGAGCAGACAGAGCTGTGATTGATTAGTGATGTCTGCCATGGGCACAGGACAGGAAGAGACCACGGGAGTGCCATCTATTAAGCACATTTATCCGAGAAGCGGTTTGACATCTCTCTCTGGCTCTCGTTCTTTCGTAGATTCAAGACCTGCCAATCCCTCCTCCAAGAGATTCCTAGTAACTAACTTGCCCCATTGGAGAGAGCCTCGTGCCCAAAAGGACATTACCCCCTTATACCAAACTTTTCGGTTTCCAGCCTATGAGCTCTACCTTGCTTGGGGCTCTATGTTCTCAATGATGACCTTGAACATGTCCTTCATAGGCTCAAGGCTAACAACACCCAACGTCTAATAGATGCCTCGCACTCCAATCCAAAACTTTCTTAAGGAAGGCTTCATGCTGTGGGAAGCCTATCAGAGTGAAGGGAAGGGTTTATGTAAAGAGCCATGGACACTTTGAGGACAGAAGTCACTTTTCCTCTACCTGTGCCCCACCCATCGCAACACTGAAATGCCTCCCTGAGGCTCCGATCCAGAAGCAGAGAGGAAGGGGACTTGCTGCTAGGACCTGCCCGAGTGGCTTCCTCCCTACACCCGCCCCATCCCGCTGTCATGGAAGACAAAACATGAAGCAGCGTCAGGGAGGTGTGCTGTCGTTGGCAGAGAAGCCCGCCTGTCAGGCCTCAGTTTCTTCATCTATAAAGTCAAGACAGGGATGCCGGTTTCATGGAAGCATCACAAAGATGAACGGAAACAGAGTTTGTGAAAGATCTAGCACGTTGTTTGGGATACCCTAGAGCTAACCCTATGTTGATTTCCCCTCGAAAAACAAAAGCAGTGTGACATAGTAAGAAATACATTTGGTCTCTGCTCTCCTTTCCTAGCACGTAGCTCCTAAAACCCTTGGAATGTCCAAGGTGGTAAGTGTCTTTCTGTCCGCTAATAAGGTGACCAGTGTTTGGGGGCTCCTGGATAGCCTCAGGCTGGGGGTTGGGAGCCAGGGGAACCAACCATAACCACAGGGTCCAAACGGTCAGCTCCATCCGATTGGAGGCTAACTTCCTCACCAAAGCCAGGATCTCATCAATTACACGCCCATAAAGAAACCTCCATAGAAATCCCGAACAACAGGGTTCAGAGAACTTCCGGTTTGTAAAAACATGGAGGCCCTGGGGGGGCGGAGGCAGTGACTGAAATGGCCTGGGAGCATCGTGCCCTTCCCCCGTGCCCTGCCCCATGCATCCCTTCCACCTCGCTGCTCCTGGCTTGTCTTCTTTTATAATAAACTGGTAATCGATCGAGTACACCATTGTCCTGAGTTCTGTGAGCCGCTCTAGCAAATTACCGAACCCAAAGAGGGGTCCGGGGAACCTTCGACCTATAGCGTGTTGGTCAGAAGCCCAGGTGACTATCTGGGGGCCAGTGCAGTCTTGCTGGACTGTACCCTCACCTGCGGGGTCTGACGCTAACTCCCAGTCCAGAGTGACAGAACCGAACTGGATTACAGGACACCCACTCGGTGTCCACAAAGAACCGGAGAATTGGTTGGTATGGGGGCAGGTCACACATTTGGTGGCCAGAAGAGAGGCTTCGGGAGTAGAGAAAAAGGAGAGAGTTTTTCTTTGCACGCTGTCCCTGGACTGTGCAGGGTCTGAGGTCGGGAACTGGGGCCTACAGAGCAGCAGAATGACGCAGCGGGACGAGGCAGTGACGTGACCGTAGTGCGAAACCCTCTTCCCGTCTGTCCCCACCTGCTCTTTGCAAGTCGGACACACAAAGCCCTCGCTGCAGGGCCAGTTCCTCTGGCTTCCTCAGAGCCACCGCCTCTCCCCGCCAGCTCCGGGGCACCCCGGGGTTTGCAGAGCGGCACACCCAGGGGTTCCGACAGCCGTATCCTCTTCCTCCCTCCGCCAGGCTTTCAGCAAACCGCCCTCACCCAGCTGCGGCCATCAGCCAACCAGCCTCATCCCCCGGTTACGGTGCAGGACTCCTGTGTCCTTGCTGGCATACGAATGCGACCCTGTCACCTCTGCATCCCGGCACTCCATGCCTGGCTTCACTCAGAAGAGCGTAAATTCCTTGACAACAGAATCGGCCATATGCTATTGCGTTGGGTCCCCTCCTCCTCCTCGTGCTCATCCGGTGCTCCCGGCGACTCTCGGCAGACCCTCCTTTTTCCCTTTTTCTTTTTTTTTTTTAAGATTTATTTATTTATTTGACAGACAGAGATCACAAGTAGGCAGAGAGACAGGCAGAGAGCTGAGCAGAGAGCCCGATGTGGGGCTCGATCCCAGGACCCTGAGATCATGACCTGAGCCGAAGGCAGTGGCTTTAACCCACTGAGTCACCCAGGTGCCCCTCAGCAGTCCCTCCTTGAAACAGGACCGGGGTTGGGGGTAAGGGGGTGTTCCATCCTGTGGGAGGGAAGAGCTGTCCAGGGGGTGTGGCAGGGCCAACATTCAATGTCAAGTGTCAGAGGCGCATAAACCACAGAGCCACGGACGGAGACAGATGGACGCACGCTTCTCAGACCTCCTGCGGAGAGTCCTGCTCAGACCACCACCCCCACCCCCACCCTTGCTAGGTCACGAGCACCCCGGCTGTGCTGTCACAGAACCAGGGCTGACCCAAGGAAAACCTGATAGAGCACAAACTCGGGCCCAAACGGGTCTGCCCAAAGGGCTGGCTCAGGGGCCCCAGGGCTTCTTCCCAACCCAGATCCTCAGCTCCGGGGTCCAGGTGCCGGGAGGGGTGGGGGAGCGGGAGAAGCTTCCAGGAGGAGTCGGGAGGCTGGAGTACTGGGGGGGCTCACTTAGGGGGCTCAGGACTGCAGATATTTACCCACTGCTGTGGGACAATTTCACCATTTTAACTTCCCGGCCTTAGAGGGTGCGCGCCGGCGAGTATCAGCTCCGAGCAGAGACTGTGCTTCCCACAGGACACTCGTGATCCTGTCTTACACTCTTTGACAGGCCTGTCTCCCCATGAGATTCTGAGATCCTTGAGGGCAGGGACTGTCTTTTATCTCAGCATCCCCCAGGGCCACACGGGCCGCCTGGTTCCTTAAAAGCCCTCAGTACACTTGGCGTGCATGCAGCAGGAACTGTCCCTTCCCGAGCCCCTGGGGGAAGAGCTTTTACTATCCTGAAAGCGGCAAAAGGAGGCCCCAGGCACCATCTGGGGAGTCCCCTGGAGGGACAGGAAATGTGAATGCAGCGAAGACGCTGAGGGATGCCCAATTAGGGGGCCAGGGGACACATACCCACTGGCGGCCGACTCTCCACACTGGGAGTACCAGACATGCCAAAGTCAAGGAGGTACTCTGCCTCCAGTTCCAACACCTGGGGAACTTGGGGAAGCCAGCACTTGGCCCGCATCTAGCAGACATTCCTCCTCTGAAGGCTAGTAGGGGCGAGGTTCCCGGGGGCCCTTAGGGGCTGGCCGCAGAACAGAGCTCAGCAGGTAGGACTACCCAGGCTCCCACCCCCCAGCGCAAGAGCACAGGAGGGAAGGTAGTGTTGGCACCCAAGGAATGAGTGTAAGGGAAAACCCACAAGCTGGAGAGGGGAAAGCTGTGGCCAGAACATACTGGGGATTTTTCAGGTCACACCCTGACCGGCTCTCTTCTCGCATCATGCACAAGGAGAAAGAAATGCAGAACCCCTGGCTGTAGGGTGAGGGTAAATCGGCAGCATTACTGAGCACTGCCCAGGAGCCTCTGGCTCACGCAAACCTGATGCTCTCACCATGAGGAAGGTTTATGGTCAGAAGCCTGTTGCAGAGCCAGCCGGAAACACCCCGACCCCACAGGCTCATGGCAAGCCTGGGTTGGGGCTGCCCAGCCTGACCTAACCTCAGCAGCGCGTGGGGCCTGGAACTCTGCTTCTTCCCTTCATTTATAAACGTGCAGCTGCCTCGGGCCGGCACCTGGTACACCTGGGGCGGCCTCCTGCTGTGTGGCATCGTGGCCCCCGTGGGCACCTAGTATAAGTATTCACCAGCATGACGAGGTCTCTATCCCGGGCCTGCCACTCCATGCAGGGCTAGGACAGGGGTCCCGCCCAAGTCCTGGCTGCTCAGCTGGACCCTAACAACCCCACAGCATGCCGGCCTCCCTCCCCCGGGGCATGGGCTCGGATCCTGCACATACTCTCTCGTCGCACTCTTGCTGATAACCAACGGGACCGATTTCAAACGGGGTGTACTCCTGTCTACCCCTCGGAAGCACAGAATTAACCACCTTGTGTTAACAAGAGCTCTGCTGCCCAGACTCCCCCCATATTAGAGGCCACGGTCCGCCATCCCAGCCCTGATCAGACTCAAGGCCCCACGTCCTAACCAGCAGAATCCATGGGAATGGGAAAGCTGACTATACTCCGGGGACCGGTGCAGCTGTGTCAGTGTCCCTTAGACCTGAGCTCACTTGTCCCCAGCTTCCTTCCTTTTCTCTACCAGTAAGCCACTGGGAATTCAGAATGCCTAATAGCTGTGCCTACCACCCGTGGGTCCCAAGGGCCCTGTCCCTGGGCTCTAACGGGGTGAGGCCATGGTGGGGCCCCTCAAACCACCCACCACGTTCAAGTCAAGAAGGCAGAGCCCAGGGCAGTGCAGCACTAACATCTCTTAATGGGCAAAGACTGCACGGCCGCTCGTCTTCAGCTCAGACCGTGGGGGAAACCGTGTGCCAAGCTACATGTGAGCAGAGGGCCCAAGGTGCCAACGAGCCTCAAGGACAACACTCCCGGCCCACGCCATTGGCACGTGGGGGTGGCCCTGGCCAGCCCACCCCGGAAGAGATGGCGCTTCAATCTGTGTCATGGAAGCCACTGCCGACAGGTAGCTTGGGGTCCCACAGTTCAGAAGAGGAGGCCAGGACACCACCACGTTGGGATTTTTCTTTATGGAAACTGCTTGCTTGCTGAAGTCCCCCGGGTCTGCCCACCAGGGGTCCCCCTGGAAACAAACATCTGCAGAGGGCAGGCTCTTGGTGCGGATGGCAGCTTGCGGAGACCCGCGTGGGTGGGGCTCTAAACGATTCGGACTCTCTTCACTCCTCTCTTTGCAGAACATAGCCGGTCTCCAGGAGGTCTGGATTCCTGGAAGGGGACTAAGGGAGGGCTGGTAAATGCACTCCAGGAGAGCCAGGGGGCCGCACGTCGCCATTCCCAAATACCTCTCAATGGCTTCTCCCCGGGGGAGGACCCCTGCCCAAACCGGCCCGAGCCCTCCCCCTGGTCTGCACCTCTTGCCTTCCTGGTGCTCCGGGAAGTAGCCTCACCCAGGGCAGGGAGGCCGTGGGGCGGTCTTCCTCGCACCACCCCACTCCCAGTCTGCTCGGTTTCTCCCAACCTCGCTTCCGTTGGCCCGTTCCCCCACTTCGCTGGCTCTCTCTCCCTTCCTCTCCCTTCCCTCCCCCAGCGGCTCTCCTGCCAGCGGGTTTGTGCCGTCTGAAACCATGGCCGGCGGCGCCCGACAGAATGCCACATTCTCTAAGGCAGAAGCCTCCAAGAGCCCAGCGAGCGAGTCAGGATGTCTGAAGGCCATCCAGCAACCCCCCATGGATGGTTATCTGGGGGACCTACAGGGCTAAAGGTGCACGTTTTGCTAAGAGATCCATTCACGCTCATCTAGAGAGTGTCTCAAGCTGGGCTCCAGATGGGTCCGTCCCCCCGAATTCTTCAGAGGTCACCTCTGTCACTGGTCCCCCCACTTGCCCCACAATGACCAGGATACAGCGTTTTTCCCGGAGAAGACGCTGCTGCCGAGAAGAGTGTCCCAGGTCTGCAGTACGGCGACCAACTGTCTTGGAGACCTGTGTCCCCAAGACCTGTGTCCCCAAGAGACTGAGCAGGTCCCATGGGCCTGGATTCAGCACAAGGGTGACAGCCTATACCAACCAAAGCCCAAGACCACCAAGGTAAAGACGAGAGACTAGCATTGCCGATTCCCAAGGAAACAGGATTAGGCGGAGGCTGGATCAGGCTCTGGAAACCCTCAGGAGCAAATACCACGTGTCCTGGGCTGCGCTGATTTCCCTCCAACCATCCCACTCCGTGCTGCTGCCTGACTTCCAGCTGTTGGCACCTGCATCTCTTTGTCATGTTAAAAAGGAGGCCGTGGGCTCAAAATGGAGTCACTTGTGCTAAATTCCACATCAGCAAACCAAGCCTTAATACTTAGCCGAATTGCACTTTCAAGCCCCCAGGAATGTGACTTTGAACGAGCTAACCTGGAATTTTCTGGTCAGCCCTAGGTGGTAATCCACTGATAGACAACTTTTCTACTCTCCTTAGGAGGGGACCCTGGCCTAAAACAATACATTCTCTGCTAATAGACTCCTTTTCTCCACTCTGCCTTTAAAAGCCTTTCTTTTCTGCTGCTCCTTGGAGCTATTTGCTAGATGGGACGCTGCCCGAGTCATGAATCATTGAACAAAGCCGAGCAAGATCTTCAAATTTACTCAGTAGAATTTCTGTTATTTAACAGATTTGGAGGCAGCACCAGGACTGAAGTAGACTTCCAACGGCCTCGGGAACAGAGAGAAACACGGGCATGGTACCCTGGGGACACTCTGAATTCCCAGTCTTTCTTGTCATTTCTGAGAGCCGTGTGTCAGTCCCCTCTTAGATCTGGGCTCTGCCCTCTTTGCACTGAGCTCCTGATCTAATTGACTGTTCAGTCCCAATTCCCAGGATTTTTGAGTACAAAACCCCAGCACTTAATTCCATGCCAAGACCCACGTGGGAACCATGAGGGGCAAGTACGGAGCTCCTTATCATGCCGGGCTTCAGGCCATGGTCCCCATTTGTTGAGGTCTGTTGGTTTAACCCTCTCCCCAGTCTAAGGCTCATGGGAAACACCAGTGGCGCATGTGGGGCTGCCACGGACCTGTCCAGAGTAACTTCTAGACCCGGGTCGGTGGCTCTGCCCTCCGATGCCACCCTGGGAACTGCTGGTAGTTTAATCTGCAGCTTCCTGTTTGCTTGAAATCCTTCCCCGGACTCTACATAGGGGACTGGCAGTGGCAGCTATGGTTCTCTGCTTGTTTGGAATCTGTCCACCATCCCCATTCTCTGAGGTCTGCTGGTCCAGTGTTCTCCCCAGACCCAAGTTCTTCGATGACTGTGGAGGTCCCAAGTTCTGTTTCCGGGGTCACTGTTGGTTTCCGCTAATGCGCACGGGAGGTAAAGGCTAATTGCTAATGGGGATCTCAGAGGGCAAAGCGCCGCTGAATTGGTGGGCACAGGTTGAGCATTTAAAAGCTGTTAGAGCACTCGCTGCCCAACCCAAAGACTCCCCTGTTAGGAGAAGTTGGTCGCAGGATGAGTTTGACTGTCACCAGGCCACCTGCCAACCTCAAAAAACATGTCCGTGCAATCCAGCACACTGTAAAACACCACACAATCCCCAATCCTGAGGCATATCCTGCTTAGGGATTAATGTGGTCTTGAGAAACCCAAAGGCTAACTAAAATAAAGAAAGAAATACGGCTGACCCTGGAGCAACACGGGTCTGAACTTGTGAGAGTGGACTTATATTCAGATTATTTTTTATAGTCCAGTATCGTAAATGTATTTTCTCTTCCTTATGACTTCCTTGATAACATTTCTTTTCTCTAGACTTCTTTGTTGTAAAAATATATACATCTATATACATAAATATGTAATATTATATATAATATATAGTATTTATGTATATATATAAACATATACATCTATAATACATCCCAGATACAAAGCATGTGTTATTTGATTGTTTATGTTATCAACATAATGTTTATGTTATCAACATATGATGACCAGGTTTCTGGTCATCAATGGGCTATTAGTAAATACATTTGGGGGAAGTCAAAACTTATACACAGGCTTTTGGCTGCAAAGGTGTTCAGCACCCCTAATCCCTTTGCTGTTCAGGGATCGACTATAATAATAAAAAAAAAATGGGATCTTTAATTTCCAAACAATCAAACTTGCCATCTTTCAGCACACGTTGTTATTTTATTTCTAAAACCTGTAGTCCCGGAAGCTGCGAATATCTACAAAAAGGGCACAATCTTACTAAAGACAACTCAGAACTACAACGGCCATTAGGGGGACATTCCAATTGGACAAGATCTTTTACTTAAGAACTACACTTGACAGTAAAGACGCTCATGACTAGCAAACAGAATGGGATACCTATTTTAATTGGTATGTAGAAGCGTCCAGAAGGCTTCAAGAGTCTGAAAGAACTTCATTAAAAAAATTCATTGTAAAAGGCTAATGAAATTGAAACACACAAGATCATAAACAAAAGTCCGCCAAATCATTAGCTTTACAGCTACAAGGCCAGGCATCTAAAAAGACGCCCCCCCACCACCCTCATACTCCCTCAGGGGTCCATCATCAAAACACTGGCCCAGACATCAGTGTCTCAGCTGTAATCAACCAGGACACTCTAAAAGAGATTGTCCTCAAGGCCTTGTGCAAATTCTTTAACCACCAACTCCAAGGGCCCCTCCCCAAACTGACAGGACTCCGAGGGATTCTCTGGTCAACCTCTATGTTATTCCCTTAAAAGGCTAAGGAAATCTAAAATTGAAATTAATGAAAAACCTTGCCAAATTCGAGTAAATATCAAAGTTCTACTTAATTGGGTTAACAAGTAGCACTTACAAATTGAGTATTTCTAAATCTCAGAAATACAATAGGAAACAACCCAACTGCTTTTCAGAGTCACGTGATCTAGGAAGACATTTGGTATTAACACTAGTTTAAGTTTGTTGGTTTCATTAAAATAGACATGTCTTTAGAGTTATCAGCATCTAAATTTTTTTTTAATTTCTTTAACAGACAGAGATACAAGTAGGCAGAGAGGCAGGCAGAGAGGGAGGAGGAAGCAGGCTCCCTATGGAGCAGAGAGCCCGATGCGGGGCTCTATCTCAGGACCCTGGGATCATGACCTGAGCCGAAGGCAGAGGCTTTAACCCACTGAGCCACCCACACGCCCCTAGAGTTATCAGCGTCTAATATAATACTTTTATCCTACCTACATTTACTAATCAAATAAGTTCATGTTATCTCTGTTACAGAATGTGTCAACAGGAAAAAGAGCTTGGTACAGTGGCTAACTTGGTCTAATGCCTCATGAAGCTTTTGTGGGTAATTTGAAAATAACTGTCAAAAGCGAGAAAACGGAATCCACGTAAGTAGGATAAAAAAGGTTTTAGGTAAACTTTTTAAATAGTTTCTCCACATCTTTTGGGTAACCTGAAACCTTAAAGTTTTGCCATGTTAAGTGATATAATGAGTTAAGTTAAATGCATTGGATGTCCAGATCATTTCCAAATAAGGTAAAATACTGAAAACATTAATTAGTAAAAATAGGCTTATCCATGTTTTGCTTCCAGAGGAACCAAAGATCTTTGAATCTACTGGCAAACTGTATTATGTACCCGGAGAAAAGCTTGTTTCTAGAAATCACCAAAAAAGTACTCATAAGCCTGCCAATTCAAAAAATGCTAATGGAAAGCACAGTTCACAACTGTTTACTTCTTAGTTAAGATTCCTAAGGGTTAAGAATTCTAACTCATATATGTGACCAGCCAAAGCAATCTTGAGAAAGAAAAGAGCTGGAGGTATCATGCTCTTTCATTTCAAACTATGCTACAAAGCTACAGTAGTTGCAACAGTGAGGTAATGGCACAAAAACAGACACAAAGATCAATGGAATAAAACAGAGAGCCCAGAAATACAACCACACTTACAAGGTCAGTTAATCCATGACAAAGGAGGCAAGAATATACCATGGGAAAAAGAGTCTCTTCAAGAAACGGTGTTGGGAAAAACTGGACAGCTACCTACAAAAGAATGGAACCAACTGCTCTCTCACTCCATAAACAAAAAAATAAATGCAAAATGGATAAAGGACTTGAAATTAAGACCTGAAGCCGTAAGACTCCTAGAAGAAAACACAGGCAGGAAGCTCTCTGACATCAGTCTTAGAAATATTTTTCTGGACCCATCCCTTCAGGCAAGAACAACAAAAGCTAGAACAGACAAATGTGATCCCATCAAACTGTAAAGCTTCTGCACAGCAAAGGAAACCAAGAAGGAAACAAAAAAAGAACCTACCGAATGGGAGGAGAGACGTGCAAACTACACATCTGATAAGCGGTTCATATCCAAAATAAGTAAAGAACTTATACAACTTAATATCGAAAAAATCTGATTAAAAAATGGGCAGAGGGGGGCGCCTGGGTGGCTCTGTGAATTAAAGCCTCTGCCCTCGGCTCAGGACATGATCTCAGGGTCCTGAGATTGAGCCTCGCATTGGGCTCTCTGTTTAGCAGGGAACCTGCTTCCTCCTCTCTCTCTCTCTCTCTGCTTGCCTCTCTGCCTACTTGTGATCTCTGTCTGCCAAATAAATAAATAAAATCTTTAAAAAAAAAAATGGGCAGAGGAACTGAACAGACATTTTTCCAAAGAAGACATACAGACGGCCAGCAGGCACGTGAAAAGACGCTCAACATCACTCATCTCCAGGGAAATGCAAATCAGAACCACAGCAAGCTATCACCTCACACCCGTCGGATTGGCTATTATCCAAACGACAAGAAATAACAAGTGTTGGCGAGGATATGGGGGGAAAAAGATCCCTCATTAAGGGTCCATCAGTAGGTGGATGGGTAAAGAAAATGTGGTGTGTATGGATGTGTGTGTATATATATGATACTCGGCCATAAAGAGGAAGATCTTGCCATTACGACAACATGGCTGGAACCACAGGGTTTTAAGTGCTAAGTGAAGTAAGAGAAAGACAACCACATGATTTCCCTTCTCTGTGAAATCTAAAAAACAAAAACCAAAAAAACAAAAAAACAGAAACAGACTCATAGATACACAAATACAAAGAACAAACTGTTGGTTACCAAAGAGGGGAGTAAGAGGTACAGACTTCCAATTACAAAATAAGTAAATCATGGGAATGTCACGAGTAGGATGGGGAATATAGTCAGTAATATTGTCGTAAGTTTGCATGGCGACAGATGGATACTAGACTTACCGTGGGGGTTATTTCTGAATGTATAAAAATATCATGTCACTAAAATATACACCTAAAACTAATGGGATTTTATATGCCAAATATACATATATATATACATATATATATATACACACACACACATATATACACATATACACACATATTTATATATATACAATTAATGTATATATACACACACACGTGTGTGTGTATGTGTGTATATATATATATACACATATATATACACACATATATATATATATATATATATATACACATACATATATATAATTAAAGCTACTAGAAATAGTAAAGAAAACACCTCCAAATGTAAGAAATTAAAATGTCTGCTTTCAGTATAAGAAGGCATAAGGAATGGAAATGCATTTTTGTTGAGGGAAAAGAAAGAATTTTGCCCAAAAGTGAGGTTAAATATTCAGCATATTTAAAGACAAGATCTGTAAAAAAAAAAAAAAGAAAAGAGGTTTGTGGAAAAGGAATCTCTGAAAAGGAATTATAATGTGTGGTCAAGCTGGCTGATATTTATGAACTTACTTAAAATTATTGAACTTATTTAAAATCAGTATTAATATTAAAAGTACACTGGTGCAAAATTGGAATCAGGTTTTCCTCTGTTAAAAGGACAAAGTTTTCTTAGATTATTGGTCTCCTCTTAATTAGAAATTTTAAACCAAGGGTTTTCTTTACCTTTAATATAACCTGTCTAGAAAACCAAAGATTCTATATTTTATCTTTATCGGGTCCTTGATTATTTTTTTAAAAATGAGTCTTTTCAATATTAAAAGACCTAAGGCTTTTTATAACTATTTAACTTTCTGTTATTTGCCTACAAAGTTTCAATTGTTACTTTGGTTAAATGGGTAACTATTATTATTTCACAGATCAATGATCTTATTTGACCAACTGCCCAAACCTTTTGATATTTTTGACAAACTTCCCAAAAACAAAATTCTAAATGAAATCTTTTTGACCTTGAACTAACTTTGAGATTTTCCAAGAGATCCAGGAACATCTTCAAATGATTTGTTCTCTCTCCTTATAGAAAGAGAGATGTTAACACCAGCTAGGTTTATTTAACATGAGAAATTACACAGGAAACATTGTCAAACAGGTGACAGTAAACCTTCTTAGCTCGTATTTGTGGGATACAGGTTATTAATAGAAATGTCCCAGAAATTGTATGCAATTCTGAAAGATCTATTATGTCGTACTGTAATGTAAACACTGATAATTCCAGTTCTTATCTTAAAATGTTGTATGTTATAAAAATAACCAAATCTCCTTGTCAAGTGGACCATAAACTCTCATCAGACCTTTAACCATGGCTGTTTTTAAATCTTATCATTTGCAGACAGTTATTGTTTTACTCCAAAGCTAAACAAAAGCGTCTTAAAAATGTGTTTCATTTCCAGAGAAATTCATGGGAAGGCATCTGACACGTTCTCTACAGTACAGGTTTCTGATGACTTTGACACAGGTTCTGATAACAGAGTAAGAATTTATAGAACATTAATGGAGAAACTGGTGGCATCATAAAACTTTTCACAAAAGATCAAGACCAGTAAGAATTAATAATGTGGGACAGAATGAACTGAGGAAGACAATTACAAGTCTGATGACTTCTTGTTTAAAACACTGATGGATCTATAATGTTTTGCTTTTCCATATTTTAGGAAACCTTTATCCCTCTCCTGTGAAGCTATCAACATTTTGGTAAGATATACTTTTGTGAACAGAAATGAAACATTTACTTTTTATCCACATTCGATCCCTCCGGAATTCCAAAACTCTTCAGTATTCTTTTCATGCCAAAATAATTAGGTATTTACATAAGTTCAGTAAGAATCTCTTCTCTTTGTAACAGAACACAATTACAAACACTGGTTATGTTCCCTAGGCTCTGACTGGAATGTCCTATTTGAGCGAGAGATACATAGACTCAGATATGACCAGTTTTGAGGAATTAAGGTTGACTTTACAGACCAAACAAAGCCTCTTGACAAAAATCAACCTGTGACCCTGCTTACCACGTTCCAGCAAAGCAGTCTTTAAAAAAGAGCATATATAGCCAAGCACTATTCTTGCAACACTTATGTAAATAATTGGGCAAAGTTCAGTGCAATCAAATTAGCTTTACTATAAAAAATGAAAGCAATTATAGAGTGAAGAAATTATGTTTACACCTTTATCTATATTTGTTTCTAATCCTGTTACCTGTCTCCCAGGTTCTGTCATAGAGCTGAATTCTTCTAGTTTCCTCAAAAATCTGGCTACAGCTCTCCAAACTAACATTTCCAATTTTCTCCCACCATTCTGGCTTGGAGTCGGTAAGAACAAAGACCAGCGCTGAATGTCCTTGGAAGGGGCTCCACCAGGTCCCCCCAACTACTCAGAGGACAGTCAAATTTCAGACTTAAACCTTGGATATGCATCTCACGGTAGAAAAAGGCTTCTCTACAAACACTGGGGACTCCCTAATCCAGTTGACTAGGGAGAGAAGGAGCAGATACCAGAGTAGACCCCTTGGACCTCAGGCTCAGGATCAAGACTTTACACTTGAACCAAACACGAAACCCTTTCTTCTTCCTGTTCTTTTTCTTTATGCTGGCACTGGCCTAGAATATAACAGCCTCATCCGTGTCTCCCAGGCCACTGCTAAGGGGGGGTAACTTCTGGAATTTAGAACAACTTTTTATTTCAGGCTAAGAGGTAACTGACCTCTGGTTTGAACAGGCAAATCTCAGTGAATGAATCTATTAACAATGTCACCTTAGCAGGAAGCAGTCTGTACCCCGAGAGGATCTGTCTTCGTGGCGGTGACCACGCTCCTCTGTGCTTGGACCTCTGATGCCTCTGTAGCTGGCACATAGCTAGGCAATGTCCCTTAGATATATGTCTGTGCCTCTAACTTCCCACAAACGAACTAAGACGCTTCATTCGTTGACTCCCCTGGATTGATATCATTGAGTTGGAAGGGAATTGCCAGGAGGCATTCATGACTCAAGATTTGCTTCCTCTGGCAAGACTATCCATCCCCTGGTTAGGAGTAAATGTAAATGAGAACATGATCAGAAACTTTTCCTTAATTCTTAAAGACACTGCAGAATCTGCTGCTAACTCAGTAGATGCCAAAAAAAAAAAAAAAAAACAAAAAAATCCTTGGACTCTAGCAGATGTCGTTCTCCATAGCAGAGTGGTCCTGGATTGTCTTTTGGCCGAGCGAGGAGGCCTCTGTGCTGTGACCCGCCCCACCTGCTGTGCCTGGATGAACACTTCTGGGGAAGATGAAACTTCTGGCGAAGTTGCGTAAGATCACTGAGCAAGCCACTTGGCTTAGAAAGGTGGTCCCCTCAATGAGAGCTTTCTATGGCTTATCTGGCTTATCTAATCTTGATTAGTTTGGGTTTTGGGGACCATGGCCCCGAAGTCCACTCCAAACACGGGGCATTCTCCTACTTAAAATGATCATAATAATCTCGCTGGTGCATTGCATTCTCTCGATAGCTTTAAATGCGTTATCTGTAGCCACTAGTCATCAAGCACAGCACCTCCCTGAGACGAGGACTTCAGAAAAGGAATGAAGAAAACGGCCAACTTATAAACAGGGACCCTGAAGTTGCGGCTTGTGAATGTCCCCGAGACGGAGTCCAAACCATCCAGAGCTGTCACTAAGGCACAGATCGGCACACAGCAGAGCAGCACGGCGTGGGAGCTGAGCACCGTTGTTAACGCCTTACCTTCCGATCACAACTCTCAGGCTGAGGGTCTGATCCCAAGGGGGCAATTACTTAAAAAAAAGGAACCACAGGCCCAAGGTGGAGTGCCTTGGGCTAATCAACAAGTCAGCAAGCCAAGCCTTAAAACCTAACTACAGGTTCAAGCCCCTCCTCCCCGCCCGGGAATGTGACTTTTCTTTCACCAGCCCACCTGGAATTTCCTGGTCCGCAGGAACAGGTACTAGAGAGAGCTCTCCTAAAACAATGCCTAAAACAATGCCTTCTTGGCTAACAATTTCCGCTCTTCTCTTCCCTCTCTGCCTTTAAAAACCCTCTTTACTGCAGCTCATTGTGGCGCTCCCCTCTATTTGCTAGTCGGGATGCTGCCCGGTTCATGAATCATCGAATAAAGCCAATCTGACCTTTACGTTGACTCCGTTGTATTTTTGGTTCTTTACCGGCCTTTCTCAGGGCAGGGCAAGTGCCCAGGGAACTGAGCACCCCAGGAGCACCTCCTAGGGTGATGATGTACAGACACCCCAGGTCCCTCACCAGCCCCTCCCTCAGATGCTCTATACCGCCTCCCAGAGTTTCCCCTGGGACTGAGCGCCATTGTGCTGTCGTGGTCGCTGGCCTGGAGTCGCATCCCTTCTCGCCGCCTGTCTCAGGTCCCCAAGACCCTACTGAGGCTCCCCACGGTTACGTCCCAAACAAACGACCTGCCTTTGACCATGTCTCTGCATCTCCTTGTATGGGGTCCCCAATTCCAACGTCTTTTTGTGTTCCGGGTGCCAAGCATGGGAATCCAGTCTGCCTTGCCCGCTGCCTCTCCGGCCACACAACTCAGGGCCGTCCACTTCAGAGCACGAGGAGCTAGTTACGTGGTCGGGTGGCTTACGGTGGGCCCGGCCCTGCACTTACCCCATAACCTCATTTCAACCCCACCGCCACCCTAACAAAAGGGCTTTCTCCTTCTTGTTTACAAATGAAGCCACTGAAGCTCTCCGAGGTTGGGTGACCTTCCCCAATGTCACGCCGATGACATTGCTCGTGGGCTGAGCTCTGGAGCAGCTGCTCTTTTCCTGACACTGTGTGTGCCCCTCAGCAACCTGGTCCCCTTGCTGTCTCGATACCCTCCCGTCTCTCTGGTCGACCCTTGCCCCTAATGTCTCCTTACTAAAAATAGGCCCTGCCTGTTTCATGGTGAAAGTGACAGTTGTTTTTTTTTTTAAGATTATTTATTTACTTGAAAGAGAGAAGTAGAGCACAGAGGGAGGGGCAGAAGAGGACTCCGTGCTGAGCAGGGAGCCTGACTCGGGGCTCGATCTCTGAACCTCAAGATCATGACCTGAGCCAAAGGGAGACGCTTAACCATCTGAGCCACCCAGGTGCCCCAAGATGACCAATAATTAAAAACCATATAAAACCACATAAAACTATCACAGAGCATGGAAACACGAGGAAGTTACATTTTGATCTACTTATCCTTCCGTGCTCCTCAATCTACAGCCTCACCTTGAACTCCTAGTATTGGGCTGAGAGTCTCTTTTTCCAGCCTCATCAGCCTTGGCACACGAGTTCTTTGTGGGCCGATCTTGTCTCCCCTCAAGAAGTCCCCCTCCTTGGCAAGCGCCGCTCACACCGCAGGAGGTGCTAAAAATTCTTGCTGAATGAACTAATCAATTACGCGGAGGCGTGAGGACAGGAACGCACACACGCCATGTGCTATCATTCCACACACCCACAGCCGCTGGTGAAGACGAGCGAGCCACAGGCACCCAACACGTGTTCACCGAGGGCCCGCTACCTGCCGGGCGCGGGGCCTGGCTCCAGCCCTCACCAAGGGTCGCCTCCCAGCAAAGATGGGGCGACACGCGCCAGGAGGCCAAGCCCCTCTCCCATCAGATCATCAGACTCCGCTTTGATGGGAAGGGAGGGGGAGGGAAGGGGAGAAGAGAGAGGGATGATACAGTTCGGAGACTCGTTGTTAATGAAACATAAGGTGTAAAGTCTGGGCAATGCCTCCCCCCATGCCCACTGTTCCCAGGGGGAAATGAGCATTCTCAGGAGCCCCGGGCAACTGGAAGGGAAGCAGAAAGTAATTCAGGGCTGACACTGGGCACTCATTAAAAGAGCTTTTCTCTCCCTGCTGCTGCTCTTAGCACATGGTTCTGCACATGGGGGTAAGACAAGACAAGATTTTGGTTCAGGGTCCAAGACAAGGGTCAGCTGAAGCCTTGATGCCTTAATGTCCATGGGGGGTGAGAAACAGGGGTAGGAGACAAACCACTGTGGCTCAAGGGCACGGGGGCGACAGCAAGGGGTGAACAGTAAGATATGGCCAGTGCTCAGATCGGCTGATGTCGTCTGGGCTCTCAGACCCTCCCACTGGCCACCACGGCCTCGGGAGACTTCTCTGCAGGCACCTATCCAAACTCCCATGGGGTCTGAGAGCCCAGTATGGCAACAATGCCTGCGGGACTGACACCTCCCTGCCACAGGTCTCTATTTTTAGGGAGCCCCAGCCTGCTCCAGGCATGACCTCTGGCACATGACCTGAGGGACCCAGCCAGAGCCTCAACTTCCTGAGCCCCCAAATGGGCTGCGGCCTCACGCAGCCTTTTGGGACAAGGCCATCCTCAGGCCCGGAACTGGGGACCCTAGGGTCATCCTGTCATTCCCATGTGATTCCCTGGTATTTCTCTAGGCCCAGAATAAACAGAGTACAGGGTCTGACTGCAAGAGAAGGATCCCGTGGGGATGGGAGGGCGCCAGGCTGCACAGAGGACTCCCACAACCCTGACCTACCGGCCCACAGTCACAGGACACAGCGGAGGCTGTCCCTTCAGCTGGCCAGTGGCGCCACTTTTCACGCTGGGCCAGTCCTAACAACAGAGCAGCGTCCCACAGGATATTGGCCTTTTCACCCCAACTTGCCGCCTCCCTGCCCGCAGCCCAGCCGTACCCCTGACAGCAGCATTTCTCAAATGAAATTCTGCTTCCTGCGCAGGTGTATGTCCAGCATCCCTGAAGAGCTCCGGGGAAACACTCACACCCGTCCTCCTGAATCTGGAGCAGGTTTTGTGTCCCCTCCATGGCCTGATCCAACCACAGATGTTTGGGCGGCCAAAAAGCATGCTGGGGGACAAGAGCTGTCTCCTCCAGAAAAGGGTACTCGTCCTTCTCTGTGTTCTCCCAGACATCCAGCATTGAATGTGCAGCCACACAGAGCAGAGCCACAGACAGAGGCAAGGGTGGCAGTCCCCTGGCCAGAACTGCCCTCCCAGACAGCCATTGTCCCCTCCTGGCTTTCTGGCTGTGCCATCGGCGTCACCCTCAAATCTGGTCTGAACGCATACCAGGGCCAGGTGCGCCCGGCACCAGGGAGATGGCAGAGATGCAGTCAGACGTGCAAAGAGTCCTTCCCCATCAAAGATGCTTTTAAAGGTCGCGACTCCCGTGGACAGACACCCACTACCCTGCCCCGCTGGAACCTGAACAACAGTAGCCTCGTGGGGCCGGACAGGCTGGCCTGCAGATCCTCCCAACTGTGCTTGGACCCCCCGGAGCCATGAGGCAAGCCAGGCGGCTTTATCTGCCTCAACGCCAAGCTCTCCCTGGCAAGCAGATCTGCTGCAGTCCTCCGTCCAGCTCGGCCTCAGCGTCTCTCCAGCACGCCTGGATCGCTCCCAAAGAAATGGCAATGTCGGAAACGGGAATCGTTCCTCCCAAACAGCCCATCCCTGAGGCTTCCCAAATGCTGGTACGCAGGGTGCCCAGAGAGACCACCTACATCCCTCCCTTCCCGACCACACTCAGGGGGACCCATCATCTCCTCTAACCCCTGCCTGGTCTCGACCCCCTTTGGATGTGCCATTGTAGCCTGAGAAAGGGATATCAAGTGATATGCCACCAAAAGAAAACAAAACAGAGTGGATGGGAAAGGTTATGAGAGTGTCTGGAGCTCTTGGACATTTGCACGATATCGACATCGCGGCTCCTCAGACGGTAACGTGCACGTAAACCAGCCGGAGAGCTCGTGAAACTGCACAAAATCTCAGGAGGGCCGGGGAGGGACCTAAGATTCTGCACTTCTTTTTTTTTTTTTTTTTTAAGATTTTGTTTGAGAGAGATCAAGCACAAGCCGGGGAAAGGAGCAGCAGACTCCCCGCTGAGCAGGCAGCCTGAATCAGGGTTTGATCCCAGGACCCCAGGATCACGACCCGAGCCGAAGGCAGACACTTCACCGACGGAGCCATCCAAGCATCCTAAGAGTCTGCCTTTCTAACAGTTCCCAGAGGATGCAGATACTGCTCGTTCACAGAACATACTTCTAGTTTGTCTACACAATGCTTGACACTGAGTAGGCACTCAAGAGTATTTGCTAGGTTGAATTAAATTGCAGGAGGAGCTGGGTTCGATGGCAGGAAACATTACTCAAAGCTAATGATAAGTCAAAGCAGTCACTTAAACCAACGGTTTGCAACACTGCACATTAAAATCAGCAAGTTAGTCTTTTAAAAATGCCAGTGTCTGGGCTCCACCTTCAGAATTCTGACTTCACTGGTCTCAGGTAGAGCCTAGACATCTGTATTTTTTTTTTTAAAGCTTCCCAATGGGGGCACCTGGATGGCTCAGTAGGTTAAAGCCTCTGCCTTCAGCTCAGGTCATGATCTTGGGGTCCTGAGATCGAGCCCCGCATCAGGCTCTCTGTGCGGTGGGGAGTCGGCTTCCCCTCCACCCCCGCCTGACTCTCTGCCTGCTTCTGATCTCTGTCTGTCAAATAAGTAAATAAAATCTTAAAAAAAAAAAAAAAAGCTTCCCAAGGGATCCTAAAATACAGTACCAGGGAACTCGGTCACACTGTTTCACTGGATGCTGTGTATCTGGTGTTGTGCCAAGAGGGAGCCCCTGGACGCTGGAACTGAGTGAGGCCAGGTCCTTTCCCTCCGTGAACACACCTGCTCCTGGGGGAGACAGGCCCTCAGTGACTCCAGTGGACAAGTACTAAAAGTCACATACAAATGGTTTGGGAACACAGATAAAGAAGGAACTGATCCAGCCTGAACGAAACGAGAAGAGAAAAAGGACGGCGATGAAGCAGTAGAATGGTAGCTGGGTCTTCAAGGACGAATAGGAGTTCCCTAGGCAGATAAGCTATCCCCAACTTCTGTTCTTCCCCGTTACTGGTCATACGGAGACGACATCTGGCCAGGACTTGGTGTACATAAGAAGCATTGACAAGGATCAAGGCGTGGACCTAAGCACATACAGGTAGATAACAGACTCCTTCTGGCCTTCTGGCAAAGGCAGGCTAAGCATACCCCACAACCCTGTTCCTACAATTAAGCCTCTATCTAGGCCTGGAGCAGAGCTTTCCAACCAGTGTGTTATAGACACTGTCCACATGGGACCTCAGGAGCCCACCAGGAAGCCACCTCCAGCTGCAAATACCCTCCCCGTTAACGCCCATGCTGCCACACAAATGTTGTCAATTTCTGCATTCAATGACGTACAACTGTTTGTGACACAGTGCTCGAAGAAAATGCTAAGACAGATGGCAGGCAGACCACGACCTAGGAAAAGAACACTTCTCTCCCCGAATGGGACATGCCTGTCCAGGTAAGACAGCCCCAGACCCTTGAATTATGTGGGGCACTAGAACCCCAGGAGAGAAGCAATTCAAAGAAGGATCTTGTTCCAAACCAGATATTGACCTGCTCTGTCTTCTTCATAAGAAATCTGTTTGAGGATTTTTTTCTAAGTTTTTTTTTTTTTAAAGATTGTATTTATTTGTTTGTTTGAGAGAGGGGAAAATGTGAGTGGGGGAAGGGGGTAGGTGCAAAGGGAGAGAATCTCAAGCAGACTCCATCCTGAGCACAGAGCCTGACTCAGGGCTCGATCTCACGACCCTGAGCTGAGATCATGACCTGAGCCGAAATCAAGAGCTGGATGCTTAACTGACCGAGCCACGCAGGTGCCACTGTATGGATTTTTTTTTTTAAGATTTTTATTTATTAATTTGACAGACAGAGATCACAAGTAGGCAGAGAAGCAGGCAGAGAGAGAGGGAGAAGCAGGCTCCCTGCTGAGCAGAGAGCCCGATGCGGGGCTCGATCCCAGGACCCTGGGATCATGACCTGAGCCGAAGGCAGAGGCTTAACCCACTGAGCCACCCAGGCGCCCCCACTGTATGGATTTTTATACTCGGCTTTTTTTTTTTTTTTATTATTTCAATGCAGCATTTTTCTAATTGAGATAAAATTCACATAACGTAAGATAAACCATTTCAAAACTGTGTAATTTACTGGACTTTAATACATTCATAATGCCACAGAATCACCACTTTCAGCTACTTTTGAGACATTTTAGCACCCCAAAAAGGATCCCCATTCCATGAAGCAGTCAGGCTCACTCCTCTTCCTTCCCCAGCCCCTGGCAGCCGCCAATCCGCTTTCTGTCTCTAGGGATTTACCTATTCTGGACACTTCGTGTACTTGTAATCATACAATATGTGGTTTGTATCCGGCTTATTTCACATAATACCACGTTTTTTGAGGTATGGCCATGTTGTAGCACGAATCAGCAATTCATCCCGTTTTTATAGCTAAATAATACTGCATTGTAGAGCTATACCGTATCTTGTTTACCACTCACCAGCTGATGAACGTTTGGGTTGTTTCTGTCTTTTGGGTATTTTAAACAGTGTTGCTATTAACATTCATGTATACGTTTTTGTCTGAATACCTACTTTCAATCTTTGGTATCTATACCAGAGTTCCATGCCTTTTTTTTTTTTTTTAAGATTTTATTTATTTGAGTGAGAGATAGTGAGAGGGCATGAGAGGGGAGGTCAGAGGGAGAAGCAGACTCCCCATGGAGCTGGGAGCCTGATGTGGGACTCGATCCCAGGAGTTTGGGAATCATGACCTGAGCCAAAGGCAGTCACTTAACCAACTGAGCCACTCAGGCGCCCCCCTATGCCTTTTTAAAGGACGTAAGAGAACATATAATGTAGACATAATATAAAATAGCAAAATCAGATGTAGAAACAAAACAGACTCTTGAAAAGGGACCAAAGACATAGATGTTAACAAGAATCCAAGATGAACTAATTCCCACAATCAGGTCCTGAATTTTGCCGCGGGTCTCCTGGAAGCCAAGGTGAAAAGGGAAGTAAATTAAATTACGGAAAGTCATTTGTAGAGAAAAACATTCTTTCCTCGGCATTAAATCCAGAAACACATCCGTAATTTCAGCAAGAGGCAGAAATGTTCTTCAAATGAGTGGTTTTGATTTTTCTTTTTAATCAACTCTATATGGATCATGAACACATTTAAACTGTAATTCAATAAAGTCAATTTTGTAGGATAGAGCGAGAAAATGCAGCCCCGACACATTACTTTCTAAATACCCAGTTTAATAGATGAATCAAATTGGAAGAACC
Organism: Mustela erminea; assembly: GCF_009829155.1. Classification (NCBI taxonomy): domain Eukaryota; kingdom Metazoa; phylum Chordata; class Mammalia; order Carnivora; family Mustelidae; genus Mustela; species Mustela erminea. The sequence goes on along the minus strand of NC_045618.1, from coordinate 6,975,668 downwards.
GCACAGAAGGAAGAGTGGACGCGCCCGCAGAAAGTCTAACAGCTCATCTCTCCATCCTGTCTCTGGCTTCTCTCAGCATGGGTCCTGGATGGTCACACGCCTGCGGCGGGTCGCAGGCAGGGCCGTCGGCTCAGACGTGGGACCCGCAGCGAGGAAAGCAGCCATTCCGCTGCAGCTTTACCAGCCATCTCGGAGTCGATGGAGCCCATCTCGCCCATCAGTGTCACTATGGAGGCCTGAGCTGGGCCGTCCTCGGACTCTCCCCTCTTGGGGCTCTTTGAAGCCGCTTTCCCAACCTGGTTCAAACTTCATTAAAGCTTTTTTAGCTTGCTGCATTGCACACTACACACACACACACACACACACACACACACTTGCACTCACACCCCAGGCCTCCCACAGCCAGCACTATTGTCCCACTCCCATGGCTGCCGTGGGTCGAGCAGAAGCTGAGCAAGCAGAACCTCCAGCATTCCGGCTGAGAGCCATGTCTGAACGGCCTGACTCTGTCCTCACCCCAGCCTGGGGCGAGAAGCATCCCTCCATTCACGGGGAAGGTCACCGCACAAGGGCACATGGCCAGCTTCCATGGGGCTGGGGGTGGGGGGTGCCTCGCCCTGGGCACCTGTTTGAGGTTTACACCAGAGTAAAAAGATGCCTTTTCTCTGCCTGACAAAGACCAGCATGACCGGCTTTCTCACACAGACCCTCCTCTCTCACAGGGCCAAAAGCAAGAAACTTTATTGGTCACCTACTGCCCTGCGTAGCAAATCTGGCCTCATGTTGCCTCTGACGTTGGAGCCCCGTTCCAGAGCAGAAAAAAGAAAGCAGAGAGAATCAAGACAGAAAAATGAGCGCCCCCAAATGAACTCTCCACAACTTTCCCAGGTGAGATGCCCTCCTTTATGATCCCAGCCCGAAGGAGACTCGCCATCTCGTCCCTGTAACCAGCGGAGCCCAGGGCTGTCCCTTCCCTAGGAGGAGAGCGCCTCGGGGGCAGTGCCTGGCATGGTAACAGGTGCTCGGCTGGGGACCGGGGAAGGCTTTCTGGGTCTCTCTTCCTATCCCCCGCCTCCTGTGCCTGGCCTCCTCCGACGACCGGGGTTTTGCGCTCCGCAAGGAGCTCTGAAGTTCAGCGCTAGCACTTTGTCAGAGGGAAAACATCCCGGTTTGTTCACAGCTTCCCTGACAAATCCAGATTCAAACAGGGTGGCATCTTTGGGGGTCGGTGAAGAAGAGCAGCTGTCGCCGGGGTGTGGCCAGAGCAGCCGGCCCCCCCGCAGCTTCCCCTGGCCTTTGTCATGCGCTCCCCCAACCCTGTCACCCCTCCATGGGCCATGCCTGTGCCTGAGGGACATCCCCGCTAACCAGGCCCTCACGTGGCCCCCTGGGAGGCTCCGCGCCAGGGCCGCCTCCTGTGATGCTGGGAAGGAGCTGCTGGAGAGAAATCCAGAAGGTCAAAAGGCAGCGCTCAGCACTTAGGCTGCCGCAGGGATGAAAGCTGGGAACCGAAGAGGCCTGGGGAATTCTGAAGAGAGATCAGGAAATGTCGGCACTAATGCCGGCAACAGAACTCACACGGAGCACGGGGGCACGGCACAAACTGAATGCGGGGTGGGCAGCCTCTGGGAAGGAACGCGCAGTCTCGGGCCTCAGGGGAAGGAAACTGGCAAATGGGGGGGCAACTCTGCCCTGAACCTTTCAGTACCTAACCACAGACATATGCAAAGAATACACAGCATGTAATGTGGACATTAATGCAAAGGGTCCTTGCACTGTGCTATCCCATCACCAAAGGGAGGAAACAATCTTCCCACCCTTTATCAGGTAGTTATGAGACTTGAATAAGAAATGTACGTAGGGGGGCACCTGGGTGGCTCAGTGGGTTAAGCCCCTGCCTTTGGCTCAGGTCATGATCCCGGGGTCCTGGGATCGAGTCCCGCATCAGGCTCTCAGGGAGCCTGTTTCCTCCTCTCTTTCTCTGCCTGCCTCTCTGCCTACTTGTGATCTCCCTCTGTCAAATAAATAAAAATCTTTAATAAAAAAAAAAAAAGAAAGAAAAAGAAATGTACGTAGGGACCCCTGGGTGGCTCAGTCAGTTAAGCATCTGCCTTCAACTCAGATCATGATGCCAGGGTCCTGGGATCGAGCCCCGCATCAGGCTCCTTGCTCAGTGGGGAGTCTGTTTCTCCCTCTGCCTCTGCCCATCGCCCTGCTTGTGCTAGCTCTCTCTCTCTCTCTGACAAATAAATAAATAAAATCTTAAAAAAAAAAAAAAAAAGGCAAATATATGTAAAGGGATACTGGGTGGCTCAGCAGGTCTTGAGCTCAGGGTCAAGAGTTCAAGACCCAGATTGGGCTCCACATTAGGCATGGAGTCTACTTAAAAAACAACAACAACAACAAAGTATGTAAAGCATGGCACAGTGCCAACCCCACATCAGTGCCCGCGGCCTTCAGCCGCCCCATCCCACCATCTCCTATTTAATCAAGGATTAAATGAAGGGTTGGGGCCGGCCCCCGTGTGGTAAGCTCAGATGGCAGAAGGTCAGGAGCTGGTAATCCCAAACCCAGTGGGCCGAGCTGCTGGTGTCCTACGGGTGTTCTGAGCTCAGTGTGGCCTGCACTCGGATTCCCTCCTGAAATCAGACGGCATGTCTTGCCCCCAGAGTTCAAGGTCCAACATCTCGGCCATAGCAGGGCCAGGTATCACAAACCCCACATGGCGGTCCCAGGCGCTTGTCCCTACTCAGAGAGAAGCCATCCTAGTCCACCTGAGCCTGGGAAGGCACGAAACCTTGCTAGAGTCTCCAATGCACCCAGACAACCCTTCCCTCAGGGCTGACCGGGTGGAGCCGCCCAGCCTGAGCACTAGGCCCGCCTCCGGGAAAGTAGTTCTGCAGGGCCCCAAGCAGGCAGCAAGGCCTGGCAGAGGGCCGAACCCCCGGGGCCGCAGCCAGAGGGGGCGCTGTCTCTCCCCCTCCCCGCCCCCCCCCACACTCAGCTGCTGGATGTGCCTTCTTCACGCATCCCTCCTCCCCCAGAACCCGACTCCATGAGGCACAGCCTCCGCGTGGCCCAGGACAGTGATGGCTCTTCATTTGGGGGAATTATGATCAGCCCTCCTTAGGGAGCCCAGGGTCATCTCAAATGCACGCCCTCCTCCCCCAGCAGGAACTCCGGGGTCTATCACCTGCCCCTCTCTCGGGAAACCCAGCTCCTCCTGCCTTGCTGTAGACAGTCTCGGGCCTCCCTTGCATCACCGACTTCCTTCAGAATAAGGACAGTTTTTGGTTGTGACTCTGAAGTATGGAGTCAAAGGGCAGTGAAGCCACAGTCTGGGGGTCAAGGTTAACAGGTCTCCAAAAAATCACTCTTCTGGGGGCATCGGGGTGGCTCAGTCGGTTAAGCGTCTGCCTTCGGCTCAGGTTATGATCCCAGGGTTCTGGGATCAAGCCCCGCATCGGGCTCTCTGCTCAGTGGGGAGGCCTGCATCTCCCTCTCCCACTCCCTCTGCTCCTGCTTTTTCTCTCTCGTTGTGTCTCTGTCAAATAAATAAATAAAATCTTAAAAAAAAAAAATCACTCTTCTGGCCAACAAGCCCATGAGAAGAGGCTCACCATCACTAACCAGCAGGGAAGAGCAAACCAAACCCTCCGTGAGATACCACCTCACACCCATTCTAATGTCTACCATCCAAAAATCAGGAAAGAACAAGCGTTACCGAAGAAGCGGAGAAATTGGAACCCCTGCGTGCTGCTGGTGAAGCCACTACAGAGGACCATGGGTGAGTCCTCAAAAAATCAAACACAGATGGCCCAGCAATTCCACTTCTAGGTAGACGCCCCCCAAAAATCTGAATGCGGGCTCTCAACCAGAGGTCTGCACACCGGCGTTTATTGCAGCATTATTCACACGAGCCAAGACGGCGAAGTAACGCAAGTGTCCATCTGCGGGCGAGCGGATAAATCACATGGGATACATACACGGAATGGAATAGTGCTCGCTCTGCAAAAGGGAGGAGATGTGGACGTGTGCTACCAGGTAGATCAACCTCAAGAACGGTACGTGAAATTAGCCAGTAACACAGAAGACAAATCCTCTGCAGATCCGCTCACACAGAGCACCTAGAGGAGTCAGATTCACAGTGACAAAACTAGACGACAACGGGTGTCCGGGGGCTGGAGGTGGAGATAGGGTAGGGCGGTTATTTAACGGGTACAGAGTTTCACGCCCATAGGACGAAGAGCTCTGGAGGTCGGTTCCACAACGTGAGCATATGGAACGCTAGTGAACGGCACCCCTCTTTATGTGACGTGTATTTCATCACAGCTAAAAAAGAGAAACGAAATGAACCAGACTCCTGTGCCCATTCCTAAGTCTGGCCCAAGGGGCCGCCAATCGTGGAAGGACACTTGGAGGACGGGCATCTCAGCTCTTCCCAAAGGCCAGCGGGGGCCCCGACAACATCCCTGTTGTCCTGAGTTGGGTGTAACAGTGCTACCAGAAACCATGTCTCATCTAGCCAGACCCACTACATGTCCCCAGGTAGGCCACACGAACCCCCAGCCTGTAAAATGCTGGGAGCATCTGCCCCAGTCTAAAGAGGAGCCCTGTGTTGAGGCATCTCGTGAATGCTCCCAACAGGCCTCCACGGAAGACCACTCATGGGGAAAAAAGCTTCCACACAAGGCCACAGTTGCTGCTGGAGACCCAGGCTCCGGGGCCAGACAGACCTGGATTCGCAGGCCGCCTCTGCCCCTGCCCACCTTGGCGACCGACCCCACACGACCTACTGTTCTTTTCTGAGCTTAGAGCTTTCTCCTCTGCAAAACGGGACAGTAATGCTCATTAACTATCATTGTTCTGAGCATCGGACCCGATTCTTGCTAAGCAGTGGGCAGAGAAGGCACTCGACACGCAGGATGATGACGGGGAGTGTTCTGAGTCTGAGAGGCTGAGCCGTCAGCTGGAGCCCCCAAGTACCCGCTGTCAGGCTCACAGTCTCTGTGGGGCTGGTGGTCCCCGGGAGGCGTCCTCCCCGGCCACATGTGACTGTGCACATCAGAGCCCACACTGGGCCCCAGAGCTCCATGACATCAACTACAGGTCGGCCCCTGCTCCTGCCGCAGGAGCTCTGGTTTCACGTTAACCTGGCAGGAGGTGGAGCTTTCGGGGGGGCCGGGACTCCCTCCGCCCACGAGTTCTTCAGCCTCATCCGAAGCCACCTGTCTGTGAACCCAGCCTGTGTCCCTATCAGGGCCTTTCTCCATCTCAGCAGTGGGGACAGTCCGTACGGGAGAGGGCATGAGATCACCCACCTGGTGTCTCTCACAACGCAGCCTAGATGACAGATGCCATAGCAACGGCCCTAGCAACGATGACAGGAGACAACCTCTTGGACACAGACTGATGGGAAATACGTCAACAACCGCCAAGCAGGGACGGAGGAAGGGCTGCAGAGGGCCAGTGGGGAGCACACACGAGCAGGATGCCCCCTGCCCTGACACAGAGGGAAGCCCATTAGCCGAGTCCAACTTCCCCTTTCAACATCAAAGCAAAATAATCAATGGGAAAGGGACAGGGGAGGCTGGAAATCCCTTGGACCTACAGCAAATTAAGTTTAATCCTCTCCAGCCAGCTGTTCAGCCACAACTGTGCTGTCTGCTCGGGAACCGACAGCTCTGAGAGCAGAAGCCCAGGCTGGCCGCAGGGACACTGCAATAACGAGGGGTCCCAGAGCCCCTCGACCCCTGGAGCCAGGCACCCAGGGCAGACACTGGCCTCGCGGCTTCGACGTTTACCAGCAACGGAACCCAGCAAAAGCCCAGGCGTTAGAACCCATCCGGCTTCTTCCCTCATACTGCATGGAACTCAGGAAGAAGTCATCCTTGTCCCAGGACAAGGTCGACCAAGCCCAGCGCCCCACCACCCCCTCCACCAACCCGGCCATGGGAGCATTTCCATTTGCAAAGCAGTTCATCCCAGGGAATGACTGAAGCTTGATTTGCCCAGGCTTCCAGGGGTGATTGGGGTCCAAATCAAAACTAGAAGCACACTGATCGGAGTGCCTAACATGCTCTGAGCGTTTCTGGGCGCTAGACCCTGCACTGAGCACAGTCCCCGTGGGCTACGCTGTCCATGCTCTCAGAGGTGAATGGCTCATCGGGCACATGACAAAACCAAAACCTGGTGGGACCACCTGCTTAAGGTCACACGGCTCCTACAAGGGACCCCTGCACTCAAACCTAGGAATGCCCTCGCCCCCTCCCTCGCCCCTACCAGCAGGGCCATAGTGTCGCCCGCAGGCTAGCAAGGGGGCAGGGCTCTCCAACGCTGGTGGGACATCCCCACGTAAATCTGGCTACAACTGAACAGGCTGGGGTTTAAGAACAGATGCGATCAGATCACCAAAATGCAGTGAAATATAATAAACTAAATGGCAGGAGAGAAAAGGAAGGCCAGCAGCACGGGTGACAATGACACACACACCCAGCACAAAAGCTCCTCCAGCAAAGGAACAGCGTTTGGGGGGAGGGGTGACCCCTGTGGCAGGGGTCCGGCCAGAGGGGAGGACGGGGCAGACAGCCCCCCAACCAGAAAGAACACAGTAAGACCCCAGTTTCTTGCACTCAGAGGGACAACTGAGGCCTCAACGCCCAGCAAGCCAGCGTCCTGTGGGTCTGCTGGAGGAGGACACGCCACTGCCGAAACGCAGGTACAGATGGTGGGGTTCGACTCCCAGGCTCTGCCACGCAGCAGCTGTGGGATGCTGCCCAAGTCACTTTGCCCCTCTGTGCCTCTTACCCGACAAGCGAGGAGGACAAGGTCCAGCAAGTGAATCACTGAGGACAAAATGGGATCAGAGATGAGAAACGGCCCAAATCTGCAAGCCACTTAGGAAACGTTGTCGGGGTGAAGGGCCCTCTGCAGGCACTCCCAGGAGCCCACCCATCTTTCGACCACCCATTCCTAGCACATGGCCACACACACGGCTTCCTCCCAGCTGGAGCAGGAACACTGTAAAGGCGCCTCCCTCGAGCCAGGGGAGTGGCGGGCCACAGGACGACCCTCCCTGCTTCTACCGCACAGTCCAAAACGGTGCAGCCCTAGGAAATGAGCATGGCAGAAAAGGCCCAAGAGCCCAACTCCTCCAGGATCCTAAAGATTTTTATTTATTTATTTGACAGAGAGAGAGATCACAAGTAGGCAGAGAGGCAGGCAGAGGGGGAGGGGGAAGCAGGCTCCCTGATGAGCAGAGAGCCCGATGCGGGGCTCCATCCCAAAACCCTGGGATCATGACCTGAGCCAAAGGCAGAGGCTTAACCCACTGAGCCACCCAGATGCCCCTCCTCCAGGATTCTAAACCCAAGATGCACATCTCAAGGTCCTGGGGCACATGTCCAAAATGCGGATTCGTGGGCCAGATCGCAGGTCGCAGGATCACCCTCCCCGGAGACGGGGCTCTGCTCTCTGACTTTTCAACCAGCTACCCCAGGGATTCTGGTGCACGGCCAACGTTGGGGAGCTGCTCCAACCCTTTCATTTTGCAAATGAGGAGAACCATTGCGACTGGATTTAATGCTGATTCATTTCAGTGACTCTTTACCTGGTTGTAAAGAGCACTACAGACTCACTGTGGAAAGTTCAGGAAAAAATGAGAAGACACCAAGAAAAGTGAAGTCACTAATCACCCTGCCTCGAAGAAACAGCCACCCTCGGTGTCGGGGGCACTGCCTCCCGTCTCATTCTTGGGCAGCAGCGATGAGAAAACGGCTTCACGATGAAATCCTAGATTTCCTTCGCTTGCATTTTATCTTAAGTGCTTTATGATGTCACTGCAAATTCATGACCAAAATACCCAGTAAGGTAAAAAAATACTCGGAGACTGTAAACACGGTAAATAAGAGACATAGCTAATGAATGCCAAGTGCGGGGTCCGACCTGGTGCCGTGCCCATGCCTCCCACGGGGGTGTCTGCCAGCCCCCAGGTGTGTGCACCTGGAAGGGGAGTCCAGCCCAGGACGAAAGGCACGGATCCCGGCCACCTGCCCAGCGACAGGGAATGGGGAAGGCAGGGGTCTTGTTGGATGGCTCACAAGGGCCAGCCCAGGGAGTCAGATTACAAACAAAACAGAAACTAACCATACAGTTGCCAAGACTGATCAGACCGAACAATAGAAGAATGACGGGGCTGTTTGATCCCAACAATGTAAGATTAACTTATCAATACAGCTTCTGTGACACTGGAGAGACAAGCCCCCCCCCCCCCATCGCGGGCTCCTTGCTCACCTTACTGCCACTGAATCTTAGCCCCAGAGGCAGGGGGTGCTTCGGAGAATGAGCCAGAAAGCCACTTTCCAGCCCGCGCTGGCGGTGGGGGGGGGGGGGGGGCAGGGAGGAGGCGCTGTCTGCCAGTCGGCCAGCCGGCAGGACCGCAGGTCCGAACTCGGAGACCCGCATCTTAGGGGCATGGATACAGATGCACGTGGTAGGCCGGCTCGCACACACCCGTGAGTCTGCGGTTCCCCCCAGACTGCCCAGCACGCGATCACAAGCCGGGGCAGGTACCACGATCCCCCCCTCTTCCACTTCAGGAAACTGAGGCACAGAACGGTTAAACGGCTTGGCCAAGCCCACCCAGTCAGCAGGTGACATCTCTAGGATTCAAACCCAGTCTGTGCTCCCGTGCCTGAAACTTCCCTTCAATAATAAAAGAGTAACATGAAAAAATAATAATAATACTCTCCCCTCCTCTGGCTCTTTGACACTTCCCGACTGTGGAACGTACTCACCTACCACTTCCCTCGGGCTCACAGTCACCCTCCCACGAGATGTCCTGGGACTGCCTGAGGTGGGGACACGGAGGCGGGTACCCAGAGCCCAGAGGTTTGCCCCCGCCATTTAGGCTGCCCGGTTATTAGGCTGAACTAGATCAAACCGCCCTTCCGTGGACTCAAAGCACCTGTGTATTGGCACGTGGACATGGACAGACCACTTCGGAGAGGGAACAGCCATGATCTAGGACCAGCGTGCCCACTTCCAGAGTGTGCGCAGACACGGTACGTGGTACTCTGTGCCACGTTATTAACAGCAGGTAAGGAAACTGAGGCCAGGCAGGGGGGGCGCGGGGGGCTCATGAGGCTGAACGTCCCACAGTCGGGCAGCGGCCGGGGAACACTTAAGTGTCACTATGGGGCAGCAGGATCCTTTCGGGATGCTGGACTGTCTCCCAGCCACACAGAGGGGTCTCCAAACCCAGCCCGAGCAGTGGGGTTCGGTGGGCCAGCGGGGGCTGGAGTGTAGGTGCGGAGAGGAGGGAGTGGAGCTGGAAGCCGGCAGGAGGGTGTGCGGGCGGTCGGAGAAGCAGGGGGAGGTTGCGCTTCCCTTCCGCCTCCAGCCAGAGCTGCAGGGAGGGGGCTGGGGCCCAGCAGAAGGCAGATGTCAGCAGCTCCAGTTGGAACAACCTCCCTTCCCCAGCACACAGGCCCCAGGACAGACAGTGACCTTCCCCAGAATCAGCCAAGTGCATCGTCCTTGACCAGCTGGCCCGGGCACAGCATCACAGCGAGGCCACCCAGGAGGACTCAGTGGCCTGCGTCGCCAGGCTCAAGGGCGGGGGACGGGGGCAGCGGCCGGTCACAGCTGGGCCACGGCTGCCTCGCTGCCCCCCTTCCTCCCCAGAGCCCGTCTCTGCCCACGTGTCCGTGGCAGGAGCAGCTGGCAGGAGGAGGCGTGCTCCAGGAGCCAGAGGGCAGAGGCCATGGGCGGCGCGGGCAGAGGGGCACCGGGGTGCCCAGAAGTAGGGCAGGGGAGGCCCTTTGGAAGGGGGTAGCTGCGACCTGGGGACAAGCTCTGCCTGGGGCAGCGTCCCTGACCCCACAATTCCATGCTCTTGGGCAAGGTACCCGGCCATTCCAGGTCTCCGTTCATTTTTTTTTTTTTTTTTTTTTTTTTACTTATTTGACAGAGAGAGAGAGATCACAAGTAGGCAGAGAGGCAGTCAGAGAGAGAGGGGGAAGCAGGCTCCCCACTGAGCAGAGAGCCCGATGCGGGGCTCGATCCCAGGACCCTGAGATCATGACTCGAGCTAAAGGCAGAGGCTTAACCCACTGAGCCACCCAGGCGCCCCTCCGTTCGTTTCTTTATGTGTAAAATGGGCATAACAATATTGTCCTTGGGCCACAAGAGGATGAAATAAGACAGCCCATCATAGCTCTTAGCACAAAATCAGTGCTTGATAAAGGGTGGTCATTACTCTTATTAACGGGGTGGGACTAGAAACTTGGAGAGTTACGGCCCAGGGTGGAGACGGGTCACAGAGACTGTGCCCTGTGGGTCATGGGGACAAGGGGCAAGGAGACAGAGGAGGTGGACTTGGGGACAGAAGGGGAGCAGTCAGACGGCATTCCTTCTGTGTCGTCCGGGGAGTTTCGGGGTTAAGAGCACAGGCAACAGCCACAGAACTACATAAGTAGGAGGGCCCCAAAGGGGTGTCCCAGCCCAGGTCTCAGACTCCAGCTCTCGGGGAGTGCAGCCCCTATAAGACATCAGCCCTGCACCTCTCGCCCCAGGGAGGGGACAGCTGAGAAGGCCGCTGTGTGAGCATCCAGCCCGAGAGGGACGAGTCCCCAAATTCTCATTAGGGTCCCGCCTGCAAGACGGGGGACCATCCCTGGCCCAGGACCACAGCTCAGACCTTATAACTGAACGGGAGGGCCCGGCACAGGCTGGAAAGTCAGAGCTGGAGGCCTGGATAGCAAGCAGTGAGGCATCTTCCAGCAGCTGCTGGCTCCCTCTGTCAGAGGCCAGCACGGTCTGTGCTTCGGGGCCTGAACAAGCTCCAGGTCCCCCAGGATCAGGTCCAAATCCTCTCCCCTCCGAGTTCCCCCCCACCCCGCCCCGCCATGAGCGGACTTCTTTGAGATTCGTTCTGCTCATCTGTGCAATGGAGCTAATGAGAGTATTAATTCTGATTTTAAGCAACTACTGTCATTATTCCTGAGATCGGCTCTGTCAAGTACGGAACGGAGTAGGACTTCAAAGAGCAGGAGCTCTCAGGGCGGGCACCGTCACCGCCAAGGCCGATGCCCCCTCCTTCTACAGGAACGCGGCCCAGGCAGCTACCAGCAGTGCCCTGAACGCGGCCCAGGCAGCTACCAGAAGTGCCCTGAGGCCGCAGAGGAGGCAACGCTGCTAAGAGGCAGCCCTCCGTGACCCTGGGGAGTCCCCACCTCCGTAGGAGACAGCGGTGCACGCCAGACCCCACACTCTGCACTCTGCCCTGGGCTCCGCAGAAACTTCCGAGGGAAACCAAGCCCGGGAACAGGGCGGAGCAGGGGCAGAACCACAGCCCTCGGCTTTGAAGAGCCGACCATTATGATCACGCTTGCTCTTTTTCCCTATCATCATCCCACTTTATTCTCTCTTCCTATTTACTTCTTTTTTACATTTAAATGCCAACCTGTACCCTGAGGATGCAAGAAAGAGGGCGTTTCTTGTGGCGGGGCGTGGAGGCACGGGGCACCGCTGGGCCAGAGGGTGACGCCAGGAACACTCAGAGGGAGAGGACCTCAGGGTGAAACTTGCAAAGACCCATCGAGGAACCCCAGTGGATCTCCACGCCTGCACCCTCCAGGGCTCTTCCCAATGTGGGTCAGGGCTTGGCTGGAGTAAGAGAAGCCATCGCTGCACACAAAACATCAAACACTGGGCTCCGGCAGATGGGGCTCCGTGCCGGGCCGCACCCGCAGCCCCATCCTACAAAGAGCAGGCAGGCGGAGCTGCAAAAGCTTCCACCACCCACCTCCGCTCTGCAAACCCCAAGAACGCTCCCGTGTCTGTGGGAGGGGCCCCCGATGCTATTCAGAGAAGGCCCCGAAGCAAGCGGCAGATGAATGAAGTGGGGAACAGAGGCAGGAGGAGCTGGGGCCGGCCGCTGTGCGTGGGGAGGCCCCTCGCCTCGCCTCCCAGCTCCGATTCATAGCGCAGGGTCACGATGGGCGCAACCAGCCATGCACAGCCCACCTCCCCGCTTGTGGCAGCACGGATGCTTCCCACCCGGACGGATCCTAAGCCCCCTCCAGAAAGGCAAGGACCCCTGATGGCCTGGCATCCCTCTGTCGGAGGCCAGGGACGGGATGGGGCCCTGGGAGGCTACAGAAAGGGCCCTCCGTGGGGGGGGGGGGGGGGGGAGCACCGCGAGTTGCAGTCAGCGGTCACTCGCTGCCTGGCACACACACAGCCCACACTTGCTTCTGCCTGTCCCCAAACTCCTTAGACCCAGGCCCCAGACAGGAAGGCCCTTGCAAAAGCCATATGTGACAACCAAACGCAATTCCAGGAAGCAGCTTAGAAGTCGAGAGAGCACTGGGCACACAGTCGAAGGCGTGGGTGCGAGTCCTTGCTCTGCTGGGTCCTCACTGTGACCCCAGGCAAGACCTCGGTCTCTGGGCGTGGGTCCTCTGTGCAATGAGGAATATGAACCAGATCATCTCCAGGCCCCCCGCCCCCAGCTCCAAGACTGAGAGCCCTAAAAACAAGGTGGCACCGGCTGGGTACCCTCGGGCAGCGCTGTGGCCCCGCCATGTTCTTCCCTCCCCTGCCCCTCCCTCCCAAACCCCCAGCACACCTCTAACGTCACTCTCTCCACGGGGCTGGGGATCGGGGTGCACACCTGCAAGCTTTACTGTATTCTCAGACCAGAGGACGGTCTGGCCCCAGCAATTTTAGACACAGATTGTTCCAGATGGGGGCCCACGGTGGGCGGGCAGAGGCCCCTGGAGACAGTCAGCCGCCCCGGGGCCTGTCTGAGCTGGGAGACTTTGGGGCCAGGGATGTTCGGCCTCAGAAACCTCTCGTGCCCACTCGCAGGCCCAGCCCTTCCTGACTCCAGACCCGGGTGGAGCGCTGAGCTGGGCTGCTTTGGTCTTCAGGACACCTGTGGCTGATGCACAGCTTTTCCATAAAGCCCCATCCCTGCCCTCGGGCGCACACGCGTTTCAACAGAGGCTGACACCCTCTTGCGCTCCAATAAAAGTAAGGACAGTGACAGCGCGTAAAACTCTAGAGAGTCCTCGAGAGGGGCAAGCAGCGTGCGTGCCAAGTGTTTGGGGGAACTGTCCTACGTACGTCCTCTCAGCGACCTCATTTAGGAAGCCCCATTATCATCCCCATTTCACAGATGAGAAAACTGAGGTGCAGAGTTGAAGTAACTCACTGGCAGGATCTAGAACCTCTGACTTGAGTTTTCTCATCTTCGTCCCACTTGACTAATACAGCTGGATCTTCCCTTTCTGCGCCTTCCCTCCCCCTGCAGAGAAAGAGGGTCCCTGTTCTTTCCTTCGTTCGAGACCTAGCACCGGGCCAGGCGCCTACAGATTCTGCGGCACGAGACGCTGTCCCGGCTCCCGGTTTGCGTCTCTCATTCTCTTTCTTCCAGCGCCGCGTGTCTCCTGCTCCTTCAGCTTCTCCCCACAGCCGGCTCCTTCCAGTCCCAGTGCCAGCGGAGGGAAGCACGTCCCAGTACCCCCTCCCCCCCACCTTAAAAACCTGTGTTCCTACCAGCTCATCACTGGCCGTCGCCGGGTAACCGCAGCTGGTGGGACGAGTGAGTGTCCGTTGCTCCCTGCCCCCTTCGGCCCACCTTCACGGGGCCAGGACTTGGCTGACCACCGCCTTCATCCTGGAGGCTGTGTCCCCCTGCCAGCCCCGCCGCAGCGTCCCCCCCACCAGCTCGGGCCCTCCTGGCCCTCTCTCCCTACTCCCGCCTCCAAACGGAGGCTCTCCTCGGCCCTCATCCCCTCTCGTGGTCCACTCACGCCCTTGGCTTCAGCCCTCACTTCCAGGCACAGAATTCACAAATCTCCACGCTGGCTTCAATGCCCAAGGCCAGCCTTGAAATTCTAAGCCCTGGGCCAGACATAGGACTCTGGATTTCCAAGACAAAACTCAAATCTGCTATGCGAAACCAGAGGCATCCCTCCCTTTCCCAACCCACGGTCCGCCCGAGCTCTCTCTCTCTCCTGGCGATGGTTCCTGCCATCTCCCCCTGCCCAAATCACACTCTCACCTCCCTCCTCATAACTCTGCCCTTGGTCCCTCCATCCAGAGATGATCCTGTGTCTCCCAGGAGTCTGCCCGTGGCCTCCCCAGGTGTCTGCTGCCGCCCATCCAGCTCCGACGGAGATCAATCTCCCTGAAATCTCCCAGGTCCTATCATGTCACCGCAGCGCCCCAGCCCCGGCCCCAGGTACACAAAGAAGAGGTCACAGCCTGCACCCAGTCCTCTGAGAGTTTGGGCAATGGCTTGTCGCTACCCCAACTCTTCCTCTCGTCCAGCGCGACTCACCATTCATGTCCTCCCTGACCCCCACCCCCAAACCCAGGCAGGACCAGAGCCTCCCCAGGAGCCCAGTTCTCTCTCCTCCTCCTATGGTGGGGGGGGGGGGGGTGGTGGGGAGGAGATCACTGTGACACACACATGCGCACATGCACACACACACACACCCGGCACAGCAGGAGAGGAGAGCCAGCCCGTGGGCAGGAGACACCCCATCCACTGGCTCCCGCTCTGCTCACAGGAGGCCTGAAAGTGCTCACGTGCTCAGCATTCCTTATGGCCAGGGGTGATCATGTCTGGCACCTGCAGAAGTCCGGGAACAGGGGTGCAGAAGTCCGGGAACAGGGGTGCCTCTGGAACCTGGAAACCTCTTGCTCTCCTGGTGCCACTCCCTGCCTCTCCCGCTTCCTGCCTGCCTTTTACAAGGATGCACTCGCTGCAGCCACCTTGCCACTGAGACAGAAAAGCCAAGAAATCACAGAGACGTTGCCTTTGACCTAACCAAGCTGCCGGACCAAACACCAGCCCCCAACCCCTGCCGCCATTTAATTTTACCTTAGAAAAACACACCCCTGTCTGTTTCAACCACCGAAATCACTTTTCGGTTCCTTGCAGCCAAACACAAGACGGTGCGGACACATATGCGGCCTCACTGAACTCTCACGGCCACGCTATGGGCTGGGGGTTCTTTGTCACAAGAGGTTAAGTGACTTGGGCAAATACCCAGCACCCATGAGCAGAAGAACCAGGGTCAAACCTGCCTGATGCCAACCCGGGCTCTTCCCGGTCTGCTTCCCGATGCCACAGTCCAGTGTTCGCTTAGTGACTCCGTGAGAAAGCCACCCTCCTACGGCGTCTTCTTCCATACGACCCTTTAGAGACGTGGGAAGGGTTGTACCCTCCTCAGGCTGGGGGCCCGGCCCACCCCCTTTCCGAAAGCAGCAGCTAACATAGCCAGTGACCAGAGCCTCTTACGAGGAGCCCCCTTCGGAGCCCACGGGCCCCCCAGCAGCCCCGCGGCTCTGTGCACACAGGCCCTTTCTCACTGCAGTCCTCCACCGCCTGAAATGAAACAATCAATGGTACAAATATTTTATCTAGTTCCCCACACGGTTATTTCATTCACAGTGAATGCATCAATGCAGAGCAGGAAGCAGGGAGCAAAACTGTTCACGCACCGACAACGGGAACGTCCGCTCCCGCGTGGAAAATCCCACCAGGTTCTATCACCGCTGACGTTCCGGGCGGGGGAGCGAGGGGTGGTCCCTGACCTCCAGGCGCAGGCTGGACAGGGAGTCCGGGGAGACGCGGGCTGGCGGCCATGACTGTGGGCGTGGCGAGCACGGGCTCTGCGCACAGACGACCTGACTCCGGTCCACCTCGTTGCCCACTAGCTGGGTATCTTGGGCGCATGCCCCGTGTCCTCAGCTGAACAATGGGAATCAGTAATGCTCACCTCATTTGGTTGTGTAAGGATTAAAGCCTCTGAAGGAAAAGTGCTCAGCACATAGCCTGGCCATAGTAAGCACCCAGGGTCCGTGACGCCATCACTCCGGTTCTCCTCGTCATTGTCATCAACACCACCAGTGCCATCCCCAGACGACTCACACCCATGCCCAGACACCTGTCATTCCTCCACGTGTGCCCACATGCCCTCATTGTCAAGTCAGAGATTTTGACCAGGGTTAAGACTGGATGTTGTGCAAAGGATCCTTTTCCCTCTTGACAGAGCTGGTGTTGGAGAAGTCATTTGGGTTCTCCAGAAATGGAACAGTGAGATCTGGCCTTCCTCGTGGAAATGAAAAATTCCTTTGAAAAGCCATCTGAGGGGCGCCTGCGTGGCACAGTTGGCTGGATGTCCAGACTCTCGGTTTCGGCTCAGGTCATGATCACAGGGTCCTGGGATCGAGCCCCACGTTGGGCTCTGCACTCAACAAGGAGTCTGCTCAAGCTTCTCTCCTTCCCTCTCCCTCGGCCCCTCCCACTCATGCTCTCTCTCTAAATTAAATAAATAAAATCTTAAAAAAGAAAGGAAAAAAGCCATTTGAGTGTAGATGAACACTTATTTTAACCTTCCCCACTATTAATAGCCATCGGACAGCCCATCTTCTGCTTCCCCAGAATGCCGCCATCCTGACTTCCAGCACCTGGCTGCATACCTGTTTTGGGAAAAGCCTGGAGCAAGGGAGGCATGATCCTACCCACAGAAGCAGGGAGGTGAGACGGGGCAGGGCAGAGAAGCCAAAAGGACCTTGCCAATAAAGACAAAGGTAAAAGGGTTTTAACTAAGGTCTCACACGAGAAAGCCCCTCTCCCAAAGACAAGGTTGGACACCATGGAAAAGGCTGGCTGGCAGAAAGTTCCAGAACACTTGGAACACTAAGGAAGGCCCCCTTCCTTAACAAGCCTCCTTGCTGCTTTCTCCATGGGGGCCACTTCGCGGACAAGGGCCCCCTCAGTGACACCCTACATGAGAATCATCTCTCACGACCACCACGACTCAGTACGTCCCAGTAAGAATGTCCCCCGTCACCCGTACCTGCTCGAGGCAGCAGTATTTCCCCCTCATCTGAATTCTGGAAATCTCAGTCCCTCCTAACACCTCCATCCCCCATGCTCAACAGGTGTACTCACAGTTGTCTGAAATTTCCGCACACTCTAAAATATTTCCCCTCTCCGTTCCCCGAGCTTCCCACTCACATCACCCATCTTTGAGGGCCTGTACGCACCTCCTGCCTTCTCCCCCTACTGTAGGCTTCTCCTCTTCCTCAACCCATGCACACAGGACGCTTAGGCTCTCCTTCCTAAAACACAAATCAAGAATGACCTGCTCGGGTATATGTAAATATGCGTACGCGTGAGCACATGCGTGCGCGCGCGCACACACACGCACACAGAAGTAAGGTTTCATGCATACATTGATTTTATGCAAATTTAGTTTTTTGCACCCAGAAAGAGTGAGGAAAAAAAAAATAATAACTATTTTTAAGACATCAGTGCTTCTGCCCCCGTTTCACTCAATGAGAGCATCTGTCAGAATAAGCAGGACAGACATGCTGTGAATCCGCTGCACACCCCCCACCCCCACGCTGGTCCCAACTCCCGGGTGCCTCTCCCAGTGGCCACAAAGAGTTTTCGGAGATCACCTTCTGCCTTACACACTGATTCCACTACAGGACTTGAAGGAAATCCACCAAAGGACGGGTTTTTCCCAGGCATCTGGGGCTATGAATGTCTTTGTCTATTTTCTCCGTCTTGTTATTTCTAATTTTCCATTAGCAAACATGCTTGAAAAAAATTTTAAAGCCATTTAAACTTTCCTCATTTAAGATGCTTGTCCCAAAAACCTTCACCAGCTCCAATCGCTAACCCTGTGAGGTTCAGACGGTCTCCGCCCAGGAGTCAAGGCCTTCCCAAGAGAGCCTGATGGTTCATCTCTCTGCTCATAGGGCCCTAGACGCCCTTCCCTCCAGGCTACCAGCGACCCGGCATCTCCCCTGAGACACTGGCTGGGCCCGTGTGCTGTAGGCTGCACTTTCTGCCTGAATTGTCCTCCTCTTGGCCCCCCTCCCAAGCCAGACCCAATCTGTGTATCAAGGGACGGCCCCCATACCGCCAAACTTTGCCTAAACTCCACCCCACCACCACCACCACACACCTTCCTATGGCAACGGACTGTCTGTCACACCCACCTGCGTTCTGATCAGCCCGTCCGGCCTCTGTCCCCCTGGAACCAGTCCACTCCCCTGTCTCAGCCGCTGTGACCCCTAGCCTTGCATACCGCAGATGCTCGGATAATGGGACGAGCTGAAGTGGGTTGAATTGGATTGAACCGACTTGGACAGCCCTGGCTTGACTTGGTTTGATTCAATCATTACCTTCTTTAAGTCAAAGTTTTAGTAAATTTGGCAAATTGAGCGTTTGGCCATGAGACGTTCGGTGAGTTGCCTGTAGGCAAATGGGCTATTTGCTCAATGGTCCTTGGGGCCGTTGGGCCTCAGGAAACTGGCCTCTGAGAAGCTGATCCCTCTTGCGAAGTGTCTTCTGATTGCTGGTGAATTGGCCCTGAGCAAAAGATGGGCACCTGTTGGGGGAGCCGGGGGTGGGGGCAGAGCGATATATCCCAAGAAGTGGTCTCAGAGGCCGGCTGAGGACCAGGGGATGGTCCACTGGACCATATGGGTGACATGCAGACACTCCAAGAATCCCAGCCCCGTGACAGCCATGAAACGCCGGAGACACCGGCCCCTGAAAAGTCTCTACAGGGCCATGTCGCTGCCACTGAGCACCCATGAAACCGTTCGCCCAGCCTCGGGCTTCTGTCCTAAGGATGAAGACCTGCTCCCAAGTGACACCCACTGTGCCAGGGCCAGAGGGGTGCCCCCTGCCCCCCTGCCCTCCCCCGGCCCAGAGCGAAAGTTGACTAAAGCTCAGTGCCTTTGCTTTTATAAATCTCTGCCTTTTAATGATGGCTTCAAGGCTGAGGGGAAAAAGGGCCATTAAACTCACTGAATAAGTTAATGGGGCAGAGAGAATCTATTTCGAAGCCACCCCAGGCTATTTTCCTCTGGAGCTAAAGCCTGAATAAGCAAAAAGAAAAAATTAAAACCGTAGAGCGCATTGCCAATAAATAACCCCCGGTGTAATCTCTCAGCATCCAGGACTTCATTTCCAGAGATATTATAATGCAGATCACTTGGAAAACACCTCTGGTTTCAGAGTTGCTCCTGTGGCGGCGGCTGGGGGCTCATTCCCGGTGCCCGGGGTCCTCCCTCTCCGAGGACGCAGCCATGCAAGGCCGCTCCTCTCACCGCTGCGGGCCCCTGAGGCACCCAGGTGAGAAGCTGGGTCCCCCGTGTTAGCTCAGGAACAGAGGCATCCCCGCAAGAGGGAACCCCGAGACCCTGCTCTCCCCCAAGCTCTACAGACTCCTTGGAAACCTTCCTAGCTGTCACCTGCCTTCTTGACCCGCAGCCCGCGGTCCTACTGTCCTGAAACTTGACATTCTCTCTTCCCTCTGTACAGATCAAATTCAGCCCCTTGCTTCCTTTTACCTGGACATCTCCTCCTCTGAAGACGCCTCTCCTCCTCTCCCTCCTCCCCATCTCCCTCCTCCCACTCCCTGCTCCTCCCCCCTGATTCCCCCTTCTCCTTGGCCCACTTCCCTGCCTCCTCCGGGAGCGCGGAGAGCCAGGGCCTCCCCACAACAAAGCCGGAAATAGGGCTCTCAGGGCCGGGAGAGCACAAATAATTAAATAAGTCAGAACTCCTGTTGGTAAATGTTGAATCCCACTAGACACACGTTGTTTACTCTTTAATATTTAAACATGTTAATTAAATCTCTGAATAAACAAATATATTTGAGCAAGTGGCATTGCTGAGTTGGAGTTCCTGGCTGCCACCAGGCACCTCGGGGCCCTTCAGGGGAGGCCGGGCCTACTTTGTGGGCTGCCAGTGCGTCGGCAAGTACGGTCCAGGATCACGGCCCCTTCCTGGGCCATCAGGCCAGGCAGCCTGGCTGGACTTCCATCCAGGAAGGGGTGACGGACTCCAGCTCCGTCCAACCGAATCTGCCCCTCGCAGGACCCAAGGCCACCTCTGGGCTCCCCCTGACCTTCAGAAAACCCCCACAGCCTCCATGTCCCCAGCATGAGCTCTCCTCGAACCCTCATACACCTGTTGGTCCAGGAAGATGCTGAGAACTGGGAAGACAGACACACAGGACTGAACCCTCGTCCTCAATGAGTTCCCAGTCGTCCTCTGGAGAAGCCGCTCTCCCCAGGCTGCTGCGGTCGGGCCCCTCCCTCCTCCCCCAGGCTCAGGGAACTTCCTACAGCTCTTTAAATTGCCTCGCTTCCAGGGCTTTCTTCACACAGGTCCCTCAACCTAGAAAGCGCCCCATGGCGTCTGCCTCCCCTATGTGGCTCGTGCCTGCATTGGAGCTTAGCTGTCCCTTCCTCTGGACTCCCCCTGACCCCCCAGCACGCTCCAGCCACAGAGTGCCACAAGCCCGTGTGTCTCCTCGGACATGCTGACCGCACCCAACACTTAAGCTGGCACCTGGATCAGCTCTTGCTTCAAAGAAACACATTCCAGAACCTCCTTATTTCTCTCGGATGAATATCTAAACTCCTTCCCACGGCGTGCAAGGCCCTGCGGACCTCTCGGACCTCATCCCCGCTCCTGGGTGCTCCACTCCAACCCCCCTACCCTGCCCCGGCCTCCTTTCCATCCCGCAATGCACCGTTTCCTCATTCCTACCTCAGGTGCACACACATGCTAGAATATTCTATCTTCCAGGCCTCATGAAGCTCCGCCTCTTTCTCACCACTCAGGGTCCTCTCAGAGGATGCCCTGCCCGGCCTCCTCCGGAAGCAGCCCCCAAGCCTCCCCCACCCCCGAGTCAGCCTTCATACCATGCCCCTTGGCTCCGTTCCTTCCTGGGACTTGTGACCCCCTGGCATTCGCCTGGGGGATTTACGTCAGCACCAAGGGTCTCCGCTCCCTGAATTCCCAAGCCAGGAGCTTGATCTTAGTGGTGCCTCAGAACATCGGCAACATGAGGGAGTGAAGACTGTGGGTCCCCATCCACCACCCCTCCCTAATCCACGGGCTCTGTGAGGCTGGCCGCTGGACCCTTGTGCTCAGACTATGAAGGTCTAACGGGACCCACGCTGGTCCAGGGCCTCCCCACACGCCATGTCTGAACACTCAGCAAGCAGGGCTCCCAGCTGCATCACCTCAGGAGAAGGATCTGGACCCAAGTGCTGCCTGGCATCCACTGCCCCTTGCAAACAGGACCCAGACCAGTGTGCTCAGGCTACATCTCTAACATCCATGCCCAGGAGGTCCCCGTCCTGCACAGAGAGCACTGGATGCCCACCAGGCACTCACGTCCACACTGTGAGAGAGAACAAAGAATGTTCTAGGGCAAGGGGCACCAGGAGGTGCCCCTCAGAAGTCAGCCACCGGCTCTTCCTGCCTGCTTGGACCCTACCTCCGCAAGAAATGGCATATCCGTGTCACACAGGGTCCCCGCTCTGCCACCTACCCACGTGGGTGACCTTGAGCAGGTGACCACCCTTTGCCCCTCAGTTTCCTCATCTGGAAGACGAAGATAGGAAAGCACCTATTTCAGGGAGTCACGCACATGTGTCTATCCTAACCCAGATTAATCAAAAGCGATCCTCTTGTATAAACTTGGTACAACCACTTCGGAGAAAGATCTGGCAGTCTTTTGTAAAGTTAAGAATAAATATATCACACGATCCAGAAATCCCACTCCTGGGGAAAGACCCAAGAGAAAGGAAAGCACGTGTTCACCGAAAGCCTTGTGCAAGGATGTCCATCATGGATTCACCTGCAACAATCCAAAACCGGGAAAAGCCAGGGTTCCAACAACTAGGAGCCTCGCCACACAAACTCAGATATTCCGAAAAATGGAACAGTCCCCAGCAATCAGAAGAAACAGAAATCCCATTATCTGCAGCCACATGCATGAACCCCAAACACAGTCTGCTGAGTCTGTATCACGTAATTGCATTTACATGAGCTGAAGACCAGACCAAGCCAACCTATCACGGAAAGAGTCAGAATGGTGACTACCTCGGGGGAGGCGGAGGCAGACCGACTGGGGAGGGACTGGGGGAGCTTTCTGAGGGGATGGTAATACTCTCCGTCCCGTTGGGTCTGGGTGCCACACGTGCACACACCTGTCAAAACTCGGGAGAATGCACACTGAAAGCATTTCACAGACCACAAACACTCACTCCAAAGAAAATGATGGAAACCAATCTTGAACTCCAGTTTAACTATAATCATGCTCAAGTATTTAGGGGGAAGGTCCAAACGCCTACAATTGACTCAGGTGCATCCGAAAAATACCGGTGGGTAATGGGCAGAGAGAGGGATGGACAGATGGACCCACCCGTGAGACAGAGCGAGTAGAGTCAAGTATCAGTTGCAGAATCCGGGTGGTGGATATGCGGATGTTCACGACAAAACGTGAAACTTCATGCATGCTTGAAATTTTTCATAAAGAAATGATGGGACAGGAGAACCCTACTGACTCTCATCTCCCCCCCTCCACGCCCCTCAAGGAAAGCAATCCCATAGGCTCATTCTTCGGTCAAGTTCCTCCTTCCTGCTAACCAAATCCCAATGGTCTGTGGTCCTAGCCCACCATTATTTGGTGGTAAGACGGGGGTTGGGGAGGTGCAGGGAGCCTAACTTGATGGCTGACACGGGGCGGTGCTCCCTGAGAGTGGCTGAAATAGTTGATACATCGGTGAATTAATTAATTAACAAGGGAGTCTGCGCCCAGGACAGCCGACATGCAGCTGTTTTGCTTCTTTTCCCTAGGATCTCCTAAACTTCAGACAATCAGAGAACTGCCTTCCCGGGCCCTTGTCAAGCTACACGCTTACTTCTTCCCTTTACCTAACTCTGCTTTTCGCATGGAAGCACAGTCTCTTCTGCAAGGCTCCTTTGTTCTCAAGGCCAACCAAGCCATCGCTGGGGGTGCCAGCAGCTGGAGGTACCAAAACCTGAGAAAATCCCAGCTCCTGTGAACTCCTCCAGGTCGCTGCACTCAGGAAGTCTAAGAAAGGCTCTATTTTAGGTTCCGCAGCCATGCAATTTTTCTGTCTCCCGACTGGGGAGCGGTCTCATGGTGGGCTGCTTCGTGTCCCCCCCGCCGCCACAAAAGTCCTCTGTTGATGTCCTAAGCCCCGGTATCTCCAAATGTGCCTAAATTTGGAAATAAATCTTAAAGAGGCGATTATTAAGTTAATATGGGGTCTTTAAGGTGGGCCCGTCCAATATGGCTGGTGTCTTTCTAGGAGAAGGCGCCATTCTCACACACGTAGAGCGAAGGCCATGCGTAGGCACAGGAGAGAGACATCCCTCTGCAGGCCTCGGGACAAACCAGCCCTGTCTGCCCCTTCACCTTGGACTTCTAGGCTCCAGGACTGTGAGAAAACAAATGTCTGTTGCTTCAGTTAAATACCCCGTCCACGGTATCTTGCGATGACAGCCTTAGCAGACGAATACAGTGATTGAATGTTGTTTGTATTTTGAATTACAAATCTGGCAGGTCTGATCACCTTTTCGTTGCCTCCATGTAAGTTTCTAAAGTTTTCTAAAGGAAAAACAACGGCTCACACACTGAGCACCGTGTTCACCCCGGACCTGGAATTCATGCTCAGTATCCTTTAGTCACAGGCTAATCCCAAAACAAGAGAGAAGGCAAACCATCCTGGGTTTCCTCTCCCTCCCCGTCTCTCCCCAGGACGCAGGCGATCACGACCTTGGTGCGCAGCCAGCCTCAATTTTATCTTATTACTACATATCTGTGTCCGTCAACAGTATGTTCCGCGGATCATTGTGTTTTGTAAATTAAACGTACGGTACATCACTCTGCAACTTGTTTGTTTGTTTGTTTTCCCCACCAGCATTATGTTTTCAAATATAGCCACGGTACGGCACTGACAACCGGATTTCCACCACGACTGCTATAAACCACCCATCATACCCTCATACAGCGCCCCATCGTAGCAACACAGCCTGGTTCCCTTATCTCCTCTTTTCCCAGTGACAGGGGAGCCTGCGCCCAGTCCTTTTGCTCCTCCGTTTACCCGTGGCCTTAGGGTAAGCTCATGCATTGTCTGGTCTCAAGGTCCTCATCTGTGACCTGAGGGAGCTCCCTGCCTCCCTGCCCCGCCCCGCCCTGAGCCCTGCATTCGGCTCAAACACCCTATACGCAGCCGGCCCGAGAGAAAGGGCTCAACAGACAGCAGCCGCTAGGACTGTGTGTTCCCGAGGCTGGAAAGCTAGAACAATCAATAAACACCAGTCCGGACATCAAAGAACATCTCAAAGGTGGGACCTGAATGACAAGCAGGGCTCAGGTGAGCAGAACGAAGGCCAGAGGTCTTCCAAGCAGGGGGAACAGCCTGACCGGAAGACTGAGAGTTGGAAGTGCCCGGGGATGTTTTGGGAATGCGCAGACCAGCGTGGCAGGGGCGGGGATGTTCCCCGGGTGTTGGGGTGGCGGGGTGAGGGATAGGGAGGAAGTTGATGATGGAAAGCGAGACACTACGGCCTGAACATGAACGTTGAAGTCTGAGCTTTACCCTGGGCCATTCAGACCCAACTAAGGCTCTTGAGCTGCAATTACAGAATTACTTCCCTGCCTCCCAAATAGTTCTTAAAAATCAACTGGGAGTCTAGGAGAGTCCTGCGGAAAACATAATTGGGCTTTCATTTCTCAACTACATCCTGGATTTCGTGCGTCAGAGAACACTCCCATCAAGCCTGGCCGTGTGGGGAAAGTGGGGGTGGGGGCAGGGTCAGCATGGAGCCAGGCGCCGGATGTGGGGTGCAGAGAGAACACACGAAAGGAGACTGGAAAGAGAGGCCGGCACCTGGGTGAGCCCAGGCAACACGTGCTAGGGAGTGGGTTAGTGTGCTTCTAGAACGGGGGTACTCAAACTTGCCGCAGTCTGGGAAAATTCATAAAAACATGTATGCATTGGGGCGCCTGGGTGTCTCAGTGGGTTAAAGCCTCTACCTTCGGCTCAGGTCATGATCTCAGGGTCCTGGGATCGAGCCCCGCATCAGGCTCTCTGCTCAGTAGGGAGCCTGCTTACCCCCTCTCTTTCTGCCTGCCTCTCTGCCTACTTGTGATCTCTGTCAAATAAACAAATTTTTTTTTTTAATCTTTAAAAAAAAAAAAATGTATGCAGGATACCACACTGTCTCTGATCCCCAGGGAGCACACCTGAAAGCCATCGACGCAGCTGTCATTATCGAAGTGTGGTCCCGGGGTCAGCAGCATCCATATCACTTGGGTACGCACTAGAAAGGACAGTCTCAGGCCCCTCCACCAAGGAGCAGCAGAAATTCCGTGGTGGAGCCCAGCACTCTGTGCCCCAGCAAGCCCTCCTGGGGACAGGGAAGCATGCACAGGTGTGAGAACCCCGGGGTCTGTTCCCTCAGGCCTCCCATACACAGAGGCCCGCCCCTAGCGACAGCCTTCTCTGGCTTCAGGCCTCTCCAACCTTCTACCCTGTACCCAACCACCCTGTTCAGAACAGGAGAGGTCAGAGCCAGAAAGGCCCTCAAAGGTCACCTGATCAGGACTCCTGGTTTTACGGATAAGAAGGTGGAGGTCCAGCAATGGCCAGGGCCTGATCCAGATTCACCCAGGAAGTTGCTGGCAGTGACAGGACCCCAGGGCCCTCGCTCAGAGGACATTCTCTGAGGTGTGGCTGAAAATACTTGTGCCCGCAAAATTCAGCTATCTCCTACTCCCCTGGGTCCCAGAGGCCCCTTCACGGAACAGAGAAGAGCACAGTGCTGTGTCCTATCAGCCGAGGGGTGCCTGGGAGCCGCGGGGCTCAAGCAGGGTCCAGAACTAAAGAAAACAGGGGCTGGCGGGAAGGAGAGAGGCACGGATAACCTCTGGGGCCAGACGCGCCAAATTCAAGTCCCAGCTCTGCTGCTTGTGAGCCAAATGGCCAACCAAGGACAAGCTCCATAGACTCCCTGTGCCTCAGTTTCCCTGTGCCTTCACAGAATGAGGCTGATAACAGTACCAGCCTCACCAGGCTGGGCCAAGAATGACCCAGGGTTAAAATAAGCTTGTCCCTAGAAGAGCCAGTGGAACAGTCACCGAAAGGGTTGGCATCACCGTGACGAGTTCTGGTTTCCCTAGGAGATGCCTCCAACAGGCTGCTCGGCTGAGGGCAAAGCCCCAGGCCCAGGCCCACAGAGGTAAGAGAACCAGGAGAATGATGTGCCCAACACTCTGGGCAGAGGCGTGCGCCCTGTCTCATAGCTGGGATCGGCCATAGATCCATGAGACATTCTACTAGAAACGCACCTGTCCCATTTGGTGGGTCTTTACTGAGCACCTTCGAGATCCTGGCTACGAGGGATATAGAGCCAAATGAAACCCCATCCCTGCCTGCTAAAGCTCATGGGAACAAAAACAGGCAGGAGCCTGAGGCCACCCGGGACACGTGCATGGAGCTCAACAGTTTCAGGCGGCCTAGGACCCTTTTCTCCCTTTTCTGTCCAGGGATGCACCTGGGCAGGTGAGGACAGACCCCAGGAAAGGCAACAGGGAAGCGCCCCAAGGGCAGAGCACGCCTGACCAGAGTCCAGAACAGCAGCCCTGAATGAGCGACTGGCGGAAAGAAGGCAGGAAGGCCTGTAGGTCACCTGGGTGAGGACATGCTCACCTCCCAGGATGGGGGCAGGCGGGGCAGGGAGGCAGGGAAGAGTGCCAGTCATGTGCGTGGGACAGGATGAGCCTGGT
The DNA here is from genome assembly GCF_009829155.1 of Mustela erminea. Classification (NCBI taxonomy): domain Eukaryota; kingdom Metazoa; phylum Chordata; class Mammalia; order Carnivora; family Mustelidae; genus Mustela; species Mustela erminea. Next base: position 6,949,005 of record NC_045618.1, on the reverse strand, counting down.
GGCTGAAGCCCAAACAAGTCAGGAAGGGCTAAGGCCACTCTTCATGAGCTCCTTCTCCCCCGGGAGCCCAGGGCGCTGAGAGGAGGGTGAGTGTCATGTCCCCAGCGGTGACACGGCAGCGCCCAGGGCAGGCCAGCCCCGGCAGTGCTGGGAGAAGGAAGCTGGGGCTGTAATCGCACAGGAGCCAGGGTTCGTGCACCCACTGGACATTCCCCCAGCCCTGGCTCTCCTCCACACGACACACGGCCGAGGCGGGCTGATCCCTCAAACCATCGTCCAATGGGACTTTCTCCCAGGAGCTTGGCCAGGAGGTTGGGGAGCGGGTAGAGACAATCTGGCGGCACCGTTGGCCTCCCTGGCCCAGCTCCCTTACAGCCTGGGGCTAGATCCCCAGGAGCAAGGTTCAGGCAGCTTTCCAGAGAGAGGGATTCTGACCTCACAAAAGGGTCTGGCCCTTCTCAAATAATCACGCTGGTCAAATGCAAAACAGGAGAAATGAATGAGCATGGGGGGAGAGTGCTCTGCACCTGCTCGTGGCCACGGGGCTCCAGGGCTTTCCTTGCTCCCCGTCTCTCTGTCCCTCTCCTCTCGGCCACCCACGTCATCTTCCCAATAAACTACTTGCCCCAATCTTTGTCTCACGAGGTCAGAAAGCAACGGAAGCAGAAATGCAACCCCTCTCTCTTGCCTGCCATACCTGGCTTCCCCTAAAAATCCACGGGGCATCTTACAGGGAACAGCAAGGTCATGGACTCAACCTCTCGGTCAGGGGCCACAGCCCTGACAAGTACTCCATGGCGGCCCACATCAGGAAGGCCCAGGACAGGTGAGCCAGAAGTTTTAGCTCTCCAGTTAGAAAAACCACACCCTGTCCCCCTCAGGGAAGCCCACAGCTTCACATACGGGCCTTTTTCTCTAAACTTCACACTCCATGCACTTTCTCAAATTCTGCCCCTGCTTCTCTTAAGAGAGGCCTTTTAGCTGGGCTTGCCACCCCAGCTCGACTGCAAACTCCACGAGAGGAGAGCTGTGGCCCTTAAATTTGCTCTGCGTGGTGTCCTGGGGCTCAGCACCGTCCCGGCACATGGCTGGAGCCTGGCGCTCGGAAGAAAGAGGGGTGACTCCCTCATCTCTGTGTCCTGCAGGAGGAACGGCCAGGTTGGCCCTGCTCACGCCTCTGCCCATGCTTCCCCAAAAGTCCAGATGCTGGGATGGTCCTAGCAGGCAGCAAGGCAGGGGGCCAGACACCCGGGCATCCCACAGCCCAGGATGCAGAAGCAACTCAGCACGCACAGTGGGCTGAGTGTCCCCCAACACCGGCCCCCATCAACCATCTCTTATCCACTCGGAAGACAGCCCTTGGAAAAGGGGAATCCGGGCCCTTCCTTGCACACCTCCCCAGGAACAGGAGTCAGCCGCCCCACAGGACCCAGGGTCACCCCAGGGCAGAGGGAAAGCTGCTGCCACAGGCCCTTCTTTCCACCGCAACCCCTTCGCTGCCAGGAGTCCCAGGGGCCCTACCTCCTCCTCCACTGCTCTGTCCCGCCAGCTGCCCCGAAGACAAGGTTTCTGCCGAGGGAATAAGACGTCGCCCCTCCTCCACGCCCCTGCCCCCTCCCCATTTCTCATGTTATTTCCCACTTGGTGTCTTATCGCCACATTTGTTAAAATGGCTGCCACTTAGGAGGTGGCAAGCAGTCAGAAACACAATCTGGAGCAAAGCTGATATTAAATAACTTCCCGCGCCTGGCACGTCTGCCAAGGCTCCCTCCTGAATCGCAGGTGCGTAAGGAAGAGGCCGCACAGGGTGAGGCGCTGCAGACACCCCGAGTCCAGGCTCAGAGACACGCCTCTGCTGGGGGAAGGCCCCTCCCTTCTCCGGGCTGGATTTCTGCACCCGTAAAGCCTGAAGCTTAACACTTACCTCTAACCGCCCCCTTCCCACGTGATCCCACGACCCCCCCCAACACACACACACACACACACACACACACACAGAGCAAAGGGCAGACGTTCAGATCCAAGCTACCAAAGGGCCCTCACTCAACCCGCCCGACGGCCCCTGCTCTTGTCATTTTCCAGGTAAACAGACGCAGCCTCCGAGATCTGAGGCCCACCTGAGAGCTGGAGATTAAAGCATCTCCCAGAGAGTGGCACCCCAGGAAACATCGCAAAGGTCGGTTCCTTTAGACGCCGGGGTTGGCCGGCCGTGAGGAAGTCAGTCAGTTGCTCGCCTGCGCTCATCCCACTGGCCCAGGCAACACCCCAGGGGCCATCATCACATTCATGACCTCAGAGAATCATGTGAAGGGAAGAGAAATTCACTTGACAGACCCCCCTGAACCCCATCTGCCGTGAGGCAATGTCACTTTTCACCTGCCCCAACAGTGCCCACCAAGGTCACTCCACCCCAGCAGAACACCTTGCTGTTCTCCACTCCAGCCACTAGGTGTCACTGCTGCGCCCAGTGAACTGGAACGATCGCCCATTCATGGGTGGGAGAAGGACCATATCGAGCCAACGGGATCCCACAAACCACCTCTGCACTGTGTCCTAACCTCATCCTTCTTCCCGAAAGAGACAGATGGCCAATCACGGAGTACCCACCATGTTCCAGACACTTGCCACACGTCGTATAATTTAATCCTCACAGCAACACCTCCCAGTAACACCTCGCTTTGCAGGTGAAGAAAATGAGACCCAGAGAAATTAAGCAACTTGCTCAAATTTGAAAAGAAACAAACAAGGGGGAGGGCAAGGACTGGAACCTGAGTTGGATGTGAAATTCCATGACTTTTCCTCCTCACAACATAGCCTCCCTTGAGACAGCAGAATCTGAGCTATGGGCTCTAATTGAATCCAATTGTTTTGCCGTGACCCTCAGAGGTGTTGGCCCCTGGGAGCTGATCAAAGGCACATTCCCAACAGGCAGGCTGAAATAAAGAGCACCTCCCTCCCTGCAGACATCATGGTCTAGTGCCCTCTTGTGGCTGAACGTGGAACTGGAGTGAATGTGAATGGGAGGTCCTTAAGGGAGGGGACTCAGGGACCCCGGAGTCACCTCCTTCCCCCTAGATTCCTAAATTCTTTCTCCCAGGGCTGATCCCTGAACCCTATCTGCAACTGACAGGCTCAGTCAATTACAGTAGCCGGGAAGGGGATCACCTAGTGAACAAGAGCTACCTAGGGCAAGAATAGTAGTAAAACTACGTAAGACCAGGTCTGCAAGGGGCTGGGTGCTCCGGAATTAGTCAGCATGGAAATTCCCCACGTCCAGAGTGCCTGGGACCCTCTGCCACTTACACCCTCCGTATCCCAACTGAGTGTCTCAGTGGGAACCATAACTATCTCCCTGTTCTTTTGGCAGACATGTGTGCCTTAGCTATTTTTGAAGGTTTGGGGTTTTTTTTTTCCCTCCAAATACACACCATCTTGGTCCTTTTCTTGTCTCCCTCAGCTTTGGCCCAGGTGCAGGTGGCTCCCCCTCGTGTAACCTTCTCCAATCCCATGCCTCAAGGACCCTGATATGCCACTGTCCATCACCTCTGCAAGACTCGCATTGTACTACCACCAATTTGGGCGATGTGCACCCATCACGTAACCCTGACAACTACTCTATAAAGATGGATACAGTTAGCCTGATTTTTCAGATAAGGAATCTGAACCTCAGAGAAGTTAAGTAACTTGGGTAAGCTCAGCCAGCTGTAGAGCCAGCATTTAAACTGAAGGCTGTCTGGGCGAAAGAACCCACTATTCTCCCTATGACACAGGGCTGCCTCCCAGACAAAAGAACCACTGGAAATCTTGGGCAACCAGAACTGTTCTAACAGAAAGCCCTGGATTAGAAGCTTTATCTGTCAGGATGAGCTGGAAGTAGAAAAGACTGGAAGGTGGAAGCACAGATGAGAGCCATAGAAAGAATCTGTGTTTGTGGGGAGGACGTTCTGGAGTGGAGGAAGAAAATGAGAGAGAACACACACATACACACACAAGAAATCTGACAATAGCCCTCCATTTTTAGTATTACCTCCATTTTTCAGAGAAGCAAACTGAGGGTCAAAAAGGTAGCCACGTCGGGGGGCCTGGGTGGCTCCGTTGGTTAAGCATCTGCCTTCGGCTCCGTCCTGGGATCGAGCCCTGGCAGGGAGCCTGCTTTTCCCTCTCGCTCTGCTGCTCCCCCTGCTTGTGCTTTCTCTAGCTCTCTCTCCTGCTCTCTGTCAAATAAATAAATAAAGTCTTTTTTTTTTTAATTAAAGAAAAAAATGTTGCCAGCCCAAGGTCACAGAGCTGGTAAGAGGCAGAGTCATGAGCTCAAGCTTCACTGAGGGGGGACCATCTATAAACAAGGTTGCCAATGCAAGTGACCTCCCGTCCAGCAGGAGGGCCATAAATGTTGGCTTCAGCCCTGCTCTTCAGCCTCAAAAAAGTGTCAGAAACAAGCAGGTGGCGGGGGACGTCGGGGGTGGGGGCACTGTCGGTAAAGCGTCCGACTCTTGGTTTCAGCTCAGGTCATGATCTCACAGTCATGGGCTCAAGCCCTGAATCTGGCTTTATGCTCAGTGCAGAATCAGCTCCAGAGTCTTTTTCCCTCTCCCCCCTGCTCTCTCTCTCTAATAAATAAAATCATTAAAAAACAAGCAAACAAAAACAAACACTGACCACAACAGAGAGGATCCCACCTGCAACCCTGGGTCTGGCAGCCATGCGATGGTTCTGGAGAGTCACAGGACCTGACTCCATGAGCTCAACACCCACCACAAAAGCAGAAGATCCCATCTCCAAAGTCGACAACCATGTTAGCGGAACAGGGCTCATTTATGGACCAACTAGCGCATGGGAAAAGACAGCACCTGCTCAAATACTAGAACAGACATGAGAGAGCCCAAGGATTCACAGAAAGGAAAGAGTCCAAACTAGCTGGTCCAGGCTAGGGCCCATGACCCTAATTTGCACGGCACTCTCATACCCACCAACGTAGATGGGTATCTCTGAGCGACAGACAGGGTCTGGAGAGCTTAAGAGACAGCACCGCGCTCTCCCATCTGGTAAGTGTTGGGACCTGGTACTGACTGAGCCCTGGTGTCTTAAGAGAGTCCCAAGTTCGGCATGGGGGGGTGGGGGGAGGCAGGGAAAAGTGAGAGATGCCCCTACACTTGGGCGAGTAGATCAAATGGACTGAGGGAGCTCAGAAAGCTCAATTATTCCATGACCCTAACCCACAACGTAACCAACCGCCCACCACCCTCTCTGTGTCCACATCAAGATTGATCTTCCTGGGCAGGGGCTAGGTCCCATTCATCCATCTCCAGGTGGGCTGATCCCCACTGCTGCTGCTGCTGGGGACCAGAGGGGAAGGAGAGCACTGACTTCTGTCCACCCAGCGCACTCTCCCAGCCACCTCCCCGGAAGCTCATGTCGGTAAGTCTCCCATGCCTGGGCTGGCTCTGCAGACAGAGGCCTTGCCTGGGGGACAGCTGACCTCCCTGCTCATTCCTGGCTCAGGAGCGGCTCTGAAAGCCAGGTGTGCGAGGCCACATCTCACCAGGCTAGTGCCACATCCCCAGCTCCCAGCCGGTGAAGGCAAACACCAGCCTCCGACTGGCTGGTGCGCGGCACTGCCCTCTGGTGGCCATGGGGGGTCCACACGCTGACGGACTGGGCAGGCAGGAAGCCAGAAGCTCTCGGGCTTGTTTACCAAGACCTCCGCCGTGATATGCCCAGCACACAGAAGAGATGCACTTGTGCATGCACAAACACACCCCCAGATGCGCACACACAGCCCAGTTCACTGTGGGAGGCACAGACGGGGACTGCAACTCGGAGACTGCACCCTTCACTCTCTCGCTGCGGACTTTGCAGGAGACTTAGGACTTCTTCCCCTGCCTCTGGAAGAGCCCAAATCCCTCAGCCCCTCAGCAGCCGCTAGCAGAGGGCGGGGAAGGGAAGCCACGCCAGCTGGGGAGGCAGGGCCCAGTGCCAGGACGCACTGGGTGACTGAGTCACGCCCCTCCACCTCTCCGGGGCCCCACGTTCCTCTTTGGCAAAACTACGTTGGACCCCAATTATATATAAGCCCCTTTCCAGATCAGATGATTTATGGTTCGAGGTCTTGATCTGCTTCCTAACTCAAAAACGCTCCCAGATGTCTAGAAACGGAGACATCAACATGGCACCCTACTGGTTAGACAGCCCATCAACCATGTCACCACGCTGATTGGACAGGGACCCCGGGGAGGGAGGCAGGCGCCAACTCCCAGAGGTGACCCAACTCCCAGAAGGGAAAACTGAGGCCACAGAGGTCCTGTGATGTGGTGAGCTCAGCCAGCCAGTCAAGCAGCAGCGAAAAACGGGATGTTTCCACAAATGCTTGCCTCACCATCCCAGCCACGGGTGGCTACTCCGGCTCTCCCCATGGGGACAGCTGTGGCCGACCGCCATGCTCACAGCTCATCCCTGTGGAGAGGCTGACGGAGCTCCCATGAGCAATGGGACAGAGCTGAGGCCAAAGGAAGGGTGGAGGAGAGGAAAGCCTCCTCGTCTGAGGAGGAGGCAAGAGACGAGGAAGAATTAGAAGTCAGGGAAGATTCTCTAAACACCAGCCTCTAGCTCTCCTCCTGGGTCCTCCAGATGCCTCCCTGCTGTTCTGCACCCACCAGCCACCTTGAAATCCCAAAGCTGTCCCTGGGAGAAGCCACCCAGCCCTCCCCTCTCTGATCCAAGCTCTCAAGGGTCATGGGCAGTTAGGGACACAGTCCTGCCGACCACACCTCAGCCCAACGTGGCGCTGGCAGGGACCCAGCCGCCAGCTTCCTGAATCCCCGCCAGCCTCAACAGGCGCCTGGTCTCCTGGGGCAGCGAGCTGGCCTGATCAAAGGCCGAGACACTACGGGGTGGTCAAGGAAGCCTGGGAAGAGGGCTTGGCCGAGACAGGGCCTCGGGGGAGGCCGAGGTCAGGAGGGGAGCCCCTCCCTGACTGTGAGAGGCCTGTCTGGGACCAGGCGGGCCAGACTATGAGGCCAGCACCACACCCACCATCTTGTCCGCCTTCCCCTCCGACCCCCGCTAGGGCAATGTGCACCCAGAGAGCTGGGATGTTACAACATGAAGGACCCTTCTAGACCTTCACGTCTACCCTTTTCTTTAATTAATGGATTATGATGGCCGCGTCTTCAGGAATGACCATGTGCACGTGTGTGTCTACCAGTATATATTTGCACGCCTAAGGAAAGAGCAAAAGAATCCAGGCTATACAGCTTAACATTAAACATCAGATCACTCTGCGTGGAATTCAGCAAGTCACATTCTGTATCTGGACTCACGCCCCTTCTGTACAACAGGATTCACGTTAATGAATGAATGAAAGAACAGCACTTCTCTGATAGGGTTAGTGTGAGGCCATAACAAAGTAGGACCTCTCAAGTGCTTGGAACGGTTGTCTAGAACATAGGAGGTGCTCACTAAAAGCTAGCTGTCCTTAGCGATCCTACACGGACAGTTTTCTCTTTACTGGGCCTGATACAGGACACCGACCCTCAGAGCACTGTTAACAGGTAGTTATTATTATGCCCATCTCGTAGATGAGGAAACTGAGGCCCAGAGGAGGTAAGGGGTTTGTCTGAAGCTAGGGAGAGCCCAGGCCCAGAGGATCTGCTGGGGAAACCCAGTCACGACGGTCCTCTCTGCACTTGAGGGTTCCGCGGAAGGAATCCTGTCTGATTCCCACCACCCAGACCGGGGACCCTGTTGATGGAACAAAGCAGATTGGGGGGGTGGGGTAGCCTGGAAGGCAGAGGTGAGGCTGGAGAGGAAGGCTGGGCTCCCAAGCCCCAAGCCCGCTGAGCCCACAGCCTCCCCTGCCTGCCGGTAAACAGAGCAGAGCAGAAATCCTCGCTGCAAGCGAACCTCTAATTGGCGTGGGCTGCCGTCTGCACGGAGCCCAGGGGCGGCCAGCCTCGCATACTTGCTGCCTCTGGGGACCCCAGATTTGGAAACATCTCCCCAGAGGGAGACACAGCTGTAGGCAAGGCTCCGGCTTTGACAGAACGCCCAGGACAGGCGCCAGGGCAGAGCCGAAGAGCGCGGCGCCTGTCCCGCTACCTAGGAGGAGAGGCCTTCCAGCAAGGCTCAGGGCCCCGGAGAGTCGCTGCCCTGATCTGGGCCTCTCATGGGCCCCAGGCGCAGAGGGTGAGGGAGGGGACACCTGCGGCAGTCCCTCCCAGCCCTGAGTTCTGGTGAGCCCTGCCCCCGGGGTGAGGGCAGAAAATGGAGGACTCTTATGGGACTTCCCAGGGCTCCACTGGGCACCGGGCTTCACAGGAGTCCGCATCCCTGGATAGCCGACCCACCGAAGAGCAGCAGCCCACACGGCTGGTCCCCTGGAGTGTGTTTCCCCAGGCGGAGGCAGCTGGGCTCTGGGGACGGATGATAGATAGGTGACTTGACTAGATGCCTCAGCCACCACCAGCTCTGCGGGGGTCAAGCGAGGCCTCCACTCAGGCCGTGCTTAGACCCAACTGCCAGGACTCTCAGCCGTCCTCCAGCTCCTCCCAGATGAACCATCCCATAATGCTGCCCCTGGGAGAAAGAGAACTTTCCGGATGAAAATGACGCCATGGAGTATCTAGCCACAGGACCACAGCCAGAGAGAAGAGTCCACAGACCCACGAGAGCCATGAGAGGAGCGGCTCGGAAGGAGACACAAGGCTCTTCTAGAGCTTTCCCTTTGGGAGACACACAACTCAACCTTTTTCTTTATTTTGTTCATCGGTAACATGGGACAAATCATCCCTGCCTATCACTTCAGCAGTTGGGGCAAAAACATACCCAATGTCTGTAACCTGGGAGGCATGAAAGAAATGCTGGGGTGTTCAGGAGGTAAAGAGTTTGCTAGACAGAAACAAAAAGCCCTCAGGGACTAGGGGGCCTTAGGAATCCTGGTCCCGGGCTGAGTGTCCCTCCACTACTCCGCCTGGTTCCTTCTCTCCTTTCCCCTACTCCCCCCTGCATCGATCAACCCCTACTCCCTGGAACAGATCCAAGAGGGGGAGCCAGTCTTCAGGGTCACCTCTCCTACCATCCATCTATCTCCCTCCCAAACTCGGGCCCTTCCAATCACAAGAGAGCATCAAGCCTTTATGATGATCAATAAAAATGTTATCTTGCAACCCCTGAACACTCCTCTGTTTATTAAGTTACGCTGGTGTATCTTCCAGCCGTACGCTAAGTAGTCCCTCTTCTAGACAACAACTTGAAATGGAAGTTCTAGCATGTTCTGCTCCCATTCAGTGGATGTCCCTGCTAGAGCAACACATGGAAGCTTTGCAGAGGGCCGTCTCCTCCCTGCCTTCAGTGCAGGGTAGAGAACAGAGAGCCACATGAAGCTAGATGTCCAGGCTGTGAGGGGCATCCCTAAGTGTGACATTTGGTCTGGGCCGTTGATTCCAAACTGTGTGGCACTTTCTAGGTGACCCAGAGTTGAGTAGAGGTGGGAAGGGAAGGAACGAAGGGAAAACCGGCCAGTGGCCACTGGCCGAGAGGGAGCACCCAGTCCTCTTCCTGGTGGCATCGCAAGAGTCAGCACCAATCCTAAAGCTGGTGCCCTTAGAAGGGACCTCACAGAGACTCCATGGGGTGCTCCCTGCACCCTGGGGTGGCATCAGTCCAAGCTTAAAGGGACTCAATTCATAGTTGAATTTACAAGCTCAAAAAGGCTACAGACCCCTCCTACAGCTCACAACGGGTTAGGGGCAGAGCCAGGGGAGGGACCCATGTGTGTCATCCCTTTCTCTCTTCCTACGCTCCCTGCAGTCAATGGGAGGCCTCCAAATGAGGCCAGAGCCAGTGTCTGTGATCCCAGGATAGGCCACTGGATGGGGTCCAGTGGCAGCGGAGATGCCACAATCCTGGCAAAGATCATTCTGAGGGAAGGTCACAGCCCACCCACACCCCCACCCCCACCCAAGAGCCAGCTGGGCTAAGGACCCTTACAGTCAGAGAAGAGGAGGCAGCAAGCAGGGACGGGCAGGGCAAGGACAGCATCCCAAGGGAGCGGGCATGAGAACCGCCCTTCTTCACGACAGCCAGGCAGGAGGCTGGTCGGCCTGTTACAGGACCCTGCACCACCTCCCAGACTCCAGGACCAGCCTTCCAGGGACCGGCACCCCAGCACTCCCAAAGCAAGGGCCAGGCTGCGCTGCTTTTACCCAAAGCTGCCATAGCTCCAGCTACCCTGGAGCTGCAGAGATGATGCCCTGGGCCCCAGCGTGTGCCTAGCAAGACTGACCTGGGCTTGTGGGGGCTGAGGACTCTGGAGCCAAGGAGGGCCTGGCCTCCAGGCAAAATCCCAGGGCCTCTGGAGCCCCGGGGTCCCAGCTTCCATCCCGGAAGTACCTCATTCCCCAGAGCTGCAACCAGTCTCCCTTCCAAATCTTACCACAAAGGAGTCCCAGCTCAGACCACCTCTCTCAGACCTAGGCTCTGTGCCTGGCTGAGCTCCCCTGGGGCCTGGCTCACACCGTTGCCTGCATCCCAGGTCCCATGGGTAATTGTCAAGGCTGGCCTCCCCTTGATCCTTAGAAAGGCTGAGAATCAAGGAACTGATACAGCAGCCAGAACCCAAAATGATCCTTCACCCAGCAGAGGCAAGGGCCTGCAGGGAAGATGGGAACATAAAGGGACCAGAGAGTTGCAAACACCAGGGATCCTGTGGGGGCTCCCACAGAGACTCCGCTGGAGGCTCAGAGTCCCAGCCAAGAGCTCAAAGGGTATCTGGGTAGCCAACTCCAGGAACATTGGGTCCCATGAGCCATCTCCTCTCCCTTGATCTTCTGATGGTCAAAGACGCACCATTGTGACCTAGCATCAGGAAGGCTTGACCTAGACAGAGGATCCAACTCCCAGCCTCCACCCTCTGCCTTTGTGACGACAGAGCCTGGCTGGGCGCGGCAATGCGCGGCCCCTTCTAGGTTGAGGTTACTGTGGGCCAGGAGCTCCCATGGCCGAGGAGCTGGCTTCCTGAACAGAAAGAGGCCCAGAAGCAGAGCCCTTTGGGAGGGGAGGGGTTGAGACCCACATTTCTGCACTGATGCCTTGCAGCTGATTCCCTCCTGTGGCTGGTGGGGCAGCCCCCTCTCCGATCACGGGCGCCCTCAGCCAGCCTCCGATGGGGACCCAAGAGGCGCTCCACACACGACTCTGAGAGAAAGATAACAGGGACTCTCTTGTCCATCTTCAAAGTCAGGCATGATCAGTTAAGCACCCAGGGAGGGGTGTCAGGGCCCTAGAGCTCCACAGACAAGAGGGTGTGTCTTTGGAGGCCAGTCCCCAAGGACACCCCCTCCAGGTTCCCGGAGAGAGGCCTGATGGAAACACAGCATCATCCCAGCTCCATCGCAAGAGTCAGCCCAAGCTGTACCCTTAGGCACACACCAGCAAGAGCTTCAGGCTGATGGAAGGCTGGAGGACCCCCAAACTCCCTCTCTCTGATAGCATCAGAAGTCTGAGGAACACACTTTCCTCCTGCAAAGTCTGGGTTGCAGCTCAAGCCCCCTTCCCAGGTCGTGCTGAGGTCAGGCCTCCTCCCTCGCCCTCCTCCTCCTGCCTGCCCTCCAGGTCCTCCTCCCCGCCTGTTTCCACAGGCATCCCGCAGAGCGGAGGCCCGGGCCTTGGTGTTGGATAGCCTGAGACCTAAACCTGGCTCACCACTGGAGCTGTGTGCCTTGGCAGAAGTTATTCTGCCACCCTGAGCCTCCAATCCCTCGAGTGACAGAGGAATGGGTGACAGCTACTTCCCACAACGAGCCTGATTTCCCTCCCTCCACAGTCCTCTGCCTCCGGCCAAAGAGTGGACCCTTCCCGAAGCTCTGTCAATACCAGCCAAAGATCTAAGAGGGCACTGGGGAGAAGACGGGGTGAGGAAAGGTCATCAGACCCATGACCTCTGACCCTCCTCCCCCACCTGCCAATCCACGCAGCTCCTGTGGGAATCCAGTTCCCCAGCTCTTAGGTGTCGGGGTGGACGTAAGGAAAGGAGTCCTGACTGCTTGCCAAAGAGCCTGTGACCCGAAACACACAGTCTCCCAATCCAGTCCCTGCTCACCATTCTCCCATTTGTCCCACTGGGGTCCTCCAAAGGCAAAGGGGACAAGAGACCACACCATCCCTCCGGTCACCCACCTTTCAACACCTCCATCTTGGACCCTAGGCCTGGGAAGAGCAGCCCAACTCCCCCCTTCAAACTGCTTCCCCAAGCATCATCTTCAGAGGAGTGACCGCTGCCTGGCTACAAAGAGCCTACGTGATTGTGGCCATCCCTGCCTCCCACTGGCTTCCCACAGATGCACGCATCCTGGGAGCAGAGAACGGCCAGAATGAGGCTCACCAGCTCCCAGAGACCCACACCAGGGATCTGTTCTCAAACCTTTAGCACCCCCCCCAACCCAGTCCCCCTGGATATCCCCAGATCCAGCTCCGGAGCCCCTGGACCCACTGTTAAGCTCTCTCCCCTCCCCGTCCCCCAACTCACCCCCCCAACACACACACACAGCCAAATGCACTCCCAAGCTAGAGTTTCCCTGCCGATAACACTCCAGACCCTCCCCCAGGCCATCCTCAGGGGCGCTGGAATGCTGTGGCCTGCAGGGCCCAGAGAGGCAGGCTTGGGTCCGGCCAGTCTACCCCTGCCAACCTCTGGCTGCCCCCTCAGCTGTTCCTCTGTTCATCCCAGGCCCACCGGCTGCAGGTGGTGAGGAGGTGAATGGCAGAGCCCAGATATGGGTCAAGCTGGTCTCCAGGGCCAGGAGTCAGAGACATCTCCGGGGCTGTACACTTCCTCCAACTGTTAGCTGCAAGGATGCTAGCGCTCTCTCCACGAAGCCAACAGGGCTGGCGGGCTTTCGAGAGCAGAACTGCAATTCCTCCCAGCCTGGCTGCCCCATTCTGAGGGAGAGGGAGGGCTGCTGCCTGGGAGACAGCGCCAATGGCAGCTTCGAAAGGGCTTGTGTCTGCCCAGATGCCTCCTTCAGACCCCAGCCGGGACTTCAGGGCAAACCCCTCTCTCTCGGCATCCTACCCATTTTGAGGGTTCCCAAGGGGTGTGGACCCTAGCAGGGGGACAAAAGAGCTATCCCCTGAACAACCCCGGCAGGGTCCACACCCTTCTCTGGCTGACAGAATGGGGGGGGGGGCGTTGGGGGGCGGGTCACCCGGCCCTGAGGTCAGTGGAAGGAAAGATGGGCAGCCTCCCCGGATCCTGGCTGAGCTCTTCTTTCCCGTGTGCCTCGGTTCTATCCCCCATCCCTAGCCAAGGGGAGGGAGAGAATGCAGGCCACCACAGGTCTCACTCAGACGGGGCAGAACCCAGCAAACGGCAGTCAGAGTTGGATTGTCCAAAAAAATAAAGAAGAAGAAAAAGAAAAAGACGGATCTGCAAGACCATCTAAGCCTCATCCCCAAACCCCGCAAGCCCCCTCAGCTCCCTTCTCCATCCTGACTCGGAATTACCGGCGCAGTTATCAGAGCTCACAAGGACGGGATCTGTAGGCGCCCAGATGCAGATGAGGGTAGGAAAGGCGGGGGGTGTCTCGGAAATGCCCAAAATGGGGTTGGAGAGGGCGGGCGAGAGAGAAAGGGAAGAGGTAGGCGTCCATGACGGCCTCGACATGTCCAAAGTCTCCCAGCGAGCAGCCAGCTCCCAACTTGTTTACTTGTCAGCGTGTTTCGCTGTTTCCAAAAGGAAATAGTTAACGATCTCGGCTGGATCTCCAGCAATCCCTGTCACCTTCCCTCCCGGCCCAGCGCCGCCGCTGTCACTGCCGCCGCCGCCGCCGCCGGGGATCGAACCTCGTCTACTTTATTCCACTTGAGCGTGGCCAAACTGTTGCTATTTAGTGGGGGGCAAAAACCCGACTCGCACCCTCGCGACGAGCCCCGGCGGGTGGGGGCGGGGGCGGGAGCTGGGCCGCGCACGCCCCGGGCCGGCGGGGGTCCCCCGCGGGGAGAGGCACCCACGCGGCGCCGGCCCCCGCCTGCTAGGGCCGGATCACCTGGACTACGCGGCCCGAGAGCATCTCCCGAGCCACGGCGAGCCTGACGCGCGCCCGGCGGGCGGCGGGCGGCGGCGAGCCGGGGCGGGCGGGCGGAGGGCCGGCTCCCGGCCGCGGGCGGGCGAGAGCGAGCCGCGGAGCGAGAGGGGAGGCGGGCTGGGGAGCGGCCGCCCGACTTACATGGAAGTGATATTCCTTGAGATGTCCGTGATGTTGATGCTGGCGTTCCCATTGCTGTTCCCTGAATCCTGCCCCTCCAGGAGGGGGAAGAGGTTCCCATCGTCCGGCCGCCGGCAATTGATCTCAGTCTTGCTGCAGACACAATTTGCAGGGCAAGCCAGCACGGAGCCCACATAGTCCAGCCAGACGCTTCCCAGCAAGAAAATCCGCCAGAAACTACACTTGGCTGGGCAAAGAGAGACATCCATCTCCGATCGCGGCTTCTAAAAAAGAGGAGGAGGAGAGGAGAGGGGGGTGGGGTGGGGGGAGTGGGGAGAGCTGGGGGGGAAGGAAACAAAGACGGCGAGGGAGGGGGGAAGGGGGAGGGGGGGCCTCTGCCTTTGAAACGCCGTGCGATCAGATGCAAAATCCTTCAGCGTCTGAAACCATCGCGGCCGCCGCCGCCGCCGCCGCCGCTGCCGCCGCCGCCGCCGCCGCCGCCGCCGCCGGGTGGGAGCCGCGGGGAGCGCCTAGTGGCGCGGTTTGCCTGGCATGGTGGCCGGCTCGGCGCTCGCCGGCTCGCCGGGTCCGGAGGCTCGGGAAGCGAGCCGCGCTCTCCGACTCCGAGACTTTGCAGGGTTGCAACAGACGGTGGGGAGGCAAAAAAGAAAAAGAAAAAAAAAAAGGGAAAAGGAAAATATGGTGCTAAAGTCACCAAGTCCCACCTACTGGGCAGAATTAAAACGGACACACCTGCAAAGCACACACACACACTCACGCACACACACACACTCACTCACTCACACATACACACACCCGGAGCCCGGGGGAAGGAGGAGGAGGAAGATGCAGTCGGAGCTGCAGCAGCCGCCGCGAATGGCTCGCCGCGCGCCTGCAGAAATGTACAAGTGCTCGGAGCCTTACGAAACGCACGGGTTATCGGAGCGTCTTCCTCGGCTCCCTCCCTCTCTCCCCCTCCCTCCTCCCCTCCCTCCTCCCCTCCCTCCTCGCGGCCTCCTCCCCCCGCCCCCCGCCCCGGCTGGGAGCGGCAGGAGAGCGGAATCTCCCCCCTCCCTCCCTCTCCCCCTCCCCTTCCCCACACCCCACTCCCTCCCCGCCCGTCCTCTCCCCTCCTCCCTCCCCACCCACCCACCCACTCGCCGGCTCGCGGCTCTAGCCCGCACCGCCACCCGCAGCCGCGCGGCCGCCCGCCCGCTCCACGCCTCGCGGCCCGGCGCCCGCTCGCCGCAGCCAAGGGGAAACCGAGACGGAAGGGAAAAAGTTGCAGTTGGGATTGAGAGGGTCTGGGCTGGGGAGGGGGAGTTGGCGAGCTGGCTGCGCGACACCGAAAGGCGCTCTCCTTTCCACTTTTTGGCCCTCGCGCTGCCCGGTGTTTTGCTGCAATCCGGACCGCGAGAGGAAGTGAAATGGACGCGGCCGAGGTGACCGGGGAGTGCTCCCGAGCCTGGGTGGGGGGCACAGGCTCGAAGACGGCGGCGGGGGCTGCGGGAGCGCACGGAAACCGCAGAGAGGCTCCCGGAGCTGGGGACGGGAGCCGCGGACGCGCGGCACTCCGTCTAAATGACACTCATTTCCGTAACCGAGAGTCCGGGAGCTGGGCTCGGCCGGGAGGGGACTGCGGGGCACGCCCGGGTTGGTGCCCCCACACCCCCTGCGCCTTCTTGGCGGTGGGCTTTGCGTCCAGCCTCGGGCAGGCAGGGAGCGGGGAAGGACAGAATCAGCGCCCAAAGGGCTGCGCTGGGGAGCCGAGGTGGCGAGCGGCGCGTGCAAGAGAGAAACGGCCGGGAAATTGAGATGCAAGGGGCATTTTTTGGCAAGCAGGCCAGCACCGTCAGAGACCGGCTTCTTGGGCTCGGCTCTCGGGTGCGCTGCTCTGGCTGCCCGGTGAGGGGGCGGGCGGGCTGCTTTCTCCGGATTCGGGGGCGCAGAACCTCCCTCCCTCCCACACAAGCACCCCTTCCTGGTAGGGGCGTAAAGCAGGTGCAGCCTTCGACGCGAGCTCAGATCCCGTCGGGAGAAGAGAAGGGTCCCCGCTTTTTGCTTTGGTAAGGTTTGGGTTTTGGCTTTTGTTTTTTTTTTTTTTTTTTTTTAATAAAACGTCAAAATGCCAAGTGTGAGCTGTTTGCTGAGAAAACCAGAGCATTCGCTGTCGGAAAGGAAAAGAAAGGGTTAGGGAAGTCGGAGCAGGCAGACACACTACGGCATTCACACGCAGAAGAAAGCAGGGCTCTCCTCCCCGATCGTGGATGAGGGCAGGCTAGGAAGCAAATGCGCCGAATTCAACTGCATCCAGCATCTGAAAGGCTTCTCCCCCGCCCCCCTATGGATTCCGAGCAGGTCATGCAACTTGCAGGCAAGATGGGGGAAGGGGTATGCGGAGGCCACCCGCCCACCCCAGGCGTAACCACAGACAGACCAGGCGCCTTCGAGTGGCACTGTCGCTGAGTAAACTTGGAAGAAAAAAAGAAGGGAGAAACAGAGGAACATGACTATAAAAGGCAGTTTTCCCCACTTCCCCTTATGTTCTCTGCCTTCCCTGGGCCTCCAGGGGGACTTTTACCCCCCTGTTGCCATTATGGCCTGGTAGCCAGACTGGCATTTTGCCCTCCCACCAGCAGGAGGGGACAGAGAGTGGAGACCTCTCTAGTCGGGCAAAGCAGTTCCTTTGGGCCCCAGGACAACCCAGATACCCTTGGTCCACTGGACGCCCCCCTGTCCTTAAAGTGCCCCTCTGAGAGTGACCCAAAAAACGCCTATTTGAGAGGCTGGGAGACTGAGGCAGAGGCCAAGGTTGGCCTCTTGAAGGAGGTGGCAGTGGCAGCAGAGACATGTAGAGAACCTTTCTCAGACCACTCCAGGGGCAGATTCCAAAAAGTAGGGAATGCCAAATGGATTGGGCCCAGCAGTTCTCCAGCCTGGGACTAAAATAGTTGTATCCAAATGATGCCCAGCCCACTTGTGCGGGGAGAGAGAGACATGGTTTTTAACATTTCCAGCCGAGAAGGGGAGGTGTCCGTAAGTCAGAACAATTAAAAAAAAAAAAAAATCTTTAAAAATCCCTTTGGAGATTATAAAAATGCACACGGTGAAGCAAGGGGGGCCTGATGGGACAAGAAGACTGTCATCCCAACAGTAAAACGGGATTAAAACGGGGATGTTACGTTTATGCTGGGACTCTGGGCGGGAAGAGGCAGCTCTAAAGGAAGGAGGTCCTTTTCAAAGCAGATCCTAGATTAGGAGTGGAGAGAACAGAGTTCTAGTTCTGACCGTAGGCAAATCACGTAAGCCTCTGGGCCTCAGCTCTCATGTCTGTGGGATGACGAGGCTGGTCCTCACTCTCCAAAGTGAGGCCCTCTGACCACCGGCACCCATGTCACCTGGAGGCTTGTTTGCCCGAAGCATCCCATGCCCCTCCCCAGACGTACTAAACCAGAATATCTGTTTTAACAAGCTCCCTGGGTGATTCATAAGCACACAGCAGTTTGAGAAGGACTAAGATGACTCCCGAAGTCCCTTCTAGCTTGAACATTCTCCCATTCTAGATGCACCTGGGTTGGAGAGACTTAGAAGAGAAGGGGGGCCGGTGGGGGGATTCTCAGAATATTATTCAGTCGGGGGAGGGGGTGGGGTGAAGAGCGGGTATGTCTGTGCAGGCACCTTGTTAAAAACAGATTTGCAAAGTTTCCCTAGAAGCTCAACAAGGGGCTCACCCTACCCAGAAAATTGCACTCTTGCTTCAGTACTTCTTAACCCCAGAGATAGGCCAGATTTGGTAGAGGAAGCAGGAGAAAGTGTCCACTGTAGACACCCTCCTCTTGGTCAATAGGGGTCCAGGGCATTTGGGGCGTCCTGTGTCCTCGGTAGGAATGTCCCGATTGACAAGGATTAATGCCTGACACATAATGATTCCCAGTCTGCAGCCATCACGGGGTCTTAGAGAGACCAGGACCAGCCAGCATCCACCCAGCACGGTTAATCCCTTCCATGTCTTGCTGCCAGCTACAGCTTTAGAAATGAAGAAACTTAGCCATGTAGCCCCTGCTCATCAGAGATAGGAGTGGGCAAAGTGTTTCGAGCAGAAAGGAAAGCTTTAGACACTCTTTATAGCTGGGCAGCTGCCTTCTGGTACCAAGGGTCTAGAGAAGGAGGAAACCCAAGATTTGGATGCGGTGCCCCACCCCCCAGACAGGCCGGAGCAGAGGCTGCCTCCCAGAGCACAGTGGTTCCACCTTTCCTGCAACCCAGAGACACGGAACACGTCCTATCCCGAAGACATACCGCAGCTATGTGAGCACCTGAGACGTCTCCTTGACTGCTGGGTTAGAAGGTATCCCCAAAGCCAGAATTCCTCGCCATCTAGGAGGAAGGGAGTGGGGACTCGGGAAAATACGAGCATAAGCAGCAGACCAGGAGCCATCCCCCCAGCGCCTGCCCCCTCTTCAGACCTCTGCGGGAGTGCTGCTCATAGGTCTGTCTTTCTAACCCAGCCACATCGGCTTTTCCAATGAACCCACACTCTTAAGGAGGGGCCACGTTACTGGCCATGTTATAGGAGCAGGCCAGACCCCAGGCACTTGGGATGCACCCAACAGGGTCTACTGCTATGGTGCCAGCCTAAATCCAGGAGTTGTTCAGCCCAACATTCTAGTCTGAGCAGAAGTGAGACCTCCGGCCCCAACTCTGAGCTGGGAAGGAAGCGTGGACAGGAAGGTGACCCAGGGAGTGGAGAGGAGACAGAGGGAAAACTGTGCCCCCAAAGAACCTGCTGTTGCAAAGAGCTACCAGAGCTGGCAGACTTGACTTGTGTAAGAGAGAGAAGCCTGTTTCCGGGGTGGCCCGAACTCAAGATGTGAGCAGGGAAAGGCATGGCTGCAGGCTGGGAATGGGTATCCAGGAGACCAGGAGCCAAGGAGGAAGTTGTGACCATACATGGAGAGGGAAAGCCCACCTATGAAGAGGCACAATCAAGGCCAAGGTGTCAAAGGAAGCAGCAAAATCTAAGGGCAGGAAGTTCCAGCTCAGGATCCTGACTTAAGTCCCAAGATCTTGGGCATGCACCTGCCAGGAGGTAGGAGCTACCTGCCAGGGAGGACAGAGCCCCTTGCCTCTCACTCCTGTCCGTTACCGATTTTCGGAGGGATACCTAGATTCTCCTGTGCTGCCCTGGTGGGAGTATCCGGAGGGGACCTGGGGTTCCTCACCAGTGATGCCTTATCCTGGATGATAGATTCACAGACTCTCTGGGCTGGAAAAGGCTCTCAAGCCCAAAGACCCACAACCCCCTTTGATGCACAAATCCCCTCCATGTCATACCCACATGCCCCGTCTATCCCTGCTTGAACACCTCCAGGGACAGGAGGCTCACACCACCCAAGGCTTCGGATCTGTTTGCAAACAGCTTTACTCCTTGGATAGCCTTCCGCTGGAAATAAGGAAACCAATCTCCCTGAAGCATCCATCCTTGGTACTAGTGCTACTACCTAGAACCCCATGGAAAAGGCTAATCTCTTTTCTACAAGCCAGTCAGAAGGCTGACCATCTCTCATCTCTTCCCAGAGCACAGTATCCTCCATTTTCTCACTCCTTCCCCCACTCTGGTCACTCGTAATGGATTGTCAGTGGCCCTTGTAAAGTATGTCTCCAAATCATGCAGGCTGCAGGTGCTGAGACCTCAGGTAGAGGAAAGCAGACAACTCTAAGAGGACTAAATATGGTTTCATCTAATAGACCCATGGAGATGAATTCACCACCCAATAGCATTTGAACGCAGGCCAGGCACTCAATGCTCTGTGCCTCAGTTTCCCCATCTGCAAAACAGGGGTTCAACGGTCTAACTCACCGGGCGGCTGTGACATAACACAGTGAGGCACTCAAACAGTGCCTGACGCTCACTAAGCACTGGGTGTGTGTGTTAGCTCCGTTATTCTGCTTTTGAGGTACCCAGAAGGCTTTCTGGCTTCACTGGGAAGCACCAGGACCAGTTATCCAGCAACAGCCAGTGACCAGCAACATACCGTCACCCTAAAAGTCACCTCCCACACACAGGAAGCAGCACCCCCCCCCCCCAGCAAATTACTGTGTGGGGCCAAGATGCTGGGGCTCACCCACAGATGTTCTCAGCTGCACTTCAAGACCCCAGAGTCGCCAGCAGCCAGGGAAGCTTGTTTGCCTGGGTGCCTGGGGACCAAGACTCTGGGCACTGAGAAGCAACCCCATGGGCTCTCCCTGGTTCCTTTGCCAGCTTGTTGCTCCCTTGGGGG
Organism: Mustela erminea; assembly: GCF_009829155.1. Taxonomy (NCBI): domain Eukaryota; kingdom Metazoa; phylum Chordata; class Mammalia; order Carnivora; family Mustelidae; genus Mustela; species Mustela erminea. Next base: position 6,928,523 of record NC_045618.1, on the reverse strand, counting down.
CTGGGGGCAGCTAGCTTTTGTCTGCCCAGCGGGTAAGCCCTGCTGACTCACCACCACAGGCCAGGGTGGAATTCAGCACCATTCTGTCCCTGGTCCTGCCTCACCTTGGGTTCCCGGCCTGGTCCACTGCAGCTTCTGCAGAGAACAGGGTCGAGGACACACAGCTGGAGTCAAAGAATGAAATCTAGGTGGTAGGAATCACCACCGGGCTTCTGGGGAGCCAGAGGAGCGAGCCCCCAGAAGACACCAGTAGAGTCTTTGAGCATGGGTAGCCTGGGAAGACAGCACCCTCACACTCACCCTTCAGCATAGACACCTCCCTCCTGCCCCTTCCCCGGTGGGCTTCCCACAATACTCTGTACCATACCCCGCCATTCACCTGTTTCCAGACCAGGGGCAGCCAGAGGGAAATGAAATTGATGAGGTGGGGCAGAGCCATCTAGGTGACTTTCTGATTCCCAAAGGGATGTTCTTCCTGTTAGCCAGCTTTTAAAATGTAAGTTTCCTGAGGACAAAGACCTTGTTCATTTTACGTACTAATTTGCCAGCCCCTTTAACAATACTGAAAACATAACAGATGCCATATATATATATACATATATGTATATATGTGTGTGTGTGTGTGTATATATATATATATATATATATTGAGCAAACCCCTGCACTTTGAAACTATTCAACACATGGCAAATAAGCATTCAGCATCAGTCCATAAAGCACTTAAGAGGGCCAGGACCTCTACCCCTGCTGTTCTCTCCGTTGTCCCCAGGGCCCAGCTCTGTGTCAACACAAGATTGGATATCACACATTTTAGAGGTGATTTAATGTACCCTTTTGCTGCCTGAAACCCCATGTGTGTCCCTAAGAGAAGTCTGGGGCAGAAGTGGGGTGCCCTGAGCCGATTACCTCCTCCGCACCCCAGAGTCACACTTGCCTCTATAAGCTTGCCCTTGGCAGGGCAATTATCAAGGGGCTTTGAGAACAGAAAGATCAGTAGCTCCTAATTTCAGCTCCAAAGTCAGGAGAAGTTCAGGAGCAGCACTTTCCAAGGCCATGCCAGACCACCGGGGCTCTCATGGGCTCTTTACACCGAGCTGGGGCCCAACAGCCCCATCACTGTGGCCTCTCTCCTATAGAAAGGCAACCCCGCTCCTCACCTCCTGGGGCCCTGACTACATCCTGTCGTCCTTCTCAGCCAACCCAGCCACCTGTTCAGCTGCCCGGCTCCTGCTCCACCTTGCCTGCCTTCCGCAGTGCTCTTTTTTCCTCCTGCTTCTCAGCAAAACAACCTGTATCACACTCTTAACCGCCGTGGCTCAAATGCTGGCTTTCCAATTCAGCTCTGAACTATTTTGTTCATTGAGGGTCAACAACCTGTGGGGCTGGGTCACCTTGGGCATGCTACTTGACTTCTCTGATCCTCCACTTCCTCCTGTGCCACATGGGGGACCAGTAATCCCAAGGGCCAAAGAAGACGTTATATGTAAAAATCATTTTGTGGATGGTGAACATAGCACAGATGACAGCCACTGGCTCCTGCTAACCAGGCAGTGGACACCAGGACCTTTGCACATTCCATCAGCAGTTCACGCGTTACCTGCCTGCCATTATCAACCACCAGACGATCTCAGAGTGAAGGCAATGCCAAGGCAACAGCTTCTGTCCACACCTCTCATGACATTCTTTCTTCGGAGAGGCAGTGGAAGCCTGAGTATTAGTTTCAGGCAATTTGGGTTCGGATCTCAGCTCCAGCACCCTACTGGCTGGACACCTGGGCACATCCTGTCACCTTGCTGAACCTCATCCTCCCCACCTGAAAAAACGTGCTCTGGGATATTTCTCGTAGATATTTCCCTTGCGATGTAGTTTTGGAACTGCGATTATAAAATGTGCACGGTGCACCTGACGGGGGCGGGGGGTTGGCCTATAGTAGCTGTATCCTGTCCTTCCTTTTCTCCATATTCTTCCTCAGGGGCCCCACCCTTTACCAGATGGCTCAGCCCCCACATTAGGGTACTCACAAATGCTGCCCTCCCTGCTTGCTGGAAACCATCCTGGTTTCTATTTCTTAAAGCAACACAGATCTCCAGGAGCTCAGAAGGCTAGTGAGGTGATGCCCCAAAGTCCTCAGGCTCAGAGAGGAAGAGACTGTCAACATACCTGGGACCAAAGCAAGAAATGACCAAATCGGCTCCGGTTCCCTCTGACGCTAAGGATCACTGGGAAACACACACACACACACACACACACACACACACACACACACACACACACACATTTAAGTAGGTATCAAGAGCAAGTGGAAAACCACAAAAAAAAAAAAATGTCTTATTTGCTGAGACACCAGTGTGGGACTTGGGGGAAGCATTATGTCAGGGGGAGGGGCCATGAGGAGCCATGCTCGCCTTTGGAATGAAGAGACAGCTCCTTCCCACAGGCTTTCTGCCGTCCTCCACCCCCTCCCCAGCCCACAGCACCAGCTGCACTGCCTGGGAACCGAGGGAACAAAAGCCCAGCCCAGGGAGTTCTGGAATGGAGGGGGACAGGGAATGAAGGTGGGGGGGAGGTACAAACTAGCCCTGTTGAGCCCTGGCCAGAGCCCAAGCCAGACCCCCAGAGCTCTGGGGTGATGGTGTGGTGTGGGGAGGGGGGTCCCAGAGACCTAGCCTGGAGACAGACTATGGCTTCCTCCAACTGGTAGAAGCCAAATGACCCTCCAAAGGAAAGACACTCGGATGCCCACTTCCTCATGTCAGATTCTAGAGCTATCCTCAGGACTCCAAGAGAGGGAGCCCCCTCTTGGATGGATGCCCTTGTGGATCGATGGCTGTGACCCTCACCCAGTGTCCCCTGGGGGCTGTGCTCCCAGCGACAAGCTCTGTGCTCCCCCCACCCAGGGCTGGGCAAGACGTCTGCAGGATCTGTCCCCTTTCTTGCAGAGTTAATGGCCGTGCCGGGCACTCGGGGTCCCCACAGTGCTTACAGGGAGCAGGGGCCTTCCAGGCGGCACCCACATACTGTAAGGCCCACAGCAGGCCGTCTCTAGGATCCTAGGGTCCCAGGGATAAAGACGAGCAGGATGATGACGACGACAATGGGAATGATAAACTTTGCAAGCCCCTTGTGTTGACTTCTTGCTGATCGTGTTTCTACGCTCCTTACGGGGACGATTTCCCTGAGCCCTCACAAATGTGCTCTCTTCACAGAAGACCAAACAACGAGAGAGGTCAGATCACTTGTCCAAGGTCACCCCGCTGTATGCGGTACAAGGCGGGTGTTCAAGGCCAACCACCGCACCCACTGCACAGAACCACTTCCGGGTGAAAGTGCCCCATAGTGAGGCAGGAAGGAGAGCGGACGCTGTCACCTCCCCAGGGGAGGAGGACAACCCCGCCCTCCTGCATCCCAGCAGCCCTCTGCCAGGGGGTTCTGCTTGGAATAGGGAAGCGAAGGAGAGAGGGAAGACTCCGTTGTGACCACTGGGTTAGTCCGGGCTTTGTTGGGGAGCACGATGAGTCTACAACCTGTCCCGTGCATACAGCCAACTGAATAGCCAACTGTCCCCTGCCCAAAGCAAGCTGCCTACCCTTCTCCCGGTGAAGGGTAGGAGTTCTAGAGGTAGGCCCTTGGCACAGCGGCTGCATTGAATGTCCTACCCAAGCCTCTGTAATAAACAAATCAATAATTAAGAGAGGATGCACATTAGCCTTTGAACAGGTTCCAGAGAGAATTTATTTTTGATCTTACACGAGGTGAACAAGTGTGTGCTCAGAGCCTGGGAGGGCTGTGGCAGTGACAGAGAGATGGGGCTTGGAGGGGCGGGCAGGAGCGTGGGGCTGGGCTGTGCAGGTGAGCGTGGGGGAGCGTGGGGGAGTGGCAGGTGAGCATGCACTCCGAATCTGCGGGGGCGGAGTGGGGAGCAGGTGCAGCTCCTTAATAAGGAGGGAAGGTTGGGGGGCCATCTTCATTGCCTTGTGCCAGATTGAGTTGGAAGCCACGCCTGTAATCTGTTACCTCTGATAACGAAGATTACGGAATAGAACATTTTAAATACCAACCCACTTCCTGACTCCCACTTTTCTCTCCCTTCGCCCCCTGCTGGCCAAGGGAGCAAGTTCACTTGCCCTTCAACTTCCCAGTCCACAGGAACTTTCCAGTTCTGGGACTTCAGAAAGAAGGAAGAAGCTTTCAATGCCTTTCCATAAAGTCCACTTATCACGAGTCCCACCTACCCTCACACATGCCCCCCAAAATAAATAACAACAATAACACAGAGCACTGGACAATCATCGCCTGCTAACACTCCAATAAACCCAGGAGAGCCCCCAGGCCCGCATTCCTCAGACGGCTCCAACTGGAACCCCAAGCACAGAGGGGAAGGAACCCCGTCCTCTGGGGCGGAGGAGGTGGTGGAAAAGCTGAAGCAGGCATAAAAGTCCTCTGAAGTCTCAGGTTATATTTCTAAAGTGCATGTGTGCGTGTCCTCCTCTGGCACAATCTGCCCGTGTACATTCCAGTGCAAACCAGTGTTTGAAGGTGTCTGCGTGACATAGGGTGCACGCTCCTGAAAGATGCCTGCCATATGTTTGTCCCCTGCCCTCAAAGCCCCCTGGGGTTTTGACATAACAACTTCCATGGAAACCTACCACTTTAAGAAGCACGCATACTGTCCAAACCCTTATCCCCCATCCTTGCCGTTTTATAGGTAGAAAAATTGGGCCCAAGATGACCGTCCTGTCCCCGGGGCCACATGGCTACTCAGGAGCAGAGCCAGAGGCTTTCATTAGAAGTATATTTTCTTCGAGGCACAAACAACCCATCCAGATTCTGGCTGGAGATCCCAGGACCTCATGCCCCAAACCCCCGCTGCCCACCCCCCCTACCATCACCACCCCCCCTCCCCGGGAACCCACGCCTCTCTCTCCAAACGTAAAGCTACCTTTTTAGCACAACAGCATTTTATGACAGATTTTTATGACATCATCTCTCCAAACATCTTTCTCCAAGGAACACAAAATTTTCCGACACAAACTCACTCGGGCCTTACAATAATCTCCCAGAATTCAGTGGAGTACAGCACTTTCTGCTGTTTATTGGATTCTTATTCATCCTGTCTCTTTTCCAAAATGGATTTGCAAATAAATATGATGACCTCTCCATTATACAGATGGTTATAATGTGACTTTCTCGAGGTCACATGGTAGATTTGGGGCGGTGACGTGGACGGGATTTCAAGCTTATATTATACAGTCTAAAGAGCCCTGACTTACCCCCCTGGGCTTCCTGGGTGATTATAGCAGTGGGGCTGCGCTGGACTGGGCTGGGGCTGGCCTGGGACTGGGCTGAGCTAGGGCTGGACTGAGCTGGGGCAGGGTTAGTCTGGGGCTGAGCTAGGGCCGGGCTGAGCTGGGACTGGGCAGGGCCAGTCTGGGCTGGGGCTGGGCTGGAACTGGGCTGGGCTGGAGCTGCACCAGCCTGGGCTGGGGTTGTATGGGCAGAGGCTCTGAGAGCCTCCTGCTGAGGTCAGGCTCTGCAGGCTTGAAAAGCTTCTAAAAATACCAAGCACGTTTCTTGCAGGGGGGCTGATTCCGCTGACCTTTCCTAAGGATGACCAATTTGCTGACTCCGTGCTGGGGGCCAGTGGACAGAAAGGCCTCCTGTTTCTCTCCAGCTGACTGGGCTGAAGTGTGGCAGGATAGGACTATCCCCTCACTCCCAGCATCCCTAACGGATCTAGTGAGAATGAAAATGAAAACCCAGGAGCATCCCAGAGACTGTCCCTAGGGCCAGCAGGGGGCTGGGCAAGATTGTAGAGAAGCCAGACTTGGTCTCTGGTCTCACGCAGCTCACGTTCTGCCAGCCCAGCCAAGGAAAGGAGCCGACTGTCCCCATGACATAAGCACACAGCAGGACCTTTTGAGGGAGAGGCTCCTGTCAATCGGGGAGAGCCAGCTTTCACTTGTTTGCATTCAGGTCTGGCGGGCTCCAGTTCTGCACACTCGAGATCCTTTGCCACCTGCTTCAGGAATAAGACCCTGTAACCAAGTCTGGGTCCACCCCGGTCTCCTTCCCCTTCTCTGTGAAATGGGCAGGTGAAACTGGGCATGGCAGAAACTCCTCCCGACTGGGACGCCCATGACCGCTGGCGCCTGCCTGGGTGAGGTGGGGGCTCTCCGGCCAAACCCTGAAGTTCCGGGACCAGCCCCGAGGGAAGTTACCTTTGCTGGCTCTAGCGGAGCTAGCCCTGCTTTTGGTCCTCTCCCAGCCCCTAGAAGGAGAAGAAAAGGAACAGGTGCAGTTGTTGGGGTTTCTTTCCCTAAGGCTCCTGGTAGAAGGCCCTCCCTCTTTTATTTCTGGCAGAGACAGCCCCTGGCAAGCCTAAGTGTCAACCTGGCTGCTCGACACTCTGGGGAGAAGCCTCTAGTCCCCATCTGTCCGATAGCTTATGGTTTCCAACCCAGGACTGATGTGGGCCGGGGGACGGACACTTACGGGGACCACAGCGCAGCCTGGCTCTTCCTCATGCAGTTCGGACCCCAGCCGGCCATCCCCCCTGCCCCAGGGAGCTGGTCCTCCACAGATAGGCCTGGAGCCTTGCTAGGACAGGACACTGTCCGCCCAAGGATGGAAATGAACGCTGACAGCTCCTGATTTATGCCCTTGTTATCCTGTAAGGGAGACAGGGAGGTAATTTAAAAGGCAACTAGCGTGTTCCGAGAAGCCCAGCAAGGAGCCCCGTGCCACGTGGAGGCCCCCGCTGGCTCCCCAGCCAAAGCAGCCCGCCTCCCGGAAGGGCAAAGAGCCAACCTGGGCAGGGAGGGAAAGGAAGGGAGAAAAGGAAGAAGGCAGAGCCCTCCTGACCTCCAGGGGAGCCTCTCGATTCATCTTTGTGGGTGAAAAGCTACATACGCAGAGGCCGGAAGTTACGCAGTGAGGACACTTGCGTCTAGCTGACCTGAGAGGCCACCTGCTAGGCCACTAGAGAGCAGTGGGATCCAGCGGAAGGAGGGAGAGGTGGACGGGGCTCTGGAGGCAGGACGAGGAAGAAGCACTCCGAAGGAGAGTGAGGCTGAGGGAAAAGCCCTGGGAAGAAAGGGGAGCAGAGAGATGCTGCGGAGGTGCGGCTCAGGAGACCTGTCTGCGCCCGATGGGAGGTGCCAGGTTGAACTTCCTGCTCCATGGCTCTGGAGAAACGGGTTCTGTGCGGGACAGACTAGAGAACAGCCCTGGCCGCCACCTCAGCCTCGGCTGCTCCGGCCTGGGAGTGTGCTAGGGCGGAAAGCCAAGACCTCTCTCCTCCAGGCACCGGGAGGGAGCAAGGACAAAGCTGTGGGAAAGGCTGGTCCAGCTCCTCATTAAAGAATGAAAAGGAAAAGACAGCAGGGGTGGAAGGTACAGGGGGCTGACATTTTGTCAAAAGAGGGCTGATTTTCTGGCTCGCTCCTGTGATCTCCTGCTTTAAACCCTTCTGTAGATCCCCACTGCCCGCCCAGCATCCAGCACTTCCCAGGATCTGGCCCAAGTTCCCTTCCAGGCTCCCTGGGCCATCAGACTGCCCCAGTCCCCCACATCTGGTCTCCAGGTCACTCACACCGCACCTTGTCCAACCCTTACCCATCTCTGCCCTTTTGCTCCTGGAGCCACACAGCCTCTGCCTGTCCAAATCCCAGCTGGCTTCGAAAGCCCCGGACATCCTACCTCCTTAACCAGCCTCCCCAAGTTCTCCTACTAACCTCTCTGCCCTTGTAGGTGCGGAGTGTGCAGACTAGCGTCGATCACAGCATCGATCGGAGCCTCCCCCGGCTCAGAGGTGGCCGTGAGTATTTCCGCCTCCTTCCCTGGACTCCAGGTGCCTTGAAACCAGAGCTAAGGCATTTGCACAGAGCCCAGCCCCTGTGCTGGTCTAACACACACTGAACTCCATTAGAAAATTCGGCCAGAAGATAACGCTCCCTTCTTTCCTTTCCCCCACCTCCTGTCCCAGCAGAATCTTTCTCGGAGTCCCCCGGACAAAACCTGCAAACTGAGGAGTGGAGTCTTCGGACAGAGTGTTAAGCTCGAGGCAGGTGGGGCCAAGTCGGCTGCCCGGCTCTGTGTGATGCCGGAAAGTACGCTTCTGTCCACGGAGCCTCAGTGATGGGAGAGCCCTTGATCCTTGGGAAACTGGTCTCACATTCCCGCAGGGCCTCCGGGACAACTTGAAAGGAAGTCAAAATATCTGAGAACTGAACCAGCGACCACAACGATTTCCTCGCTCCAAGGAAAGTCATGCACTAAGCCCAACGTCAACACTGCCCATCCCAGAAGAATGGGGCTTTGCGAGAACCAAACCCAGGCACCTAGGCCACGTGGCCCCAGTGTTTGCTGATGGCCCTGCCAGCCCGGCCTCTGTGTGTAGCCCCTCCCGCCCCTGCCTCTCCCCTCCTGAGCCGCAGACAGTCCGAGGTCCCTGTTCCCGATGTGGGATGAACAGAGGGGCAAAGCCAAGTTCATTTCAAGATTCATTAGACATTCCAAGGAAAAATAAATGGTTGCCAAATGAGAAAGAGGAGGGCAGAGCCAGACAGCATGGGATGCCGCCCTCAACTCCTGGGCTCTGGGGAGATTTCAAGCAGTGGTGAACACAGCGACAGAGCATCAGTCCTTAGCATCTGCCCCAAGCTGTCGGTCAGCAAGTCCCTGCTTGAAAGCTGACTGCAGGGCTGACCATGTGGCAGGGAAGAGAGGGCTGGGTGCAGGCTCCAGCTCTCAGGGAACCAACCTGTCCTGCTTTGCCCAGGGCTCTTCTCAGGTTTTAGCACTGAAAGCCCTTCGTCCCAGAAACCCCTCCATGCGGGCAACCAGCAAAGTCACTCGCCCTAACTCCAGCCAAGTGGATGTGGTAAAGCCAAGACCCAGCATCTTCGGTAGAGGGGTGGGGGAGGCGCTTCGCACTACACAGACTATGGGAGGGAGAGCGCAGGCTTCTAGGAACGGCCCATGCAGGGGTACCTGCCTCCACCCACCAGTACCCATGCTGACGCTCAGAGTGCTCTCCCAACTTGCCCAAGTTCATAGAGGTAGGACTTGAACCCCGGCTCCTCCCTGGGAAGGGAGCAGAAGGGGAAGAGCAGAAGCCTTCCTATCTGCGCTGTCCTACCTCTCAGATCCCCCCCCACCAAAACATGTGAACTCGGCTGCTGGCCCTCCCCCTCACCCAGAGACCCATGGGAATTCAGCGCAATGAGCAGTTCCAGGCTCAGCCAATCCGCTGGGCACAGCCAATAGCTTGGGGCCAGCAGGAGGGGCGGGGCTATGAGGCCACGGACCCTTCCTGCCGCTTCAGGTTATGGCTAAGCGGCCCCCAAGGAAGCCCCGGGTTGCAGAGGGAAAGGGAGAGACTTGCTCTCAGTCTCTGAGGCCCAGAAGGAAATGCGGGGGCTTCAAACTCAACCCCACCCTGAGCTCACCATCCTCCAGGGAGCTGCCCCGTCCTGAGGGGCCACTTGTCCTGTCTGCGCAGGGGGTCATCTTGGCCCAGGCAGACGTGCTCACCCTCAGCCTCCTGCTCCCCAGGCCTGTTCTCCCCGTAGTGAAGAACTCCAGCTCCTTCCGTGGCTTCCCACATGAGCTGGTTTTGAGTGTCCTGTTCCCGCTGCCCTTGGTGTCTGTTTCAGTGCATCCCGTCTTTCGGAAGACCACTCTGGCTTGTCTTCACGGGGGTGGGTAAGAAAGTTGGCAAGTAACGAAGGGAGAAGGAATGAGGGTGAGGGTTCCAACACTGGCTAGTATTTAAAGAATCACATAGAAAGTTCCCTAGAACTGACGGAATATTCCAAGAGTGGTCAACCAGAGCAGACCAGAGCTTGGAGCCTTACTCTGAACGTTCTCCCCCAGCACGGACCAGCACTGACAAGGCGCTCCCAGCCCACTGCTGACTCGTACCAGTTAGAAGCACGAACGTCTTCATGTGGGCAACTCTGAAGCCATGCCTCCTTCAGCCAGCTGGATTTGGGGGTAGAACTTTGCTTTTATCCTTACGATACCACACCTTGTTGATGTGACCCTCCGTTCTTGTCTGTCCTGATCTTCAGGATCCCAGAAACCGCCCCCCCGCCCCACCTTCATGTCAGTCACGAGCTGGTGTGGCCTACTTTGTCCAAATCTTCAATAAACCAGCCCGTTCTGCAGAGTTTGAGGCTAAGCTAGAGACAAATAGCTCTTGTTTGAGAAGCAAAGGTCCAACGGGTCTCTTCAGCTGTTTGCCTCATTGCTTCCCTGCCTACATAACATCTCTCCCCTCCGTGGTTTGGTCACTTGAACTAAGCCCACTAACCCAGCCCCTGCCCAGTGGAGCCGTCCCCTAAGACAGGACCCCCCGTCCATTTCCTGGTCGGCCCCAAAGTCCAGCATCTCCCCCCAGCCCAGCACACCCAGGAGCTAAGACCGAAGTCCAAGAGCCCCGGTGCCTGGGCTGCGTGTCGTCTCTCTTCGCGGATGCGGGGAGGGCTCTTTGCTTAGAGAGACGGACCCATCCCATTGGAGGCATCAGTAAACGTCCATCAGCTGGAGGGAAGTGAAGCCTCTTCAGCATACACGTGCGAAGCTGAGCTAGGAATTGGCTGCCAGACCGGGCTTCAAGGCCGTCTTTCCACGAATGTTCATCCAGTCATCCATAGGGCCATCCCTAAAAGCCCTTAGACAGAGGTGTTTTTAAAGCTCTCCAAGGGGAAAGGCGATTCGGTCCCTGTGCAGACGCGTTCACTCCAGCACCATGCACCGGTGTACCCTGAGCACGGGCTGGGTGCCAGGCCCCAGGTGGGCGCTGCAGAAACGGACGTGATGAGAGACTGACCTGCGGGAGATGACAGCCGACCCTGGGAGGGAGCTGCAGAAACAGCTCATTTTCAGCACATGTGGAGTGCCCCAGCGGCTTGCTCGGAGCCCCCAGGAGACAGAGGGCTTGCCCCTGCTTAGAGGAGGTGATAATTTGAGCAAGGCCCTGTCCCCAGTTGTGCTAATCTCCTTCGGGAGGAAAGGGTGAGGCGTCTCCAACTCACTCCCAGCTCCTTACAGGGAAGACCAGCCCATAAGGGCCACGGGGTCGAGTATATTCTTCTAGCCTTTCCTGGGTCCTGAATCAGCCCGCAGGTGACAGTGCCCTGCACCCCACCCAGAAGGGCTGCTTAGCAAGCAGAATGGTCCTGCATGGGAAGGAGGCGGTTTGCATCGCCAAACCCCCAGCTGGGCCTCGGCTAGCATCTAGCTCCACCTACTGGCCACAGAGGGAAAAGCAAAGGCTGAACGGTCACCTCCTCTCCCTAGGGCTCCTGGAGTCACTCAGATGGCTGGATTGTGACGCCTCTTCACACCCTGCTCACCCCCTCGATCTCCATCTCCCCACCCAAGGGCAGAAGGCAACCTTGGAAGATAACACAGACGCTCCGAAGGGAAATAAGAGGCCATGGGACGAATGGGAAGAGTCAGACCCAGGGACAACCTGTGCCCAGGAGCATCCGGGAAATGAGGCAGAGGGCCGAGCAGGACAGTATGAGGGCTAGAACCAGGCAGTGGGGACACAGGAGGTGCTGGAGAAGGAAAGATGAACTCTCCTGGGATTTCTGAGGTCCCAGGGAGGAGTCACATTCCAACCATCGCGGGCCAGGGGCCAAAAAGTGCCCTCATTCTAGACAATGTCACTCTTCTTATACACAGATGGGCTGGGCAGCTCCTCCCAGCCCGCCAACCTCAAGCGGGCCTGCACTCGCCCCTGCGGCTCCACCCAGGCCGGCAGTTGGAGTCAGGAGGCACCCTTGGTGGTACCCGGCCCCGGCTCTTCTTAGCTGGGAGCGAGCAAGGCAGGGTAGGAGGAAACAAGGGAGAAGGAACAGGGGTGAGGGTTTCAACATGAGCTGATATTAAGTGAATCACGTCTGAAGTTTCCTTTGTAAGATTAACATGCAATTAAGCATCCTTCAGTTTTGAATCACGGCTCAGGGATTTCTGCTTTGAAGAAAGATTTCCTGGGCACTAGCAGCTGTTGACACCCCTGCAGGTCCATGCTCCACCCCGCCCCCCGCTGTCCTGGGGTTCCAAAGAGGGGGCCAGTACCTGCCCCCCTCCCCGGCCTTTGCGGAGGAGTATGGGGCTTCCGCTACACGCAGGGGCTTTGGAATCAGACAGACTAGCTGTTGACTTTGGGCAAGTCTTTGAACCTCTCTGAGCCTCGGGCTTCTCTAAGAAACAGAGACGACCATGCCATTCTCCCGGGGCTATTGCAAAGGGTAAGCCGTTCAAACCACTCAGCACTTACCTGGAAGAGATGCTCAACACATACTGGCTGGGAAAAAAGAGGAGGGGAAGGCCCTGGTTGCTTTGTCACGGGGCACCTCGCAGCCCCTTCCTCGGGAGTCAGCTCTCAGGCGTGGCTCGCAGCCTCCCCCAGCCAGCTCTCGCAGCCTCCCGTGGGCGAGGGAGGAAGGGTGGGGGCGAGGCCTGTTCTCACCCAGGGAAGATTGCTCCTGGGGTGGGAGATGACTGCACACCTCACCCACAGGGAAGGCGCTCCGCTGAGCGAGGAACGGAAAAAGCCAGCACCCCTCTCCGCGGCATTCATTATTCAGAGCTTCCCCCAACCCCGGGGCTGCTGTGGGGGTGTGGGAGAAGCACCAGCCAAGGCCACTTGTGCCTCCTCTGCCCAGGGTGTGGGCAGCAAACCCAGGGCAGAGGCCCGAAGCGGAGTCGGAGCCACGTCTGGAACCCTGGCTCTCCAGAGGTCCGGGTGATGTGATGGGAGCAGCCGGCATGAGTCCCGAGCGGGGGCTTCCCACAGAGTTGGCTCTCAAACTTCACTGTGCATAAAAAAACCACCTGTAGGGCTGGTTAAAAACCAGATTGCCGGGCCGACCCCCAGAGACTCTCAGGTGGGGTGGGGTGGGCCCCGAGAATCTGCATTTCTTTTTTTTTTTAAGAGAACACTATACTGTGTGCCTAAGAACACACTCACTGTAAATGTTTTAAGCCAGTTTTGCTTTTCTTTTTTTTTTTTAATTCTATTTATTTATTTGACAGAGATCACAAGTAGGCTGAGAGGCAGGCAGAGAGAGAGGAAGGGAAGCAGGCTCCCTGCTGAGCAGAGAGCCCAATTCGGGGCTCGATCCCAGGACCCCAGGATCACGACCTGAGCCGAAGGCAGAGGCTTAACACACTGAACCACCCAGGTGCCCCGAGAATCTGCCTTTCTAAGCTGTTTCCAGGTATGGAGTGGCTGTGGCCAACGCTGGGGCGCCCTTGTCGGTTTACGCTTGAGTTGATGAAAACTTTATTTACTTGAGGAATACAGTCGCCTGGTCCCACCAGCCACATTTCAGGGGGGCTCATGAGCCCCGTACGGCAAGGGGCCCCCCTACTGAACGGTGCAGATACAGAACATTCCCATTACCCTAGAACATTCTGTTGGACAGCGCTGCTCTAGAACGTCTGTCCTGAGTGACGAGACGGTCCAGGGAGAGGAGGGGAGAAGGGAGTGTAGATCTAAGGCCTCGGGGAGGCTGAGGCTTTCTGAGAGCTTAAAGCACTCATGGAGGGGAGACGCACCCCTCCAAGCCTCTCCAGAGGGATCAGGGCGTGATGTGAGATGTCGAGTGGCCGCCCCAGCTCCCTGCGACAGAGGAACCCAGCGCCCCCCCCCCCCAGGGCACGGTGCAGAAGCACGGGGTTCGGGGTTCGGAGCCAGACTGGGGAGCCGGTGGAGGTGAGGGACAGCTGCCCTCTGAAGGGAGGGTGCGGAGGGAAGCAGGCCCCTGGTAATTTTTACTCAGCTACGGCGGCGCTCGCCCACAGGCGTGCTAGTATCCATGTCAGTCAGGACGTGAGCAAGTGGCCGGGTTTGGTGGTGTGGGGTAGGGGCAGCCGTGAAGGACGGCGCCGGTGCCGGGCAGGGAGCCCGAATAATGCGGCGCCCACTCCGAGGAGAAGCCTACATCAGAGCTCTGAACAGATGGCCCAGCAAAAGGGGTTAAGTAAAGAGATGGCTGTGAGGAGTCTTGTCACTCGCATCGGAGCGGAGACCCGAGAGGAACAGACTTTCGGTGGGTCCGAAATAGCAAGTGCCAGGGAGAAGCGCAAGCCGCCTTCCCTGCCCCCTCCCCCTCCTGTCCCTGCCAGCGGCCCTGGCTCTGCCAGTCTCTTCTCCGGGGGACAGACAGGGGCTGCTGACGGCGGCTCTCCCAGGGAGGGAGGGGAGCGCCCATGGCTTCTACCATGTGTGTCTTTGTCGCACAGAACATAAAGGGGTCAGCTTGGGGGTGGGGCCGGAGGCTCCCGGGCTGCACCCCTGACGGTGCCCAGACTAGAAGTTCCAACCCTGACCTCAGGCCCTGCTCTTCTCTTTTGCTTCCTTCTGTGCCCCTTGCGTAGGGGCCCTGCACTCAGTCCAGCCGTCAGGTCTGGACCACAGAGCTATCGGCGAGGTGCAGGGACCTGCGCGAGGAGGGCCCTGGGTCCCTGCTGTCCCATGTGGTCCCCGCACATCAGTTTCATCCCCTTCCCTTCCTTGCCATTTCCAGGCAGTGCCGTCTACCTCCCGCCTTCTCTCCCTCTCTCCCCTCACATCTTCCCTTCTCCCTTGTCTTTCTTTCTTCTTCTCAGATCCTCCCCTGATCCCTAAGGAAACCAAGTCCATTCTCAGCTTCTGGGCTTCCCCAAGCCACCCCTCACCTGCCTTCCCACCCCCACAGGCCGTGCAATCTCTCCCAGTTGGCGCAGAGCCTCTCCCCAGGGCCCCTCTGCTTCCTGCAGCCTCTGTCTCCCTACACCCTCCAACTATAAGCCCTCTGACTGCCCCCCGGACCAATCTCTGCAACCAGAGTCAACAACTATTCATTATCCCTGATCCCCACAGTTAGTAACCCGGACCCTGGTCCCACCATTCTTTACCCCATCGAGCCACCATATTTCACACTGATTTTGGATAATTTTTTGTTCTATAAAGGAAGGGACATTTTATGATGCCTTAAAAATTGTGTGTGTGTGTGTGTGTGTGCGTGTGCATAGATAGATAGATAGATAGATAGATAGATAGATAGATAGATAGATACAGATATAGCATAAGAAGGATTGCAAAAGGCAAAAAGATATCACCCACTGGCTCAAATCTATTATTTCCAAGGAACTTGGTCTGATGGGACTTCCTTCCGGAATATGCTGGAAAAAAGCCACCAGCACCTTGGGGTGAGGGCAGGGACGCCATTCTCATAGAGAATGTAAAAGTGGACACGTGTCTTCAAAATTGTTTTTAAAGGTCTATTTTTTGTTGGAAACCCTGAGCGAGGGTTGCACACCCTGGGCACTTCTGCCTACCCGTTCTGGTTGGGTCATTTCTTGTGGAGAGGGCTGACTACATTTCGGGGGTTTAGCAGCACCCCCGGGCTCTGACCATGAGAGGCCAGGAGCATTTCCTCCCAGTCGTGACAATGAAGAATGTCTCCAGACATTGCTAAAGGTCTCCTGGGGGACCCAATCGCCCCTCACTGAGAGCCGCCAACCTGACAACAGACAGGTTGTTTCCATGGGACAGGAAAGAGATTCGTGACTCGCGCAACAAACTTCTGGAGCCTGGGGAAGAAAGAGGACTCTCTTGGACGCAAATGGGGCCACTTTGCATTTTATTTTATGATGCCTTAAAAATTGTGTGTGTGTGTGTGTGTGTGCGTGTGCATAGATAGATAGATAGATAGATAGATAGATAGATACAGATATAGCATAAGAAGGATTGCAAAAGGCAAAAAGATATCACCCACTGGCGATAGACGTCGCCCTGGGTCACCTGGCCTCAAGAACAGTGACGTTGGCTCATGCACTTCAAGCTTCAGCGTGCTGCAGGCGTGGAACTACAGAGCACACCCCACATGTCACGTACCACACATGTGATCTCATTGCACCATGGTGGGGGGACACTGAGCTGCAGGATGGGGGATGGGGGTGGGGGTGGGGGGGAGGAAGGGGCTGAAACGCTAGTTTAACCTTTATGCCGGACTCCTTCCTTGGATATAAATCCCTTATCCCCCTTGGTTACTACTTTGCAAAGATAAACGAATGCAGAGGTCATGCCACGAACTCCCCAGTGTGCAAGACCTTTGCAAACGAGGCCAACAATCTACATCATTTCCAATCTCGAGCCCCTTGGTCCTGGTTGGCAGAAATGTAATCCTCATGTTCCTAAGACTTTCCTGCCCAACAGGCTCCCAGGGTCTCTGGGTCTTCAGCTATGCCAAGACACGATGGGGGGATAGGCAGTGTGACGGATGCTGTCAGCCACCTGTCCACTCAGATCACCGCGGAAATGTTCATTCTCACGGTATGGCCCATTCGACTCTGACAGCTCCCTACTTCTGCATCGTACTGGAGACAAGGACCCTTTTTTAAGGCGGCATGGAGTCCCATGTGCCAAGCTCTTTCCCAAGAGGGCCACAATATCTTCCATCCCACATGTTCTTACTAAATGACTTCAGGAAAAAAAAAAAATGACTTTGAGACTCCTCCCATCAAAAGGTGAAGAAGGTCTTGTGGCTATGACGCAGTGACATTATGTGACCCTGAAGGCAGGTGCAGCCCTGCCCGGTTTTCATGGGCTGCTTGTTCTTGGAACCTAAGCCACCATATTGTGAGGAAGCTCAAGCAGCCATAGAATACACACATACACACACACACACATACACACACACACACATACACACGGGGGGGGGGAGGGTGGGGGTGGGGTTAGGGCTCAGTCACGGCTGAGATCCCAGCCAGAGCCAGCAATGACCACCAGACACAGGACTAAAGTCCTCTGATCGTTCCAGCCCTGGCCAGCAAGTCAACCCCACCCAGCCTTCCACTCTCCCCGCCCCAGACACCAAGGAGCAAGGATAGGTGCTCTTAGGTGCTCTTTCTGCATTCCCGACCCACAGAGTCTGTGAACATAATAAAACGCTTGTTTTACAAAAGTTGGAGATGTTTCTCATGCATCAGGAGCAGGCGGAACAGCCACCATTCGCATCACGCTACAGACGCACCTGTCTGGGATCTTGCCTCCTCCCTGGGGGTGCTGCCAGGGACCAGGACACGGATCCCGCCCTGGTCCACCTTTCTTCCCTCTCTCCTGCTTGGGAATCTCTTTTCAGTCTGGGGTGGAGAATCTAGCTTTTTCCCAGACACTTTGTTTAGACCCAAGCACCTTGTCCTTCCTTTCATCTCTCCATAGCACATCTGACTTTGCCTAATGGTTTAGGCTTTTGAAGCAGAAAATCCTATGAGACACGCAGGCTTTTCGCGTGTCCTGCCATCTCCCCTCCACGGGAAGGAGCACAGACGGAGGGGCCTGCTTCAATGGGAGAAGGGAAAGGGGAAAAACTCCCCCTGGGGAGGAGGGAAAAGGTGCTGAGATTGTTTTTAACAGCTTTATTAAGATGTAATTCACATAGCATATAATTCATCCCTTTAAACTATGCAGTCCAGTAACTTAGAGGTTAGTCACGGAGCTGGGCAGGCATCACTTCGGTCAATTTCGGAACACTTCATTGGTCCAGAAAGAAGCCCTACATCCCTTAACCATCATCTCCCAGCCCACGCATAACTCCCAGTGCCTGGTAACCACCCATCTGCCCGTCTCTAGAGATTTGCCTGTTCTGGACCTTTCGTATGAATGGAATCCGACAGTCTGTGGTCCTTAGTGACTGACTTCTTTCCACTTAGCGCGAGGCCTTCGAGATTCTTCCACATTGCAGCAGATGCAGAGATGAACATCTCAAGGTGACCTCGGGCCACAGACGTCCTCTCAGCTTCTTTCACCACTGCTCCAAATTGTGGGGAATTTGTTTTCCGTGTGTAAAAAGGAGCTCCCGTCATCATGCACATAGTCACTACACATAGGACTTAGAGTGGGATCAGCATCTAGAGGACAACCCCCAGATTTGGGGTCCACCCTCCAAAGTAAAATGATCATGGAGCTTCCAACAGCCCCTCTCTCTGCCTTTCCTTGTATGATGATGTGCCACTTGGGTGTCTTGAATGAACTACTTACTCTGCGGGACCTCATGGGGACGTGCCCTGCCTAGTCGCCATGAGCTCAGCCAGGAGGCAGGGAGTGGAGGAGAAAGCTGGCAGGGCTCCCTGGCCTTGTCGAGGGTTTCCAAACACCGGGCCAGGGGCAGGCTCCATTTCTCAGGATTGCTTGCCTGGAGGGCTATGAACAGGCCGGGTTTAGGACCCAGAGCCAAGGGAGAGCAACAGTGGGGGCTGCCAATGGAGGGCTTGTGGCTCGCCTATGAAATGGATGAAGAATGGGCTGGAAAGGGGTATGACCATCAATGAACCACAAAGCCTTTTAGCATCCATTTGCAACTGCTGCTGAGCAAACAAGAGCAAACACGCGGGTCACTAACTGGGGCTTGGGTCTCCTGGGGCAGCCTTGAACTCCAGCCCAGAGCCCCATCCCCAAACAAAGGAGAGACGATGTGCCGTCAGCGGCCCCATCTTGGTCTGCGTGGATAAATCCAGACCTGGAAGACTACAGCCCTTTCATCTCCTTGCCTTTCCCCATTTGTGTTCTGGTCCTCGGCAAGGAAGAGACCCCAACACATTTGGGTGAACAGCGCTCTGTGATGAGTAGACACACGTTGCTGGGCTCTACTGTCTTGGAACAACGGCATAGGTATAAGCTTTCAGAACCAGCCCCTGTCTGTCTAACCCCTACAGCTTTTACGATCCCCTCATTGGAGGAAAGCAGAGGGCCTTTGTGCTAAGGATTACACCATAGCTTCCATTCCCCCCCACCGAAACAAAGGGCAGGAGGTTTGGAGAGCCCATGATTTGGATAAGCAGAAGTGGGGCCATCTCCCTAACATTCCCCTGCTGTCCTCCATTCATTCTGAAAGGCACCAGCCCCGGAGTTCTGGTCAACTTGATTTGAGAGTCAATAGTGGGTTTAGAGTACACGAAGCCCCGGGATCTCACAAAGGGGATATGAGCTCCCGGCAAGGAGGAAAGGATTAGGTTCATCGACCTCCTTCGATCCATGAACAAGCCAGATCCTTCCAGCACACCTTCCAGACCCAGAGGCTGTGTGTAGGCCAGGGGCTCTTCTCACGGAGCTGGAGCCCTGAGAGTCGGTTGGGGTCGGAGCAGCCTTCCCCCAACCCCAAACAGCTGACTCTATCAGCTGGAGGGAGCAGATGTTCTACTGAAATGGAACACGAGTTAGAGACCAGAACACAGATGTCCTCTCGAGGTCCTGTTGACTCTTAATCCGTCAACTCTCCTGTGCTTTAAGACCCATTGACAGAAGAGGGAAGAGGGTGACCATGGAAAGCGTTGGGTACTTTGAAGAAAGACTTAACATAAGAAGGGTTCCCAGTGCCACCAACCGGGAAAGCGGAACTGCCAACAAAGCAGCAAAGATCTGTGCCCACCCTCCCACCCTGCTGCCCCGCTGATGGGATGCCCTCCCCTCCCCCCCCCACCTCTCCCCTCCCCTCCCCTCCCCTCCCCTCCCCAGTGGCTTCGCCTGTTTATTTGCTGAGCATTGGTTTAACAATGCACTGTTTTTATGAGTTGTGCTGTAGTTCTTGGTAAAGCACTTTAATCCACTTTAATGCCCCCACTCTGCTGCTCCACGACAGCCTGGTGGTTCTCTAATGCATCCCTCTCACCTCAGGGTTACTAATGAGGTCAGAGGGAACGCAATATCCCAACTGAATAATTCACTAATCAGATGCTACAGACTCCAGTGGTAAAATTTATTTCTGACACCTAAACAGCAAATGGGTTTGTGGACACACTCCCTCTCTCTTTGCTCCAGAGCTATTTCTGCTAAGTGGAGGGCTGCTGTGTTTGCTTAACAAAAGGGCTCTGGTCTGGCCACAAACACGTCTCAGTGGGGGAGGGGGGGCATGGGGGGGGCGCTTGGGTTTCAGCGGGAGGTAGGGGCGGAGGAGGGTGGGGAAAACAAGGGCCAGCGCTGTTCAGATGGGGCCTCATGCAGATCAGATCACAGATCCCGGCTGTCTGCTGAGCCCCCTTTCCCTTTCCTGGCCTGCAGCAGGTGACCTCCACCCCCCTCATTGTGCTGCGGGACACGAGACAGCTCAGCTCCCTGCCCCCTGTTAGACCATCGCCATTCTATCAGTCATTCTGAACACTTATTGCAGCCACCTTGCAAAAGCACGGACCCTCCCCAGAACCACTCCCCGGGAAAATGCACATTCCTTACAATTTCCCACTTAGTATTCAGAAGTACCATCTTCTATGAAGGCCTCAGATTCAGGATAAGACTCGTCTCTGCATTGGGTTCTGTTAGATTATCAGTAGATTTTGTCCCAGACTAGCTGTCCATTTTCCCAGTTTACAAAATGGAGAGGAGGAGCCAGAAGTCTCCAAGCTCCCTCCGTACTCCGGGGCTCCATGAACCTCAAGCAGAATCCCTAAGGCCCAGTTTTTTATGCGCTGGTCCGCCTGGAGAGACAGGACCCCCAGACAGACAGAGGAGGTGGCCCTCAGGGGCTGGAAGGACACACATCCGTCTTCAGGTTGCACCCATAGGGAGTGCTCCCTCTCCTCCAACAGATGTGAAGCTGCAACTCAAACTCCAGCCAGAGTTTCTCGAGGAACCAGAGCAACTGTCCCTTTTCTGGAACATTCCAGGCTGTCTTGGATCTCACCAGATTTCTTTTTTATTTCCTCAAGTGAACAGTGCCTTGGCATATAGGAAGCCAACCAGAGTCCCAGTGTTTTGGGTTCAGAGTCTCAGACAAAAAAGAACACAAGACGCCTGCCTTCCAGGATCCAGCCTACCACAGCCCCAGTGCACCAAGCAGAGGGCTCTGCTCGCATCCCCTCAACTTGATTGCATACATATGCATATGTGTACAAGAGAGATGAACTGAATATCCCTCAACAATACAGACTATAGGGTGGGGGTGGGGGGTGGTTCTCAGTCAGTTAATCCTCTGACTTTTGATTACTGCTCCAGTCATGATCTCAGGGTCGTGGAATCAAGCCCCACATCGGGGTCTGTGCTCAGCATGCTGCTTGTCCCTCTCCCTCCGTCCCTCCCCTCACACACACTCTCTCTCTCTCTCTTTCTCTAAAATAAATAAGTAAAATCTTAAAAAAAAAATACTATAAATCAAAAGTTATCTTCAGTTATCCAACAGTCCCTATAGATCAGACTTCCTTTGTTATGGGCCAGAACTTTGGGGGCTCTCGTTGAGAAAGGAAAGAGGCACTGGGGTCCAGAGCCCTCGCGGGTGCCTAGGCCAGGTGACCAGAGTCCAGCCGAGGGCTCCGGGCCCCCAGCACAGACCGTGTTCGGAAAAGGCGCTGGAGGCGCCTCGGGGCTGTGGAAGAGCTGGCTGAGGGGAGCAAGCCCAGCTCTCGCCCGTGGGTTTTTATTCAGCAGCAGCCTTGCCACCCGAGGCTGGTGGCCCGCCCTGCCTCCCAAGGCTGTGCCAAGGGGCTGGAGAGGCACGGGCTCAGCGGCTAATGAAGGGTCCTCTCCGTGGCCAGGGGTGGGGGGACGTGTGTCCCTGAGGCCGACAGCTCAAACAGCTGTAATTGCCTGTCCCCCACTCAGGCCCTCCCCAACTCCCTTCCTTCACCCTGGCCCCTCTCTCCCTCTGCTAGAAGCTAAATGGGCCTCTACTCCGTGGCCTAGAGGCCGGGCAGAGGGGGCTGGATGAGTGGTGGGGGTCGGGGTCCCCCCGCTGACTCACGGGTGCTCTCCAGGTCACAGGTCTCCGGTCTGCTTGCTGTAAGCAGAGGCAAAGGTGGCCTCCCCCCACCGGCGGGCTAAGCTGCCCCAGCGGCCCAGCTGCAGCAGCTTCCCCGCTTGACCCTTGCTCTGAGGTGTGACCCCAGCTTTGCACTCTGATTCTAATTTAGGAAGCTTCCTCCTCGCCTGGTTCCTGGGAGCCTTGAGCCTGGCATCTGCATGTGAGCCCTGCATTGCTGAGTCAGGCACGTTAACGCTCTCGGTGCCGGCCTGGAGCCCAGCTGGCCCTGTGGACCGCCAGCAGCGCATCTCACCTGGAGCTTCTGCCTCTGGCTCCCTGGTGCCGGGCAGAGTTCCTTGCCGCTGACTTTTCCACAATCTATCTCCTTGCCTCTCCTCCTCCTGGCACTCAGCCATGAGCCCTGAACATTTCTTCTCCCTTGAGGCCAGAATGAGACCATCTTGGTGTGTCCCCGCACCCCAGAGCCCCCAGGAGCCAACCTCTCAGAAAAGTGAAGGGAACTAACATTTGCTGGGTCATTTCCCTGTGCCAGGCTGTGTGCTATGGACTTCTTCCTTGAGACGGCTCTGGGAAACGTCACTGTTGTCATTTGACAGATGGGGAAGTTGAAGCTCTGATAGGCCCATAGGTCACCTCTGTCCCTACCTGCTTTGCTACCTCATTCAGTTTGGAACGAAAGGACAATGGAGTCCTGAGTGACTGGGGAGACCAGAAGGGCATTACGGAGATTAGCAAGGTGAGACGCCACCCACTGGAAGAAACCACGGGAAGGAGGGGAGCACAGAAACGCAGACCCTTTACCAAGGGACAAAGCAGTCACCCCCAATAAGAAGAATTTCACCTACTCAGGATACCACAAGTACAGGCTTTCTAGAAAGGCACAGGGGGCAGTGGGAAGGAATGCGTAGGGCCTCCAGGAACCTGGGTCTGTCACACCCCAGTTGCAAGAACTTGGGACAGGCCATTTCACCTCTAAGCCTCGGGGTCTGCTTTACGGGATGGTGCTAGACCCCATGACCGCCCCCCCATTCCCCTCGAGTTCTTTCATTCTACACTGGGACACAGATCGTTGGTACAAGGAGGTGATAAGGGACATGATGGTGACCAAGATGCCAACGTTATTAATACTAATAAATGATAAAAGAACTAACATCGTTGGAGCGTGTTCTGTGGCAGACATCGTGCTGTGTGTTTTACACGGAGTATCTTACTTGGCCCTCACAGCCATCCCATGAGAACCAGGGCGGTTCTTGTTTCACAGCTGAGGAACCGAGGCTCAGAGGTGCTCGGCATCTCACCCAGGATCACACAGCTAGATACTGGCAGAGCCAGGAAGCCCATGCAGGCTCTCTTGACTTCAGAAACTGCTTATAGCTACCTGGGTTCTTCCCTACTGTGCTACACAAAGGACTTGGCCAGTCCCTGGCTGTGCTGTCTTGAGCCCCAGGGGCAGACAGCAGGACATGCTTCTCCGAGGAGTCGCAGACTGGGAGTTAGAAATCTGGATGCTATACTCACTGGCTTGGACCTGCTCTATGACTCAACTTCCATCCATTCACCCACCATTCATAGACTCCTTTTATCCTTTAACCGGGTTAATTCACTCAAACATTCACCTGTCCACCTGCCTTACATTCACCTGCACATCCATCCATCTACCCACAAACCAATTTATCCACTCACCCATGTGTCCACTCACGCATTCATCTCTCGTCCCATCCATTCATCGAACCACATGCCTGTTCATTCATCAACTAATTTATTCATAAATCCCATGCATGTGTCCTTCTATCCACCGGTTCACCTTTCCACGCAGCTGCCCATCTATCTATCAGCTCACCCGTCCAACCACCCATCAATTCCTCCGTTCATTCACTTAACGCGTTTTGACCACCGACTCTCTCCCAGATCCGATATTATGTGCTACAGATAAAAAGGAGAATACATGGCAGATTCTGCTTTGAAGAGGTCAAATCACAGGGGACAAGAGAATGACAAAAAAAATGGGCAACTATTTTTGTTATAATAGGGGATGATAAGGAATGGCACAATGGAAAGCAGGTAAAGATCTGGGATTTAGCAAAAGGACCTCTACGGCGGATCACAGTGGAGATCAGGGATCGCCGCCCAGGGGTTCACCCCTGAGTGTTCAAAGGGGATTAGGAGTCTGGTAGGTGAGCCCGGCAAGTCGGTGTTGACCAGAGGCCACTACATCAGAGGCGTCAAACCATGACAGCAAACAAAGCTCCAGTGATTTTCAGCAGGGGCTCGTTTTTTGCCATTGAGGGGACATCTGGCGATGTCTGAAGTCATTTGCTATTGTTACCACTTGATGAAGTCACTGGCATCCAATGGGTAGAGGCGAGAGGCACTGTGCAGGACAGCTCCCGTCCCCAAAACAAAGAGTTACCCAGCCCCGGATGTCCACAGTGCCGGGGTTATGAAACTGAGAAACCTGGTCTAGAAGGGCAGCGGGGAGTTCAAGACCGCTGGTGAGAAGAAGAGTTAGCAGAGAAGGAAAATGCCGGAGAGGTGGTCAGGAGCTTGGTCAAAGGCTGCAAGCCACAGTCACTGAGCGTTTACTGTTTTCGTTCAAGTCGCAAATCACCGCAGACGGGGATCCTCGAACAACACACACTTGCCTCCCAGCAGCCCCTACTGATTCCCACACAGCCATTTCCTCACCATGTCCTCAGAGGGCAGAAGGGGTGACAGAGTTCTTGGGGGTCTCTCTTTTAAAGGCGCTGACCCCATTCATGCTGGCACTACCCCCACAATCTAATCTTCCACCTCTGAGCTCCAAGCTCCGAGCCCCACCTCCGAGCTCCATCACCCTGGGGATTAGGATGTGAAACTATGGTTTTGGTGGGGAAGCACACATTTGGCCCATCGCACTGATTCTGGAGGAAGTTTAGTGCTCGGCACCTGGAATCCTGAGATGAAACCGGGTCCAGCTCCTGCTCTCTGGAGCTTTAAGATCTCACTGGAGAAATGAAATACATCCGTGAGGAGAAAGGAACCTCTAGCCCCTGAACCCCCTCCAACATGCCTGTCTCTGTTCCAGGATCGTCACGTTTATGATCTCATGGACGGCCTGCAAAAATCCAAGATAGGTGCTTCCATTTCCACTTTCCATATGGGAAAGGTGAGACTCAGAAAAAGTTCAAAACAAACAAACAAAAAGCTGGCTCTCCACCACAGAGCCAGTAAATAACGCCCCGAAGTCCACGCTGCCCAGCCGGGCAACCCCAGGCGGCAGACACGAGGCAAGTTACCGGTGGAGACTTGACGAACAGGGGAATCGGACACACGGAAAGCGCCAGGGAGGTGGGAGAGTGAGTCAGTAAAGGCACAGGGGAGCCAGAATGTGGAAAATTCTGGAACCCCTGGGTGGTTGAGGGATCCGGGGAAGGCAGAGGGGAGGGGAAGGGTTCTATGGGGAGCCCACTGCAGCAAACCGCTCGTGGGCCCTGCGGGGCGGGGTGGTACGCTCATGGCTATGGGAACCGGAAAAATAGCAATGACGCAGACGTGAGAAATCCCATCAACAAGTTCCTAGGGATGCCCAGAGAGACACAGAAGGAAGGGTTGAGAGGAATTTTACATTTCAAGCCTGGGTTTTGCCTAGAAATATCTGCTCCTGGTCCTCTGAGTATGGAAACGCCCTCCGCCGGCCTCCAGTTTCCAGGGGGAAGGGGCAGCCCACACAGATGACTGCAGGGGAGCTTGCGGCTGTATTCCGCCCTGGCTGGGCCTGGATGGACAGACTACACAGACTGCGTCTGCCTCCTCTGCTTCCTTCCTACCCACTAGAAACACGCATGTGTGCACACGTGCGTGCACACAGACACACAGACACATACGTGTACATGTATACACAGGCTCCAGATCTGAGGGTTAATGGACACTGCTTATCAGTTGGGGGAGACAGTTGGCTGAAGAAAAGGTCCACCGGCCCCACCGCTCTGAGCTGCATCGGGGTGAGCGGCTTAAACAGAATCAATTTCATCCAAGAAATCTGACAGGAGACGGGGAGGGGAGGGGCCGGCTTCTGTGGCAGCCAGAGCCACGAGGCCGGGGAGCCATAGCCCAGGCCAGGGGAAATCTTTGCAAATTGAATTTCTGACCATGGCAGGGAGACAAGCCAGGGCCCGGGAACGGTCTGGTCTCTGTGGGAGGTTCCCAGTGCTCCCGGGTCGGAGGACTGCCCTTTGCTTCCCAGGGAGGCCCATGAAAAGAACAGGAAAATCCTGTCCCCAGAAGGCAGTGCCCTCCCTTTGGGGCTACCCCATTGGCTCCCCACGTCCCCCGCTTCTCCTCCATCCCTTAGCGTATCAGCCCCCTTCCTGCTAAGAAGGGGAGGCAGGGAGGCCCAGAGACTCTGCCTCTGGACCAAAACCTTAGGGATGGGAACTATCCAGACCAAGAGGAGGTGTGGGCCTGACACAGGGTGTTACCCGTCACCTATAAAGGCCACAAGGAAGAGGCCGCCCTCAGGCCCTGCCCCATTGCTTGGAACCCAAAAGGAATCTTCAATGGCTAGTCAACCAGAATCTCTATCTCTCGGAATCCGGAGGCCCCTCCCCTCCATGCCTCACCCCCTCAGATAGTACGCGAGCTCCTGTGTGGCCGTGGCTGTATGGTAGTGTCGCATCTGAAGAGGACCATACTGGGAAGTGTGGGTCAGGACATGAGAAATTGTGTATGTGTGGGAAGGGGGGCGTGCGTGCGCGAGGGCATGCCTGTTGGGGTTAATGTAGAGCATGAGGTCAGCCATAATAACTGGCTTGCAAAAATGTAACTGAGGCCGCTGGGGGTGAAGGAAAGAAGGTTTCGGAGAAGGGCGGGGGCCTTTGGAGCACCGTCACCTGCCCACCACTCAGCTGTTGGACTGCCCTGGGGAGTTGCCTTCCCAAAGCCTTCTTAGCCCCGACAGCCACCCTGTGATCCAAGAGCTGTATGCATTGTCCCTTAGGCTACGTTTAGTAGAACACACAGATGAGCCTATCACACCTTTCCCCATAAACGGATCTCCTAGTTTCAGTAAGATCCCCTGTCACACATCACATGCTTGAGAAACAGTGATAAGAATTTGTGAAGAACCCATAAAAGCGGGAGCAAAGGGTCTTGCCTCGGAGCACTGACCCCCTTGCCTTGTCCTCTCTTTCACGGCAAAGTCTGGAGTCATCTTTCATCCGTCGGCACAGGGATTGCTGGCCACTCCCGGCACATACCCAGAGCATCGAGCACTGAGTCCATCTTGGCCTAATCCTTGGGAGAAAGGGAGGCTCTCTCTGGTTCCCAGGGGATAAACCACACACCAGTGTTAACTTGATTCCTTGGTTCAAAGAACGAGACCCTTAGGGCTCATAGGAGGAGGCCTGAGGACAGGGTTCAGGAAGCCCTAGGACACCAGCCCTTTGGGCTGTGTTCACACTGGAGTGGGGGCCAAGACGGCAGACCCTGCCCCAGCTGGTGGCAAGGCCTGTTCAGTCCAGCCTCTTGGGAGTGGGACGCATCAGGGACCCAACAGAATTCACAGCAATGGAAACAATCCTGGAAGCAACGTGCTGTGCTGGACAGTCTGGTGCCCCCCAGAGGGGGGCAGGTCCTTTCTGTCATCAAGGATCTGCCCCCCTCTTACATGCATCACGTCCACTAGGGCTGTTCTGGTCAGCGCAGCTAAACACTAAGACCGAGCCTGATGTGTGCAAGGCACTGAGCAAACATTTGCTGAGGGAATAAACATTTGCTTTCTTTAATCCTTGCAACAGCCCTAAAAGGAAGAGAGCTCTGTCCCCTCAGTTTGCTGATGAGGAAGCTGGGGCTCCTAGAAGCTAAGAAACGGACACCGGGGGCCTTGCCTCCCTGCCCATCTCACCCCAGAGCAGAGGGGCACCCTCGTCCTGGCCCCAAACCATCTTGCATTCCAATCAAAGGAGCGTCTTCTGAAGCTTGGGAGTCATAGCGTGTTAAAGGAGACACCACGGAGCTCTGAATGGAAAGAATCACCACGGCCAGGACCGGCCACAGGAGGGAGGCCTAATGGGGAAGAGAGGAGGACAAATGGGGTGGTGTGTCTTCAAAGAGCCCTGAGGCCTTCCTTGTCCAGGAGTAGTAGACATATGGTCCGCCACGGGGAAAGGCCCTTCTCCGGTAGCCACAGAAATGCCTTGGGGAGGGACACAGAAGGCCTCGGGGTCGGGAACCTGCATGCGGCAAGCACTGGATCTGGGAGAGCATATGCCCCCAGCACAGACATAAAGCCACCTGCCAATGACAGGAGGGTCCCCTGTGCTTTGATGCTGGCAAGGTAGGGGGCCCATCTGTGAGCATTCATGACCTGGGACTCTGGTTCCCAGCCGGCTCTCCCCTGCCCAGACCCTCCAGGCGCAACCAGCCACCGCTCTTCTGGAGCACCCGCGGGGTTGGGATGCCACGAACACTCTCTCAGGACCTGATATATCCATGGGGACAAGCTCACGTGGGGGACCAGGTGCCTTCCCCACAGATCAGCATCTCTGTCCCCAGCCACCTAGACCTGCTGCACTCCCTTCCTCCCTGTCTCTGCCTTCTAGCCCAGGCCCTCTGCACCCCTGCGGGACAGTCTTCTGTGTCCCAAGGGGCTCGTGCCAGCCCCTCCAATACCAGGGCCCCTCCCCCAGGCCAGAGCGGCTTCAGCCACTGCAGAGGGGTCAGGCTCTCCTGACCATGGGGAGATCATTATTTTAGAATGTGCCCGCACCTCTGGGAAGTGTCAGAGCACAGAGCAAGAGTGAAAATAACAAACCAACACCACCCAACCACAAATGCCACCTATCACAACAGAGACCTGACAAATGAAGAAAATCACCTGGAAGGGCTCGGGGGCGGGCGTTAAGGCTTTGAGTCCTGGCAGGACAAGGGTGGCGAGACCCAAGGCTCCAAAGGGTGAGCTTCCCCAAACTAGGACGGCCCTGAGCTTGGCTCCCCGCCCCGGCGTGGCCCCAGCCAGAGCCAGATGTGGATGCCGAGGGCAGGCGCTGGGACTCCCCCCTGGAGGGAAGGTCAGTTTCAGGCCAGACTAGATAATCTGAAGCGGGTCACCAACCCCAAGGCTGGAGAGAGAGCAGGGGCCAAGGAGAAAAGCCAAAACGGGGCACAGAAACCGGGGGAGACGTGGACTGTGGTAGGCAGCAAAGGAGGGAATGGACATGGGCTTGGAGAGATTCTACACACCCAGGGAAGCTTCTCTTGTCCATCTCCTTGGAAAGGGAGTGTCTGTTGTCACACGGGCCCAACTCTGCCCCTGCTCTAGTGACTGTGCCCACATCCTCCCTCACCCCCGGCCCACGACAGAGCAGGATGGGGTATGCTGGCCCCGTTCTCTGGCTTCAGAGATGGGCAGGGAGCCCGGGCCTGGCTATTCCAAGTACTCCATCCCCCTCGGCCATGCCAGTAGCTCATGCATGGGCTTGAGAGTAAATCCTGCCAAGAGAAAGAAACTCGTGTCACACCAAAAGCATGACATAAGCCAACTGCTACCGAGGGCCACCATGCTGAGAGGGCCCAACTGAGAGAGAACTAGACCAACAGCAAAGAAGCTGTGAAGTGAGTGTGTGTGTGTGTGTGTGTGTGTGTGTGTGTGTGTGTGTGTGTAAGAGAGAGAGAGAGCCAGTGGCATTATTTGAACCCCTGGAGCCAGCTGTACCTGACACTGTGGTTATGCAAACTGATAGATTTATCTGGGGTTAAGCCACCAGGGTTTAACGGCTGTCGCTTGCACCCAAAGGGTTTTGATTCACCCGGATTCCCCAGGTGCATTTAAGAAACCCAAACAGGTTGTCATCTCTGGCTGATGCTTATTAGGAGAGAAGCGGAGAAGCCATCAGCCAGACAGAACGTTTCCCAGAATATTTCTCGGGCTGACTCCAGGGGGCACCCTGCAGGCTAGGCCATTAGGGAAGTTTCTCCACATCACCGTCTGGCCTCCTTTTGTCAAAGAGACAGTTTGATGGATGCCGAGGCCATGCGCCAGGGCTGAAGAGTGTTTGGGGCCCAGCATCCCACGGGAGCAGTGCCTGTCCCTTTTGATACACTCCCCTAGAGCACTAAGTGGTGACAAAAAATTCTGGACCCATCCTGCTTTTGGCACCGGGGACTTTCGTGAATAGTTTATCACCACACTAAGTTGTGATCTGTCTGTTGTTTGTTTCATATAATAAGATTATGAGAAATTACTATGATTCTTTTAGGAAAATGGATTTACTATTATTTTTCAAATTTAAGAACTAGTAGCCAAAAAGTCATTTTAGGCCATGCTTAGCCTTGGCTAGGACAGCAGGTTAACCTAATGTGTCCATTTACTAACACTGCCCAGTTCTGCAAATTGGGTTTCTTGACCTCATGGCCCCATTATGGGCAATGCAACCTTTTATTATTATTATTATTACTGTGGCAAAATATACGCAACATAAAATTTACTATTTTAACCATTTTTAGTGTGCAGTTCAGTGGCGCGAAGAACCTTCGCATTGCTGTGCAACCACCCCGCTTCCATCTCTAGAACTTTTTTCATTTTCCAAACTGAAACTCCTTGCCCATTAAACACGAGCACCCCTTCCCCTCCTGTCCCCAGTCCTGGGCAGCCAGTGTTTGACTCTCAGCCTCTCTGAACCTGACCCTTCTAGGTGCCTCACATGAAGGGAACCACGTGGTATTCGTCCTTTCGTGACTGGTTCATTTCACTGGGCATACCTTCAAGGTTCAACCGTGCAACACAGCTTTGGGAGCTATCTCGTGGGCAAACCCCCTCACTGTGGTGCTTCCCTGTGAGGGACGTTCTCACGGTTCTTCATGGAGGTGGTCCGCTCACCTCCTTTATTTCACACTTAGGGAAGGTCAAGTTCAGAGAAGGAAATCTGTTTTTCTAAGGATATGCCCAGCACCCTATAATGCCAGCAGACTTGAATCAGTTCTCCTGGGATTGAGCTGCTGGCTCCTCGCACATCTGGTAAACCTTCCCATTAAAATCCTTTCCTGAGGAAGGAGGAGGGCTCCACCCAGAAAACCCCTCAGCACAGAGAGAGGTGGTCCGGGGACCCAAAGAAGAACTTGACTACCCATTCATTTGTTTCTCTCTCCTTCGATTTCCGACCAACCTCATAAGGTACAGGATGGTGATTTTTAAAGGAGGTATTGTGGGGTTGAGTATATGATGTCTTGCCCCAATCTCAGAAAAGAAACACCTTACCCAAGTGAATTTCTGTGGCCTTAAAAAGAACTGAGTTTCTGTTCCTAAGACACCCAGCCATGGACACACTCACTCATAAACTCCGTCAGAAGACTCTGGATCCTGCTTGTGAAACTACCAGAACACCCGTCCTGAGCCGTTAGTCCTTGCTCCGGTCATTCCTGGTTCTCTGTGAGTTTTTGGTATTTTTTTTTAGATTTTATTTATTAATTTGAGAAAGAGAGAGAACATGCAAGTGTGGGGAGCAGCAGACCCCACACTGAATGTGATCCCCACACGGGGCTCCATCTCATGACCCTGAGATCGTGACCTGCGCCAAAATCATGAATCAGATGCTTGACCAGTGAGGCCCCCAGGAGCCCCCCCTGTGTGAATTGCGATTGCAGCCTGGATTCTGCTCCTTGGCCCAGACCTCCAGGACTTTAAAGGATACTCCACTACCCTACCTTGGCATCCCTGGACAGTTTTGTGAGACTCATCCTCTGGCCCCGTGCACTGCCCCCATTCACCTTTGGATCCCAGGTACTTGCAGTCTCTGTCCTAAAATTCATCAGGCCAGAGAAGGGGCATGGGCATTTACCCCAGAAAGCCAGTTCACCCACCTGGCCAGTCCTGGCCCATGGGGTGGGGAGACAACAGGAAAACCCGGCACAAACATTCTACTGGATGTTCCCATTCCTTTCTCCCGAAGCCTCTCCCTGGTGTACAAGGCCAGGGAAATCCCTGCACCCTCCCTGCTGTCCCCATAGGAGCACCCTTGGCTTAGCCAGGAAGTCAAGGCCAAGCTGGGAGAGCATGCCCGCACTGATCTATGGGGAAATAAACACAATACCGGACATCCTCGTTTAACTTACGTGAAGTTCCCTGGGCCTCACCAGAGAGGGTAAGTTTGATAGAACTAGAGATTCTGTGGGACGTTTGATCCTCCCCTGACTGAACCGATAGGTAAGTTTTGTCCCGTGGACTTGGAGAATAGAAGTCTGGATTCGAATGCATGAAGCACATTGTGGTTTCATGATCCGATAGACAGACATGTCCCACCTGGAAAATGATAGGTATATAAACAAATAAATCTTTAAAGAGAAAAGTGGTTGACATGTTGTCTGACCCAGAGATTTCAAGGGTTACTTTTCTTCTTTCCTTCCCTCTCCCTCCCCTTTCCCTTCCTTCCTCCTTCCCCTCTATTCCTCAGACAAGAATTTATTGAGGGCTTAAACTCCACAGCATGTTCCCTCTCACTGGTCTCACCACCACCTCCCTATCACCCCAGGAAAAGACAGTCTGGCTGGTCCAGGCATAAAGCAGAAACTGGGCCACATGCACTGGGTCGTCGTGACTTTTTAAGGGTGTGTGTCCACACTCAGCTCCTCTTCCCTCCATCTCTGCAGAGGACCCTCTTGGGACCTGGCCATCCCTCTCGTCAATGTCTTCCTCTGTTCAGTTCAAGGCGTACACTCCCAAGATTTACATTCTTGCTTTCAGGTATTCTTTACCCCAAAATCCACCGTTAATTGTTAATAACCTCGCTGCTTTGCTCCCTTGGGAGCAAATGGGAGTTCTTTACTCCCATTCAATATTTTGAAATCCTGCAAAGGGATGGTGGTCGAGTCAAGGCATGAGTATTTCTGGGTCTCTGGCAGATAGACTCTCAAACTTTAAGCTCATCTGTGCCACCAACCACCAATGGGACAACTTCAGCCCAGCTATGATGCTTGGGGAAACTCCTTTAGCCTTGACCTTTCTTCAAGCCCCAGCAGACCTGTCTACCTTCCCCAACCAACCTCCAATAGCCAGGACACCCCTGAGTTCCCCAAGACAGCCCCATTCAGTCCCTGGAGTAGGATCTGAGGAAGGTGTGGAGGAGGTTGCAACATGCCATGCATGAAACCTCCAGGAGCTCACCCAGAAATATTCATTAAGAGGAAAAGGCACCTAACAGGCTAAAAGGTATATAACAACAACAACAATAATAATTAAAGAAAGATTCTTGCTAAAGGGATGAGGGGCCTCAGCCTCCAGCCCAGACCCACAGTCCAGTTTTCTCACCATCTGTTTTAGGTAGGTCAGATTTTGTGGCTAAAAAAATTGGTGCTGTCCGCATAAATATAGTTCATATTGCATTGCACATATTTATAAATATAAGTGCTGTAGCACCACTACATTGCCTGCGAAGAATGCAAGCAGGTTGTGATTAGAGGTGAGCCCGTTGCTGATTGTGGGTTAATTAGCTCTGCTAATAAACTGCCTGTAGCTTTACTTAAGAAAAATAACATATTTCATCTTAGGTAGAACAATTACGGTGAGCGTAACATAGATATTTCTGCCTAATGAGCATTTGAAATGCTTTTGTTGGAAAATACGAGTACACATATACACACCACTCTTTTCTTTAAAAAAAAAAAAAAAAAAGGAAAGAAAGAAAGAAAAGAAAAGAAATCCACCCTCACATTCATCAGTTGGATCGTGGTGAAGATGAACTTCAAAAAGGTTGGAGTGGTTTCCCAGTTCCATGACTGATCATCATCAGTTGAGGGCCACTGGCCACAGAGCAAGTCCCGATGAAATCAGAGTTGGATCACAGTGGGGACGTGCGGGGGGGCGGGGGGGGGGGCTGTGGAATGAAGAGCAAAACGAGTTGCGAACACCAAAGCAAAGAAGAAATGCTGTAATTAGCAGTGGGAGGGACACCCGTAGTGGGCACCCCTAGGACTCTGGGAATGTGCCAGGGCAGAAAGAGAGCCAATGAAAACGCAGCAGCAACAACAACAGACTGCAAGGGTGTGATGGTCCAAGGAGAAGGACAGAGATATGACTCCAGACCCAACATCAGGGGACAATAGGATCCTAGGTCTGCACAAACATCTCGTCAACAAGGGCCTAGAAACTTGAAGAGAGAAGAGCCCTTAAAACTCAAGTGATGCTGGGAAGATAGATGCCTAACACAGGGACCACCTTCCTTGTCCTCTAGCACCTTCGTAGACATGGCTAATGGGGCATAGGACTCTTACTGCTAGCCCATCACAGCTACTTGGAATGGACTAGAACTCATCATCCCTGATCTTCACCATCCTTGATCTACTCTTCCTCTTTATGGCAAGGTAAGAAAAGTGAGATCCGAGATAAATCCGTGTTGTGTGAAGTATTTTAAGTGACCTTCACAAAGATCTCTCCACTCTTTCCACTACAAACCATGTCCAGGAGACTTCTAGAGATGTGAGTCCTCAGTTTGGTCAAGGCTACCCTCAAGTGAGTCACAATAAACCTTCCAGAAATTTATTGCTTGCAGTTCTGGAGACCAGAAGTCCAAGACTGAGGTGTTGGCAAGTTTGGTATCCACTGAGTCTTCTCTCCCTGACTCATGGAAGACTATCTTCTCACTGTGCCTTCACTTGACCTTTTCTCAGTGTGTGCACATCCCCGGTGTCTCCTCCTCTTAAAAGAACACCAGTCCTATTGGATGAGGGCTCTGGCCTTATGACCTCATTAACCTAATGACACCTTTAAAGGCCTTGTCTCCAAATACCATCATATTGGGGGATAGGGCTTTCACATTGGAACCTGGGAAGACCCAGTTCAGTCTACAACAGAAGGTCATCAAACCACAGCCCTTAGCGCTAACAGGATCTCAGAGGCCACCAGCTCTACCCCCTGCCCAGGGCTGACTCCCTTTCTAGAATATGAGGGTGCTCTCCCAGGCTCTGCCCCACCATAGGCAGGAACTCTGCATCCACGCAAACCCAGGCGCACAGAGGAAGGGCTCGCACTCCTACCAAATGATGGTTACAGAACCACAGTGGTAGGCCAAATAATGGCCCCGAAAGACATCCATGTACTGATCCCCAGAACCTATAAATACATTAAGTTGTGAGCAATGGGGAACTAAGATTGCAGATGGAATGAAGGGGACTAATTGGCTAACCCTAAAATAGGGAGGCAATCCTAGATTATCTGAGTGGGCCCAGTGCAATCCCAGGGGTCCGTAAGTACAGGAGAGGAAGGCAGAAGAAGAGAGTCAGGGGGAAACCTGACACAGGTTACACAGAGGTGTAATGTTGCTGGCTTTGAAATGGGGAAGGGGCCACAAGCCAAGGAAGGCAACAGTCTCTAGAAGCTGGAAAAGGCAAGGAAACATCTTTACCCTGAGAGCTTTCAGAAGGCAATGGGCCCTGCTGATGCCTTGATCAGCCCAATGACATCCAACCTGGCCTTCTAACCCATGGCACTCTAAGATAGTACATCTTAGGTGTTACACAGCACCAAGGTTGCAGTAATTTGATACAGCAGCCACAGGAAACTAACACAAAAAACTGATGACGCTCTCCCAAATACTGACAAGGGGGGACAACCGCACTGGAAGGAAAGCTGACAGGAGGAGCGAAACAGGAGACCTGGCAGGGCCCCCACATTTTGGGAAAGACTGTGGGTTCTGACCTGCCGTGGGGCCTCTGTCCTCATGGGACAGTACAGGCGTACATGAATATTCCCTCAACAGCACCATCAAGCTCCCAGGACCAGAGCTCCCAGCTTTTCAAAAGGGCGACGAGATTGATTCTGTCAATCTTTGACATTTGCAAGGAAAGGGGACCCAGAATTCCCTGTGCCCGTATTGCAGTCAGCATCTACCAAAGTCCCTCTTGTACAGTGCTTTCTGATACAATGCATTTCTTTTGTTTTGTTTTATTTTGTTTTAGATTTATTTATCTGTTTGGGGGAGAGAGAGAGAGAGAGAGAGAGAGCGTGCACGAGCATGAGTGGGGGAAGGGACAGAAGAAAGAGAGAGAGAATCCTTCAAGCAGACTCCCTGCTGAGCGCAGAGCCTGATGCAGGGCTTGATGCCAGGACCCTGAGATCACGACGGGAGGCAAAACCAAGAGCCCGCTGAGCCACCCAGGTGCTCCTGATACAACATATTTCTTAAGGAAACCCTTTGAATGGTGCCTTCCCTGAAACGCCATTCATCTTGTGTCTGAACTGCTTCCTTCATCGCCCCCAGGGCCTTGGCAGACAAGTCTGTGAGCTATGAGGACCTAGACCCTGCTGTGGCAGAAAGGCTCCCTGGGAGGAGGGTGGGGAGCCAAAGGAGGAAGGGAGGGAGGGGCCCCGTGGTTTCTACCAGCCCAGGGAGCCGCGCTAGAGGCAGGCTTTCTGATCTTGGAGAGCCTGGCGCATAAGTACGACCAATTTTCCCTTCTCTCCCTGAGTCCAGAACCCAGGGACATGTGCGAGGCACGTCTGGGCTCTGGTGTAAAAATAAACCCGGGGCTGTCAAGCCCCAGCATATTAATGACAATTAATGATTCCCTCTAATCCTCCCTAGCTCTCCCCGGGCATCTGTGACATGCTTTGGGCTGGACACCCCTCCCCACTCCCTCTACCCCCCGCAGATCCATCCATATGCTGAGCTGCTCAGGAATGCAGGTCTGGGAGGGAAATCTAATGGTAAGAAATGCCCAGGACAAAACGCCTGCCCAAGGATAACTGGAAAGGGGCAGCCCAGCAGCCAAGGGGTCCCTTGCATCAGGTGCTTTTCCCTGGGACTTGTGCGGCGCCAGCAGCTAGCATCTCGCTATGAAAACCCTGGGCCAAGAAAATTGCAGCCTCTGACATGGGCTCCTGGGGGCAGATTTTGGTGCTCCTGCCTCTCAGCTCAGACCCCACTCAAAGAGCAGCCCCATTTCACCCCTGTGGACCAGCCCCCTCCCACTCAGGACACCTGACCCTAAGAGGGGAATGGCAGCTGCTCCCAGCCCCAGAAAGCCTCCAGCCTCCTAAGCTCTCCTCTGAGCTAGGAGTATCTCAGACGCAGTGAGCCCCTCCTCTGTGCCCCTGCAGCCCCGAGCATGCCCCACAGAAGCACTCCTCATGGTATGCATCTGGTCACCCTGCATCCTGGCCTTACTTGTTACTTGGCTGGAGGGGGGAGGCAGGGACCACAGCTCTCTGGTCTCCATTGGGTCCCAGTCACCTGGCATGATGCCAGGTGTATCACAGGTGCATAATAAATGTTGGCTGTCTGCCTGGCCAACGGGCCACATACGGGAAGCGCTTAGAACCCCACCTCACAGGCACTAAGCGCCCCATGAGTATGGGCTCCCACTCTCGCACATCAACCACTTCATTCAATCTTCCCGCCTCCCTGTGCCCTGCGCGCCATCATAGATCCCGTGATTTAGAGGAAGAAAATCAAATTCCTCTGCTGAAATAAGGTGTTACAAGTCCCACAGCTCATGGACTGCCAGAGCCAAGAGTCAAACCCGGGTGGGGTCTGCCCCCTTCCAACGAGGTCACTCAGCACAGAGGGGTTCCCAGCATCACCAACAGGTGCAGGCTGGGCTCCAGGTAAAATGCCCGCTGGGAATAAGAATTCACACGCCTCTGACTGGTCTGTCCTTGAGAAACGGGTGCAGAAGCCTGAAGATGGCCCATCAGGAGGCACTTAGAATGTTTGTGAAAACCTGCCCTGAGGTCTGGGCTCAGCACCGTGGGGTTAGAGGCTGGGAGTGTGTTGCTGACGCCGGAGGGGAAATTATTTGCATTGCTGACCATGGGGCCAAGATTTCTCTGCAAATCCAGCAATAGGTGCCTGGGTGGCTCCAGCCCAACCCCCGCATTTGTAACCCACTCACGCGGGAGAAGGAAAGGAACCGCTGGAGACTCTGCCAGCTTCTCCTTGTGCTATAATGAGCAGGAGATAAACTTTGCCTACATAACACGCTGCCTTTTCTTGCCAGTTCC
The DNA here is from genome assembly GCF_009829155.1 of Mustela erminea. Taxonomy (NCBI): domain Eukaryota; kingdom Metazoa; phylum Chordata; class Mammalia; order Carnivora; family Mustelidae; genus Mustela; species Mustela erminea. The sequence goes on along the minus strand of NC_045618.1, from coordinate 6,890,804 downwards.
ATTTGGGATTAAAACCACAATGAAAAAAAAAAAGAAAAGAAAAGAAAAGCGGAATCAAAAAAAAGCCCCCAAAACCAAGTACCTTGAAGACTTTTCCCCCTTTGAAATCTCTCTAATTGGGCACTTATCTAGGGCGGGAATGTGGGCTTCTCAAGCCATTACAGAAACACACACAATGAGGAAATTGTTGCCTTCTAAGTCCTATACGGAGGGGCTATTATTCCTGCCGAAGCTGCATTGGGTTTCCACACTGAAAGTCTTTTGGTGGCGAAGGAAATCGCTCTCCCCAAGTCCCCAGCTGGCCTCGGTAAAAAAGAATCAGGTTGCTGTCATAGACTCAATTTTCACCACCAGATTCCTCCTTTTAAAAGCATAACCTCCAGCACGTGCAGCCCTGTAACGTGATGCAAAACACCCAATTCTGTAACGCTTATGCTTCAGTTACGGGCACCAAGGCAGCCAGGAGGGTTTAACCTCACGCTGCGCTTTCCTCCAGCTTCCAGGCAGCGCCTTTGTTTTCGGGCCAAGCCCTCCATGTGCCCAGCCTCCTCTGCTCCGTGGGCCTGGGGGCGGCTCCCAGGGGGGCCCCAAGTGGAGAAGTACTGATTCCCCCCACCCGGTGACACGGAATCCTGGGGCTTCCAACCCAGGGGCAACCTCTCTTTCAGATGGAGGTTGCTGTCTTCAGAGAAATCACCAGGATCCGCCTCGTCCCCAAGCAAACAGCACATTCCTTCAGGTTTTCTCATAGAAACAGGATGGGGATGTGTGACAAGCCATCGCTCCCTTGACCCCGCATAACCAAGAGCCGGGCGTGTCCGGGCTAGCACCGCCTGGACTCAGTCTGTTGAGCCCTTAAACCAAATCCTGCCTTAGGGTCTTTGACGACGAACCCCTCTCCGCACTTCCCCTGCACACAACACGCACAGTTCTCTCCATCGTCAGGGCCAGCACCTTGGTCCAGGCTGCCCAGGCCTCTCCCCCGACCACCTCCAGTGGCCTCCTATCACACTCACACCATTTGTCTCTCCCCGGACCCACCCCTGCACACGTTTCAGAGGTTGGTTAAGTTTGTGCCTTGCTCAAAACTCTCAGTGGCCCTCCATTGCCCCCGGAATAAAGGTGATGTCTTATCCTGGCATTCAAGGCCTTTCTTCACCTGGCTGCGGCAAATGGCTGCAGTGTATCTTTCACAGCACCCACACACCCCCTGGCTAACTGGTCTCCACCTCCCCCCCCCCCCCCCCCCCCCCCCCCCCCCCCCCCCCCCCCCCCCCCCCCCCCCCCCCCCCCCGCCGCAGCCCATCCCCTGTGCACACACCCACGCTCCTTCCCAGGAGCTTGCTCATTCTATGTCCTCTGCCTCGACTGCCCTCCCCTCCATCTGCACCTGACGTATCCCACCGCACCTTCGAGGCCCAGCTCAGGTGTCACCTCCTCCACAAATCTGCCCACATCTCGCGCACCACCTAGCAAAAGCAGGGCCTTTCCACGTGGCCATCCTGATGCAGTCTTTGAAACACAACGGATTCAGCTCAGCGATGTTGGAGTTCAAAATCCCTGAGCCACAGAGGCAAGGGTGACTCCCACCCCATCTCCGATCCTCACCCAAGGGGTGAGAGGGTAGACCAGGGGGTGAGGTGGACATGACTGGTTTATACATTTCTTAGGAAAAAGCTGAGAGGGTATTTGGGTTTTCAGTGCATTGAAATGTTTTTCTGTCAAAAAGAGCCCAGGGAAACCCCCTGCTCTTTGTCTGCTTCCGCGGTAGGACTCCCACATGCCTGTTGAATAAGTGATTGAATAAATGAATGAAGGACTCCCCCGCAGCTCCTCCCCTTCCTTGGCTCCCACGGAGACAAATAAGCAGCCTGACTCCCTACAGCATCTCCCACTGTGCTTCTCCCCACTGCCAGGACCACTGAGCGCCTCTTGCCCTCTCAGCCCCTCTCTGACCTTGAACCTCAGCCACAGGCCTTGAACTCTGCCTCTAGCAGCTTAAACCTCTGATGCCCTCTGTCCATGTCACTGCCCAATGCCTACCCCCAGAATGCTCATCACCAGGTACTGTCACTCTCCTCTGACGAATTTCTAGTGGCAGACACTAGCTGGATTGTCCCCAAACCCATTGCCTCTTCCTCCTGGCACATACCTGGACCTCATTTACTACATGAGTGTAGTGCAGCCAGATGACCTCATTCTGACCAACGGAAAGTGGGAGAAAGTGATGAACTCTATGCTTCACCTCGAGGCCCAGTCCATAAAACTTCTTGTTCAGTCTCTCCCCCTCCCTGCTCCCTCTCTCTCCCTTCCTCTCTCTCTCAGTGGATCACTGCAAATGAGGACGAGGCTCTTGACTGCACTGCAGTGGTAGTGGTAGTGGCTAGCCACCTTGCCACGGTGCAGACATAGAAATACCCACCATCGCAGAAAGCTCTCGGTCAGCACTGCTCTAGGGAGCCATGTCCTAGTCTCAACAACAGCCCAGGACAGAGGCATCTCCTCCTCCCCAACTGACCTTTATAAGAAAGATGTCAACAAGAAATGACCTTTGACTGCGTTAAGCTGCTAAGATTTTGAGATCGTTTGTGCCAAGTCAGTATACCCTCCCCTCCGGCACTCAGTGGTTCAAATACTCTAGACACAGCGCCCAGCCTCCCTGCTCATCATCTGTGCCTCCCTCCCTACCCCCAGAGGTTGGCACCAGTGGTAAGGTCTGATCTCTCTTCTTGGCCCTTCCTCACTCCTGCCTAGGTCTGTGGCTCTTGCATCCCTCCCCCAAGCTCTGCATTTCCCAAACTCTTCTCCCATTTCTGCCAAATCCATACACTGCCTCTATTATCATGTACTTAATATCTTTCCTAAAATGGGCTCATTTTTTACTTAAATATGTATATTGAATAAGGATGTTTATTTAACTTCTTAAGTAGAATACTAGTATTGCTTTGCTCTATTAGTCAGGGTTTTCCATAGAAACAGAACCAATAGAGTGTGTGTGTGTGTGTGTGTGTGTGTAGAGAGAGAGAGAGAGAAAGAGAGAGAGATTTATTAAAAGAAATTGGCTCAAGAAATTATGAAGGTTAACAAGTCCCAGGATCTGCAGTTGGCAAGCTGGACACCCAGGAGAGCTAATGTTTCAGTTCTAGTCCGAAGGCCGGAAAATACCAGTGTCCTAGCCCAAGGCAAGAGGAAACTCCCTCTTCCTCAAGGGAGGGTAAGTGGCAGAGACTGGCTGGGTTCTATTTCAGGCCTTCCACTGATTGGAAGGGCCCACCCATGCTGGGGAGGGCAATCTGCTTTACTCGATCTACTAACTCGAATACCAATCTCATCCAGAAGCATCCTCAAAGATGCACCCAGAATGACGCTGGACCAAATGTCTGGCTCCCCATGGCCCAATCAAGTTGACATGTCATAGGAACCATCCTCACACTTGCCATAAATAGCAAACAAATACAGTGAAAGTCGAGCAGTATTATTTAAGTCCAGCTAAAATCTATAGACTGTCTTGAGCTCTGGGCCTGAGACTTGCTATTTTTTCTCTGTTTAAAAGGGAGATTAGCAAGTATTGGGGAGGTGTTAGAAGTGAGCTGATACCACACTGAGACTTTTACCTGAAAATAATCATAAGGATTGTAAAAGGATCCAAAAGGGAACACCTTTCCCACTGTGTGGTTCAGCTCTTGAATGCACATCCGTATCCCAACTCAATTTAACCCCAGTGCCCGCCGGTGGGACCCATACCCACTGAGAGCCTGCTCCCCTTGACTACAGGTCTCTGAAGGCCAAGACCACATCCTAATGACAGTCACAGCCCCATGGTGCCTCACACATAGGAACCACTTAATAGAGTAAGTGAATGAAGGCATAGCCGGGAACATTCTCTGACCTAGTTGGCGGTTTCTGTCAGAAGCAGAACATCATGACAAAGGAAATGGGACTAGAATGTTAAACCACACTAAAGGTTCCATCTACCACATAGCTCCTGTGGCACTTTGGGGCAGGGCTGTGTCTGAAGGAATTAAAACATTTGGTAGCCACCAGGGCCGGATTAAGACATTCTGAGGCTCTAAAGTCTGGGCCACGTCATCCAAAACACCAGAATGTATTTTCACAGAAAGAACACTGAACATTTATATCTAAACACAGATCAAGGCTGTGGCTACACAAACACACAGTGTATTACGAGAGAAGAGAGGGAGAGAAGGGGAGGGGGAGGAGAGAAGGCAAAGAAAAAATACGGTGTGGGGGAAAGAAATCCGATGTCTGTTCACGGCTCTTCCCAGCATGAAACTCTTCCATGATTTTTTTTTTTCCCTTTGTAATAGGGACAAGTCCAAGCTCCTTTGTAGATAACGCAAAGCTTTGGATCATTTATATCTAAACCTAGCCCCCTAAGACCACACAGTGTCTACAGACCCCCACAGGAGGCACTGAGAAGAGTCATTCCCAGGGACGCTCACGGACTACCCAGGGGCACCTTCCGCTGACAAAGCCTTAATTTCACCCAGGACTCCCAGGGCTGGGGGGATTCTCAAAGATAGATACAGAGATCTGGGAACTATTTTCAAATTTCCAAAAAAAAAAAAAAAACCCTAATGTATATCATATATTTTCCTGCAACAAGACCTCCTAAATGACCTGTGGTCCCATAGCAGGGTCCTGGACTGACTTCTAATGCTACATTTCATCTTCCTGCCTGTCTCCCCAGAGGAGTATGAGTTCCTCACAACAGGGCACCATGTATCTGCCTGATTTTGCTTTAAAAAAAAAAAGATACCCTTGATGCCTGCTACATAATCATCCCTAAAGGCTGCCTGATGAATTAGTGAGTGAATGAGTGAATGAAATATGTAAATGTGATGTTGCAATGTTTTAATTGAATAGTTTGTTCGATCAAACATGAAGGCAAATCTACTAGTAGTAAATGTAGATTATTTGGAAGGGAAAACCACTCAAAACAAGTAAAAAAAAAATAATGAAAGAGGTGCTAGGCAACGAAGAGGTTGGGAGCCTCTGACAGTACGTACACGCGCACACGCACACACACACCACACACACACACACACACACACACACACACACACACACACACACTGGTCCCCACACACTAAGCCTCAGAAACCGACATCGCCCCAAGGAAGCAATGCCCTGGAGAAACAGGCTGCTTCCAAGGCACTATTTCTCAAAAGGAGGTCTGGAGACTCCCAGTATTAGAATTGATGGGAAGTCCATTAAAATGCAGATTCTTAGGTCCTCCCCAAGACCAGAGAGTCCAAACATCTGAGACCAAGACCCGGACTCTATATTCTAAGTTCTTTTGGGTCAGTCTTAAGAACAATCAAGTTTGATGGGCACCTGGGTGGCTCAGTGGGTTAAGCCTCTGCCTTCGGCTCAGGTCATGATCTCAGGGGCCTGGGATCGAGCCCTGCATCGGGCTCTCTGCTCAGCACAGAGCCTGCTTCCCCCTCTCTCTCTGCCTGCCTCCCTGCCTACTTGTGATCTCTCTGTGTGTCAAATAAATAAACCTTAAAAAGAAAAGAAAGAACAATCAAGTTTGAGAACCATTGCCCTAAGAGCTGGTGGGCAAGTCCCATTCTGGCCACCTGCCGCCCAGAGCCAGGGATGGGTTCAGAGCAACCTCATCCCTGTCCTCCAGCTGTGAGCACTCATCCCCTCACCTGGGACCCATAAACATTGTATCGGAGAGAAGATGTAGTGAGGACCAGGCATAAATCACATGCCTCTACCCCTCTCCCCACCCCCCTGCCTTCCCTTAAGGAAAACCCCCGCCCCAGGGACTGCTCACAGGGTATTTCAATAAACTCCAACTGGCCCTTTATCAGATGGTCCAGTCAATTAGAACTTCATCAGGAATCAATTTGTGAGGCCCAGCTGAGATGTAACTAGAGATCAGGGCAATGGCAACTGATTATCCCACTAATGGAATATTCCATTGATTAATTGAGTATTTAAATCTCTTAGACTGTGGCCGTGCTTGCTGTCATTGTTGCTGGATGAAAGGGCGATGGAGAGCATCTTGGTCAAAGAAGAAACGAATGGTTCGTTCTTCATTTATCAGCTCTCAGCAAAATAACAGGTCTGCCCTGGGTTCTCAGCACGCAGGAGCACTGCAATGTCTTCAGCACAATGCGGGAACCTCCCAGCTGATTGAACCAGGCAAGGGAAGACGGGTTTAAATGCTCCATCTTCCTGCAATGCTGTATGCCAAGTGTCGCAGAGAAACGTCCATACCAGCGCTTCTCACACTTCCCAACCACCTGGAGACTTGTTAAGTCGCCCAGAGTCTAATCAGCAGGTCTAGAGTAAAGCCTGAGAATCTGTATTCCTAGCAGGATCCCCAGGGAAGCTGGAACCACACTCTGAGTAATATACTTACAATTTATAAACATACATTTTAGCAAGCAGTGGGGGGCGGGGGGAGAGGGCGCAAACATCATCTAATATCTACCCGAGTTGTGCTAGACGCTAAGATTTAGAATGCACATTTTCAATGCCAAGGCACCATTCACAACAATCATAAAACTCGTACACACCGCATCAATGAAATGGTGGATGCGTGCCATATATTTTACTAGGACCCTTGATTGCAAGGTTCTGTCTGGGGCTTACGGCCTGACTCCAGTTCCCAGCTGTGGACCTCTGCATAGCAACTCAGCTTCTCCAGGCCTGGGTTTCCCTGCACCGACGCTGCCCATTCCCGCACTGTGGAAGAAAGCGCACAGAGCACTTAACGTGCCGCTGGCACATGGGAAAGACGCGGGAGGCGGAAGCTATTGCGTTTATTACCCTGATACGCAGTACCAGGTCTCAGAAGTAAAAAGGTCTCAGAAGTAAAAAGGTCTCAGAAGTCAGGTTCCCTGGGGGGGAAAGGAGGAATAGGATTGCTGTTTGCCGAGAGGCAGATGCTCCAGGGATGGGAAGCGCCAGGGAAAGCCCTTTGCTCCCTGCGTCTTCTCCGCGTGACTGTGAAGTTTAAGGTGCGCCAGCCTTCCAAGGGGTGGGATTAAATGTCCCCAAGCAGCCAGGAGATTGTGAGGGAAAAAGGAAGAAGAAAGGCCATGGACACTTACTGAGGCCCTCCTACGTTCATAAGTGATTTCGTTTCACCTTGACTGAGGCCTGGAGGCACTGATGTAATTACGCCCATTTTTCAGATGGAGAAACTGAGAGGCTCAGAGAAGGAAAGAGGTTAGCTAGACAACCAGGTGGGCTGGAATGGTGGCCCAGGTGTGCTCTGTTCTGAGGTCTGTGCACAGTCCTCACACCACGCCACGTCCCCGTTCTGGGGGTCTGGGCGGGTCTCGGTGTGATCTGTGGGTGGTGCTATGCTGCCACAAGATACATGGCGGTGTGTGCACAGGCCACACAGGCAAACGTGGGTCATCTGTATGCAAAGCACACCAGCGTAAGTTATTCTAGTCACTCGGTGTTCAGCCTATCCCCCTGAGGACTTCCTAACACCACTCTTTCCCTGACAAATATGGATTGCTTCATTGGTCCTTAAATTTTCATTTGAGTGACCTACAAAACACAAAGAATGACAGCAGTTCTTGAATTATTGTAGTCTGTAAACCACTTCAGCAGGGGAAAAGAGCCCATCAGCTACCTACATATAGCTCCTGCTAACGCCAGTCCTCACCAGAATGAAGGGCAAGCCTGGTGTCACTCTCGATGGACCCCAATGCGAGATGGCTGATTTTCAGAAAACAGCAGAGATGAAATATTCACCCGCATGATGACAAATCAGACCCACAGTTGTCTTGTAAAACTTAAACCCAAAAAAGATGCACCCATCAAAATCTGAGGCCTTCTCAAGCCTATGTCTGAGAACCCCCGAACTCTGAGATCTTCTTTCTCCCAGGGACTTGAGCCCAAATGTTGGAAGGCTGTGGAATCTGTAAGAGAATAAGATCAATCTGGCTGTCCTCAACCCTAAATTTCATCAACACACTTCCCATGTCTAAATTTTTTTCAAGATTTACTTATTTATTTTAAAGAGAGAGAGAGAGAGGGAGAGCATGCTTGGTGGGGGAAGGGGCAGAGGGAGAGGGAGAGAATCCTGAAGCAGGTTCCCCCCTGAGCACAGAGCCCCCCTCTGGGGCTCAATCCCAGGACCCCGAGATCACGATCTAAGCTGAAATCAAGAGTTGGAAGCTCAACCAATTGAGTCCCCAGGTATCCCCTCCCCAATGTCTTTATTTCAGCTGCTTTGGTCACCCATGAAATAGATCCACATGTTACTTAGTGTCATAGGGGGTATGCAGCTGGGCATCCAGAATGTTGACTATTCCACTAACTAGCTGCTAACAGTAGATCTATCCCTGTTTGGGCCTCAACGCCCTCAGGTCTAATGTTCTGCGATTCCAAAAGATGTTCTTCATTTGGCAGATGGGAAATTAAGGGTCCTGCCCTTTCAGTGAAGGCTCTTGCTCTGCTCTAGACAAAGACATTTCCTCAAAAGGTAATTTGAGCCTGCACACAGTATGACATAGACAACTTTTTCATAGCCAGTCTGATGGAAAGCAGGGACAGCATAAAAAATTCAAAAAGCAAAGACCAGAATTGAGCCAATGGTCTCAGACCACACCCCAGCTCAGCCTTTTCAGACTTCCACCCTGCCCTGTGTGGGTGCTGAGCCCTGCCAACTGCAGGCTCATCCTGGCCAGTCCCTGAGCCAAGAAGAACCAGCTTGTTCCAATTTCCACTCACTCACGTGAGAAGGACTTTTGGAGGTGGTCTATGAGTTGAACGCCATCTTCTAGGTGGGCACGGGGTCACGGTAGCTCCCTGGACAATGTCAAGAGGGTGACCTTGTGCCCTGCTGCCTAGTTCCTGAACCCACTCCAGTTCTCATCGAGAACCAGAGTCCATTCTGGAACACTGAAAAGAAATTTTAAAAATACATAAAAATTAAAAAAATAAAAAGAAGAACAGAGTCCAGCCTGAACCCCTGAGCTGCTTCACACCAAACCCTGACTCAAACACGAGAAGGTGACAGAAGGGCTAGACGCCTAACCCAGTGTCCCTTTTCCATACCGCATAGCTCCGCACGCTCAGGGCAGTGGATAGCAAGGTGAATGTACATCATTTACTATCCTTTGGTGTGCATATAATGGAAAACCCAACAAAGGTTAATCAAGAAAAGCATGTAATTACCTAAGCTAACAAGTCACGGAAGCATGGAAGTTCAAAGGCCTACCTAGGGATCCCACAATGTCTTCAAAGAACAAGGTTCTTTCTTGCCTTCTCCTCTTCCATCATTATTGATCTTCTTTCTATTTTTTAAAGATATATTTATTTATTTTAGAGAGAGAGAGCGTATGCACATGCAAGTGGGGGAGGGGCAGAGGGAGAGAATCTGCAAGCAGACTCCCCACTGAGCACAGAGGTCTACACAGGGCTTGACCCCAGACCCACAAGATCATGATCTGAGTTGAAACCAAAAGTCAGAATCTCGACCAACTGAGCCACCCAGTCTCTCCTACTGATTTTCTTTCTTTCTTTTTTTTTTTTTTTTTTAAGATTTTATTTATTTGAAAGTCGGAGAGCATGGACAGGGAAAGGGAAAAGCAGATTCCCCAATTAGTGTGGAGCCGGATGTAGGGCCCACCCCAGGACTCTGAAATCATGACCTGAGTCGAAGTCAGACACTTAACCATCTCAACCACCCAGGGGACCCTCAATTTTCTTTAGCCTCATCTCTTCCCAGTCCCAAGGTGACTTCTATGGTTCCAGGCATCATATCCTCACACAACTATATTCATAATAAGAAGAGTGCACGTATTCCCTTCATGTGCCTCTTTTTATCAAAGAGGAAAACAGTTCTCAGAAGCCTCCCTGCACAATTCCTCTTGGGTCCAATTGGCTTAGTGAGTCTATAACATTAACATATATAGTGGAAAGCTATCTCTACCATCAGGAGAGCATTTGGGGTGCAGAGAGGTCTGTTGGCTAGGCAACGGCAGTGTCGGCCCCAACCACCAAGATGGTCGTCTATCTGGGTAAAGTTGAGCCATAAATATCTTTCAGCCAAGTAAAATTGCTTCTTGGATGAGTTTGGAGTTGTGGGATGACATAAATATTAGCAGGCAAGTTTTGGTATGAGACGTGAAAGGCCATTCCAGCCATAAAGCTTAAGCACACAGCAGGCAGGAAAGGCACAGCCACAGGGAGATGCTTCTTGCAGATGGAGCTTGAGTGGCTATGAGCGCCGGGGCTGCCTTGCTGTCCCCACCCCAGCACACAGCACCCACAAAGGACACAGTGATGGTGCATGGAGAAGGTGCCATGTGGGTGGAGAGAGTTCCCGAAACAGCTAGACATCACTGCAGAACCTTCGAGATGGCTCTAGGTCTCTGATTTCCCCACAGGGTCTCCCCCGCCCCCCAGGAGCATCGGCCCCTCAGTCCCAAGTCAGCTCTCACCCTTGCCTCTCTTACTGGGCAAGGGATGAAAGTGACCCTGAGCCCAGTGGACCAAACCTCATGAACAACCTCAGGTAAGTCAGAAGACACGGTTATGTTTTCTCCATCTCACTCACCCCTCTGTCTTCGGTCCCATTAAGACATAGGTCACGAAGAAGAGAACCCTAGAGACGGGCAGAAGACAGATGAATGCCGGTCACTGGGAAGAAACTAAGGGTGTGGTCTCTCCAGCAAGATCTCCCTGTCATCACTGAGGCTCAGTTGTCAAATAAGCTGCCCCACTCGGATCATGTCTATAGGAACCAAAAAAGGAAGGAAAAGCTAACAGGCCTCTTGGAGGGCCTGCTCTGTGCCATATAGTAGGTGGGTACTATCTATTTCAATTTTATTTATTTATTTATTTAGGGAGAGAGAGAGCGCGTGCGCACCAGCTGGGGGAGAGAGGGAGAGGGAGAAAGAGAAAGAATCTCAAGCAGGCTCCACACTCAGCACAGAGCCCGATGTGGGGCCCGATCCCATGACTCAAGATCATGACCTGGGCTGACATTAAGAGTCGGACGCTTAACCGACTGAGCCACCGTAGGCGCCGCTGGTGGGTACCGTCTTCTGTAAGGTGGTAGATCACTAGCGAGAAGGAGCCAGCCCCAGTGCAGGGTCCACCCTCTTCGTGGCTTCCCCCGGCAAACAACAGAAAGAGCTCCCATTCTTTCTCCTTTAAGAAGTGGAAGTGGGTTTGGGGGAGCAGTGAGGTTCTGAGCATTGCCATGGGGCCTTGTGCACCCGGCATGGTAGACATGCATGTGGTCCCACGTCCATGCAGGCTTGCGTGGGTGGTGTGCGGCTCCCCAGAAAACCCAGCGGGGACACCTTGGAGCCAAGCACGGCAGGTTTCCAAGTGCTGTCATCCCAAGTCCACAGTTGCCCAAAGCAGCTGCCCAACCACCTGGGGTCTGACGGGTATTATAACTCCTCCTGCATCCCCAAGCTTGGCCTCGTTCGCTTAGATGACCAGGTCTCCGCATCAGCGATCCACGTGGCCACCTGCTCCCCTAAAAGGGAGCCTACCTGGGGTTTCCCAAGCCATGGGCCCGGACACTACTATAGGTATAGCTATCAGCTATCCTGGCTCAGCGTTCCTGTGGTTCCCGTGACCCTGTGAACTCTGTGCGGTGCGTGTCGCTCCTCCGTCCAACAGAGAAGACATCGAGTGACCCTCCCAAGGCCACACAGCTTATAAGTGGCTAAAGCTGGATTTGACATTTGCTTTTTGTGACTTAGAAGCCCTTCGACGGGATGAGGGCCCCAGATTCCCCAGGGTGGGGATGGAGGCTCTTGGGGCGCCTGAGGGTAATCGGAGACAGCTGTGCTGCCCACATCTGTGGTGCATTTTTGTAGCGTGAGGAGCTCTCTTCTTCCACAGCAACCACCCGAGGTTTGGGCTGCCAACCCCATCCTGCAGGACAACAGCGGTCTCGTCCCCACACCCCGCTCCAGCCTCTTCGTGTTAGTAAACCCTAGATCCCACTTCTTTCCCCCCCGGCTTCTCGTTTATTTTTCCAAAGAGCACAATAAGCACAATTGATTTTAGAATAAAAACCTCTGGCTTATGCACAGAGGCATTATTCAGAAAGGTTAAAAATGATGAGGAGGCATTATTTCCCATTAACCTTACTTTGTAACCTTGCGACTGAAATGCCGCAAGACCGGGGTGGCCTCCCGTGATGCTGTCCCGTGTGGGTGGCTGTTTCAGGTGGGTGCTGGGCCTGGCGGTGCTGGGGTGCCCTTGGCTCAGAGTGCATACGAACCACAAAGGACAAAGCCTGGTACGTCAGCAGAGCTAGAAGAGGCCTTCTGCCCTGTCCAGTACAACTCCTTCCTTTGCTGGCTGGGGGTAGGGGAGAAGGGAGGGTCGACCCACCCGTCCAGAGAGGGAAGGAAACCTCAGAGACACGCAAGTCAACATGAGCAGAGAGCTACGTGGACGTCTACAGAACATGGGGTCCTAAAGGGAAACTTGGCCTCCTCCCTGGTATGAAGCAAATATTTTCTGTATTGAAACGTCTTCATTAAAGGAATGAAGTTTGTGTTTTTCTCTCTTTCTAGTGAAGGAGGCAGTAACAGGACTCCCTGGGAAGACTTGGAAAACCGACCTGGGAAAAGCCACTAACCCTTCAGTCACTAACATGGGTGTAGCAGAGAGAAATCACATGGGAGCAGGTGGGCAAAGGGGACTTTTGCATTTAGAGGGTCCAAAAAGAGTCTAACGGAAGGGAATGGATTAGGTCCTAGTCCTGGGGCAAGGTGGGTGGGGGGAGGCGCACATGTCTGACCCAATCCTGATCCAGCACAGCTGTACAAATGGAAGGACATGTCCAGAGATGCCATCCCAGGATATAGCTTGCTCGGGCCTGGAACGCAGGTGAATGAGGAACCATGGAGTCCCCGGAGACGAGACGAGGGGCTGGGGGGGAGAGAGCCATCATGCTGCAGGCAGTACTTACCGCCCCCAGCAGAGCCCGTCTACCCGCGCGGGGCTCCCAGCATACTGCTGATGGCACACATCGCTGTCTTCCTTGCATTGGTTCGAGCTGGTTTGGCAGTCTTAACTCTCCTTCTACAAGGTGGGCTCCTGGTGGGCAGAATTCATATCTTAACCAGTAGTCGGGGACCTACACACACCATCGCCTAAATCAGCAGGGAACCCCTGGAGCTTGCTCTAGAAATCGAGCCATGGTCCTGCTTGGCCTAGATTTGTTGGGAGAGGGGAGGACAGTCAAGAAGATCCAAAAGATCAGGATGCCTGGGTGGCTTAGTTGTCGGTTAAGCCTCTGCCTTCGGCTCAGGTCATGATCTCAGAGTCCTGGGATCGAGTCCCGCATAGGGTTCCTTGCTCAGCAGGGAGCCTGCTCCTCTCTCTGTCTCTACCTGCCACTCTGCCTGCTTGGGCACGCTCTCTCTCTCTCTCTCTGAAAAATAAATAAATAAATAAAATCTTAAAAAAAAAGGAAGAAGAAGATGATCCAACAGATCTCTAGCAGGGAGGCTGGGATGATGCCCAAAAGGCGTAACTGGAAGCCAGTGGATCTCCCAAGGTAACTTTTGCATCAGCAAATTCACCAAAGCTCTGAAACTCGACGTGTTAACACACTGAGAATTAATCTGTCATTTGGCAACAACTGCCATCCGTCGAGTTCTTCAAACGGGTCCACAAACTGGACTCCAATTTACTAATTCACGTCGAAAAACATGTCAATGTCATGGTCATGCAGACGACAGAGCGTCTGCATCCGGCCGACTAGGGCGATCGCTCCTGGCTCAGGCCCTTCCCTTCGACCCCAGATACACTCAAGTCTCTCTCACCTGAAAAAGAACAACAGAAATCCTCTAACACCCCCCCGCAACACACACACACACACACACACACACACACACACACACACTCTGGGCCTCACATCGTCACCAGCTTCTGCCTGTCTCTCTCCTCCGCTTCAGAAGCAAAGTTCTATAACGAATTGTGCATTGTTACTATTGCAGATTTTCCACTTCCCACTCACTTCTCAATCCACAGCAGCGGCTCACAAGAAACTTAATTACCAATATGGCCTGGAAACCTACCAACTAACCCCAGGATTCTGGCAGGGTTCTTGAGACACCCTGCTGGCGGGGAGGGTGACTGTGTTGCTGGGCTGTGCAGAGGGGGCCAGGGAAAGAGCCGGTAGGCTGGGGTGGTGGGGGTCATTAAAGGGCCTTCGGTGGTGGCTATAATCAATACAGACATGTCTCAATACTCTAACAAGTAGCGTGACTACATTTGGCGTGGTGCGACTACCAGCCGCTCTCTGTCATTCCATACCAGTAACTCCAGCTAAGGTCATCAATGACTTCCATGTTGCTCAGTCGGTCCTTGCCTTACTTGATCTCCCAACTGTGTCTGACAATCTTGACGGTACCCTTCTTCTAGAAACACCCATAGTGGGGTGCCTGGGTGGCTCAGTGGGTTAAGCCTCTGCCTTCGGCTCAGATCATGATCCTGGGATCATGGGTCCTGGGATCCTGGGATCGAGCCCCACATCGGGCTCTCTGTTCAGCGGGGAGCCTGCTTCCCCCCTCTCTCTGCCTGCCTCTCTGCCTACTTGTGATCTCAAATAAATAAATAAATAAAATCTTTTTTAATAACAAAAATTATTTTTTTCAAAAAGGAAGATATACAAGTGGTGAATTAGCACATGAAAAGATGCTCAACATCATTAGTCATTAGGCAAACGCAACATTTAAATCACTTCATACCTACTGAAATGGCTAAAATAAAAACAGATTGCCGACACCCAGTGCTGGCAACGATGCGGGTGGCCGGAACTCTCGTGAATTGGTAGCAGGAACACCAAAGGGCACGGCCACTCTGGAAAACAGTTTTGCGGTTTCTTATAAAGTTAAACATACATTTACCCTTCGACCTGGCAGCCCCTCTCTCTTTATTATTGCTCTATTCAAGAGAAATAAAAACATGTTTACACAGAAACCTATATGTGAACACTTCTTGGGACTTTCATCATAATCTCCAAATATGGGAAACGACTCAAATGTCCTTCGACCAAATGACAGAAGCAAACCGTGAGACATCCATGTCACAGAATAATACTGAGCTATAAAAAGGAGCGCACAATTGCTGTGTGGGACAACGGAGATGCATTTCAAACGCATCATGCTAAGGGATGGAAGCCAGACTCAAAAGGCTGCACACTGTAGGGTTCCATTGAAAAGGCAAGCTATGGGGACAGAAAACAGATTGGTGTTGTTACCCGGGGTGGGGAGAAGGGCAGGGCGAAACTTTTTGGAATGATGGGAAGCAGGACCAGCTTTAGAATTTGCAGGGCCCAATGCAAAATGAAAATGCAGGGCCCTTGTTCGAAAATGATTAAGAAGTTCAACACAGTGAGAGGAAAGCATTACACCAAGCACAGGGCCCTTCTCACCCCAGGGCCTTAGGCCACCACCCAGGCCACGTGTCCATGAAGCCAGCTCTGAATGGAAATGTTCTACTTATCTATTGTGTTGGCTACACAGTGCTATGCGTTTGTCAAAACTCACACAACCGTGCACTTACAAGGATGAATATGACTGTATATAAATTAAGCCTCCATATTAAAAAAAAAAACAAAACTGAATTTTGCTGAATTTTGTCATGAGGAAATAGCAAGCCTCATGGTAATGCAGGGTGAGGTTCATCCTACTGAAGGATAGGCCTGTAATCTCCAAACGGCACCTGAATGTCAGGGAAATCCTGAGAGAACATTCTAGACTGGAGAATGAAACAGTGTGGTGCCCAAAGGTCATGTATGTTCCTGGATGGGATCTTGGGCCAAGATGGGGGAAAGGCCGAGATGAGCCGGCTGGTGTGACATGGATAGAGCTTGTCGGTTATTTCCTGGTGGTGGGAGTGAAGAGTGTCTTTGTGGGGGTGGATTTCAAGGCAATGGGACAAATGCGGTTAAGGCT
The DNA here is from genome assembly GCF_009829155.1 of Mustela erminea. NCBI lineage: Eukaryota > Metazoa > Chordata > Mammalia > Carnivora > Mustelidae > Mustela > Mustela erminea. The sequence goes on along the minus strand of NC_045618.1, from coordinate 6,874,860 downwards.
AGCCCCCCAGTAGTTAGCCTTGGCAGGAGGGGACACAAGCAAGAGTCCTTTGTCCCGTTCCTGCAACTCTTCACATTGGCTATTGCTTCAGAATAAATCTTTGAAGGACTTCAAAGTCAACGGGCCCAAAAACCAAGCTCATGGTGTCTCCCAGACCCCTACCCCTGAATTTCGTGCCCTCCAGTCCTCTTCATGCCTCACCTCCGGGCAGACTGGCTTCTGCGGGGCCCCAGCCGCCGCACACACTGTCCCAGCGGCAAATGCCACTTCCTCGGGAAAAGCCCCTTGCAGCCAGGTCCCGTGCTGCATGCACCACCCCCTGGCACCCTGGCCCTGTCTCTCCCCCAGGGGCGGGGCGGTGGGGGTGGTCTTCGCAAGCCCTTGCAGGATCGACACCGGTGTGCTAGGCTCTTCCATCAGCGCTCGCCACCATCACGAGGCTGGGTCTGGTCCTGTCCACCACTGTCCCGGGCACTGCTTCACACATGGGAGAGATCCCATAAATATCTGCTGAGGAATGCACGGGGGAGTGAGTGAATCCTGGCAGGTCTCTTCCAAGAGCCGAATGCTCCGTGGAGAGCCGCTCTCATAGCCCAGGGCTGCGAGCTGGTTGCGAGATCAGAAAGCAGGATAGGTTTCTATAGGTTTGGTTTCCCAACCTTTGCCTCCTAAACTCTGGTTTTCCCTCTTTTAGGCAGTCCGGCCCCCTCCAGACGGATTCTTTTTGCAAGCACCTGAATTTACCCTGACCCAGCCCCCTAAGCATAAAGCTTGCCTCGTCCTGGGACCTCTCATTTTTTGCCTGTCGTTTGCATGTATATGTGTCCTTTGTAGGGACTTAACTCTTCCCACACAACTACATTTCCCTTTTATTAACACCTTCTAGAGTACCATGTAACAGGGCAAGATTTCTGAAGGGAACCCCTGCCCTAGCCCCCCCTTCTCTTTGCACCACACAGGGCCTGGGGCCCTCCTGCCTGTGGAAGGTAAGTCCTGCCAAGCCAGGTTCTATCCACAGCCCATCACGTGCCCCCCTCACCAAGGGACATCCCCCGGGTTGGAGGTGCACACACCAAGGACTCCATCCTGGGGAAGTGGTCCAGGAGCAGAGGCCTGCACAGGCCCGGGAAGGAGGCTCAGAGCATCCAGGCAGCGAGGTCAAGAAGAGAGTGTGGGCTCCCCTTAGCACCCGGGGGAGGGGCACAGCCAGAAGGGGACCAAGCGGGTAAGGGGTGGGACAGGAGCCCGGGCTGCCAGATCTAAGGGCAGTCCTGCCATTTGCCACGCCTACCGTCTCCCCACCGTGGCAATCTGTCTTCTGGTCTGTGTATTTAGAGGGCTGCCAGGGCATCCACTGCGGAAGGTAAGATCACAGCGCTGGAAGATACGTATCTCACTACTTGGTACTGAAGGCTGAGGCTCACCTGAATGAGTGATGGCGTCTGAATACGGAACATTTCTATTTTTTTTTTAATATTTATTTATTTATTTGAGAGAGAGAGAGCGCGTGAGTGTGCAAGGTGCGGGTAGGGGTGGGGGTGGGGGTGGGGGTAGGGGTGGAGGGGGGCTGGAGGGAGGGGGACCAGGAGACTCTGCTGAGCACGGAGCCGATCCTGGGCTTGATCCTACAACCCTGAGATCATGACCTGACCCGAAATCAGGAGTGGGAAGCTTAACGGACTGAGCCATCCGGGTGTCCCTAAGACCACTTTTAAAGAAAGACACAGGGGCCCCTGGGTGGCTCAGTGGGTTAAGCCTCTGCTTTCGGCTCAGGTCATGGTCCCAGGGTCCTGGGATCGAGCCCCGCATCGGGCTCTCTGCTCAGCGGGGAGCCTGCTTCCTCCTCTCTCTGCCTGCCTGTGATCTCTGTCTGTCAAATAAATAAAATCTTTTAAAAAAATAAATAAAAAATAAAGAAAGACACAAAAGAATGTTAAAAATCACAGGGGCCCAGTCCAACTCCCTTATTTTAAAGAAGAGTAATCTGGGGCGCCCGGGTAGCTCAGGGGGTTGAACGTCTGACTCTGCATTTCGGCTCAGGTCTTGATCTCAGAGTCACGAGATTGAGCCTGGCATTGGGCTCCATGCTGAGTGCAGAGTCTGTGGGAGGAAGGGGGGAGTAGACTGAGCCCCCTAAAGACTCAGCAACTCTCCCAAGTTGAGTGTCTAAGTGGTAAGGCCATGACTAATACCTGAGGCCCAGAGCTCCCCTCGCTGGGCAGCAAAGCACCTACTACCTTCAGATACGCTTTCCCAGGGCTGGCATCGTGTAAGGATGAAGTGTGGGGGCACCGGGTGCCAGGCTGCCTCTGGACAGACGGAGGGCCTTGGGGCCAATGACCGGGTCATGCTAAATTGGATGGTCTCGTCTATAAAATGGGTGTGGTGTCACGCCCAGATCCATCTGGTTCAAATGCTGGAGGGATTAAAATAAAACCCAGGCAAAGTAGGCAGCACAGTGTCTGGCATATAGAAAGCAGCTAGATAAATGTGAGTCACTGTTATTTTTTATGTTGGTAAGGAGAATGATAGTCACCAAATATTGCTGTATCCACAGGCTCTCGGGAACGAAGGGCCGAGTTGAGGACTGGGGAGGCTGTCACCACTCGTGGTGTGGGAAGAGTTGGGGAGGCTTCTGAATCTCAAGCATTTCCAATTTCCTCCCGACCATCCTGCTGTGGCAGCTAATTTATACCATCTCTGTTTTCTCTCCCTCCCCTAATCAGGCTCTCAAGCCAGATTCATCCCTTTCACCAATCTTTTCAAGGAGCAAGCTTTGGTCTTGTTTATTCTTTCTAACGTACTTTCATTTTCATGTCATTAATTTCTGGTTTTATCTTTATTAATATCATTTCCTCTATTTTTTTAGTTTATTCAACGTTCCTCCTCTAATTTCTTTTTTTTTTTTAAAGATTTTTATTTATTTGATAGAGAGAAAGATCACAGGTAGGCAGAGAGGCAGGCAGAGAGAGAGGGGGAAGCAGGCTCCCTGCTGAGCAGAGAGCCCGATGCGGGGCTTGATCCCAGGACCCTGAGATCATGACCTGAGCCGAAAGCAGAGGCTTAACCCACTGAGCCACCCAGGTGCCCCTCCTCCTCTAATTTCTTACAAGGATTCCCAAACACTACCCCTTTGTAGGGAGAAGCCAGCAGAGGGTCTCTCTTCATTACAAACGAAGGCATTTATGGCTATAGATATCCCTCTGAAAACAGCTTTCACGGTGTTTGTTAGACTGGGGGGGCTTATGCCCTTTGTAAAAAAAAAAAAAAAAAAGATGTCCGAGCACAAGTAAACCTCAGCTCAGGCCTTCAAAAAAGCAATCACAAATTCAAAATTAATGAGACACAGGGCTGTTGGGTTAACGTTGACTGCCTGTCCTCAAAGTTCTTCTTCCTCTCCCCACCGACCCCAGCCCAGCCACAAGAACCCAGGCCTGTATCTTCCCTCCTTGAACTTGTACACTAGCTCCTAATGACCTCCCGGCCTCCAGCATCTTGTCCAAAGCACGGCTTCTATGACCTTTCCAATTCTCAAATGCAGTCTTCTTCTTCCTCTGCCTAAAATCCTTCGGTAACTTCCTAACTATGGGACAGTTTGGGGCATGGCAGATGTGACCCCTTGTGTGAACTCCTGCCCCCCTGCAGCCTCAGCCAGGCTCTGCTGTCCACTCCGTTCACCCTAACCCTTCATCCTCCTACAGAACCGCACTGTGTGCCTCCCTATGTGCCCTAGAACTTCATCCCTTTGCTCTGCAGCCTCCCTCTGCCCGCTGTGCCCACCATGTCTCCCCTGCCGACCCTGCTCTGCAACCAGCTCATCTGGACGAAGCACCAAGGCTTCAGGAAGCCCTCCCTGGCACTCTCCCTGAGCCCTGGCCAAGCGCCACTGGGCTCAGGCTGCCACCTGGACATCACTCTCCCCTGTGCCTTTCCACACTGCATTAAAACAATGTTTGCTCATTTATCCATCACTGTGCTGTGAGCCAAAGACAACATTCCCTGGAACCTGGGTCCCCAGCCCCTCAGTGCCAAATCTGATATCGCACCTGATCAGCATCTCTTGAGCCATTGGCCTTAAGGGTTTCCCAGCCGAGGCTCCAGGAGGCAAACCTGCACAGTGCGGGAAGGAGATGCAGGGTCCCTTCCTAAACTCAGGCACTGTCTCTCCAGCAGTGAAGGGCAACCAGTGGTCGCCTCCAGTCTCCACAAAACCCCTGGTCCTAGGGCTCAATGACAGGCAGACTCGCTGGCCCTTCCATTGGGACAGATGACATGGGGTAAGGGGCTTAGCGTCTACTGAGCATTTTCCATTTGGCAAGAACATTATATGGTGTAACCCCACTGAATCCCACAAGGTATTATTCCCTTTCTCCATCACAGGAGACTGAAGTTTACAGCAGTAGCTCTCAAACCGTAACATGCCCACCAACCACACGGGAATCTTGTTAAAATGCAAGCTCTGGCTCAGTCACTCCGGGCTTTGGCCTGAGAGTGTGTGTTTCTGGTAAGTTTCCAGGTAAGCCGACACCGGGGTCCACGGACCGCACTTCGGGCAGCTGGGGCTTGAAGAGCAGAGCAGAGGCGACTCCCTTCTTGTCATGCAGTCTCCAGAACAACACTGACAGAACTTTCTGCAGAGATGGGAACGTTCTATAATCTGCACTGCCAGGTACAATGGCCATATAGAGCTCGTGTGACTGAGGACCTTTTAGATTTTTTAAAATTTCATTTTAATTCATTTAAATGTCAGAAGCTGCATGTGGCTACCATATTGGGTCACTTAGCTCTAGACAAAGCTGAAGGGAGAAAGGGGCCGGAGGTCCTGCCCTTCCCCAACGTAGTCCAGGGGTGGAAATGATCAGAAGCTTAGCCCTGGGAAGGCTCAGGTCAGCTGGGTTTCATCCCAGAGGCAGGAGCTACCCTGAACTTCCAGGGGGCAGCTGGGACACAGCAGGGGCTGGAACAGCCCACCTGGGCACCGGGAAGGGAAGGAACGGGCTTTATAGCATGCTGTGCTGCCCTGAAATAACTTCCCTGCGTGGTACCTGGAAGAAGGGTGAGGCATGCAGGGAAGGTCATCAGCCATCATGGCGGGCCAAGGCCAAGGGCAACACTGGTACTAAACACTTAACTCTGAGCCAGGCACTCCTGCAGGCACAGCACATATTGGTTCATTTTAATCTCCATAGCAATACATTTCCCTTTATACAGATCAGGCACAGAGAGGTTAAGAAACTTGCTCAAGGTCACACAGCCTGTGAGTGGCAGGGCTGGGGTCAAAGCCCAGAGGTCTGGCTCCAGAGTCTTGCTACTGACTGTATGCTAACACTGATGAGGGAGTGGTCGGTCTGGTTTGGGAATGGTTGCATTAGGGAATGTCTAGGACCTCTGGCATCCCCATGTGGACCCTTCATCAGGGGTCCAGTGCTCTTACACCCTCTGCTCCAGTGAGATGGCGGGTCCCGGTGAAGACCAGTTGCCAAGACTGAGGCCATTATCAGCATCATTGGGGTAGGGAGCCCGAGAGCCCGTACTGGTCCCAGCCCTCGCTCTATCAGAAAACAGAACACTCCAGCCTCACGTGACTAGGTCTGAGCGGGAAAGAAGATTCTGGAGAAGGAAGGCGGGGGACCAGGTCAGGTGGTAACCATGGGGTAGAAGATTCCACTTCATGCCCACGGGCACAGGCCAGAGAGAGGCTCCTTCCCTGGCCTGTGTTGGAGCCCAACTCCAAAGAACTCGGGCAGCTGCTGGCCCTTTAAATGGAGCCAGATCCCACTGGGCACTCTTAAAGCTCACTTCATTCATGAATTAAGTCCCTGACATCCCATATCTGTATGATCAATATGTTTGTTTATTAGCAGCAGCTGCCGTGTTTTAGCAAAGGCAGTGGACCCCAGTGAGAGGGCTGCTCGGTAACCACAGAGCAGGGCCTGGGACAGGGAGCAGGAAGGCCTCCCGCTGGCCGATGGGAGCTGGAGCTGGATAGGGTTTCATGGTAATGGTCCTTTAATTGAAATCACTGGTTCAGGAGGACCATTGGGTAGGGAGATGTACTGATGGCTCCTGGCTCAGGCCCTCTTCAAGAAGTCCATTAACTGGTGGATGAGCTCCCAGCTGCTGGGCTAGGGTAGCAGCAGCAACATGCGGGGGGCGGGGGCAGGGGACACGAGGCTGCACAGGTAGCCTATCAGCATCAGTGTCAGTGTCACTACTGTGGGCCACGCAGAGGGCATGGGATTCTGGGTAAGACCTACCCACTTTGCCTCCCTGGCCTGGTCCCAAACCCAAGCTCAGCCCATTGTCCCCCGCCCAGAGTCCATTTCTCCTCAGTGACTCAGAAGCCTCACTCCCAGGCTGACTTAGGCTTTTCCAGAAGAGGACTCATCATTTTCCGTTTCGATATCTGCTCTGCTGATGATTCAGGATCCCTGCCTCTGGGGCCTTTGTGGTGCCCAGGGAGCAATCCCCAAATCACTACTTCATTCCTACATTCATGTGCTTGGAAAACCTTTAATAAGCAACTTCTATATGTCAAGAACTGGCTAGGTTCTGGAAACACAAAGATAAAAGAAACTAGTCTTGCCCTAGAGGGATTTAAAATCCTGTGGGGGTAAAAGCATACAGATATTGGCAATATAAGAAATTAGTAGCTTTATTGGGAGTATGTGTGATACATGATGGGAACACGGGAGACAGAACCTCTAAATCAAGAAGATGGAAGCCAAGGAAGGTGGCAATTGATCTGAGGGAACCTGTCTTAAGCTTTTAAATTAGCAAATTTCTAGGTCCACAAGGCTCTTCTGTTTCCGCCAGATCCCCCAATCCAGTCTGGACTAGCAGGTCTCCTCTATACCTCAAAATACGCACTAGGAACCTCAGCCAGGCAGGCTACGCAGTGTTTCTCAGCTGGGGGCAATAAGCCCTCAAGGGACATTCAGCGAAGTCTGGAGACATGTGTGGTTTCACAACCAGGAAGGCCGGAAGGGGGAAGTGCCACCAGCATCTAGTAGGTAGTGCACAGGACAATACCCCACAACAGAGAATTATCTGGTCCAATATGCCAATAATGCCAAGATTGAGAAAACATGGGCTATGAAGGTGTCTTCATATTTTATTCTGCGTGATATAAACACAAGCACCTTTACCATCTCGGCCTTCTCCAGCCAGCCACCCAGCCAGCCAATTCCATATCTGCTTCCAACATGCAACCAACCCTTCCAATGGCTACTCGTGCTGCCTACTCCACATGTACATCATCTTGACGTTTGGGATTTCATGTTTGTTACCATCTTCTATGACAAGACCCTGGCTATTTCCACTTCAACCCCCAAATCCTCTACTCCTGGAGCTGCCCTCCTGAAAGGTGTTCCCACTCGGGAACATTTCCCATTTCCCTGAACATGCACTACCTCCACTCCCACCCTCGCTTTCCTTCCTCCACCCCATATTCAGCATAAAGCAGGGACACATGGCTAAGAGCACCACTCCCGTGTCTGTCATCAGAGTCCCATCCTCTCAAAGATCTTGTCTTCAGCCCTACAACTCGCTTGGGCATGAACACAGGTGATCTTAGCACCTAGAAAAAGGTCAGGTGAATAGGTGTCGCCAACTCATCACCCACTGTCAGCACCTGACTCGGGTTATTGACCCAAATCTGTGAGCACCTGACTCGGGGTATTGACCCAAGGATAAGTCCACACCCTAAAATTTTTAGTTGTCTTCAATGTCTATCTCATTCAAATGTCATGATGTCAATGAGTCAGAGCGATGCCATCCTCCTGATTTTTCCCGTACAAGATGCTCAACAGAGAATCCCCAGTTACCAACTTACTATCCACTGATCAACTTCTAGGAGGTTATAGAAAATGTCAACTGTTGCCCTTAAACTTTCTAAACCAAAGATGATAAAGATCCGCCTCCAATAAATTGACGGTAGCTGCTTGCAGCAACATGTTGGGAAAGATTCTGGGGCAGTGGGGGACCAAGGTGGATCCTTTGGGAAGGGTATTTGGAGTTCTCAGTCATATTTTCCTCCACTCCTCAACATAATTCAGCTTTGACCCCACAACTCACCTCTGTTTCAACCGGACAGTTGGCCTTGAGTCTCTGTTATTAAAAAATTCTAGAACCTTAACTATTTGAGGCCAAGTTTCAGGGAGAGTCAAGATCAGTTAGCAATATTTTGCATGCATAGGGGTGGGAGGAATAGAGGCCCCTGTGCTAAGTGTTTGCCATTTTGATACATTCTTCATGCTATTTTATTAGCAGGAGTGTCTACAGTTTATGGTCAGTGTTTGGGTCTTCATGAGAGACCCAAACCAGCAGTGAGATTGATTATGTCCTAAATGAAGTTGACAATGCATTCTCATTGATTTTCACCCATGAGCATGTACACAGAATCTGTCTGGTGATATAATTAGAAAATAAAACTGTCTTCAGTCTGCACATTTCAATGGCCCACTCATTGGAGAGGCACCAAATCTGTGACTTTGTTTCCTTGAATGTCAATATGCATATGCCTTAGAATATCCCTATAGTCAGGGATTTTGAAAGTCCCAAAGGATTATATTAGCCACTTACTCAATGTTTGAATATACTTTCCAACATTTCTGCCAAGTTGCCCTACCTTCTGTCTGAATAAATTCACAGATAAGGACTCACAGCCTTCTGTCCAGGGCAGCCCATTTGGACTGGGCTCGGCCAGAAACTGGCTGGTTAATCATCTTCCTTAAAGGAACAAAATCTACAGACCTACACTTTCTATACTCTAGCCCCACTTCTCCCCTTTGCAGACCCTCAGAATAATTCTGTCTTCTCTCAGACACCTTTTCAGCCATATTATGATGGGATCCTAGAGACTAGGGATCAGCAATCTATAAGCTCAGGAGCCAAATCTGGCCCCTCACCCGTTTTTATAAATAAAGCTTTATTGAAACATAGCTGCACTGTCTACAGATGTTTTTACACTTCAACAGCAGAACCAAGTAGCCGTGACCCAGACCAAATGACATGCAAAACCTAAAATATTTACTACGTGGCCCTTTATAGAAATATTTACCAATCCATGTTGTAGACGATAACTTCTTCACCACGATGCTAAACAAACCAGCTCTTGCTAATAACCATCCTAGGCAAGGCTGTGAGCCCTTTTGCTTTTACTCTCCTGATCATTTTCCTCTTAACAGCTTCCATTAATTTATATTCATTTCCTAAAAGAGCGATCCCAGAACTATGCTCCTGGAGGGGCTGACCAAGGCTGGTCAGCTTTTTCTTAATAGTAAGTCCCTCTCTCTGGAAGATTGCATTTGCTTCCTCATGGTCAACAGTCACTGCTGCTTGACGAGGTGGCCCCTGTCGACAACAAAATCACACCACAATTACCAGCTAACATGTGCTGAGCCCTTGTATAAACTGGGCCAGGGATAAGTATTTCTTTTATATCATTGCTTTGATTGTTTCCATCCAACTCCCTTACAAGAGAGACCCTATCATTATCCCCATTTTAGAAATGAAGAAATTGGGGGCTCAGCAAAGTTAAGTGACTACCCGAGGTCACGCATTCTCAAACGACAAAGCTAGACTTCAGACTCAGGTTCCACGGGCTCCCAAGCTCCTCTTATAAGAATGGCTTTCCCCTTCCCAGGGGCTGGGACTTTGTTGGGTGGCGTTTGGCTGTGGTGCCCAGAAAAGTAAACCTTGACTTCAACTTGACCATTTAGCTCACTCGCATCCATTTGTGCATTCAATCATTTATTTATTCAAGAAATGGTCTATTGAGCCACGGCATATCTTCTTCTAGGTGCTGGGGTAATGGCAGTGAACAAAGTAAACAAAATCCACTGCCCTCGTGGAGCTCACCTTCCAGTGGGGTGGGGGAGAGGGGGAAGAGACATAAATAAGATAAATAATAAAACCATATATCAGAAGGTGGTAAGTGCTATTAAAAAAATAAAGCAAGGAAGGACTAGCTTGCTGGAGTGAGGCAGGGTTACAGTTCTAAGCAGGGTGGTCAGAACAGGATTGGTGTGAAGGGAACCTGTAGGTGGTGAAGGGTTGAGCTGTGTGGGCACTTAGAAGAGCCTTCCAAGCAGAGGAAGAGCAGTTGCAAAGGCCCTGAGGCAGGAGTGTGCTAGCCTACCCAAGAAGTGGCAAAGAGACCAGGTGGCAGGAACGGGACCAAGGCGATCGTAGTAGGAGGTAAAGTACAACAGACTCAATGATTATCTCTCCTCCACCCCCCCCCCCCCCCCGCAAATCCTTATTAAATCCTAATACCCAGTGTGATGGTATTTATCTTCAAAAGGTGATTAGGTTATGAGGGGTTCCTCATGAATGGGATTAGCGTCTTTATAAAAGAGACCCCAGAGAGGTCCTTCACCCTTTCGACCATGTGAGCACATAGTGAGAAGATGGCCATCTATGACCTGGGAAACGGGTCTTCTCCAGACACCAACCCTGCCAGCACCTTGAACTTGGGCTTCCCAGTCTCCAGAACTGTGAGAAATCAATTTCGGTTATTTATCGGCCACGCAGTCTATGATATTTTGTTCTCACAGCATGAACGGACTTGGACAGTGAGAGCGGTAAGAAGGGGCCAGAGCCTACGGGGCTGGAGGCTTCAGGCAGACTTCTGGGAGGCACTCTTGAAAGGTGAGAAAATAAGCTGCTAAAGGGATCTGAGCAGAGGCGGGACATCATCTGGCTTTAGCTTTAAATGGCTCCCTCCAGCTGCTGGTTCCCAACAGACTTTGGGGACCAGAGTGGAAGCAGACAGAGCCGCCAGGAACCTACTGAAACACTCCAGAAAGCAGGTGGTGGTGGCGTGGACAGGGGGACGGGGGGGTCATCTCTGTCGATGTGGGGACAGGCAGTGCCAACAAGAATTCCTCATGGGTAGAGGATGTCACAATGTGAGAGGGAGAAGGAGCTCAAGGACACCACCAAGATTCCTGGCCTGAGCAACCAGAAGGAAGGAAGGAATTTCCTTTAACCGAGACAGGAGAAGGCTGCGTGGGGGCACTTCCGGCGGGGGGGGGGGGTGAGTTTGGACACACTCAGTGTGGGATGCCCATTACACAGCCCAGTGTGGGTGCTGAGGAGCCGTCCGCCAGGAGACTGAAGTTCGCGGAGGCTCCTTCTGGTTCGGGCGGCCCTGCGTTTACTCACAGCTGTTCACTGAGTGCCTACTTCTGTTCAGCTAGCTGCAGAGGCATCAAAATGTTTCTGGAGAAAAAATACACTTGTACATGTATTTGAATCGATACTAAATGGCACACCCTACTATCTGAGACTATTAAGAGCTATAGCTCGTCCATCAGCAGCAGCAGCACGCCCTCTCCACACACTTGGGCACACGTGCACACACACACACACACACACAGAGGTGCCCAAACCACAAAAGGGCAGAGCTTTTGCAGAGGAAATTTGGGGCTCAGAGAGGGAGAAAAGATGGGGTAGGTGAACCCAAGTGGAGGCAGAGAGAGAGGTGTCTCTCAGAGCTCCCTGCTTCTGCCCTCCCCTGCTGGACACTTCGCTCCTGCAACTTAGAAATCTCCCCAGCCACCTCGAGGCCTGCCTCCTCGCCCATCTGGCCTGGCCAGCTCCTCGAAGGAAGGGCCCAGGGAGCACGGCTGTCCACGGAAGGTGTGCAGCCGCCTTCTAGCACTGCAGTCAGGGAAGATCCTGATGGTCTCAGATGACATCTTTCTTTCTTTTCTTTTTTTTTTTTTTTTTTCTTTCCCTTTCCCCAGCTTAATTATGGCTTCTGGCAGCGAGGGCTCAGCTGGTGCAGAAATCCGTACTCCAAACTCGCCGGCACAAAGGTTCCAGCCAGACAGACCTGAGGAGGCTTTTCTCTTGGACTTAGGCTGGGAGATGGAGACTTTTTAATTAGAAGTTGTTATTAATGGAAAATGCTGCAAATTAAAACTAGGCCTCCTCCCTCTCCCTCCTTCCTTCTCCACTATATTTATCTCTGATCTCAATTAGAAAGTTCAGGGACTCTCTGCCGAACAGAATTTGTGGAGATGAAAGCTGCTGGAGACACCAGGGGGAGGGGAAGGCGTGGGAGCCAGAAAGTGGGGGGAGGAACCAGAGTGGGAAGGGGGTTAACTGAGAGGGCGGGGGTGGGGGGGTCTCGAGGGTGGGGGGGGTGTGGGGGTGAGAAGTGGAGGGGAAGGGGTTAGCTGAGACAAGACAGGATGGTGGGGGGTGGGGGGGGACCCCATGGGAGGGGGTGGTAACCAGAGTGGGGCGGTGGTTGGCTGAGACAGGGCAGGGCCCTTGAGTCCGGGGACCACATGCTCCTCCGCACTCCACAGTAGATCCTGGAACTGCCCCAGAAAAGGCCTCCTCAGTTTTTTCTGTCCCTAACATTGCTGACAAATATCTCCTCCACTCCTTGGCGAGGGAGTAACGAGTCACCAACACACAGATGAGACATCAGAGGTGGCTTCCCTCCGAAGAGGGCTGTGTTCAGCCGCAGTCAGCGACACCTTCATTTGGGGCTGGTTTATACATTTTCCAAAACTTTCCAATAGAAAATGACCTTATTTTTTCCAACTGCAAAGATAACGCAGGGTTGTTCCTTTTAAGAATTCCCATACTATGGATGAGGTTAACGTGGAAAAAGATAAATAAAACAAGAATTATTTGGGATCTCACTGCCTAGAAAGATCTATACTGCTGCTAGTTTTGGTGACCATCCTGCTTACCATCCATCTCTGTCTCTCTTCATAATTTTGTGTCTTGGGGAGAATGCTATATATACCCAATGTCCCGAGGCACGCTTCTACCTCCACAAAATATATTGTGAGATGTCGTTCTATATCAATCAACATAAATCTATGTCATAATTTTTAATGGCTACATGGCATTCCATTACGTGGGTGTACCATAATTTATTTAACCAGGCCTGTCCTGGTGGCCATTTGGGTCGTTTCTAGAGCCCATTCTTACAAACAGCACTGTGCCTCCCCCGACCCTTTCACACACCATTTTCATCGACATGTTTTTTATTGAGGTATAACCAATATAACATTAGTTTCAGGGGTACAACATAATGATTTGGTATTTGGATACATTGCAAATGATCCCCAAAGTAAGTCCAGTTACTATCTGTCCTAAGACAAAGTTACAATTTTTTTTTTTTTTTTGGTCTTGTGATAAGAACTTCAGAGATTTACTCTCTTCGTGACTTTCAGACTATGCACTACAAGGGCGCCTTGTAGTGGCTCAGTCAGTTAAACATCTGCCTTTAGCTCAGGTCATGATCTCCGAGTCCTGGGATCGAGCCCCACACTGGGCTCCCTGCTCAGTGGGGAGGCTGCTTCTCCCTGCTCTCTCTCTCGCTTTATCTCAAATAAATAAATAAATAAAACTTTTGAAAAAATATGCACTACAATATGATTGACTATAATCACCATGCTTGGAATCTTGTCATTTGCGACAATAATGGACCTAGATGGTATTATGATAAGTGAATTAAGAAAGATAAATACTGTACGATTTCACTTACAGCTGGCATCTTAAAAACAAAACACAGAAAACAGAAGTCATAGATACAGAGAACAGAATGATGGTTGCTTGGAGGGAAGGGGGGGGGGAGGGTGGAGAGAGGGAGCCGAAACAGATGAAGGGAGTTAGGAGTTACCAATTCCCAGTTATAAATAAGCCTCCCTTTTATAGAGCTGAGCTGGGACTGGACCACCCGCTCCCTCCTTCCGTCCACAACAGCCACAGCCACAACATGGGACCTCCCAGGGTCCAAGAGCTCCACCTACGGGCTGGAAGACCCCAGAGCAATAGCGTTTTCTCTGCCATCTCCATTCAGAGTTAGAAACTCTAAAGGCAGGACCTCCAGCCCCTCACATTCTGCCTGGTGGCCCAGAGCTGTAGGAAGTTGCATGATTAGAGGATTTAGAACAAGCAAACCCTCTCTCGTGGGTTAAACCCATAGGTGGACCTTCAGATGGGTAATAGCCCAAGCCCAGCACACTCAGTATGGTTGGCTGAGATTACAATAATCCAATTTTACCAAGGAAGCGGGGGTGGGGAGCGATGTTCAGAACTGGCCAGCCCAGGACCAAATCCCCATCCTAGTTGCGGGAGAGAGGTCAACTAAATTGGCCTGAGTGTCATTTCCTTCATTTCAAAAGGGTAGTAATGGTCCCAACCTTGCAGGTTTGTTTAAGAATCAGTTGAGCCGTTCACCACGTGATCAGTGCAGTGGTAGCTTTAATTACTATTCTTATCAGCATTAGTTTAATAGCAGAATAACAAAGTATTAATAAAAAATTCTCCATCATGCCTTCTGCTGGTCTTACAGGGAATATGTACAAGACATGGGCTCTGCCCTCAAAGCACACACAAATCTATCTGCAGGCAACTCTCCCAGGAAGCAAGTCATTAGAAAGGCGTAAGTTGGCTCTGGAGAATGAGGGAAGTCTTCCTGGAGGAGGCAGCACAGAGAATAGAATGAAAGGAATATGTGGCACAGCACAAGGAGGGAAATTTAGGAGTCAGGGAAGGAACCTAAAGGTCAGGAGGTCCAGCCTCCCTCTTCCCACATTTCAATCAGGACTTCTCTGTATGCCCAACTGCAGAGACGAGCCACAGCCATGCCTGGGAATCAGCACTTTCCCTCTGCCAATAGCTTAGCGCTGAAAAGAGCTCATGCTCAAAGTTGAGGAAGCTCTAGCACAGGCTTTCTGAACTGTCAGGATGTTTAAATGGGAGGGGGGGAGATTGCGGAGTTAGAAACACACTAAGTGACCATGGTCTTGGGTGGCTTTGGTTGTCATCTGCCAAGAGCAAGGACCGGTGCAGATGACCAGATGACCTCCTGGCTACAGCAGCTCCACATTCTATGCACGTGTTGCCCACCCCCTTTCCCAATCCAGAGCACACCTGGGACAGCCAGTGTGGTGGTGCCTAGGGCAGAGAGCCGGTGGAGCGATGGTATCCTCTCCCTCAATGCTCCATTCCAGACTCTTACCGCCTCTCCAAAAGGCTACCATAACAATGTCTGACTGGCTCCAACAGTCTTTGTCTTTGCACTTCAAATCTTTCCCCACACTGCTGCCAGATTATTCTACTGCAGCTGCTCCCCAGCTCAGAAACCATCCATGGTTCCCCACTGCCTCCACAATGAGATTCACTCACGTTCACCAACCCAGCAGGCAAAACTCTCCATGAGCTTCTGAAAATAAATTAATTAATTTAATTTAAAAAAATAAAATAAAATAAATTTTTTAAAAATTAGATGATTAAAAAAAAAAAAAAAAAAAAAGCTCTCCATGATCTCACCTCAACTGTTCCCCCAGTTCAACCTCCTCTCCAGACATACAGAAAGACCCCAGGTCTCCCATCCATGTCTATGATTTCCCACCTTCCTGTCTCTGCTCACGGAATACCCTCCCTTGGCAGTCTCTCCCTCCAGACCTGCACGTGTCCCAGTAACTCAAGGTACCACCTCTGGCGGCCAGCCCCTCAGAGGTGATGCCTTTCTCTTCTGGCTTTTGTTTGGATCTCTTATACAGAAGTGAACACTTTAAAGCTTCCATAATTATTAATGACTCTAGAGTATGGGCTTTGTAGACGCCTCTTGGAGGACAGGGACAATGGCATTCACATTTGTCTGAATACTAAAGAAGGACAACCAGCGCGTGGATGTTCAGGACACACCCCTGGGTCTTAGGAACCCCTTGACCCATCAACACTGTGTCCTCAGCAAGTCACGATCAATGCCTCAGTTTTCTCCTCTACAGAATGGGGCTCATAATACCTTCCCAGGGTGACTTACGCATCATAAATCGAATAGGATCCTACACTGCATGATTCATGACAAAATTTGTGATTGAAGGTGCCACAACAGAGCGATCTTTTAAGCAAGCTCTGTGGAATGGAAAAGGAAGAACTGAAATGGGGTCGTCTCTGTTCCTTCACCTGGAATCGGAGCGAGGTTCACTGCCTTCCCAAAGCTGGGGTTCTGGAAGGTGAGGCAGGGAACCATGGGAAGGCCAGACGCTTCATTCTATCTCGCTGCAGGAGAACCCTGTCTCCTTACCCTTCGCTCAGGAAGATGCGGGACCTTGTCTTTACTGGCGGAAGCTGCATCCTGGTCCCCAGGCTCTCCTGGGACAGAACCCTTCCCTTCCTCTCTCCACCCAGGGTCCCGGACCTCTCCTGCCCTCTGCTGGGGGACTGGGCTCTCCAGGCAGCAACGTCAAGGTGCTCACTCCCACTGAGCAGCCCAGACTGAAATTACCCCTCGGTCTGCTAATTGCTCGCTGCTCTCTCTCCCTCTCTGTAGGAATATCATTGCCAGCAATTAGCACAAAGATCCTTTCTCACTCTAGTTAAGATCCCAAGCTGCAGTTAAATGCTCCCAGATCCCATTTAAATGATTTCAAATGCAATTCATTCTGGCTCATTAAATAATTCCAGAGCTGGCTTTCGTTCTCTTACCACCTTAGAAATCTCTTTTTCCAGAGAAGAAAAATAAATGAGGGAGAGTTGATAACGGGAGTTGGTCTGGGAGAAGCAAGGAGAAGGTTTTCTGTTCTGGCCTCTCCAGCGCCTTGTTTTGCATTTCGCTCCCTCCCTCCGGCTCCCGCCCCAGCTTCCCCTGCCGCTCTCTCCCTCCATCCCTTTCTCTGGGAAATGACTTCACCTGACAGCTATGGATTTAGAGCTTTTTTGCCAATTACTTATGCCCAGTGAGAAAATAGGTTTTTAATGTCTGTCCTGGTTCCGCCCAGCCTGGCTACCTCACGGTGAAGGGAGCCCACAGCGCTCTCTCCCTGACCAGACTGTGCTCCGCGCCCCAGTGGCCCAGGCTGTGGAGGCCAGGGTGAGACTGGCTTGGAAGGGGTAGGGTGGGGAGGGGGTCACAGAGGCTCCACCTCTGGGAGGCAACACTGGGGCTGCTGGTGGTGGGCTCCACAGCCCGTGGGCTCCACAGCCCCGTACAGCTGGGTTCATCACTCATTCAATTATCAGTCATTCATTCTGCATCAATTACTAATATTTACTGAGCACTTACTATATGCCAGGTACCGGGAGAGCAGTTTACATATGTTAATTTGCTAAATGGCTAATATAGCCCCATAAGATAGATGCCCCTATTAAGGCGGTGTTACAGAGAGGGAAATTAAGGCTCCAGAGAAGCTGAATAAATCACCCGAAATCACACAGCTAGCAGATGCCAAAATGAGGAACTGAACGCAGGCACTGTTGTTCCCAGCCAGGCATGCCCCATGCTTGAGTGACCTATCTGTGTGGGAAGCCAGAGCACGGGGAGATGCTCCTCCAGTAGGCTGAGCTCCCTGCCCCATCCCAATTCACCTGCTACTTGGGGAGATAAATAAACTACTTTTCTATAGCCCAGGGCATGATGTGGTGAGGGCTATGACGAAGGGGTCTTGGGGGACGGAGCCATCCATTCTGCCTGCCCGCAGAGTGGGGGGGCAGGGGGGGTAGGCTGTGACGGCTGACTGTCACGCAGGCTTTGAAGGCTGAGGAGGAAATCGGCAGAGGAGGGAAAGAGGGAAAGGCATTCCCAGAGAGGAAAGGGTGTGCACAAATGCTGGAGGCTTGGGAGGACCTGGAGTGATTCGGGAGTACCATCGGGGCAAGTCACAAGCTGCCCGAGGCTGGGGATTTGTGGCATCAATGTTGGTCTGGAGCAGCGGTTCTCTCCCGCAGGTGATTCGCTCTGCCCTCCCTCTCCAGTGGCCTTTGGGCAATGTCTGGAGACATTCTGGGTTGTCACAGACAGGTGGGGAGGCGCTACTGGCCATAGAGTAGGTAAGAGGCAGGGATGCTGTTCAACATTCTGCAGTGTGCAGAACAGAGTCCACAAGGAGTCACTGGGGCCCTAATCCTCAACAGAGCTGAGGCCAAAACATCCTGGCAGAGGGGTTAGGGGTCTTTATCACTTAGAATGCAGGGAACTCAACTCTCATCAAAGGGATCAGAAAAGGGTTTGTGGAAACGGGGCATTCTAGAAAATGGGCAGGACGACCACATAGGGATAGGGATAGGAGAGCACAGGGGCAGGACCCAGCAGGGGAGAGGGAGCAGGCGTGTCCAAGCAGCTGGCCAGCTTGGTCTGTCCCTCCCACCCCACCCCAGGTTCATGACGAAGAGGCCAGAGCGGAGGGCTGAAAACCAGCTGACGGTTAGGTTCTCCTGAGCCTAAAAGCAATGGCAAATGATTCGGTAAAGCAATGGGGAGCCACGGAAGGGCTTTGAGCGTCGGGAGTTAGGAGCGGAAATATGCTCTAATTCATCAGGCTCTAATTAATTAATCAGGCAATGCAGGCAGAGGCTGGAGGGTGGCAGACCAGTTGGGAGCCGTTTCCATTTTCCTGGCAGGAGTTCTGCCAACCTAACTTTGGATCGTGGCAGCTGCAGTGAGAAGAAAGGACAATCCCATGAGACACTGCGAGGGAGGAGTGCAAGGACCTGGAGATTGACCTCGGGGGGAAGAGAAGGGGTGGACGGGAGGTTTTGGGGGGCATCTCCACCTCTGGGGAGCAGTGAGTCATGCAGGCTACAAAGTGGCAGGTGCTGAGGTGCTTGGAGGAATGCCTCCTCCTGACCATCACTGCTGCCTCTGGGAACAAGCTTGCAAGTGGGCAAGCCCGGGCACCTGGCCCATCTCCCCCACAACAGTAAGACAAAGCGTGGACCCAGGAGGATGCAGAAGGAAGACCCACCTGCCAGGGCCCGAAGAGCATCCCCTTGGCAGAGGAAAGCCAAGACCGAGTACCCAGGTCTCCTTGGGGATGGTGTTGACAGGGTCGGCAGCAGCAGGACTAGGGAGCATTTAGCAGGACTTTACCCTGGGCCAGGCCCAGTGCTGAACACAAAACACGAGACTGAGCCGCAGCCCAACCCCATGTGACCCACCACGCAGTTCCCCGGGAGATACAAAAACCAAGCTCCTATTAATTAATTTAAAATTTAAATGTAATTTGATATTTTAATTCCTTAAAACAAGCACGCACTACTTTTATAATTAAAAATATATGGATTTTTTTCAATGGAAACCAAGATTTATGAACAAATATATTCATTGCAGTACTTTCTAGAATGGCCGTGTGTTTGCCATCAGTGACTCACTGACAACGTGTCAAGCATTGCACTGAGTGTTCTGCAGGAAAACCAACAACTCTTTTCTTGGAAAAAGAAAAAAAAAACTAAAGGCCAATTGGCTTTTAATTGACGAGCATACAGTAGCAGTTCAATAAAATGTGTCATTCATTATTTCAGCCACCCCAATTAGAACAGGGCACCTGACGGGAACAGGGGCTCGGGAATAAGCCAGAGACAGCAGATACAATAAGTCCAAGCCCATCACGCTGGGCTTGCCTCCAAAGTGAGGAGGCCTGAGCAATGGGAAGTCGGGGGAGAGCTGCCCCGATCCCTCCTGCCCCAGTGCCAGTCCTAGAGCTAGGGGCTGAGTCTAGGATAGGTGAGCAATGCCCTGGGGAGTCAGGAAGAGGGACACTGAGGAGGGAACCCAGGAAAGACAGGAGAGGTGAAAAATTTGGGGAAACCAGGAGAGCCTTATTGAAGGAATAACGTGGAACTCCTCGATTGCCACGAAACAAAGGACCCCTAAGCCTTGGTGTTTCTGCAGTAACTAGGGCGACTTTGTCACTCTCAGGTCAGCAGGTCGGCTTAGGGGTGGTCTGCTTCTCACGTCTCTCCTCTGCCTCCAGGAGCAGGGAGCCAGCCAGCCAGGCTTTTCTCAGGGCAAAGCCAGGAGTTCAAGGGGGCGAGGCCAACTGCACAAGACATCCCAAGCTCCTTCGCATCTCAAGTCTGCTGGTAACCAACCAGTTAAGGCAAGCCAAATGGCGGAGACAAAAGTCCAGGAGCAGGGAAATACACTTGCTCTTTGTGGAAGGAATTACAAGGCCTCACAGCAAAGGATTTACTCAGTGATAGAGCATTAAAGACAGTAATCAACCCAGAACCTTGGCCCAGAACCCATTTGCTGTGCTCCACTGTCATGCACCACATTTGCTCAAAGTGGGCCCTGTTTTCAACGAAGAGGGGCTCTTGGTGAGGGGTGAGTGCTCGCTGCCCTGTCTGAATGGGAGTCCCAGAAGACAAGGAAGGCACTGGGAGAGCGCTGGCCTATGAGCTGGAAGCCTTGTGTCTTTTCATTGCTGCTTGGTGTTCAACTCTATTGAACTTGGCCTTCATTTGACACTGAGCTAAGCCCAACCTTAACCTTAACCCTTGGACCCTGTTGATCACCTCATTCTTCATGAAACGGCTCTCCCTCCTTCCAGAATATCGTTCTCTCACCATTTTCGCCCTGCTCCCAGCCCAAACCCAAGCAGTTCTTTCTCAGTTTCCTCTGAAGCTTTTCCTTCTACCACCTGCCCCTAAAAATACTGGTGTCCTCCAGACTTCACGAATCTTTCTACACCGTGGATGAGCTTCAGAGCACTTCAAACTCCAAGAAAATTATTTAAACTCTTTAAACATTTTTCTGTTTGTAGATTTCTGCATTGAAGGTTCACGTGTTTCATAAGAACCATGAAGGGGTTCACTACTGCCAGGAGGTTACCAACCACTGCCCTGTACTCTGATCCTCATCTTCCTTCAGGCTTTGGACATCACCCTACCCTAATATCTCCCAGCCTTGATTCTACCCAAAGCTCTCATTTCTCCCCACACGACAGCCCACTTAGTCCCACAAGTACCTCAAAACAAATCCATGACAGTGCTCCAAGAGAAAGCGTATTGTCCCCACTGCTCACGGGATCCCAGACACAGTGACATCATCATATTGCCCTATCTTCTACACAGACTTCACAGAGCTATGTCTGCCTTTAGTCTTGCTTTCCAATTATTTCTTAAATCCATTCCTTTCCCACCATCAAAACTATCCCCAGTATGGGCCCCACCACCTCCTCCTTCAAATGCACCAAATGTTCCTCATTGCTTTCAAGATGAAGACCAAAGTTCTTGGCCAGCCATAGAAGCTCATCATGAGCTGATTCACACCCACAAATCCAGCCCCGTCTCTCCCGAAAGCACCATGGCCAATTATCTGCAGTTCCCAGAGCACATCATGCACTCTCTCACCT
Source organism: Mustela erminea (assembly GCF_009829155.1). Taxonomy (NCBI): domain Eukaryota; kingdom Metazoa; phylum Chordata; class Mammalia; order Carnivora; family Mustelidae; genus Mustela; species Mustela erminea. The sequence continues at coordinate 6,853,744 of NC_045618.1, read as the reverse complement.
GTAGACTTTGATATGGGCTCCTCCCTTCACTCTCCTTCACAACTTCCTCTCTCTAAGACTGAGCTTTGACATCACCTCTTCCAGGAAGCAGTCCCAGACCCCACAAGGGGTACGTGCTCCTTCTTTGAGCTCACATAGAACCAAGGAGTTTTCTGTCATCATTCCAGTGCGATTGTGCTGTCTACTGACTTATATATGTCACATGAGCAGGGAGGGATATTGTGATTGCTTCCCAAAGGCCTTATAGTATATGATATAATAGCAGGTGCTCTATAAACATTTGCTGAATGAATGAATAATTTAATAAAAGATGAATGGGGAAAATGTGGCTGTGCCTCTACCCTGTCCTATGACACAGGGTAAATCTCAGATCTCTTACAGGTCTTGGTTTCCTCATCTGATACCTACAGTCTTGTAAGTATCAGTGGATGGCAATGAATGGCAGCCCATTCACACAACTGAAAATTACATAACCAAAAAATGTTTATTGAGACTGTGTAATGACAGGGAAAACGCATATGATGTAAAAGCAAAAGAAGCAGGGTAGAAAAATAACTAGTGTGATTACAACTATATAAAAAGAACAACTGTGCACACAAACACATTCTCACAGACACAAGATTGAAAAGACATGTACCAACATTCGTCCTTGGGTAGTGTGCCTATGAGTGATTTCTTCTTCACTTTATATCCCCATGCTTTCCACATTTTCTTTAGAGAATGTGCATTATTTTTATGATGAAAATTAAACTTTATTACAAAAAGAAAAAAGAGAAGAGGTTTCTAAGAAAAGAACTCTGCATCCTCCTCACTTGGCAGTGTGTTGAATGCCTCCTGCACACTCAGGGACGAAACTTACCATGTCCCTCCGAGGTCTTCTTACTCCTGTGCAGAAGCACGCCCCCCCCCCCCCACTCCATCCTTCCCACTGAGCTCACAGCCAGTGCTGGGCACCCAGACACATGCACAAGGACACCTAGGAACACCATGCCTAGAATGAACTCTGTCCTTGGTCTTGTGATGATGGGAGGAAATGTAACGCAGTCTCAGTTACTTCCACTGACCTATAAATTCAGCACAGGAGGTATGAACATATTTCTGAGCCTTGCTGTGTGAGAACACACTCCTGGAGCCTGCTCTTTGGGACTGCCCATTTTCAAGGTCTCAACCTGTGCCCTTCCCATCCCAATAAGGGCAGCCTAGTTCATCTCATTTAGAGCCGTGGAACTGCCAAGTCAGATATTGTTCTAACCCACATTGGAGAGGCTTCTAGGAAACCTATATTCTCATCCACTGCTGGTGGAAGCCAAAAATGGTATAATCTTTCTGTTGAGTCATTTGGCAAGATGTCTTTGACCCTGATTTCCACTTCTAAGCATGCATTCAGGAAAGAAGCAAGAGATAAAACTCAAAGGATCTTCATCAAACACTATTTATAATATGAAAACACTGGAAACAATATAAATTCCAAAATAGGGATTGATTAAATAAATTATGACAGAATCATGAAATGGGTTACCATGCAACCATATTAATATAACAAGGTAAGGGAAATAACTAATTACATGGGAAGCATTTGTGGAATACTGTTAAGAAGCAGATTATAAAACAGTCTATACATATAATCCCATTTTGTGATATGTATAAATGTATCCTAAACGTATCTATAAGTATAGAGAAGAGACTGATAGGATAAACAAGAAACTGTTAGTGGTTATTTCTGAGTAGTAAAACTTCAAATGGCTTTTCTTCTTTTGGCTCATGTCTATTTTCTACATTTTCTCCAATTAGTTTGGATTGCTTTTGTAACATGGAAAAATATTTTAGAAGAGTTCTATTTTTAACAATCTTCCAATTCTCTTGAGCCTTCTTATTCTCTAAGTCTTGTGTTACGGATTTGGCCATCTTTCTTTAGTTCTATTCACTTCCACCTTCTTAAGGTCTCTGATTATGCCCAGCTTCAATCCCTTGGGAGATAGATTGGGAGCTTCCCAAAGACTCTGGTCCTTTCTTCTTTATCAACCTATTTCTGCTGATCAGTTCAAAGGCTAGAGTAATAGGACCCCATATGTTTCTCCCTGTCCACCAATAGATGACTTTAACAGTAAGAGAAGTCAAGAAAGTGTCCGAGACTCAGCCTGTAGTTGAGTGGAATTTCAAGTTGGATGGATTTCCCCATCCTGAGCGGCCCCATGGTCAGACAGGCTGTCCACTGCACAAGGCACCCACCCAAGGGGGCAAGTGGAGGCTGAAACCCAATCCTGGCTCAGCTCACTGAGTCACGTGCTCACCGCACTCACTGGGTGCAAAGCTCTATCCTTAAGGAGAAAGGGGTCTTTTTTTTTTAAATTCAGAAGGCAAATGCCATATGCTCTCACTCATATGTGGAATTTAAGAAACACAACAAACAAACACAGGGAAAAGAGAGAGAGAGAGAAACCAATGAATAGTATTAACTGTAGAGAACAAACTGACAGTCACCAGAAGGGATACGGGTAGAAGGACAGGTCAAATAGGTGATGGAAATTAAGGAGTGCACATATCACGAGGGAAAAAGTTGAACAAGGAGGAGGAGGAGGAGGAGGAGGAGGAGAAAACAATAATAATAATAATAGCAAAAATAGTAAAAAAAAAATTTTAAACAAAAGCAAAGGCTCAAAATAGGAGGGGGACATGTCAAAAAGAGAGTCCTACTGGCTAGACACAATGTAAGCATCAAAAATAATGGTAGCAATTGGGTGCCTGGGTGGCTCAGTCAGTTAAGCGTCTGCCTTTGGCTTAGGTCCTCCAGGATCCTGGGATCGAGCACCACATCAGGCTTCCTGCTCAGCGGGGTCCCTCTGCCCTTCCCCTTGCTCATGCTCTCTCCCAGTCACTCTCAAATAAATAGATAAAATCTTTAAAAATATATAACGGCAGGAACAGAGTATAAGCCATTGAATAAAATAAAAATCCAGGTATAACTCGTGATATAAATGGGAAAAAATAATAAATAAATGTTGTTTAAAAAAATCCTTGAGTATAAGTGCAGGTTTCTCTGGGTGTTTGTCTAGAAGCAACCTTTGAATCTTGCCAGCATTACCGAAAAGTTTCCATTGCTTCACATCCTTGTCAACGCTTATTTGTTGTGCTTTTAAAAGTTCTGCCAATTTGATGGGTGTGAAATGGTATCTTCTGTAAAGCATTTCAGAATTTTGGCTGACACATAGTAGGGTTCCAATAAGGTTGAGTTTTTATTTGAATTAAGATTTCCACAGTCAATATGGACACCGAGCATCTTTCCATTTGTTTACTGATCATTAAAGTTTCCTCTTTTATGAAAAAATTAAAATTTTAAAACCTAAAAGAATGGTTATTCTCTTGCCAGTCATGGCACCTGCAAGTTTGAGTCTAGAGGGGATGCTTTCTTTTTTTTTCTTTTTTTTTTTTTTTAAGATTTTATTTATTTATCAGAGAGAGAGAGGGGGAGAGAGAGAGCACAGGCAGACAGAATAGCAGGCAGAGGGAGAAGCAGGCTCCCCGCCGAGCAAGGAGCCCGATGCGGGACTCGATCCCACGACACCGGGATCATGACCCGAGCCGAAGGCAGCTGCTTAACCAACTGAGCCACCCAGGAGTCCCAGAGGGGATGTTTTCTTACATGCACAAAAACACTGTGGGCTCCCAGTAGCTCTGTCCCCAACAATTTCCGCATCCAGAAGCCAATACTGATTTCCTCCATCAGGCTTCTATAACGATATTAAATCTCTTCCTTTCTCTGATCATCTCCTCACTTGCCTTTTAATTTCTTGTTACCCTGAGTTCCTCTACTCTCTCCTGGAGCAAACAACAGCCTTTGCCTTTCACCCCACGGAGTGGCAGTGGGCTCCTGCTTGGACTCTCAACCCTGGCTCCGCACAAGAATCCCTCAGGGAGATTTCTAAAGTCCGGATACCTCAGCCACCCCAAGACCCATTAGATCAGAAGGTCTGGAGTGAGACCCAGTGAGAGTTGAGAAGCGCAAGAAACAATGAAAACAACTTGAAGTTTAAAAAAAAAAAAAAAATCCTGGGTTTAGGGCTCAGTTCCTAGGCTTGTCACCACTTGGACAAGTTACTTCACTTTTTCCGACCTAGTTCTTCAACTGTGAATCCAACAGATCAATGTTTTCCACTCAAAATTATAATGTGAGTCGGTCCACCCTCAGAATGTTCTATCCCTGACCCCAGAATGAGAGAGCAAAAGAGAATCGGCCACTGTGACTGAGAAATAGGGGAGGGGAGAGGGCGAGGGCATGAGGTGCTACCGCTCTGGCTCAGCAGGCCGTAGAACAGTGGCCGAGAATGATAAGTCTAGATGCTGCCTGAGATTGCTCTCGTTCCTCACAATTGGTATTCCGCACATGTGTATGAAGCTGGCAGGAAGATAAAACTCTGCTTCCACACGGCTCAGAGGGGATTGTGAATTGCCTAAATATGACACCATTTATTTCTCCCAGATTCAGGTCATCGGGCTCGGAGAATTTGCTGTTACTGCCGCTCCCACCTTATGCCATCTCGAGTCCTCACTTCCCGTGTACTGGGGAAACCTTTCAGCTGTTGCTGGGCATTTCCAACCAGCTGGGCCCACTGAGACATCACCAAGAGAAATAAAGTCACCTGGCCAGAAAAGTAGAAGCCCTTCAAGAAGTTGGTCAAATCCCTATCCTTTCCCACTTCTACAGCTCCTTCACAGAGACCAGCCACGCACCATTTTCCTTCACACGGAGAAGCTATCCTATGGGGTGATGTGGTGGAGTTGAAAGAACGCAGGCTGATGCCCCAAAAGACTTGAGGAAACATACCCTCCCTGAGCTTCAACTTCCTCATCTGTAAAATGGGGATGGTAATATCTGGTCTACTTTCCTCACAGGGTTTTGTGAGGACCAGTTGATAAATTGCAAATGAAAGCAATTAATATATTATTTCAGCCGGGTTTCTTGTCAGATCTGCCCAGTCTATATCCTCCCATCCTCAGACTCTGTACCTCTCTGGGGCCAAGAGCAGCCCCCAGCCCCGCTCACTGGACGAGGGATGGTCACATGACCTAAGCTGGCCAGTGGGCCATTTGCTGGTTCTACTGCAGAGCAGTTCTCCCTGCTGGGAGCCATCTTGTTCCCCCAAGGGAAGAGGCACTCCAAAAAAAATTTAAGCAACACAGAAAGAAGCAGAACAAAAGATGTTCAAAGACAAATTTCCTATGATGTCACTTGAGCACCTGCATGAATTCATTCCGTCTTTCATTCCACAGCTAGTTATTATGTTCCTTCTATATTCCATTTCTGGTTGCATGGCATTTGGTGGTGAACAAAAGAAAGACCCTACCCTCCTGGAGCTTGCATGCCAGTGGAAACCCCAGGCAATAAATAAATACCGAGTAGATATATAATCTAATGCCAAGTAATGGTAAGTTATGAAGAAAAATCAAAGCAGGGTAAGTGAGCGAACACTGAGATGTTGTTTAAGTAGAGTGACTGAATCCAGCTCTGCCTATGGACTTTCACACTCCATGAGCCAATAAAGCCTCACTGTGCTAAGGCAGCTTGAACTGGGTTTCCATCAGTCACTACCAAGTGTCCTCATGAATACAGCTGTACAAATGCAAGGACAGGTAGTGATGCTGCTGATGATTATTATAACAGCAACACAAAGCCTCTTGAGAAGGAACTGGATGGATCACGCCCTTGGGAATTCGTGTCTAAGACTTTGATGCCAATGGAAAAACCCAAGGACAGGAAGTTATCAGATTTCCAAAAGCATTGTCTATGGAATTAAACACATACAAGGGCCATTCCCCTGGATTCGCCCACTGCCTCAGTTTACTTAAAAGTCAGAAATTTAAACTTAAAAAAATGTGTGTAGGTCAACTAGATTGCAATTTAAAAAGCGATTGAAAAAACAAGTTTAGGAAATTGGAGATGTTGATCATTGAGTCAAACAAACTATTAGGTTGGGAAATCAATGGTCAGTTGGCTATCAAAATATTGCCAGGACTCACACCTACCACTGACACAGATTTAAAGGAGACTCTAAGAGCATTAGGAATAACTCAGTTAAAGAGCACCCATAGCCAGTAACCTGGATGAGGTGACTTCCCACAGCTCTCGGGGACAGTTAGAGGCTGAGGGTTGCAAACTCTGACCTCGCACTCCCAGGCAAGGGCAAGAATGCCAACACCCAATAATATCTTCATTCCCACAAAAGGTTTCTGACTTTGGCTCCTACAGTTTTAAATTCCTTAACACTCAGGAGGTTTTTTTAATGCTTTATAACTCACCCCACGGCCCCTCACACACAGAGACATGTAGACACACAATTCCTGGAATTCTGGTGTGATGATTAGTATTTAAGGGAGGCCCTAAACAGAGGGTCTCTTAGCTTGAACTCTTAGAAGGACATTGGAATATCCTAAGTCATTTTGATGCAGAGGATGTATGACCAAATAAAGAAACATTTTGAAACTGGAACTTCTATCATTGTTCTCCTGGGCTGCCACACCCACACTGTGAATAATAATTTGCTTTACGCAGATTAAGACTTGTGCAAGCCAAGATGAGCCCACTCAAAAAACACACAGCAAAGTACTTCAAGCCTCCCCATAGCTGCTGGACTTCCCTCTGGTTTCTCTTCCGCACACTGCAACAACAACTGCTGAACTACCACATTACCTGCTGGGGAAAGAGGCTCAGTACCACTGACCTAGACAGCATGAGGACCCTTTCCAGAATGTCAAGCAGGTACTGTCTTTGGTAGCTGGGCCGGTTTCAAGCGTTGCACACCAGGACTGAACTGAGCCTTGCAAAGGCGCTATTCTGTCAGCAGTGCTGTGACTCTGGTTTTGGCTCCTTTTTATACCGAATCTTGACTTCAACAAATGTCTCTGATCTACCAGATAAATATAAATCTCAACATGTCCCTAAAAATGTTGGAACACAGGCTGTTACATGAGGAAAGATCTCTATGGTCAAGCAAGTTTGAAAAACACTAGTTGTTGTGGGTTTTTCTTGTTTGTGTGTTTGTTTGTTTTGAAGACTTCCTAAGTGGTAATACACATAGGTTACCCAGAAGCTTTTAAATGATCACACACATTGTGACTATCCCAAAGTGAGGTATGCCAGGGCTTCCAGTTTTTCATCACAGATATTTTTTTAGGTAGGAGCACCTATTAATATCCCATGGGGCACAATTTGGGACAAACTGAACTGTGACAATATTCAGTAGAAGTCTTTATCCCTAGATGGTGGGGAGTCAACACAAAGGAATACATGAGAATGTTTGAATTTATACACTATGGAAGGAGATTAAAAGAGATTAATTTAAGTATAATCAAACCCAACAAATTACATATTAAACATTTTAAAAACTTCTCTACCTGTGAATTTCCAAGTTACGAACTTTCATGGAGACAAAGCTGCAACACAAGATCGCATCAGCTTGGCCTCCCACCAGCAGATGGCACTAATTGTAGCACAAAGTCCTCCCAGTCTGGACCATAGAGTCCTTTGTTAGCAAGCTGCAGGTATTTTCTCCTTAGCTCGAGGTATTTTGCAAACATGATTAATCCCATTGTGGCCAGTCAGTACAAAAGCAGCAAATGTTTTAAACTGCCCAACATAAAAGGTGTGCAATTGCGACGGAACTGAAAGAAGCTCATGCCCGGCTACACTTAGGCCATCTATGACATTCAGCAAGAAAGGAAGGGAGAGGACAAACACAAGGGGGCTTGAGAGCAAGGGGCTACAAGAGGAGCACCCACATGGGCTTCCCAGTAAGCCAGGTATTGATTCCGAAGAAAGCTGGTACTTGGCTCAAGAACATAAGGGCAGAGCATGATGAATGTACTATTGCTGAAGTGTGTGTTCATTCATACGGCACCTATTCTGTTGAGTGCCTGAGATGAGCCAAACATACATGCTGGCTACTGGGAGTATGTTAATGACTAAAACGGACATGTCCTTACCCTTGAGGAACTTACAGACTGGGAAGTTGGTGGGGTAGGGCAACAAACAAAACATGAAAGTGGTGGTAGAAGGCAGAGGAAGTGAAGGTGGGGTGGGTGGTGGTGTAGACGTGGTCCTTGGTGGATAACTGGAGGAGTATCCAAAGTGTTGGAACCTCCAAATCTGCACAGCATCATCGTGGGTGGGGAGGTGGGAACTGCAGCTACCAGAGGGCTGAGATGCTCCACAGGGTGCAGGTGGAGAAGAGATAATCACCCAGCTCCACAGACCTCCTAGTACACTGCACTCATCTACTTTGGGAAAAACATGGCCCATGAAATATATATCAGCAGGAAGAAGAAGCATCTGTTTGTTTTCAAGTTTCACAAGACTCATACTCTGATTAAGAGGAAATGCTCCCAGGACCTTGGTGCCCCTAGACTCAAACAGACCTACAAAGAACATAACCTGTTTTTAAGTCAAGGAACTTCTGTGCTACCTAGCAAGACTTTGGTGTTAATTTTTGACTTCTTATTACTAAAAAACTGATGACATGTTTTACTAAGTTTAACTACGGGAACTGTCTGTTGACCTGATCTGGACTTTTTCCTATCTTGTGGACCAAGGGGTCAGCTGAGCCTCTTCTATTCTCCCTAAACTGATCTTGACCCACACTGTCTTGCACTGTGTCACAGCCTTCTATTTGCAGATAGCCCCCAGTTTTTACTTATTTTTTAATTTCTTTTTTTTTAAAGATTTCATTTATTTATTTGACACAGAGAGAGATCAAAAGTAGGCAGAGAGGCAGGCAGAGAGGGGTGGGGGGGAAGCGAGCTCCCTGCTGAGCAGAGAGCCCTATGTGGGGCTTGATCCCAGGAACCTGAGACCATGACCTGAGCTGAAGGCAGAGGCTTTAACCCCCTGAGCCACCCAGGTGACCCTATTTTTTAATTTCTTAAAGATTTATTTATATATTTCAGGGAGAGAGGGAGCACACACATGGAGGGGGCGGGCAGAGGGAGAGAGAGAGAATCTCAAGGAGATTCCATGCTGAGTGCAGAGATTGAAATGGAGCTCAATCTCACATCTTTGAGATCATGACCTGAGCAGAAACCAAGAGTTGAATGCCCAACTGACTGAGCCACCCAGGTGCCCCAATAGCCCCCAGTTTTTATTTAATAGGTCAAAATTATGTTCCCCATTTATCCATTATGCTGCTTTGTTTGCTAAGTTTAGGTTTGGCTATGAGTCATATACAATTCAAAATAACAATGGTTTAAAAATATAGTTTGTGTCTCTCTCTCAAATAAAAACTGGAAGATGAATAGTCCAAGGATAATGGCAGCCCTGCCCCACAAAATACTCATGAAGCCAGGCTCCTTTTCTCTTAAAACTCTAGCAAGCACAGCCTCTGTTTACTCACGAGCCAATATTGTTGCTACAGCTCCAGCCATCATCTCTGGATTCTCAGACAGTAGAAAAAAGGAAGAATGTACATGTGGAACCATAAGGGAAGTGCTATATACTTAACTCAGTGAGACAACATTGTGTGGAAAGTACTGTCCTTTCTCTTTTTAAATTCTTCATTTAAATTCAATGTAGTTAACATATACTGTACTATTAGTTTCAGAGGTAGAATTCAGTGGCTCATCAGTTGCATATGATACCCAGTGCTCATTACAGGAAGTGCCCTCCGTAATGCCCATCACCCAGTTACCCCATCCCCCCACAGACCTCCTCTTCAGCCACTCTCAGTTTGTTTCCTAGAGTTCAGCATCTCTTATGGTTTGCTTCCCTCTCTGTTTTCATCTTATTTTATTTTTCCGTCCCTTCCTCTATGTTCATCTGTGTTGTTTCTTAAATTCCACATGAGTGAAATCATATGGTATTTGTCTTTCTCTAACTGACTTATTTTGCTTAGCATTATACTCTGTACCTCCATGCATGTCATTACAAATAGCAAGACTTCATTTTTTATGGCTGAATAATAATACTCCATTGTATATAATATATTAATATATATATACACATATCACATTTTCTTTATCCATCCTTCTATCAATGGATACTTAGGCTGCTTCCATTGTTTGGCTATTGTGTTACTGCTGCTATAAACATAAGGGTGCGTGTATCCTTTTGAATTAGTGTTTTTGTATTTGGGGGGTAAATATATAAGAGCTTCCTTTGGTCCACAGTGGTGGTAGGCAGATTTCTAAGATGAACTGCCCAGTGATTCACCCTCTTATGGAATCTGAGTGTGACTAGAACCTGTGATTTACTTCTAGCCAATAGATTATAGAATAGTCACTCGCTTGAGTAGGTGACATTCTATGACAAAGGTAATGGGATAATCATTCATGTGATTATATTATAGAAGACTCTGTCTTAGACTGGAGTGAGAGATTTTTCTGTAGACTCTGAAGAAGTAAGTTGCCATTTTGTGAGAGGGCCTGGGAAAGGGCAGTGTGGTAAGGAACTGAGAGATTTCTAGGAACTGAGGGTGGCCCCTAGCTGACAACCACAGGGAAGTGGGGATCTCAGTCCTACAATCACAAGGAACTGGCTTCTATCAACAATCAAATGAGCTTGGAAGAGGATGCCAAGCTCCAGACTGAAATGTGGCACAGACAGCAGCCCTGAGACACCTTGAGCAGTAGACCCATCTAATCATGTCCTGACCTTGGAGACCGTGATATAATAAGTGTATGTCAATTTGAGCCACTTGAGTGCATGGTAATTAACTACAGAGAAATAGAAAACTTACAAAATCCCACTCTAAATTTTCATGATAAAAAGCTTTTAGTGTTGATTTGTTTTCAAGCTAAGGAGAAATTTTCTTGAATCATGTTATTGATTATTTTCTCTCATTCATTTTCTTTGTTTCATCCTCCTGATTCTTATCATTCAGATGTTGAATACCCTAGGTTGATTTCATGTAGATTTATATATTTTTTCTCTTCTACTTTGCATTTTTTTTGTTATACTATCTAGGAGATTTGCTCAGCTTTATCTTCTAAACCTTCCATTGAGTTTTTTATTTCTGCCTTCATGATTTTTATTTCTTTATTTTTTTAAGATTTTATTTATTTATTTGGCAGAGAGAGAGAGATTGCAGGTAGGTAGAGAGGCAGGCAGAGAGGGCGTGAGCAGAGACTCTGAGTCAGGGCTCGTTCCCAGAACCCTGAGACCATGACCTGAGTTGAAGGCAGAGGCTTAACCCACTGAGCCAACCAGGTGCCCCGATTTTCATTTCTAACAGTATATTTCATTCTCTGAATACTCTTTCTTTGGAGAGCATCATGTTCTTGTTTCATAGATGCAGTGTCACCTCTCATGTTTCTAAGGATATTTATAACCTCTTTCATTGGCATTTTCTTCTCCCTTCAAAATCTGTTTTTAATCTGTTGCCTTTTCCTGCCTCTGATAAGCTTGTTTGAGTTCTAGTCCTTCACAGTAGAATCTTTTCTCTTTTCTCAGTTTCTGGTGGTCATATATAGGAGTAGGGGCCTAAAACACTGACTGGAAGTTCTGAGCCCATTGGTGGGACTTGCTGGTTGTGAACAACACTGTCAAGGGATATGGCTGAGCCATTTGCTAAGGGACCTCAAAGTCAGTCTCTTCGATGTCAGTTTCATTTTGAACCACTCAAATTTCACAGAGAAGAGTTTTTCAGTCTCCTGCTAGGAAGTTGAAGCCTATGTTTGGGGATTCAAGGAAGGCAGGGAGTAGGGGAGAAGACTGGGAATCTCAGCATTTGGTTTGCACTCAGTCATTTTTTTCTCTCCCTATTTTCAGCATGTACCCCTGACTTCAACTGTGTCTGGACTGTCTCTTTTACCTATCCAGAAAATAAACCACTTCTATTTTGGCCAGGATGGGAGAGCTTCTTACCAAGCAGCAAGAAGAAAGGGAGGAGATGTAAGGGTCTAACTGCTTTTTTTATTGTGGTAAAAAAAAATACAACCTATAATTTTCCTTTTTAACAATTTTTGAGTCTACAATTCAGTGGCATTAATTACATTTACAATGTTGTGCAACCGTCACTACTGCCTATTTCCAACATTTTTCATCACACCAACAGAAATTCTGTACCCATTAAGCAAAAACTCCCATTCCAGCTGTGGTTTTTTATTTTATTTATTTATTTATTTGACAGACAGAGATCACAAGTAGGCAGAGAGGCAGTCAGAGAGAGAGAGGGAAGCAGGCTCCCCGGTGAGCAGAGAGCCCGATATGGGGCTCTATCCCAGGACCCTGGGATCATGGCCTGAGCTGAAAGCAGAGGCTTTAACCCACTGAGCCACCCAGGTGCCCCCCAGCTGTGTTTTAAACAGCTTTCTACCAACCCTCTTTATTCCCCCTTCTACCTCCAGTTTCAAAAGTTTCTGGTGCCACCAATTCCTGAGACTTTGAGGACTCTGCAGTATATATCTGGTTGATTCTTAGGACTTCTCTTTGTCATGTTAGCTATACAAGCTACCATTTGTCCATCTGCTTTCTAACTTCCAAAGTAATGTCTCCACTCTCATTGTCCCCATCCCTGTGGATTTATGAGGGGGGGGACACTTTACTGATAGTTTCAGTGGCATTTCAGGACAGTATGAGTTAGATTAATGTACTTAACCCACCATTTTTACCAAAATGTTCATTGGGTATGTAGATCTTATATCTGACCACCTTGCCAAATGCTCTGATTTCCAACCACTATCCAGTCTTTTTCCTGGGTTAAGTATTTGATCATGTTGTATACAAATAATGAGAGCTTTAAGACTTCTTGCAACATGTTCTGTTGAGTTTATGCAATTCCCTCCCTCAAACTACAAATGAGGTAGAAAGTTCAAGAGCTGCACTTGAAAGAAAGAAGGAGAAATGTCATGGTGTCAGAAATGAAGAAAGAAGTCAGAGCTAAAAAGGTACAGGAAAGGTAAAAAAGAGGATTTGAGGTCATGGATCAGGGTTCTAACCCTCACATAAAACAGAAGATGCTGCCTTAGCTCTTGAAGTGGGGAAGCTGCAACTGAGCTATAAGAGGTATTTCTTGTGTCCTGTATCATATGCCTTTGGCCAGCCCCTGATTTCCCTATAGCAGAAGGACAGCGTCCATGCCCAGTGGGCACTTAAGAGCAGAAGCCATATCATGTGGAGTGTATAAAACCAAGATAAGAAGTTTGGACGGTTTTTATATGGCAGAATAATAGTATCTTACCTATGTTTCCAAAACATACCTGTGGCTGCTGTGTGGAGAAAGGGCTATTAGTGGAAGCAGGGAAAGAATTTGGGAGGCCATTGCAGTTGTCAAGGGGAGTGTTCTGATTATCTATTGCTGGATAATGAACCAAATTTAGTAGCATTAAAACAATAACCATTTTACTAAGCTCATGGATTCTGTGGGTCAAGAATTCAGACGGGGCACAAAAAGATAGCTTACTTCTGCTCTGTATCTGGATCTTTAGCAGGAAAGTCATAACTGAGTGTGGATGAGTTCAAAGGCTAGGAACTATAAAAGCTGGGCTTAGCCGGAATTGTCAACTGGGCCACCTACATGCTTTTCTTGGGCTTCCTCACAGCAGGGCAGCTCAGTCAAGAGGGAGCATCCGAAGACAGTACCCCAAACAGAACCAAATGGAAGCCTCCCATGATCTATCCTGAGAAGTCATGTAGCAGAACTTCCACCATACTCTATTGGCCAAAGTAGTCCCAGACCCATGCACATTCAAGGGGAGGGAACATCACCCCCACCTCTCAATGAGAGGAATGTCAAAGAATTTGGAGGCTGTGTTTTTTAAAGTGCTAAGGGAGAGATGATTGTGACTACAACTAATACAATAGCATTAGAGATGGTGGGAGAAGTCAGATTCAAGAGATATTTGGGAGTCAAGCCAAGGAACTTGCTATTGAATTGTGTGCTAGGAAAAGGCAGAGTGTTATTTTAAAAAAAAAAAAAAAATGAATCAAGGGTGCCTCCTAGGATTTCAACCCAAGCATTTGGGTAAATGGCAGTGCCATTTATGAGATGAGGGTGGAGTCATCCCAGAAGGTTTTATTTCATTCAAAAGGAAAGGTTAAAAGAAAATTACATTTTTGACTACCCAATATGCACAGATTTTGTGCTTGAAATGTGTCTTCTCATTTAATCTTTAAAACAGCTCTGTGAAGTAGGACTATTTACTTCCCTTTTTTCAAATGTAGTAACCCAAATCCCAAGGATAAGCTACTTGCGTAAGGTTACATGGCAAGTTGGGGCGCCTCGGTGACTCAGGGGGTTAAGCCTCTGCCTTCAGCTCAGGTCATGATCTCAGAGTCCTGGGATCAAGCCCTGCACTGGGCTCTCCGCTCAGCAGGGAGCCTGCTTTTTTCTCCCTCCCCTTGCCTGCCTCTCTGCCTCCTTGTGATGTCTCTCTCTCTCTCTCTCTTTGTGTCAAATAAATAAATAAAATATTAAAAAAAAAAAAGTTACATGGCAAGTGAGTTTCAGAGCCAGAATTCAAACTTTCGACTCTACTCTTTCTACTCAACAGTCCTCCCTTAGCCAAGAGCGCATAGGTAGGGAATGGCAGAACTGGACTTAAAAATAAATTGTAGCCCTAAAGCCTCTGCTCTTAACATTACAGATGGTGACTGAAGGCAACACAGCAGGTTTACCACCAGGGCCCAGCCCATTCAGTTAGAAGAATACTGATTCTCTGAAGAAGAACGCCACGGCCCCACATGACTCCCAGTGCTCCCTGGATAGTCCCATGCATATCAAGATGCTCTGTGCATGGAAGATGATTCTCAATTTTGAAAGAGGAAAAGGAACAAAAAGGCCTGCCATTAAATGCCTTGACCAAGAAGTCACTCCCTAAAATTGACCCACAGATCATCCATCCACCCAGGACATGGTGTTATGGATATTCCTTGAAGACACGGAGCTGTATGGGGGTTAACCCAAAGGGAACAGCAGTACCATCAACTTTTGAAATACAAGAGAAGAGCTGTTTGTTTTGCTTAAGTCCCAAATCTTTGATCATCTCCATCACACATCTTTGATGCTCTGGAATCAGTGAAAATTAACACTCAGGTAGGAAACAGGTTAAAGAGACAACGAGAAGTGAGATTTAGGTCTTAGATCTGAACAGCGGCACCTTTTTTCCACCCGGAAGATAAGGCTCCATTCTCTCTCTCTTCCACTGGAAGTGAAGTTTCTTGAGATCATGAACTTATCTGCTCTGTTCATTCAGTCTCCAGCGTGTAAAAAAGAATCTAGTATGGAGTATGTCCTCAGTAAGTACTCGCTGAGTAAGTGAATCAATAACCTACTTTCTTTTCTCTCCTCCTACACTACTGGAGAGGAGCATCTCTTTTCTATGGGTGAGACCTCAGGATGCTAAATCAGTGCCAGACCTTCCCATCCCGATTGCCCACCACCTGAACCCAGAGAACTTCAGCCCCAAAACAGGACAGAGCTTCCTGATGGCTGGCACGCTACCACGTGGGCATCCCTCCATTCATGATCATGTTGGTGCCTCACGCAACTGGTAGTCTTCAGGTCAGCGAGTGCCAGAGGAACCAGGCAACCAGAGACAGATATCACCCTTGTGTCTCTCCAGGATGCCAGTCCTACAGTCAGAAGCAGAGGGGACACATCCTCTGCTATGTCCCCAACCTATCCTCATCCTGCCCACCCCAATCAGCCAGCCTTGGCTTCATGTCCACAGCTGATACCAGCCTCTCACTCGGAAAAAGGCCTGTCTGGGCCACTGGATTTAGCAAGATATTCAACTCAGGATATTCGATAACCCTAGACAGCCATAAAAGGGGAAAGAGAAAGCCAGGGGCGAGAGGAGAGAAGGAGAAAATGAAAGACAGACATTTGTTTCCAAGGGAATGGGTTTCTGAGGGAAGAGAGGAAAACAGAAAGGGACAAACTCTTCCTTCTTATAATGGCTTCTTCCCAAGCATGTCAATTCTTCTCTAGAAACCTTAATAATAGTAACCACAATGCCCTCATGAACTTCGGGGGCAGATGGACCTGCTTTTAATTCCTGACTGTGGCGTCTGCTTGCTCTGTGGCTTCTAAGGCCCCTCTGGACCTGTTTCTTCCCTGTGAAAGTGGGGAAATAGCTTGTAGGGGGGCCTTGAAGATTCGCGGAGGAACTGGAGGTGAACTCACCTTGTGCACCTCATGGCCACTCAGAAAGGTATTTGATTTTTTTCCTCCCCTTGCTCCCCCTGCTACATTGAAAACTTGCTTTTGGTTGGCCTCCATTTTTGTTTGTGGGTTTGCCTGTTCCATGGCCTCTTGCAAGCTTCCGACCCTAGATTGTGAGCTCAGGAAAGAAATCCATCTATGAAGAAGATTTTTGATTAAAAAGTTGCCATGCCCCAAGCCAGCAGTCAGTTGTTGAAGATGTTCCCGGGAACATGTCTGCCTTCAGTGGGACAGCTCCCCACAAGTCTTGTGATAAGGTAAATCAGCTGGCAGTACGGGGAAAGTGCCGTCGTGTGGTAGGGAGAAACAGTCGAGGAGGAGGAAGCTGAGGCCCAGGGAGGTTAACAAGCTCATCTATGTGAGTTAGTAAGCGGCAGAACTGGGATTCCCAGTCAGGCCCGTTGAAACCCAAGCCTGACCTCAGAGCATGTAAGCTGGAAGCCTCTGCCACAAGAGACCAGCACCCGGACAGAGAGCAGACACCTCCAGGCAGGCAGGCGAGCCTTCAGGGCTGTGGGGAGAAGTGGTAAGTAAGGCAGGCTGGGTCCCAGACCATTGTCCCAGAGGATGCTGGGAACTCCTTGGGAGGAATTTGGGGATGGGGATATCCCTGAAATTCAACTGAAGGGCACTTTGTACCCATCAGGGCCATTGATGCCGATAATAAGAGCCAGTTCTGATTAGTGTATCGTATACAGGAAAGGAACGTGCTGGAGGAGAGCAGAAGAACTAATGTGAATCCTAGAGGACTTGGCACCAATCAGTAGAGGCCTGGCGGCCGTGAGTTCCCAGAAGTTCACCCAAGTGAAAAGCTGATGAGGCCCCTGTGGATGGAGCACCCACCCATCACTCCAGTATTCCTGGGTCACCACGCCGTCCACGTTCACAACTCCAGCAGCAGCCCCCAGGAGCTGTGTGTGTGTGTGCGCACGCACACATGCGTGTGCACGAGGAGAGTAGATTTCCAGACAGGAAGTGGTTGACACCTTCTGCTTCCCATGGTGGGAGGTAGGTTCCTGCCTCTCAACAAGATTCTCTCCGTGCATGGGTTTTCCAAACAGAAAGCATGTCTGGATATACAGCTAAACCAGGACAACATCCACCTCGGATGCTGACCCGCCTGTCCATCCTAGGCAGGGACTGTCACCGAGCTCACGAAAGGTTTTCTCAGACCGTCACTCCTGGGAGGTAAACAGAGCAGGTATTGGGATTTCTAGCTCTGGATCGAGGTTTCCCAGAAACTCCCTAATGATGCAGGGAGTGTCCAAGGGAATCTGCCCATTCACAGTCCATGGCCAAGAGGCCAGCCAGCACACAGCAGGCTCAGAAAAGACCTTCTGGCTCCTCTCTCTCTCTTTCTCTTTTTAAAGATTTTATTTATTTATTTGAGAGAAAGAGAGAGAGTGTGCGTACACACAAGTAGGAGGGAGGGGCAGAGGGAGAGGGAGAAGCAGGCTCTCCGCTGAGCAAGGACCCTGACACCAGATTTGATCCCAGGACCCTGGCATCATGACTGGAGCCAAAGGCAGATGCTTCATTGACTGAGCCACCCAAGGGCCCCTGGCTCCCCTCTTTCTTCTGACAAGCTCAGCATCCTTCTGGGGGACCCTCTCCTTCATCCCCTCTGAAAGCTGGCAAATGACAAAGAATGGGGGCCATGAAGGTCAGAAAAGGGAAGCCAGCTGCTCCATGAGGATGAGGCTTCCCCCTCCGATGCACATCTGTGGCTCACGCCGGGATCTGGTGCCAGGCCCAGAGAGCAAATGTCAGCTCCGCAGCAGCTGTAGGACCTGGCCATGTCACACAAGCCTCAGTCTGTTGCGTCAAATGGGAAACAGTAAAACAGCCGTCCCCCTTACGAGACTGAGGGGAGAATTTACCAAGAGAAAGAGGAACCCGTGACTATGACCATGACCGCCACCATTCTTACAACCAGCTCCTCTGATGAGCCTCCCGGGGGCGGGGGTGGGGGTGCACCAGACCCTAACAGGTTTGCTTGCTGTTTAGTCTCTACACTGGCTGCTCTCCTTTCTCTGCCCATCATACATGGAGCAGATCATACCTAGTTTCTGGACCTTTTCAGGTAGCGATCATTTTTGCATGTAGTAAAAGTGTGGAGGCATCTAAGAGAAAATCTTCCCTCGCCTCCGATCTGAAGCACCCCCTTTCCGGTGGCAGGAGGCCATGGTGGGGAAGAAGACGTCTTGGGTTTCTCCATTCTTGTTCAGTCCCCATCCCGTTCACCCAACTGCTTCTGCCTTGTGTAGGAATGAGGTAGCGTCTTAAGGAACAGAGGTAAATAAAGGCCACCGAAGCCTTCATTTATTTGACTTGTATGTTGCGATCTATCATGAATGCCCTTCTAGAGTTTCATTCTTTTTTCTCTTTTTTTTTCCTTTTTTAGTTATTGCGGGAAGAACATTTAGTTCTTGTGGTATGAGATCTACCCTTAACAAAATTTTAAATGCATAATACGGTATTGTTCATGATAGGCACGTCGTCGTTCAGCGAATCTCTAGAACTTACTTGTCTTCTTTCACTCACGTTGCATCCACTGAACCGCGACTCCTCGCTACCCTCCCCTCCACCCTGGCAATCACCCATCTGTTCGTTTCCATGAGCTGGACCGGCTGAGATTCCTCATAGAAATGAGATCATGCAGTCCTGGGCCTTCTGTGTCCGCCTTATTTCACTTCGCTAATATCCTCCAGGTACATCCACGTGTCACATACGGCAGGATTTCCTTCTTTTTTAAAGCTTAATAATATTCCATCACACACACACACGTACATTCTTAAATATTCATCTGTCCACAGACAGTTAGCTTCTCTCCTCAATTTAGCTATTCTGAACAATGCTGCCATGAACGTGGGAGTATGGAGAGCTGAGATCTTGCTTTTAAGTCTTTTGGATATATACCCAGAAGGGCACAGTTGCTAGGTCAAATGCTATCTCTATTTTTAATTTTCTTAGGACCTTCCCTGCTGTTTTCTACGCAGCTACACCATTTTACTTTCCCTGCCGCCCTGTGCCAGGGTTCCCATCTCCCCGGAGCCTCGCCAACACTTAGACTTTGCTGTTGGGCTGTTGCTTTGGGTTGTTGCTGTTTTGATAACAGCCACCCTAACAGGTTACGAGGCCATATCTCATTCTGGTTTTAACTTGCATGATTAGTAATAGTATCTTTTCATGTAAGCATCTTTTCTGTTGGCCATTTGTATGTCTTTCTTGGAGAAACGTCTATTCAATTCCTTTGCCCCAAATAATCAGGTTATTTGGGGCTTTTGCTGCCAACCTGTAGGAGTCTGTAGAGATCTGGGGAGCCCTGCTCTCCCCCCTCTGGGGACCTCTCTCTGTACGGCACCTTCACACAAGGGAAGCACTCTCAGGTAGCTCCCTCGTGGCTCCTTCCCGAGCCCACCTCCAGTGGCACAGTGTACACAACCTCATGTTTTGGGGGGGGGTCACCTTGCATGGGGCCCTTTCCAAATGGCTTCAATGCCACCACCCTCTTAAAGACTCCGAAACACTCAACTAGAACAGGAAAGAGCAAGGTCCTCCCACCTCATCCTCTCTCCGTGTTCCGACCCCCGGGCAATTCTAGCCAGCTCTAGCCTTTAGACGCTTTCTGACAAGAGTCAGACCCAAACTCTATGCCCTGCCAACTCAAAGACACAAACCATCTTCTCTCAACAAAACTTCCACCTCACTCCACCCAGTATCCTGGTGTCCACAGGATTCCTTCCCTCCACCAGAGGGGAAGGGCAGCCCTGCCCTCCCCGGCTAATGTCCTGTCCACTGTTATCAGACAAACTACATAAGAGGCCATTTTATAAACCCACCTTTGCCCGCAGTTGGGGTTTTGTGCACAGCCGCATATGCTCAAGAAGAGCCCAAAGGAAGTACAAGTTTCCCAGAGACGTGTGTCCTCCAAAATGCTCTGCACATCCAGGAGTGCCGCTCCAACCATGGAGCTTGGCTGGGGGTGGGGGGCGATACAGAGAGCTGGTCTCCCCCTCCTCTCAGATGTGCTCAATGTCTAGAAGCAGAGACACGGGTGGGGGCACCTGGATGGCTCAGTCGATTAAGGGTTTGCCTTCAGCTCAGGTCATGATTCCAGGGTCCTGTGATCGACCCTATGCTGGGTTCCCTGCTCAGCGGAGAGCCGAACTCCCCTCCCTCTCCCTCTGCTCATGATCTCTCTCTCCCAAATAAATAAGTAAAATCTCCAAAAAAAAAAAAAAAGAAGAAGAAGAAGAAGCTGGGATGGTCCCCAGGCTCCTGCACACCGGGATCTGAGGACCAGGGCAGCTCCTGTGGAAATGGGAGGAGCTGGGACTGGGGGTTGGGTGAGCCAGGAAGCCAGGGACAAGCCTGCAGGAGCTCAGGAGGCTTCCTCTGTCCCAGCACACCTGCGGTCCTCACAGAGGGGCAAGATCAGGTCCCCACTGTTTTCCTTTTGCAAAACAGAGAAAAGAATGGGGATGAAAGTGACAACATAATTGTAACAAAAAGACTGACAAAGCAGTTGCAATTTGCTTAACTTTTTTCACAAGGCAGCACAGGTCCAGGCTATGTGTATTGCCCCATTTAATCTTCGGGACACTCTGAGGCAGTGGGCAGGCAGAGTAATGGCCCCCAGAGATGTTCCTGATCACCAGAATCTCTGAAGACGCTATGTGACACGCAAGAGGGACTTAAGGTTGCGGATGGAATTGGGGTTGTTAATTAACTGACCTTCATATAAAGGAATCACCTGGATTACAGTGAGGGCCCTTCAGTGGGGTGGAGAGGGAAGCATGAGCACGGGAGAGACACTCAGCAGCCATCGCCGACTCTGAGGACAGAAGGGGCCACCAGTCAAGGAATGGGGGGTCAGGAAGAGGCAAGGAAACAGATTCTCCCCTGGAGCCTCCCGACAGGAACCCAGCCCTGTCGACTTCTGGGTTTTAATCTAGTGAGACCTGTTTTGGACCTGTGACCTCTAAAAATGCAGGATCATAAACTCGTCCTGGTTTCAGCCACTGGGCCAGGGGTGACTTGCCGCAGCATCCATAGGAAACGAATACAAAGGGGTACTCTTACCAGAAGGAAAAACTGAGGGCTGGTCTCTTCCAACTGTGGGTACAGCAAGGCCAAAGTCCCCCCCCCCCTTTAAACTCCCGCAACCTCTGTATCCAAGCCTTCTCTCTCCCTTACAGACTCCGGGCTCCTCTCCCTGAATCGAGACTGTGCTGGCAAAGGAGGAAGATGCCCCCTCGTGGGAGAGAGAGAAGAGAAGCAAGCGGTTGGGGGGCGCCGGCCGGCACAGGTGGGTGAAAGGAAAAAAGTAACGTCTCCGCAGGGCTCTGGAGGCTGTCTCTGAGCAGATGATGCCGAGTGTGTGAGGGAGGCGGCTGCCGCCCCCCAGCCCGTCACCATTCTCCCTTCTGCCTCCCTGCCCCCTCCCCGCCTCCCACTCAGAACCAGTGACTAATTGCATTGCATTTCTCCTTGACTTGCGTCACCCAGCAGAGAGCGTGTGGTTGTTTTTACAGCGTATTCTTTCAGGGATTCTAAGTGACATTTTTAAGTGCCCTTCCCCTGTCTTGGAGCAGCAGCACACCCTCCTCTGCTCTCTCCCCCTCGCCCCTTCCCTCTTCCGGGGGCTGCAGGTAGAACAGCTCAGAAGGCCGGGGGCAGACCCCGCAAAAGCAACAGAGAGTCTTTGCTGCTTCCTGATCCTCGGGAGATCCTGACAAGGGTGAGCCCCTCAGGAGCGACTCCCCCCGCCTCACCCCCGCACGAAAGAGCCCACACGGCACAGCTGCCTGAAAGCCACACCGAGGCTCCTTCTGTTCTTCCTCCCCTGTGCCCCCCCCCCTTTCTTCCAAGAACCTCTTCCGAGCCCCAGCTAAGTGCCAGCCCCAGGTACAGAGTGGCAAGCAACACACACACAGTTTCTGTCCTTGAGGTGAGGGCTGGAGGGGAGGGCCGCCGTTAGCCATCAGCAGACAGGCTGTCACAACACAGTGAGCAAATGCCGCGATGGGGAAGGCGAGAGCGGTGATGACATCGCATTGAGTCGGAACCGAACCAAACCTGGGGGAGGAAAGCTGACCAGGGGAGGCTTCTAGGAGGCGCGGTTACAAAAAGAGGATGAGATGTCGTAGGAGAAGGGGAGGGAACGGGCAGAAACAAAACCCGACACACGATCATCACGGATAGAATACGACAGAAACACTGAACCACTGACATGAGGAGCTCAGGGTGAGCCTTCGGGAACCTTCGGTGCTCCTCAACGTTCCTCCCGCACAAAATAAGGAAGGTCGGCCAGATGACCTCTAAAATCCCCTCCAGCACCAAAACTCTGGTAGGCAGGATGCCCCATCATTTTATCCTAAGGCAAATGTGGCACTGCGAAGGAGAGCCGTAAAGGAAAAGGCTATGGGCTCGAATCTGAGGACCTGTATTTAAAGTTTTATTTATTTATCCATTAAAGAGTGGAGGGGAGCGGGAGGGGCAGAGGGACAGGGAGAGAGACTCTCAAGCAGGCTCCCTGCTGAGCATAGAGTCCGACTTGGGGCTCCATTTCGCAGCCCTGAGATCACGACCTGAGCTGAAACCGAGAGTCAGATGCCTAATGATTGAGCCACCAAGGTGTCCCTGAGGACTTGCATTTAAATCCAGGGCACATGACTCCTGTAGAAACTTGGGCAGGGCATACAAGCTCCTTAAGCCTCAGTTTCCTTATCTGTAAAATGGGGGCTGAGAATGTTACTACTTCATAGGATTATCAGCAGAATCATGCTGAGAAATGGTAAGGAGAGACTGTACCTGCAAATGTGTATTGGGCCCCCTGAGGCTAAGTTCTGAGCTACCATTGCCATAGGTGTGCCTACTGGCCCACACAGAATGTTAAAGACACAGGGATCTGGTTTTTGTTTGAGTTTCAAGCAGAGTGTCTACCCATCAAAAGAAGGGGGGTGTTTGAAACCCCAAATGGCGGGGGTCAGAGAGCACAGGAGTACAGCCAACAAAACACTGGTAATCCCGAACGGCTTTATAATTCCTGCCAGAGAAGCCACAGATTGGGGTAGGGAGCCAGAACATTGCAGGGCCCTCCACAGACTATATCATCAAAGACTTCCCATTCCAAGGGCCTCAAAGTAAAGAGCAGGCATCTGAGCACAGAGCGGGCCATGAGGACAAGAATACAGAGGGGCAATCAGACCAAAATCCATAGCCAGTCTCGAATCTGCAAGCCTGCTCCATAGTGAGGGAGATGCAGAGACCGACATCAGGACCTCCCACAATGTTTCTGCATCTGGGGAATCACCGGCCAACTGTCCCACGAGCAGCCCTCCCCAAGAAGTAGTTCGGACAGCCCGAAGTCTCCAGTTGAAGACGAGTTCTTCTCCATGTGCATGCCTGAGCTAGTGGACTGTGCCTGACAACCACAGTCAAGATTCCAGTGCCAAGAGGGAGTAAAACCAGGCAAGCCACACTCTTCCAGAACTCTGTCTGGGGGCGTGCGGCTCTTACAAAATACCTAGCATAGCATTTGGCGCACAGTAGCACACAAATGTTACCTGAACAACATCTTACTTGTGTCTATAATTTGTGAAGTGATTTTTCCTCCTTTAATTCCTTTAAGCCTTTACGATAACCCTAGGGGGAAGTTGCTGTTACAATATTCACCGGGGGAGCCAGGAGTGCTGTTCACCAAACACTTCCGTATCTCCTTTCTGGGCACATGGTAAGACTGTACTTCTCTGCACCCTCGGAGGTGGCCCTCTGACTTGCTCTGCTCCATGAAAGGGGAGCGGAATGACTCGTGTTACTTCCAGACGGAAGCTGTATGAGGCGATGTACCATAATTTGCTCCCACTCTCCTTATCCAAGTGTCACAAAAATTGGCAACATTTCCAATGGTAACTCTTTTTGTCAATCAGAGTCTTATAATGAAGGTAACATGTAGCAAAGCTCTCCGTAGACCCAAGATGAACACAGAAGAACAAAAATAAATCTTTGTGGTGTTAAGCAACTGAGATTTGGGAGTTGTTATGCCACATGAGCCTATGCTGACTGATAAACCCACATCACAGATAAGAAAGTCAAGGCTGAGTTAGGTTAAGTGAATTAACTTGCCTTAAGTAACACGGCAAGACAGTGGCAAAACCAGGATTTAGAGGATATTTTCCCTGATCCTAAGTTCAATATTACAAAACTATTTTGGGTTTTGGGTTTTTTTTTTAAGATTTTATTTATTTATTTAACAGAGATCACAAGTAGGCAGAGAGGCAGGCAAAGAGAGAGAGAGGAGGAAGCAGGCTCCCTGCTGAGCAGAGAGCTCGATGTGGGGCTCGATCCCAGGACCCTGGGATCATGACCTGAGCCGAAGGCAGAGGCTTTAACACACTGAGCCACCTAGGAGCCCTTCAAAACTATTTGAATCTTGAACTTGGCCCCTTTGGAACAAGAATTACAGGACTTCTTTATCCTTGCCATCAGTCCCTAGGATCCTAGCTTCTGGTAGAAAAGAACACATGAAATAAGTCAGTTCATGACTATCTCCTCTGGGTTGAAACTTCCAAGAGATTTGGAACTTCCCAATTATAGTCAAAGCTCATGCTTTGCATCATTGGTAAGCTGACAAGGTCCTACACCATGCCTCAGTTTCCCTACTAATGGCAGACAGACAATATGACCTAGGTAACCAGCCTTTTCCTATTTAGGAGTTTGAGAGGAGGCAAGTACAGGCATCTGGGAAGAACCAAGTGATGGTATAAGAAGGGAAGCCGGAAGTCCCACCCACAATGAATCACATTCAGCTCAGCCCTATGCCAGACCACCAGATCGCTCTGGAGAAGCCTGTGTGGGGTCTGGGAGAGCTGAGGATAACTGTCGACAGAACTCAGTCTCTGACGACAAGAAGTGAACTGAGTTCTTAGATGTACAGGGGCATCCCGCATGGATTGTTCTTCTAAGAAGAGAAATAGATCAGCTCTGTACTAGGAGGTAAAAATAGCCCAGAGTCACTGCTCTTGGCTTAGGCTGCTGGTCTAAGAATTTTAATGGAGGACCTGGATATACCACATAGCCAGTCTCACCCCAGCCCAGTCCTGCATAGTAGCCTCCCGGGCAGCCTGTCAGACCTGTGGTCACTTATAAATGTCCCTTATAGTTGCCTCTGGGTTCACTCAGCCTTATCCAGCAGTTCCAATATGCCTGGGTAGCGCGACAGGTGTGGTCTCCTCCTTAGTGGTAACCCAGCTTCCCTAAAGGAGCACAGGAATGGCCAGACAGGTAGGGTCTGGTGTAAATCAAGCATTCACCAGGTATTAGGCACTGCCCCAGGCATTCTGCACATTCAAGTCATCTAGATGTCACAATCTCTCTGTTGGACTGATGCTGTTTTTTTCATTTTGTGATGAGAAAACTGAGGCTCAGGAGATAAGTGCCTTACTTAGTACAGTGGCCTCTGCAGAAGAAGCACTCACATGAACACTAATTCTTACTATTGTCACTGTCATCATCAACGTTTTCATCATTTGGAAGATCCAGACTTTAAAGAATTCCATGGTGTCTCCAAATCTCCTCTTTCAAACATCAGTAATGCCTTAGATCAACATTTCTCAGACTTGGATACAAATGAGAACTACTTCAGAAGTTCTAAAATATTCGTGGATTCTGCCTCAATCCAATTAAATAAAGATCTACAGGTTTGGGGCATAGGCTATGACATGTTCTCTTGCTTTCCAGATAAATGTAATATCTGACCTTGACTGGAGAACCACTGACCCAGCGGAAGAAGTTTAGAGCCACCTTTCTACTCACTCACACGTCTACTGTCTCACTCTCCTATGCAGTGCGAGGGGGTCTCTAACATCTGATTTTCCTGCCTTAAATATTGGAGGCCTAATCTCTGATCATTAAGGATTCATCCTTCCATGGGGAAGTGATGTGTGTGATTGCTGAAGTAAGCAGCCTCTAAAGTGGCCCCCAAATTTGACTCCCTCCCCTCTTCCAGAAATTCATACCCTGGCTGGACTTACTGATTCATTTCGAATAAAGACAACATGCCGAAGGGATGGAATGTCACTCCCAGTATGGGGTTCTAAAAAGATGGTGGCTTCCATGCTGGGGGCTCTCTTTGGTTCTCACACTTGCTCACTATGAAGGAATTGGGCTGCCATATTGTAAGCTGCCCTATGAAGAGGGCTACGTGGCCAGGAACAGATGTCTGTAGCCAACAGCTCACAACAACGAGAGGGCTGCCAAAAGCCACGTGAGCGAACTTAGAAGCAGATCCCCTACATCGCCTATCAAGCCTTGAGATGACTGCAGCTCCAACTGACCTTAATTACAGCCCGGTAAGAGACCCCAAGCCAGGAGGTGACTGAATTTCTTATCAATAGAAACTGTGAGGCAGTAAATGTTTGTTGTTTGAGCCATGAAATCGAGAGGCGATCCGTTAAGAAGCAATAGATAACTAATACAATTATCCTTAGGGCAACAGTATTATGGTAGGCAGAAGAACAGTATTATGGTAGGCAGAAGAACAGTATTACGGTAGGCAGAGGAACACCATTCCTCACATCCTACTCCCTGGAAACCGTAAATATGTTCATAGCAAAATGGATTTTGAAGATGTGATTGCGTTAAGGACCTTGAGATGGGGAAGGTCTGGAATATCCAGGTAGGCTCCGTGTAATCACAAATGCCCATAAATGGGGAAGAGAGGGACAGGAGGGTTAGAATCAGAGATATGGGCTGCATAGTAAGACTCGATTGGCCATTGCTGGCCTTGAAGATGTAGGTAGAAACCTCACGCCAAAGAATGCAGGTGCCTCCAGAAATTGGAAGAGGCAAGGAAACCTTCTCCCCAGCGCCTCCAGAAAGAATGTGACTTTGCCAATACCTTGATTCTAATCCAATGAGATCCACTTCAGACTTGTGACCTCCAGAACTATAAGATGATATATTTGTGGGTGTTTTTAAGCCACTACATGTGGTAGCGTATTACAGCATGAAGCAGACAGCACTGGCCAATTTGTCTACACAAGTGTATCAGGCTTGACATTGCTGCAGGAAGCTAGGCTTTGGCTATCAGGGTTACTGGGATGAAGCTATGGGGTTCATGAAGATAAGGATGAAGGAGCCAGTCTGCCCCTCAAGAGAAACCAATTGGAGTAGCTCGGTTTCCCAGTCCCAGAGCACTCGCCCAACACCCACCAGCTTTCACACAAAAGCACACCCCAGATGAACACTTTTAGAGACAAACAGGGCAGGACTAATTCAGGAGAGCGGTTATGCCTTTCCAGGTGCCTAGCACTGTCTCCAGGTACCAGCGAGGCACAGAGCTGCCCATGCAATGCTCAACCAGCTTCCCTGGTAGGACCACTTCTCCCATCTCAACTGCCAGAAAACAGCTTGCATCAAGAACAATGGGGCAGGACTGGGCACCCCCTAGACCTTGAGGCCACTGAGCTTTTCACAGCCGTATCTGACTTTTCTTTACTCAGACAAGTAATCTCCCCACCCCCACCCCAGAAGGCCCAGGAGTTTGCCCACTGGATTGCGGTTCCTGTAAGATCTCCCACTCAACTTACAGAGTCCAGTTTTGTCCCTAGTCAATCAATGAAGTAAGTGAGGAGACTAAGTCTCAGAGAAGTTAACAGATTTCAAAGGCCAGATTAACATCCAGATTTTCTGATTCCAGCCAGATGTTCTATCCACCAGACCACACCCTTTCCCACTTGTAGCAAACAAGCTCAGATTAAAACCTAAAGGCTAGAGCCTTGAGATAGACTACGGAGTTCCAAGCCAGACTCGGTCACAGAATTAATGTGCCTCCCTCCCTGTGCCTCAACTTCCCCATCTATAAAATGACGACCTCCTAAGAAATGGGACAAAGAGTCTGTGATAGAGTCCAGGCGCTGCGGAGGAATACAGAAATACCCAAAAAGCCAGTAGTCACCCATACTCGGTTTTCCAGACCCAAAGCTAGAAACCTTAAGGAGGAAAAAAAAAAATTTTTTTTTCTCCAAAAGTTTTTTTCCCTAACAAACTTTGAAAACTAGAATGTGGGTGTGAGCACTGCTTTGAGAGTTTATGAAGTGACACGTGGCTCACCTGTCAGGGAGCCAGGATTGGAATGCTGGTTTTAATTACACCGAATATTTCACTTTCTTATGCAGAGGCATAATCAATTATCTTATTTAAAGGCATTACGATAATGTGTGTGTAAAATGGAGCCATTCCCTGTATTGCATTAGAGTCTACTAATTATAGGAGAATGTTTGGAGCTAAAATGTCAGCTTGTCATCCGGATGGCTTGTAATTCAGGATTTGCATTCACAGACGAGGAGGGAACTCTGACAAAAATTGCACTCAGCTCAAGCTCGTCTGGCCCCCGCTTCACTGGCTCCCGCAGGGTGGAGGGCATCGGTCTTTGCTCTGCCCCGACTCCTTCTGCCGGGTGGGGGGGCTCCATTCCCCTCTTGTCCCCAAGAGGGCCAGACAGCGGGGAAGCAGTCAGTACAGGATCAGATGGCCACAAACCACACCAGTCGCAAAAATGGAAGAGCAAAATCCCCCTTGAAGACCCACCTTGCCTCCTATTTTGTTGTCGTCCTAGTAACTGAAATTCTGAAAGTGATATTTAAAGAGATTTGGGTTCCAAAGAATTGACAGTTTTTGGCTTTCTTGGGACTAATGATCTGAGTCGATTTAATTCAATGCAATGAATATTTTCTGAGTGCCCTACTATGTGCAGCAGAGCCAGGAACTTGGCTCAGGAGGGCACTGGCTAACAGTGCGGGAGCAGACCAGCTCTAGAACTTCCTCGACGTGACCTGCGAGCCAGGTTAGCACTCATTCATCTGATTCCCTGTTTGTGAGATGGGAAGAGTAGGTCACCGTTAAAGTTGAGACAGACGATCTCTGTGGAGGGCTTAGTAGGCGGCTGACATCAATGAAGCCCTCCGCAAAGCTTAGGTCTAGCTATGGCTGCAGCCAGGGTCACGAAGTATGGGAGCGAGACACCGCAGCAGGACAGGCATTCAGCGAGGGAAGGCTCCCTGCCCTCGGAGGGGGAATCACACTCGCACCCACTTTCCCATCACCATTTGCTTGACAGCAAACGATTTCAACTCCTCTTTCTCACTTCAGCCTCCCAAAACTCAGACGATTATTCCCCGCCCAGAAAAAATAAAATGGATTTGTTTCTTTCAAGATAACCCCTTTGCAAAGGGGGAGCCGGAGAACAGCCCCACTGGACAACACAGGGTTTACATTCAAAGTCTCCTTCCCCTGGTTGAGTTCTCCTTTTACCAGCCCATGTGTCCAATCCTACCCAGCCGCTGGACATGTAGTCCTGACCCGTCCAGAGGGTGGAGACCCAGGGCTGGGGCATGGCAGGAGCCCTTCCTCCAACAGCAAGTAAAGAATGGAAAGAACCTGCCCACGCTGGCTGATATCAGGGGGCCAGGGTGGGACCCTGGCCCAGGGTGCCCTGAGAGGGGACATTAATTCAGCATTCCCACTCCAGGTCAGCTGGCTATGGCCCTTCTTCCCTTCCCACTCCTGCCCAGGACCCAGGCCAGCTTCCTTATATCTACCTGCATCTCAGGACTCTCATCCTACTGCCACATGAGATTCGTGCCTCCATGCCTATGCGGGACTCCGTGACTCGGATGGTTCTATTCTCCTTGGCTGAAGAGCCCAAGCCCATGGTCTGGCCCACCTGGACATGTTCTGCTGCCTCCCAGGGGCTCCCAACAGGGTCAGGCTAACTATGACTAACTCAAACCTAAGTACCTAAAACACCTGATCAAGACCATGCTACTTCACCCCCTCTTTCCTGGCTCTTTTATCCCCTGTTCCTCAGACGCCTTTAGACATTCAGGACACTTGTAAAGGGGACTGGGTCTCTGCAGCTCCAAGGAGAATGACCACGCTTCCCCATTCTGTCTTCCCTGGGCTTTGCTCTTTCGTAGAATTTTGGTGTTTGACAGCAGAACCATATCAGGGGCACCCCTTCTCTTGAAGAAAAAAAAAAAAAAAAGCTCTTAATTTTATAGCCTTAAAGCTTCTTCTTTTGGGGCACCTGGGTGGCTCAGTGGGCTGAGCCTCTGCCTTCAGCTCGGATCATGGTCTCAGGGTCCTGGGATCCAGCACCACACTGGGCTCTCTGCTCGGCGGGAAGCTTGCTTCCCCCTCTCTCTCTGCCTTCTGCTCTGCCTACTTGTGATCTCTCTCTCTCTGTCAAATAAATAAGTAAAATCTTTTTTTTAAAAAAAAAGCTTCTTTTGATTTGTTTTTATAACTTTTTTTGTCTTTTAAAAGCTATCACATGCCAATAAAGAGCATTGAATGTAGAAAATTAGAAATGTCCAAAAAAGTAGAAAAAAGAAGGGGGGAAAAAATCACCCATCAATCTTTGGCCAGGAGGCCATGACACTTAGCATCTCCTTGGTGCATTTTAGAGATGGGTTTTTTTAAATTAAGTCGGACCACAGGCTGAGATTGGAAATGAGCTGCCGTCACAGCATCATGGAGGGAGGTGTGGAATCCACTCATCCGTGAGGACATGACAGTTTGCATTCCCTCCCAAAACAAAGAAATTCCTGAGGTCAGAGCCCCCATAGACTCAATCCTTAGGAGGCCATGCAGGGACGGCTACCCCGCCTGTTACTTGAGCTATCCGTTACTTCAATCCCTGGAGAAACCTGGCACGTCCACAGCCCAGGTCCCTAACCTGGCCCTCTTGGGTCATTGCTGTGGTCCGAATGGGACCTCGCCCCCTCCATTCCTACGCTGAAAGGCAATAAACAGTGTTGGAAGCTGGGACTTCGGAAAGTAAGCAGATCGAGAGAAGGAATCCTCGCGGGTGGCCTTGGTGCCCTCAGAGAGGTTCCTCGTTCTTCTGCCATGTGTGGACACAGTAAGACAACAGCGGATGACGACCCAGGAAGCCAGTCGCCACCAGGCACACCTCCTCGCTGTCCTGGCACCCTGATCTCTGACTTCCAGCCTCCAAAATGGTGAGAAAGAAATTTCTGTTGTTTCTAAGCATTGTTATGGCAGCCAGAACGGACTAAAATAGCCATCCTCCAGGCTTTGGTGAGCCCTGCTCCCCTGGAGTCCCACGCTCCAGCCCTGAGCCCAGAGCCACAAACCCAAGTGCACTTCAGAGTCTCCTTGTCACACAGTTGCGCAAAGTCCAGCCGGTTTATCTCACCCTGAGACCTCCCCGCCGCCGCCACCACCACCTTCCTCAGCAACACCATGGACTCACTTCCCCCAGCTGGCGACCTCCAAGGTGTCTCGGACTCATCCTTCTTGCTCGTACGAGACCCTCATCAAGTCCTGGCTTTTGGTTTTGGAAAGGTCTTGCGCGTGCTGCCTCTGCCCTCCGCCTGCCACGACCGCTGTCACCGCTCCTCAATGTGGCAGTCAAGGTCCTTCCTGAGCAGCCTCAGTCTCCCTTCCCAGTCTCATTGACAGTACGAGGCCGACTCTCCCCAGACAGACTTACTACGTTCCAGGCACAGACCAAGCGCCTGTCACCAATGCCCGCCGCCCCACAAGGTGCTCATGGTCTTTTTCGATTTCTTACAGTGTGGGCTTACGGTCTTACCTGGGATCACTCAGCTAAGGGCTCCGCTGGAGCTGGAAGGTTGCCTCACGCGTGTGTCTGGCAGCTGCTGCTAGGTGCTAGGAGCAGAGTGTCTGCATTCTCCTCCACACGGGCTCTCACCCTCCGCTAAGCTAGACAGGCTTCCTTTCATGGTGGGCTCGGGGCAGCATTCCAAGAGACTGGAAAGCAAGAGCTATAAGGTCTCCTAAGTCCCAGGCTCCAGAACTCGCCTAACAATCCTTCCACCATATTCCTTTGGTCAAAGTGAGCCAGAGGCCGACACAATGTGACGGAGATGAAACCTACTCTCCTCTTAGCGGGACGAGTGGCAACATCCCATTGCAAAAGGAACACAGGGGGCTTGCTTCATTGAGGGCCACTTTTAGAAGGAGGTACTACACTAAAGGACTTGTCCACAGTCACTCACTCAACCCAAAAACCCTGGTATCTGAACCAGGGTCTTCTGGTGCCTACGTGGTCCCATTTTCACATCTGCTGCCAGACCCGCTTCCTACCAAGAGGAGGCCATCGGTGGATGGGTCACCCAGGATAGTCACAGTGGTGACAATGGCTGCTTGAGCTGTGTCACCCTGAATGAAAGTGGCTGTCAACTGGGCCAGCACCACCTCACCTTCCAGGAGTTCTGGCTGTGACAGCTGCTGCCCGACCTACCTTCCAGCTTGGCTCCAGCACGCGGCATAATGCAGGGCCCGAGAACTCCCCCAGGTCTCCAGACTCCATTAAGGAGCTGATTAAAGTTTGATGCTCCCATTTAACACCTATTAGCAAACACAGTGCCCTCCTGCTTGGAGAGAGAACTTGGAAGAGGGGGGCTCCCCAGCTCCCAGCGGCACCCTTCCTTGCCAAGGTGGCAAACCATTAGATGGAAGAAAGCAGAAGCAGAGCTGGATGGGGGAGGGAGGGCCAGCAATTCCTGAGCCCCAAAGCAGGACGGAGAGCGTAAGTCCTCAAGTTGCCAGTATCTCACACGGGATGGTGGGACTGGGTCAGAGATGAGAAACTGGCATCCAAGGAAATAAGACTTAAGGGATGGTGAGAGGCCCCCTACTTTCTACCCCCTTCCCACCAGAAAAAAATCTAAATGGCCCAAGATCATGAGATGTATCATGGGAATGAGTGCCATCAGGATAGAAATGTTGATTTACAGAAAGGAGTATATCTCTGTTCCCAAGGTCAGCTATGGGAACTCCCGGGAGAAACTCCCAAAGGGAAGGGAATCAGGAAAACTGACAGCATTCCATCTCTCTTTCCTAAACAGAATGACTTAGGGGCACAGCATGTTGAATGGAGAGTGGGAGGGAAGACATAATCAACCTACTGTAGACTGAGCACGTACTATGTGTTGGTCCCTGGCACAGAGCAGGAAATAGAAACTCTACCCTCAAGGAGTGCATAATTTCACAAGGCTACAGGTGCACACACACCTGGAGCTACGTACCAGTATAAGGTGCTAAAAGCCGCAGAGAACCAGGATTTGATTTCCAAGCTTTTCACTTACTAGCTGTGTGGGCAGCTTCTAAAAAGCCAATTCCAGTGCTCCTGGCTAACACTTAGTAAACAGTGCCCTGTGGCTATGGCAGAGAACTCTAAAGGTCATTTCCCCGGTGACCTTGAAGGCTGAGGTGGCAGCCCTTAGGAGAAGCCTAGCAAGTCATGGTTAGCCTTAAACTTTAGCATCCTTGCCTGTAAAATGGGGATGATAATACCCGTTGAATTGGGTTGTTATGAAGATGGGATGATATAATGCACATGAAAGCACCTTGTGAATGTTCAAGAGCAACTCAAGGTCACAGCTTTAGGATAATTACAAGTGTTAGGAGAAAAACCTTCCTCCTCGAGATTGTACACCTTCCTGGGGTTACTGTACTAACAATGGAAATTGAGATGTTTTAAGCTTTATCCTGTTAATTTTCTTTCCTATGAAGCCCTCTCTCTGAGATACAAAACCCTCCCAGTCCTACCCAATAACCAAGGCCTTGGTTATATCCCCTAATAGGTGTTTTCATAGCAGAGCCCATGATAGTCCTGTGGGGAACAGGGTGACTGGGGGAACCCTCTGATGACCCTTGCCTATAATTTGGAGGTTCCCCCAACACACCCACCTCCCCCTCAGGATCCTGGGGTTGACTGATGGTTCCCATTATCTCTGCTTCCTCTATCCAGGGGTCTTTTGCTCTGAGACTCAATGCCTTTGGCTTCCCTTTTACCTTGGCCAGCCCTCAGCACCAGTTCATGGGGAGTGATGCGGACATCACAGCACCATGGCATCAGGGGAGGCCTGGCTGGCCACGGTAGAAGCCCCAGCTCTACCTTGAGGAACACGTCTCCCTGAATTTATAGGGACAGGGTGGCCCCAAAAGAAGGGTGCTGTGCCTCTCTGGGGGCCAGGGCAGCAAAGATTCTGTTGTGGATGGTGTGAAGTGGACTTGAGGGAATGGTCCTAGAGCCATGAGGGGGCCAGACCTTCCCTACCAGGCTGGACAGACACAGGTGATCTACAGATAGTGACAAGGCACCAGAACTTGGACACTTTTGAGCAGTAGAGGCACGGAATGGAACTACAGTGGCCCCCCTTTTCCATGGAGAACACGTTCCAAGACTCCCAGCAAAGCCATCCCTGCTACTCCCAGGAAACTCAACTGCTTTCTTTTCTCCCCCTATGCCAGAGGTCTGCAATCTACAGCCCGAATCCCACCGACCACCTGCTCTTCTGTGGACCACAAGCTGAGAATGGTTTTTACATTTTGAAGCATTTGAAAAACACCAGAAAAATAATATCAGGACACATGAGCATGATGTAAAAATCAAACGTCAGTATCCATAAATAGTTCCATCAGAATTCGGGCAAGCACATTTGCTTTCTTGTCTCAGGCTGCCTTTGCACTGTGTGGCAGGAGACCACGTGGCTCCCAAAATCTAAACAGGCTACTGTCTGACCGTGCCTAACAGGAGAGTTTGCTGACACACCCTCTGTGTTGCTATGCTTTTCATTTCAAAAAGCTCCCGACCCGAGGACTAGCTCTGACCCTAGGACTGGCTCCGACCCAAGGACTGGCTCTGACCCACGGACTAGGAGTGGCCTGAGGATGAATTTTGTTCCGTTCTATCCCCTGGGCCTGTCCCAGACTCTGGCAATAGTAGACACTCAATTAATGAGCTGTTCCCAGAGAAAATACCTCTTTGATGACCCCAGCTCCCACAGGCAGGCCTAATGCCTAGGGTCCGGTATTGTCACTCGCTTTAGCCCCCCAGCCAAGGCAGTAGTAGGGTCTGTTGAAGATACTCCCCGAAGCAGATAGCAGGAAGCATTACTCTCACCTACAGACATGGAAATCGCAACCTAACAAGCAAAGGGGCCTTCCCTAAGATCATACGGGTAGAAGGGGCAGAGCAGAGATGTCCGTCCAGACTTTCCCTGCAAACCTGACCCTACCCCCTTGCCTTGTGCAAACAGGAACCGCGCGCCACTGTGCAGAGGGATCAGGAGAGCCCTTCAGCCCCGGGGAGCTGGGATTCCCTCCACAGCAGAGTCCCGGGACCAGAAGCAACTCCCCGGGAATGTTTGTTGCGTGGGGTTTATAAGCAGCATTTGTCTAATAAAGTAATTTCTGAACATCTCACATCCCCTAATTACTTGTCACAATACTGTGAGGCATCTCCCAGCATGCTTGTTTTTCCCATCGCTGGCACAGAGCGGGAGCTCCTGGGCCTGGGAGGCGGAGATAAATATAGCCACTCATTTACTCCCCAGTTGGGTTGCCTGAATGCACAACGATACACGTTGCCACCCCGCCACATGCCGAGCCCGTGCACGCACACACAGGGAGTGACGCTGCTGGCCCCGCGTGACGTCGCCGGCACTTCCTGGACCAGCCCTAACCTGGAAAGGGGCACAGCTTTGTCCAGCGCAGGGCCGACTGGCCACAACTGAGACTGTTCTTTGGGAGTTACTGAGAGACAGATTTGGGTGAGATCCAAGAAGGAACTTCTCAAAAGACGCCCAACCAAGGTCACTTTTCTCCAGGCAAGGACACGTTAGCTTCTGAGGTTCCCATAGTTTCCAAGCCCAAGACATTCTGTACTTAGTAATACTCCAGCCATTTTGCCTCAGCCTCCAGGAGCTCAGATTGGAAGCACAGAAGAGCTCTGGCAAGGGGGTGGTTAGGGATAGAGAGGTAAGGCAAAGCCCTCTCACAACATTTCTGCAACCCATCGCTTTCTCTGGGGTCCACTGCTGGCTCCCGTCACCAGCTCTGCCTCTTGGAAGAATCAGGAGTAGAGCCAGGAGGTGGTGACATATGTGGTCTTAACTCTTTCCTTCCTGGGTCCACACTCCCATCTTCCCTCAGCTATCCCTTCTGGTGTGTCCTGCGTTCCCTTGCCACAACCCCTGGATTCCCAGCAAGCCCTTCCCAGAGCCTTGACCAGAGCCTTTATTTCTCCATGTTGTGGTTTAGAAACGTCAGATAAAGTGCTCCAGAAAGAATGTGTGTTTTCCCCTCTTCCCATATGTGTATAGGAACAAAGCTGGCCCCACATTGTCCAGAAAACAGCCCCAGCCTAGAAAGAACTGCTTCCTCCAGACAAAGTCTTGTATCTCTCATGCTCTTGCTCGAGGTCCTTCTCCCTTGCCAGGCTGCAGATGGACACAGCACTGAAACACCTTGTTGGGTCATATCTGTCCTGCTTCTCCCAATACTATAGGGACTCATGCCTGGGGGACACAGGACTCCCCTGCTCTCTGATGTCATTCTGCAAAACACCAGGGCTTCGGTGTGCTCACAGCAATGCCCTCTGAGCCCAGCCCTGATAGATAAGCACAGGGCATCTAGCAAACTTCAAGAATGGCTGCAAAAGGCTTTGGACAAGACAGACAGGTCACGCCACTTGGAGCAGATTTGAGAGGACAGGTCTCTCCAGTGTAGATGTGTCCCTTAAGGGACCTTGATTGCCAGCACTTCTGCCCAGACACCAGGGTCCAGCTGAGGTTTTCCCAGTCAGTGCCTCATTTCTCTTTGGTTATTCCAGAAGACCAGATTTTTTTTTTCCCCCTATCTTTCCGTCCCTTGTTCTATTCTACTCCCTGGTCAAGCGGAAGTCTCCTGCAGTCCCTTGTCAAGCCTGGGAATCAAAGTAGAATAAAAAATGACCCCAGCATGGGTTGAAATTGTATCTCTGCAGAGTCTTAGCTGGGTTCACCTGCTACAAGCCACTCGACCTCTTTGAGACTCAATTTCTTCATCTGTAACATGGGGGTTGTAATATCTGTCTCTAAAGGACAGCTGCCATTTTTCCCTATCCAACAGCCACCCTCCCATCTTCTGGAGTCAACCCCATTATTTTCCACTGAGAAGACCACAACTTTTTCACTCTTAATCCGTGTGGTTTAGGTGGGGCTGGTGCCCCCGCACTAAAAGTGGGCAGGTTGCCCTGGGTTGCCAGTGGGGTTATAGCAACAGCCTGGCTGTGGTGGTGATTGGCTCAGGAAAGGCCATGTGACCCAGGTCAAACCAATGAGAGTCAGTCCGGGGATTTTTGCTGAGGCTTTCTTTCTTTGGAGATAGCTACCAAGGCAGAATAACGGTCTAGAGCCGCTGGTGGTCACCTTTGCCACCACGTGAGACATGCCTGTCAGAGGATGAGACTAACACAGAAGAAACCAGAACTGAGAAATACAGAAAGAAATTCCTTCAGACATTATTTAAAGAGCTGGACCTAGCCGTGTCTGAAGTTCATCCCTAAGCCCCCCAATGATGTGAACCAATCAATTTCTTCTAAGTGAGTTTGAGTTGAGTTTCTTCTCACCGGCAACGAAAAGTCCTAACTAATATACTACCTCCGGGCTTTTGTCAGAATCAAATGAAACAGCATATACAATCACCTCGCAGACTGCTGGCACATAATAAGAACTCATTAAATATTAGTCACCTTCCCAAGAAGAGGAGGAAGGGAAAACTGCCAGTGGACAGAAGACTGAGAACACAAGAAAGATGTATAATCAACAGAACAAGAGCCCAGAGGAGCCCAGGAGGGATGAGATCAGTGCGCAGGTGGAGGCTTAGCCTGAGCGCAGATAGAGCAGGGGAAGGGACACCCATTTTGGGGGGTTGGCAGGAAGAAACTCTGGGGAACTCAGGAAGGCTGAGGTGGGGAGGAAGAACAGCAGCCTGGTTTCCTCAAGCTCAGAGTTGGGGGTCCTCTGCTGCATGACCACGTGGGTGGCCTCAGAAGCTTGAAGACAGTGCGGACAGGCTGGGTCAGCTGCCATAATTGTTAGCATGAGGAAAAGGGCAGATTGCAGCAGAGCAAAAAACCCACTGCCCACGGCTGGCTGCTGCGGACCTGATCCACGTGGTCTCATGCCTTTTCTCCTACCATGTTTCTTTGGCTCTCATTCTATCTCCCTTTTGATTCTGAAAAGAAGAAACTATATCACACTTCCCAGGAGACACG
Organism: Mustela erminea; assembly: GCF_009829155.1. Lineage (NCBI taxonomy): Eukaryota > Metazoa > Chordata > Mammalia > Carnivora > Mustelidae > Mustela > Mustela erminea. The sequence continues at coordinate 6,815,497 of NC_045618.1, read as the reverse complement.
CTCAGGGACGCAAGGTCAGGAACTCCCCACCCCGAAAACACGGAGCCTTTGCTGGGAGCAGCCCCACTCTTGTTCTGCAAACTTTTTCTGGAAAGATCAACAGAGGAAATATTTTAGGCTTTCTAGGCCATATGGTCTCTGTCACAGGGAACTACTCAACTCTGCAGTTGGGGAGCAAAAGCAGCAGAGACAACACATAAACAAAGGAGCATGGCTGGGTTCCAATAAAACTTTATTTGTGGATACTGAGATTGGAGTTTGACATAATTTTCATGCATCATGAAATATTACTCTTCTTTTGATTTTTTTTCAACCCTTAAAAATGTAAAAATCATTCTTAGCTCACGGGTCATACAAAGCCTGTCTGTGGGCAGGGCTAGGACCCTGGGTCACAATTTGCCAACCCCTGCTTTCAATAATGAACATCAGCGGCTGCCGTTCATTAAACTCCTGCTCTACACAATGCCTTCTACTCATATTTCCTTAATCACTGCCCCAGCATTCTTAGATGAATAGGAGGATTCTATTTTATAGTTTAGAGCATCTGAGTTTCAGAGAGCTTTTGTGACTTGCTATACAGTATCCAATCCAGCCCATGGATGGCAAAGCTAGGGTTCCAACCCAAGTATGTTGTCTCCAAATCCTTCTTCATCAAGCTCTTTCCCAAGTCCTTCATACCTTTCTGAACCTGCGTCCCTGTGCCACCTCATGTAGGTCTGATTTATAGCTGTTTGTGGTCTTGACCTAATATCCTGCAGAGCTATACCCTACCTGAGGACAGGACCGCTGCTAACATACTCACACACCCCCAGCATTACTGCCAAGCTCTTGGCCAGCCCATCTGAGCCACTCAACAGAGCAAACCACACAAAGAGGCTGGCGTTCCTCTAAATTCAAGACCACAAACCACAAAGTACCCTCAACGCTGTCCAGCAATCCTAGCATATTTTTCTAGAAATTTCTTTTCCACTCTCTGAACCCATTATTGAATGGGTTCTCCATGTCCTCATCCATTCCCCTGCTCCCCAAGTCCCCCTTACCCTCAGCAGCTGATTTCACCTCATGCTTTATGCTTAGTTACAAAATAGAAGCCATGCTTGGGTGCCCCCTTAACTGCCATCCCCAAATCCGCAAACATCTCCCCATCCAAACCCAGAATCTCTTCCACAAGTCCCTTTAGGATCTGGCACTGGCTCCCTCGCTGACCCCGCACACTGATGCGGTTCCTTGGATAGACAGTACATATTCCTAACTTGGGGCGACCTTGTCCCCCTCTTCCCCTCCTCCACTCACCTGCCTCTTTCATTCCTTCACTCTAACCAGTCTTGGGGCCAAGGTCACTTCCTCAGAACTCTTCCTGGGCCCAAAACCTTCCTCCCTCATCTGTTTATCTCTCCACTTGGCTTTACTTTCCTTCTTCCAGATCTCACTTCTTGACGGCATATGTTTGCGCCAGGTTCCTTTTGAGTCCCGCGGAGCAGGAGCTCTGCAAGGGCAGGGAAGGCCATGCTTGTTTTGCTCCGTGGTGGATCTCTACCATCTAGACAAGCACCCACAGCAAGTGCTCAATAAATATTTCTGAATGCACTAAAAAAAAACCCAGAGCCCTGGAAAAACTTCTGCCAAATTCTCTTCCCTAAAACTTCCCATCCCTAGATGTGTCCCAGAGGTCTCCTCTCTTGGCCCCAAGGGCTGACAGGGATAGGAGACTCCCAGGGATCCTTCGGGAAACACTCTCCTCCCTCTGCGCCCGTCCCCAGAGTCTGATGGTATTGGCGCTATTTCCGGGGCCTTGTAAACTTTCTTTAACTCAGGAAGCCCAGAATGGTGCTAGAAACCAACAGTGCAATTACAGGGCTTTTAAACTGCCGGGCTCCTCTGTGTTCATTTCCCCAGGGGCCTCTTTGAGGCCAGGACCGGGTTGGGCCAAGAGGGAGGAGGAGAACGCCCTCATCTCGGCCAGAACAGAGCAACTTTTCCGCTAATGCAGCTGCGTGCGCAGTGCCGGATTGGATGGGCGGCAAGGGGGGCAGCTCCGGCCCAATGGTGGACCCAGGCTCCCACACCCACATCAGGCTCTAGAACTGCCTGGGGTTGGAGGGTCTCCACCAGACCAGGGAGAGTTGGGGGTGGGGGGAGGCACTGACCTCAAAGGTAAGCCCATGTCCTGGGCCGAAGAGCCAGAACTGGCCCTTCCTACCTCTCCAGCCGCATCTCCAAGGGGACTATCTGGAGCCCCGGGTGCATGTCTGTCCATCGGACGGCCTATGACACTGCAAGGCTCTTCTTGGCTTACGAGTCCGCCGGCTTCCTCTGCAGCCATCTTGACGCTCATGGGCTGTGCCTTTTGTGTCCCCAGAGTGGGTGTTTGCTGAAGAAAGAAGTGGTCTGGGAGAAGCGGGTGGGGTAGAAAAGGGGTCCCCAACGAGGCCACCTCACATGGCTGCTACCTTACTCAGAGCTCCACAGCTCACCACCGTCTTCGAGAGGGGTGGGGAAGGTGGGGAATTCGGTGAGGAGCTAGCTAGAAGCTGCTCTTGGCTGGAGCTCACCAGGGACCTCCCGGGCTGCTGGGCTAGAGGGGAACCCGGGAAGGACACCCCTGCAGCTCCAGCCACCTGGAACGACAGGCTGATCTGTGCCACGCCCTCCCCCTCACGCCCCCACCCCTTCCAGGACAGAGAAGAGCACAGCTCCTCTTGTCCCGGGAGCACCTCTCCCGAAAGCTCTGAGTGTCAGAGCTGGAAGCGGCTTTGGGGCCCTTCTAGGCCAACCTCCGAAATCAGCAATGCTGGAAGTGAAGGCCCGGAGCTCCCGGTCTCCGCTGGGACCACTGAGGACAGGGTGGTGAGGCTCCACAAGTATGGCGGCACAGCGGAGAGGATGCTCGCCATCTCTCCGCATCCAGCTGTTCTGACCCCAGGGGTCTGGGGTGCGCCCCAGAGCCTGTATTTTAACAAGCCCCTCAGAGGGTGCTAGGGCATCTTCCCACCACTGTTTGGGGGTGGGTGGCTCTAGGTTCACGCTTCTAGTGACAACTCATTTACAACCTAGAAGTGCCAAGGGATGCCACGCTAGGAAACTTGCCCTTCCTCAGCCCCATCCTGGTAACATCCTGAGGAATGGGGCAGCGGGGGGTTGGGGGGTGGGGTACAGAGGTTCTTTCTCAAGCTCTCCCTGGCTGGGAAGATAATGTCCTTTGGGGGGATGGGGCAAGAGCCTCTCTGAAGCTGCCACCCTCTGGGGTGACTGACCAGCCCAGGCTCCACAGTTGGGGACTACATCCCCCTGTGATTCACACCCCGACACAAGGAGAAGGGTCTAATCCAACACGAGGCCCTGTAGTCCCAACCACCCCGTGGGGAGGCTCTCACTGTCCCCATGTCACAGGTGAGCAAACTGCCCAGAGCCCACAGCTTCTGACCCGAGGCTGGCATGCTCAGCTGCGCCCCAAGCCCTGAGGGGGCAGTCACTGTCCTGACGGCAGAGAAGGCTGCTTCCCCCAGAGGGCCGAGAGATGGCCAAGAGAGGGGAAAGGTTGTGGGTTCCAATCCCAACGGACCCTATAAGACAGCATCTACATCACTTCCCTCTGCCAAACGCCTGCCACCGAACGAAGAGGAAGATTTTGTATCTCCCCACATCCGGCTGTGAACCAGGGGAACAGACAGAGCCTGCAAACCTAAAGTGCTAGATGAAAGCCCATTAATAACCCTCCTGGCAAGGCCTGACCTAGGCTGCGCAGGGAGTGCCATTCATGAATCTCTGCCATGGGCTCTGGCTTCTGGACCACGGCCGGTCTGGAGGGGATGACCAGGCGTGGGCAGCCTGAAGAAGGGGCCAGGAGAGGAGCTGGGGGTGTGCTGAGCCCTCGGAGTGGGACACGAGAGCCTCTCACATCCTAAGCCCTTCTTTCTAGACTCAGCAGCCATGGGAAGCATGAGGGACAACTCACTGTTCTTATCCAGCCTGCCCAGGGAAGCGACACACTTCATGGTTGAGGACAAACCCTGACCTAGAGTGCTGGGACTCAGGACACCGCTTGGCTGATAGTCTCCTCCAGAGCATGGTGACAGCTAAGACCCTTCCACCTCCATCATTCTGAAGAGCCACGTATAAGCACCACTGGTGCTTATACAAGCCTAGTTGTAAAACTCGGTTTCCCTCTTGGAGAACAAGGAACTAACATTTCTAGAATAACCACCAAGATCCAGGCACTCTGCGTGCTCTAATAAACTGACAAGGCAAGTTCTATAATGATCCCCATTTTGCAGAGGTGAAAACCAAAGCTCCCAAAGCAAAAGAACTTCCCCAGAGTCAGGGATCTATTAAAGGGCAGAGTCAGCCACTCAGATCCCTTCGGAATATGACAGAATGGAAGTAAACAGAAACAATACGGAGGCAGAATTCAAACCCAGGCTGCCAGGCCTGCAGAGCCCCTGTGCTCTCATAACTTCTTCCTCTGCACCAGGGCTTCTCAGTGGGGACATGTGGCAACATCTGGAGACATTTTCAGTTGTTGCAGCTGGGGGCAAGTGGTGTGCAGCAGCATGTCATGAGCAGAAGCAGGGATGCCGCGGGACACCCTGCGGTCAACGAGACAACTCCCGCCACAAAGCACCACCTGAACCAGAAAGAACACAGCACCACAGTGCTGAAACCCTGACCTAGAGCCACTGAAGACAGCACAGAAGTGGGCTCTGGGCTTTCACTGCACAACGCCTCTGAAGTAGGGCCAGAGAGCTTGGACCAATGATTTCCAGAGTATCTTGAGGGGTACACTGGATGGAAATGGCTCTTTTGGGGATTAGAGGGATGCCGGGGGGAGGGCGTGGTTCTTGTTCATGTAATTTTAGGAAACAGAGGGTTCATCAAAACTAAAGGCTCTTTGGTGCAGGACTTATCAGTGTGTTTATTCACATGGTCAGTTTTTACTGAGTCACCTTGCCTGAACTGAGGCACCAGTTATTCAACCAAGCATTAATCTAAGTGTTACTGGGGCGCCTGGGTGGCTCAGTGGGTTAAAGTCTCTGCCTTTGGCTCAGGTCATGATCTCAGGGTCCTGCAATCAAGCCCTATATTGGGCTTTCTGTTCAGCAGAGAGCCTGCTTCTCCCTCTTTCTCTCTCCCTGCCTCTCTGCCTAACTTGTGATTTCTGCCTGTCAAATAAAGAAATAAAAAGTCTTTTAAAAAAAAAATCTAAGTGTTACTGTGTAGGTATTTTATAGATGTGATTAAAATCCATGATCAGTTGCCTTCAAGTAAAAGAAATTACCCTAGGTCACCTGATTCAACCAGTCCAAAGGCGTTAGGGGCTGAGCAGAGGCCTCCGTGAAGACCAAAGCCTGCCTGTGGATGGGAGCTTCACTCAGTGGCAGAGGGTTCCAGACTGCCCTTCCTGACAGCCGGCCTGCGCCCTAGCCTGGGCACCCCTGAGCTGTGCAAGCCCATTTCTTATAATAAATCTCTGTCTGTCCGTCTATCTATCTACCTACCTACCTGCATATCCATCCATCCATCCATGCAATCACCCATCCATCCATCCATCCTACGGGTCCTGTTTCTCTGGCTGAACTCTGCCTGATACCATTTTTTTTTAAAGATTTTATTTCTTTATTTGACAGACAGAAATCACAAGTAGGCAGAGAAGCAGGCAGAGAGAGAGAGGAGGAAGCAGGCTCCCTGCTGAGCAGAGAGCCCGATGCAGGGCTCGATCCCAGGACCCTTGGATCATGACCCAAGGCGAAGGCAGAGGCTTTAACCCACTGGGCCACCCAGGCACCCTGCCTGATACCATTTTTATCACGATTCATAATCTCCAAGAGGAGAATATAGTTGGTTTTTTTTTAAGATTTTATTTATCTATTTGACAGGTAGAGATCACAAGTAGGCAGACAGGCAGGCAGAGAGAGAGGAGGAAGCAGGCTCCCTGCTGAGCAGAGAGCCTGATGTGGGGCTCGATCCCAGAACCCTGAGATCATGACCCAAGCCGAAGGCAGAGGCTTAACCCACTGAGCCACCCAGGCCCCCCAGGAGAATATAGTTTTAAGACAATTCCAAAAGAGATTTAGCCAGTGGGGCCCCGAAGTTGAGGAACATCTTAAGGGATTCATGTTGGGCGGATGTCTCTCTCTCTCTATCTCTCTCTATCTCTTTCTCCATCTCTGTCTCTGTCTCTGTCTCTCTCTCAGACACACTCTGGTTGGGAGAAGCTGGACGAGCAGACCACAAGGGGACGTCAGCTCCCCAGGAAAACTGGCCTGACCACGTGCTCCCACTTGGGCGGGGCGTCCTCCCCACTGTGGCATCAGCCACCAGGTCCGGTGGGACTCACTGGGACACCTCTGGGGCCCAGATGTTTGCTCACCGTCAACAACCTAGTCTGTAAAGCAGAGCTGACAGGCTCCAAGCCTCCGCAGAGGAAATAAAGACAAAATGAACCAGTGCGTGCAAAGTACCTGGCACCCAGGGGGCGGTGGGTGCCCCTCCCTCCTCTCTCCTCCCCCTGACGACAAGCTGCGCTAAAACAGGCCTCCTGCTATATAAGGTATGAGCAATGTTTGAAAAGCACTCAAAATGTTCAGCAGTTGCCAAAAGATGCTACGGAGCTCTCCTAGGCCCGTGGCCCACCCTAAATTTAACAGGCCCATGTTTACAAACCCAAATCCTGCATCTCCGAGGCCCCCCCCACACAAGCCAGCTGTACTTCTCAAGAACTCCATTTGGAGAATCTGCGGCAGCGTCACCGCCAGCTGGTGCCTCTCAGCCTGGGCTCCCGGCAGCCACTCTCGGGTGGGAAAGAGTGGGAATCAGGAGACACCTCTGCTCTCTAAGGACCACTGGGACCCCAGGTTGGAGGGTTTCCGGCCAGAACTCTGACACCAGGACGTGGGGGAACCTCAAGCCCCTAAGTGCAGGGTACAGTGCATTCGACACCTCTCTCTCTCTTTGGGCCCTGGCTTTTTCTCTTTCCACCCTTCTGTCCTCCCTCTGCACACATGTGGGCACACTCTCCTTCCTGGGGCTCAGCCATCCCGCAGCAATCCAGGCACACTGCACAACACCTGAGACCCAGGAAGAAGCACTAGCCCCCCACTCAGGCAGAACACCGATGAAAGCGTGGTCTGCACCTGGCAGAGCACCTCAGCCCTCGACCCTCCCGGGGCGCTATTTATCCTTCCTGGCAGTCCTGGTCCTCAAATGGCAGGGACAGCTGAGTCACCGGGACAGCTTGTTAAATACAGATACTGGCCCCGCCCCCAGAGCGTCTGACTCAGCAGGTTTGGGAGGGAGCCCAGGAATTTACATTTCTAACAAGTCCTTAGGTGTAGCAAAGCTGCTGGGGGGCTGGTGGTGGGGAGCTCTCTCCAAGGATCCTCCCTTTCCAAGTTGAGATAAAACAAGTGAACTGACTCCCAAGTGTTACCTGATCAGAATGAATCAGGGAGTGTGAGCGCTGGGAGCCAGGCAGACGCCCATAGTGCTGAGCCCTGCCAAAGCCCAGATTTCTGACAGCTGCAGGAAGCGACAGTTGACAGCCAATAGCAAAGAAAGAGACAGCAAACTATAAAAAGCAGAGAGGAGAACTCAAACAGCAAAGCAGTCTGAGGCCATCTCGGGGGGATAAAGTCATTATACACCCCTAAATCCTGAGAAAGCACTCTCTCCAAGTCTCGGAGAGTCACGATAGTGATATATTCACAGCAGAGTTCCTGAAAGATGAAGAAAGCCACATTTAGGCTGCCTAAGAGAGCAGGAAAACCAAAAATTAATTTTGTTAAAAAAAAAATCTTCATCTAATTTGTCGGCAATAAAATCATCTAGGTGTTCAGTGAATTATAAACTTGGCAATCTGGAAAACTTTTCTCTGTGTGCTAATTCATTTACCTCATTAACCAGGGTTGTGTTTTGCCTGTGCACCTGGGTGTGTGTGCGCCCTCACGCATGCACAAGTACCTAATTCGTATAAATGCATTCCCTGACACTAACTGCTACCCATTTCCAAGTCTCGTCGTAAACATTTCCTTGATCTTGCCCATTCAGCAAAGTTAGGTCCCCAGTTTAAAGCTCTCTTCAATGCATCTTTAATTGTTCAAACTCTGTCTTCCTTGCCAGAACGTGAACATCATGGGGGACTGCCTTTTTTCTAGTTGTTTCCATGATCCAACAGAGTAAAATATAGTAGGTGCTCAGTAAATGGATGTTGACTGCGTAAATATCTCCGTGCTTGACATTTTCCCTTCTCTCACCCCCAAATCCCACCCATTGCTGCCTCCTTTACAAAGAAAATGTAGATCAAGGAGCAGGGAGCGTGAGCCTTGAGGCAGCCCCAAATTCTGAAAGCTAAGGTGTGCTTATTCCTGAGCTAGCAAGGGAGCATATCAGTCCTCCAGAGGGAAAGAACACTGTCTCTCCAGCTCTTCTTTGAATCAGAATTTGCATATTCTGGTGAGGTGGAGATAGGGAGGAGGATGCAAACTCAGTTAGATCATTCCAGACTGTTCCCGGTGAAGCCATCTTCTGTCCCTCGTCCGCTGCTCCCTGACGCACACACACGTGCTCCCTCCTCTTCTCCCTCCAGTCCGGCCACTCCGAAGGACCGGGCTCGGCACTCCAGGCCCCCAGCATCAGCAGAGGGGAAATGGAGCACAAAACTAAGTAGAGAAAACCGTGCTATCCATAACGGATGCATTTACCTGTAAATAAAGGGCATTAACAAGGATCAGCCTGAGCTCAGGGTGAGCAGGAACCCGCTCTGGGCTGGTGGGGGAAGTAGGGAAGAGCTCCCTCCTCCCAGAACTAATGATTGCATTAGCCAAGCAGGATTCAAGGACATCGGGAGACACCCCGCCGTGCTCCGCAGCCGGAGGACCCAGCTTCCTCTCCCCAGCTCCATCACAGCCAGTGAGAGAGCACATGAATCCATTTCTTAAGAACTCTGCAGAACCCCCAAGCTTAAGAAGAAGCCCACCAGTAGGGGCTTCTCCTAGCATCTGCCTTGCCCATGAACATGCTTTTCCTCATTTTTCCTGTGGCCAGGTTCAAATGGGTTATGGTTCTCCCAGAACTTCTATCAGCAAGGTTGTTCCATGGGGGAATAAAACTTTTTAAGGCAGTAGGAGTTTTTCCCATTTACCTCTAGTCCCAAAGGACTAGTCTCAGACAGACTTCTTTCTCTCCTACAGAGTTTGGTAACAAACACCCTAAAATCTCCTGGACTCTCGATTGAAAAATGATTTCCCGCTCATGCTGCATGTCTATCACAGGTCGGCTATGGCTCTGCCCCAAGAACCTGAGGAACAGATGACTGACAGTCATCATGGCCAAAGGCAGGTAAACTTGGCAGAAGCACATGCTGGCGGCTTCTAGAGCTCCTCTATTGACTAGAGCTAGTCCCATGGCCATGTTCAGGTTCAAAAGGATAGGGATAAATAATCCTTCCCCAGGGAAGAGTACTGGAGAGAAGGACACCAAATAGGAGGTAAGTAGTTCTACAATCCCCCACACCCTTGACTTGCCAAGTTTCCATCCTCCTTATAATAATTTATCCACCATCACAAGCACTACCCGCCCCAGCATCACCCACAGCACCCTCACTGTCCATCTCCACCGTCACTGCCACCGACCTCATCACAACCACATCAGCCACCCTCATCAGCAACGTGCTACCATCATCACCACCTGTCTTAACCCCAGACCCCTGGAGCAGAGATCCTGTCTGGGAGAGAGGCTTACTCACTAACATTCTATTGGAGAGTGCAACACCAAGGAAAAGGGGACAGACACAGGGAAAGAAGGAGAGCAAATAAAAGAGAATATTTAAGAAGCATGCCACATTTCACAACAAACGCAACCGACTGCTTGCTCAGTCTTGCTCGTCATCTTCAGAGCTTAACAGTTCATCTGCCACACCTCTTCCTGGTTCATTTGTGCAGCGGAAAGGAAAAGAATTTAGCTAGGGAGGGTTTTCTGGTCCCCATCTCCCGTTGGTCAAAGTCAGCTCTTCTGAGATGTGTGACCTGGTCTCCTCAGGCAGCCTCTAGAGGAGGAGCCAGAGCTTCTGGAGGTCTGGGGCATAGCAGTCAGTCTTCTTATGCAGTAGTGTCTTCCAGGACCCTCCATTCATCTGGGGTGTAGCGATGACAGAACCAACATTGGGGGAATAACATGCTGGGCTCTTGCTGGCTCTGCTTGACTGCAGGACCAAGGCAAGTGACCAAGGCCCAGGAAGAGGGAAGGTGTGGCCGCATGGACCTGGGATGACATACAGTGGAATCTAGTACAGTCCACCCCTTGTGCCTATTGGATCGACTCATTCCTATTCTTAACATAATGTATCTCATATCAGAACAAGACACTTTCAACTCTTCCCCAAGAAGTAAAGTGAAAATCCAGTTCTTTAAGATGATGGCAGGTTTCAATCTCTTGAAAAGTCTTAAAGAGGGTTAGCAGGCCAGACTTGCTACATTGGTATGATGGCAACTGGTCCTGGAGGCGTTGTAACTGGTAATCATCATTGCTTCCTTCAGCGTCCATTTTGACTGGCCTGGACTGCTTCCCTGGTGTGGTGACCTAGACCTTCTACCCCAAACGGGTCTGAATCCTTAGTTCCCCCAACCTTGTAGAGCCATCGTTGCTAGAGTTGCCTACAAGCACAGTGGCACCAAAATATGGCCCTAGTGAATCCTCTAACTTCATGGCATACTCTCCTTGTTCCCATTACGGAACAGCAAACATGGCTCCTCATAGAAATCAGAGTCAATTACTCCCCCTGCCCAGTGACTTCTTTCTTTTCCTATTAGTTTCACTGTCATAAGGACCTAAGATCTATTTGCTAAAAACATGTTAACCATTATCTGACCTTTCAGTGAGGAGTAACCACTGATCACATAGCAATATAATAAAGGAAGAGTTCAAAATATTTCAAGAATCACCAAAATGTGAAAGGGACACAAAGTGAGCAGTGGCAGGTGGGAAAATGACACCAGTAGAAGCTCAATGCAGGGTTGCTACTAACCTTCAGTTTGAAGAAGAAAAAACAAAAAACAATATCTGTGAAGCACAATAAAACAAAGCATAATAAAATGAGGTATGTCTGTATTTGTCCTTGGGATTCACTGATCGTCTTGAATGTGCCATTTAAGTCTTCACAAAATGGAAATTTTCAGTCATTATATCTTCAAGCATTTCCTGCTCTGCCCCCATGTTCTCATTCTGGAATACCAGTTCTACAGAAGTTAGACATTTGAATGTTGTCCTGTGGGTACCTGATGCTCTAGTCTCTCTCTCTCTCTCTCTCTCTCTTTCTCTCTTATAATTTAAGTAGGCACCACACCCAGCATGGAGCCCAATGCGGAGCTTGAACTCATGACCTGGAGATCAAGATCTGAGCTGAGACCAAGAGTCGGATGCTTAACTCAGTGAGGCACCCAGGTGCTCCTCCAATCTCTGTCTTATTCAGTCATTTGTCTCTCTCTGCTTTAGATTATAAAATTTCCACTCATCATCTTCAAGCTCAATAACACTTCCATTATCTCCATTTTCTTTGACTCCTTTTTAGTTCATTGATTTCTACGATTATCTTTATTATTTCCTTTACACTATTCACTTTAGGTTTAATTTCCTCTTATTCTTCTAGCTTCTAGCCAGATCATTGATTTAAAACTTTTTCTTAACATGAGCATTTCAAGCTATTATGCTTTATTTTTATCCCAGAGTTTTATATGCTGTGTTTTCATTATTTTTTTAAAGAAGTTATTTATTTATTTGACAGACAGAGATCACAAGTACGCAGAGAGGCAGGTAGAAAGAGAGAGAGGAGGAAGCAGGCTTCCCACTGAGCAGAGAGCCTGATGCGGGGCTCGATCCAAGGAGCCTGGGATCATGACCTGAGATGAAGGCAGAGGCTTTAACCCACTGAGCCACTCAGGCACCCTGTGTTTTCATTATTATTCAGTTCAAAGTATTTTTAATCTCCTTTATGATGACTTCCATGACCTATGGCTTTCTTTGAATTATATTGTTTAATTTCCAAATATTTGAGGATTTTCCAAATATTTTATTGTTATTGATATTTCATTTAATTTCACTATGATCAGAAAACACATTCTGCATTATTTCAATCTTTTAAACTTCATTAAGACTAGTTTTATGGCCCAGTATATAGTCTGCATAGTGCACATTCCAAATGCACTGGAAAAGAATGTACATTCTACAGATATTAGATGTGTTGTCCTATAACTTAGATCACGTTAGTTCATAGTGTTCAAATTTCCTGTAAACTTACTTATGTTTTAGTTACAAGTTCTATGAATTACAGTGAGAGGATATTAAAATATCCAACTATGATTGTAGATTTCTTTTTCTCCCTTTATTTTCACCAGTGTTTGCTTCATGCATTTTTGCAGTTTCTCATTAGGGGCTTACACATTTAAGATTATTATATTATTATTATTATTGATGAATTGGTCCTTTTATTATTATGAAATGATATCTTATATCTCTTTTATCTCTGATCCTTAATTTTCTGATATTGGTATATTAATATAGCATCTTCTTATGTTGTTTACAAATTATATGTTTTTCCATCCTTTGCTTTCAATCTGCCTATGTCCTTAGATTGAAAGTGGGTTTCTGGGGCGCCTGAGTGGCTCAGTGGGTTAAGCCGCTGCCTTCGGCTCGGGTCATGATCTCAGGGTCCTGGGATCGAGTCCCACATCGGGCTCTCTGCTCAGTGGGGAGACTGCTTCCCCCTCTCTCTCTCTCTGCCTGCCTCTCCATCTACTTGTGATCTCTCTCTGTCAAATAAATAAATAAAATCTTTAAAAAAAAAAAAAAAGAAAGAAAGAAAGTGGGTTTCTCAGGGTGCCCGGGTGGCTCAGGAGGTTGAGAATCTGACTCTTAATCTCAGCTCAGGTCTTGATCCCAGGGTCATAAGTTCAAGCCTGGTGTTGGGGTCCTCGCTGGGCATGGAGCCTACTTAAAAAAAAAAAAAAAGAAGAAGGAAGGAAGGAAAAAAAGAAAGTGGGTTTCTCATAAGCAGCATATAGTTGGGTCTTACTTTTTTATCTCTCTGATGATCTGTAGTTGGAGTGTTTAGTATTAGTCCATGTACATTTGACAAATGTATTGATACGCTGGATTTTATTCTATCATCTTAATATTTTTTTGCTACTTGTTCTGTGTTTTTTGTTTCACTGTTTTTCCTTTTCCTACTGTCTTTTGGGTTAATAAATTTTTTTCAGGATTCTATTTCTATTTCCATTCTATTCAGTATTCCATTCTACTTCTTCAATTGGCCTTTTTTAAAAGATTTAATTATTTATTTTAGAAAGAGAGAGCATGAGCAGGAGGGGAAGAAGGAGAGGACGAGACAATCTCAAGCACACTCTACACTGAACCTGACATGGGCTCAATCACACAACACCGAGATCAAGACCCAAGCCAAAACCAAGAGTCAGACACTTAACCGACTATGCCACCCAGGCCCCCTCTTCCATTGGCTTTTAAGCCATACTTCATTGCATTACTTTTTGGTGGTTCTCATAGAATCACAATATACATATTTAATTTATCAAAGTGTACCTTGAATTAATGGTATTCTACTTCACATATAAGAATTTATAATAGAAAAATTCATTTACTTTTCCCACCCTTTATGCTATTGTTGTCATATATTTGCCTTCTATGTAATGCATTGTTATTCTCTTTATGCTAAAGAATTGTCTTTTAATTTAGAAAACCATCTTTCTTTTCCCACATATTTATCATTTCAACACTCTTTATTCCCTCCTATAGATTCAAATTTCCACCTGATATCTTTTGTCTGATAATACCTTTATTTTAATTTTTTTTCTCATTTTTTGCCTTCTTTTTTTAAAAGATATATATACTAGATATAGAATCCTAAGTTGATGGATTTTAATATGTGATGCCATTCTCTTCTTGAATGTTTTCTATGAGAAGTTAGCTGTTATTCTTATCATTTCCTTCTATGTGGCCTCTCTAGAGACTTAAAAGTCTCTAGATTTTTAACCCAGCTGTCTTTAAGACTTTTTACCTGGCTGTCTTTAAGACTTTTTACTTGTCTACTGTTTTCATCATTTTGATCATATGTAATTTTCTTTGTATTTATCTCCCTTGGGGTTTGCTCCCCTTTTTTGATCTGTAAATTGCTGTCTTTGATCAAATTGGGAATTTTTGGTCAGTATTTGTTCAAATACTTTTCCTGCCCTATGCTCTTAGGCTCTTGGTTTTGTTATCTTCTCCCACACCCCACCCTGCCACCCTGGGACTCCAAATCAAAGTACATGTATTCTAAACTCCTCAAAATTTCTTTCAAAATAAAATACTTTTATTTTCATTTTTTCCTTCTCTGTTTCAGCTCAGATAATTTCTACTGGCCTATCTTGAAGTTCATTCATCCTCTTTTCTATTCTATCCAATCTGTTCTTTATCTCAACCAATAGATTTTTAGATATTTATTTTTTAGTGTTAGCATTTCCATTTGGTTCTGTTTTATAGTTTTCAAATATCTTTTGAAACTCCCCTTCTCATCACCATTATACTGTATACTCTAACATACTCATCACAATTATTTTGAACTCTTATTTGCTAAAACTGACCCTTAGAACAACTCTAGGTATGTCTCTACTAACTGGTTTTTCTCTTGACTATGTATACCATTTTCCTGTTTCTTCTCATGTCTAATAAATATTTATTATATCCTGGACTTTGTGAATGGTGTGTTATAGAGACTATGGATGCTGTTAACTTCCTTAGATGAATAATGATTTTTGTACTAGCAAGCATTTAAACTACCAGCAGATAACGTTGATCTTTTGAGAGCTTTATTATAAGCTTTGTTGGGGTAATTTTTTTTTAGTTTTTCCTTTTTCCTACGGGGCAGCCCTTGTCCTCATACATAGCCCTTACACCTAGAGTTTGACCCTTCTGACATTTTAATATGAAAGCTGAAGTGTTCAACAACCTCTTTTAACTTGGCAGAACTTGAACTCTAAATTGTATATCCATAGCACTGGGGAGTTGCTGTAATATCTGCTTAGTAAGATCCCTAGAGCTTTCTTCTGGGATTCCTTGGAGTCTTGCCCTGTGTCTTCACAGTTCAAGGGTTAGCCAAGGATTGAGGGCAGACTATGCATATTCAGAGGTTTGCTCTCACATGACTCCCTCTTTTCCTGGATATCCCCTTCAATTTTCAGCCGTTCTAGCAGCCCTAAACTCCAACCTCTGCAGCCTCAGTCCATTTGGAATTCTGCATGAGCTCTAATACATTAGCAGTGTGGAGAGTGCTCTCAAGGAGGGAAAAAAAAAAACACAGATAAATGGGGATCTCACCTAGGATGTTCACCTTATTTTTAATGGGTAGTAGCCCCTCTAGTTTCTGCCTGCTTTTGGTCACTCTATGGTGCCTCCAAACAATTATTTTTTGTATTTTCCAAAAATTTTAAATTACTGTCACTGGGAAAGTTAGTCTGATATAAGGTCCTCTGCCAGTATTTGAAGCCAGAAATCTCTTGAAATATTTATACAAACTGAGCAATATCTTAGTCAGTTGTCTATATATCTCACCACTTAAAACCCAGTCTTCCATATATCTGTCATTTATTTGGTGAGCATCCCAATATCCTTCCGGGTAAATCCATTTTGGTTTGAATTGGCCAGATTAAGTTCTGTTGTTTACAGTCGAGGGCTGGGACTAATACCTAGGGTTTATAGTGATTGCACATTGCTCAAATCTTGCCTACATGAGTGGCTTCAAAGACTTCTCTACAACCACTGGCTGTTCATGTCTCTCTGAAAATATCATCCCAGATCACTACCACCTTTAATTTTCTTTCAATTTTTCACTTTTTAGTTAACAGTTTGACATAAAGTTTTTTTTTTAAATATTTTATTTACTTCTTTGAGAGAGAAAGAGAGAGAGAGAGTGAGAGAGAGTATGAGAGGGGAGAAGGTCAGAGGGAGAAGCAGACTCCCCATGGAGCTGAGAGCCCAATACGGGACTCAATCCCAGGACTCCGGGATCATGACCTAAGCTGAAGGTAGTGGTTCAACCAACTGAGCCACCCAGGAACCCCAAGTATTTTATTTTTATAATAATTCTATTTCTGCATATTACTAAATTTATTTCTTCTCACTACCATGAAATCCTTTTATGTCCTGGTTTGGACACTGCTTCACTAACCCCTTCAATCTGCACCCTATTGGTCGGAATTCCTTCCCCTACATGAGTTCTAACATCCTCAACAAACCATCTGCTTTGCTCTCCACTCATGAATACACATGCACACGTGCCCACACACAGACACATACGTCAGATGTGTACGTAAAGGCAGATGTTCCAAACTTTCACACCCTTTCCTCCCAGTGACAGGCAGAGAAGAATTCCAGAAAATGAGTAAAAGAGAAAACGAGATGTATATTTGGAACATGGCGTATGACACCAAAGGCAGAAGTCAGGGAGAGAGAACATTGTAAGTGTAAGGAAGCTGATCTAGGAAATTTCAAGAAGTCCTCATGAGCTCATTTGGTTCTGCACTGTCCAATCTTTTTCAGAACTCCAAAGTGCTACACTTGTTAATGAGTATGTTAATGACCCTCTAATTTACTCAGTAAAGACCAATTTCTAAAACATTCATGCTCCATTAGGCAGAATTTCCTCTGTATCTCTGAGGTGACTCTTTCTCTCCTGAGAGAGACCAAGAATGGGAATGGGCAAAGTCTTCACAACTGAGTTCCTGGATCACTTCCTGCTAAAGTCAAGAAGGGATGAAGAAAAGGAGAGATTTGGGTAGTACCTGCTCACCGGTTTTGTGGCCTTGGGCAAGTCAGTTATGAATAATAATAGCTAACGTCTTCAGAACATTAAGAGCTGTGTGTTATTCAAATACTCGAAAAGCTTTATTTCACTTCATCCTTCTAACTATTACTATTCCTATTTCACAGATGAGAAAACATCATCTTAATAACGTGTCGTCTGGGCCCTGCCCTAGTGGACAGCTTTTATTCGTGGTGTTTGATCCTCGGTTTCATAAATGCTGTGCATCAGATGAAAGAGCCAGCAGGACTGCAGCTGGAACAGTTTCATCGTAGGACAGATGGACAGAGCTCTTGGTTGTGTCGATTATGGCTTTGTGGCTTTCAAGGTTAGGTCCCCGACCTTGAAAAATTCTGTAAGCTCATTAGTATACTGCACTTGTTTTTCTCTGCTGGGTAATACATTGCCACAAAGTTAGTGGCTTAAAACAGCCACTCATATTAAAACATTAATTATCTCATAATTTCCATAAAGCAAGAGTCCACCACATTTCACTGAGATCCTCTGCTCAGGACATCATGGAGATCAAGGTGACAGCCAGCTATGTCCTCTTCGGGAGCCTTGACTTGAAAGATCTACTTCTAAACCCTCTCAGGTTATTGGCAGAATTAATTTCCCCATGGCCGTGTGATAAGGTTTCTCTTTTCATAACTGTCAGCCAGGGACCACAATCAGCTCCTAGAGACTGCTTTTGTGTCCTTGCCACATGGTCCTCTTTACAATATGTCAGTTTCCTTCTTCAAGGCTGATAGGAGGGCATCTGCTAATTCTTCTCGTATCTTTTAAGGGGCTAAAGAATTGGGTGAACTGTTTTGGTTTTGTTTTGGTTTGAATAAGATTTTTAAAACACTCAATGGATGGCCCATAGCAGAATTGGAAGACAATAATATAAAGATACCAATTCTCATCAAGTTGATCTATAGTTTAATACAATTCCATTCAAAATCCCAGCAGGAATTTTTATAGATATAGACAAGTTAGTTCTAGGGTTTATATGGAAGGCAAAGGAATTAGAATAGCCAAAACAATTTTGGAAAGGAAGAATAAAGTTGTAGGAATGACACTATCCAATTTAAAGGCCTAATATAAAGCTTTGGTAATCAAGGCAGTATAATAATGGTAAAAGGACAGACAGGTCAGCACAACAGAACAGGGAGATGAGAAATCAGCACACATATAGGGACAACTGATTTTTACAAGGGTGCAAAACTAATTCAATAAAGAAAGTATCTCATGCAACAAATTTTGTTAAAACAACTGGACATTCATGCTAAAAAAAAAATTTAACTTCATTCTAAACCTTACCACATGCCCACCCCCAAATTTTTTAATGGATCAGAAAGCTCAACGTAAAACTTAATACTATAAAACTTTTAGAGGAAAACATCAGAGAAAACCTGGGTTAGACAAAGCTTTCTTAGACCTGACACCAAAAGCATGATCCGTAAAGAGCAATTTAGTTCATCTAAATTACAAACATTTGCTCCTTGAAAGGTATTGTTGGGAGACTGAAAATACAAGCTACAGACTGGGAAAAAATATGTGAAATCATGTGTCTGACAAAGGACTTCTTTCCAGAATACAGACACCGTTAAAAACTCAATAGTAAGAAACCAGACAACTCAATTTTAAAATGGGCAAAACACCTGGACAAAGAAAACATATGGATGACAAACGTGCACACAAAAAGATGAATATCATTGGCCCTTAAGGAAACACAAATTAAAACACACGTATTGGGGCACCTGGGTGGCTCAGTGGGTTAAGCCTCTGCCTTCGGCTCAGGTCATGATCTCAGGGTCCTGGGATCGAGCCCCGCATTGGGCTCTCTGCTCAGCCTGCTTCCCCCGCCCCCCTTTGCCTGCCTCTCTGCCTACTTGTGATCTTTCTCTCTCTCAAATAAATGAATAAAATCTTTAAAAATAAATAAATAAATAAATAAATAAATAAAACACACCTATTACAAAGGCTAATGTAAAATTTTTAAAAAACTGACAGTATCAAGCGTTGGCAAGTGTGGGGAAGAAGTGAAATTTTCATATGTTGTAGGCAGAAATGTAAAATAGTGTATTGACTCCAGAAAACACTTTGGCAGTTTCTTATAAAATTAAACCTACATCTACCATGTGACCCAGCAATCCCGCTTCTCAGGTATTTAACCTAAAGAAATGAAAATATACGTCCACACAGAAACCCTCGTGTAAATGTTTAGAGGCGCTCTTCTCCTAGTAATTGCCAAAATCTAAAAACAGCCAGAATGTCCTTCAGAGGTGAGTGGGCAAACAAACTGTGCTACACCTACACAATGGAAATTCGTCAATAAGAAGGAACAGACGATTGATACATACCAACAATGCAGATGAATCTCAAGCATTAAGGTAAAGAAGCCAGTCTCTAAAAGTCAGATACTATATGATTTCATATAGATGACATCAGCAAATTACAAAACCACTGTGACAGAGAGCAAATCTATGGCTTCCAGGAGTTTGGCATGGAGGAAAGGTCAGACTATACAGGGACGTTACAAAGATTTTGGGGGTGATGGAATTATTCTATAACCTGATGGTGGCGGTATTTAAATGAATCTATGTGTGTTAAAACTCACAGAATTATATACCCAAAAAAAATCAATTTTACTGTATGTTAGTTTTAAAATTTTTTTTTAAATATTTATGACGAACATGTGTGGGAATGGAATTTCATGGACCTGGAACAGAGAGAGAGGAACATAATTTTAGATTAGGTTAAATTTTCAATGTGTGAACACCTACCAGAGATTCTGGATGCAAAATATTGACTCAAGCAACTGGGAAAGATTCCATTTATTTGCTTGGTTGATGGACTAAAACTAGAGTCAACAGTAGCCTATATGAGTTTGAAATGCCAGAAAGAACTTGATATAATATAGAGGAAAGAACCCAAAAAGCTGTGGGAGATAAGAACATAAGAGCAGATGTATCAGACGTTCACAATTCCTACCCCAAAAATAATCCACAAGAGGGTTCAGAAGGCAATCTCTTTACCATGATACTGAAAAATACATTGTCAATGAAAAGCAGCAACATCCTTTAAAATCACATTAGTTAGTAGCTATCCACTGTAGGTAAAATATAAAAGTAGGAAATGATGCCATTATAATGAGTTCCTTGATTTAAGTGACAGGATGGACATTTAGAATGACGAAGACCTAGCAGATATACTCAACTACCAGAAAAAAAACATAGACATGTTACCAAAATAGGCAGCAGAGCCAAAATAACAAACAGAATGGTTTTGCCCATAGATATGTTTGGAGGCAAATTAGACTTCTATGGCTGAAATAAATGGGCTATTTCCTGAAGTTTTACTTCATGTATATGACAAAAACAACAACAACAACAACTCTAGGCTTAGGGGCTTAGTAAACCCTAGGCTTAGTAAAAGCAGAAAATATTGACTTGAGCCACAATTATTGAGACTCACTATTTCACTACTATAGAAACTCTCCCAATTCCCAGACCCAAGTTAGTTCAAGGAATCAAAGCTTCCTGATTGAAAAGGAGATTGGGTACCTTCAAGAAAGAGTTATGTAGTAACATCACAAGCATGTACAGTCAAAGTCTCACCAGACCATTGTCAAAGGGACATAAAATACATTTCGGGGTAACTATGCACTGGGGGAGGAAAAAAAAAAAAAAAAACTCCCAGGACTTTGGAGGATTATTTGACCCTGACTTCGAGCTAATACTAACCCCCAGCAACACAGAATATTGCTGTGGACCACTGCTACTGTAGGGGCTTGAAGAGGTAAGGGTGACTGGAGTGGGATGTCAGTCCTACCTGGGTTACTTCCCCAGGACAGGACCATGTAGACGAAATAGGTCATATCTACCCAGAAGGCTGCCTGCTTGGTGTGGGACACAAAGCAAGAGAAGGCTCTGTACACAGCATAAAACCACCACGAGGTCTGCGTGACTTGGCAGACCTGGCTGACTGAGAGCGACGTGGAGCCTATGGCCAGCTCCAAGAAGAGAACCACAGTTGAGGCAAAGCCATGCCCTTTCAGTGGGCAAATGAGCAGATCCCAGCTTGGTCTACACAGCTTCCGTGTGTTCTTGCCAGCCCTTCTGCTCAGACGGGAGGGCTACAGGTGCCTGGCCAGATGGCATCACTGACTTGGTTCTGCAGATGAGCAGAGTGCTGGTCGGGAGGAACCTAGTCTGCTTAGATCCCAGGGCAGGTTGCTGCCAGGCCCTTGCCACTTCTCAGCACTGTCAGATTCCCCAGGGGAGGCCTGAGGTTCCCCTGTCATCTCTGTGGGACACGCCTAGAGTAGGGACTTCCAAGAAGCAACCCATTGTGCTGGGGAAACTGGGTGTCCCCTGGGGGCTCTCCTCCCCAACTGGAAGGACCCTGGGCTCCAGGGGACCTCTCCGTGGGGTGCTGAGCTGGTCTCTGCAGCTGCTCCGCTTCCCCTCCTGCAATGTGGCTTGGTCTCTGTGATCCAGGGGCGCCTCACTCTCACCCCATGTTCTAGGATTCTCTCAGGGGCATCTTGCCCATGAAGTGTTGTTAGTTCATCTCATGAGGGAAAGCAAAGTCAGAACCTGTGACGCCATCTTGTTGACGTCACCTCAATAGCTCACAGCTTGCTACTGGCAGAGGCAGAAAGTCCAACCACGAGAAAATTGAAGGCTTTCCAATGAAGCTGCCCATTGTGAACTAGAGATGGCCAAGCAGCATTAGAGTGTATTCAAAAACACTTCATGATCAGATAGAAGTGATAGGCAATGTCTAACTTCAGCTGATCCAAAAGGCACAAGAAATTTGCACAATTCCCAGGGTGTCCACCCCCTCCACATTTCCATCCTTTCTTCCACTGATGCGGTGGTCTTAAGAGGTGTTCCAAAGGACAAGGTAAGTGGAAATGTAAAAACTAGAGCCCCACTTTAGGTAGCTCCGCACACTCTGCAGGCATCAGATGAAAATGGGCTATTACCCCATGTAGAGATAGTCTGAGGAAAAGAAATCTATCCCATTGGACAGACTTTTAAGGGCCCATCTAAGGCTCTGCCTTAGATGGAAAGAGATGCCCTGGGGTCTGGTCTTCAAGGTCTCATAGGCAGGAACTAATGGTTTGAGCAGACTTGGAGGGACTGGTGACGATGACTACTAGAGAAGAGGTAAGTGGATGGACCTCTCAGAATGGACAGAGGGTGAGAGCACTTCGCAGTTCCTACGGGGGAGGAAGCTCATCATATAGGGGTGAACCGAATAAGCCTTTGTGTGGATGTCAAGGCCTCTTTCTTCAGCCACTCATGATGGCTCCACAGCTCACAGAAAACCTGGCCATGGTGACACAGATGGATATTATCCATGCACTCAATGACAAGGACTCCCTCTGATGGGGAAAGTGACACTGGCAAGCACACACAGTGGTAAGAACCACCTGGGGTCTCAGGACAATCACACACCTTGGCAAACAGCCAACCACAGCTAGGCAGCCCCACTGCATTGCAATGTCTTCTCCATGGAGAGGACAGTAATTTCTTCTTACTGGAACAGACACGTATTCTGGGTATGGGTCTCTTTGGGCGGAACTGTGTCTCTCCAAAATTCGCATGTTGAAACCATAATGGCAGCTACCTCAGCGTGTGACTCTATCTTGGAGATACAGTCTGTTAAAAGATGCTGAAGTTAAAATGAGGCTGTTGGGATGGGCTCTAATCTAATCTGACTGCTGTCCTTATAAGAAGAGGAAATTCAGACACACAAAGAGGCCCCAGAACTATGTGAGCACAGAAGAAAAGCCATGAGAGGACACATCAAGAAGATGGCCATCTGCAAGCCATAGAGAGAGGCCTCAGGAGAAACTAAACTGGCTGACACTTAGGCTTTGGACATCCAGCTTCCAGAACTCTGAGAGAACACATTTCCATTGTTTTAAGCCACCCAGTCTGTGGTATGTTGTTATGGTAGCCCTGGCAGACGCATGCATCTTCCTTGCCTACTATGCTTCTAAAAATCACATAATTCGTGAAATTACTGCATGCCTTATTCAAAATCCGGACATTGTTTAAGCACAGCTTAACTCTCTTAATTCCTTACCAGGGAATTCATGTACAGCAAGTTCATTGCGGTGATAGGGCTCATGTGTATAACATTCACTGCTCTGTCCAGATATTCCATCATCCAAAAGGAACCGGCCTCATAGAGTAGATGGTAACCTGTTGAAGTGATGGCACCAGCAGACATCTGGTGAGGCTGGGGTTTTGCCCTACAAAATGTAGTCTGTTCTTTAAGTTAATGAGCATTGTCTCACCCCATGAAACAAAGGGTAAAAGGAAGAGTAGCTCCCTTCATTATGATGCCTGATGAACCACTTGTTAAATTTTTGCTGTCCATGACTTTAGGCTCTGTTGGTTGAAAGGTCTTTGAGCCAATGGGAGGGATACTTTGACCAGGAAACACAATAATGGATCCATTGAATTAGAGCCGGAGACTTCCACCCGGACATTTGAGACTTACCATGCCCTGTCGGACGAAATGACTGATCCAGATTATCAAAGTAGACTGCTGCCACCCATGTAGGCAGAAAGGACTATTTCTGTAAACCATGAGGGAATCCCTGGGGTACCTCTCAAATTGTCATGTCCAGTGATAAAAGGTTAACAGAAGGTAAATTCTAACCCCATTCAGGCAAAGCCAGGAAGCATTCAGCTACCCCAAGAACGAAGATTGGGTCACCCCACCAGATAAAGAATCATAGCCAACGGACACTTTTGCAGAGGACAAAGAGAGCAGGGATGGGTAGCAGAGAAAGGACATTATGAAGACCAGCTGCTGCCTCGTGGCCAGTTGCAGAAGTTAGGTCTGCGGTAGTTACCCACATTTGCTTCTCTGTCAGCCGTGTCATGTACATATCTACGTATATTCAGTAAATTTCCTTCTTTTTTCTTCCTTCTCCCTTTCTCTATTCATAGTCCATGTGTGTTTTCGGTGTGGTCCACATGCTGCAGACCATCAGTATGCTATCATGGCTGAACTACAGGAGAAATGGCTATCCTCCAGCAAACCGGAACTCGCACCTGCATCAGCAACTCGTGAAACTTGGGTCCTTCCTTTGGGGAAGTGCGTTATCATTGTACAGGTGATCATTGTATGATATCAGGCAAGCACAGGTCACTGTTACCATTAGGGCTGGAAATGAAAGTATGAAAACGGGGCCCATGCTGATGCTAGGTGGCGAAGGAGTGGATCGTAATCACATCGACTTCCACGTTGCAAATCCTGCCTTTCGAAGATAGAGTCAAAACACCGCCTTTTCAAGCCTCCCTTTTAAATAGGATCTAGACAAGAGACTACTTCCTGCCAGCAGGTGCATCCATATGAGACTCGGAAAACAGAGGGGCCATAGCAAGGCTACAGCAAGTATGAGGTCTTCAGCAGATTTGCAGGAGCTGTAACAGAGAGAGGTACACTGGTGGTCCAATCGGTGGTCTTGCAGGGCTCGAGCAGAAGGTCATGACGTCGGCAGGATTTCCAGATGATAAAATAATGTCATCAAGATTTTGCCAGATCCATCTCCATTTGCAGGCACTGTTTTCCTCTACACCAGACCTCCTTGGATTGGGTTTCTCATGCGGGTTCTCGGCACTCCAACTGCAGGTTCTCGGCACTCCAACAGCGGCTTCTGGCCCCTCCAATCCAGTAGGGAGAGAGCTTCTCTTTCCAAAAAACAGAGTCCCTGAATTGAACCTCATTGATCCAATTTGGGTCACATCCCTAAACCAACTGCAGCAGCCAAGGGGACGGCACAGGCCAGGCCTGGGGAATGTGCGGGAGAACAAGATGAAGTCTGAAGGAGACCACAGATTTCTCCCATTTATTTCCTCCCCTGTATTTTATCACCCAAAAGCAACTGGCTATAGTACGAAGCAACTGCCTGTTGAAGTTGTGTCAGCAAAATGTGGCGTATGCTTAAAATTCACAATGACTAACCTGAGGGTAGCTCTCAAACACAAATCAGAAGGTAACTAAAAGAAAAGATGTTGGGTGGTGGGCCAGAAGCAATAGCTTCCACCAGACTGGAAGTTCTGGCTCCTTCTTGCAGCTACAAATGGGGTGGCGATGGCACAGCCTGCAGGCGAATGCCCCAACTCTTCTCACCGTGGGATCCCAGCAGCATTTTGGTTTGCTGGACCAAAATTCAGAGGGCCTGGTTTCCAGATATGATGTCTATGAACTTGAGAATCTCCCTCAACTTTTCTGGGCCTCCATTCCCTTCTCTGCCAAGTGAAGAATTATGAAAGCCTGCCTGGTGAAGATTCAACAGGAAAAAACTCATAAAACTGATTCAAAATCTGTAAAGCACTCATAAATGTAATGGATCAACTTTATGTCTCCAAGGAAACCAAGGGTGACCGGAGTCTAGCTCATCCCATTTGCAAATAATGGGGAATGGGAAGTAGATGGAAGAGATAGGACAAATAGAGGAGTTTAGGTTGGAACCACTGTCGTATGCCCTTCACCACACAGACAAGACTAATCCAATTTTTCTTGACTATGGATCACATTTTTCTGAGCTCTTCCCCTTCCCTGGATAAGAGTGAAAATAGCAGGTGAGCTGTGACCAAAGGCTTACACCACAAATTTGTTAGACACGGAATTCCTCAATGCGAACATTTCTTCTAGGAAAGTGATTGGATAAGAAAAGCAAAGATTCCTACAGGAGGAAATGTATTGCAGTAATTATTAGGATAACAAAAGTTTGAAAGTAAATGCCCTGAAATAAAGGATTGATTACATCATTACACAAATGGTGGGATTATCTCTCTTACATCCTACACAAATGATGGAGGTCAAGCATGATATGGATATTATATAGAAAGATAGCCAGGATGTAATAGCTGAATAGAGCACCAACAGTAGGATCCTGTTTTCATCAATCAATCTTATCGATGTATTCATATGCAGAGACAAAGATTCAAAAGATATACAGTGGAGTCACATCATATACGCCTTCAGCTTCTCTGAATACACTGCTGTGCACGCCACCGGGTAGGGGCGGGGCAGGGGAGGAAAAGACAGAACAACTTCGACGTGTAGCTGTGACCTGCCGCTCCTCCTCGTTGAGCTCATGAGTCAGATGGGGACACGAGGCTGCTGACATTTCAGTACATTTCAGTCCCTCTCAGTTCCCATTTGCCTTCCAGAATGTGAGCATTGTCCCAGTGGGACTCAAAGTTCAAGGGGTGTATTTTTCAGATGGCCTGTCCCCTAAATGCAAGCCGACCCCTTTTTCTGGGGCTCAGCCAACGAAACAGTGATCTGGTCCCAACCCAGAAGAAAATGGTTGGGTTGTATGGATGGAGAGATGGTGTGTCTGCTGCTAACGAAACACATTCCTGAGGAACTGTCCACTCCTAATGTGACCTAATCCTCCTTGAGGACCACCCCCCGCACCTGCCGGGGCCCAAGTCCTACTCAACAAAGTGTGGACAGCAGGGCTACTCTGGGTAAGGCTGGGGTTTTTTCTCTATGATAATCTAGATCTCCAAGTTCCCTAAAATGGACATGTATTTATGAGGTATATTTTTAAAGGATAAGTAAGGCCCCTTGTCCTCGTGGGTACTTGACCCAGTCCCCTGCAGAGAGTTCCATCGAGGGGCATCAGCTTTGCCAGCACAGAAGGGCAGCCTCCTGTCAGGTCTCTGTAGACTGTCCTGCTGTGGCTTGCAAGGCTGCTCTCCCTTTCTCTTGGCCCTTATCAGTGAGGACCTCGGTGGCTGATAGCATTAGGCTGGGCTGTGCAGCACTGAGTGGCTTCAGGGCCCAGGGTGCCAGGCGGCTCGGGGCCATCTCAGCCCATCACTCCCAGGCTCCATCAACCCTTGTTAGCGTGCATTACCAGCCCGAGCCCAGACAGGCTGCCTCCACGTTGGTCCTTGATTTTTCTATTTTGAGAGGGTTACTTGGGCCAAATCATCAAATCAAGTTAGGCCCCTGACGTCTTAGCTTTGCAGGGATCTGACAGTTCCCCTCCCACTGTCCCTGTAGACTAGGGACAGCCCTACCCTGGTCCCCAGCACCACAGAAGCACACTCTCTCATGAACCACCCCCCACCAAATGCTCACCTACACAGCCTCACACACACTCATTCACCAGCACCACACAAATAATTGTAACAACATGAACATCCACATTCAGGGGTCCTCAGAGGTCATGAGAGACCCGGGCCACTTGCAGTTTTGAGGCTTCCAGAATATTACAGAATGAGAAATCGCTACAACCCAGTCCCCATATTCATAGCTGTCCTAAATGTTAACATTCAACAAATTGTTGTCACGTGTTTTAAATGCAATGTAATTGTGCTATCCACAAAATAATCACGGGATTTATGAACTATTAATTCTTGGGGCACTGCAGGCAGTGCGCTGGGGTAACGCAATGTGCTTTAAGCCGTGTGATGAATGTCTTCTCCTCTCCATCTTGTCAGCATATCTTGGACCGCGTGTGTAACCTCATTTGGGGAATAATATCAAGAGCCCATATCTGAAACCCTTGGTGAGCCAGAGGCCCAGCCAAATAGCTCCTGTCAACTTCTGAAGACACACACACTGGGGAGGCCTTGTGCCTACACACGCTAACACCCACAGCAGCCAACCACAGCTGCCAGGAGAAAACGCAGAGTCCCGTGGCTCGCCGGTCATCTCAGCTACCTTGTGACAGTCATGGGAACGTCTCAGAGCCGGGAGGGACCCTTGGTGCCATCGGCTCCAGCCCCTCTCAGGACAGAGGTTTCGCTAGTCACTGCCTGGGTGTCTGGCCACTCGGCCCTTTCAGATCAGTCCTGACACACCAGCTTGGACCAGCTCGAATGGGATGGCCAGCCTGGGATTTCCAAAAATCAGCGTCCTCATCCTCTCCCATCGCCACACCATCCAGGGCTCCTGTTCTATCCACCTGCATGTGGGCAAGTGTTGCGCACACACACACACACACACACACACACACACACACGTTTGCTCATACATGTACGTGTGCTCACACCCTCACCTGTACATACACAGTTTGAAAGAAGCAGAAAAAGGAAGCCCTTAGAAACAAAAAGCCACTGTGTACAGCTCTCCTCCATTCTTTATGAGTGGTCACTTAGAGAGATTCATTGGTCCTCCCTAAGCCTCAGTTTTCCGTGTCTTTAAAGTGGACCCAGAAAAATCCCAGGATCTCCCTGGGATATTTCTAAGAGCACCGAGCACCCTACCGGGCGCGTCAGTTCTTTGCCACGTATGATGCTCTTTGTCACCAGCTCCTCTGCTCGGGACTGACATCAAGAAATGGCTATCCCTCTTAAAGCAAAACGTGTCTTAAATCCAAAAGAAAATTTGCTCTTCCATGCAATACGGGGCAAAGAGCATCAAAATGAGAGTCTAAGACTGGCTTCAGTTCTGCCAAAAATGAGTTGTGTGCATCAAATATGCTCAACCTGTTTTCCCATCCACAAAAGGGGTACTTTCGTACCTGCAGGAAATCCCTCGGGTCTTTTCCAGACTCAGTGTTCTAGAACTCTTCTCAGAGGCACCCAACTCTCTCACCTAAAGCGTATGCCCATTTCCCAAACTGGACTTGTGAAACTGGGAAACCAGACCTGAGAGCAGGCGTGTCTGAGCCTGTCCACCCCCGCAGCCCCTCAGCAAGACCACGTCTCTGGTATGGTACAGGAGGCCTTAACTTCCACGTCCCAAGCACCAAGCCACAGGGAGCCTAGTGGGTGTGCAGTACGTGCCGACTGCCCAGGCTGGAGGGGCCCAGGAGCTGCGGCAGGGCCAGAGTCCGCCAAGGAAGGCCCCAAAATGAAGTTGAGGAAAGAAGGAAGCCTGAATCTGCCATGTCAGAAATGGGAAGCTCAGGAGCTAGGACAAGCTCGCCGGGCTGGCGTGTGGCATGTGAGCTGGCAAGGGGAGAGGGCTCCAGGCTGGTTCTAGCCGGTGCCAGCTTCTGGGACACCCCAGAGGGGCCGGCAAACCTGTGGACACGGCTCTGGAAGTCACCAGGGTCAAAGCTCACGGAGCGCAGGGCGGAGATGAGGAAATGACACGGCGCAGAAAGCTGGTCTACTTGTCAGCCTCTCCTAAGACACGCAGGGAAGTCTCGATACTGGACTGTCTCCACCAGGAACTCTGTGCTCGTCCGGGGAACGAGGTAACAAACACAGGACAGAAGGCAAAGCCTGCCATTCCTTCAAATCCATTCTAGAGGCTCTCTGCACTACATCGTCTAAACAGATGCTTTTCAGCTACCAGCCCCGAAAGAAGGGGCCCACCATGAGCCATCACTGGCTGCAGCTGCAGGGGCCGAAGAAGGGGAGGCCTCCAGCCCTTGTCCAGCTTCCCCCAGCCAGGGGCTGCCAGAACCAGGACCAGGTTCAGGCTCTGCACACACTGTCTGGCTCTTCGATCAAGAGGGCCCATTCCTATCAGTTTTCAACACAACCACACCTACAGTAGAACAGGTAGGTTCTCCCTCTCCTTCCGCCTGCCACTCCCCTTGCTTGGGCTCTCTGTGTCAAATGAATAAATAAAATCTTCCTTTAGAAAGATTTTATTTATTGATTTAAGAGAGAGGGAAAAAGCAGGAGGAGGGGCTGAGGGAGAAACAGACTCCCCGCTGAGCAGGGAGCCCAACATGGGGCTCGATCCCAGGACCCTGAGATCATGACCCGAGCCAAAGGCAGATGCTTAACCCACTGAGCCACCCAGGTGCCCCTTACTTCCACTCATTCTTATGACCTATGTTCAGAAACACTGGCAGCTCTCAGCCCTGTCGTATCTCCCTAGGCTTTCTGTCCTGCTCTGTCTGGAATGTCTTCCGTGTCATCCTCCAACTCCTCCAGATCAGGAAGGCTTCCCAGAGGCTGGGAGTCCTAGAATCAGTCTGGAGAGATGAGCTGCATCACCATTTATCTGGCGAACTCCTATGCGTTCCCCCAAAGCAGTACACATAGCTCCTACCCCAGAAAGACTTCCCGAGGACCCTCCCCCCACCGCAGTCGGGCCAGATGCTGCACCGGGTAGCCCTCTCCTGGGAGTAGAGTGCTTTGGCTTTGGGGTTGAGACCTGTATGGGGAAACAGATGGCAGACTCAAACTAGCTAATTGAGAAAAGTTTAATAAAGGTACTGTGGACAAAGGTGTAGGCAGGGTTTCAAGAGAACAAAGAGAGACAGCGCCAGCTAGCAGCAGAGGGCAGCCTGAACCACACACACACACACACACACACACACACACACACACACACACACACGGGCTCCATGAGACCAGCAGGGAGTGCTCAGCAGGACCAGGAGGGAAGGATGGAGGGAAGCAGCAAGGCTCGTGGGGGGTAATATCACATATCAGAGAGATAGTAGAATAATAATGTTTGTTTTGTGTTCATACCTTAATTAATGCTTTCAGTTGATGTCTTGTAATATGTTTATATATAGTTTATATTTGAAAGGGATTAAGGTTTTAGTGTCACTGATTATTTAAAAATGAATTTTAAATACTTGGTTTTAAAGTAGCAGGATTAACACTAGTAGTTCAGCTTTGCATAAAATACATACTAGGCCACGGTATGACCATTCTGTCCCCATATTGATCTGTATTCTGTTAGCTGCAAGTGCTAAGAACCCTGCCCACGCTGACTTCCCAAGGCCAACAGCTCCAGGGGAGGGGGCCCGCTTCAGGCCCAGTTTGGTTGCAAGGGCCTGAAGAATGTCACCGAGCTGGGCTGACTCCGTCGCTTGGCCTGGCTCTCTCTGTTCTCCTCCACGGTTGTCTGGTTTGCAGACAGGCTCCCTGTCGAGGTCGCCAGGGGGCTGGGGCAGCTCTGGACCTCAGACCCACTCACCTTCACATCCAGCGGAGGAAGCCTCTGTGCCAGAAAGCCACTGAAGGCTGGCTGCGCCTCATGGCTCTGGAGCGGTCTGAGTCCCTGTGTCCACTGCGGCCACAATCCTGTGACCTGGCTTGTGAGTGGGCCCAGCATGGGCTCAGCTCTGTCTGAAACATAAATATGGAGGATGGGAAGGAGGTGGTTCCCCCAAAGCATAAGAAGTTGTCCCCCCAAAGTGAGACGGGATGCAGAATGAGAAACAGCAGATACCTACCTCAGGTGTGCCTCTCGACCTTTCCCTAGAACCCTAGACTTCCCTCTTAGATGACTCCATTCACACTCTTACAAACAGAACATGAATAAACAAAACAGTCCTCCAGAATAAGTTCCTGGAGCACGGAGACCTCCTCGTCTTCCAGATCCCTAGGAGGTGCCTGGCATCTGAACTGGCACCGTGCCTGTTTGTAGAGGGCACACATGCTCAGAAGTGCTCCCGAGAATGCCTCGCTGTGGCCTGCAGTCCACCAGGTTGACCGGACGGTGCTTCCTGATGGCCTTCGGAGCTCTGAATATAGACCTGAGCGGACCTGGAGACTGCCTGGGCAGTTTCTTCAAATACAAACTTCCAGGACCCAGTGCCAGAGACTCTGATTCAAGAGGTCTGGAGTGAGTTTGAGATTCCGGTCTCCAGCAAGCTCCCCCCAGGGTGCCACCGCTGGCCCGGGGCTCCACTTTGAGAAGCACTGCTCCACACCTGCACGGGAGGCCTGGAGCCTTCAGGGAAAGAGCACTGTTCAGCCAAGCTCTGGATTACCCTTTGTGATGAAAAACAATATATCCAAGATGGTGTTCCCTTGACGGCTGTATTAACTGAGCAATTTCAAATGGCTTTGCTCGATGGGTCTTCTAATGAGAGGACTAGAATTTTCAAAACTATCTGGTAAAAGATTTATTCAATTAAAGTGATTCAATTTTTAAAGGTATTTGTCCCTTCGTGGAGGCAGAGCCATGTTTTTCTAATTAAAAGCTAATTACTGGCTAATATGCTGGTCTCACTGCTTTCAGCAGGAGGCCTGCGGGCTATGCTGGAAACCCCAAGGGTAAAGAAAGACCGGCACTTCTCCCCCATCCCCCAGAGGCCCTGCATAATGAACCTTACACTTAATGTCTTCATTCATTCAACAAACATCTTATGCTTTTTTTTTTTTTTAAGAAAGATTTTAAGTGCCTATATCATCCACATCTCGTCACTCCCCTGCTTAAGACCCTCAAAGTCTCCCAACTGCACAGGGGAGGTACAAGAGCTTCCTCATGGCCCGTGAGGACTAATCAGGCCCCTCTGCATCTCTCCAGCCTCATCTCGTATCACTTGCTTCTTGGCTTGAGGACCAGCCACGCCAAGGCTTCTGTCTTCTGGTTCCTCCAGCACACCAAGGCTTTTCCTGCCTCAGAGACCTTTCACGTGCCGTTTCCTCCACCTGCTAGCCTTTGCTGAGCAGTCACATGCTCACACAGACCTTCCCCGACCCCTCCTCGCTCACTCTGTTCTTTTAAAGAATCCAGCAATGAGACAGATTTCAGATTCCAGAAACATACCCAAATCTAGGTGAAAATATAGCCCAAGGTCAATGTGACATTTTGAATCAGTGGAACAAAGGACATGGTTTTCAAGAAGTGATGTTGGGATAAACTGTGTCTCTAGCTGGAGAAGAAAAGTTTGATCTCAACCTTATTTCTTATACCGAAATAAATTTCTGCTGAAAGAAAAGTTCAAGTGTGTAAAATAAAATCACAAAAGTACAAGAAAAACTTTTACACTCTTGGAGTGAGAAGGGCCTTTTTCAAGGTATGATACAAACCTAGGAACTATGATAGAAAAGATTATTACACTACCTTCACGAAAATAAAAATTTTCTTTCTGAGAAAGTCATAAGAAAAGTAAAAACTGAGGGAAATATTTGCAACATGTATCACAGACAAAAGGCCAATTCCCTTAACATATAAAGAGCTTCTACAAATCAGTAAGAACAACACTCCTGTAGAAAAGTGTAGACAAGATAAAACAGTTAACGGTAACTGAAACAGAATGAATTTTAAACATATAAAAAGATGGGAAAATTTAAATGAGGTACCATTTTTACCTATCAGGTTGGCCAAGTTGACAAAGCTTAAATAGCAGCTTGCTGGCAAGGGTATGAAGAAACTAACACTCTCATTCCGCGCATGTGAACTTTCTGGAGTCAGTAACCATAATATTTAAAACGTGCAGAGTCATTAACCCAGCAGTTGCAATTCTAGAAGATGATCCTACGGATATTCTCGCATGTGTGTGAAATAGCATATGCATAAGGGTATTCATTGCAGCATCGTTAAAAATTCAAAACACTATAAACAAATGAAATATCCTTCAGTATCGGACTAGTTAAATAAATCATGAAACAATCCATATAATAAATATTATACAGCCTTTAAAATGAATGAGGCAGCTCCCATGAACTGAAGGGGAGCCTTCTCTAAGATGTATTATTCTGCGGAAGAGCAAAGCCATTGGAGAGGGTGTGTACCATGCAAGAATGTGTTTTAAAAATAAATACTACACATGCATATACTTACATATACTATTGATTAACTTTGGAAGGAAACACAAGGGGCTGGTAACTGAGGCTGCCTTCCAGGAAGGGAACAAGGCAGGGGTGAGAAGGGGGAGAACCTCTTTTTCACTCAACACTTGCTGCAACTTCTGAATTTTGAATATACTATGTATCCAAATGAATTTTTGATTAAGAATAAATGAATTAAAAGCCATTTCACAGTAGGAAAACACCAAAAGGGGGGAGGGAAAAAAAAAACAGAAACAAAATGTTACCAATGATTGCGTGGTGATACCAGGAGTGCTTTTCCTTGTTCTTTGTATTTTTCTATATTTAACCCTATTTCTTTAATGAGCGTGTACTGATTTAAAATGGGGGAAAGAATCATTTTTTAAAAGCATTGGCAGAGGCAGTAATCACCATCTTTCCTGTTGAGCTGCATGTGTTCCCAGCTGGATATGGCATGAGCTCCCCCAGCCGCATCTGTTAATCCTGAGCCATCCTTGTAAAGACCCTCTGAGCCTCTGCGTGTGGCTTTGGGCAAACAGGTCATCCCAGCTGCTTCTCTGGTCTCACTCCGGGCAGGTTGGGGGCGGGCTCTGCGTGTAAATGACAGCAGAGCTCCACCTCCAAGAGCCACTGTGGGCCCCCAAACTTGGAAAGATCACACACACACACACACAGAGTTACAGTTAACATTTGAACAGTGCCCTGGAGTTGGCTGAAAGCACCTTCTATGACATCTTACTTGATTCTCACAACTGCAGTGAAATGCGGCTCTAATCATTTCCCTCTTCTGAAAGCTGGTGGAACCAGTGTTCTTGGAAAGTGACCAGTCCAGGCTCACACAGCTCTGTGTCCTAAGGTTATAGCTCTATCTATGTCTTCTATTCCAAACCAGAAGCTCTTTCCACTTAATTAAGCTGCTGGGGTAAATACTAAATGTGCTCACCAAGATTGATCTCTTGGCCCTGGGCAGACAGCTAGATTCCATTTCCCTGCCTTTCTTACAGTAAACTGTGTCATTGAATTAAGCATGTCTTCTTATTCTGATGTTTCCACATCTGGAGCCTTAACTGACCCTGGGGGAACTGCCCTGTCAAGAGTTAGCAGATTTCTAGACATAGTCAACTCTCCCAAGAGCATGTCTGTTATCTGCAAACTAACCAGTCCAAACCCAAACCCCCAATCTCCTGTCTTCTTGGCTCTTAGACTGCGTGACCCTATTTCTCTGTCCTAATCACCCCAGGGTCAGGCATCAAACAGCTAGGGCCAGCCCCTACATCTTGAGCCGCTAAAATGATTCCAACTAGCCAATCCTAAAGCAGCTTACCCTGCCTCACCCATCCCTCCCCACAAAAAATACAATAAAGGCTTTTCACCCTCCCTCTGCCTCCCAACTGACCCTGCTGCTTCCCTGTGTTGTCCCCATGGATTTGGACTAACCCCCCCACCCCCGCTCTTGGTAACTGTGAGTAATACTGTTTTTGATGGCAGACAGCTCCTTACCTGTTGGCCTTCCCAATGGAATGTGATCAGCAATAAAAGATAACACCTTCCAGGGCTGGCCTATAGGAGCCCACCACACCAGCCTCTCAGTCTGTCTCCTCCCTGACTGCCTCACCTTCTCTCCTTATGTATGAGCTGGACTAGAGCATCCCACCCAGCAGAGGACTCTGAAGGCCCTGGGGAATGGTGGGCTATAAAACGAAAGGCGGCTGCATGCTTGAATTAGCACTGGGAGGCCACCTCTCAGACACACATCAATACTGCGACCTGAGCAGACACTAAACCTCCATTGTGGTGAGACATGGCAATCTTGAGCTCCTTGGCTAGAGCAGCTGGTCCACCCTGATGAGTTCAGTTGCCAAAACATGTCTTTGGTTGCTTCCACCTCCTACCATATCCCTGCCTCCCAGACTTCCGTCCCCTCATCTCCAATTCCCCAAGGGCTTGGAGTTCCCCAGTTCCGTTCAGGTTGCCTAAATCTCCCTAGAAGAGCATCCAATCTTATCAAGTATATTCCCCCAAATTCAATTCCACAAGATGTTGCCAAAGCATCTGTCACATGAGGGGAACAGAGTAGGATGGAAGACCAACATCGCAGCCTAAGAGAGGACTTGGTACCATCTCCCTACCAGAGATCAGGAAGAAGGCTGTGCCTCAAGGACGTGAGGCTGAAGCAGGGAGTATATCCACATTGTATTACAGATTCTTTGACTGCTGGATGTACAGGTTTCAACATCAAAAGAAAAGGAGAAGGAGGAAGAAGAACAGGAAGAGAGAGAATGACACTGCTGTTGATTGAGACTCAAAGAACAAGACTGAGTGCAGCCAGGGGGACTGAGGAGCAACTTGAGAACCTTGGGTCACAGGAAAGGGGAGGCATGAGGGCTCTAAAGCATGTAGGTAAGACCACTGCAGACCTGGTCCTGTGTGGTTCTGGAGAGGATGCTAGACTATTTGCTTTCTGTCCCTGAAACCAGGCCTCCCTTTAGAAAATCCTGGAGACACCCAGCAACTTACCCCTCCCCAGCATCCCTGGTCCAGTTAAGAAGCATTTGTGTCTTCCCCCAGTCTCTGCCCTGGGCCCGCCAGACTTGCTGATGTTCCTCCATCGTGCACCACAGCGCTTGGAGGTGCATGTTTGCATTCAGCAAACAGGCAGGGTTTGCTGTGGGGAGCTGGGGATGCAGGAGGTGTGAGACACTGTCCTAATCAGGGAGCATTTGGCTGCAAGGAATAGAAATGCCTCAAATGAGCTCAACTACCTGAGGGATTTATTGAAGGATTATCAAGAAAACTCAAGGAAGTATTGAGAAGGAAGTGAAAGTCATGTTCACAGGAGCTGGAAAATCGTTTCCCCCACCCCCATGCAGAGCTTCTCTCTCCCTCTCTCTATCCTGCTTCTGGTGTCATGACTGTGTGCCCAGGTCTGACTCCAGAGGAGCCCCAGCTCAGTGTCCCAGCTCATCAATTCAGCTCCCCAGAATCTTAATTTCAAATTCTTGAGGGCAGATCTGATCATGTTGGGTCGTATGTCCACCCCTGGTCTAATCAGCTAAGGTCAAGGGAGAGAGACAACCTGGAACAAAGAGCTGCCCCTTCCAGTGAGTAGAAGCCCATGAGATGGAAAAAGTAGGTTATAGAGGCAGAGACACAAACTCACTCACATGTACACTGTAGACTGGCTCTGGCTCTCAAAAACCTCACCATCTCCTGGGAGAGCTTGACCTTAAGTAGACTCTCCTTCAAGGAGATGAGAGGGAAGCACAGTCCCATTTCCCAGAGAGGAACGAATCCAAAGCACCAGGTCCCTATGTCAGGAAAGGAACTCAGCTGGAGCCCTACAGGAGCAAACTCCCACATTTCACACTAACCCAACCCTTGTCCCCCAGTGACCAGCCTGACATTCGGTCTACCGGGGCCTGGGGCCCCAAATAGCCCCTCCATCCTCAGCCTATCATCAGAAACTCCTGCTATACTGTTACATGAGCAGACTACCAAATGAGAGGTGGCTTTATGACCCAACCAAACAATACCATCCCTGCTCCCTAGGAGCATTGTCAACACACACCACACTGATCTAAAAGCAGCTAAGATCACTCATGATGCAAAAATACAGGATGTAAAGGAAAAGAAGCTAGTCACAGTGGTGGCAGGAGGGCTGAACTAGAAATGCAGAGACCTGGTTGCTTGTCTTGACCCTGAAACTAGCTCAACCAAATGTCCACCCCTCATTTGGGTGGACAAGCCACTTTCTGATTTTGTATCTAGATGACCTCTATGGCCAGCTTTCCCGACTTGTTTGGTTGAGGGTCATCCTTGACAGAGTTAGTGGGGTGGTATACAAAAGGAAAGATGAGTCATACTTTCCCCTACTTAGAAAAGATTCCCTAAAGGAGGTCAGGTCCCAGAATTGGTTAAAAGAGGGAGGGATGGGGGCACCTGGGTGGCTCAGTGGGTTAAGCCTCTGCCTTCAGCTCAGGTTATGGTCCCAGGGTCCTGGAATCGAGCCCCACATCGGGCTCTCTGCTCAGCGGGGAGCCTGCTTCCTCCTCTCTCTCTGCCTGCCCCTCTGCCTACTTGTGATCTCTGTCTGTCAAATAAATAAATAAAATCTTAAAATAAATAAATAAATAAATAAATAAGAGGGAGGGATGAGGGCAGTAAACTGGGAAGAGTTTTCAGGCCAGATGCCACCTGGGAGAAGGGGCTGTGTCACTCTCATGGGACTGGTACCTGTGGCTGAACGAGGGACTGGTATCCTGCTGTTGAAAGATAAGGTCAGCCATGAAAAAAGAAGGAAATGCTGCCATTCGCAACAACAGGGGTGGATCTTGATGGCGTTCTGAGGAGTGAAATAAGTCAGACAGAGAAAGACAAATATTACATAATCTCACTTATATGCAGAATCTTAAAAAGCTGAACCCACAGAAACAGAGAGTAGAGAGGGGGAAATGGGGAGATGTTGGGGAATGGGGAAATGGTCAAAGAGTACATATATCCTGTTATGAGATGAATAAGTTCTGGGATGTGACATACAGCATAGTGACCGCCATTCAACAATACTGTATTGTATACTTGAAAGTTGAAAGAGTAGATCTTAAGTGTGCTCACCACTATAACCAAAAGAAAGTAAGTACGTGAGGCGAAGGATGGGTTAACTAACTTTGTTGTGGTGATCAAATCATCATGTTGTACACCTTAAACTTAGACAGTGTTTTAACACCAACTATATCTCAATAAATATAGAAAGGTCTTGATGTTGCCTCAAGTCTCCAGTGGATGTGCATACATATAGGGAAGAGCTGTAGCAGTAGGGTGCAGACAGGAAATGAAACATCTGATGTGCATGGTCTTCTCTACAAGGCATCCAGAAAGTCTACTGGGGAGTCTTCCTGGTATTCCAGTGGGAGTTAGCATCACAAGGCACAGAAACCCCACCCAAACAGCCTTAAGCCAAGAGAATTTAGCAACACATGTAACAGAAAAGTTCAGAAGTAATGCGAGCTTCGGACATGGCTGGGTATTCAAAGAGAATCACCAAAACTTGGTTCTTCAACTCTAAGGTCTACTTTCTTTGGATAGGACCTACTCTCAGCAGGGCTCTTCTGACAGAACAACAGGTGACTACAGTGGCTCCCACACCACATACTTCTAGGTTTGAGACCTACAAGAAAATGTGAGTCTGCTTCCCCAGTACTGAAACAAGTAAAAATCCTGGAGTTCAATTTCAAGGATTCTGACTGGCCTGCCTTGAGTTACAATTTAGTTTCCCAAAGTAGTCGCTGTCAGCAGGGAAATAAAACTCGGCCATTATATAAGCCTGAGCCTTATGCCCCACCACTGGGGCTGGGGATAGAGTCTACTCAAAGTAGAAAGAGAGGGAGAAGTCGACCCTCAGATGAAAATGAGAAAGTACTGTTACAAGAAAAATGGGGAGCAGATGCTTGAGAAGCAAATAACTTGCGGCCACTGCAGAAAATTATCCTAAACTGGACATCTTGTCAACAGGGCATTTCCATTGCAGACATAAATCCACGCAGAAGGGATCCCATCACAGCTACTTTGGACATACTGCATTCTCTTCCCAAGGGCTGATTCATTTTTTTTTAAAGATTTTATTTATTTATTTGATAGGCAGAGGTCTCAAGTAGACAGAGAGAGAGAGGAGGAAGCAGGCTCCCCGCCAAGCAGAGAGCCCGATGCGGGGCTCGATCCCAGGACCCTGAGATCATGACCTGAGCTGAAGGCAGAGGCTTTAACCCACTGAGCCACTCACAGGTGCCCCCCAAGGGCTGATTCTTATCCAATCATTCTAACACCTGAAGTGCATAATATAGGACCCGTCTGGTAGACAAGAATGCTTAATACCTGCTTCTTGAACCGAATTGAGCATCTGCAGAGGACCTCGACACAGACCTGCACACAGCACTGTGAGCAGCCTTTAGGTAATTTACAAAGCTCTCTTGTATCCATTTACTCAATTTCATCCTCCCAACACCCAGGAAAAATAGGCTTTATTGGCCTCTTTTTATAGATGAGAAAACTAAAAATCAGTGAAGCTAAGAAACTTGTCAACTCCAAGCGACTTGCCCAACTGATAAGTATTGGGGCAGAATCTCAACCCAGGGTTCTCATTTTAAATTATGGGCTCTTTCCTTTCCACAGTGTGGAGGCAAGGAGGCAAGGAAAGGACATGAGCACCAAAGTTTGGGTCCCTGCTGCCCCAGCCCAGACAAGTTCAGATGCAATAAACCATTCTCCCCACCCCCCACCAAGCTGGCCACCAGGGTCTCCTTCCCTATGGATCTGGAGAAGGTCTTGCTACCATGTCATGTGTCCTGGGGACAACAATAAAGAGTCAGCTGAACTCAGTGATAGTAGGTGACCTCATTGATCCTCTCTTAATGCCCCCACCTCCTGCCACCCTTCAGGCCTCTCCTGAGACTGGGGCCAGGGCAAGGCTGAGTTACGAACCTCGTTTATTGACATATAAAATCCAAAGGTTTGTTTCCTTAAGATTCCGCTGAGCACACATTTTTAAAATATGAGTCCAGCCACTGGAAAACACGCTTCTCTGTTTGGTGATTGCCTTTGGAAGAACTGGTATGCTTCTGAGCATTTGTTTACTTAATATTTACAAATTAAATTTAGAATTTTTACAGCATTGATATTAAATATGTGTCACCTATTTTGAACTGTATGTAAACTGTTTATAAGAACTATATGCATTTCCAAGTATTTACTTAATCTCCTAAATTAACCTTTGAATTTCTGCGAAGTGCCTCACTAAGCGTGTCACTTCTTTTTCTCTTAATGTAGTACATAAAAATATGCACAAGGATTGCATTGTTTTTGAGCATTTATCTGCTTAATCAAAATTTGTGTGTTTGTGCATTCATTTAATTAATTGACAGTTTCTAATTTTCAAGAAGGGTAGAGATGGCTAGCCAAATGTAAGAACTCTGAACAACCACAAAGTAACTGCTTATACAGCTTTGGAGAAGCAGTGAAATAAAGGATAGTGCTCAGGAAGCAGAGGAGCAGAGGTCTGAGAGCAGAGAGGAAAAAAGAACTAGAAACAGGAGAAGAGAAAATGCTGCAGAACTGCTAGACGAAGAGATGTTCGGGATATAAGTCATCAATCAATGTCATGGGCTGAACAAAGAGTGTTTGTGTCCTCCCAAAAGCCACATGTTGAATACCCAATGTGATGGTATTACAAGGTGAGGCCTTTGGGAGATAATTAGGTTTAATTTTGAGGTCATGGGGATGAGGTCATGGGGATGGTGCCACCATGATGGCATTGGTGCCCTTAAAGAAGACAAACAGACCCCAGAGCTGCTTCTCTCCACCCTACGAGGACACAGGAAGAAGGCAGCCATTGGCAAGCAAGGAAGAGGGCCCTTACCAAGAACCAAATCTGCCCGTACCTTGAGCTTGGACTTCCCTGCCTCTAAAACTGTGAGAAATTAATGTCTATTGTTTAAGCTACCCTATCTGCGGTATTTTATATTTTGTGTTTTACAGCAGCCTAAGCATGCCTGGGCCTAAGATAGGATGTAACAAATAATGAGTATCACAGTGAACTCAGACAGTAATCACCTCTAACTCCCCCTTTTGCCCTACATATTCAAAAGGACAAGATCCTGGTTTATTCAATGATTGCAGGCCCAAAAGAAAAACTTGTGGTAGAACTTCAAATCATGAAGAATAATTGGCTCTTTCAAGACCTCGGTTATTGAGCTCATTAAGAGTTACATTTGAGAAGAATAAGATTAAGTTTTCACAATGAGACAGATTTTTAAAATGTGATTTTATTAATAGTAGATGAGATATGCTAGAATGAAGTATGTTTATGACACTAGGTATGGCTCACTTCCCATCAGCCCCTGACCCTGGAGCCATTCTCTACCTTTTGGGTCCTTCTGATAGACTTCTTAATCCAAGCCTTTGGTCTTTACTGGACTTGTAAAAAGGACAGCTTTGTATTCTGTCCAGGTAAGTGGGATTACACACCACATTGGACTTGGTGATTTGGATAGCCCTACCTAGCTAATTAGTTTCTCCAATTGCCAGTTGCTCCCTGCCACCACACATGAACACACACACACACACACACACACAACACACACACACACACACACACACACACACAACCCTAGCAGCCTCAGTTCCTTCTCTTTTCCACTCCAGGAGATCCCAACCTGTTTGCACTCAAGGTAGGCCTCGTTATGATCCAAGGATTTAAGTGACTGAAGGACTATCAACCATGAGCACCAACAGCAAAAGCAAGCAAATTCTTAAAATTTTTCACCATCATAACACTTGTGAAAGATGTGAAGAACTTAAGCATGATAGATTTTAACAAAAACCTCAAACGATTTTTCAGGGAAATAAGTAGGATATTATAGTAATTTATAGTTATTCTATCAATAATGATTTATTAATCAATAAATAATTTTATATCAGAGCTACAAACACAGGCTAAGAGCAGTCTGGCTTACAGAAATATTTCCTTCAGCCTTCATAACATTTTTTAAATATTGGGATTTTTTTTGCTACCTTGAAAATGAGATGATTTCACACTAAAGGAACAATTATCCGGGTTTCTAGTTAAGATGGAGGCCATGAAAGATAATCAACCTTACCTTAACAATGAGAAAACATCAAGTAAACCATAAAATCATATTTTGTAATCCAACAAAGAACTAAGGATGCAAAGAAATCTAAACGAACTAAATCCTAGAGAGAGATCAGTCTTTAATAATTGAATAGAAACTAGCAGCTACTTTTATTCTTGGGGACATGCGGAGGCAGAGAAGCAAATCTGCAATAGAGAGGGGTACTTTGCTGAATTAAGATGAAATTGGATTCACTCATAATGACATTTAAGGTCTGACATGATGGATTGGATTCTAATTGAGTCCTCATGTAGAGATGGCACCCACTGCCCACCAACTCTCCCCCAAAGGATGTTTATGAAATATACAGCAGCATGTGGATCTGTGCTGGACAGCAGAGCAAGATTCTCCCACAGAATGAAAATGTGAAAGCATGAAAGGAAATCAGAAAGGGATCTTATAATCATTTAACATTTAGATACCAAGGAGAAGCCTCATCCTATCCTTAAGGCTTTGAAACCAATGATGATGAAACTGTTATTTTACTGCTGAGAGAAGAAAGGACATCACATTTCTGGGGATAAATATTACCTACTTCAGGTTCTTCTGTCCTTTTACACAGAACATATAGTTTGTGATCCAAAATTACAATGAATGCAGAAGAATGACAACTCTAATCAAGAGGAAAATGGTCAATAGAAGCAGACCTATAGATGACCTAGATAATGAAATTTTCAGAGAACTCTGAAATAATAATTATAAATATTTTAAGAATAAGTGGAAAGTATAAACACAATGGCTAAGAAGATAATTTCATCAGAGAAAGAGAAATTCTAAATAAGAACCAAATGGAAATTTCAGACCTAAAATATATATATATATATATTTATATATATAAATATAAATATTATGTAAATAAATATATATTTTTAGGTCTGAAATATATATATATATATATATGAAGAAATCACTTCATAATCAACTGGATAAAGCAGAGGAAAGGATCAGTAAACTCAAAATT
The DNA here is from genome assembly GCF_009829155.1 of Mustela erminea. Classification (NCBI taxonomy): domain Eukaryota; kingdom Metazoa; phylum Chordata; class Mammalia; order Carnivora; family Mustelidae; genus Mustela; species Mustela erminea. The sequence continues at coordinate 6,772,558 of NC_045618.1, read as the reverse complement.
AGGTCAATGAGAAAAATTGTAAAACTAAATTATTTTTTCTTAAAATGGAAAAGAATTTTAAAAACAGAATGCAGCACCAGAGTGCTGTGGGGGGAAGAAAACAAAAATAAAATAAAGAGCATACACAAATGCAATTATCCAAAAAGGAGAGGAAAGGGAGAATTGGAACAAAAGAAATATTTGAAGACAAAATGACCAGAATTTTCTAAATTTTGTGATACACACCAACCCACAGATCCAAGAAGATCAATGGATCCCAAGAGAGTAAATACAAATAACACAACTAAGCAAGTTATGGTAAGACCACAAAAACAAAGATGAGAGAAAAATTTTAAATCAGCCATAGAAAAGAGGGACATTAAATTTGAAGGAATAACCATAAGATTTATAGCAAACATCTCAACAATGTAAACATTGTTTGCAACAATCAGTGGATCTCAGAAAACAATGGGATGATATTGTTTAGATGCTACAAAAAAATGGTCAATCTATAATTCTATATGCTTTGAAAACATTATTCAAAAATGAAAGCAAAATAAAGACATTTTCAGAAAAACAAAAGAGAATATTCATCACCAGCAGACTGCACTAAAAAAAATACTAAAGGAAGCTCTTCAGGCTGAGGAACAGATGGAGGCCCAGATCTTTAGGAAGGAATAAAGACTACAAAGAAGGATAAATATTGGCAATCATACGTATATATATGACTATTGAAAGCAAAAAAATAATAGCATTGAATTGTGCGGTTTATATTGTGTCCAGATGTAGAATACATGAAAAATAGCAGAAATGTGGGAGAGGAAGTAAATGGAATCATAGTTTCTAATATTCTCATATTGTTAAATGTAATAATACTGATTAATATTATGATTTATTAAACGTGAAAAAATTAAGTATGATTATTATAATTTCTACAGTAGACATTTAAAATAATATAAGAAGGTACAGTTTAAAAGCCAACAGAAGAATAAGATGGAATAGTTAAAAAATGCTTGATTAATTCAAAAGAAGGCTGGAAATGAGGAACAAATATATAAGACAGAAATTGGGACACATAGTAAAAGGGAAAGCTTAAAGCTAGACATATCCTTAATTATACTAAATGTAAATATATGAAACAATTTAAAAAATTGTCTACATAAAGAATCAAGCTCAAATTATGCTACTTGCAAGAGACAAACTTTAAATATAAGGACACAGTTTGGAAGTAAGAAGATGAAAAAAGACATACCATATAAATGTTAATGAAAAGAATGTTGGTGTAGCTGTATTTGTATCAGAACAATAGACCTCAAGACAAAGAATATTACTAGAAATAAAAGGAAGATGTTATCATGATAATAGTGTCCATTCATCAGGAAGACTCAATAATCACAAACGCATATGCACTTAATAAGAGAGCTTCAAAATACATGAAGCAAAAACTCACATAAATAAAAGGAGAAATAAACAAATCCACAATCACAGATGAATAATTGATAGAATAACTAATAAAAAAACTTCAAGAAATATATGGATTTGAAATATTAACAAGTACCTTGGCCTAACTAATACTTATGGAAAATGATATTCAGGGGTGCCTGGGTGGCTCAGTCAGTAGAGCCTGCAACTCTTGATCTTGTGTCAGGAGTTCAAGCCCCACACTGAGGGTAGAGATTACTTAAATAAATAAATATGTTTATAAAAACTAAGATTCAGTACTACAGGTTATAGCTTTTGTTAAACTCACATGGAACAGTCATGAAAATAATCCATATGCTGGGACATAAATCAAGTCTTTATAAATTTCAAAGGGTTAAAATCATACAGAATCTGTTCACTGACCACAGTGGATTAAAATAGAAATCATTAGCAAAGCAAAGCCTAAAAATCTCTAAACATGTAGGAACAAGTATTAATCTCTAAACACTTTTCATAACAACAGAAACAACTCCAAGTATCAAAGAAGAAATTTCAAGGAAATGAGAAAATATTTTGAACTGAAAAAACAGCATACTAAAATCTGTGTGATGCAGCTAGAGCAATGCTTAGAGGAAAATGCATAGCTTTAAAGGCATCTATTAGGAAAGAATCGAGATGTAAAAGTAATGGCCAACAAGTCTACCACAAGAAACCAAAAAATATATATTTAACCCAAAGGAGTAGGAAGAAAATAAGAGAGCAAAAAAATCAATGAAATTGAAAAAAAGAAATTAACAGAGAAGTCCAACAAAGCAAAATTTGTTGTTATTTAAAATTAACAAAATTGGTTAATGTCTAGTAAGAATTATCAAGGCAAAAGGAGATAAAATACAATACTAATATGTGGAATAAAAAGGAGAGTATTATGACAGATCCTACCGGTATTGAAAAGATAATAGGGGGATATTATGAAAAACTTTATGCTAATAAATTTGATAACTTAGAAATAAAAAATATCCTTTGAAAAACACCACCTTTTGAAACTCATACAAGAAGAAAGAGAAAATCCCATCTTGTTAGCTGAATTTGTCATTACAAACCTTGTAAGATTAAACTTCAGACTTAGATGGCTTCACTGATAGACTCTGCGGAGGGCGGAGCAGAGGGAGAGAAAGAAGCAGGCTCCCCACTGAGCCGAGAGCCCAATGTGGGGGCTGGATGTGGGGCTCCATCCCATGATCCTGAGTTCATGACCTGAGCCGAAGGTAGATACTTAACAAGCTGAGCCACCAGACGCCCTTTCACTGATAGATTCTACCAAACATTTAAGGAACAAAGAACGTAAAAAGGCAAGCCATAGACTGGAGAAAATATTCACAGAACATATATCTGACAAAGGATTTGTATTTAGAGTATATAAAGAATAGAAAACAAATACATATAATACATGAAACATATTTTTTATGATACATATATATACATAAAATAGTAATAAGTTGCCCCAATTTAAAAAGAGGAAAAGGAATTGAAAAGGAACTTCACAAAACAAAATGATGAATGGCCAACAGATGTAAACGAAGGTGCTCAGTATCCTTATTCATCATGAAAATGCAAATTAAAACCATAATGAGGTACCACCATACACTCACTGGAACAGCCAAAAATGCTGGTGGGGATAGGGAGCCGCTAGAACTCTCACACATTACTGATGAGAATGTAAATTGACATAATCTTCATGGAAAACTGTCCATTTCCAATAAAGCTTCATGACCTATTTTATGTCCTGGCGATACCTCTCCTACACCTGTGTGTTTCATATATATATGAGTATATATATACATATATATATGTATATATATCTCATGAGTACATATGTCCAGAAAAAAGATGTACACATGAAGGTTGATAAACAGCTGTACTCACAATAGCCAGGAGGTAAAAACAATCCAAATATCCCTCAATAAGAGCATAAATAAGTAAAATATGGTATTTTGCATTACCCAGGAATAAAAGGAATGAACTACTGATAATGTGCAAGATGGACAATCTCAAAAGTATTATATTGAGAGGTGTGACACAAAAGAATTCACACTGTTAAAATTTTATTCATAGGAAGTTCAAGATCAGACAAAACTAATTTATGAATATAGAAGTCACTGGTCAACTTTGGTGGGAAATAGGCAGCTATTGACTTGGAAAGGAGCACAGGAAACTTTCTGAGAGGTGGAAATGTTCCCTACCTTTATATGGATGGTGGTTACATATGTAAAATGTATACACATAATAATTCCATAAAATGTGTGCATTTTAGGGAAAAAGACAATTTCTTCAACAAATGGTGTTGGGAAAACTGTACAGCCACATGCAAAAGAATGAAACTGGACCACTTTCTTACACCATATGCAAAAGTAAATTCAAAGTGGATTAAAGACCTAAAGGTGAGACCTGAAACTCAACACCCAAAAAACCCCCACAGATAATCCAATTTTTAAAATGGGCAGAAGATATGAGCAGACATTTCTCCAAAGAAGACAACCAGATGGCCTGCAGACACATGAAAAGATGCTTAACCTCACTCATTGTTGGGGAAATTCAAATCAAAAACCACAGTGAGGTATCACCTCACACTGTCAGAATGGCTAGAACAACAAAAAACAAAAACAAAACAAAACAAAACAAAAAAAGAAATAACAAGTGTTATTCTCTACCAGAGAAAGAGGATTGTTGCTGGGAATGGAAATCCATGCAGCCACTGTGGAAGACAGTATGGAGGGTCCTCAAAAGATTAAAAATAGGGATGCCTTGGTGGCTCAGTGGGTTAAAGCCTCTGCCTTTGGCTCAAGTCATGCTCCTAGGGTCCTGGGATCGAGCCCCACATCAGGCTCTCTGATCAGCAGGGAGCCTGCTTCCTCTTCTCTCTCTCTCTGCCTGCCTCTCTGCCTACTTGTGATCTCTGTCTGTCAAATAAATAAAAATAAAATCTTTTTTAAAAAATTAAAAAAAGATTAAAAATAGAACCAACTCTATGTCCAGGAATCACACCATTGTGTTTTTACCCCAAAAATAAAATAATAATAATAATAATAATAATAATAATAATTCAAAGAGATGCACACTCCCCTATGTTTATGGCAGCATTATTTACAATAGCCAAACTAAGGAAGCAGCCCAAGTGTCCATCAATTGATGAAGGAATAAGGAAAAAGTGGTATATAGATACAGATACAGATAGAACAGAATATTATTTATTTAGCCATAAAGAGGAATGAAATCTTGCCATCTGCAACAATGTGGATGGAGCTAGAGGGTATACTGCTAAGCAAAATAAGACGCTCAGAAAAAGACAAATACCATATGATTTCACTCATACGTGGAATTTGTGAGCAAAGAAAAAAAGAGAAAGTGACAAACCAAGAAACAGACTCTTCCTAGAGAACAAACCGCTGGTTACCAGAGAGGCGGTGAGGGGGAGGGCTGTAATAGGGGATTCGGATAAAAAAGTGCACTGTTCATGGGGTGCCTGGGTGGCTCACTGGGTTAAAGCCTCTGCCTTTCGCCCAGGTCATGATCTCAGGGTCCTGGGATCGAGCCCCGCATCGGGCTCTCTGCTCAGCCGGGAGCCTGCTTCCCTCACTCTCTGCGGACCTCTCTGCCTACTTGTGATCTCTCTCTCTCTGTCAAATAAATAAATAAAATCTTTAAGAAAAAAAGTGTACTATTCATCAGGGAAAAAAATTACATCAAATTAAATTGAAATTTGAAAGTATAACATTCATCATAAAAAATTGTGCAGTTTATTGTACATAAAGTCTGTCTCAAAAACAAAACCCCACAAATATCTCATTTCTTTTGAAAGCATGAGAAAATCTGGCAACAAAGAGCCCACATTCGGCCACAGTTGGCAGAGGGAGTGCACAGGCCACTTAACCACAGACCCCACCACTCTGTATTGCTCATCCCCAATCCATCCCCCTCATTTCTGCTGCCTGCCTGGGCCCAGATCCAACCACTTTAGCACACGGGTCAAGACGGGACCCCTAGGGTGCCTGGGTGGCTCAGTGGGTTAAGCCACTGCCTTCAGCTCAGGTCATGATCTCAGGGTCCTGGGATCGAGTCCCGCATCGGGCTCTCTGTTCCGCGGGGAGCCTGCTTCCCTCTCTCTCTCTCTCTGCCTGCCTCTCCGTCTACTTGTGATCTCTCTCTATCAAATAAATAAATAAAATCTTTAAAAAAAAAAAAAAAAAAAGACGGGACCCCTAAACGAGGACACCACAGCCACCACCCACCCAGACCGCCAGCTAGCGGACTAATCAGACTCTGGTTGTTTTCTGTCCAGCATTAGGAAGTAGGTCTCCTTCCTTCATGCTGAGCCAATAATCCAATGGGGGCAGAAAGCCTCAAAAGAGAGATCCTAAACTTCGGAATAAGAAAGGCTGCTCAAGCAATTAATTGGAGAAATTAAAGAAATGTGACAGTATTTGCATTCCAACCTGGTGAAGCCGTTCATATCGATTACATTTCTTTTTTTTTTTAATATTTTATTTATTTATTTGGCAGACAGAGATCACAAGTAAACAGAGAGGCAGGCAGAGAGAGAGAGAAGAGGAAGCAGGCTCCCTGCTGAGCAGCCAGCCAGATGTGGGGCTCCATCCCAGGGTCCTGGGACCATGACCTGAGCCTAAGGCAGAGGCTTTAACCCACTGAAATACCCAGGCGCCCCTATCCATTACATTTCTTAATCACTTTTGCAAATCATGTGCAAACGCGATTTTGACAGTAATGGGCACTCCCTGTTGCCCAGTTCAACCTCCAAATACAGAGCCTCTGTCTTTGTGTCATGGACGTGCGGGGGGCACCGCGGGCAGGAAGGTGACAGTCGTGGGCCGGGGCATCACGTCCACGAGGCAGGGTCACTCAGCCTATTGGCCTGGTGCCTCTTGCTTGTGGAGTTGTGATATTCAAGAGGTTTTCCTACTGGCCAGGCCCAGCCTTGACCGTTCAGAACGGATCCGGCCAAATCAGGGGGACAGGGTTAACCGGCTGGTGGGAGTCTGGGAGAAGCATGATGAAAGGGGCGGGGCTAACGGATTAGGAGGCGGGTTCGCGAGGCAGAACCTATTTACCTGCCAGTGTGAAAATGTGTAGTATTAATTAAACAGCCTCATCCTACCACTGGTCCTGGGCCAGAGCTCCCGCCAACCCTTGAGAGCCAAATACGGGCACCACTTCCCATTCCTTCGTGGCTCCAAACTGACCACAGTGGGAATGTTTACACCACGGAGATTGGCGGGAACTACAAAGCAGCACTCCCTCCCCCCAACCCCGGCCCACCACCTCCAAACACCTCGTCGCCTGCACACTGCTGGGAGTGACTAAGGAGCCCCAGAAGTGTGTCCTCTTTATATTCCCATTTTGCAGGGGAGGAACTGAGGTGCACAGAAGTCAAATGACTTGCCCGAGGCCACTTAGCTATTGGTCACTCAGCTATTAAGTGGCAGAGCTGAGTTCAAACTTGATCGTTTAGGGGCGCCTGGGTGGCTCAGTGGGTTAAGCGTCTGACTCTTGATTTCAGCTCAGGTCATGACCTCAGGGCCACGAGATCGAGCCCCATGTCTGGCGCCATGCTGGGTGTGGAGCCTGCTTAAAATTCTCTGTCCCTCTCCCTCTCCCCTGCCCCACTTCCCTCTCTAAAACAAAACAGAAAACTTGACCTTTTAGAGCAAGAGTCCATGTGCTTCACCTTAGGACCCTGTCCTTTTGCACTTCTTCCTCCCTCAAAAACTTCGGTGGGCTACGGGCTCTCTGTCAGCCATGAAGAGACCAGACTACTAGCTACAGAAACTCTGATGTCCATTCCTCACAGGCAGGGAAAGCCCAGGCCTTCGGAAGCACACTCCATTCCTGGGGCCACATTTCTTAAAGAGGACAGGAGTCTTTGGCATCTCATTGAGGAAAATCCCCCTCCCCCCCTCCCTAACCCCAGAAATGTGCCTGATGATGCCTTCTACAATGCAAGGTTGAGTTTTCATGACACAAACAGGTGGGCCACCCACACGCGGTGTTGCTGGTAATGAACGGGCACCCACAGCCCTGCTGGAGCTGCCGCTGCCCGTCCTGCCTTCCTCACTCAGGTACCAGGTGCAGAAACCCATCCAGACCCCTTGGACAATCCTGGCCTGGCGCTGGGCACAACAATCTCGTCCAGCCCTGCACGGAGACCTCAGAAGGTTTCTGGGAGATTCTGGCTAGCGGCGCCAAGACCAGATGGCCAGAGAGATTACTACAATTTGATTTCCACAAAATCCATAAACTTGGATGAGCTAATGTTCCTCCATATGCATTATCTTGTAATCCCAGGGAAAGCTGCGCAGAGCAAAGAGCCTGGCTCTCGCTACCTCCACAGGCGATGGTGTGCTGGGTAATCCCTGCTCTCCTGGGAGGGGGTCATGAAGGCCAAGGAGCCCTGCCTGGCAGCTGGGGAAAGCCTGTCACTATGGCCCTGCTGACTCCTCGGAGCCTGGAATTTGAGGACAAGAGGGGAAGCTCCTTGGTTCTCAGAGCCTTCCAGAAGGAACTGGATGTCATGCTGTGGCTAGGCAGACTCCACATGGTGTCTAGACATACGTCCCAGGCTGGGAGGCAGGACTCCCTGGGTCTCCTCCTTTTGCCTCTGGCTCTGCATGAGACCTAAAAGCAGAGACCCCTCCTCTGGGCCTCATTGCCCTAAATGTAAAGGAATTCACCTGCTCCGCCCACTGCTATGTGAGAATCCGGCCGGCACCCCCTCCTTGCCCCATGTCAGGAGCTGCTGCTGGCCAGATAGGATCCCTGGAGCCCACCCGGAGGCAGGTGGCCGCCCTACTGACTGTGCCTGATACCCAGGGCTGTCCCTTGTGACTCACGAGGACTTGGATTAAGTCCCAGCTTGACCCTTTATTCCCCAGCTCTTGGCTCCCCAGTCTGTCCATTAGGAATACCGATATGGCCCTGCCCTCCTCAGGCATGTTGTAAAGTTCACACACGTGTAGGACGCTGGACAACAGAGGATGTGGCGTAACGGTCTGCTCAAAGTAAAAATAGGTTAAAATAAATCAAATACCTGTGAAAATGTTTGGATGCTGGCATCATGACCTTTTCCCCCATCTCTGTCTTCCCTTTCGAATTTCACCTCCCCTGAGTTCCCACAACCTCTTCATAATTCTGTCTAATCCTATGAGCTCAGGCTAAGGTGTGAACGCCTTAGTCGGTGACTTCTGCCTCCCCATTATCATTGCCTATTTGCATTGGCCTTCAGCGCCTTAACTCAATTTGCAACAGACAGTTGGCCACTCAGAGGCACAGGGATGCAGGGAGGCAGTGCGGAAGGGCACCGCGGGCTTTCTGAAGCCTGGGGCCTCATAGCTTTAGCCCTGGAAGGTCTGGGGCTGTGCGTGCATTTGAGTGTGGAGCCCCCCTGTGGACAATACGGGTACTGCCTGGTCAGCGGCGCCTCCTCACCAGCCCAGGACCGCCCCGCCCGCCAGCACTGTGAATCCAGCCTCCTAATGTTGCCACAGAGAAAGCCGAGGTTCGCCCGAGGGCATCTGACTTGTCCAAAATCAGACAGTTCCTTAGACATTCTGTAGACAGGAATAAGTTGCTCCCGATTCCACGGCAAGAATGCCGAAACAAAGAGCAGCGTGCCCGGCCAGTTTCTGAGCTAGGAACTTAGACCGGGGGGCCAGTGCTCAGAGCTCAGGTGCGCCCAAACCATTAGGGAAAGAGAGATCTCCATTCTCTCCTATTTATCTCAGACCCTGAGAGTCTCCTCTGTGTTTCCGAAATCATATCTACCTTACTGATGCAAAACCTGGTTACACCTTGAGCAACAGGAAAGTTTCCATGACTCAGTCAAGGGCTGTCCACACTGCACTCTCCAAATGGGCTCTGGCTGGGATGATCAGGATCCCATGAGGCTGGGCTCACTGCTGCCATTGGTGACCCAACCAGAGGGGGTGAAGATGCCCCCGAGCCACGCAAATCAGGAATACCACAAGCTGCGACCCCAAAATATCCTGGAACAGGGAGGAGGGGCCACCGTACTCATTCACTCCACAAATACCGAACACCTACTCCGCGCGGGGATTTGATCCAACAAAGATCCATCCGAGCGCAGTTGGAAGAACGTCTGTTGGTCAGGGAAGAGAATATTATCCAATGCAAAGCGCACGCGGGTCCAGGTAGGGAAAGTCGCCCATGCCAGGGGGTTAGGAAGAGGGAACGTGATCCAGGGAACTAGTTACACAAGGGTTTGGAAAGACTGAACAAAAACGGGATGGTGAAACAACCCAGAGATGAGCCAGAGTAGAGACCACCACCACCCCCGGGATGGCGGGACCGGGGGGGGGGGGGGGGAAGAGGTAGTCCTGCGGGAATTGGAATCAAGAAGAAGGCGGCTAGTGGGAGGCGGGACCGCAGAGGGGAGAGTGCCACCTAGGCAAAGGAGGAGGAGAAACACCTGGCCCTTCCTCCACCCTCCCATCCCTCACCAGTACCACTCACTGGCCAACCCCAACTGGAACCCAGTGGCAAGGAAACCTGGAAAATGCAATCCTCAGGGGTCAGCACCGGCCTCGATGCGTGCGTGCATACGCATGTGCACACGCACGCTCCAGAGCACCGCGGGGGAAGGGTGAGGAGCGGATCGGAGAGCAACAGGCAAGTGACCCGAACAGCATGTGAGGTGAATATTCAAGTCTGTGCGTGATGCGAATGCTCCAGAGTGCGCATGCGCGCTGGCAGGTGCGAAGGGGGTGTGTGTGTGTGTGTGTCTGTATGTGTGTGTGTATAGAATGTGCCTGTGCGTCTTTTAGTGCTGCTCAGGGGTGTGTGTGGATCAGATGGATTTCGAGGGTTTGTATGAATGTGTGATAGGAGGCAGCCTCCGAGGGTTTGTGTGCGATGTGAGCGTTCAAGGGTACGTGTATGTGTGATGAGAATATTTAAAGCTCTTGGGGGGGGGGGGGTTGTGCTGGAAATGTTCAAGGAGGGGTGTGTGTGTGTGCTGTGAATGCTCAAAGCTGTGTGACATGATGTTCCAGGGTGTGTGTGTGTGAGAGAGAGACTGGTGAGAAGTGGGGATAGGAGGGAGGAAGTGTTCAGAAATGTTCTTTATGGGCGTGGTAGAAAGTGTGTGTGTGTGTGTGTGTGTGTCGGAGACAGATATCTATACAAAACTTGTCATTGTCACGTACGCACACAAAATGCCCAGGAGGATGGGGTTCGGAGAGGGATATATACGAGGTGGGACTATAAGAAACATCAATTTTTTTTATTTGTATTTTTTTTTTTTTTGTTAGCAAACATAGTTTTCCATCTGAACAGCCCCCAACCAATCACCTTTTAAAAAGTTGAAACTCTTATTTTATTGATGCAGCTACGGCTCAGGGAAGTTTTAGGACCTGCTTTCAGCCAGTGTGTGTACCATACGTAAAATCTACAATCATTGCTACCGTTCTTACTGGCTGGGGTTACAATTACCCAACTTAATCACTTACACACTCCCAACTCTGGCTTAAGAACTTTGCCAAAAGCCAAGTCTCTCTCCTTAAAAAACCAACCAAAAAAAAAAAAAAACTGTGAATTTGTCACCCTTAAGGCCAAGTCTCTTCAGGAAATAGGAGTTAAAACATACGCTTCATTGCTTGATAATTAGCCACTGCAGAGAGTGTCCAGGGAGCTACAGAAACAACTGCGAACCAGATAAATACCATAGAATCACATCATATAAACCTTTGACTCTTAAGAATTCGAACTACTGCTCAGGGATTTTTAAAGGTGAGACTAATAATGTGTAAACAGTGCAGGCATTTCCACCCACCATAAATGAGCCTCCTGCTCCCACGGGCTCCTGCTCTGGAATGAGCCCGAGACAGGGAAGCCAACTCCATCTTGGATCCTGTACGCCCGTCTTTGTGTGCGCATCTCGTGGTGACCCAATGGGGGTCTGAATGTGTTCGTCCCAACTGCCCCAGTTTGGGCCTATCCTTGGGGTACATACACCTGCAGTCGACTTCCCCTTGGTGACAGGTACAGGAGTCCTAGTATTTTATATGACCTAGCCCCTAAACACAAGCCACCAGGTAAGCCTGCGTTAAATGGGCACCTGGGTGGCTCAGTTGATTAAGCGACTGCCTTTGGCTCAGGCCATGATCCTGGAGTCCCAGGATCGAGTCCCACATTGGGCTCCCTGCTCAGCAAGGAGCCTGCTTCTCCCTCTGACCTTTCCCCTCTCATTTTCTCTCTCTCTCTCACACACACACAAACAAATAAATAAATAAAAATAAAATCTTAAAAAAAAAAAAAAAGGCTGTACTAAACCAAACCAACGATGATTGGTTCTATCACAGGAGGAAACTCCCAGGAAGTCTTTCCAAAGGATAGTTCATTAGTAACTTTGCACATGATGTGTGCACCGGCTTTAGAATCTCGCCTCCAGGGAAGATGTGGCTTCACTGTGATAAGAGATCATGGAACCCATTCTCTTGGTTGGAAGGATGGAAGGATGGACGTCATCCTTCAGACAACACAACTCTTAAGAATATTCAGGACACTGTAAAATAATCCCCATGTGTACTGCACTCTAGCCTCACAGGGCTTCGGGCCTCTGTGGGCACAGGCTCCCTCCTCCTCCTACTCCCCCAGCTCACCCTCCTTGCTCTTTAGGCCTCGGCTTAGCCATGTGTCCAGGAGGCCTTCCCTGAACCCCAGACCAGGCTGGGGGCACAGCACTCGCGTTCCCATGGCACACTTGCCCTTTGCTGGTTGATGGGTCTGTTTCCTGCCCCCACTCTCAGCCCATAGAGACAACGTTGGCCTGGAGTATTTTGATCAACATTTTATTCCCAGTACTTGGCAGTCAAGCCACCTCCTCCACAAATATTTGCTGAACGGTCACTGGAATGTTTCAGGAATTCACTCCGATGTTTAATAAGCCTAAATGTCAAGGAATTCTTCTGTTGTCGTCCCCCAAATCCTTCCTGCTGCATTCCAAGCTTACTCCTCTCATCCAAAGGACACTGATCAACTTCCCTTGGAGAAAGGGACCATGACTCTTTCATTCTCCAAGTTCAGGGGCTTCAGCCTCTTCATTCTCATTGTTCTCAACTCCAAATCCTCTTCCCGTGCTCCTGAACCACACCCGTTCAGGCCCTTCCAGGGCCCCGTGGGCCTGCAGCAGACTGGCCCTTGGTGACAGGTGCGGGAACTCGATGATGCAAAGACAACTGTCTAGGCAGCACGGCCCAGTGGGCGGCCTCGGGTTCAGTCTTGGCTCCACCACACATAATCTATGAGGTCTTTGTCCCTTTACTTCCCCGAACTTGTCTGTTGACCAAAACGTGGGGCAAATACAAGCCGCTGTGTAGGGCTTCCCAGAGAACCAGGTGAAGCAGAGGATGTGAACATGGCCCACACCTGTGCTGGCCGGTGGCACGTCAGCTCAGGCTGCCCCTTGACCCCAGGGGACGTGGCACTGGGGGTTCTGCAGAACCTAAGCGGGGAATCTCTCCAAGGCGGTGGCCTAAGGCCAGATGCTGTGAAATTGCAAGAAACAAAGTGGTTGTCAAGCAAATTCTGCCACCTTGTGGTACTCATGCATAAGATCCAAGCCACCCGGATCCTGAAGCCCCACCTCAGCCCTCTCCACCCCACCCCCACCCCCAGGCTGCTGGGGGAGGGGGGTCCTCTCTTCTCAGCCCTGTCTACCCCAAGTGTTCCTAACCTAGAGGTGTCCTGGAGGACCCGAACCCTGTAGTCCCAGCATGTCCCCCGTTTTGTCTACCAGTCCTGTTCTCCACGGTCCGCGTCTGGCTGTGTTAGGGCCGTTTTCCCCCTGCTGGGCCAAAGGAGAACCCCGGGGGTCTCGCCCTCCTCCTCAGTCCCCTCTCCTGCCACCCACAAGCTACTCCGGGCCTGATTCTTCGGCAGTTAATGTTGTGTCTGTACTTCCAAATCTCAGCCAAGCCTGCTGCTGGCTCCTCTGGCCCATCTGAGGATGACTTGGGTCAGGAGAGCTGGCAGTGAGCATACATGCACACGCACCTATTCCTTGCTCTGGACTAGTAATGCCCTCCTGGCCATCTGTAACCCGCAGTGCCAGGACCTCAGCTGAGGCAGTGACTCAGCTGCCTGGACCCACCTCTGAGCCTGTGTATTCTGGACATCTCTCCTGGAAGCAAGAAGAGCAAGTCCCCCTTCCCTTTCATGGGCCTCAGCACAAACATTCCAAGGCAGGTGGGGGGTGCCTCATAGCCCACAGGGACTGGCTATCACCCAGCCTTCTAGGAAATACAGCAGAGAAGGGGGGACAGAGGCTGCCCCAAGATTTTAGGCAAACAGCCTTTATCTTGCTGTGTGTGATTGCAGCTTAGTAATCTGTGAACTCTTAATAATTGGGTCGCTGACCTTTTAGCTCTGCTTTTCCCCCTTCCGGGGTAGTAAATGGGTCCACGAGTCCATTCCAGTGTTAGTACTCCACTGGCGGGAGCCTACCAACGGCTCTGGATTGCCAGGCCCGGGTGGGACAGGGCTGGCGTGCCCACCCAGCTGGATGTGGTTAGGGGACTGACCTGCCACCCCCCCATGTTGAAGTGGGCTGCTGGAATCCATTAATCTACGATTTCCCGTGTCCCTGTCCAGGTAGGTCAGAAACGCTTGGTTGCCGCAAGGTTTCACCTGGAAAAGGTGAGGATAATCCAGGTGGGTTCGGGAGGAGTCAGGAGCCTAATGTGTTGGAAGGGGCAAACATCTGCTCAGTGTTCACAACAAGCCACGCGCAGTGAGAGGTATTCTCACTAAATGATCACATTACCGGAGAAAGACGATCATCTTCCTCTTACAGGTGAGGAAGGTAAAGTTAAGAAAACTTAAGAACTGGCTTTGTGCACAGATCTGAGTTCAAACGCTGACCCCACATCTTACAGTGAGTCACCCTAAGCAAGTTAACTAACCTCTGTTTTCTCTTCCATAAACTAGAACTAATGCTGCCTGCCCTACTGGTTTAGATAGAAACGTATGCTGTGGGCAGGGGTCCTAGCACTGTTTCTCTGCTCAGCCAATAGGGGCAGTACTAGTAACCTGTGTAAAAGATTTCAGGATGGAGCAAGCAAGCCTAGTTCAGAGAATGTCTTTTATTTCTTGGGTCAGGAGAGCTGGCAGTGAGCGTACATGCACACACACCCATTCCTTGCTCTGGACTAGTAATGCCCTCCCTGGCCATCTGTAGCCCGCAGTGCCAGGACCTCATTTATTTGCGAGAGAGAGCGAGCACGCGAGAGCAGGCATGCACACAGGGGGATGGGGGCAGGAGAAACAAAGGGAAAGGGAGAAGCAGACTTGGTGCTGAGCACAGAGCACCAGGCGGGGCTCCATCCCACAACCCCCGAGATCATGACCGGACCCAAAATCAAGGGGTGAGAGTGAGAGGCTCAACCCACTGCCTAGAGCCTGTCTTTTAAAATAGGAGAAGGGAGTTGAGGGAAATTGGAAGGGGAGGTGAACCATGAGAGACTATGGACTCTGAAAAACAACCTGAGGGTTTTGAAGGGGCGGGGGGGTGGGGTGGGGGGAACCAGGTGGTGGGTATTAGAGAGGGCACGGATTGCATGGAACACTGGGTGTGGTGCAAAAACAATGAATACTGTTAGGCTGAAAAAATAATAAGGGCGCCTGGGTGGCTCAGTGGGTTATGCCGCTGCTTTCAGCTCAAGTCATGATCTCAGGGTCCTGGGATCAAGTCCCGCATTGGGCTCTCTGCTCAGTGGGGAGCCTGCTTCCCTCTCTCTCTCTCTCTGCCTGCCTCTCCGTCTACTTGTGATCTCTCTCTGTCAAATAAATAAATAAAATCTTAAAAATAAATAAATAAATATATAAATAAAATAAAATAGGGTTGGGAGGCCACAAGGGTGGAGGAACTTGGGCCCGCCCTCATCCCTCAGCGGAGAACTAGAAACTTCTTCCCAGCTACAAGCCTTGGGCCGGGACTTCCCTTACTCACCACCCCTGAATCATTTCCATTCTTCACTTTGAAAAGAGCCAATTCAATCCCTCATTTGCATTAACCTAGTTTCAATCCCTGATTTGCATAGAGGCCCTGAATGAGAGCGGTCCTTGCCACCTTTGGCCTTTTTCCGCTCAGCCCCTTCCTTGTCTTCCTTAGGATGCGCGGTGAGGTTTTGGCCTGGGACTGGGCATCCCAAATGGCAGAACTAAATGCCCAACCAAAACTCCCGTTTGCTTCCGTTTTCAGTGAATGCCTTCTCGGCTGACACTTGCCCAAGGTCATAAAACAAATTCAAACCCAGGTTTCCTGATTCCCAAGTTCAGTGCTCAGGGGGATTTTTTTTTTTTAAGTGTGGCCACTGAGGCAGGCTGTTCCCTAGGATCTGGAAGTTTTAGGTGTGGGAGCCAAAGAACTCATTGCCCTGTAAAGTGCTAAGTCTAGAAGCATGTACTTGGTACAGAAAAGGCACACCAGGAGGTACTCTTGCGGCAAAGTTCCCAGAAAACAAGTCTGAAAGAATGGTATTTTTTTCCATAGTACCAGCAAAGGTAAAAAAACAGAAGTGACTAGAAATCACTTGGGAAGACAAGGACCAGGAGGGAGCTAAACTTTGAGAGGAGGCTTCTAGTGAGATGGGTAGTCTGTTTTAGTGTCTTACACACACACACACACACACACACACACACACACACACTGGCATTTTCTTCTGAGGGTGCACCAGCATACCTCAAACCGCAACTCCCAATTCCCACCTTTCACAACTTCCTCTTTCTTCCTCCCGCCATTTTCTTGGAAGGTGCCCATCCCCGGAAACACAGAGAACATCACCTCTTGGTTCCTGGTGATCCTCTCCCAGAGGATACACTAGAAACAAGTTCTTGGTCATGTTTGGCAGCCAGTGGAAGATTCGGGCGGGCATTCAGCAATATTCAGTCATTTTGACCATAATGCCAAACAAGATTGCATTCTGTAAAATCACACTCCAAAAATAGCAAGGCTTCTGGGAAAAGGGGGTTAGGGCAGACCACACAGAAACTATGGGATTTTGAGGCCAGAGCACAAATAGAACAGAGCCAAGCCCAGCGACGGAAATGCAGTTAAGCTCCCACTGGCCATGCGCACTGGTCCTTGTGCCTCTGCTCCTGGGGCTCACGCTTCTTCCTGACACGCAGAGACTAGTTCTATCAAAATAAAAAACGTGATCCAGGAAGGGACCTTCTTCATCAATTCTGTAAAACAAAGGGGAGGGCGGTGCCTTCCCAGCATCTGTCTTTCCACTCCATTTCCCTAGACAGCCTAACACAGTGGAGATGCTAATAGTGATTTTTGAAGCTACTAAACCAGCCACTATTCGTAATAAAGGAAGGCACTTCTATAAAATGTGCGGCTTTTTTTCTTAAGGTAATTCAATCCGGTCCCTGACCACTTCAAAATATTAATGTTCTGGGGAAAATGTTACAGGAACTAACTTAATTTCTGGTTATCCTGACACCATTTCTCTCTTTGCCAATTATATATGTTATTTCCCATTAAAGAAACAACTTTATACCCAAAGCATCTTAAAAACAGTCATTAAGATTCTGGTACCAATTCCAGTGTGTGAGTTCTTCCCACACACAAAGAAATTCTCAGACACTAGCTGGCTGTCCTATAATTCAGCTCAATCCTGGCACCATCTACCTGGAGAGACCCTCACATCCAACAAGTTTAGGGCTCAGTCCTACAAGACACACACCCCCACGCCCTATGCCCCCAACCCATCAGAAGCCAATCACCTGTCCAGGAACCTGTGCTTCTGAACAAGAGGTTCAATCGGAAGTTCCAAGGACCACAACCCCCCTCCAACTAGGGTTCAATTACTTTGCTAGAATGGCTCACAGAACTCAGAGAAACATATTACTTACTAGAATACTAGGTTATTATAAAAGGACCTGACTCAGGAACAGCCAGATGGAAGAGATCCACAGGGCAAAGTGGGAGGTGGGGGTGGGGGTGCAGAGCTTCCATGCTGTCTTGGAGCGTGATACTCTCCGCAAATCTCCAAGGGGTCACCAACTCCAGAAACTCTCTGAACACCCATCCTTTTGGATTTTTATGAAGGCTTCATTTCATGGCAAGACTGATTCCATCACTGGCCACTGGTGATTGAACTCAATCTTTAGCCTCTTCCTTCCCAAATCAGGGGGTTGGACTTGAGTCCTTGAGTCAAGGTTGGCTTCCCTGGCACCCAGCCCCAATCCTTAGGTTACCAAGGGGCCTTCTAACTCACCTCGTTAACGTAACGCAAGATACCCTGATTGCTCTCAGCACAGGAAATTCCACAGGTTTTAGGAGTTTTGTGCAGAGACCAAATATAAATATATATTTCTTACTATGTATCAAAGTATCACAGTCTTGAAAATAGTCTCCACCTCACTCTGATGATTCCTTCCCTTCTAGACCGGAGGTCCTTGAGGCGAATACGCACTATAGTTCACATCTACGACTCATCCAAAACCCAGAAAGAGAAATGTACCCCTGGCCCTATGTCTGCCGTCTCCTCGGACCCATGTTTCATTCCCAGGGCAGCCCGACTGCCCGTGAAATCAGCAAGCGTCAGCTCGGGGACGTCCCCCCTCTGCAATGAGCAGGTACAGGGGAAGTAGGGCATATCAGGACCAGGAACCTCAATTTTGATCACAGAAAGCAACTTCCCCAACTCTGAGTGAGAACACAAGGCTCCTTCTGAAGCAGAAACAGAAATTCCATTTCACCGGCTTCCATCACATAGGCCGCTGAGTGGAAACCAGGAAGCTGGGATCCAGGACGCAGCCGTGCTACTGGAACCACCCTCCAGCAAAGACACAGACAGAGGCAGGCCTGAGACTCTCGCTCCCTTCCACTCTTTTAGCAAACGTTCACTGAGTGCCTTCCGCGCCAGGCACTGGGACCAGTGAGGACTCCAGCAACACAGGGAGGGATCAAGAGCCCCAGCCCAGAAGCGAGAAATCAGCCTTCTCCTCCTGTACCATGAGTGATGTAAGACTCTTAGCCAAGTCGCATCTGGCCATGATTCCCCCATTTGTAAAATGGAGAGGACAATTGAACCCTGCTTATCTCACACAACTGTTTCAAAAGAGATAGGACTAAATGCTTAAAAAGAAAAAAAAGAAAAAAAGAAAAGAGAAGAAAGGAAGCACCTGGGTGGCTCAGTTAAGCAACTGCCTTTGGCTCAGGCCATGATCTTGCGTTCCTGGGACAGAGCCCCACACAGGGGTCCCTGCTCAGAGGGCAATCTGCTTCTCCGTCTCCCTCCAAAACGCCCCCCACTTTGGTGTGCATGCTCTTGCTCACTTTCTCTCATAAAAATAAAATATTTTTTTTTAAAAAAAGAAAGAGATGAAAAAAGGAAGAAATTATTTCCTAGGCTAGGCTGATACACTTTCATGTCAAGTACAAAGGGAGGAAAATACAAAATGGTTCATGACTAAGGAACTACATAGAACTAGTTTCTTTGCATGAGTCTAGGAGCTTTCACAGAACTCAGGGCTTTTAGGAGGTCAATTCATTTCCTTCAGTTCTCTCTTTCTGCATCCAGGAAGCTGATTCACTGTGAAGCAATGCAACACTCAACTATCAGCTTGGAACAAGGGAAAGACACCCTAAGAGACAGCTCTCTCGCACAGGGAAAAGCCAGTCATCCTTAAAGAACAAATCAGCCGAGGGGCACCTGGGTGGCTCAGTGGGTTAAAGCCTCTGCCTTGGGCTCAGGTCATGATCCCAGGGTCCTGGGATCGAGCCCCACATCGGGCTTTCTGCTCAGCAGGGAGCCTGCTTCCCTTCCTCTCTCTCTGGCTGCCTCTCTGCCTACCTATGATCTCTGTCAAATAAATAAAATCTTTAAAAAAAAAAAAAAAGAACAAATCAGCCGAGACCGACACGATGATAAACTCGTTTATTTCTCTGCATTTAGTTGGCTGCGTGCTGTTCCCTACAAAGACGGGACAGCACATAATGTCCACAGGCCGCACCACCCATCAGAGGTCCAAGAGAAATCTCTGTACCTGGGCCAGGTACTTGGGTTTCAAATAGTCACCCAGCTCCTCCTTACAGACCCAGACGTGCTGGCCCTTCTTCCTGGTCTGGGAGAAGTCTCCAGTTACTAGCAGTGCTTTGAAGAAGAATACTTTGGCCCCGAGGCTACTCTCTGTCCGCATTGCTTGAGGGAACTTGAACTTGTAGTGGCCACAGGGGGCATTTCCCAGGAACTTGGCTTCCAGGTTGTTTTCTGAAGGGGAGAGGTGAACAGGGAAGATGAGGATGGACCCACCTGTTTACTCCGGCTCCCCCAGTCAGCGGGGGTCTGAGAGCCATTTCCAGCCTGAGGTAAAGCAATCCCGGAGAGTGAGGATGAGGGTTGTTCCTGAGGAGGCTCTCCGCCTCTCCATCCATGGGCTCCCGGGCTCCACATTCACTGGGTCCATCCGGTGTGTGAAGCTACTGCTCTCAGAATGAAGTCAGCGATGCTGTTCAGAGACCACTAGCTGGAGTCAGAGCCCCAAGCTTCTAGACTCAGCCCGGCCACCAGCCACCGGCGTCGGTCTGCTGATGAAGGACCAAGACGCTCAGTATCTGTAAAGCAAAGCTCATGAGCCTTTCACAGGGACTGTCACTTGAAAAGCATAAAAAGGACCCAATTTGACTTCTGTGGGGTGAAAACATCATAACCAAAGTTAAAAGACAAAGACAGATGGTTGGATGTTATCTAGAATCTGTAACAAAGGGTTAACCACAACCAAGCCATTTCAAAGGAAGGGGGAAGGACAGATCAGTCCAGCACTTGGGAAGCCGCCCGCTAAACAGAAAAAATAAAGCTGGAGTCCACCCACCTCAGTCCTCACTTCCGAACGGATACCACACGGATCAAAGACGGAACAACAGAAATTTCACTTTCATAAAAAGGCTGAGTATTCTGGATGATGGTTTCGTGGATGTTTAATACTTTCTGAATTTCTTTGTATTTTCAAATTTTTCATTAAAGGGAAAAAAAAAAAACCTAAAAGAGTACTAGAAAAAATGTAGAAAAAAAAAAAATAGAAAAAATGTGGGATACTCTCTGGATCGTTTTTGAGAGGGAAAGCCCTCACCAAGACACAAAATTTTTAAAACCAGTAAGAGAGAAAAGTGTTTATTTACATAAAACTAAATCTTTCTACAAGGAAAAACGAAGCGTTAAGAAGTCAAAGACAAAACGGCACACTAAGAAAAATATTTTCAACACACTCCACAAAGGAAGAGTGTCTTCAGGTGTAAGTACGAGAAATCAATGAGGAAAAAGTTTTAGAAGGAAAACTTTCTAAAAGAAAAGTGAACTAAGCATGAACCTACAGTTCACAAAAAAATAAACACCACTGACCTATAAACTCATGAAAAGATGCTCCATCTTATTAACAATTTAAAAAATATAGATTCAGACATGTCATTATTACTGAAGTCCCAAAACTCTGAGCTGTCCTCTGCTTGTCAAGGACAAGAGGAAAATGGGCCCTCTCACACCATCACAGGGAGAGAGGTTAGCGTGAACCGCCCTCTTTGGCAAGAGTCACCAGTTTTAATTCTGCGAACCCTTTCCACCAGCGACTCTGCTTCTAGAACCTGAGCCTCCCAGATACGTTTCTCTGCCTGTGTAAGCTGAGTACACAAGGACGCTCATTACAGCGTATTTGTAAAAGCAACAGACAGGTGAACTGCAGCACACGCATATTATAAGATCTATGCTGGGGTTAGAAAGCATTAAGGTATGGCTTCACACGCTGATACAGAGAGATGCTTAAATGCCGCACAGAAGAGAAACAAAGGTATATAACCGGGCTCCATATGGGGGAGAAAAACCAGATGAAGTATGTATGTGCTTGTAATTTTTAAAAAGATATACCAAAAAAAGAGAAAATATATATATATATACCCCCAAAATTAAATGAATAAAAAAACAAAAGAATACACCAGAAACTGTTAATGAAGGATGCCTCTGAAACAGGAAAATCACTTCTCGCCCTATCTTACATTCGCTAAACACTATATTGATAGTTTTTTTTAACCATATATAATGAACTGCTTCTCTCAATACTAACGAAAACAGAAACAGAACCGAAGCAAAACTACTATTGGCATCAGAGAAGGAACTGATATGCGA
Organism: Mustela erminea; assembly: GCF_009829155.1. Lineage (NCBI taxonomy): Eukaryota > Metazoa > Chordata > Mammalia > Carnivora > Mustelidae > Mustela > Mustela erminea. Next base: position 6,750,944 of record NC_045618.1, on the reverse strand, counting down.
GCTCACCTACAACACAAAATGCCAGCAGGGTTATCTGTGAGTGGTGGAATTACACTGGCAAGTTTCTTTATACTTTCCTGAATTTTCCACTTATTTCACTGAATATTTTTCTGTTTTCCCATTTTTTTTATTATGTGGAAAATTTTTTCTATTTTTCTATTTTTTCTATTATCTATTTTTCTTCTCTATTTCTTCTCTATTAAAATACAGTTAAATCAAGATGAAAAAAAGGAATAGTTCATTACAAACTGAGCAAAGAATCACAAAGAAATACACGTGGCCAATAAACACATGACAATATGGTCAATCTCACTAACAATCAGGAAAATGCGAATCCAAAAGAGATCATTTTGACTTGGACAGGCAAAAATTAAAAAGAATCGTCCATGTGTCGGTGGGGTCGAGACAAATGTGCACTGCTCTATGACCCTCCTGAATGCCCAACGGTATGTACATTCTGCAGGACAAGTGGGCAAGACCCATGGAAAACGTCAATGTGTCCCTCCTTGACCATTAATTCCACCTCAAGGAATTCCGTCTTGCAGGACTTAGGAAGAGAGGTGCCAACAGGAGGAAATAAATGGACTCTTACACATACACACACACACACAGATGTACATATACACATTTTTACATTTCTTGAGTTCTCCTTTGCCATTTTAATTATTTTCTATTATTTGCCATTTTAATAACTCCGCAATAAATGAACATGTTTTATTTGTTATCCTCCTGTTTAATGTCAAAATCTCTTTCATAGCTTTCCTTTCGCATCTATTTATTACAGCGGGCACATTACAAGGACACTGGGTTCCGCGGTAGAAACCCTTTCCACGTGGCATACAGGAGGGACAGCGGAGCGGCCGTCGTGTGTGTGAGGGAAGCTGAGCATCTGAACAGTGATCCCGGTGAGAAACCCAGACGCCACCACCTAGAGGACAGCAGAGACCACAGGAGCACGGGGAAGGTCCCCACACACTCCATCGTGTCTCGCTCCCACTCTCACAGGCCACACAGGCCCCTTGTGGGCAAGGAGCAAGGGGGCACACAGCAGCTGCTGCTTTGTTAGCAGGCGCTTGTGCTGGCGACAGGGCCAATGGAGCAGCATTGATGCCAAATCTACATGTCCAATAAACATTCCGTGAGCATCTACTGTGAGCCAGGCACTTTGTGGAGTGCTGGGATGATGGGGAGGAACAGATGCCGTCTGGACCTTCAAGGGAGTCAGAATTCTAGCTGGGAGGAGAAATCTGCCATACACCGATTACTGGGCACTGCAGTAAGTGAAAGAGGTGTTCCCCCCCAGAACATGAGCTCCCACGGAGCAAGGGCGGCGTCCTGTTCATCTGTGACCCCAATGCCTGCACAGTGTCCAGCAAATGGGAGGCTCAGAGTAAACGTTCGTTGCAGAAGGTAAATAAACGCACACACAAATGCTACGGGAACCTTGAGGGAGGAGTAGCTCTGTCTACCTGGAGGCTTGGAGAAGGTTCCAGCACAGAATGTATAACATACAAGCTGAGTCTTCAAAATGGAGTCGTCAGACCAAGGAGGAGCAAACCGTTCCTGTCAGAGGCCAGCATGCCACAAAAGAGACACATGAACGACCACATTACTGGAGGAATGCAGAAGGTCTGCTCAGTTGAACTCAGACTATACGTCAGTGTGTGGCCAGACGGAAGACTGGCAAGCTCAGGACCAGAGCAAATGGATTTGTAGGCCGTGCTCGAAAGCCTGAACTTCTATGGGAAACCCTTTAGGCAGAGACACGACAGGGGATGTGTCTGAAAACTCACTCTGGCAGCGCTGAGGGGCACAACATGAAGGCAAAAGGGAACTTATTTGGCACCTACTTCAAAGGTCCAGTACCGTGGTTCTCAACCACTGTGACTTCACTTCCCAGGCAGTATCTGGCAATGTCTAGGGACAATTTTGGTTGTTACACTAGGGGGAGTGGAGATGGGCCAGCGCCACTGCTACCTAGTGGGCACAGGCTGGAGATGCAGCCGGCCTCCTGCAATGCGCAGAGCAGCCCCCACAAAGAATTACCTGGCCCCACATGTCAACAGTGCCAAGGATGAGAAAACTTAATCTGACAAAAGGGTGATAGCTAATGCTGTGGGAATAAAAAAAGAAATATTTAGAACCGACCAGGAGGGACTAGAGAACTTCAGGATGTCAGAATGAGGTCAAGAGATCCTGAGGTTTCTAGTTGGGTAAATGCGTTGTCAGGCCAGTAAGCAAGGCCGCGGGGACAAGCAGAGGCACAGGCTGCGAGTGGTAGGACTGTCAATTTTGAGAGTACACACTCAGCAAGGGACAGGGAGAGCATGGGGGTGGCGCCTGCCAGCCTACCTCCCCGGACAGTACTGTAGCAGACCCCAAGGTGTGTGCGGAACTGAATACTTGCCCCTCAAGCCAACCATTTTAAGAGAAGCAAATAAGCCTCTTTCATAGAAAGTCTAGGAGGCACCTTCCAGTTGGCTGCCCGCGCTGGGCCCTGGGGCAGAACCTAAATCAGAGCAGAAAGAGCTTTATCAGGGGTAACAGAGTGTCAAATACTGAGTCACCAAGACGTCTTCCTCAAAATGACACCAGACAGCCAAGAAATGCAAAATGTCCTCCTTTTCAAAGAGAGACTCAAAATTCAAAATCAGTTTGAGAAAGCAGTGGATTATCTACACAGATGTTCTGAGACACCAAGTCCTTCTTTAGCATCTGAAGTATCTCTAAAGAGAAATCAGGAGTGACGGGTCATATTCCATATATGAAAGAACTAAACACACTTTCAAGTTCTCAGTACAGTATGTTGCTTTAAAAAAAAAAAAAAAAAGGGTAACTCTACGCAGAGCAGATCGGGAAAAGAGCCATCCTATGCAAAGGTGAAATAAAATCCACTTCCTCAAGTAATCCATAGATTAAAGTAATCAAAAACGTGAGAAAAGATAAAACCAAACAGCAAATCATGATCATTTTTACGAACAATAAATAACGAAGCTTTCAGTGGTATAGAAACTGGAAAACATTTTACTGTAAATACTGATGGTTGGGAATCCTGTCTGAACGGTTAGTTCCGCTGGTGTTCCAGAGACAGAAATGCCATTAACGGGAAGGTAAGTAGGACCCATTGAGTCAGCAGAACCTGCGATGGCTACCCATGACAATGAAATATCTTACAATCACGGGCTCAAGGGAAGATGTGGGCCAATTAAACCGGAAAAGGTACTAGATTATCTATTCCTATGGAATATGCAAAACTGTGGAAACCTGGAAATGAAAGTTCTGTACTTTGTCAGGAAGACACGGCTGACTGAGCAGAAACTGAAGCTCTCCATCCTTCAGGTAGGACAGCAGCTGCTCAGTGAGGCAGCCACAAAGGGCCCATAAGCCGCAGTGACCTGCTTAAAGAGAAGCACGGGAGAAGGAAGGACCTAAAACCACACTCTTCAGTTCTGCACAGGAGGTAAAGGCCTAACAAGAGGATCTCTTCAACCAATCCAGCAGCTTCACCAACGTCCCCGGGCTTGGAACTAAGACCAAGCAGAGTCTTCCTGTAGAAAGGAGCCATTGACTACAACTTCCAGATCAAAACCTATTGACAGACCTCCTGCTTTCCTTTCAGAAGCAGCAGCCGCCGCTGTGGTGGATATTATTACTTGGTGAATGAAAAAGTAGATTAAGTGGGGCGGGGGCTCAACTCACACAAAGGATGGGAAAAAAAATACAGAGTTCAAAAAACATATATTTTTTATAATGAAAGAATTATTTTTTCTACCATCAATAAGACCCATGTGCTATATTAGAAAGAAAGAAAGAAAAAAGAAAATTTAAAAATCTCAGTGGAACAAAGATTCTCACCTGACCTAAAATTTTTTCTAGGTGAAATTTTTATAGATATCAAAGTTCCCATTAAGACCCCCCTCCAATCCTTCCAGCCGTCATCACAAGCCAGTCTGCAAATTCCAAGGCTGAGTGTGAAAGGAGTCTTGTGAGGTTCGGAGAGAGGCAGAGAACTCACCTGAGAGCGTGGCCAGGGTTCGTTCCGCTGTTCCTCGGAGGGTCTCCCCGGGCTGCCACTCTGCCTGGGGAAGCATCCAAACATCCTGGTCTCCAAGCTTCTCTTTGACCAACAGAACAAGGTTCCTGTCTAGCTTCCGGTGCAGTGAAGTTCGGTCATTCTTTTTATCGGCTTCTATGAAGAAAAGGGGATCAGAGAAGACAAAAAGACTGTGATCTGCCAGAACCAAGGAGAACAGTTTTACAGTCTTCCTTTAAGGTAGAGCTACAACCTTTACCATCTTAAAATCAAATTACGACCCTGACCCACCTCTCTAATTCAGACCTCTTTCGGGGTAGAGTCTCACAATCTTAAGAAAACTACAATGAAAGAAGAGAAGACCAAAAGCTGAACTTATCCTTTGAAGAGCACTACCTTGTGCAGGTACTTTGAGCCTTTGCAAAAGAAGCTATACCCAAACTACTTCAAACACTACGACTTCACTCGTTTTGACACTATTACTGACTTAACTTGGCCCCACTTTCTCTGTTCTTCGGTCTTCATCTGAGATAAGAGAACTCAATCCTCTGCTTTGGGAGAAATTTCAGATGACACACAGAAAACTAGCGGGAAAGGCTTGATTTTCCTCCCACTCTCACCCCCACACTAGGAAGTAAACTCAGATACATTCATGAAGTTTAACTGAGAAAGAATAGGTTATCCCAACACCCTTACCTCCCACTCAAAAGCAGCACTGGCCTTTAAAAATTATATTCAGCTGGAAATGAGGAACAGGGAAAAGATTTTATTTTTCTCCCACCCAAAGCAGCTTTGCAACCATTTGCTACTTAAAATACAAAGCAGAGGCTAAGCAAATGTCCTTTGAGAACCAAAATACCCCCTTTTTCCTTTTCTCTTGCTGGCCTAAAAAGACCACAAACCTGTTATACGAGCTCCAGGTTTGAACTGTAGGAACTTCTGCTCCCATGCGTCTTCCATATCCTGCGTCAGCAGTACATTCTGTTCATCTCCTTCTTCATCATACAAGTCAGCTTTCTTCTTTGCCAGTTGCTGGGCTTCATCTAAAGCACGAAGCTCATGGTCTGAATACAAACTTCTTTCTACTTCAATCTGAGAAAATTAAAAGGACAAGAAAAAAAACAAAACAAAACAAAAAACAGGCAAGAATAGAAAACAGAGCTATATAGCACACTTGACATACCACCCAGCATAACCAGACATACAATTAAAACACCACAGGAAAATAAAAAGAAAGAAAAACAGTCACCTGCACTTTGGGCTTGAGTTACATTTGCTAAAATGTTAGAATGTGATTGGAGGGCAAGCTGCTACAAAGAACAGAGAACTGGGACAGGCACCGCCTGCCCACTTAACCACACTCCAGCCCTGTCAGCCCTTGATCTCACAAGACTCTCCTGCCTCAGGGACTTTACAGATGCTGTTCCCTCTTCCTAGAATGTTTTCCCTCGTGCTCTTCTCCTAGGAGATTGCTACTCATCCTTCAGATTTCAATTTAAGTACCACTTTCTTTGACACCAGCCACAAAATCAAATTAGATGTCCCGGTTAAAATCTTTATTGTACCCTGTGTTTTCCTTTATTACACTTACCAGGGTCTGCAGTTATACAGTCATGTGATTATTTGGCTATTGACCAGCCCACCTCCACTAGACTGAACACTCTGAGAACCAAAGGCTTATCTGTCTTACTGGTCCCTAGCACTCAGCACAGTGTCTATACAAAATAGGCGATAAATGATTATCTATAAAATAATTAATCAACTATTTGCAGAATAAGTTAATGAGCCAAGTAAAAAGCAGGAAGTGAAGTTTGGAGCTCCCAGCAGCCAACACAAAAAACATCTCAGATTCTAAGAAAACAACCTTCAATCACCGTGTATGGGGATTTAAGCCCCTCACATTGAGTATTTGCCCCTGTTTCCTCACTTGCCCCTCACACACAGACTTTATCACAGTCATCTTATATGTGTGCCCATTATATTCTCCTAAAACACTACATCAGACTCTAAATTTCAGACATTCAGACTACCTGCGATAGGAACTAAGCCGTCTTGTTCACCACCGCGTACCTACCATATTCAGCGAGAAAGAAAAGCAACTCTAAAGAGATGCCTGGCGCGACAACAAAGAATCCCAGTGAAAACAAACTTTTACTGAACACCTTCTATGTACCAAACCAACCCAGTAATGTAGATACCATTGCGCAGATTGAGTACGCTGAAGTTCAGAGAGGTGAAGTGACTTCCCCAAGGTCACTGAGACTGGTGCCGGAGACGGGATCGAACCCTGGCCCACGGTGCTTCTCTTGGTTCCCCAACAGCACCTTGAAGCCGCTAGCCGCACTTCAATCCTACCTGCTGTAATAGAGCCGCCATCTCTTCCTGCAATGGGGTCAGCGGCTTCGAGACCAGCGGTGGCCGCTGCAGGCACACCGCGCCCAAAAGACGCCATGGAGACCCGCTGATCGAGGGTGCAGCCGCAAGGGCTAGGCTGCGAGAACCCAGGCTACCGGCCCAGAGCCCCTCGAACCGCCACCAGCCCTTCGCCACCCCAAACAGAGACTGCCTTATGGGCGCCGCCATGCTTCTGCCCTCCCACAATGTACCGCGGCTCCCTGCGGGGTCCTGGACCAATCCCATGCTCCCACAAGGCAGCGCGGGAGCGGCAGGCGGAAGAGTTCTGTCCCGGGAACTACCAGAACGAACCACTCCAATATGGAGGGGTAGGCGAAGGAGTTTAGGGGAAAGGGAAGAAACTCCCAGTTAGCACTCGAAAGGACAATTATTGCAGAGCATTTAAATGGGAATTAAGAATCTTTAATGGACCTCAAGGATCGGAATAAGATAATTTTCCTTGTAGCCCCCCCCCCACGAGCACTCGAGGTGCTGGTGCCGCTCCAGCTGCGCCAACCTCCGAGGTCGCCACGGACGGAAGCTGACGGGGGTCAATCCAAGTCATGCAGGCGGTACGAAAGACGGGGTCTTGGCTCTTGCGGTCTTGGGGTTGGCCACCGACGCCCAGGTAAGAATGATCACCACCTCCTCCCCGAACGCACGGCCATCCCCGCGACTGCGCTCCTGCCTGTGTCCCTGAGCCGCCTGGACCTCACCGAGCTTTCCCTCCCCGCAGGGTCGTGGCCGGGGCGCCAGCCTCCACCATCCACACCGGCGCCCAGCAGCTGCAAGACGCGGCGGCCAAGCAGGAGGTTAAGGAGAAGGCGGCGGATCCGGCTCCGAGGCGCAGCAGCTTCAGGTGAGGGCCTCTTAAGCCCAGCCCTCGGGACACCGGCACTGCGGTCCGGAGCCCGACAACCAGTGAATCCCCAACTCTGCCCCTTGACGTCTTTGGGACCCTAATGCAGATGAGCCTCTGAGCCCCGGCTTTCTCGTCTACAAATGGAGAGGATGCCGAAAGAGTTTGCGAGGATCAAATGAGATGAGCCTTGGCACAAAGTGGGCGCTCTGTGAACAGTTAGATGAATGAATGAGTTAATGTCGGAAGTGTATAGTAAATACCACCTTTTTCCCTCTGAGAGGGGTGTCACGGCAGACTAACAGCCTTCCCTTGGATATAAAATGGGAGTTGGGGGAGCAGGGGCTGCTACACCGCGGTGAGATTATTGAGTTGGGGCAGGGTGGTTTTTGTGCTCACCCCTAGGGACTGGCCCCTTGCTTTCCATCAGTGCTGCTACCCCTATGTTCCTTCGCATCCATTCAATAAATGTTTACTGACAACCTGTTTGGTGCCAGGTACTGTGCTAGGTGCTGGGAGTACAAATACAAAAGATCATTCTTTCCCCACCAGTAGGTCACAGGCTACAGAGAAAGACAGTCATGCAAGCCTTTTCGGCATAATCTGGTCCGTAGTGTGCTGGAGTAAGAACTGGTTGCTAGGAAGTATGAAGGACTGAGTGTCTCACTCCTGAGGAAGTCAGGCAAGACTGCCAGGAAGATAATGTAGAGCTAAGAACTGAATTGAACGGGAGTTAAGCTGGTCAACATGAAAGGCATAATTTTAGGTAAAGCTAATACTCTGTTTAAAGGCATGCAGTGTGAAAGCACATGGTATATTCAGGTGTGTGTCTGATGGCAGATGAGGCCAGCAAAAGAAGGAATCGGAAGGCTGAGGGTCTTATCTGTAACAGTGCCGCTTTCAGACTCTTCCCACTATAGACAGTGGGGAGCTGCTGAAACAATTCAAGCCAAGATCCTGTTGGGGTCGTTCAACAATGTCAGGCACTGTTTAAGGCATTAGGGACACATCAGTGACCATACACCCCAAAAACCCTGCCCCTGTAGAACTTAAATTCTAGTGGTTAGGGGGCAGTGAAGAGAAAACATGTAAAACGTGAGGGTATGACAGATGGTGAGAGTGTGTCTGTCTAGTGTTTGGGAGGAATAGCGAGGTCAGTGTGGAGTGAGGAGTGCAGGAGGGGATGGGGAGGAGTCGTGCAGCCGACACCTGGGGCTGCATCTGTTCCAGCTCGTAGGACCTCGTGAGGACTCCAGCTTTGACTCTGAGTGAGATGGAAAGCCGTTGGAGAATTTTGAATAGAGACTTGAAATGATGTTGCTTCATTTTAAAGAGTCCCTTTGGCCGCCGTGTCGATATCACAGTGCAGAGAAGGAAGGATGGAAGCTGGGAGACTTCTTCTAAGCAGTTCGATATTTGAAACAGTCCAGGCAGGAAATGATGGTGGCCTGGACCAGGATGACAGCTTTCCGTGTAGGACATACAGAAAGTGGGACCAACAGGATGTGTTCATGTAAGGTGTGAGAAAAAGAGAGGAAGGAAGGAACACTAAAATTTTTGGCTTAAGCAGCTGGAAAGGTGGAGTCGTCATTTCCTAAGATGGGGAAGGCTGCAGGAGCTTGGCTTTGCTCAGTTAACATCCAATGGAGGTAGTGTCGGCTTTTGGAATGGAGTTCAGGGGACTGACTGGGGCTAGAGACACACATTTGCTTCATCATACAGATGATGCTTAAAACCACAAGACTGTACAAGATCATCGAGAGAGTAAGTGTAGATCAAGAGGAGCGGTCCAAGGACTGAACCCTAGAACCCTCTAACATTTAGAAATTTAGGAGACCAGGGGAATCATCAAAAGAGACAAGGAAATTCCTGAGAGGTAGTAAGAAAACTGAGAGGGATTTTTTTTTTTCAATGTAGTTCAAGGCTGGAGAGATCAGCTGTGTCAGATGTTTTATGAGAAGTTACTGGGCTGATGATGGAACTGCTCATTGGATTTAACATAGTGAGTTGGTCGATGACCTTGCCTAGAGCATTTCTGGCAGAATAATAGGGCTAAAGTCTGATTGGGGTGGGTTCAAGAAGAATAGAAGACAGAAAGAAACATCAAGTGTAGTCAGTTCTTTGAGAGGGAATCGAGAAATGGGCAATAGCTCAGGGAGGCTTTGAGATAAAGAGGGTTTTGTTTGTTTTTAGGTTGGGGAATTGAGGACATGTTTTGCTGACGGGAATGATACGGGGTGGAAACATCGCCGGAGTGATGTCCTTGAGAGGCAAACGCAGGTGGAACATCACAAGAGGAGAGAAGGCAGAGATTGTGGGCACAGATGTTTGGTAGTGGAAGCTGGGAGAAACTGATTGCTTGTATTTCTCTGCGAAGGTCATCAGCTGGCCGTGAGGAAACAGGAAGGAGGTAGAGGCTTCAGGGGACAAAGGAAGGCATAAAGTAGTCATCCAGGAGCCTGGAAGGATGATTGAATTGGGGACATGCGTACAGTGCTGAGGGCCCACTTGATGTCAGAAGTCATTAAAATAAAGCAGTAGTTCTCAGCTGGGGCAGTTTGGCCTCCAAGAGGACTTCTAGCAAGATCTGCAGGCATTTTTGGCTGTTACAACACAGGGCAGTGGAGGGACAACTAGTGGGTAGAGGCCAAGAATGCTGCTGAACACCCCACAAGGCAAGGCCAGCCCCTCACCACCAAGAATTATCTTGCCCAACATGTCAGTAGTGCTGAAGTTGAGAAACCATGGTATGTAGAGAGACCAGTCGACACTGGCGTGGATTTTTCTCTGGCCAGCTGCATAGAAGCATGCCCAGGCTTGGCGTGGCTGGAGGGATGGATTCAGCCAGGGTTAGGGTTTGCCAGGAAGGTACAATGAAATAAGAGGAGGCAGAGGACTGAGGGGGTATGCAAGGGAGCGATGATAATGATTGGTTATGAAATTTACGGGAGGCCAGGAGAGAGGTGAGGGCCTGGGGGCGGGGAGGGAAAGTGACAGCAGGAGGGTGGGTGGGCTGGGAAGGATTCCTGGAGTAGGGGTCGCATGGGTGTGCCTGAAGGTAGGTGGCCTGAGTGTGCTGCTTAAAACCAAGGTCGTGAGGAGGTTGCAGACCTGGCAATGACAAAGGCCAGGTATGACCACAGGAGGAAGCAGCAGGCCAGGATAGAGGACACAGGATCACTGGAGAAAAGGAGGTCAAGAAACAACGCATACAGCTGGAAGGATCTTGTGGACGCCACACATCTCATTGTGACGGGGGTGGTGAGCCAGGAGCTCTCATCGCTGCATTTTTCTACATTTATTTGCATTGTTAAAGAGTCGTCTCTAGCCACAATTAGCACGTGGGTTGCAGACTGTGCGGCCAGGCTTTCTTTATCTGGAAGTGGAACTACAGCACACCCGGCCCAGGTCCCAGCGTCTGGCGCACTGTCAGGGGTCGTTCAGGGTGGTCGCCCTCCCTCCCGTGCCTGAGCTGCCTGCGGTAGAAATCAGCCTTCCCTTCCAGCCCTTCAGCAGCAGAGAGCAGAGACTGTTTGCAGTGCTCAGCCCTTCCGTTTTCCTGACTCTGAGGACGGGTATGAAAAGGCAGCAGACCCCCACGGCTTTGTCTTGCCTTTGTCTGGGCTTCCCTTCGGGGAACCACTTGCTCATTTGTACTTGAACCTGCTCGGTTTCGAGGCCTGATCTTGTCTGTGCCTTCAGTTAAGTGGTTCAAGTTCCAAATCCTCCCGAGTTCAAAACCCTTACTGTATATGAAGGCATGGTATTAGTATGGTCACACTTGAGTAGGCTTAGTTCTCGGACCCCTGAGTCAGGAGGGAAGTGATCCATGGGGAATCGATGTCCTCTCAGAGCCTCAGCCCCTCTCCACCAGGATAGCGTTCTTATAATATTTTCTGAACCACAGTCTGTTGAATTTCAGGAGGTGTGGGGAGGTACAAACACGGGTCTGGTCCATGCATATAGGCAGGACGCGACAGCAGGCTTACTCTTGTCTGGAATGTTGAAGGACAACGCTGTGTTTGAGTACAAGGAAGCACAGCGTGGCAGACTGGGCCTTGAACGGAGGCAGATCTCCTAGGCACAAAGTCTGGCTTCCCTTGCTGACCCTGTTCTCCTATTTGTGCCTCAGTTTCTCCACCTGCACACTGACCTAGAGTACTGTCCTAGAGGTAGCCAGAGGACAGATTAGACCAAGACAGAGAAAGATCTTGAACTCAACATAATGTCTAGATCAGTGTTCTCAACCCTGGGTTCGCATCTGGTTCACTGGGGATATTTTAGGAATAGATTCTCGGACCCCATCCAGAAGAGAGGCATTAGGATTGAGCATCAGAACCACGAGATTCTGCCGTTCAGCCAACACGGAATGCTACTGGTCTAGGATAGAGACTGGCAAACTGGGTTCCTACCCAAATCTGGCCAGGTGCCTGGTTTTTTGTAAATACCGTTTTACTGAAACGTAGTCAAAATAGTCACACCCATTAATTTGGCTGTCTTTGGGGGCGCCTGGGTGGCTCAGTGGGTTAAGCCGCTGCCTTCGGCTCAGGTCATGATCTCAGGGTCCTGGGATCGAGTCCCGCATCGGGCTCTCTGCTCAGCGGGGAGCCTGCTTCCTCCTCTCTCTCTCTCTGCCTGCCTCTCCGCCTACTTGTGATCTCTCTCTGTCAAATATATAAAAAAAAATAATAATAATAATAATTTGGCTGTCTTTGCACTTGAGGCAAAACTGCCTAGTTGCAACAAAGACTCCGTGGCCAGCAAACCCTAACGTATTTACTATCTGGCCCTTTATAGAAAAGGCTTGCTGACTTCTATCATGGGGGATACAGGATTTTTTTTTATAGTAATGATACTACAAATATTATTAAAATTATTTTGTCCTTTTTTATAAAATAATCAAGCTATCATCTGAAGCCAGAAATAGAGGTTTGACTTTATTTTTTTAGTCGCAGAAAGAGTGGCCCATAGAGAATTGAAAACAGTGATCTGAATGTCCCAGAAGGGACACAGGAAGGTAGGGAGGGTGGATTAAATGCTCTTTTTCTCCTAGTGGAAAGTCACTAGGTGTGTCCATAGTCGACACTCGAGGAAAGACTGCCTCAGCCCAGTGTTTGTGGGAACAGCAGTAGCACCAGATGGACTGGGGACAGCTATCCCGGGAGCAGGTCCAGAGTCCAGGGCTGTTGGTTTTCACTGACTTAAAAAAAATCGGGATTGGGGCACCTGGATGGCTCAATGGGTTAAAGCCTCTGCCTTTGGCTCAGGTCATGATCCCAGGGTCGTGGGATCCAGCCCCACATCAGGCTCTCTGCTCGGCAGGGAGCCTGCTTCCTCCTCTCTCTCTGCCTGCCTCTCTGCCTACTTGTGATCTCTGTCAAATAAATAAATAAAATCTTTAAAAAAAAGAAAAATCGGGATTTACCTAAAGTGTTTCTTTAATTACAGCATTTACCCTCCAGTTCCAGGACAGGAGAGCCCTCTGAGGTGGGCAGGGAAGAAATTCGAGGAGATCCCAATCGCACACATCAAAGCATCCTACAACAAGTAAGAGGAAGGAGCACCTGGGAAGATCTCGGGGGGCTTCTTTCCCCTTCGTGGGGGAGGGCAAGCCCAGGGGGCCACGTTCTGCATGTTAATGTTGATGTAGGGGTCCCCCAGCGCCCCTCCTCCTTATTTTGGGAAACCACCTCTGCCTTTATAAAATTTCTTTAGATTTCATGAAAACGTTAACTAGGTTGGACAGATCCTAGTGTTAAGCTTTCTCAGCCTGCCTTAGGACTAGTATTTCCTGGTTCCCTGAAGTCGGAGAGAGCGGTTATTAGGGTGCTTGTGTTAAGTGTTATGGATACTGGGGAACAGAGGATGCGTGAGATACACGTGAGACAGGTGGCTTCAGAGTCTATGATTTACTGACAAACTCACCAAAATATAAATCTGCAGGTAAGTATTGTCCCTTGGAAGCGACTTTGGGCGACTGTGCCCTGACCTCCAACCTCGAAGGGCTACGCAGAGTCGTGATTTAATGTGTGACTTCCAGATGAGTGTCGGGGCCTTCCCAGCTGCGTGTTGGCAACAGATACCTTGCTGACCGCAGGGACAACTTTGCAGATCAGCCCCCACTGCGAGCTGGGCTCAGCCTGCCCAGGAAGCGATTCAGAGAACCGTACAGGGAACTGTGGGTCGGGGATGGCATGTGCACAGCTGAGATGCCGTAGGATTTGTCCAGCATTCATGTGATAAGCTCGAAATGAGAGAAACTGGGTTTCTTTTTCTTCCCTTCTCAGACTGATAAGGACACAGGGTAGCACGCTCTGTATAAGCGTCGATGGCCCACCCCACGTGTCTCTATTGAAGTTGTGTCGGGGACAAGCAGTTCTCCTGTGCTTTATTCGGCACAGAAAACCTGGGAGCCCTGCCAGGGGGAAAGGGCAGTAGTAGCCAGACCAACAAGCCGATGGTCTGGACCCGGGACCACCCACCGGCCTCCCCGGAGCTGCTTCTCCACCTCCCTCTTTACCGGGAGTCCAGAAGATAGAGAGACATTGGCCAAGGGGAAATGACGAACATATCTCAGTATTTCTTGAAGTCAGTTGGGGATGACTAGAAAAGTTTCACTTAAAAAAAGCTTTTTGATCGTGGAACAGAGTGTCATTAGCATTAAAATGACCCAATAGCGACTATTGCTCACTTTTTTTAGGTATGAGAATGGTTTTATGGGATTTTTTAAGCCATCATCTTTTAGAAATGTGTACTGAAATACTTCCTGATGAAATGATGGGTCTGGGATTTGCTTCAAAACAACCCGTTGTGGGGGAAGAAGGGAGTGGAAACAGAGTTCACAGAGGAGACTAAATTGGATCGGAGCTAATGGTTCCTGAAGCTGGGTGATGGGTCCATGGGTGTTCATACCCTCTTCTGTTCATTTTTGGGTATATTTGAAACTTTGTCTAATGAAAGCCTTATTTTTTTAAATGACCTGATGTGAAACATCTAACTTCTTGGGAAAAAAAGCCCGACACGGGTATCCAATCTAATTTAAACACCAGCCACAGGGAAGACACCAGGAGGAAAACGTGCCAGCCTTCTTCTGGGTTGACATTTAACCGCTCCAGATTCTGCAGCTTGTCCTAGCTCAGACCCCTAAAACAAAATACCACAAACGGGGGGCTTAAACAACGGACATAGATTCCTCACAGTTCTGGAAGCTGGGCGCAAGGAGCCAGCATGGGGGGTTTCTGGTGAGAATTCCTCTGAGTTTCAGGGGACCGGCTTCACGTTGTGTCCTCTCATGATGGAAGGGGCGAGGGAGCTCTCTGGGGCCCCATCAGCCCTGCCACCTACTCCTCTCCCAGAGGCATGACTTTTGGGGGGACACAAGCATGCAGTCCATAACGGAGCAGTCCTCAGATGATATGACGAGTCTGTTTTTGATGAGGCTTGGGGATGATTCTGACCTTTCCTGACACCTTCTGTAGGAGCTCAAAAGGCATTCATCGGAGAAGCTTAAAAGGAGGGCAGCCAAGCGAGGGCTTTTATCGTTCTCACTCGGGCTTTTGAGGGCCCGGCTTCGTGCTCTAACTTCCCTGACCAGTCATTATGCCCTGCGCTCTCCCTGCCTCCCCAGCACACAGATCCAGGTGGTCTCTGCCGCTCACCAGCCCCTCGCTCGCACTTCTTGTGGCACAGAGGGATTCCGGAATGCCAAGAAGGCCACGGGCATCGCCGCACAAACAGCAGGCATAGCTGCCGCGGTGGTAAGTGTGTGTTCTTTCTGGCTCGCTCTGTGGTGTGTCCTGTTTTCTGCCTGGCTCATCGCCGTGAGGAAGATTCTCCTCGAAGTCATTCAGAAGCAGTGGTGTCTGACAACTGTTCGCTACTCCAACCCTGTGCAGTCTGAAGAGGTCTTTCTCTCTCTTTCTCTCATGCAACACCGATTTCACTGTGAGCTATTCAGACCTTTCTAGAAGCAAATTGGCAGTAGCTTCAAATTTTAGTATATTTATTGATCATCTGCTGTATGCCAGACAGTTTACGTTCATTACCTTAAATCCTCAAGACGCTCGGTATTACCCGTGTCTTTGAGAGCCAAGGAAGGTCCAGAGCAAGACTTGCTTTGAGTTCTTGGTCTGGAGCCCTGGCCTGTGTACGGTCTGCCATGCAGCCCACCTTACAGAGGCTCTGCTCTGCCAAACTGGAAGTACTTCCTGAAGGAGAACCTTGGCCTTCAAACAAAGCCCGATGCCCCAAAATATTATTTGCTGTATATTAATGATCATCAAAATATAGTACGGATTGTGTACACTTAAAGCGTCAGTCTTAACAGTGGCTTCTGTGTGTTTTCCAGACTTTCTGTAATGAACTGCTTTTATAATCAAGAAAGAAAATTTGAAATGATAACACTTAAAATTTTCAGTAACTTAAAACAGTAACGCTTTTTTTTTTTTTTTTTTTTAATGGTAACCGTTTTTAAGTGGGTTATTTAAGCGAGGTCTTAAAATTCTGCCTTTACTGAGAAAAATGTGAGCGATGTTCAGGAATCTCCATCAGGTGGCAGTGCTGCCCTGGGTTAACAGGGGACACAGGCGGCTGTAAATCTAGAGTTGGACACGTTCCCATTCCGTGCTCAGCTGGTGTCTGCCCTGCACCGCGATCATCTGTCCTTTGCTGCCTTCTGTGTTTGCTGTCTGGTTACATGTGTGAGTGCCTTTTCCCCCAGCACTAACCACTTGCTCCTCCTCTCCAGAAAGCTGCAGGCAAGGGCGTGACCCACATCCGAGTGGTGGTGAAGGGCCTGGGCCCAGGGCGCCTGGTAAGTGGCCAGGAGGCTCTGCGGCATGTGCACTTCCTTAGTGAGAGAAACGGGGCTTGAGCATAGAGTCAGGAGAGGGGAAGAACCCTCTCCTCGAATTCCAGGACTGCTTGAGTTTCTGTCTGATCTTCTAACCCACTGAGCTTCTCAGAAGCAAGCCCAGGCCACCGAGTCTAATTCATCAGATGCTTACGGCGTGCCTGCTGCGTGCCAGGCACTGGGCATGGGAAGGTGCTCCGTGGGGCTGTCACAGTGGGTACCCCAGTACAGACCGGTGGGTCCAGCTGGTAAAGCTCGTGCCCAGGGTGCTGGGAGCCCACTGGGTATATCCTCAAAGAGGTGACATCCATACTGATTTTCCAAGAACAGCAAGGCATCAGTTAGGTGTGCAGGGAGGGAGGGGACATTCCAGGCAGAGGACACTACAAAGGGTAATGCTTAAGGTGTGTTGGGGTTTACAGGTGGTCCCAGTTTTCAGATCATAAAGCACAAGGTAGGAAGTGACAGGTGCTCCTGGAGAAAGGGACGGCCGCGAGGACACAGTGACGGGGTTTGGTTGGGAGTCCGTGGAGAGAGAAGACAGTCAGGACCGTAGGGAGCAGAGCCCCCACCCCATCCCTCCAAGCCCTGCCTGCACGTGCTGGGCCATCGTGTCTGGGACCATGGCATTCTGCTGTTCCTTCTCCTTGCAGTCTGCCATCAAGGGACTCACCATGGGGGGCCTGGAAGTGATCTCAATCACAGACAACACCCCCATCCCGCACAACGGCTGCCGCCCCAGGAAGGCTCGGAGGCTGTGATGGAAAGGAAGCCTGTCCCTGAACTGTCCTCAAGTCCCATGTCCAGTTGGACGTCGTGGAAGGCACACTGTCGGAGCTCTTTCCGGAGCCGGGCTCGCTGGAGAACCCTCAGGGAGCAAGGGGGAGCTTTGCCCCCTCACGTGGTGGCCTTCCTTGTTCATTCAACTGGAGACCGGTGTCCAGAAGGGACTCGAGAGGACCCCCAGGGCACCTGCAGCCCAGACTCCGAAACCAGTAAATGCTGCCTCTGCTCTGCAGAAATAAAACGCTTTCTACCAGCTGTAGTCACCTGTGAGGTTTCTGCCTGCCGAGTTGCAAACAGTAATCCCTGCTGACTCCTGAGAGTGAGGTGACTGTGAATGGAGGCGTGAGACCCCAGGCAGAGGGGGGAACATACACTCGAGCTGCTGCTTACCCAACAGCCTCCTCCCTGCTCCCAGGTGTTTCCTTTCGGGCCCCAAATGGAGAGCTTCTTGCCTCCTCCCTCTGGAATGCTCTGGTGGTGGGAATTCCGCCATTAGCAGGCATATTTTAAGTTTGTGCCAGCAGTGTGGGAGGACTGCCTGAGCTCCCTCACGGTGACCTCTTCCCCTGCGCTGGGGGACTTGAGCAGTCCCCGCACCTGAGATCCAGGGACCCTGAGGTGGGGAGGGAGAGGGGAATAAGACAGGATTCTCTCCAAACTGGCTGGAGGGAGGGACGGGCAGGAGCAGTAGTTGGTGTGGAGCCGGGATGGTGGGGACACAGGTGGGCTCAGCTTGGGAGCCCCAGGCATGACTAGCTGCTCACTGACTGCCTCTGAGCTCCCTGGACACCACTCAGAACCGAAGGCGAGGGTTCCGGAGACCTGACAGGAGGGACCCCACCTCCTTGGGCAGAAAGGGCCAGAACTGAGAGCACCAAAGTCAGGAAGGAGCAGGCACATCCACAGGAGCGCCCTTCCTCCCACGTGAGCAGGGACGGGCCAGGTGAGCCAAGAGGCCGGTGGTCCACATCTGGGCCCCGCTGTCTGGGCAGTGCGATTGGCCTGGACTCCAGGGACTTCATCCATAGGTGCCCTTTTAGACAGGAAAGCTGCTGGGTTATGCGGGGTTGGAGCGGGGAAAGACCACAACTTGGGCATGAACTTGAAAGGGAAATGTCTCCCTACTGCCTTCTCTCCCATCCTTGGCAGGACCTATGAAGGTTCACTTGTGACCCTTGACTAAAACCCAGCTGGAAGCCTGTCGGGTTAAGGCCATTGCTGGAAGGAGTTCCGCTGTCTCGCCATCAAACTAACCCGTAAACATGATTCATGAAAAAACATGAGCGCTCACTCACACGGCTCCCGAGAACCACTTCACGATTTGATATGGTTTAGCCTTTATGGGGGCAACAGAGGACAGTCGGAGAGTTTTATCCAGCAGGACCCAAGCAAGATGGTTCCCAAGGTTGAGAAGGTTAATGAGGTTTTCTCTGCAGAGGTGTGAGCAGGGTTGAGAGAATAAACTGCACTCGAGGACTAGCCAGAGCAGGAAGCCATCCCCTCTGTATCCCCCCTACAGGAGCAGGAACAGTTCCCAGAACTGGGCCACGAGGCCAAACCCTGGCCTGGCTGAGAAAGGAAGGAAATGCCCCGACTGTTCCCACCCTCCAGTCACCTGCAGGCGTCCCGGTGGCTGAACCCTGAAGCCAGCAGGGAGGGGAGCAGGCTGGTGTGGTCCCGGAGGCTCAGCCTCCCAGGCCACGGAATGGTGGCCTCTCTCATTCCTGAAACCCTCCATACACTGTAGTGTTAGAAAATATTCTTTAATTTACGGGAGGGCTTTGAAACGGAAGAGAATGCTCAAGCACGGACAGGACTCTGCCAGCTGCACAAGATCAACGGTCTCAGGCACAGAAGCAGATGTCTGGCACCTCCGCCAGTGCCCAGGGTCAAGGTGCTGGAGAACACACACTGCCTTATGGTGAACTCTTGGTGCCACATCCAGGCTCCGAGCGGCCAGTGAGGCCAGGGTGCTCTCAAACTATTGCCTCTCCCTCATTAGGTCTTAGTCTGTCCCAGGGAAAACTGAGGTACATTCACCGGCCCCTGACCCACTAAGGCAGTCATCACTGACTTAAAATGCTGGCCACTCAGCCCCCTGCTGCCACAGACCCTCCCCTCCTCACAGCCTTGAGAACACAGGCATTAGCTAGGTGTGCAGGGAGGGAGGGGACAGGTGTGCTTGCACCTGCCCCGGGCAGAGAAGAGGGCAACGAAGAGGCAGAGCTGGGCAGGGGAGCCCGAGTTTGCACAGACTGTTGGCATCAGCTTGCGTAATACATCCCTCCCTCCCTCCCCGGCACCCGGGCCTCAGATTATTTCCACGAGTACGTGGGCAGCTTTACTCCTACAGGCTCGGAGCTGGTGGCCCAGGACTGGCGACATCAGGGAAGCCTCTACGTAGGCCAAAGAACAAATACGGCTTCTCTCCTTTCTGCATCGATGCAGTGTTTTCCCTTCTTTGAGCCAAGGTTGTCACCTGACCCAAGAGCTACCATCACCACCAAAATAAGCCTGCTTACCACTAGAGTCCCTGGATGCACGTATCACTGCACATAAGGGGAAGCCCTTCTCCAGTCGCCTCTGCCTGCGACCGTGCTCTGACATGTCCATTCAAAAAAAAAAAAAATGCATATATCCCTTCCCCCTGGGTTCCTTTATCCTTTCTCTCAATCCCTTCTTCCTGTACTGGCTAGACACATTGCTTTTTAAATCTGAGTAGTATCCGTGCCAAGTGATGGAGCGCAGTCACTGCCAAGGCAGAAATTGTCCACTCAACCAAATTAAGCAAACATAGGTTATTTTGCACAAACAGGTTGGGCACTGCTTGACTGTCCTGTATGCAGCTCACAGTCTAAGGAAGCTGGACAGACATGGGGCCGAATTAGTCAGAAAGAAGTTCCAGGAAAGAAGCACGAATGGCCCCCTCAGCTTAAGGGATGCTGGGAAGGCTTTCTGGAGGAGGTGGCAGGCACAAGAAGCAACTGGATCTGCGGGCGTCCTTAGGCTTGGAAGCTGGCGAAGCAACACGCCCAGGTGAAGGGGGGAGGGGTTACTGGCTTACGGGGTATGGCTTGGTTGGCAATGGAGGGTCCCCGGTTCAGACCAGACAGGGAGACAACTGGAAAGAAAAGCTGACCGAAGGGTGAGAGAACAGGAAGGAGTCAAACACCGAGGATAAAGAGCAGGTTCAGCACATGTGGAGAAGGGGAGGTGGGTGTGCAGAAGTTTCTAGACAAGAAGGGACGGGAGCGTTAGGGACTTTGAAGCTCGCTCCTTTACAGGCGATGAAGTGAGGTATGTAGGCGTCTAAAACCAAGTGGGAATAGGAATTCCAGAGCTTTAAGGCAAGAAACCATGAGCTTGGGGAAAGAAAGCGGTCAGTCTTACTGCTGAAGCTGCAAAGGGAAGTCAGGGAAGGGGACAGAAGAAGGCGGCTGTGAGGTCAAAGGTCCCCAAGCAAAGCGGAGTGGCCGAGAGACCAGGATGGCGTGATCCCCACCCGTGGCCGCCGCACGTGTGTGGTGCAGAGCTGAGTGAACTGAGCTCTAGGGGCCAGGGCGGGTAGGTAGAATCCCAGGGTGGACACGGGCTGGGGCAGGGCTGCGTGATACAAAAGGGGGTGCACACAGAAGGGCCCGGTGGTACCTGGAGGGGGCGGGGCAGGGACCTGCCATAGCTCCAGTCTGCCCAGGAACCTAGGTCCCTGGCCTATACAGGAACCTGTTCTGCTTCTAACCTGCTTTGATAAGGAACACAAAGATCAGAAACTATGAAAACATGCTCTGTCTTGGGGTACTCAGTCACTTAAGCTTCTGTCTTTGGCTCAGGTGATCCCAGAGTCCTGGGATCCAGCACTACATCGGACTCTGCTCAGGGGGGAGCCTGCTTCTCCCTCTCCCTCTGCCTGCTGCTCTGCCTGCCTGTGCGCTCACTCTTTGTCTCACTCTCTCTGAGTCAAATAAATAAAATCTTCTTTAAAAAAAAAAAAAAAAAAAAGATGCTCAATCTCACTAGTAATCAAGAAACGGGAATTAAAATGCCCGTCATTCCCCAAATGATGCCAATCAAAGCCACTGCAGGGGTGAGACTGCCCAGGAAAAGGAGAGGCTGAGTTACAAATGCCAGAGGAAGACAAGGCTGCAAACAAGGTGGGGACAGAGTGATCAGAGAGGCAGCGGGTGGTGTTTTGGAAGCCGAGGCACAGAGTGTAGGCTGTGGCTGAGAGCTCTAGCCAGATGGGGACCGGGCAAGGCCACCTGCACTTGGCAACGCAGAGGTCACCACCCGCCGAAGGGAGAGCAACTGGGAGAGAGGGGGAGGGGAGGAAAGAGGCCGTGCGAGCCTTCCTTCCAGTAAAGGCTGTGTCATGGTGACAGGGAACGTGCCAGGACACCAGCACTGTCCCCTGAGACGTGGCAGGGCCGGGACTCAGGGTGGGGAGGCGCCCTGGCCTCAGGGAGGAGAGGGAGGTGGCTTGGATCTGGGAAGAGGCTGCCCTCAGCACAGGCAAAGGAAGCCAGGCCTCAGTGGGGAGACTCCCAGTGACAGGCGTGCCCCCTGGAAGCTAGGGACAGCAGGGTTCAACTGGTCACCAACAACAGGAACAGAAAGTCCTTGCAAACAGCACCCAGGGGACGTTGCTTCCCCCACACACACACACCCACCCCCACCCCCACCCCCCCCACCCCCCCCGCACACACACTGCATAGATGCATAGGTGCCTGAGCTCGGACTGCAGGGAAGAGGTTCGGCAGTGTCTGTCACCATGTCAGACGCAGGGTTCCCCTCTCAGAATTTATCCTACAGGGCAGCGCTGTCCCAGAGAACCCCCTGGGCCACAGAAATGAGTCTCCCCATAGCTGCCTCCTAAGCCAGCAGCCCCCGGGGGCTCGGGAGCACTGAGCTGTGGCCAGCATGACTGAAGAGCTAAATTTTAAGCTTTCTTCCAGTTCACTGAAACGTAAATAGTAACACGTTGCAGTGCAGCTCAGATACTCTTTCCAGTGTGGAGCAAGGATTTGAAGGTGCGTGTTTCCTGGGGCTCCACGAGTAATGGTAAAATACTGCGACCTCAATGTGCACCCACGGCGGGCCAGTTCAAGACATTAGGGCGCTTCCATATAATGGAACGTTAGCCCTGAAACAGGCCAACAGGTACTGCTAAGTGAAAAAGAAAGAGGTTGCTGGGGTGGGGGTTGGGGGGGGGCAATGTACAAAGTACAGCCATTAATTTGTACACAAAGGACAGGATATGAGCCCATAAATATATATGCATTGAGTATCAGAAAAGATATATCCCAAAACGGTAGCATCTCTGCGGGGAGGGAAACCATAACTGGAGAGCAGACTTCACCTTTTACCTTTTCCATCCTTACAGTAGGGTGCCTTGTGACACATCGGTGTTTATGGAGATTAATTAATGAACCATCTAAAATAAAGTAAAAATAGGGGCACCTGGGTGGCTCAGTGGGTTAAAGCCTCTGCCTTTGGCTCGGGCCATGATTCCAGGATCCTGGGATCGAGCCCCACATCGGGCTCTCTGCTCAGCGGGGAGCCTGCTTCCCCCCCCTCTCTCTGCCTGCCTCTCTGCCTACTTGTGATCTGTATCTGTCAAATAAATAAATAAAATCTTTTAAAAAAATAAAATAAAGTAAAAATAGAAATGAAGGACTGGCTTGTAAAAAAAAATGTACAACTCTGCAGAGTTGGACATTGTATAAATTATCTGCTAAAGTATGCACATAACATTTTTCAAAAGATACTTAAAAAGACCCTGTAATGCCCCCCAGCCCTGTCCTGCTGGTGACTTGGCTTGGAAATTTGTTCTGGTAATTAATCTGGCTTCTCCCCTCTGCCTGCCCGGGGTTCAAATTAAATTGTGCCCATGCTCTGCAATTTAGCATCGCAAGTCTTGCCAGAGAAGCCGGACTCCTCTGTATTGCTGGGCTGGAAGGAGGGGGCAGACAGCTCACTGCTCCGTTTCCATAGTGCCCCAAGGCAGCTTAACCACCTTGGATCTGCGTAATCCTCGAGCAGGAAAGGAAATGTCAACTAAGGGGCAGCAGAGTAGGGGGCGGGGGTGGCCTGGTCAGTACAACAAATGTCAACAAGACCGGGGGGCCTCCTTGGCTCAGTGGGTTGAGGCCTCTGTCTTTGGCTCAGGTCATGATCCCAGAGTCCTGGGATCTAGCCCCACAGATCCGGGATCGAGCCCCTGCCCCCCCCACCCCAAAACTCTGCTCAGCAGGGAGCCTGCTTCCCTTCCTCTCTCTCTGCCTACCTCTCTGACTAATTGTGGTCTCTAACTGTCAAATAAAATCTTTAAAAGAAAAAAGGAAAAAAAGCAATGGCAATTGGAATGAGTTCAAATAAACCAAAGATCTTTTTAAAAAAAAATGTCAGGAAGACCCAGTTGAGCAAAGACTCCACATGCTGGCGACAGGCCACACACCCCTTCCCCCATCAGACCTCATTTTGCCCCTCTGGTCAAAGAGGGGGTGGCGTGGGCTGGGGCTCTGGCCTCCCAGGAACGTGCAGGTAGCCTTGGCCAGGAGGAAAGCCCAAGGTCCTGGGACGCGAGGGACCATACTTGGGGAGAGCCTCGGGGTGTGACAAAGGCCTGCCCGTGTGTCCCAGAAATGCCATGAGCTCTTCCGCCCCAAGCCTGAGCCTTCCCCAGGGCTCCTCCGGCGGCCTATCCCTTCTAGCCTGGGATGGGGGAACAGGCTTGGTGTTTGGAAACCAGCTCTGCGACCGTCCGAACCTCTGCTTCTCCCGCTCCAGGTGCTTTTAGTGTTTAGCATTTGCTAAAATGACCGGGTACTGCGCTCTGCACCACAGGTGCTCGCACAGGGGAACGGCTCCCTCGGGCTCCGGACGGCTCCCTCGGGCTCCGGATTATGTGGACCCGGCCACCAGGAACGTGGTGAGGCCCGTATTGCCTCCCTCATCAGCATTCCTTTTCAAAGATTTTTTTCCCTGTGATTTTAATCAGTAAATGTTCAGTAGGAGCCAATCACCTGTCCTCCTACTCCCTTAAATCCACTCAACTGTAGATTAAGCCAGATTGTTAAAAATTTGCAGCCAAAAATTAAATCAAAAAGCCAGATGACTCAAGAGTCTATCCCTCAGGGGTCTCTCTTCCCTCCCCTCTTCCTCGAAAATCTAAAACATTCAGATACAATATGTGTGAAACCTGGTCGTTGCCCCAAGCAGCTTAGAGGCTAGTGGGAGAAACAAATTCTAGGAAAGTCCATTGTAATACACCAGTAGTACCACAGAATGGGGGCACCCATGTGTGTTTTGGGAGGTATATGTGTATCAAGGAGCACTTCCCAGAGGAGGTGACACCTGAGCTGAAAATAAGAGTGCATACAAGAAGGCAGATAGATGGTGGGGGTAAGGAGTGAAGGGGACCGTTTCCAGCAGAGGATGGCATGACCAAAGGGCAGAGATGACACAGTCTGGGCAGTCAACTGCACACAGCTCGGAGCATAAAGTGAGGTAGGGAGGCTCTAGCGAGCTGAATCACAGTCCCCAGAGGTCTCAGGGCTTAAGACTGGAACCAGTACATGTCCACCTTGGTACAAATAGGGTCCTTACAGATAGGCTTAACTTAAGGATCTTAGTTAAGGGAGATGGCCTTGACTATCCAGATGGGCTCTGATTGAGATCATACGAGTTCTTTTATAAAATGGGGGCCGGGTCTGGCTGTACCACACACAGAAGAGGGGAGGCCCGGTGACCACAGAGACAGAGGGGGGCAAGGATACAGCCACAGCCAAGGATCACCTGCAGTCACCAAAAGCCTCTACCAGAGGCCAGGAACCGGCTCTCCCCGCTGCCCCCACCCCCGAAAATGAGATGAGAATGCGGCAGAGAATGGTAGCATTGAGAACTGTGGGCAGGGCCCATCCGAGACAGGTCCAGGGGGCAAAACTGCTATTTCTGGGGGGAAGAGACCGAGAAGCACCAAGGACGCCCCAGGATGCGTCTCCCAGCAGAGGCCTGGGGGGCTGCAGGTGCAGACGGGCAGAAAGGAGGGCTCCCTTCTTGGTCTCTGCTTCCCCGGCCCCCTGAGAATGGTGGCTCTCCAGCCCCAGAGCTGTGTGAGCTGAGGACAAAGCTGCTTCCGGCCGAGGACAATCAGGGGATCCTGACAGCCCGTCCCTGGGAGCAGGCACTTTCTCTCTCTTTTTTTTTTCTTGTCCTATCAGGATTGGGATAATTGGAGCATTAACGGAAATGCATTTCTCACCTATTTTCTGTCTGATTGGAAAGTACTTTGCCGTCCTTTAGAGCCCTCACACCCCCTATAATCAGAGCTCACATCGCTCTGACGGAAGCGGGAAACTGGGTCACCATGTGGGCCCAGGGCTTCCCAGGACACCACCAGCAGAGGGCAGGCCCAGCCCCTCCCAGGCCTCCCAAGGACAGAGCCGGCTCTCGGCGCTGCCCCTCGGTGAGGGACAAGTTTCAGGAACCGGCTGAACTTGGATGGAGTCTGACGGGATCCGGTTTTATTTTCCTCTCATCACTGCCTCAAATCAACCACGTCAGGCCTCCCTTTCTATGACATCAGCCCAGGAAGATGCCGTGGCTTTGTGGTTACTTAAAATTTTTTGGATTTTTTTTTTCATCCAGTGTAATATTAGTGTCAGGTGTACACTGTAGTGATTCAGCACTCCCACGCATCACGACAAGCGCCCTCCATCATCCCCATCCCCTATGGCCTTGTAAGAATAAGGCCCATGTGGACAGTTAGCACTCTCTTTCAGGGATCCAAGGTCCAGCCAAACCCATAACAAGACTTCAATCTCGGGTGCCTGGGTGGCTCAGTGGGTTAAGTCACTGCCTTCGGCTCAGGTCATGATCTCAGGGTCCTGGGATCGAGTCTCACATCGGGTTCTCTGCTCCGCAGGGAGCCTGCTTCCCCCTCTCTCTCTGCCTGCCTCTCTGCCTACTTGTGATCTTTCTCTGTCAAATAAATAAATTCTTTAAAAAAAAAAAAAGACTTCAATCTCATGGCTGTCCAGTGCTTCTCACTGCCCTTCTGTGGCCTCTCCCAAGCATGGCGGGAAGGCGGGGTAGAGATAGGATGGGGCTCCCTCCCCAGTGCCCACCGAGCCGCAGGAAACTTGGGGACGCCCCCACCCCACTCCAGCCCCACCAAATGCCAGCAGCATGTCTCACCCAACCCTGGCCCCACCCCGCCCCCCTCCACGGGCCTCCCTCCCCCGCGGCAGGAAGCAGAGGCAGGCAGCACTGCCTGTCCATGGATGTTTTCCCCCGAGCTCCCAACAACTCTGTGTAGAACGTGGCCTGAGAGGGGGCTTGGAGCAGGTTCACAGCTTCCCCGCAGCTGGGCACTCTCCCACGGGCACCCCAACTCTGCCAGCCCTCCCCCCATCACTTGACTTCCAAGCCCAAAGTAGTCTCAGCCCTAAATAAGGTCTCACTAGATAGAAAATTTGGCAGGAAGAAGAGACTATCCCCACCCCGCTGTTTTGGCGGGGGACATGTTGGATTTTTTCCAGCTCTGCGTGTGTTGCGAGGTGATTGTGGTAAGGACACTGTCCCCAGCCTGGGGTCAAGGAGAAGCTGAAAGCTGAAAGCTCAGCCTTCCTGATGAACAGGGGCAGCAGCTCCCATCTGCAGGGATGTTCTGGGCCCTTCCAAGTGTTGTAAACACCCAACTTCCAGTAACAAATCCTTCTCAACTGAAAACAGCCAGAGTAGTTTCTGTTTCCCGTCAACTATACACCTTTCCGAATTTCCAGTCTCTTCCTTTCCTGGGATGGGGTGGCAGTTGTCACATGTTTTGCTACCTTTCCTTGACTGTGTACACAGATCCCCAGGAGACCCTTGTTAAAATGCGGGTGTCTGATTCTGTGGGTCTTGGATAAGGCCCAGGAGTCTGCGCTTCTAACAGGTTCCTGGTAGTGCCTTTGCACTAACCCTATGACAGGTGTCCTAAGGACCACAGCCTCAGACCATGAGGGTACTTAGCATCTACTGCCCTCGGCTGTGGGCCTTTAGCTGCAAAACCAAGGCAGCAGGAAGTGGCCCCCTTACCATCCTGCACAAGCAGGGCTGGGCCAGGTGAGTAGGGGTCACAAAGGTGAGTTAGACCCACTCGGGGCCCTCTAGGATCGCAGCACACAGAGCCTGGAGGGCAAGGGGGACATGGCCTCCTGCCTCCTCCACACCTTGTGACTGAAGTCTCCCTTCCCAGACAGAGGTCAGCAGTGATTTGGGGGTTTTGGGGAGCTGCACTGTAGGAGCACAGGGGAGCAAGGCAGGCATTTGGGCTGGGGCTGTGAGGGGGAAAGGGCTGTGGCTCTGGGCCTAGTCTTCACACTAGTGACGGGATGGAGGGCATCGTGGGTGTGGGAGGCAAGGAACAGCAGAATCACTGCTGAGGGGCAGGGAAAGGGGGCTGGCCAGCCACAAGCTCTGGAAACAGCCCCCCGAGACAGGGTGGGATGGGGTGAGGCGCAGTCAGGGCAGAGGCAGGCAGGGAAGGCAGAGAAGAGGATTGAAAGGGGCCCGAGGCCACGCTGGGAAAGCCACACAAAGGGGTTTGGGGTGAGCCTAAGCTCCTGAGCAGAGCTCTGTCAGAGGCATGACAACCATCCCAGAGCAGAGGGAGGTGGTAGCCTCAGGCACAGGGACACAGGATAAAAAGGTTCTGAGTTCACGTGTCCTCCGCTGGCCCCCGTTACAGGAGCCCGGCCTCATAGGCATTATTATGCATATTTTATAAACAGTCTATTCTATTTGGGTGCTTTCACCTGTCTTCAGAAGTTAGAATACTAAATGGATTAACAGAAGGACAAGTTGTCCACTTAGACGACCTCTTAAACATGTGCCTTTGAGGGGCAGGTAGAAAATACTGAACACAGCACTCAATCAACACGGGTTGTGTGTGTCAGGGGAATGAGCGTGTAAGGCTAAAGCAAGCTGCCTGGGGAGGGGGTGTTCCCGGGGGAGTCCGGGTTGCTCCCATCAAGGCAGTGCATCCTGTCCCTTTGGGACCGTCCTGTCTGCTCCCGCACCCCCAGCCTCGAGTCCGCAAAGTGGCGACCGATCACTAGGAGATTGCAGATCTTCTCCCCGAAAGGTCTAACAGCTATCCTGACTAACACGGCCACCATAAAACCCTTTCCCTCTCCCCGTCTCACCCAAGGCAGCTAATTCTTTCCACTGTAGATGCATCCTTGGTTCCTGTTCCTTGCTCCGGGGCCAAATCCCTCAGCTCATCCCGATGGTCTCACCTCCAAATTAGGTCCCATTCTGACCTCTTCTCCCCGTGTCTGCTCCCCCCTCGTCTTGCCCGGCCTGCTGCCCGGCCTCCCCGTGTCCTGCCTGCCCCACCTTCCCTCGGCAGGACCCGTTTCCCACCCAGTAGCCAGGGGGTCTTTCAAAAACCAGGGGATGTCATTGTTGCTTTTCTTGTTTAGCTTCTGCTTGTCAGCAGGAATGTAACTCCACAAAGGCGGGGCTTGTGGATTTGGGGGGCGCAGGGAGGAAGAGAGAGCGGCACATATTGAGCACTCAGCAAGCCCGGGGTGGGGGTGGGGATACCTCACCTCTGACCTCAGTTACTCAGGGCTGCCCCCACTGGCTCCGCACTGCAGGGGAACGTACCCAGCTGCTGGCTGAGCCATTTTCCAGAAAAATACCATGAGAGTGTTGGAGGGCATTACATAAAGTGATTTTTACAATGGTTTTCTAGACTATTGCAGGAGAAACATTCCAAAACAATAAGCAGAAAGGCTTTGGATTACCAACAACAGCAACCAATCATAAAATGGTATGTAGAGGCCGATTCTAGAGTGTTACCCAGAACTCAAAACATTAGCCGGTGTCTGGTTCTGGAGGGACCCCACAGCAATGTTTCCCAAATGTGACAAGAGAATTTAGAAATGAAGGTAGGGGATGTTTTTCTTCTTATCGGGTACTTAATAAATATTTACCAAGTGAATCAGCTGCTTGTGTAATACGAAAGAGAAGGTACGCCCAAAATGTGCTTCTGAGCTTTGGGGTACGAGACGGATTGGAATGGCTGCAGAAGCCGTTGTTCTGGAAAGGGGTCACTAAGGAACCCTAGCGTTCCACACACACCTCTGGGGGCTCACACATGTATTCTCTGGCCCTGAGAGACACAAATAACTATTTTGTTGGCCTACTGTTGAGAATGTGTTTTTGATAGCTGCTTCAAGCCCTCGGTGAAACGAGACAGGAAAGAGAGGGACAAATGGAATCAGCAGACCCAAATCGAAGGTGACAAAAAGGCCAGGGAGAGAGGGGCATTGAGAGTAGGTCAGGAGACATGGTCCGCCCTGGTTACGGACTCTGGACCCATCATCCTAGTTTTACATCTTCCTTTCTGGAAGGGAGAAGAGTCTCTGATCTAAAGCTCCCTGGCCAGCAAGAGGTGGGAGATTTCCTGGCGGGAGCCACAGCCCTGTCACCTCCTGCTGCCACAGGGACAGAGATTAGCAAGTGCTAAGCTCCCAGGGAGGGAGGAGCTGGCAGGGCCCGCAGGAAGGGCCGACTCTACCTGATGGTCACTGGGCCGTTGGGTACAGCTAATCCAGCTGTTACCATGCGCTCGCCCTACTCCGCAAACAACAGCTGGTCGGGGCTGGGCTCCACGGCTGCCCATCTGCCACTGGCCCTCCCCTGCCTGAGATTCACGGGTGTCTTTTAAGGCCCTCAACCCTTGGAGCATCTATCTCCCCTTGTGCCCCCTGGCTTGGATCTATGGCGGTGATGGGGATTTTCCATCTGTCCCACAGGGCTTTCTGCTGGCAGTGAGTCCCAGATATGCCATCTCCCCTCCTGCGTCCCACGTCCTTCCCCAGGGCCCCTCACCACACAGAGGGGCGAGGCCGTGACTGAGAGGCAGACCCTCAGGCCACACTGCATTCCGGTGGCGGGTGTGTGACCTTCGGCAAGTTACTTCGTCTCTCTGTGCCTGGGTTCCGGAGAGAAGACGGAAACAGCAGGAGGCCCTCCAGAGAGCTGAGAGGATTAGTTGAGAGGGTTCAGTACGTTAATATACACAGAGAAGTTTGCCCAGTGTCTGGCCCACATGCCCAAGAAAATGCCAGGTGACCTTCCAGAAGGCACCGTGGGCAGCAGACATCCCCTTTAACTCAAGCAGGGCCTTCAGCTCTGTCTGTCTGCACTCCAGTGAGGACAGCCATAGCAATAGCTTTATAACCCTCTTCAGCACATGTCCTGAAACCTGGGACAGGACCTTCAGAATCCAGTGCACAGACTAGGAAGCAAAAGGCCCAACCCCCTAGTTCTGGCCCTGCCGGAGACCCCCATGCTGTTTTGAGCTGCCCTCCCATTTTCTCAGATGGGTATTACTTTGCCTAAGCCTCATGACTCCAGCAGTAGATTCTCGGGAATTGTTGCTCCTTCCAGATGTGAACTGTGTTTTAAAGAGGCACTTCTGACGCCAAGACCTCAGTAGCTGGGACTCAAGACTGCCCTAGGAGGGGAGCTGCCCATGTGTCCCTCTTGCAGAGCTGGGCCCACACAACTGGTACAGGCGGGTTCGGCTGGGAGAGCCTCGGTCGCGATGTCCCCTCATGGGAGCTGGTCCTGGCTCCCCATCAGAGTTCAGAAAATGTAGGATTTCCTCGAACCCAATAAGAGGTTTGAATGCTGGCGGCACCAAACAAATGCCAGTGTCCCCCGATGGTATGAAAAGCAGAGCTGTAGGAGGAGCCTACTCACATCACTCAAGAGTGAATGGAGGCCTTGGACTTGAAACTGTCGGGAGGCTCTGAATTAGGCGCCGTAGGAGACCATCCTCAGTTCTGTGACACCTGCCACGCTGAGGGGCTGAGTCCAGCCACAACTTAGTATTTTGTCTGGAGGAGACACAACCTTCCATAGCCTTCCTCTGCACGGCCACCACTCCCCCAACCAGCCAGACTTCCTGTCCTCCTGTGGCTCCCAGACACAAAGCAAGCGCCTAGACGGTGCCTGCAGGCTAAGGCAAGCCGGCCTTGGCCTGCACAGTGGGGGAGCCTTGAGGTGGTGGCTTCCTATTTTCACCTCATCAATAAGCAGCAGCTGGAAGGGAAGCCAGAACCTAGAGTTGTCTTCCCCCATGGTCTCTCCAGAAATGGGAAAAGCTAGGCCTTTCCTTTCATGGGAGGAAGGACCGGGAAATGCCCGGTTTACCCTTCCAGTACAAGCTCGCTCCCCAGGCCCTCAGAGGCTGTCCGCCCCCTGAGAAGGTGCTTTCCGCCACGTGTGTCAGGCACGCAGTCCCTCACTTCATCCTCACGACCCTGAAGTCAGTATTCTTGCGCCTATTTACCGGTGAGGAAACTGAGGCTAAGCGAGGTGACATACCACGAGGCCAGAGACTGGGAGGGGTGGTGGCAGAATTCCAGAGGCCAAACTCGCTGCTCTCACTAGACTCCCTCCCACCTCAGCCTTTCGTGGGTGGGGTCCTCACTCACCCCCTGCCCCTTCCCCAGCTGGCCGGGCCCTGCCTGAAAGCAGCTGGGGCGTCAGAACCCGAGAGGACTGGATTCACTCTCTGACCTGGCCACGCACGGCGTGTGTTCTTTGGAGCACGTTACATCTCTGGGCCTTGACGGGCTCGTCTGGAAACGGGGATATGTTACTTCCTTCGCAGAGCTGTTCGGAAAGGTGGAGGAGCATGGCAAAGCAGGACGGTTCGCAACCGAAGCTTTGGATACAGGCCACTCGGGCTCACATCTCGGCTCTTCCGCCCAATGACCAAGGGCCAGTGGCTAAGCGACCCAGAAACGCCTCCTCGTCTCTCCTTCCCGGTCTTCCAGATGCCTACCACAATGCAATGGCGTCTGCTTCATGACGTTGTGGATAGGATATAAGGAGCTAATGAGAGCGCAGTCTAAAATACCGTGCTTGGCACACAGTAACTGATTGATTTTCCTTTTCAACAAAGCATTGCCCGGGGAGATCCTGGCCCTTCCTTCCTGACCTCCGGTCCAGAGCTCTGGCCCTCCAGGCTCCTTACCCAGCCTGCGTGGATGCCTCACTGGGTGTCCCTTAGCCACCAGCCGTGTTTGATACCGTCCCTTCCATGACAGCCTCTTCCTGGGTCTCCAATCTTGGATCTTGCTATGTCCAATCTCCTCTGGAGCCAGAGTGGTCTGAAAACACAACTCTGACCAGTGGCTCCTCGCCAACGATCTGCAGGGCTTTCTAACCCCAAGCCCTCCGCAGGCCACCCCCTTTGGTGCTCTTGGCCCAGGGACAACCCTGGTCTCTGGTCTTGTATGCCAGCCCCCAAAAGGGCCCTTGGCCGGGGTGTCCTTCTCTTCCCTCTCCCCTCCCCTCCTCAGCAGGCTAATCCCTGTCGTCCTTCGGGATTGGGCTCGGGTGGCATCTCTGCCAGAAGCTAGCCCTGACCCCCCAGTGTGCGCCAGCACCCCGGTTTCTGCTCCCGGGGGCCCTTGTGCACCCATCTCTCAGCTGCCTTCATTGACTCTGGATCCCCACTGGGTCTGGAAAGGCAGGACTGCAAAGGTCCCACATTACAGGTCCTCTCAGCCCAACGCCTGGCTCAGGCTCTGACATTCTGAAGCAGCTAGAAATGTTTATTTGTGGAACAGATGAGTCACGACAAGGGGACCCCTGCAGGTGCAGCCTCCCTCACCACTGTGGCTGCAGCAGGGCGTGGGGCTCCCCTACACAACAGGCATGAAGTGGGGTTACACAAACCAGGCGAAAGGAGCCCCAACCATGGGCTGTGGGCCTCCTGATGGCGGCATGAAAAAGCAGGCTCTTTCCCAAATCCTCAAAATTGTGAGAGTACCATGTATGCCAAATAAAGCACATCCTTGAGCGGCACCTCGCCTCAAAACGTCCGGTAGCAGCCTCTACAGAAGCAGCATCTGGGAGGACCTGGGGCCTGAAGTTAGGCCCCTTCGCTGCCGTCTCTCAGACGCCGTGAGGAATGGCAAGTTCAGGTTCAGGGTGGTGGCTGCCACTGACACCTGCCTCCCCACGCCCTCTTTCCAGAGCCTCAGGAAACCCAGAGCAGTTAGCAGGCCACTTAGGGTAAGGCTTTCCTTTTCCCCTTGTCCAAGACGGGGTGCTCCCAGGGTACCCCCAAGTCCATTCGGAAAGGCAGGTTCTGCCTCCTCTGGGGGAGATCATTCTCTCCTCCCCAAAGTCTCTCCGCTGCACTTCACAATCCCAGTAGACCTCTCTAGACCATGCTGTTCCTCTGCGTTAAAACTGGTGATGTTCTTTCTGTCTGCTCTAATCATGAACTTGAAGGAGGCATGGGATGGGCAGTTGGAGGGTCAAGAGGTTTAGGCACCACATCTGGCTCTGCAGGAATACCAGGTTCGGATCATTCACTTCTTTTAGAGAATCAGCCCTTGACCCAGGGACCCCTTGCCCGTGCTCCGACCCCAGGCTGTGACAGCAGGTGGACTGGCCACCCGCCTTGTCTGGAGAGAAGCAATCCGACGTGAGGGCTGCATGTTGCTAGGGAGCCACTGGCAACAGCTGGCTGCGAAATAAGTTGTGTCCTTGGGAAAGCATGTTCCTGGCCACTCATTAAATGCCGCTGCAGCGTCTCCTCCTTCGGGGAGCCATGGAAACGTGCTGAATTAATGCAGGCAGGCGCGGGCACGGAGCAGGGGGCGCACGAGCCCAAGAAGCACCCCCCCACCCCCATCTGTACAAAGGAGAAGCTCGTGGGGGCAGGAATGAAATTGCTCAGCCCCTGGGGGCTGGTAAACAAGATCCTGGCCTCAGATGACACTGCTCAACGAGCCCACAGCGTGCCCACCTCGGCTGCTACAGGGGAATTCATGGGCTAACTACCCTTCAAAACACTTCATTAAATCCCACTTCCGGGTCTATATCCAAGAGAACCGAAAGCAGGGTCTCCAAGATATGTTTGCATACTCATGGTTACAGAAGCACTATTCCCGACGGCCAAGAGGTAGAAGCAGCCCAAGTGTCCATGGACGGACAAATGGACAAAGTGTGGGTCACCATATGATGAAATGTTATTCAGCCTTGAACATGAAGGAAATTCTGACACAGTTACAACAAGGACAAACCCTGCGGACATTATGCTAAGTGAAATCAGCCAGTCACAAAAAGAGCCAGAAAAGGATAAATACTGTATGACCCCACTGACTAAAGTAGTCAGATTCACAGAAAGCACAGTGACAGTGACCAGGGGTTGGGTGAGGGGGACATGGGCCTTACTGTTTAATGGGTACAGAGTTTCAGATCTGCAAGATAAGAAGTTGCAGAGATTGGCCGTGCAGCAATGTGAATACATTTAACAATACTGAACTGTACGTAAAGAGATAAGCTGGTACATTTTATGGTTTGTGCTTTATACCACAATTTAAAAAAAAACTCATTAAAAATGCTAAGTAATATGTGACATTAAAGAATTACAAAGATAAAGGAAATAAGCTAAGAAGTAAATGCCCACCTTCCCTGGCTCCCAGGTCTGCTCTCCAGAGGTAACTACTATTAAAAGCATCTTCCGTATGCTTTCCAAAGTGTTCCACAACTCGACAAGAATGTGTATATTTCCATCTACACGACTTCAATTTCAGTACATATTGTAGTTTTGGTGGTTTTTTTTTTTTAATTTTTACAAAAAATGGCATGACACTAAACACAGTTGCTCAATTACTCGTAATGGCTCACAGGGCTTTCCAAATCAGTATGTACAGACCTGCCCCGTTATTTTTAGCAGCTGTATCAGATCCAATTTTCTGGACATCTTATCATTTATTTTGTCTGTCCTCTATTGATGCACAGTTAGTAGTTTCTACTTTCTCATAATGAAAAAGCTGCCATGAAATAGCTTGTCCATAGTCTTGCTCATGTGTGCTTAATACATAGAATTTAACTGGGTTTAAAAAATATGAGGATTTATGAAGACACTGCTCTTTTGTGCTTCAGGAAGTCTGAGTCAGCTTACTCGCCCACCAGCAGTGTGGGGAGAGCACACTACGTTCTTGACAACATGGAGTCATCAAACATTTAACCTTCGCTGATCTGATGGGTGAAAAATAAATGTCACAAACATTTTCATATAGCTCTGGATCATGTGTATTTCTTTTTTCTGTGAACACCCTGCTAACAAGATTCTTTGCCCATCAGAAGATATGAACAGACACTTCTCCAATGAAGACATACAAATGGTTATCAGACACATGAAAAAATGTTCATCATCACTAGCCATCAGGGAGATTCAAATTAAAACCACATTGAGATACCACCTTACACCAGTTAGAATGGCCAAAATTAGCAAGACAAGAAACAATATGTGTTGGGAGAGGATGTGGAGAAAGGGGAACCCTCTTACACTGTTGGTGGGAATGCAAGTTGGTGCAGCCTCTTTGGAGAACAGTGTGGAGATTCCTCAAGAAATTAAAAATAGAGCTTCCCTATGACCCTGCAATTGTACTCCTGGGTATTTACCCCCAAAGATACAGATGTAGTGAAAAGAAGGACCATCTGTACCCCAATGTTTATAGCAGCAATGGCCACAGTCACCAAACTGTGGAAAGAACCAAGATGCCCTTCAACAGACAAATGGATAAGGAAGATGTGGTCCATATACACTATGGAGTATTATGCCTCCATCAGAAAGGACAAATACCCAACTTTTGTAGCAGCATGGATGGGACTGGAAGAGATTATGCTGAGTGAAATAAGTCAAGCAGAGAGAGTCAACTATCATATGGTTTCACTTATTTTTGGAGCATAACAAATAGCATGGAGGACAAGGGGAGATGGAGAGGAGAAGGGAGTTGAGGGAAATGGGAAGGGGAGGTGAATCACAAGAGACTATGGACTCTGAAAAACATCTGAGGGCTCTGAAGGGACGGGGGGGGGGGTGTGGGAGGTTGGGGGAACCAGGTGGTGAGTATTGGAGAGGGCACCGATTGCATGGAATACTGGGTATGGTGCAAAAACAATGAATACTGTTACGCTGAAAATTAAAAAAAAAATTAATAGAAAAAAACAGTAAAAAAAAGATTCTTTGCCCATTTTTCACTTGGGATTGTTTGTCTTTTCATTATATATTTTAAAAATGTTTTATACTAAGGTAATCAATCCTTTGGTAAATGTGTTGTCATTTGTGATTTGATTTTTGATAATTTTTGTTATGCACAAGTTTCCTTTTTTTTTTTTTAAGATTGATTGATTGTTTTTTTGTGGGGGTTTTTTGTTTGTTTGTTTTTAAGATTGATTGAACAGAGAGAGAGCACACAGATGGAGAGGGAGAAGCAGGCTCCCCACTGGGCAGGGAGCCCGATATGGGGCTTAATCCCAGAATTCGGGAGCTGAAGGCAGACACGTAACCGACTGAGCTGCCCATAAGTTTCCCTTTGTATAGATTCAACTTCACTGACTTATTCCGCCCCCCCATTCTGAAATAAACCGAAATCGAGACAAGAGCACCTTGGCAATCACGGGTTCACTTTGTGAGGGTCCCTGTCTTTCTCTGACCTTGGCCTGTCCTTCCCAGAACCCATTCTTTGCAAGACCCACAGAAATGTACCTAAGTTCCACTCTAGCTTTTCCATCTGCCTTTTCAAAAAATCAGTTTTCCTAACACGACACTTTCAACCTTCTAAAACTCACCCCTCCTATTTGACAGCCACGACAATCTCATGTCCCTCCAAGATTTTGAGATGTGTCTCCATTATCAATCTGTGTCTTCTGCATAACCTCGTCAGAAAATTTTTAACTCTCTGCAATTTGTAATGTGAAAACTTACACATTTTATTCATTCTCCCAATAAAAATATCAACTTATCTTTTCAAAAGAAACTTCCCTCAAGATTCTAAGATACCCACTACCTCAATTTTATCTGTAACTTACCCTGAGTTGACAATCATTTTTCAGATAAGCTTTATTCTTAAAAAGTTGAACCAGATTGGCATTTTAAAAAAGAATTTTTAACAAGTTACTTTGGAAAACAATCTAGAGGCAATTTATTCTGAGTAATACATTCTTCCTTAAGGACAGATTTAAAACCTCAAAACCACCCCCGCCAAAAAAAACCTTTAAAGACAAGGGAGAAGAAACTGAGTTTGAAAAATCACCTTTACTTTTCCTTCTGCATTCCCCCATTCAGAATATTTCCAATCCCTTCTCTTCTTCCTTTTAGTAGAAACACAGACCCCTCTCTGTTCTTTCAACAATTAATTAAAGCTAAGTGACAGTCTCCTCTCCTAATCCTGGGAAGTTAATTCCTAAGTTTGGAAGAAAAACAGTAGCCGACGCCCCGGAGATCTCCGGTCTTGGGAAGATGGAGGGGATGTGCAGCACAGGGCCCAGGAAGCCCACTGCCAGTGGCAGCCAGACCTTCATCAGAGTCAGTAAACAAGAAGCAGAGAAACGTGGGCTCCCACAGCACAGCTGTCCACCCCTCGGCTCCTTCCTCTGGCTCTTTGGTTGGACTCTGGCAACCCAGCAGCGTCACTGAAGGAGCGATGGGTGAGCCAGGGTGACGACGGGGCACCTCTCTCTCTGCCAGGGAGAGGTGCGGGCATACCTCCCATTCTGCTACTTCTCAGATATCGCATTTTCACACGGCAGCCCCGTGTCTAGCAAGTTTATTGGCACCACGGTTCTAACAGCTTTTGCTCACTTTGAGTCTCTGTGTCACATTTGGTAATTCGTGCAATATTTTAAAGTTTCTCATTATTATAATATTAGGGTGATCTGGGACCAGTGATCTTTGATGCGATATAACTGTTTTGCGTGTGTTCTGACGGCTCCGCCCACCAGCGGTTCCCCTCTCTCTCCCTCTCCTCAGGCCTCCCCATCCCTGAGACACAGTGATATTGAAAGCAGGGCAGTTAATAACCCGATGATGGCTTCTAAGTGTCCAAGTGAAAGGAAGAGTCGCACGTCTCTCACTTTACATCAAAAGCTAGAAATGATTAGGCTCAGTGAGAGGAAGGTGTGTTGAAAGTCTAGATAAGCCCAAAGCCCGGCTGCCCGCCCCAAACAGACAAGTTGTGAATGCAGAGTAGTGGTTCTGGAAGGACCTTACAAGTGCTACTCCAGTGAACACACGAATGATGAGGAAGGGAAACCGTCTTACTGCTGATAAGGACAAAGTCTCAGTGGTCTGGACGGAAGATCCGACAGCCACAACATTCCCTTAAGCCAAAGGCCTAAACCGGAGCAAGGCTCTCACGCTCTTCAGCTCTGGGAAGGCGGAGAGGACGAAGCTACAGAAGGCGAGTCTGAACCTAGCAGGGTTGGTTCATGAGGTTGGTTCATGAGGACAGACCCCGTCCCGGTACATCAAACTGCAAGGTCAAGCCGCAAGGGCTGATGGAGAAGCTGCAGCGAGTTCTCCAGAAGATCTAGCGGAGGTCATTCACGAAGGGGGCTCCACAGTCCTACACCACGGCTTTGCAGTGTGGACGAAACAGCCTTCTCGCAGAGGAAGATGCCATCTAGGACTTTCACAGCTAGAGAGGGAAGGGCAGGGCCTGGCTTCAAAGCTTCGAAGGACTGGCTGGCTGTCTTGTCAAGTCAGCAGCTGCTGACTTCACGCTGATGAAGCCTGTGTTCGCTGAAAATCCTAGGGACCTGCAGAATTACGCTACATCCACTCTGCCTGTGATCTACCCATGGAATGACAAAGCCTGGACAGTACATATGTTTACAACATGGTGTAATTAACATTTCAAGCTGGCTGTTGAGGCCTACTGCTCAGAAGATTCCCATCAAAACATTACTGCTCATTGAGCATGCACCTGGTCCCCCACAAGCTCTGATGGAGATGTACAAGGAGAGTGCTGTGGTTTGCACACCTGCTGATACACATCCATTCTGCAGCCCATGCAACCAGGAGTGATTTCAAGTCTTATTATTTACAAAACACATTTTGTAAGACTACGGCTGCCATAGATAGTAATTCCTCTGGTGTATCTGGACAGGATAAGTTGAAAAACCTTCTGGAAAGGATTCACCATTCTGGATGCCATTAAGAACATTCATGGTTTATAGAAAGATATCAAAATACCAATATTATCAATATTAACAGGAATTTGGAAGTTGATTCCAACCCTCATGGATGACTTTGAAGGGTTCCTGACATCAGTGGAGACAGTCACTGCAGATGTGAACAGCAAGAAAACGAGAATTAGAACTGGAGCCTCCAGATGGGACTGAACTGCCACGATCTCGTGATCAAACCTGAACGGAGGAGCTGCTTCTTGTGGGTGAGCAAAGAAAGTGGTTTCTTGAGATGGGATTGACCCCTGGTGGAGATGCTGTAGAGACTGTTGGGATGACAACAAAGGACTGAGAATATTACATACACTTAGATGAAAAGCAGCTGCAGGGTTTGAGAGGACAGACTCCAATGCTCAGAGAAGTTCAACTACGGGAAAGAGACTATCAAATGGCATTGCATGCTACAGAGAAATCGTTCATAATAGGAAGAGTCAAATCGCAGCACACTTCATTGCCTTATTTTAAGAAATTGCCCCAACCTTCGGCACCCACCAGTCCAAGGCAAGACCCTCCACCAGCAAAAACATTACAACTCACTGAAAGCACACACGATCACATTTTTTTTATTAGCAATACTTTGCACACTTAACAGACTATAGCACAGTGTAAACATAGCCTATATATGCACAGGTAAGCAAAAACTTTCATTTGACTTGCTTTATTAGAACAATCATTTTCTTGCCATGCTGTGGAAGGGATCTGTGGTATCTCTGAAGGGTAGCTGTATTTGGAAACATTTTCAGAAACTCAAAGGTTGGGGCTTATGACTTACAAATTCTTATGTTCCTAGTTCCTGGCACTTCACAGGTTCTCAATAAATTTGAAATACATAAATGAACAAATAAGCCAACCTACACACTACTGTGAAAAGGGAGAAATGTGTGGAATATATTTTCGACCTCTAATAAAAGATATCTTTGTTGGTCGTGTCCCCTGTAAAGGAAGGAGTGGCACAAAAACATCAGAATTCCCTATTGTTACTGGTAATCAGTAAAATACCAGATGAGACCTATATAAATCCAGGAGTTGAATGGCTTCTGACACAGGCTGGATTACAGTTCTACCTGCCATTAACTAGTGATGATGAGCAAATCACTTAGTCTCTCTGAGATTAGTTTCCTTATTTATAAAATGAGGATAATATGGCATTTTTCAAATACAAGGTGTTATACTGCAAAACATACCATCATTTATGTGTGTTAATTATATATTGTTATGTGCAAATTAGCCCTCAAATTCAGCAGCATAAAACAACATAGTCCTCACACAATTTCTGAGAGTCAAGAATCTGGAAGTGTCTTGGCTGGGTGACTTTGTTTGTTTGTTTTTGTAAGATTTAGTTATTTTAGAGAGAATGCACGCATGAGTGAGAGGAGCAGAGGGAGAAAGAGAATTTTTTTTTCAAGATTTATTTATTTAATTTAAGAGGGGAATGGAGGAGGCATAGAGGGACAGAATCCCAAGCAGACTCCGCTGAGTGTGGCTTGGCTGGGCGGTTCCTCTCGAGGGTTTCCCATGAGACTGCAATCATCCATTGGCTTGATTGAGGCTGAAGAATCCACTTCCAAATGTCTCTCTCACATGGCTATTAGCAAGAAGCCAAGTGGGTCTCTCAAGAAGGTTACCTGAATGTCCTCATGACAGCTGGTTTCCCCAAGGGAGGGATTCAAGGAGGAGTGGGGTGGGGAGTAGAGTGAATGTATAAGCTTAGCCCTGAAATGCCTTTTATAACCTGGGCTTGAAAGGGACCCACTCATACTTCTGCTGTGTTGTATTGGTCATACAGACCAACCAGATCCTGTGTGGGAGGGAACGACACAGGAGCATGAATCTAGGAGGTGAGACCATGATGGGCCATCTGGGAGGCTGGCTACCAACAAACAAACAAAACATACCAAAACATAGTGTCTGTGTCACTAACAAACAAACAAAAAAGAACCCAGATAATTATACCATGACAACACTTCCTTATTACTTAGAATCATGGCTTTCATTTTTTGATGCTTTGACATGTTAGGACCTCATTGACCCTATAGGGACTGCCCCTCCCAGGGTTAGCTAATTCCTCAAGATAGCAAACAACTTACCTGGGAGTGTGCCTTTATTTCCACATCAACCAATCCACAGCCAATACCCCAACCACCTCCTTCATGCAGCTCTTACACACTGGGCCACTATCTGGTTGCTCTAATAACCTCAGAGCCAGGTATCTGACAACTAGGGACAGTCCCTATGTCCCCGAGCCCACCAAAATTATTCCCATTAGCCAATCCCAAACCTACTCAGCTTGCCTTGCCTGTTCCTTCTTACAGAAACCACAATAAAAGGAGCCTGGGTGGCTCAGTCGGTTAAGTATCTGCCTTTGGCTCAGGTCATGAACCCAGAGTCCTGGGATCGAGTCCCACATCGGGTTCCCGGCTCAGTGGGGAGCCTGCCTCTCTTTCTCCCTCTACCCCCCAACCTCCCCCTGCGTGTGCTCTTTCTCTCAAATAAGATTTTTAAAAAATTTCTTAAAAAAAAAAAAAGAAAGAAACCACAATCAAGACTCTCGCCTACATTATCCCTGGCTCCCCTACCTCCTGAAAGACCCAGTTGCTTCCCCATGGAAGCAAGGTACACCGTGGCTCCTGTATCCGGAGCCCTGTAAGCAAAACAGATTCCTTCATGATAGTCACTTCCATGTTAAAACATACACTTACCCAAAGAGCATTACAGGCCTTTTTATGGATTTAGAGGCATTGGGGGCATGCAGAAGAACAGCCAGTGTCAGCATTTCTCATTTGCCTTCATCTCAAGTGTCACCTTCCTCCTATTTGCCATCACGTGGCCCCTGGAAGTTAATCAGCTTCTGTTCAAAGTCAGCATGAAGTGTCTGACAAATTGGTTCACACCTTAGTGGTAAGTCCTGTGCTTTGCATGAATTGGTCACACCAGGCCTCTTGTTGCATTAAAACTTCTTCCATGTATTCCAAGGCATGTGATAGCTTTCCCTTTATTCATGGGCCCTGTTTGGTGTTTGACAGGCAATCCCTGTGCACGAATCTCAGCATGCCAATAAAACCTCATTTACCAGCAGTCATCTTGCTTGCCTTCTTAGTTCCAGAAGCCCTTGGTTGCTGCTTTGTAAGAAATATATGGCCCTGCATTTGTTCCTTCGGTGGCAAACCTCTGCTTCAATGATACCAAAAGTAACCCCACTACTCTGCGTCTGTATCTTTCTGTATACCAAATAACCTTTCATTTCAATACCAAATCACAGCACAGTCTTTCTGAAGACATTATAAATAGCATGTGCATTTAACACACGTGGTATCCCCAATGCCTATTACTCAACAGGGCTAACAAGAATGTGAAGAGCACACCCAGCATGTACACGCACAGGTGACAACAGCGGTGACATCACGGTCACTGTCTAGCACCACTGATAAAACATCGATATCAGACACACTCCGATCCTGAAAAACGCATCCCTGAATTGATATAATGAAGGAACACCTCCAATGTACAGGCTCCCATAGCTTCCAGCCCCACAGTAAACGCTTAATACATGTTCAAAATTAACAACAAACTCTCAGCAAACAAGGATCCTTTTAATCCAATGTGTTTGGCTGCAAAGAGGGTCAGGGATGTTCTGGTCTTCTCAGACATGGGTATGCCAGGGACAGAGGCTGTGGCAGCAGAATGGCACCACCTCAGAAGCCACCGGTCTCCTGTGCAGGGGTTGGGCCTGGAGAAGGGACAAGCTCATGTTTCTCGATCAGCTAGGAAGGAAGAGGTACTCTCAGGGCTGGGCGTGGGCTCTGTGACGTAAAAGAGGCATGAGCCTCCCACACAGACCAGGAAATCTAGAGAAGGGTAAGCTAGCATTAAGTACTTACTGTATTTGGAGCTTTAATTAATACTCATTTAGTGCTCATATCATCCCTGCAAAGTAGACATTAGCCCCATTTTACAGAGAAACTGGAACCAGTTTTATGAAGCCCAGAGTTGTTTAAACTGAGCTGTTTCTGGAGTTCTGTCGGGACACCTGGGTAAAGAATGAGCCCCACTGCGTATCGCTCTCCTGAATCTGTTCGGCCTCTGATAATCAAATGTCGTGTGATGGAGGGTCTTCAGAATTTGTCTTCTCTTTTTTTTTTTTTCTTTTTAAAGAACAGAGGGGTATGGCTGCAAAGCGTATACACCAAGCAGATGAAATGTTGTAAATAAAATTGCCCTCTGGAACATCAAAATCACTTAATATGCTCAATTCCTTTTGAAGCACGTAGTGCAGAGACCTGTTATGCTGATTACCAATAATTATAATCCATTCATTAAGGAAAGTCTCTAAGGGCTTCTACAAAGGAACACTTCATGGCTGAGATGGAGTTACTCGGTGTACTTGAAAATAATGAAGCTACCGTTCTTTTAAAAATTATCTAATTTAGGCTTTTCACTGATTTACGCTGTGCTTCTCCACAAGGACTCTGAATGAAAGAGGTTTTGCTAAAATCAAATGGAGCCTTTCAAAGGGCCAGAGCAGCTTTGGCACTGATCACTGACGTGCCACCCCTGCAGAGCAGGGATGAGAGGAGAGAGTTGCAGGGAAGAATCGAGATCTGAAAGCCATATCCCTGAAAGTCTCTGCTTTTCTTAAACATTTTAGTTCCGAAGAACTTGTTTCTCTAAAGATTCTTGAGATTCACTGGACATCTGTAGAGAGAAGGCACTAGAATTTACTGAGAGCAGCCTTAAATCCCTTAGAAACAAAGTTAATATGAACACACGGGGGTTGCAAACTTCATATGTCTCAAGTGCTCCATGAGCTGAATGCTTTCTCATTTGAGTTACATCCTTTCGGGTACA
This sequence comes from Mustela erminea, assembly GCF_009829155.1. Lineage (NCBI taxonomy): Eukaryota > Metazoa > Chordata > Mammalia > Carnivora > Mustelidae > Mustela > Mustela erminea. The sequence continues at coordinate 6,707,117 of NC_045618.1, read as the reverse complement.
AGAGACCATCAGAGGTATGGATGCAGAGGGCTATAGGAGAGCCAGAAATCTTACAGAAATCCAAGAACAGGAATCGTAATTGGGCCTTTTCAAACCCAATCTAAGAAGGTACCCAGCCAACAGGAATTTCATGACTTTTTCCACAGAGGACTTGCCTTCCTCTTTGCATCCATTAATTTGCTTTCAATAATAAGAAACAAAAAACCCAATTCAAAGTGGCTTAAACAGCAGGTAAAACTTTTTGTCTCACAGAACTGGAAATCCAGCTGTAAGCTGGGTTTCAAGCTGTGTGATCCAGTCAACCAACTAGGTCATCTATGATCTGGGTTCTTTCCTCTCCACTCTGCCCAGAGGTCAGCGTCCTCCTCAGGCTGATTCTTTTTGAATAGGATCATAGGTGACGGACAGTTGAACTATGGGCTACATAGTTTCTCAGTGACATTCTCTTTTTTTTTTTTTTTAAAGATTTTATTTATTGGACAGAGAGAGAGAAATCACAAGTAGGTAGAGAGGCAGGTAGAGAAAGAGGGAGAAGCAGGCTCCCGCTGAGCAGAGAGCCTGATGCGGGGCTCGATCCCAGGACCTGAGCCAAAGACAGAGGCTTAACCCACTGAGCCACCCAGGCGCCCCTCTCAGTGACATTTTCAAAAGAGAAATGTTCCCCCAGAAGTTCTAGAAACCTCATAGTATCAGTGACTTGCTGTAAGTCACATGACATTCCTAACTAATCCCTTCAGCCGACTGCTCTTCTCCTAGTTCTAGTTCTGGTCACTAACAAGGAGTATGGGATTACCACGACTGGTAATCGTGGTAATTCACCACTTTACCACTTCACCTACTGGGTGAAGTCAGAGGTGTGGGTGGTATGGGGAGAGGAAGGGGATGGAAAAAAGGAAATCTGGAAACAGTTCCGAGTTATTGCCTGAAGTAAATGGGTAGACACCGAAGCCATATGGTAATTCTTAAAGGAAAAACAGGTTGGGGGAGGGGCGGCGGGCCCCAAGAGCACTGTTTAGGATGTGCTGGTTTTGAAATGCCCTATTAGGTCTACGGCCATACCACCCTGAACGCGCCTGATCTCGTCTGAAATGCCTATTAGATATTCAAATGAAGACGCCATGTAAGTCATGGGATATATGAAGCGGTCAGGGCTGAAGTTATAATTTTGAGACTCATCAGCAAGCATATAGCTAGAATTTAAAACCTGGGGAATGGAAGAAATCAATTAAAGAAATTACATAAAGAGGTAATGAAGCGAGGATCCAAGGCCAAGGTTTGGGGCATTTAGTGTCTACACGTAGAATCGAAGAGGAGAACCCAGCAAAGGGACAAAGAAGCAACAATCAGCAAGGCAGGAAGAAAACCAGAAACATGTACTGTCCTGGAAACCAAGAGAAGCGAGTGTTTCTTGATAAGAGAGAGAGGAGTTACAACCAATGTCGGGAGGCTGACAAACAAGAGGGCCAAGAGGTGAGCACACAGCTGGCACCATGGAGGCACCGGAGCCGAGATAAGCAGTTTTAGTGGCGTGGAAGCACTGGGCCCACCCAGAGTGGGAGGAAGAAAAACGGAACGTGACATTTTTGTTAGCACTTAATTTAGACAACTCTCCTGAGATGTTCTTCTGTGAAGGGTAACATAGAGATGGGCAGTAACTAACAGGGAAGAGGCCAAAGCAGGAGGTTTTATTTTTTTTTAAGATTTTTACTTATTTGACAGAGAGAGAGAGACAGTGAGAAAAGGAACACAAGCAGGGGGAGTGGGTGAGGGAGAAGCAGGCTTCCTGATGAGAAGAAAGCCAAATGCGGGGCTCGATCCCAGCACCCCGGGATCATGACTCGAGCTGAAGGCAGACACTTAACCACTGAGCCACCCAGGCGCTCTGAAAGCAGGAGGTTTTAAAGAAAGATCCTAAAGGGCATCTAACGTGCTGACAGCATGATTACCAAGAGGAAGATGGCCAAAAGAATCATCGTGGGGGCGAAGACATGGAGAAGTCATGGAAAGAAGAGACAGGATTCAGGGGACAGGTGGAGGAAGTGACCTTCTGTGGAAGCAGGGCTATTTTACCCAGGAGGAAAGGCGGGGAAGGAGAGCACATGCCAAGTCACGTGGCTGTTATGGTGCAAGAGAAGGGATTTCTCACCTCATTGTTTTTATTTCTGTCACAGAGTCAGGGGCAAGGTGATTATGAGAAACGGAGAAGAGTCGTGAAGAGAAAAGAAGGTGTCAAGCAGCAATTCTAGGGGACAGGAGAGGAAACAGACAAGGAAGGTGTATGAGGATTGCTCGGTAGTCAGACGTGATGAAAGACAGGACCAGGGGAGTGGATGAGGAAGGTGGAGGGAAGTAGAGACTGAGCTTCAAAAAGGCTAGGAAATGGCCCCAGGTCACACCACTAATGAGCAGAAAGGCGGGGATTCACACTCTCCATGCTCTTTCCATGCTGCGAGTCCCTCCGGAAGAATCCATCGACCGGTACAAAGACAAAGCTGCAGGTAAAGTGCGTCTACGAAGATTCGTTGAGCCCCACTCAACGTCTGACTGCCATGGGACCCTGACTTTGTGATGACCTATGAGGAATCTAAGAGGACGCTTCAGTATTTCACCCTTCCCAAGGCCCAGGGATGTCATCCCAACCCTCCCTTTCTCCTCTGAATTACCAGCGACTGGCTTGTCGGCCTATCTCCAGTCTCTAGCGCCCCCCAACCATCTTCCCGACTGCTCAACTCGGTCTTCGTGAAATTCAGATGAGGTCTTCCACTGCACAAAACCCTACACAGCACCACACACAAGACTCTTCCTCTTGGTTGGGCCTCATTCCCCTGGCCTCCCCCACAGCTGGTGCCGCAGCCCTGGTAGGGACCATTCCACAACCCTGACAGCCCTTACCATGCTTCTACGCCTTTAGGCATGCCGGGGCTCTCCTCGACATGACTGGCCTCGGCCCTGGTTCACATGACACTCTCCCATTTATCCAGTTCCAGTCCCTTCCCCAGGAGAGCTTTCCTTCTCCACCTCTCCTTCATCACCTCCACTGTTCTCAGACAACTGCTACGGGGGTTTTGGCCATTGCGCGTTAGAATTCTCTTTGCCTATTTCTCTCCTTATCTTCCACATCGTAGTACATCTCCCTCTCGTCCTAGGTGCTCAAATCCTGTGTTGAATGCTGAATGAGAATGAATTTAGCTGTTCAGTACTGAAGGTGATGAACTGAGCTGAACTGCTTTGAGTGGGGTTCAGTGTCTCACACCGCATTTATCACGTTCCCAAGGGATGTCAGAGGGATACAGAATCCAACTGTTTGCATCCATGGCATCTTTCACAGCCTGCTCTGAAACCCAACATTTCGAGATGGCTTTCAAAGTCAGACGTTACTGAACAAGCTTACTACATAAACGGTTTATACGTTATGCAGATGAAACCTAAACAGCCTGACAGGGCCGCTGGAGATCACGGGCTGAGACCATACGGAAGGAGGTGGGCTGGGGGCCGGAAGGAGGGCCAGGAAGGAGGAAGGCTGGGGGCCAGAAGGTGTCTGTAGGAGCTGTGATGGCTTAGCCGTCCAGGAACAACCAGTCTGATCTCTTTAGAGACGCCAGGAGCCTGCCAGCTCTCACTCCCCGAACGCTGTACGTGCTACACAGTGTTTGTATCTGCTGTGGCCAAAGAGAACCACTCACTCCTCCACCCGCATGACACAGATGGTACAGATGGGAACGTGCTTCCTCATGACAATGTGCAATTATGCCCAGTTCTCCAGCTATAACAATTACCAGGAGAGAACCCCAGGGAAGGAAACAGTCCTGGCCGAGAACACCCTTACATGCTGGCACACACCGCTAAGTTCTCCCAAGGGTGGCCCCTGGAGTCATGGCCCCTGACCCCTTTCACAGTCCCTCCTAGAACCCATAAGGTGAAAAGCATTTGGTGAGGTAGGACATAAGGCAATCAACAAATGGGATACATTTAAGTAAGAAAATAGCAAGGCTTTATTCTTCTTCTTCTTCTTTTTTTTTTTTTTTTTTAATAAAGACAGCCCCATTGTCGGCCACAGGGAAAGGATATACACAGTTCCCATGAGTCAGTAAGACTTCCCTGCTTCAGACTGCCATAATGCCAAAACAGATCATAATGTCAAAGAACAAAGAGCAAAGGGAACAGGGTAATGCTTTCATCTTCAAAGCAATAAAATGCAAAATAAGACAACAATTAAATGGACGTAATTAATGCTGGATATTCCCACTGGGGAAAGACCAGGGGACTTTCAATCCATCAGTATTTGGATACGATAACAATTCCGTGTCCATTGGGATACGTATTCCGTTAGACTGAGCCACCCTCGCTCCTCTCTCTGGCTCTCCCCTCTCGGGTACAACAGTCTGGATCAGACAAAGCTGCAGCCAGGAGCTTCTGCTTCGGAGTCCACCGACACAAGCAGGGGACAATGTCTTGGAAGACCAGATAACTGGGCTTTGGTGAGGCACCTACGTGCAGCAGTGTCGCATATGGAAGTTGACAACATACTCAGCATTAGTCCTCTGCACTGAAATAGCAAAAGGCTCAAAAGGGTGAAAGGTGAAGGCAACAAGGCGTCGCACGGTGTGGTTGATGGGGCGGCCCAGTAAGCCTGCCTGGATCTCAAACTTGAGCAGACCAGAGTCCCGGGCATAGAACCTACACAGAAGAAGGAGAGAAAGAGAAGATGGTACAGAGAGTCACAACCATCTTGTAATCTGCACAGCACGAGGACGCGGCAACTCATCTAATCCTACCATATCGCCTTTTACATCGGCCCCAGGTTATCAGAAATGCAAAACCACCTTTGTCTGAGCAGCTCGTTTTATGGCCAGGGGGACTATGAATTTTCCTGAGCTGTCCTGAGTCACTGGGTCATCTCTTTCCCAAAATGACCCTCAGTTAAAGCCTTAAGTACAGCCACACCTTTTCCAGAAAAACTGCCCCAAGACTGCCTAGGCTAGGGCTAGAAATGAAATGCAAGCCACATGAATACTTTTAAATTTCCAGGTAGGCACATTAAAAAAGGTAAGAAGAGAAAGGCGAAATTAGTTTTAGTGATATATTTTTTATTTAACCCAATACTGGTATCCAAAATATTATCATTTCCACCTATAATCCAGGTAAAAAAATATTAATGAGGTATTTCACATTCCTTTTTTTGTTGTATTAAGCCTTTGAAATCAGATGTGTGACACACGAGCACGTCTCAGCATGGACTAGTCACATTTTAAGTGCTCAACCACATGTGGTGAGTGGCTATACCCAGGAAAGCGCAGATCTTGGCCCGTGTTTGAGTTTTTCATTTTTAAGAAAAAATTCTCTTGGAAGGCTCTTTTTCACACACAAAAACAAAATACTAAGTAGTTTTTCATTTTTCAACTAATACTTCCATTCATCCCCACAATTAAAGACATTTTCCCATACACATGATAAACGTCTTCGGGTATGGGGAACTAGAGATATTCAGTGGGGCTGGGGCTGAACGAGGTAGGGGAAGTCCTAGAAAATGAAGTGCTCTGAATTACGAAGCTCTATGACTTCCCTTTTGGAAAGCAAACATATGGTAGACATAAAGATATTCATAGCCTCTGACTCAATAATTCCACTTCCACGAATTTGTATCCTCAGAACTTAATTTAAAGGGAGGACATAGTGATATGAATAAAGACGGCAACTCTAGCACAGCTCCAGTGTAAAAATACAAGCCAGAATAAAGGCTCAGTGACGGGACTACTTCAGTCAACTGTGGTACATCTAACTGAGGGAGTGACAGGCCATCATTGGATGGGAACTCCGAGGACTACGGAATAACATCAAGAAACGTTTCTAAAATAAAAGCAGGCTACACAGGACAATGCTAACCAGGACTACAACAACATACATGTGAACATGCGTCCTGACAAAGACTAGAATGGAACACACAGTACAGGTGTTCAAGTCATGGCATCTCCTCTTCTAATGCCTTTCATAGCCTCACATTTCTCACTTTAAATTAAAAGTAAGTGAAAAACCCCTCTGGTCAGAGGCAATAGCCATTTCCAAATTGTAACTTAGGTTACTCTCTTTTCATTTTAGAAAAGCAAGTCAGAAAGGAGAGAAATGGATCTCATGCTACCTTGACAATATCAAATGAGGCCCATGATAGGCTTTTCTGTGTGAAAACCACATTCACCTCACCCACACAGTCTCCAACACACAAAGAGCTTGTAAGGTAAAGTGAGTTGTTTGAGCTTCTAAATCGAACTATCAGTTCACAGGAAATGTACACGAATGAGAAAAATCGTAAGCACTACTCCGGGGATGCACGAGCAGACTCCAAATGTGGGCAATACTACAGGACAATTTCACTGCAAGGAAGGTAAGAGGGAAGCAGAACCTTCAGAATAAAATGGATTTAAGGGAGTAGCAACTAATGCCATGTGTAAACCTTGTTTAGATCCTGACAGGAACAAATGGAACCATAAAAAGAATATTTACAAGACAACGGGAAAATGTGAAAACTAGGTACTTGGTGGTCGTCTTAGGACAGAGTAATGGTATGGAGGATATATTTTTCTAAGTCTTTATCTTTTAGAAATTCATGCCGAAATATATATGAGTAAAAAATGCTATAAAATCTGGGATTTGCTTCAGAAAAATCAACAGTGGCAGTTTGGTGGGGTGTGGGGGTAGAAAGAGATGACAACATTGACCATGGACCTGATAACTGTTAAATCTATGTGCAGGTTCATTATACTCTTCCACATTTTATATGTTTAAAGCTTTCTAGAATTTAAAAAAAAAAAAAAATCAACTGGTTTTTGGAACTTGACTACAACTTCCTAAAGGAAATACTATGAGCGATGATTAACTGTTCAGAATGTGTTACACAAGTCTATTTAGCACACAATGAAGCTGGACAGTGAAACTCTACCTAACACTGCTTCCATGTGAAAAAGGCCTTCCACTCTCCAGCTAAGGGTTCCAGAACACCCCCCCGCTGAAATCCCCCCACGGGTGGTGATGGTACCAGTCCCTCTCCCTAGTATCTAACACAGCACACAAAACACAAGCTCCCCACATGGAGAAAACGGGGCGGGGGGGCGGTGGTCTGTGGAGTGGAAGTCTGTGAGGGAAGGACTGGCTTAGTTTTCCAGGTTCTAGCAATAACACAGTAGTCCACATTCTAAAATTTCTCATGTGAGGACGCATATGTTTCTCCAAAACCTGCCTGTTTCCCAAATTATCTCTGCTATCTTTTCTACTAGGTAACATGAGGGGATAAAATAATTTGAGTGAAATAAAATTAGAAAGTCTCAACTATAAAGACTATTATGAAACGGTATGTGGTTTCCTACCCTGGGTACCTTTAAAGGGGAACAACACTTACCTGAATTGGATGTTTTGATGAGAAGCAAAGAGCAGAACGACTTAATGTATGAGACTAGTACCGACATGATCAAAAGCACTCATCACATTATAAAAACAGCCCGTCCTTCCAATCAACCCATGAGTCCCAGTGGGCATGGTCGCAGTAGAATGAGGTTCAAGGGGAGACAGAGAGAGAGAGAGAGAGAAAGAGAGAGAAGGCCATCTTTAGCCCGTGGGCAGTTAGCCACTGGAGCAGTGATCGTGTACCTGATAGGATGATCTCCGCAAGTCTTGGGTCTCTCCATGACAGACACCCACTTGTCATCGTAGCTGAAGAGAGACAAATCGAGGTAGGGGCTCCCGCTGTAAGACTGAGCACTGATGGGGAGCTGACCCAGCAGCCGGCGCACTGCCTCTGTGTGCCCTCCATACTTGGCATTTACAATAGTGTCTTTAAACCTAAAACAAAGCACCAGGGAGGAAGGCTGCATTAGCAGGCACGCGAAGCTGCCTTGGAGCTCAGATCGATAAAACATGTCTAAAAACAACTCATTCTGTAAATAGAAATCCAGATAATGAAGGACGTCAGGACTCCCACACATCACAAGTCTGCTTGGCTACAAACATTCTCAAAAACCAGAAAACAGAACTTGAAGTAAGAACACTGAATCACTTTAGAAAAGTTAACACAGACTCTCTAAACAAGTTTCCAATGAGGTAACTATTCTATGACAACACTTCTACTCAAATCTACTTCCCCAAACGGCAGTCTCAGCTTGCATTAAAAAGGAGCTACAGAGAGCAGGGAATGCATGGAAATGAGGAGCCTCTCTCCGACTTCTTGGGATCAGTTGTAAGTCAACTTTCATCAAAACTTTCGAAAAAACACTCATCCCTTGTTTCAAGTCTGGGGGCTCGCTGCCTGTACTCCCACAAAAACATCGGTACCTAAAGAATAGTAACATGGACACAGAGTCACAAATCTCATTTACTTTGAGTAATAGTAACAACGGAGCAATTACTCACAACTGCCAAGAATACTAAATTTAATACCCTTTGACCAAGTATTTCTACTCTTCTAGAAATTTACCCTAAGGAAGCAATCCCACATGCAGAAAAATCTCTGTGCACATTCAATACAGTATTGTTTATGATAATGAAAAACTGACAGAAAATTAAAAACCTAATGGAAAACTACAATATCCAAAGATTACATGGTTACAGAGGAAATGTTTATCATAATGCTAAGTAAAAGAAACAGGCTACAGTCTGTACCCACAGTATGATTAAAAAAACAAAGAAAAAGGGGCGCCTAGGTGGCTCAATCAGTTAAGCATCTGCCTTTGGCTCAGGGCATGATCTTAAAAAAAAAAAATTAGGCCTAAAAAAAGACGTAGAAATGTATCTAAATGATAATTGCATTTGTGTGATCACATTTTGATTTTTTTTCTTCTTTTTCACTGTCCCATTGTTTCTTAGAAAAAACGTCAACTATCAGTAATGCAGTTTTAAAAATCTCTGTATATTTTTTAAAGATTTTATTTATTTGACAGACAGCGAGAGAGGGAACACGAAAGGGGGGAATGGGAGAGGGAGAAGCAAGCTTCCTGCTGAGCCAGGAACCCCATGTGGGGATCGATCCCAGGATGCTGGGATCACCACCTGAGCTGAAGGGAGACGCTTAACAACTGAGTCACCCAGGCAGACGCCCCATCATACGGTTTAAAACTTAAAGGGAAATAATTTTTTTAGTCCAGGGAGAAAATAGAAATGGGATCAGATTTTTGCCTTCACCGTTAACCTGTGATGCTGGACGGACATCAACAGATCTCAGTTTCCCCCGAAGAAAGCTTAGCTCTCGATACTGCTTTTCTGTTACTCCTCTTGACAGTAATTTTCACAGCCTCAGTGTGAATCACAAAATTAAATCTTGGGCCAAAGAGAACTTCTTTCTTTCCCTTTTGAATGGGCTAAAATCAAAGACTCTGGGCTCTCGGGTTTGCAGCTCCTTTCCAGCTGAGATCTAGTACTACCTTTCATAATTCACACTCTGCCTTGCAAGGCTCACTGGCTTCAGATGCTGGGGGCTGGCCCACGGCTGCATGACAATCCTAAGTCACAGCCTCCACGACGGTTTCTTGGCTGAAGCAGCTCGTCTTCCCCAGCGGCACCACTGGCTCCACTCTCCGGGCTTTCCACTGACAAAAGGATGAAGCAGTTATCCCTGGGACGTCTTCTGGCGTTTAACTCCTGGTTCACTGTCACTCTGCCCAGTTATGCCTCTCCCAGTTCACGGGGACTTCTAAATTCACAGAGATTATCCTTCCAGCACTATGGCCTCCTAGGTCCTGAACCTCCAGTACTAGGTCCCACAACCTCTCCTGCACTTAATCAATTCTTCCCCACCTTTTCCTAAACCATCAGTTCCCCCCGAACTACAGTTTCAGACTACTTCCTGTACCATACTTTTGTGCTTTATGTGGAAAATACAATTTCCAGAGGCTTCCTTAGAAAAGGTACATGAGAGGCAATTTTGTTTGAGAACTTTCATGTCTGAAAATGTCTTATTCCACCTTATTGGATATAAAGTTCTAGACTGGAAATCATTTTTTTCACAGAATTCTGGAGGCACGACTTTACTGGCTTCAAGCTTTCAGTGTTATTACTTCTAAGTCCAACACTATTTGATGACTTATTTTTTACCATGTAAAATACATGTTCTTTCTGCAAGTTTTTACCATCTTCTCTTTATCCCCAATGTTCCCAAACCTCATTTTAAAAGATTTATTTATTTGTGAGAGAGAGGGAAAGCATGAGTGGAGAGGGGCAGAGGGAGAAAGAGAATCCTAACAGGTTCCACATGGAACCCAATGTGGGGCTTGATCCCATAACTCCAAGACCATGACTTGAGCCAAAATCAAGAGTTGGATACCCAAATGACTGAGTTGTCTAGGTGTCCCCTCAATGTTCCAAAATTTTATGATGATATGCCTCGGTATGGGTCTTTTTTATGAGGCACTTGATGGAGCTAGATAATTATTTATCTGGGGACATGAGCCATGTTTTGCAGCACTTGCCAATTTCTGTGCTGTAAATCCTCCTGCTGTAAAAGGTACTTCTAGGTACCTTTTAGATCAACTTCAAGGTACCAAGGTGACACTGCTGAATGTGGAGCTGTCGCAAGATGAGCAGTAGCACATCACCAGGTAATACTTTCATCGTGCAGATAAAACAGATACAAATACACTCAAAAACGTAAGCAGTAAAATAACTACAAAATATTTTTAAATTAAAGATAAGATTTTTAAAAAAGATTTTATTTGAGAGAGAGCAAAAGAGAGAGAACATGAGCAGGGGAGGAAAAGAGGGAAAGGGAGAAGCAGACTCCCCACTGAGCAGGGCACCCAACATGGGGCTCAATTATAGGACTCCAGGATCATGACCTGAGCCAAAGGCAGATGCTTAACCGAATGAGCCACCCAGGCACCCCCAAAATAATTAGTTTTCAATAATGACCACATTTAGCAATAGCTTGCAAAAATTCCTGAAAGCTTAACAAACAGGCTCTCATGAGCCAGCCTGAGCCAGTCCTAGCACACCACTGAAAGGTCCTGCAAATTTCGAAATTGATGTTCTTCAGGCCTGGAAAACTATATTTACATTATTTCCTTCCTATCATTTTCTCTACTGTGCCTTGTGGAAATAACCAGATATTGGATGTCCTCGGCAAATTCTCTTTATTTCTTTTCTTCATTTCTCTCCCATTTTCCTATTTTTTATCAGTTTACTCTATTTTTTTGGAGAATTCCTCAACTCTTCCTAACAAAATTTAAGTTTCTGTTCTAGGAATGTTTCTTTTTTATAGCATCAATTATTTCAGTGATTGCAGTGTTATTCCTTTATTCTTTCTACTGTTTGTTTTATTTTGGTCTCTTTCAAAATAAAGATTTTCCTTAAGTAACTCACGAACCTTGGTGTCCCTTTTTTACTTGAACATTCATCTAACCTATAATAGATCCACATTCATTTATTTTTACTAAAAGATGACTGGAGACTGTAAAATTGATCATTTTAGAGCCCTGTGTTCACAAGAAATAAAAAATAATTCCAACTTATATAAACATTATATTTTCAATGCTGCAAATCATGACAAGATGCTTAATGAAATGTTACATTATGATACAGTTCATTACATTATGATACAGTGGGGGAGATAAAACAGATATATGAATTTGAACATAAAAAGAAACAATGTAGGGGCGCCTCGGTGGCTCAGTGGGTTGAGCCTCTGCTTTTGGCTCAGGTCACGATCCCGAGCCCCGCATCAGGCTCTGCTCCGCGGGGAGCCTGCTTCCCCCTCTCTCTCTCTCTCTGCCTGCCTCTCTGCCTACTTGTGATCTCTGTCAAATAAATAAAGTCTTAAAAAAAAAAAAAAGAGGAAACAATGTAAAATTTCAAAGAGTACTGGTATAATCTGCTCCCTCTTTTGTATCAAATACTGAATACCAAACTACTATGGCATCTGGATTCCCCAGGTTATGTTTAAAAGCATTGAGATGGGGCACCTGAGTGGCTCAGTGGGTTAAGCATCTGCCTTCAACTCAGGTCATGATCCCAGGGTCCTGGGATGGAACCCTGCATCTGCCTCCTTGCCCAGCAGGAAGCATGCTTTTCCCTCCTCCCTCTGCCTGCCTCTTCCCCTGCTGTGCTCATGCTTTCTCTGTCAAATGAATAAATAAAACTTTTAATTAATTAATTAAAATAAAAGTGCTGGGTTATACATCATCAACTTATGCAATGTTATATGCCAGTTTGAGACAGAGGTCATGACCCACAGTGACGGCAGACACTGAACCGACTGAGCCACCCAGGCAGTGATATATAATTCTCAATATAATTGGCTAGGGAAAAAAGACCTGTAATAATTTTATCTTAAAAACCAATTTTTTAAAAAAAGATTTTATTTATTTATTTGACAGAGAAAGACATAGCAAGAGAGAGAACACAAGCAGGGAGAGTGGGAGAGGGAGAAGCAAGTTTTCCATGGAGCAGGGAGCCCGATGTGGGGCTCGATCCCAGGACTCCAGGATCATGACCTGAGCCAAAGGCAGACGCTTAACAACTAAGACACCCAGGCGCCCCTAAAAACCAATATTAAATATACACTGAAAATAGCATTTTCTGCAATTATTACAACTTATCAGCAAGGGAATTTTAAGATCAACTATAAAATTGAAGCATGAGGGTATCTGCAGTTGTCAAAATCTTCCAGTGGTATGATACAAAACTCCGAGGATCACAAAGCTGGAACTCCGCCTTTCTTTTCAACTTTTATTTTCTCCTCCTGAGACTTCCTACAATTCACTTAATTCTAGATGCATTCTGAAAGAACTCTCAAAAAACAGCCTCCTCTAATTACTGGGTGAGTTCATTCCTTCAACAAACACCTAATAAGCTTCTTCCACATGGAAGACACTAGCCTGGGTGCTACAGGTACAGCAGTGAATGTAACAGACTAAAATCCCTACCCTCATGGGAGTTTACCTTCCAGTGACTTTTATACTTTCTCTCAGCCAGCTGTACCCAACTTTGTAATCAGTTGATAATGACCTGCCTGATTTTAAAGCTCACTTAAAAGAAAATTCAGGGATGCCTGGGTGGCTCAGTCAGTTCAGTGTCCGCTGTCGCCACGGGTCATGAACTCAAGAGTTCTGAGATCGAGTCCTGGTTCAGGTTCCTGCTTGGCGGGGAGACTGCTTCTCCCTCTCTGCCTCCTCTGCCTGCTCTGCCCTGCCACTTCCCCTGCTTTGCTCTCTCTCTGACAAATAGGTAGATAAAATCTTTTTTAAAAAGAAGAAGGAAAAAAGTCAGTGGCATCTTGGTTTTGGCTCAGGTCCTGATCTCAGGGTTGTGGGATCCAGCCCCTCACTGGGCTCCACACTCAGTGTAAAGTCTGCTTAAGAGTCTCTCTCTCCCTTTGCCCCTCCACCACACTCAAATTAAATAAATCTTTAAAAAAATAATAAAAATAAAAGAAGAAAATATACTCCAAGATGAAAAAAGCGAATTCTGATCCAGGTCCTGCCTCCAAAAATCCTTCTATACTAAAAAGAAATGCTTGTAAGGCAGAAAGTTTGTGTGAACCAGAGAAAAAGGAAAAGGCAAGTAACTTGTCTGAAAACCAATATCCATCTATTTCTAACTGAGTACTACCCTTTTATATAAAGATGAGGCCACTACATTAGTGTATTTTTGTTCATTTTTTTCAGCGGCAGTAATGCTTACTCTGAGTCATCTGTTCACTCTGGTCTGACCTATCTTGAAACCTAAAGCAGATATTTTCCCTAACTGTCTAGAGTTGGGGGAGCAATTTAGTATGTGGTGTCCAATAAGGCACTGACTGACTAGAGCAGGATTCAGCTTGGGCCAATGGCCCAAGGTAACCTTTCATTTCACAATAATGTACTCAGATAATTACATTTGAAACTGGTTCACGGGAAGACCTGGCTGATGGGGGGTATTAATTTAGGGTGAGCCAGCTGTTGGTGGAGGGACTCTAAGTATGAGTATCTGAAGGTCTCTTCTTTGGGTTGGTCAGTTTCCCAAGGAAAAAATCCCGAACGTCTTCCCTGAGGAGTATAAGCCTGGCTCTGCAATCTGATAAAGGGGATAGGAATCTCACCTTCAGTTCTGTTGGTTTTCACTTAATTCTTGTTTTTATCATGACGAATCTCATCCCTACCTCCACTGTGCCTCATGAACATGAAACCAGAGCCTACATGGTTCAGTTTCTCCAGTGGATAAAGCTCCAGCCTTCTGACGAGGTGGTGAAGAGACAGACTTAGAGAAGGGGGCTAGAGGGCCTGGTTACTTCTTTCCAGACCCTCACCCAATCCTCCTATTGAAGCCTACCCATCAGAGGTATCTTCAGACGTACCTAGGGCTTCCGATTTCCCAACCCCTTCCAGATTTCTCTGGCAAGGCAAGTTGTTTCTTGATGGCTAAGCTCTTTAGTCTTAAGCTTTTGTTCTCTGAAGTGTGCCAAGTTGGTGTCAAGTTACTGGTGATCAATTAGCTTCTCAGCTCCCAGCACCGATTCAGATCTCTCTCCCATTGATAATCATCTCCTGTCTCCAGTGCCTATCCTCTCCCATTTTCTTTGGCTCTTGTGATATCTATACCTCTTCCTCCTTTATTGTCATTTTGGTAGGGTGACAGGATGGAGCAGAGATAAATGCACGTGTTCAACACATCATGTTTAACCAAAAGTTCTACAATTATTTCCCTGGTCATTCTCTCAAAAAATACTTAAATGTTTGACAGTACATCATGAGCACACAGCAATAAATAATAAAGACGTGGTCTTTCTGCAGCTCTCACAGCTCTCCTTCCTCTAGGACAAATCAGAGATAACGCACAAGTAATTCCACAGGTGCTGACAGACAAGACAGAAGTTCAGGATGACCCGAGGGGTTACAACAGGCAGACCAAACCAAAGCGAGAAGGGCACAGAGAATACAGGAACGGTTTTTTGGAGGACATGACTACTGGCCTAACACCGGTGAATTGGCTAAAGAAAAATTAACGCCTGTTAAGCCTGGTGGAAGAGCTTACCGGCGCTGGATCTGCCTTGCAAAATTGTTGCTGGAAGCTGAGCAGGGAAACTGGACTTCACTATGGAGGGTAGCATTACGGAAGAGGTCACAGAAGTTCTCAAAGAGCTCTAGAAGCTCATCTGATGTATTCTCAAACACGGCAATCACCTCTGTTGTCACCATATTGTATACCACGAAGAAAGATGCCTGCAGAAGAACAGAGAGACCTATGAGACAGCTGGATATACTGCCATGCCTTGGAAGCTTACCACTTGGTTGAGAATTCCAACAAGTACAACAAGCAAACACTTCTGCTCCCACACTAGCTTAAAACATGGCTCCAGGTGGTTCTGGGAGAGGAGGAAGCCTCGGTGCACTTCATCAATCAAGGGCCATCAGTCGTGGCCAATACTGCAGGGTCTCCCACCACATCTGTGCTGTTAGGATTACTGAGCTAGCCTGCGTGTATGTGTAGAAAGGTTTCCAATCTTCCACTTCGGACTCTGCAAATTCAACACTTTTTCTTCCTAGTATTTATTCCTGACTTGTTCCCTAACCCAACCTGAAATAAAAAGCACTTTTTTAAAATGCCAGATTTAATTTTCCTCCCTGCTGAGAAAGTGATTGGTAGCTGTAGCCGCCTGTTGACAAATTATTTTCTCTTGTATATGTACAGTTGAAAGTTCAATGTAGGGACATTTATTTTTCCTCTTAAGATTTCTATCATGCAGAGAGACACCTGAAGTACACTGTGTCCTAAAACTACCCAGGCAAGTTGCAACCAAGCAGGGAACTGCTGCTGAACAAATGAAAAATCAGGGAGGCATTTTCCTTTTCTTTCTTCTTAAATATTCTTTCGGCCAAGAGCATTTGGAAGATACATTCGAGATTTGTAGCAATTAAGATCAGAGGGGGGAACTGAAAAGCATTCAAATACCGTAGGTGGCAGAGTCACTACTTTCTCTGCCTTGGCCCCCCCGGCAACCAGCCCTCTACACCACCAGTGCTGTGCCCTGCCTAACAAGAAAGCTGCAGGAACCCCTGGTTTTTGTCCCAATGAATGTGGCAATGTGAACCAATCTGCAAGCTTTCAACAGGACTCCAGAAGTTTTCAGAACGTTAGGATTAGTACTTCCCCCTCCTACAACGGAGTTAAAGTCATCAGTTCCTGGAGCCACATGGCCCACCTGTTTTACTACTCATCAGTCCTTCCCAGAGCTTTCATTACATGACTTTTGCGGTCACCTGGAAATTAAATATGGCTGGAAATTAAAGAGGCTGCAGAGTAACCTGAGAATAAGACTCATAATATTAGCAAGGCTTTGTGTGTAGATGCACTTTTTCTCATTAACCTTATTGGAACCTATCATATTAAACTGGGGAAGGGGGCGGGAGGACAACTAGGGCAAACTGGGTTTAAAGTTACAAGCTCTGTAAGCAAAACAGTGAGCACCAGTACTGCGTCTAGCCACAATTTATGAGAACTACCAGAAATAAGTGGGTCATGTTTTAGCAAAGGGAAGAAGGATAATCTCAAATGTGGCTATCAGAGACAATTTATTCCCTCCAAATGACAAAGGTAATTATAGCTCAAACCTAAATAAAAGATTGACTCATGTCCTTTCTATAGACCTGGACAACATTTTGACCCTATCAGGGCTCCACCAGGATGCACCATAATTACGTGAATATAAAATTATACAAACGTTACTAGCCTTTCCTCCGGGGCAGACTGGGAAATACAGAAGGGGACAGAAGTCAAGGGTGTCACTGCCAATCTTCTATGACACATAAGATGGACTAGACTCTCATATGTAATGGCTCAATGGGCAATTTCGTCATTAACAGGAAAGAAAATAACCCAGAAAATCTAATCTCCAACCATATTATTCCCACCACCCACCTTTTTTAGAATATACAACCTATGATTCGGAAGAAAGATACTGGAAAGCCTTTTACTGTGGACGGCTGGTAAGGTCTTAGGAACAGTCTCCTGCACAGTCTCTCTTAGAACCAAATGCAAGTCAGTGAGAGATACAAGACAGCCTTCTTTGTAGCTGACTGGTTTGCTCTCGATTCTGAATCCCCAAACTCCTATCTAAGGAGACATTCTGGAAACAGGAGAACAGGGGGCAAGAGTAGAGAAAGGTAGGTCTCTTACTCGACCAACACTAAAGTGGAGAGCTTCTCAAAGAGAAATGCCCCAAAACAGCCTGAATTTCAACATGGTGTTCCAACCCAAGAGTCTTGTGAGCTTTCTGTGCCCTTAACACCACTTGATTCCCATTTGTGGAACAGCTCTCTCCTCTCCAAGATCTTTCATCCAAACTGAAATACCCTAGGATCTGCAGTCCTAATGATTCACTTGGGAGATCAGAAGTATGGGCTTTCTTTTAATCTTTTCACTGCTCTACAGCCTATGGTCCAGCACATGGGCAAGGTCAGTGTAAAGTCATAAAACTTAACTGCCAGATGAAGTTACTTATTAGTTACCTCCTAAGGATTCTGTGAAGAAGTATAATGAAATTAACCACTTAAGCAGGGAAGGCCAATTTTTAGAAAATTTTTTGGCAGGGGTGGCACCTGGATGGCTCAGTCAATAAGCGTCTGCCTTCAGCTCAGGTCATGATCCCAGAGTCCTGGGATCAAGTCCTGCATCAGGCTCCCTGCTCAGTGGATAGCCTGCTTCTCCCTCTCCCACTCCCCTGCTTGTGTTCCCTCTCTCGCTGTGTCTCTCTCTGTCAAATAAATAAATAAAATCTTTAAAAAAAAAAGAAAAAGAAAAATTTTTTGGTATGGTGGGCTCATTCTCATTCCTAGAACTAAAGCAGACCAACTAGCACAGTATCACAAAGTCAAGACCAGATTACCCACTTTGGCCGGATTAGTCCAAACTTTGACTTTGTAGCACTTGGGCTTCTTTCTCAAGAGAAGTGAAAATGCTCTGCAGGATAATTAGGGTACTAATCACGGAGCTGACCACTCTCGTGTCAATGACTTGAGATCTGGCTTCCATTTGTCCAAATACATACAGGTGGCCAGAGAAAATTGGAGCTATTTTAAGACTGAGGCCTAGGCTACCAAAAATTCAAGAGCATGGAAAATGGGAATTCCTGAGAGGCTGGCCACAGGCAAAGAGAGAAACCTTCCCACTTTCCCGAGGGGCTGGAGGCAATAAAGGGCCTGAGAGCACTTCACACCTGTGATGGGTCTGTGACCCGCAGGGTTACCACGTCCTCACTGGTGTACTTGATAAACAGATGGTTTTCATCCAGAAGCTGCATT
Organism: Mustela erminea; assembly: GCF_009829155.1. Taxonomy (NCBI): domain Eukaryota; kingdom Metazoa; phylum Chordata; class Mammalia; order Carnivora; family Mustelidae; genus Mustela; species Mustela erminea. Next base: position 6,688,866 of record NC_045618.1, on the reverse strand, counting down.
TTCCACATGCGCAGCTGCCGCAGCTGGTCAAAATATTGGAAGAAGCGCCTCTTGGCCATCGCACTCCCATCCTGCTCTGCCCGGCGCCACAGGTACACGAGCAGCCGGTGTTTCAGCGAGTTGATGAAAGGGTCTCTGAAAGGATTGGCCATGCCCGTCTGACTGTCCCGCTGCACCTCCGGGAAAACGGCCGACACCGTGAGAAGGTCATCCTCGTAGCAGAAGCGGCCAATGGTCCTCACATCAATGAAAGTGCCTTCAGGAGTCACCTGGAAGACGTGGATTGTCTGCTGCTGCACCGACAAGATGGCCAGGATGTTTTTGTACAAGTACAGCCCTTGGTTGTGCGACAGGACCACCTTGTCACACTTGAAGGTGCGGGTGTCGCACAGGCGGCCCGTGTGAAGGTCGATGATGTGAAGGGAATAGTCCTCCAGGGGGGACCGGGGGTTAGGGGTCACGGATTCACTATTCCGGTAAACCTCGTAAAAAGGGGGGTGCGGCTCATCCGGGAGGTAGGCAGCTGAGCCCACGATGACACAGCGGCAGTCGTCGGTGAAGAGGCTGCACTCCCGGTTCAGGTGCTCCCCGTTGGCGGCCACGTTGGTAATATGCAGCAGGACAAAAAAGCGTTCAAAGAGCCGGCCGCGGATGTTGACTGACCGCTGGTCGTTGCCATTGGACAGGATCTCCCCCTCAGAGCCCTGCAGTAAGTCCTCAGCTGCCTGGCAGCCCTGGTACTCATAAATCTCAAGAGAGGTCTGGTCTGAGGAGAAAGCAATAAAGTAGCGCCCATCAGGCGAGAATTTACGCAAGAAACACGGAGGCTTTTCAACATTGACGACCGTGAAGTTGGGGAAGACATTCTGGTGGAACACTCGGACCTGATGCCAGTGGGTGCCTGCCTTGCCTGAGCTGATTCGCCGCCGTTCCAAGCGGTGAATGACATTTTGGTTCTGGATTCTTCGAGGTTTGATGGTGGAAACATGATGATCCATTATCACATCTCTGCATGGAAAAGTGAAGAAGTCAAGAAAGCAAAACAAAATTGACCCAAACATAAATATCCAGAAGTCAAAGAGATTTTCCTCCTGATAGCCGGGACCTAAGAGCTCGCAGGGTGCCAGCGATCAGCACTTCTCCTTCCCAGATCGCAGTCAGAAAACAGTCCTGAGATTTCTGATTCTAAAAACAGGTTTGAAGGAAGGACCTAATTCACTAGGAACACCTTCAAAGCACTCTTAGCTGTTGGGAATATTCAACAGAATAAACACAGAAATACATCAAATTTGTTCAGTGTAAGAGTAACATCTCGTGCACGTTCATTAAAGAAATGTATTTACTAGCCCTTAAGATGTCCATACTACCTGGGGCACCTGCGTGGCTCATTTAGTTAAGTGGTTGCCTTCAGCTCAGGTCACAATCTCAGGGTGCTGCAGTCGACCCCACATTGGGCTCTCTGCTCAGTCTGCAGTGAATCTGCTTCTCCCTCTCCCCCCTCTGTGATCTCTCTCACCTACTCTCTCAAATAAATAAATAAAATCTTAAAAAAGCGGGGGGGGATGTTCATACTACCTAAAGCAATCTATAAACTCAATGCAATCCCTAACAAAATCCCAACGGTGGTTTTTGAAAAAAAATAGAAAAATTTATCCTAAAATGCACATGTAAACTCAAGGAACCCCAAACAGCCAAAATAATTTTGCAAAAGAACAAAGTTGGAAGACTCAGACTTCCAGATTTCAAAACACATTACAAAGCCAAAGTAATTAAAAAAAAAAAATTGTGGTACTGGCATAAAAACAAATATACCAATGGAATAGAGTAGAGAATCCAGAAACAAACCCTCACAGATGTAAACCCAAGATTCAGGAAGTTCAGAGAACCCCAAATGCGATAAACCCAAAGAAATCCATGCCCAGACACACTATAGTCAAACTTAAAAACTAAAACACAAAGTAGAAATCTTAGAAGCAACCAGGTAGATGAGGTATATTACCTTGAGGGGAACAATTCAAATGTCTGGATTTCTTGAGAAACTATGGAGACCAGAAGGAAGCAGAACAACGTTTTTCAACTGTTGCCTCTGGGTCAACAATCAAATCTCAGCTAAAAATCAACTCTTCAGATTTTTTCCTATCTTCCCATTCATATCAACTCTCATTCTACCCTATTTTACTTCCTTTAGCCCTCATGATGTTTTGAAATTATCTCAATTACAAGTACCTGTCAGCACACACCAGCCCCAGGGGCCCTGCCCAACTCTAGGTGAATCCCACCACCTGGGGCAGTACCTGAGGCACAGTAAGGGCTCAGCAACATGGTAAATGAATGAATGGAGCAACATTCCAACAGGCGCCTGGAAGGATCAAGAATTCACTAGGCAAAGTAAAAGAGGAGCACTTCAGAAAGAAGGAAGCTGTACTATCATACTTTGAAGACTACATATACTTTTAAAGTATTATTTGAACTTACTCAGAGTTGTTTTTTTTTCTTTTATTAGGAAATAATCATCGTGAAGAAAATACTAATGCAGGAGAGTAAGATGAAGCCAGATGTACAGAGAAATGCGTACCATGTAGACTTGAAGAACTGCCAAGCTTCTAATTTGGCCTTGATTTTTCCAAGCAAAGCAAAAAGGAAAAACCAATCAGTTACAGAATATGCACAGCCAATAAGATAGAAACTTAACAGAGGCCTGGAAGAAGCACAGCTCTTCCCGGCACGGGAGTTTAAAAGCAATCCCTCTCCTAAGTTTTCTCAAAGGACCTAGGCATGATAGAGTGAGCAATGTTCTCCATACCCGAACAACAAATCCTGAATTTCACACAGCTACTCCTTGTTAAAAGTGACATTGTTGCTGTGGCTACTGTAATACAGCCTAAAAAACACACTATTAAGGTTTAAGCATTTCAAAGTACCAAACAGCATACAAAATTGCCTCACTCAATCCCTGCCAAGGGTAACCCTGCCAACCTAAGATGAGGGCTGGAATCAGGGTGACCGGAATGGGAAGACAAAAGCAGATAAGGCCCAGGCACGGGAGGACTAGGCACAAGACACCATCTAGCAAACAAACTGCTGAGTGGGATCAAGTATACTACAGCCGTTCAACTTAGAAAGAGCCACTGATCATACTAAGTAAAATAGATGCTTAATTCTAAGAAAACTGATGCACACTTTGTATAGCCCAATCTTAAATTCTCTGATTTGTCTTCTTAAGGGAAAGACACCAGGGGCACCTGGGTGGCTCAGTTGGTTAAGCGACTGCCTTCGGCTCAGGTCATGATCCCAGAGTCCCAGGATCAAGTCCCCTATCAGGCTTCCAGCTCCATGGGGAGTCTGCTTCTCCCTCTGACCTCCTCCTATCTCGTGCTCTCTCTCTCTCTCAAATAAATAAGTAAAATCTTAAAAAAAAAAAAAAAAAAAGGCAAAGACACCAGAAACTGGTATGAAAGGTGTGAGGGGGTAGGCTAAGTGGAGTTGAGGACCTGTTAACTTCAGCTCCAAATTACACAGAAAATCCTCACTGAATTTCCCAATACTTCTCTCAGCATGCACGCTCTCTCTCCCTCTCCCTCCACACACTCTATTTCATATCACACAACTGTGATTTTTAGAGATATGGTGAAGTTATTTAAGGCTTTTTCAACTTGTTCTCTTATTGTTCTGATTAAAAAAATAATACACGCTCATAAAAATTCAAACACTGTAGAAAAAGTATGAAATGAAACTCCCTTTAGGGTGCCTGGGTGGCTCAGTCAGTTAAGCGCCTGCCTTTGGCTCAGGTCATAATCCTGGGGTCCTGAGATCGAGCCCCTCTGCGGGCTCCCTGCTCAGTGGGGGAGTCTGCTTCTCCCTCTGCCTCTCCACCTCGCTTGTGCTCTCTCTCTTATTCTGTCTCTCTCTCTCCAAAACGTAAGTAAAATTATTTCCAGAAAGAAAGAAAGAAAGTCAGTCCCTTCTAGTCAGGGTGAGAACTATTATAAAAAGAGTCAGAGTAACTAGTGTTATTTCCCCAAAAGCTGGCCCTCTCCCAGCTCCCCTAGACCAGTGAATGGCCCCGCTACTCTCCCGCTTCTCGGGAACTAGACACCTGACGTCTTCCTTGACACCTCTTTCCCTCGGCCCCCTGATCAGTCATCAAACTCTGGAGGTTTTCTCTCCTACTAAATAGCCCTCTCATCTTCCACTTACCTCTATCACAACCTGCAGTACCCTTATCCCAACTTTTATAATTTCACGCCTGCGACACCGCATCAGCTTCCTACCTAAGCCCACTCCTTGCAACAGCCAATGATCTTTCCAAAAATGCTTTTGTGACCACACCCTTTCCACTACGGATTAAAAACAGGAAAGCATCTTCCCACTGCTCTTTATGATCAGAATCAAAATTTTTTAACACGACAGCCAGGCGCTCAAAGGTCTCAGCTCTGTCTCTCCAACCCCATCTGTTCCCACTAACTCGAACCACTTCTTCAACAGGGATCCCACCTCCTGCCTCGGAAGCTTGGCACCTGCTATTAACTGACATCTAAAAAAGCTCTTCTGCTCCCTTTGCTAACTCCGATTTCAGACATCAACCTAATTATCTCCTCCTCAGAGAAGTCTTCAAATACCAACTTAAGAGCCACATCTCGCCTTCACAACACTGGTCATCCTTCAACTCTGTCTCTGCACTTCACTCCTACCTGTGGCACTAAGGGTGAGCTCCTGACCAGTACACATATTCTGCCCACCCCATCACCCTCCTGGACACATCTTAAGCCTCCTTTCCTGTACGCTGGACCTGCCTCACGTCAAGTTCTTTGCCAACTCAGACATCCACAGGAGCTGTTCCCTCTGCCTAGGACGTCTTTCCCCGGGGCCCTTGCATAGTTTCTCAAGTTGCAGCCCAAGTGTCATCTCCTCTCTGATCTTTCTCTCTACAGCAGGCCTCCCCATTACTTCTCCGTCTGTCTTCTCCATAGTAACAGCCACAATGCGCGCACCTGCCTCTACCTGCACGGCTGTGTGCTTAATGACAGACTCCCCACTACACCGTACTCCCTAGACGGGAAGCAACCAGGTATGCTTCGGTCACCTCAGTGTTCTCAGTGCCCAGCAAGGGGGCTGGCCCCTCGTACGCCTTCGGTACGTTATTTATGAATGAAAGAAGCAAGCCTGGCTGAATGGGGCCACTCGCTCCTCGTGTGGCACTAGGAGTCCTTTTCCCCTTACTGCCTCTCAGCTTCCCCACAAGGGCTGGCGCACACACCCCTCAAGTCGCCGTGACGGCTTCCAAAGCGGTAAGGGGATACCAAGGGGCGGGCACACACCCCCAAGGGGGCGCCCCCGGAAAGAGAAGCCCGGGGCGGGGCCTCCATGGGAAGGGACCGCTCAGGGAGGGCGGGAGCCACGGGGCCTCGGCGTGTTGCGGGGAGGGGGCCGCCCCACAGCGGGAACGCGGGAAGGCCTCGGGGAAGGCCTGACGGGTTTGGAAGCTGGGCCAAGAAAGGAGAAGTCCTCACCTGTACGGTCCTCGTTCAAAGGGCCGGGGAGAAGAACTCCCCGGCCTGCTCGGCACGCGCCTCCCCCAGCCCCGCCCCCGCCATGCCTCCGGCCCCGGCCCCCGCGGCTGTGAGCCCCCGCTTCCGCTTGCCACCGGAAGTGCGGTGCAGCGAGAGGGTGTCGGGAGAGCGCGGCGGCGTCAGCGCTCACTGAGAGTGTTCCAGCGCACCCTGGTGTCCGGAGGGGGAATCGAAGCCACAGGAGCCCAGTAGCTGGGAAGGGAAAAATTAACCTAGAGCCCTAACGTGGGTATGTCAGTGATCTCTTAAGGTAATGCCTCTGAGCCTGCTGGACACGTTTGCAAAAACACGGATAAAAATTGTTTCACCTCTTGGTTAGATGCGCCCTTTCATCGACGGAGGATCGATCCGCCCTGTGTTGTCCGCTCCTGCGCAGTGAGCCCTTGGACCACCAGAATGTACCCCGCCCGCGCCCCGAACATTCTTCCCAATACAGTTGCTGGCCCATAGTGGAAGTGCAGAAAAGCTTCTTGGGTTAACCTAGTCTCATAACCTTTACCGTCGGCCTCCTTCGGATCATTCCGTTCTCAGCGCATGTGACTGCTTCGGATTGTTCTCATTCCACTGCCACTTCATGCTACTTTTTGTTTTTTGGTTTTGTTTTTTTTTAATTTTATCTATCTACTTGTCAGAGAGCGAGACAGAGAACACAGCAGGGGGAGCAGCAGGTAGAAGGAGAAGCAGGCGTCCTGCTGAGCAAGGGACCCCAGATGAAAGCAGGCAGACGCTTAACCGACTGAGCTACCTAGGCGTCCCTCACGCTATTTTTTGTGAGCATTTATCACTATATGATATTACCCAGTGTGTGTGTGCGTGGGCATGCGCACAAGTGTCTTTGTTCTGTTCCCTTACCCCTTCTAGAAAGTCAAGTTCGTGAGGGCAGGGATTTTGTCTTGTCCTCTATCTTCGCCTACAATAGGGTTTGGCATCTTGTCGATGCTCTACAGTAAGGATTCCATCCACGAGTGAGGGTCTCCGTCCACATTGTTCACAGCAATCCTAGGAGGAAGGAATGCTAATTAGCCTTTACAGATGAGGACACAGACTCAGGAAGGGTACGTGGCTAAGAAGAAACAGGGTGGGTTCTTGGAACGGTCTTGACATTTCCAGGCTGATTGTTCTCGGGTACTGACTGCAGAGTCTTCATTTTCTCTTCTGGGAAATGAAGATTTGCTGCCTAGTGAGGTCATTGAAAAAAATTCGAGGTGTTATCCTTAAAGCGCCTGGCACAGCCTGGAATGCCGTAGATGCTCAGTAAAGTGTTACTGCAGTTACTCAAGATCAAATCCCTTAACCCACCTATGATGAAATTGAGACCCCGAGAAGCATATGACTAGTACAACATCATAGGAACACAAGCGGCAGAATTGAGACTGTGACCAGGACTTCCATCTCCCCTTTTCAAGGCTTCTCTCCCACAGTATCAAGTTCTGACTCTGTCATTTGTGTTCCTACATGATGTTAGGTAACTCACTCACCCTCTCCAAGTCTGTTTTCTTATATCTGAAATTGGGTAATTATCTGACTTGATTACTAGAGCGATCACACAAGAGGATATCATTTAAATTATCAAATGCTACCCCAGATGGAAATGTTTGGGGACTGCTATCTCTGTGCTGAGCCTGGTAATTAAAATCGGGAGCTTTACTGGTACCAGAAGAATAACTGAAAAGAAACTCTACCCGGATCTCACAACATGTACAATTCCAGGGGTGCCTGGGTGGCTCAGTCGTTAAGCATCTGCCTTCAGCTCAGGTCATGATCCCAGGGTCCTGGGATCAAGCCCCACATCAGGCTCCCTGCTCAGCAGGAAGCCTGCTTCTCCCTCTCCCATTCCCCCTGCTTGTATTCCCTCTATTGCTGTCTGTCTGTCTCCCTTCATCAAATAAATAAAGTCTTTTTACAAAAACCAATTCCGAATAGAATGGGGGCACCTGTGTAGGCCAGCTGGTTAAGTGTCCAACTCTTTTTTTTTTAAATTTTTTATTTTTTATAAACATATATTTTTATCCCCAGGGGTACAGGTCTGTGAATCACCAGGTTTACACTAAGTGTCCAACTCTTAACCTTGGCTCAGGTCATAATCTCAGTGGTGTACAACTGAATCCCACCTCAGGCTCTGCATTGGGCATGGAGACTACTCAAGATTCTCTCTCTCTCTCTCTCTCTCTCTCTTAGGTGCCTGGGTGGCTCAGTCGCTAAGCATCTGCCTTCAGCTCAGATCATGATCCCAAGGTCCTGGGATTGAGCCCCACACTGGGCTCCATGCTAGGTGGGGAGCCTGCTTCTCCCTCTCCCTCTGCCCACTATTTCCCCCACCTCTATCAAATGAACAAATAAAATCTTTTTAAAAAAATTCTCTCTCTCTCTTTCTCTCCCTCTGCCGCTCCCCCCTCTAAAAAAACAGATCAAAGGCCTAAATGTAAAAGGACAACCTGTGACACTCTTAGAAAGAAACATAAACATAATTCTTTATGACCTTGGATTAGGCAACAGTTTCTTAGATATGACACTAAAAGTATAAGCAGCCAGAAGGAAAAATAGATTAAACTGAACTTCATTAAAATTTTAAAATGTTGGGGCACCTGGGTGGTTCAGTCAGTGAAGTGTCTGTCTTTGGCTCAAATCATCTCAGGGTCCTGGGATCCAGCTCCGTGTTGGGCTCCCCACTCAGCAGGAAGTCTGCTTCTCCCTGTCCCTTTGTTCCTCCCCACCATTCGTGTTACCTCTTGCAGTCTCTCTCAAATAAATAAATAAACAAACAAACAAACAAATGAGTTTGTGCTTTAAAAGACACAAGAAAGTGAAAAGACAACCCACAGAATGGGAGAAAATATTTGCAAATCATATATCTGATAGGGGTGTAGTATCAAGAATATTTTTTTAACTCCTGCAACTCAACAACAAAAAGACCAATTGAAATTGGCAGAGGATCATATACATACATGGCCAATAAACACACGAAAAGGTGTTTGACATCATTAGTCAACAGGGAAACGAATTCAAAAGCATAGTGAAATACCCTTTCACAGCCACTAAGACAGTTATGACTTTCAAAAAGGAAAAAAATATTAGTGAAGATATAGAAAACTGGGGTTTTTCTGCATTGCTCGTGGGCATGGCATAGTCACTGTGGAACATAGTTTAGCAGATTTTGTCTGCCTTCTTTTTTTTTAGAGGGAGGAGGGGGGACAGAGGGAGAGGGGAGAGAAAGAAACAGGCTCGACGCCCAATGCAGAGACTGATGGAGGGGTTCAGACTCACGACCCTGAGATCAAGAGCTAAGCTGAGATCAAGAGTTGGAAGCTTAACCGACTGAGCCACCCAGGTGCCCCCTTCATGTTTAACTTCTATTTAACTTACATTTATAAGGATGTCTTTACAATCCTCTGACTTGCCATATTGTTCTTGCTATTTGTAGATCTACTGCAGAGTCCAACATGGGGAGGCTGTCACACTGTGTCACACTGTGCTTCCTGGAAAATCTGCTAGCTGTGGAGGAGGCCTGGGGTTGTCTTTTCTCCAGCCATTCCCAGGAAGTGGATTTCAATTCGTTGCTCACAGAGTCTGATGTTATAGAGGTGACCAGAGGCAAGACTATGCCTGCCTGGAAGGTCTTTACAAGAACTTTGCCTTCAATTCAGAATAAAATAAGGGGCGACAGGAAGGATCGGAGCAGAGGAATAGCGTAAGCAGACTTATGTTTTAGAAATTTCACTCTGGCTGACACGGAGAGAGGGAACTCTAGAGAGTCCAGCCGGGAGGCTACTGTAATAGTCCAGGCAAAAGGTGATGGTCACCCGGATTTGAATAATAAAGGTAAAGGTGGTAAGAAGTGGTCAGATTTGAAACATACATTAAAGGTGTATCACTAATGGCTTGGATAAGCAGTGTGAGAGAGAGAAAGAGAAGAGGCAAGTATGTTCCAAAGTATTTGGCCTAAGTAACTACGAATGCTTCAGCTCAGGAAGTAATTGTATCTTGAATTGGGTGATGTTTAAAGTCATCTCCCGGGGCACCTGGGTGGCTCAGTGGGTGAAGCCTCTGCCTTTGGCTCAGGTCATGATCTCAGGGTCCTGGGTTTGAGCCCCACATGGGGCTCTCTGCTCAGGAGGGAGCCTGCTTCCCCCTCTCTCTCTGCCTGCCTCTCTGCCTACTTGTGATCTCTGTCAAATAAATAAATAAAATCTTAAATAAAATAATATAAAATAAAGTCATCTCCACAAGAACGGGTGCCCCTTTGGTTTTGCACCTACTGATCCCAGAGGCCTAACGCCATGCCAGGGACAGAGGCACCAAAGAAAGATTTGCTGAATGCTGATACCAGCCTCTTGTGCAAGCAGGGCAGCACCTCAGATGACACCTGTGATTCCAGAACACTTCAGCCTGCCTCTCCCAGATGTCCCAACTTCTAATTGCCCACCGCCCCCCTCCCACTGTGCTCCTAGCCCTGGGAAGAACATTGAGTCCTGACCCCCTCCGCATCTCGTGCTCCTCTGTCCCTCTCAGGAGTCCCAGGGCACACTGGGTCCCCAAGTGACTGGGCTGATGGAGTGGTAGGGAGGGGGACCTGGAGGCTCTGAGAGCTTTCTCTCCTCTCATTCCGTCTTCCTGTGGCTCTTCTGCCAAGGCTTTTAGCAACTCTGCTCTGTTTGTGCATTAGCCACGAGAGGAGAAGATGGGAACAAAAGCAGGATGAGAGGCTCTTGTTCCTTCTCCCATTCTAGAAGAGGCTGGCTGAGCTCTTTTCACCTCTGCATTCACTGGCGGACATTTCTTAGCCTAAGTAATACACCACGGCTGCCCCGCCATCCCCATCCTCCCCAGCACCAACATCATCATCATCACCATCATCGCCAACACCATGGCCAGCGTCACCACCCATCCTTCGGTGAAAATCATCACAAGCACCGTTGAGTACCTATTTCCTGTACGCCAGACCCTGTGCCGATCATTTCAGCTACATTAAGTCACTTAATCCCGTGAGTTTGGCATGATTATCCCACTTTACAGATGCTGAACTGAGGCTCCGTTTCCCTTGGATCTCATTTAGACGCCCCCCCCCATTCTATTCCCCTTCCACGAGGCTCATTTCCTTAGAGTAAGTCCTGCATGGCTAACTGCAGGAAATGCTCGGTTTCTGCTTGTAGTTGCTCAGCCTTCAGATTCCGAATCCAGATCCTTACTAACTGTTTGAAGATGTAACTTCCCGCCATTCTCTCGGCTAAAGGCTTCCTGCCCCCACAATGGTTTTCCTTTGCCATTGGTGATCCTGCAGCCGCTAGTCTTTCTTGAACAATCTTCCCACTGCCCTGGGCACCTATGCTCAGGCAACAGAGTGAGGTTTGCTCTTGCCAAAAAGCATGGGCGCACGCACACGTTTTCTTTGGATTTGGAAATGTTTCGGGAGAATTGCTCCCATTCACGTGGCACAGAAAAAGAGTACAGGCTTCAGAATGAGGACTGACCTGGGTTTAAACAGGCCATCCCTTGCTGTGTCTGAGCTGGGACGCCCGGGCAGCACGCACAGAGCTGGAATCTCGTCCTTGCTGGCTCGGCCAAGCTGGGACCTTGGCTCAGTGCTCCATCAGCCAGCACTTTGCCTTCATGGGAAAAAGAGTGCTTTTCCCTGCAGCTAAGATTTTTCATGTTCTCTGGACTTTGCCTTCTTGGAGGCAAAGGAAGATCTTTTTCTCACTGGTCCACACAGAAGACTTGCCTTTTTTGCAGTCAGTCCACCCAGAGGAGGAGCTTTGTTCTAAAGGACACGAAGGTGCCTTAGGGTAGTAGAAACCGAGGTTCCAATCTCATTTTTCCCCTATGCTTAGTGAGGCTTCAGACAAGGGACTTCACTTGTCTGTTATTTTCAGCCAATTCTTTTAGAACGCTGGCTCTGTGCCAAGCTCTGTGCTGGTGCGGCAGGACAAAGGTGAGTAAGTCATGATTTCCTGCTTCTAGTTGGAAAGACACTCAGGAACAGCAAATTCTATCAGAAGTGGTGAGCCCTCAATTAGAGGTCTGGGCGAGGTGGGGAGACCAGCACCCAGCTCAGCACTCGAAGAGCAAATGCTACAGAAGGTGCCGAAGGGGAAGGTCAGCCTGCTGTTCCAGGCAGCAGGGACCACGGGCCAAGGTACAGAGAACCAAGTGCCGGCTGGCATTACCGAATCACAAAGGGTAAAGCAGGCAGGGACAGCACAGAGGGCTAAAGCCTCCGAGGGGGACGGTACCTGGGTAGCTCAGTGGGTTAAAGCCTCTGCCTTCGGCTCAGGTCATGATCTCAGAGCCCTGCATCTGGATCTCTGCTCAGCGGGGAGCCTGCTCCCCCCCCTACCCCCCCCCCCCACCCGGCCTGCCTCTCTGTTTACTTGTGATCTCTCTCTCTGTGTCAAATAAATAAATAAAATCTTTAAAATAAGGCTCTGAGGTTCACTTAGCTCCTCTTTAAAATGGGAATAACGGTATTACCTCAAACAGTGCTGGATCCGATTAGGTATCCAATCAATGATCACTTCTATGCCCAGGCAGATTTGAAACTTCTTGTCTTAAGATTACGTCTATGGCCTCATCAATCTGCATTAAATACCTAGTTTTTGATTGTCTAGTGCTTAGTACCTGTTAGAGGCCTAACAAGGATTTGTTAAAATACTGAATGAATGAATGAATGAATGAATGGGTTAGGCCAAACCTAAAGTCTCCTCCTTCTAGAGGTGCCTGAGATCCGGGGTCAGAAGAAGGTGGGAGGGGGAGGGGAGGGGGGAAGAGAAGTAGGAAACCATCAGCACCTTCTTTCCTGGGGTGGTAGCTATTTTAACCACAGAGCGGTGCCCCCTGGAGGGTTTCCCTTAAACTGGGGGACCCGGAGGTGACCGAGGGCCATCCTGTTCCACCCTCCTCTCTGGGGGCAGGACGAGGGGGAACAGCTGAGGTGTGAATGGCCGGGGTCGGGGTGCAGGCAGAGCTCTGGAGGAAAGGATTGCTCTTGCTGCTTGCTGGAAATGAAAAGAGGCTGGGGGTCAAGAAGGCAAAGTCCAGAGAACAGGAAAAATCTCAGCTGCAGGGAAAAGCACTCTTTCTCCCATGAAGGCAATGAAATTACAGGCAATTGTGAGACACAGAGATTCGATAAAACCTGGGGAGGTTATCAGGTGAGGGGACAGGACTGGCTGCGGAGATGGAACAGCTGGTCCTCCCCTCCAGCGCCGATAAGCGCCCCTCTGTTACGCAGACTGAACAAACAGTCCTTCGGGGCCCCTGTTATGGGGGCCGCTAGGAAGGCTGGAAGAGCGTGGGGGCGGGGCTGGCTTCCTCCCAACCACCACCCGACGCTGGGGGTCTGGCCGCCCCAGCACTATGGAGCGGGGACCTGTTCTGAGGGCAAGAGTGACAGGGGTGGCTGAGTAGAATGACCTCCTGTCCCACAGACCACCAGAGGGCCGTCTGTGAGAGAGGGACTGGGCGTCCCTTTTTTCCCTATGCATCCCCCAACCCCTGTGGTCCTCCCTGTCATCCACAGAGGACCCAGGAGTGAGTAACTCCCACTGTAGAACAAAACGGGTGTGGAACATGTTTCTGAGGGAAGCACAGAGCCGGGTGGACACACACAGCGGTGACAGCCAGCCCAGGCGCCCCATCGTTAGGGAAGGTCTTCAAGAAGAAGGAATCTCTAACTAGGTCTGGTACACAGCGGTTTGGGGAGAAAGCCACAGAAGGGGAGAGTAGGTGAGAGACACCTTCTAGAACACGTACTGCACTCTGAGAGGCAGGTTTCAAAGGCAGGTTACGGAAGGAATAGAACAAGCCATCACTCTGACCAGGAATTATCATTCCGGTTCTTAAGGGAGGAGAACCATCCACGCCAGACTATTCGTTATAACCAAAATGTCCCCCCAACGGGGCAACGGCTGCGAAACCAAACGGCCCCACTCCAGGACTAGAAAGCAGCTTCCAAAGCCAACAGTAAGGACAGCTGACTCATAACATTGTGTAAGTTTATGGTGAAGGAAGCGTCAGAGTAGGACCCAAACTGTATACGCCAAGTCTAAAATGTTTTAGCAAAACCATACGGGAAGAATAATGCTGGGACATAACCACGGCACGGTGGGTGGGCTTGGGTGAGAGACGGAACGCTCTTTCTTTTGTTCCCATTTTTTTCACGAGTCAATTCGATAATTTACTTTTCCGCAAACTAAAAATGTTACAGCGCGAGTTGGGAATGACGTAGCCCAGCTACCGAGAGAGGAACCCCGGTTCAACAAATGGAGGGGGACCTATGAGCCAGTGTAGCCTAGAGAACACAGTCATGACTACGGTTCGTGGAGAAAGCAGTATGTGGGGGAGAAAAGTTTCCCCGGGTAATAAAAAGGCAGCAAGTTTCAACACTGATCTGTTGACAATGGCTACTCCTGGGAAGGGTCACGGAGAGATTCACTTTCTACTTCATACACTTCTCTGGTGTTTTCCATTTGTAAGGACCATGTTTTATTTTAATGATTGGCAACCTCAGTACAGATTTTTTTTTTTAAAGATTTTATTTATTTATTTGACAGGCAGAGATCACAAGTACGTGGAGAGGCAGGCAGAGAGAGAGGAGGAAGCAGGCTCTCTGCTAAGCAGAGAGCCTGATGCGGGGCTCGATCCCAGGACCCTGGGATCATGACCTGAGCTGAAGGCAGAGGCTTTAACCCACTGAGCCACCCAGGTGCCCCCCTCAGTATAGATTTTTATACTGTAAGTATTCAAAATAAAACACCAGCAATGGCATAAAATGGTAAGTTGCGGCAAATGCTGAGTTTTCAAGCTGCTTGTAATCCCCCTTTGACCCTCAGAACAGGCCATCCATGGCCAGAGCAGCTCAGCGAGGACAAATGAGGTTTCCTTCATTCTACGGCCCTGAGACACTGCACTTGGCTAAGCTCGGTTCAGCAAAACAAGTCCTCCCTGTGCACATCTCTTATACACAGATCACCTGGCTATAGCCGGCACTGGGGGTGGTGAGGGGACACAAGAAGACTAAGGTGGGCCCTTCATTGGATCAGAGTATAGGGCCAGGGGAGGAAATTCAGCTAGAAGGAAAAGCATGGGAATCTTCTGGAGAGTCTCCACGGCCTGGGCTTGGTCTGCAGCGGAGGGCATCGGTCTGATAGGATTTGCATCAAACCCTAGGAAGATCATCTGGGGACTGTGGAAGACAGAGACAGGGACATGCAGGAGGGAGACACGGGGTCACCTTTCCAGGGGATGAGGGCCTAGGCTAGGGGGTGTATCCAGGGAGCTCCCCACTAGCGACCAGCAGGCTTCTCTTTGGGGTAGCAGGAAGTGAATGAGCTGACTTACCCCTCCCCCCAATTCCCAAACCAAGTGTGTCCTCTTAAGGAGCAGTTCCCAGCCGTGGGTGCCAAGTGAATGCCGTAGGGAGCTTTAGAGCTGCTGAATCCTAATTTAATTGATCAGGCGTACACCCTGGGCCTGGTGTATTCCAGAACTTTCTGAGGATTCCAGAAGATAGTGGGGTTTGAGAGCCACTGCTCCAGAACACCGTCAAACAGAGCAGGAGCCCCAGGGGCCTGTGCCCAGAAGAGCTCTCCCACCTCCTCCCAGAACAGACGTCAAGCAGCTGGCCACTCTTTTTGGCAGACTCTGAGTTTGGAGCTTTTCTGGGGAAGAGACAGCCCTGTCCTCCGCGGCACTGAGGGTGTTCAGCTACTTCTGCTTAGTACTACCCATTACGATCTTCCTTCTGGAAATCTGCTAATCATTTAATGCACGGTTGACCCCTCTTCCTGTTTCCCGCATCATTACGGGGCTATACATTTGGACCATGGGTCCTTCTGTACATCACTGACTTCGCCATGGGATTTTGGGAAGGCAGGTGGAGAACACATGTGTTCAGGGAGCCACCTTGACCCTTTCTTTCTTTCTTTTTTTTTTTTTTTTAAGATTTTATTTATTTATTTGACAGAGAGAGAGATCACGAGTAGGCAGAGGGGGAGGGGGAAGCAGGCTCCTCGCTGAGCAGAGAGCCTGATGCGGGACTCGATCCCAGGACCCTGAGATGAGCCACCCAGGTGCCCCTGGATACTCCTTTCTATCTTTTGTAGGAGTTGGGGTGCTGGGAAGGATTGTGATCCTGGAGACATCCAGCCTCCCTAGTCTCCAAAGGACTATAGGAATATAGGAAAAGGACATCATTTTAAGTATCATCATAAAGAGCTGGGGGTGGGCACTTGCAATTGAAAAGGGACATTTGCGATATGGGACCGATAGCCACAGTAGCTGGGAGGTGAAGCTTGGCCACTTCTTCCAGGGTGAGGTCACCCAGTGTTCCTCTCTCCTTCCCTCCACCCCACTTGCAAAAGCTAAAGGCTGCAAGCCCAGGGTGCACAGGAGGGCAGAGCAGCTAGGATGTGGCTGTCCAGGGATGCCAAAACCCTCCACATGACCGTAGTAGGACAAGTCACCTTCCACTCCAACAGGAATCTTACCTCACAGTCCACCAGGGCACGATTTTCCCCTCCCTTTTGCCAGTCCACGATTGCTGAGTTTGGGAGACAGCCAAGGTCCCTCAAGGGACCTGGCCCACAGCCTCTGCCAGGGATCTGGAATAAGGGGGACAGAGGGACAGCGAGCTGCTAAGAACCAATGGGTGGTCTTCTGACTAACATGGGACAGGTTCAAGAGATGGCAAGAGGGAAAGGAAAAGTGGGGATACCTTCCCCTGCTGCCTTCACAAAACATCACTCTCTGCTGAGGGCTGGGCCCCTCGGGACATCTGATAAGGTTGTTAAGTCAGCTGGAACACCTGCCCAGCCATCTGGCACTTTCATCCTCCACACAGGGCCACCCAGGCCTCCTTGCTCACCTCCTCAAAACCAGGGGGCTGAGGGGTCCCCCACACCTGCCAGGGAGAATGAAATCCCTCATGCCCCAAGGGCTATAAGGTAGCGTGCTGGCTTCCCAGGTGACACCTGAGAAATTCCTCTTTGACTTTGTTAAGAGATGGGTTTCTATCAATGACCCACTTTCTTTAAGGCTCCCAGTAGCTTAAACAAGGGTTAATTCTGACTTTGCTGAGATAACAGAGAAGCACGGTTGGGGGTGGGGTGTGGGAGGAGGGCTGCAACAGCAAGAGTTTAAACAAACTGCCCTCTGTCCGTATCAGACTGGAAGAGAGCTGTAGCCCAGGGACCATTAATCATCTCAAATGCTGGGCTTCCGGATCTTATCTGCTGTACCATCACCGCATCCCCTCTACTTCTGGGCTCTGGAAACCATAGCATTTGCAGAGAAAACACAGTACCTATGTTAGCAAATCTTGTTAGGCTCTATCTAGTGGCACATGACCCATTAATGTATATATTTAGCTGTTCCAGTAGCGTTCTGATTTGTGTGAAGGAAAGCATCGGGACTGCTGGGAATGTTCTGTATCCTGGTCTGGGCGATGATTGTACAGATGCACGCATTTGTAAAACGTCACGCAGCTGTCCGCCCAAGCGCCCTTTATGCACGTACTCGCTCTATGTTAGCCCTCTACTTATATTTTTAAAAGAAAAATCTATTAAAAAAAAAAAGAATGCACAACCGAGAGATGTTGAACTCTCAGGTGTAACACTCCCACCACCAAGTGACCCAGGCTGTGTGTGTGCAGCCCCCGCCTTAGTCCCTGGATTCCCCGCCCGTTGTGGGGTGGGGGCGGGGGGCAGCAGCAAGGCGGAAAGAGGGCGAATTTGAAGAATACACATCTGCATTTGACTGCTGACTCTGATGTTTCCTAAGTCACTCAGGGCAAGTCACTTGGCTGCCCTGTGCCTCAGTTTCCTCACCTGTAAAGTGGGGATAATATTCTCTGCTTTGATGACTGGAGACAGTGAAATGGAAAGCACCTGGCTCACCCCAGACACACACCAAATCTTGTGAAATAGCAGGTCCCTCAAGATCCTGCTTCTCCCGTTTCGTTGTCCTTACCATAGCTTGACGCACTCAAAGACTGAATCGAGCTTTGATCCCGCATCAACTCCTCTCAAGCACTCCCTGATCTTCCCATCCCCCTTCCAACAGCAAAGTCCCACTTATAACCCTTGCCTTGTCCCCTGCCCACACTGCCACCTGTTTCAGCAAGCATGGGCCAATCCTTTCCACCATCGGTTCCATGAGATCGCCCCGCCCCTCACTCCGTGTTCATCGTTCCCAGCAGCAACCACGGCCACAGCAGCTATGGCCCCAACCTTACCTATGGATTCAGGAGACCTTGGGCTAAATGCCCACCGTGTGTGAAGAGGATGTCCACAACATGCCCACCACTGGCTGACGGAGCCTGGAGGACGGCCAGTTCTCCGAACTCAAGGTACAGGGAGGGGAGACAGAGCCTGCACGCGGAGCCACCTGTGTCCACTCAGGAATGGAGACCTGTCCAAGACGAGATGTCACAGAAGCGTCAGTGCTCACCTGTACACACCCTCTCCCCAGCATGCGTGCCTGTGCTGCTGGGAATTCACTCCCCTGCCCCCAAAACAAACCCTCTCCTCTATGGACCAGCAGACTCCCCACTTAGCAGGGAGCCCAGCTCGGGGCTCGATCCCAGGACCCTGAGATCATGACCTGAGCCCAAGGCTTAACCCACTGACCAACTCGGGCGCCCCTTGCTTATAAATATTTAAAGACGTTCATGTCTCTGGTCCTTGAAATGATACTTCTCCAGACGAAAGGTAGCCCATTCCATCAGCCATAGTTCAGACTCGAGCCAAAGGAGTGCTCCCTTGCTAAGCCTGCCCTGGGTTCCATCCCACAGGCAGCAAGAGGTAAAATTAGGAAATGGTGGCTCTTTTCACCCCGGCACCCAAGTGCCCATTCCAGGCCCTCCTCTGAGCTTTTCACACCCTTTTACCATCCCGCACCATGGCTCCCAAGCCCTCCGTGATTGATTCCCAGTTCACAATAATTAGGCCTTGCTTGCACTGTGACAGGAGAGAGAGCTCTGCCATTTTCTTTAAGGAAACCATGTGCGAGGCCAACCTGCTGGTGGTTGCCAGGCAACCTTGATGATCCTGCAGGAGAGACGAACTGGGGAGAGACCGTGCTGGACAGCCTAGTTAGCAGCTCCTCTGAGAGGTGTGAGAAAGGCCTCGGTGGTGGCCGTTGCTCCAGCTGTCTTTTTAAATGGAGCTGGGTGCGTGCATGCGTGTGTGTGCATGTGCGTGTGTGTGTGTGCTGGGGTGCACAAGCAAAGTGAGCTGGGTCAGAATAAAGTAGCATCAGTCTTTCAGGGGGAATCATAATGGCAGATACCATGGTTGGATAATTTATAATAAATTATGAAACATCACACTATCTCTTTACACTTAAATGTTCCTTCCTGTCTCCTCACCTCTGGGAGCCAAGCAGGACTTGGAATTTCTGAATATGACAGAAAGCAGACAGAGCCCGTAGGCAAAGGCCTTTCTGCTTTTATAAACTATGAAGCGGCAGACTGAGGGATAAGGTGAGGAGTCTTGGAAGGGGCAAGGGAAGAGGGGTGATGTTGGGAAGGGGGATTTCCTGGGGTCTGGGAAGGAGACAGAGAGGCCCGTGACCCTTCTTCGATTCAAGGACCTGACACACTCCTCAGGTGATGATAAAACTTCAGGTGGGTCAGGGCACCTGCACACCCAACCTCACAAAGGGCTCCTTAACCTACACCTGGCACAGGCCTCCCAACTAGAAGGAAGCACACAGGTGCCGTGGGCACAGTGCAAGGCTCCAGGGAAACCCATGCGAGCCAGAAGCCAATGCCTTCGCGTCTCCAACAACCCAGAACCTTCACAGGGTCCTGATGGAGGCAGAGGACACCCTGGCTCGGAGTTCCCTCCCTCTTAGGTGGGGGCTAGGGAGTGCAGTGCTCAAAGCACAGTGATTTTGACACAGAGTGATTAAAACTCTTTGGGTAAAGGAGGCCCCTGTTGGGTGAGTCAGAAGAGCATCTGACTCTCAACCTCGGGGTCCGGAGTTCAGGCCCCATGCTGGCTGTAGAGGTTATTTAGTGAATAAACAAACTTAAAAAAAGAAAACAAAACACCTTTCCAAGTGAACAACTTGGTTAACATCTACCAAACTTTGAAATGTCACAACCAGTATCTGAAGTTGTTTTGTTTTGTTTTTTAAGATTTTATTTATTTATTTGACAGACAGAGGTTACAAGTAGGCAGAGAGGCAGGCAGAGAGAGAGGAAGGGAAGTAGGTTCCCTGCTGAGCAGAGAGCCCGCTGTGGGGCTGGATCCCAGAAACCCGAGTTCATGACCTGAGCTGAAGGCAGAGCTTTAACCCACTGAGCCACCCAGGCACCCCCAGTAACAAGTCACATTGCTTGTATCTCTACCGCTCCCCGGACCATGCTCTAGGACCTGTCCCAGGGGCACACTCACCCGTGACAGGGCTCACTATGGGCTGTTACCAATTTTTTTTTAAAAGGTTTTATTTATTTATTTATTTGAGAGAGAGTGAGGGAGAAGCAGGCTCCCCGCTGAGCAGGGAGCCCAATGTGGGGCTTGATCTGAAGACCCTGGGATCATGACCTGAGCCAAAAGCAGATACTTAACTGACCGAGCCATCCAGGCGCCCTGGAATGTTACCAATCTTTTAAAACTGTTGCCGTTCTGTTGTTGAGAAAATGGTATCTCATTGCTGCTTTAATGTAATAACGCTGAGTAGTGATTTTCAACTCTTCTGTTTGTTTGCATTTTAACAATGAGACACATCTGTGTATTAACTAGTGATAAAATTAAAGTAAATAAAAATCATGATTCTTTAGGCTTTTCAGAGCATGGCTTTGGAAGACAGAGAGCAACAGTGGATAGAAAAACAAGGCGAAACTGATAAAACCACGTGGTGGAAGGTTTGGGCCACATCCTTTAGATACTAGGTAAAAGTAAGTGATTTGATAACATAATTAAACTTGATCATATGTAAATGTATATTACATATGGGCATATACAATACACATAAACACACAAATACATACAAAATCTAATGAAATTATGTGCACATAAAGCATACATGTAACAATCTCCAAAGAATGACCCTGCCTTGAGCTACAAAGGTAAACTAGACAAATTCTAAAAATCAAAAATCATAAAGAGGCCACGGTCTCTGAACACAATGAAACAATATTTAAGATTAATAATTTTTAAAGGATAACCAAAATATTATCTGCCCAGAAAAATCATTAAAATGTTCTCTTAAATACTCTGAGGTTAAGAAAAAAGAAAAAAAAATCAAATTGCAATGTGTTTAGAAATGAAAGACAACAAATTGGTTTAAAGATTTAAATTTAAACAAAAACTAGACACTTTATGAGTAATTAAGAACTAATCTTGGGGCGCCTGGGTGGCTCAGTGGGTTAAGCCTCTGCCTTCGGCTCAGGTCATGATCTCAGGGTCCTGGGATCGAGTCCCGCATCGGGCTCTTTGCTCAGCGGGGATCCTGCTTTCTCCTCTCTCTCTCTGCCTGCCTCTCTGCCTACTTGTGATCTCTGTCTGTCAAATAAGTAAATAAAATCTTTAAAAAAAAAAAAAAACTAATCTTGGGATAGGAAAGGCCCTTCTAAATTTGACAGCAAGGGGCATCGGGGTGGCTCAGTTGCTTAAACCTCTGTCTTCAGCTCAAGTCAGAATCCATGGGGTGCTGAGATCGAGGCCCACACTCGGCTCCTCCCTCAGCAGGAAGCCTACTTCTTCTCCCTTTGCCTGCTGCTCCCCCTGCTTGTGCACTCTCTCTTTCTCTCTTGCTCTCTCTCTCTCATCAAATAAAATAAACAGAATCTTCCTTAAAAAAAAAAAATGACAACAAGCTTCAGAAATCCCAAAAGACTAATACATTCAACCACCTCAGATAAAAAAAAAAAAAAAAACCTATGTGATAAACACAATGGGCAAAATCAAATGATAAACTAGGAAAGAATATTTGCAACTTAAATCACAAAGGGCTAATTTCCTAATCTATAAAGATCTTCCATAAACCAGTAAGAACAAATACTAATTGGGGCACCTGGATTACTCAGGCCATTAAATGGTTGCCTTTGGCTCAGGTCATGATCCCAGCCAGGGTCCTGAGTCAGAGTCCGCCATCAGACTCTCAAATCAGCGAGGAATCTGTTTCTCACTCTCCCTCTGCCCCTCTCCCCACTTGTGCACTCTTTCTTGTTCTCTCTCCCTCTCTCCCAAATAAACAAATTAAATTAAATTTAAAAAAGAATAAAGACTAATAGTCCAAGAGAAAAATGCCCAAAGGATATGAACCAAGAGTTCACATGGGGCGCCTGGGTGGCTCAGAGGGTTGGACCTCTGCCTTCGGCTCAGGTCATGGTCTCAGAGTCCTGGGATTGATCCCTGCATCGGGCTCTCTGCTCAGCAGGGAGCCTGCTTCCTCCTCTCTCTCTGCCTGCCTCTCTCCATACTTGTGATCTCTCTCTCTGTGTGTCAAATAAATAAATAAAATCTAAAAAAAAAAAAAAGAGTTCATAGAAAAAGGAATTTAAGAAATGGCTTTTAAAACATACAACGTGATATTCCATTGCACATACAATAAATTTAATTGCAAAATAAGACTACATTGAGATATCGGGTTAAAGAAAAGGACACAGTAGATAATGACCGTTACATTGTTACACGAAGTTCAAAAACAGGCAAAACTAATTGAAGGTGTTAGAAGCTAGTGGCTGTCTTAAGCGGTAAGGAGCTGAAGATATGATGGGGGCTGCTGGAATTCTATTTCTTGATCTGGGTGCTATTATACAGATGAATTCACTTTGTGAACCTGAATGGAGCTGTACTTTTATGATTTCCACATATGTCTGCATGTATGTTAAATGTCAATGAAATTTACTTCAAAATACTACATTGAATATAACATTTTACTTATGAGTTTAGCCAAGATCAAATCATTTGATGATGCATTATGCTAATAAGGGTGAGGAAAAGGGGGCGCTCCTATGTATTGCTAATGGGAATACAGACTCACAAAGCTTTGACAGGAAGATGATTTATTAATATCTGTGGAAATTATCAATGCACGTGCCCTCTACCTAGTATTTGCACCTCTAGGAATTTACCTTATAGATAACACTTGCATCAATATGAAGATGAAATGCATTGCCACATTCCTGAGAGATCAAAAGATCGAAGGCTCCCTAAAAAGCCATCAACAGGGGATTAATTAAATAGTCCTTATAATGGAATCCTTACAACAAAATGCTCTACCATCATTAGCTCTAAGGAGGAAATTTTTTATGTACCAATATAGAATGATCTCCAAGGTGAATTTTTTTTTTTAGATTTTATTTGTTTTTTTTTTTAATATTTTTTATTTATTTATTTGACAGGCAGAGATCACAAGGTGGCAGAGAGGCAGGCAGAGAGAGAGAGAGGGAAGCAGGCTCCCCCTGAGCAGAGAGCCCGATGCGGAGCTCCATCCCAGGACCCTGAGATCATGACCTGAGCTGAAGGCAGAGGCTTAACCCACTGAGCCACCCAGGCGCCCCATCTATGTAATTTTATGTAATTTTTAAAAATGTTTTAAGAAACAACGTGTCTGCCGTAATACTTGTTGCAGACAAGATAGAGGCTAAAATCAGGGGACAAAACTTTGGGAAGAAGCACGTAGAAGCATCATTTCGGAATAGCTCCCCTAAGATATTTATCAATTACAAAGGGAAAAATAATATTATAATGGCAAAACCTGTCAACCACC
This sequence comes from Mustela erminea, assembly GCF_009829155.1. NCBI lineage: Eukaryota > Metazoa > Chordata > Mammalia > Carnivora > Mustelidae > Mustela > Mustela erminea. The sequence continues at coordinate 6,665,578 of NC_045618.1, read as the reverse complement.
ACTTCATTAACATCACCAGGAGTAAGAGAACATCATGTACCCTCAGATACAATGCACTGGGAAGGATACAATATCTCTTCTGTAGTATTCTCCCTAGTAATGAGTGACCTCCATCCCATCAATGAGAAAGCACCACATAAAGTCAAACTGAGAGATTTTCTACAAAGTTACTGACCAATGTTCTTCAAAAGTGTCAAGGATGTGAAAGTCAAGGAAAAAATGAGGAACTGCTACAGATCAGAGAAGACTAGGGAATGATGTCAACCAAACAAGGTGTGAGATCCTAGAACAAGAAAAAGGGGCATTAGGAGGAAAACTGGTGAAACTCAAACCAAGTCTGTAGTTTCATTAGTAGTATTGTAAAGATGTTAATTTTCTGGACTTGATAATTGCCCTGCAGTTATAGAAGTAGTTAGCATTAGGGGAAGCTGAGTAAGAGAGATGCATTAATTCTTTTTTTTTTTTAATTTCTTTTCAGCGTAACAGTATTCATTGTTTTTGCACCACACCCAGTGCTCCATGCAATCGTGGCCTCTATAATACCCACCACCTGGTACCCCGACCTCCCACCCCCTGCCCCTTCAAAACCCTCAAATTGTTTTTCGGAGTCCATAGTCTCTCATGGTTCACCTCCCCTTCCAATTTCCCCCAACTCCCTTCTCCTCTCCATCTCCTCTTGTCCTCCATGCTACTTGTTATGCTCCACAAATAAGTGAAACCATATGATAATTGACTCTGCTTGACTTATTTCACTCAGCATAATCTCTTCCAGTCCCGTCCATGTTGCTACAAAAGTTGGGTATTCATCCTTTCTGATGGAGGCATAATACTCCATAGTATATATGGACCACATCTTCCTCATCCATTCGTCCGTTGGAGAGCATCTTGGTTCTTTCCACAGTTTGGCGACTGTGGCCATTGCTGCTATAAACATTGGGGTACAGATGGCCTTTCTTTTCACGACATCTCTATCTTTGGGGTAAATACCCAGTAGTGCAATGAGATGCATTAACTCTATTATTTGTACAACTTTTCTGTAAGTCTAAAATTCTTTAAAAATGGAATGAAGGAAGGAAGGAAATGGAATGGAATGGAAAAGAGAGGGAAGGAAGGAGGAGTACAAAGAAGGGAGATTGGGGAAACTGAACAGAAAAGGAAAAGACCTGGAAAAGCAGAATTCGACAGTGACTTAGGTACCTGTTGTTTGGTAAGCAATGTTCTAATTTCAGGAAATGACTCAGCCTGCTGGGAATTTTATTCAATTTTAGAGATAGAAATAGTTTTTTTTTAGCAAATGGTGCTGGAAAACTGGACATTCCCATTAGTGAATCTAGACACAGACCTTATATGCTTCACAAAAATTAAAGCAAAAATAGATCACAGACCTAAGTGTAAAATGCAAAACTATAAAATGGCTGGAAGGTAACACAGGGGAAACCTAGATGGCCCTGGGCGTGGTGACAACTTTGTCACAACACCAAAGCCATGATTCATATGAGAAATAACTGATCCACTGGACTCCATTAAAATTAAAATTTTCTGCTGTGCCAAAAACACTGTCCAGAGAATGAGAAGACAAGCCACGGCCTGAGAGAAAAGATTTGTAAAAGAAATATCTGACAGGGGCGCCTGGGTGGCTCAGTGGTTGGGCCGCTGCCTTCGGCTCAGGTCATGATCTCAGGGACCTGGGATCAAGCCCCACATCGGGCTCTCTGCTCAGCAGGGAGCCTGCTTCCTCCTCTCTCTCTGCCTGCCTCTCTGCCTGCTTGTGATCTCTCTCTGTCAAATAGATGAATGAAATCTTTAAAAAAAAAAAAAAGGAAAGAAATATCTGACAAATATCTCATAAATGTCTGATAAATGTATGTATGTCCAAAATATAAATGAACTCTTAAAACTCAAAAAGAAGAAAAGGAAAAGCCTCAGCAAAACCCCTCGCCAAGGAAGATACAGAGATGACCAAAAAGCATGTGGAACTATGTCCACATCATTTGCCATTAGGGAAATGCAGATTAAAACAAAAATAAGATACCACTGCACATCTCTTTAAATGGCTCAAATCTGGAACACTGACACCACCAAATGCTGGTGAGTATGCGGAGCAACAGGAACTCCCATTCATGGCTGGTGGGAATGCAAAATGGCAGAGCCACTGTTTGGTGCTTTTTTTTTTTTTTACAAAACTAAACATACCCTTCCCATAAGATCTAGCAATCATGCTCCTCAGTATTTATCTAAGTGAGTTGAAAGCATAACCATGCAAAACCTGCCCACAGATGTTTATAGCAGCTTTATTCTTTTTATAGTGTATTTTTTTTAAAAGATTTTATTTATTTATTTGACAGACAGAGATCACAAGTAGGCAGAGAGGCAGGCAGAGAGAGAGAGGAGGAAGCAGGCTCCCCGCTGAGCAAAGAGCCCGATGTGGGGCTCAATCCCAGAATCCTGGGATCATGACCTGAGCCAAAGGCAGAGGCTTTAACCCACTGAGCCACCCATGCGCCCCTGTTCTAGCTGCTAAAACTTGGAAGCCACCAAGATGTCCTTCAGTAAGTGAATGGATAAATAAACCATAGCGCACCCAGACAATGGAAGAGTATTATCCAGCACAAAAACGAAACAAGCTATCAAGCCATAAAAAAAAAAAAGACACAGCAGAGATTCAAATGCATATTACTAAGCAAAAGAAACCAATGTGAAAGGTCACACTACTGTGTGAGTTCAACGACATGACAGTCAGAAAAGGTAAAACAGGCTAGTAGAGACAGTAAAATGACTAGTGGTTGCCAGGGGTTAGGAAGGGAGAGGAATGACTAGGTAGAGCACAGAGGACTTTTAGGACAGTGAAGTTATTCTTTGACGATTCTATCATGGAAGATGCATGTCATTATACATTTGTCAAAATGTATAACATAGAAAGATGTACATTCTATAGTTCACAGCAAGAGTGAACTGTAATGTCAACTGTGCACTTTGGGGGATAACAATGTGTCAGTATAGGTTCATCAGCTGAAACAGATGTACCCTCTGGTGGGGAATGTGGGCAGAGGGGAGGCTGTGCATCTGTGTAGGCAGGGGAGGTATGGGAATGCTCTGTACTTTCTGCTCAAGTTTGCTATGAACCTATAACTCTAAAATATGAAATTAACTTAAAAAGAAAAAATGTTTGGGGCACCTGGGTGGCTCAGTGGGTTAAAGCCTCTGCCTTCGGCTCAGGTCATGATCCCAGGGTCCTGGGATCGAGCCCCACATCAGGCTCTCTGCTCAGCGGGGAGCCTGCTTCCTCCTCTCTCTCTGCCTGCCTCTCTGCCTACTTGTGATCTCTGTCTGTCAAATAAATAAGTTAAAAAAAAAAAAAGAAAAAATGTTTAATTTTTTTAAATAAAAAAACAAGACAAAACAAAAACAAAAAGTAAAAAAAAGAAAAAAGAAAAACATTTGCATGTAATACAGATTCTGATGGTTGGATGGGAGTCTTTTTTTTTTTTTCTTTAAAGATTTTATTTATTGATTTGTCAGAGAGAGAGCAGGAACAGGCAGGTAGAGTGGCAGCAGAGGCAGAGAGAGAAGAAAGCTCCCTGCTAAGCAAGGAGCCCGATGTGGGACTCGATCCCAGGACGCTGGGATCATAACCTGAGCCAAAGGCAGCTGCTTAACCAACTGAGCCACCCAGGAATCCCTGGATGGGAATCTTGATAGTTACGGCAGGAATCCCCACTTCATCCGGTAGACCAACTAAGAGATTATATGGAAATGTCCGCCAGTTCACTCCCGGGCCTCCTGGAGTGAGAATCTCATCAACATCATTGAGCCCAGGAGCTTGGAGTAATAAGAAAATTTTCACCAAGGAGAAATCTTATTTTAGAAAGGATCCTGGCTAAGGCGCCCAGGGCTGTGCAACACAAAACCATAAAACCGAGGTCCTTGGAGCATTTAACAAGATTTCCACCTGATTTCTACCTCACTGATTTCATTGAGATTTGTCCAGGAAACTGGTTTCTCCCAATCTGCTAAAAGGTTGAGATCTGCTAAAAGATTTAGAAATAATAATGTGGGAGGGCCTGGGTGGCTCAGTGGGTTAAAGCCTCTGCCTTTGGCTCAGGTCATGATCCCAGGGTCCTGGGATCAAGCCCCACATCGGACTACGAGCCTGCTTCCCCCCCACCTCTCTGCCTGCCGCTATGCCTACTTGTGATCTCTGTCTGTCAAATAAATAAATAAAATCTTAAAAAGAAAAAAAATAATAATGTGAATAGGAAATACTGGGTCAGCTTGTGCTGAGTCTCCTGTGCATATTAATTAACTCATCAATTTCCTTCCCAGAGATGGGAAAGATTGAGTGCTCAGAGGCAACACTTACAGGCCTTCCTGCCCCAAGAATGCCAAGAATTCACCTGTATCCTCTCCAACATGATTTGCCTCTGTGACTAACAGATCACTTCTCCAAGCTGCCTTTGGCTGCTGCCTCTGGCATTTTCCACTCTAAGTCTCCTCTGATGGATAGTCTGGTAGATTGCCAAAGGAGTGATTTACACTTACAGTTAAACCCAGGACCTTCTCACCTGCCTCCCCAGGCAAGCGGCCTTTATCTGCACTGCTTAGAACACCCTGGGGAAACATTAAGGCGAAATTGAGTACCTTCTCTTTATCTCTTACCTAATTTAAAATTAGTGTGTGCTCTAACTGTAAATCTCAGACTGAGCCAGTCTTAGCTAATTATGTTTTTGCCATTTCATTTTATGTGATAACAATAGTATCAGCTTTAAGCAGAATTTATAGTTTTCCAAGTGCTCTCCCGAGTGTGAGCGTATTTGATGCTCACCAAAACCCCATCAGGTAGCAAAAGAAGAGTTGCCATCCTCATCCGAGGAAAGAGAACCCCTGACCCAGAAGTCCAACAATCTCCCCTCCCCCCAAGGTCAAACATCAGTTTCTACCATCAAACAACTTGTGCAGGCCTTGTGTCTACTTTAAAATAAGTCGCTAACTATTTCAAAGATATGTAAAATACAGAAAATACAAAAGATAGCCCCGTATCTATCCCCCGGTTTTCACAACTGTTAACACACGTGCCTCTGATGCTTTTAGACAAGAAATAAAATGAAACAGGGATGCCTGGCTGGCTCAATCAGTAAAGCACGAGACACTTTTTTTTTTTTAATGAGCGTGTGATTCATCATCTTAGGGTTGTGAATTCAAGCCCCATGGCCCCATGTCGGATGCAGGTGTTGCAGGATTTCTGTCTTTACTGTCCACAGTTCTTGGTCATGCAGATTTGAAAAATGAAGAGGTAGACCAGATGAAAAGTGGTAGGCAATGAAGCAAAGTTTATTGAGCAACAGTATAAAGGTCCCGGAGAGGGAGGGGACCCAAAAGGGTTGCCCTTGGTGTATCCAAGTTTAGGGGTTTTTATGAGCTCTTTTGCAGAACTACCTTAAACAATCAGGGTGTGCTGAGTAGTGCCAAAGAGGGCACTACCGACTGAGCCAGCCAGGCACACCATGTCTTACTCTTCAAACAGTGCTGCAGTAACTATTTTTCTCATGCTTCCTTGTGACCATGCATGAGAATTTCCCTAGAGTATGTACCCAGAAGGAGGGTAACTGGATTGAAGGATATACATACCTTCGAATTTACTAGATGTTGCCAAATATTAGCGATTTATACTTAGAACAAGTGTCTAAAAATTCCTGTTTCACTTTATCTTCACCAACCCTTGGAATTATTACTCTATAATTATTATTATTAATTTTCCAATTTGGTGGGTGTGCTTGGTTGTCTTCATTGTTTTCACTGGAATACCCTCAGGACTCGTCAGTCTGGGCAACTTTCATAAGTCTACTGGCCATTGGAATGCCCTTTTCTACGAACTGTCTGGTTACGTCTTTTATTCAATTTTCAATTTTTAAAATCTTTTTCTTATTTATTTTACAAGTTCTTTTTCAAAAATTTTTATTAACATAGGATGTATGATTTGTTATTTTACAAGTTCTTAAGGAATTCTAGATACTAATTTCTCATTGTTGATAGGTTTTGTAAATATCTTCTCCCACTTTTTAATTTGATTTTAACTTAGTAGCTAACTTTTGCCTCCACTAAAGTTTCAAAGGTAAATGTTATTGAATATTTCTTTTTTTATTTGTGCTTTTTGGATCTTGTTTAAGAAATCATTCACTGTCAAGAGTCAGAAAGATATGTTCTTGTATATTTTTCTATTTTTTTCTAAAAGCTTAACACATTTTTGTTTTTAATTCTAAATGTAAATTACTTTAGGGTATGGTATGAGATTACAAACTTCTTTTATTTTATGTTCCTTATAAATGTTTTCATATAAATATTCCAACTGCCAAACACTCACAGACCAGTCACCCGTACGGATATATAGGATATATATGGATATATAGGTCAGTTTCTGGGATCTCTGTTTATTCTATTAGTCTATTTAATATCTCTATGGCTGTCCACGAAGTACTTATTACTACAGCTTTTTTTTAAGATTTTATTTTGTTTTATTTTTAAGATTTTATTTATTCAGTTAGCAGAGATCACAAGTAGGCAGAGAGGCAGGCATTTAGAGAGAGGGAAGCAGGCTCCCTGCTGAGCAGAGAGCCCGATGTGGGGCTCGATCCCAGGACCCTGAGATCAGACCTGAGCCGAAGGCAGAGGCTTTAATCCACTGAGCCACCCAGGTGCCCCTTAAGATTTTATTTCTAAGTAATCTCTCTACCTAACATGGAACTCAAACTCACAACTCCAAGATCAAGAGTCCCACGCTCCACCCACGGAGCCAGCTGGGTACCCCTCCTATAGCTTTATTATAAAACTTGATATTTTATAGGGAAGTCTCCCTCATTAATCTTTATAAGTCTCTTGGCTATTCTTGGCTGTCTTCATATAAAGTTTAACACCAGTTTGTTAAGGTCACACGAGAAAATTCCCAGGCTTTTTTAAATTATAATTGCAATAAATTTATAAATTAACTTCAGGTAAATTAACATTGTAATGTCATTGCCACATCCACCAACAGGCCATGTCTCTCCATTTACTCAGGTCTTCCTTTATAACCTTCACTAAAATTTTAGAATGTCCTCAGTGAGTGCCATCATTACTAGATTTATTCCTTGGTACCTAAAGGGTTTTCCTGTTATTCTGAGTAAGTTCACTTGTTATCTTTTTTTAAATTAGGCATTGCTTGGGAATGCGACTGATATTTTTGAATCGAGGAATTACTCACATACCATAAAATTCTTACCCTTTCTTTTTTTTTTTTTTTTTAAAGATTTTATTTATTTGACAGAGAGAGATCACAGGTAGGCAGAGAGGCAAGCAGAGAGAGAGGGAGGAGGAAGCAGGCTCCCTGCCCAGCAGAGAGCAAGATGCGGGACTCAATCCCAGGACCCTGAGATCATGACCTGAGCTGGAGGCAGAGGCTTAACCCACTGAGCCACCCAGGCAGCCCCTTACCCTTTTAAGGTATATACTTCAGTGGTTTCTACTATATTCTCAAGGTTGTGCAAACACTACCATCTAATTCCAGAACATCTCTGTCATCTGCAAAAACAAACCCCATAAACTTTAGCATAATGTTTTGAGCGTGCACTTGCACTGTAGCGTGGATCAATGCTTTGGTCATTTTTATGGTTCAGTAATATTCCACTACATGGAGCTATCACATTGGTTCATTCATTTATTGGCTGACGGACAGTAGATTGTTTTCACTTCAGGGTTATTATGAATAACTCTATCATGACCATTTGTTTTGGTTTGGTTTCTTAATTTCTTTTATTTTTAAATATTTTTCATCTATTCACTTTTGAGAGAGAGAGAGAATGAGCCTGGGGAGAGGCAGAGGGAGAATCAGATTCCCCACTGAGCTGAGAGCCCCTGGCGGGACTCGATCCCAGAATCCTGGGATCATGACCTAAACTGAAGGAAGGGGCTTAACCAACTGAGCCTCCCAGCCTTTTGTGATTAGTAATATTAAGAGTATTTCTGTGGGGATGCCTGGGTGGTTCAGCTCATGAAATGTCTGCCTTCAGCTCAGGTAATGATCCTGGGGTCCGCGGATCAACCATGGGACCAGGCTCCCCGCTCAGTGGAGAATGTTTCTCCACTGAGAATGTTTCTCTCCCTTCCTCTGCCCTTCCCCACTGCCAGCTCATGCTCACTCTTACTCTATCGCAAATAAACAAATAAAATCTTAAAAAAAAAAAAAAGGAGTATTTCTACCATCTTCTTTGTTGTTTTCTGTGTAGCTTGGTTTTTTCCCTTCTTTTTTTTTTTTTTCTTTCTAGTCTTCCCCTCGATTGATCTAGTTTCCCTCATTCCTCCTCTTTCCTCTGCTGGTCTGGAAATGAAACTTATAATTTCTATCATGTGAGCTGTTTTTAAAAAAAAATTTTTTTTAAAGATTTTATTTATTTATTTGACACTGAGAGAAGGAACACAGCAAGGGGAGTGGGAGAGGGAGAAGCAGACTCCCCCACTGAGCAGGGAGCCCGACCCAGAGTTCCAGATCATGACCTGAACTGAAGATAGATGCTTAAAGACTAAGCCACCCAGGTGCCCCTAAAATTTATTTATTTAAGTAAGCTCCAGCAGGGAACCCAACATGGGGCTTGAACTCACTACCCTGAGATCAAGTCCTAAGCTGAGATCAAGAGTTCGAGGCTTACAGGACGAAGCCACCCAGGCACCCCTTTACTCCTTCATTTAAAGAACTTACCAAAATTTAGGTATATTTATTTTTAGACTTTACTGCTTGTCCCACTCTCTCTGTGTGTGAGCTCCTGCATACTGTCCGGCATATACCAGGTACCCCATAAACATCTGTTGAACAAATCGTTGAAAAAAGTGCAGCGGGGGCAGCTGGCTCAAGCTCAGTCAGTAGAGTGTGGGGCTCTCAATCTCAGGGTTGTAAGGTCAAGCCCCACGTTGAGTGCAGAGATTACTTACTAAAATTTTTTAAAAAAGAAAGAGAAAAATGTAGCAATGTTTAGTATTTGTCCTCGAGTCCTTTTTTTTTTCTTTGCCTACAAACAGAACAGTTCAAGGTTTGCTAGACATTATAACTATAACCACCTCCTTTACAAAAAAGTTTTTAATTATAGGGCCCCCTGGGTGGCTCAGTCATTAGGCATCTGCCTGATCCTGGGACGGAGCCCAGCATTGGGCTCCCTACTCGGTGGGAAGCCTGCTTCTCCCTCTCCCACTCCCCCTGCTAGTGTTCCCTCTCTCACTGTGTCTCTCTGTGTCAAATAAATGAATGAAATCTTTAAAAAAAATAAGCTTTTAATTATAAAATGCATATAATATGAAATGTACCATCTTAATGTTTTAAGTGTACAGTTGAGTGACACGAAACATATTTGCATTGTTGTGCTACTATATCCGCCACCCATCCATAGAACGCTTTCATCTCACAAAACTGTAACTCAGTACCCATTAAACAGGAATTGTTCACACCCCTCTCCCAGCCCCTGGCAACCACCATTTTAGTTTCTGATTCCATGAATTTGACTATTTAGGGTACCTCATATGAGTAGAATCAACCAGTATTTGTCTTTTTGTGACTGGATGGTGATCAATGAAAAATATTAATTTTTAAATGTTTCCAATACCTGCATATTTTGAAATGTGAAAATGGAAGAGGAAACAAACAAAAAATATCCCCAGCCTTATGCAGGAAATATCCTGCTCCCTGTGTTGTCTGAAAGTGAACGGCACAGATGTCTATGTGTCTGTCAAAGGTTGGACCTGCAGGGCACTGGCCTGTGAGTAATGAAGCAAGAATTTCAGCCTGAGTGAAGCCCTTACCAGCTTCCGCTGGACTGGCAGGGTTGGGGGGAGGGAAACTCACATGATTATGTGGCCTGATAGGGGATATTAAGGAAGCGAGCAAGTGAGAAGGGGTCAAAAATATTTCACTTCCCTCTTTACTATTAAAAGGAAAATGGTTGGTTGGGGTGCCTGGGTGGCTCAGTGGGTTAAAGCCTCTGCCTTCAGCTCGGGTCATGGTCCCAAGGTCCTGGGATCGAGCCCTGCATCAGGCTTTCTGCTCTGTGGAGAGCCTGCTTTCTCCTCTCTCTCTGCCTGCCTCTCTGCCTACTTGTGATCTCTGTCTGTCAAATAAATAAATAAAATCTTTTTAAAAAAATAATAATAAATAAAAGGAAAATGGTTGGGACGCCTGCGTGGCTTAGTTGGTTAAGCTGCTGCTTTCAGCTCAGGTCATGATCCCAGGATCCTGGGATTGAGTCCCGTGTGGGGCTCCTTGCTCAGCAGGGAGCCTGCTTCTCTCTCTGCCTCTGCCTGCTTGTGCTTTCTCTCTCTCTGACAAATAAATAAATACATAAAATCTTAAAAAAAAAAAAAGGAAAATGGTTGATGATGAATGGCCTTGGTGACACTGACACAAAGGAGAGGAAGGCTTCAGCTGGACGTGATTCAGCCTTTCTACAGGGGTCAATGCTACTCCACTGCATGCAGAACCCAAGCCCTACTTTCGAGGGACATAGAATGCCCAGATTTCTCTGTGAACATTTGCAATCTTGTTGGCAAGTATGTCATTAAAAAAAGAAAATCTGGGGCACCTTGGTGGCTCAGTGGGTTAAAGCTTCTGCCTCCGGCTCAGGTCATGATCTCAGGGTCCTGAGATCGAGCCCCACATAGGCCTCTCTACTCAGCAGGGAGCCTGCTTCCCTCTCTCTCTGCCTACTTGTGATCTCTGTCTGTCAAATAAATAAAATCTTAAAAAAAGAAAAAAAATCTGTGAGCCTTCCAGTTCACACTTCTGTGTCCCATGTGGCTCCCTGGCCACCAGCATGGAAATCCTAGATTCACCCTAGATTCATGGAGGGTTTGCTCTTTTCTCGTCCATTTGGCTGCTTTCTGGAGCAGGGGAGCCTCGGCTTATCCGCCTACACAAGTGAGGATTCCCGCAGGTGGTTCTGCGTGGGCGCACCCTGGGTGTAATCAGTCAGGCCGGGGTTTGGGGGGCGGCCTGTGAAGAGTGTGTGAGAGAGAAGGGTGAGACTTCACATTCTTCAGTTCAGGAAGGACAAGCTGTGTGTTGTTAGGTGACCAAGGGTCAGACCTGCCAAGGTGGGGCGGTGGGAGGGAAGGGGAAGGCTAGGAATGTCCCTGTGGAAATGAAGATTTCTGCGTGATGGCCCTCTGGGAGTCTCCCTGAGGCCAGGCTGACCCTCTCCTCCCTAGTTTAGTTAGCCAGGACAGAGGAATCAGGGCGAGGACAGAGAGATGGGCCCGGGACTAGTTAGCTCTAGGGCTCCGTCCAGTGCAGGTAGAGTTGGCTTTGGCACCAAAGCCCGACCCACCTCCAGCATTCTACACCCCCACCCCCCATTCTACCCCTCCTCCAGCACTCTGCCGCAGCGGAGCGGAGTCCCCGAGCCCAACCACGCGGCAGCAGAGAGGAAAGGCAGCGAGCTGCTGCGGCGCAGGCCTCCTGGAGCTGTTGCCATGGCCACAGGGGACTTTTGATGTGAAGCGCAGTGACCACCCCCGCACCACCAACTTCCCTTCTCCACTTGTCCTCTGGATGACGTCACGGACGTCCGTGGCCCTGACAGGCCACCTGTAGGCTGGTCTCGGCTTTAAAGCAGCTGTTCTCCCCTGGTCACCGCAGACGTGGCCACTGTGTCTGCTCCCGGAGCACAGCGCGACTCTGGACCTGCCTGCCCCCCCCCCCCCGACGGCGCGGCCACCGCTTGGGACAAGACAGATTGCCCGAGAGAGGCAAGTATTCACGGGAAGCCTCACAAAATACCTTCCTCAAACCCTAACCCCTTCCGCCGCACCCCACATCCCGCCCCGGCTCTGCAGTTCTTGGTGGAGAAGCGACGAGCCCAAGGCAGGGTGGCAAGGGGCTTTTCTTCGAGAAAGAAGTGGAGCCAGCTGTCCTCCTTCCTGGCCGCGGCGACCCGTGCTAGGTAAAACCCCGACCAGGGTCCTCCGTGCCATCCTCCCCCGCAGGGCAAGGGCGCGGGACTGGAGGAACAGCCAACTCGAACTGAGATTCGCGAGACTGAGCTGCTTCGGAGGGCCGGGGAAGGGGGGCGGTAGGGCCCAGCACCTGCCAAAGGTGCCTTGCCCGCTGATAAATTCACGAGGTGGGTGGAAAGGCGGTGAGAGCGCCTGGGAAGCGGGAGGCAGCTCCGCAGCCCCACAGCTGAGGACTCCTACCGGGTGCTCCGGTCCACTGGAGTTCCGGGGGAGTGGGGTGTTCTCACCCACCAGCCAGACAACGCAGACGCAGGGCTTGCGGTTTGTCCCGCTGGGTCAGAGGCGCCCGCTGGGCGACTGGCTGCACCAGCCTTGGGAGTGCGCACTCTCCGGACCCAGCCTCCCCAAGCCCACCACAGCAACCTGGTCTCCGCTCTGCTCGCCCTTCAGAGCCCAGGTGCAGCAGACCTGTTGCATGTAGAAAAGCGTTGGGGCTTGGTGTTCCAGGCTTTCCTTACCAGCCTGGCCCGCCAACAGATCTGTGCACCAGGAGTCCCGGGAGTCAGCCTGCGGACACCCAGGCAACCCAGCGGCCGAAGAGAAAACGTGGGGGGAGTGCCGGCAGGCCACTGGATAATCAACCCAGTGCAAGGGGCTCTTTCTACATGCCGCGACTGTGGCAAATAATTACACAATTCGGGGAAGGGAAGGGAGAGGCTGGGAGATTAAGTCCCGGAGGGAACCCAGTTTGCCACGAAAGCACTTCTTTTGTAGACACGTCCTAGACTCGCCTCTACCCCGGCAAAGGGTGCCTGCTCTTCGGATCCTGACCTTGGGGGGGGGGGTGTCCAGAAACCTGCAGCTGGAGGTCCCCAGAGCCCCTCCATGGTGAATCCGAGGTTCCAGCGTCAGCACTAAAGGCTGGACAGCGCCTGGACCGTACTGCGTCCGACTCCGCCAGCGCTTCATTCCTCAACCCTCAAGCGGTGGAAGCCAGGAGGTGAGGCAGGGTTCGCCCAGGGGGTGGGAGGTGGGGGAGGGAAACACCTCTTCCCCATTTTCCCAGGAGCGTAGGTGTCGGATTCTAGGAGGGAATTCCATCTTCCTATTCGCTGGAATACCTTGGCGCAAAGTGCCGAGGAGAGAACAGGCGCGCCTGAAAAAGGTGAGTTTAGGGGCAAGCTGGACAGTGGATGTGCCAGGAGCACCAGGTACTGCTGTGCTGTAAAATATCGTCACATCCAAGCCGTGTTCTCGCTCGCTGCCGCCCACCCCCACTTCTTCCTTCTCTTCCTCTCTCCCTGCAACCTCCCAGCGCCCTAACGCGGATGAAGGAAGGGATGGAGCGAGAAGACACTGAGGCTGAGGTAAGAAGCACATTTTATCTGGGTCAGGATATCTGGGTGTAGGTGAAATCTGTCCAAAATGAACATCAAGGTCCTCAATTTTAGCCAACGGAGCCTAGAGTGTGCCCTTTACAGGAGGAGCAGAATGACTCTTTTGCCAGAGAGGAAAAAAGCCCGGAGGGGAAGACGTTATCACAAAAGGGCTAACGGAGGTGGGGGAGGAGGAGAGGGGACAGGACCCTGGTGCTACAGTGTGGTTACCAGGCAACCAGCCCCAGCCTTCTGTTGCCTTGGTTACCGTGAGTGGAGGGGTTTTGGCCACTGATTATCTGTGAACACCTTGATTCTTTAAATTATCTGCTAGGGAGCCCCTGCCTTCCCTGGGCTGGATGGGAGTCACAACCAGTCCTGCAAAATCCCAGGGGCTTAAAAGGAAATCTTAGAAGGTGAATTTTTCCTTTTAAGTCAAGGTTCATTGCGAGGCACCCACCTGCCACCACGGCAACCCTTACCACTTTGCCCCTCCCCTTTCACTGAGGTGATCATATCCTACTCTGCCCTTTCTCTGGGATTTGCAATTAGGGCTTTTTTCTTCCTTTTTTCATCTAGTCCCTTAGACTGACCGGCTGATCTTCTTCCCCCCTCTTTTTTAACCGTTAAATGAGAAAAACATATTCGTTCTTCGTGGATGAACGGCAGGAAGCCAGGGAAATTCTCCAAAGGTGGTACAGAGAGTTTCTCCTTGGTTTGGTAGTGCCTCCTTCCTCCCTAAACAACCCCCGCCATGGGAAGAGGGCTGAATTCTAGATCACCCCCTCTTCTCTGCTCTCCCCATAGACCACACAGCACAGGTCGGTAGAAATGCTCCTTCCTTAGCAAACTGCCCCTGGCATCACCTGCCTTTGATTCCCCAAGATTCTCTCTTCATTTCCTCTCCAGTCTGCCTTCATAGCAAATGCGGCTCTCAAGGCTTCTAATCCTCTAATCTTCCTTTCCCTTGATTGAGGAACACTGACTCCATTTTTCACCTGTCGGCCTTAGCACCTGCGTTCATTTGTGTAGTATCTGTGGGGAATCATTTTACCCATCATTTCCCAAGGCATTTGTAACAGTCTCAGAATGACTTCAAGGGACATCACTAGTAAGTCAATAGGCTTGTGTTCTGTGCACTATGTCACCTGGACTACTTTTCCTTAAGGACCATGAACTTTCCCTTTCCAAAATGAAATCCTGCTTTACACCGAGCTCTGACTTAAAACAGGGAAATCTCTGTTTCAGGCAATAACTGTCATATCATTTGTGATGCTCTGCAACCGTAAGCACATATTTCTTTTTTTTTGTCGTCTTTTCCTTCACACATTGCTAATGTTAAAAAAAATTAATCATTATAACTTCAATCTAAGTTGAAGGTAAAAATTACCCTCCATTAACTGGCTAGTTTTGGAGAGATTCACATTAAAATTCTTTTCCTTCATATGTTACTATAGAAACTTCTTTTTAATACAGACCAGACAGCTGGTCTGCTTTTTGTACTTTTCTTCCCAAAGAAGTGCCTCCTTTAGGAATTCTCTGGGGCACCCATCATTGATCACATCAATAATGTCCCAAAGCCCCATAGCAACAGGGTTTTGTTTTGTTTTTAATTATTATTCCTTTTCTGCTCATTTTCTTTATGGACAAAAGATCTACTTTTAAGAAAAGAACTGAGATCTTATTGGCCAGAAAAGGAGAAACGTTATTTCATTGGTTAGTTTGTATTGCCTTGTCAACCAATCAGAGGATGCCATTTATCCTTTTCTGACTAGCTGAGTGAACAGGATGCCCAGAGTGTTTCAATCTGCCTTAGTTTCATCCAGTAGCAAAGGACGGAACTCAAGAGTTCTAGGACCCAGGAATGTTGACTAATCCAGATTACATTTTACATGCAAGAGCGAATTTTGCTACCTAGTTATTTAGTTTTCTTTTTCTTTTTCTTTGTAAGATTATTTATTTATTTATTTTTGACAGAGAGAGATAGAGCAAGAGAGGGAGTCGGAGAGGGAGAAGCAGACTTCCCGCGTAGCAGGGAGCCGGATGCGGAGCTTGATCCCAAGAGCCCAGGATCATGACCTGAGCCAAAGGTGCACACTTAGCAACTGAGTCATCTAGGCGCCCCTATTTGTACTTTTCTTGTACAACAACAACAACAAAAATTCGTTGTTCTATGGATTCTTCTTTTCATTTAAAAACATATCTTGGGGGCGTCTGGGTGGCTCAGTGGGTTAAAGCCTCTGCCTTCGGCTCAGGTCATGATCCCGGGGTCCTAGGATCTCTGCTCAGCAGGGAGCCTGCTTCCCTTCCTCTCTCTCTGCCTGCTTCTCTGCCTACTTGTGATCTCTGTCTGTCAAATAAATAAATAAAATCTTAAAAATATATATCTTGATCATCTTCCCAAGTCAGTGCAGACTCTTGGTTTCAGCATATAAGGTCCAGGGACCTGGCTCCTGGATGGCTCAGCTGGTTAAGTGTCTGCCTTTGGCTCAGGTCATGATCCCAGGGGCCTGGGATCGAGTCCAGCATCGGGCAACCTGCTTGGTGGGAAGCCTGCTTTCTCCCTCTCCCATTCCCCCTACTTGTGTTCCCTCTCTCGCTGTGTCTTTCTCTGTCAAATAAATAATCAAAATCTTAAAAAAAAAAAAAAAAAGAAGAAGAAGAAGAAAAAAGAAAAGCCCAGGGAAGTTTTGCCATTTCTCCTGAAAGTTCAGAATTGGTTCCTACCCGTAGGGATTCAGTGAAAACTTTGGGAGGTTAAGAGGGGGAGGCTAGAAGACATAAGAGCTGTGTTACGTCTGATGAACATGTATTTCAGCTTTTGGATTCATTCTGTCCAACATTGGTGTCCCTGGTAGCGCTGTTTTCTACTTTAATTCTTCATAGCTACTCCTTTGGCTTGCATTTTCAGTGACAAGTGAAACATCTAGATAGGTGGAGATGAGGACTTTCCAGTTCAGTGTAAGGGCAGAAACATCACTTCCCAGGAAGACTTGTGGCAGGCAGGATGGTGATCCCTAAAACGAGATTATCCTAACCCCTGGTGGCACTGGAGTTGGGCGTTTTGTTTTGTTTTGTTTTTTGTTTTTTGTTTTTTCCTCCTTGCACCAAATAGTCCTATTTGGGGATTCTGCCCTTATCCTACACTTCTGTAAAAGAAAGGGGCATTAAAATTCCTCCCTTTCAGGACAGAAACTCTGACAACAGTTTGGAAGAAGGTTTAGTGTGAACACAGACTTGGTCAGTCTTTTCTTGGTTCTTGCCTGGAAGGAATGCTTGGAGTGGACAGGTGCCTGATCATGATGGGGTTCTCAAGGGCCACCTCCCTTAATGGCCACATCTATGCCAGGGTTTCTGTGGTACCATGACCTCTCCAGCACTGGACTGTAAGCCTTTCAACATTAGGGGCTATCTCTTGTACACTTTTGAGTCCCTGGAACTTAGGCATGCTTAAAATGGGGGCCCAACAAATGTTTGAATTGAATCCTATAGGCTAACACCAAGAGAAGTACCTTGACTTCCTCTTTATGACAATGGCAGCTCCAGCCCTGGGCCCTCCCCCATTGCTTCCTTCCAAAAGCTTCACAAAAGATAAATGAAGGTTCAGTTCATCGTTACCATGGTTACATGGAGTGGCCACACTGAGGATCCCTATCACCCATTACTGTCAGAAGGAAAAAGAGAGGAGGGGTTTGGGGATCATTGTCATGGAGGAAACCATGGAAACAAGCATTGCCAAGGGGATGGCTCTAAATTCAGAGGAAAGAAACTAGAAGTGGGAGAGGGAGGTGGTGGGCTCAAGGGCAGGTCATGTTTTCAAGGTACTTTTCTCTGAGACTGCAATGGCCTCCTTTGCTATTTGCATCTTAAAAAAAAATAATGTATTTTTTATTTTATTATTCTTTTAAGTAAGCTCTATGCCCAACATGGGGTGTTGATGATCCAGAGATCAAGAATTGCATGTTCCATGGACCGAGCCAGCCAGGTGCCCCTCTTCACCCAACCCAGAAAGAGCCCAGAGTTAAAGAATTTAAGAAAACTGGGGCTCATGTCCATTTTCATTGGTTCTGACAGGAAAGAGCTAATGAAAATGAATCTATTATATTCACACCTCATGATCAAATTCTGTCTCTGAATCCTGCCTCTTTGCTAAGCAGTTTCATGAGCCAGGCTCTGTGGTAGGCACTGGACTACAATAATGAGCAAAAGAGCCCGTGCTCTCATAGGGTGGGCCAAACAGCTGGAAGGCATTGGGCTTCAGAGCTGGGCACTGCCAGTCTTCTTCATGTCCCCCTTCTGTGCCTCCCAGCAAGCCCTGCCCTACTCTGGATGGAGATAACAAACCAAGGTTGGAGAGCTGGGCTACAAGGGGAGAGTTCGCAATCAAAAAGAGAAAGAATTAAAAGCAGCACCAATAGGGGAGGGTAATTATCCTTCAACTACTGGAGAAATAAAATTACGCCGTGCTCTCTGAGCCACCAGGATATTGTGCCTTTTGCCAATTAAGAAGCAGATATGTCCTGCTAGGGCAATTAGATGGTGGACTAGAGGGAGGGGTAGGGGTGGAGGGGGGTGGGGGGGGTGGGGGGGTGGGGAGCGGGACTGACAGGACTTGCTTCTCCTCCATGGTTACCTGGGCTGGGGCAATTCCCTGGGGAGCCCAGCACTGGGCCTTGGGTAAGAGGGACCCTGGGGCTGGGAAGCCACCCTCCCCCTGCTCACAACCGGTTCCCTTTTTCCTTTCCTTCCCATTCGGCTTGCCCCAACACCCTCATCCCTCCTCTTCATTCTGGGCTATGGCTCAGTCAGCACTGAGGGAATTTTCACCAGGGACCATGACCGTGGAGTTGCAGGGATTGGGGAGAGGGGGACCTGGTAGAGAAGGGTCACCATGACCAGGAATCCTTCCTTTTTCTTCATCCCCATGATAATGCCCTGCTTTATGATTAATGAAGAAAGGTAGAGAAATGAACTACCTGCCTGCCTCCCTTTAAAAATAAGATCTCATTAATAAAGTATGTTCATTACAGAAAAGGAAACACTCCGGAGGCAAGAACAAGACAAGAAGTCATCCCTCTCCCTCCCCTTTCTGAGCAGAGGCTGCGGAGGCTTCGGACGTCGGGGAGGAGGGCTGGGAGGCGACAGACTGGGCGGTGGGCAGTGGAAGGGTGGAGGGGAGCAGCGCTGGCCCCCCAGGAGCGCGCGGGCTGACTGCACAAGCAGGAGGGAGTCACCTGCGGGAGAGGTCGGGGTGCGGGCGTGGACCGGCTCGCCCCATCTGGAAGACTAGTGATTTTGTTGTTGTCTCACTGAGTCCAACAACAAGTCCCAGTCTGCCGCATGGTGCCGGCCACCGCAGCGGGGTGTGGGCAGGGCCGCGCACCCCTTTCTGGCTCTCCTTCCAAATGTTCTTCTTGTGCTTTCTCTGTGTCCTGGAAAACACCTCCGGGAGCCACCCTGCACACCTCAAGCAGACGCTTCCAGAAACAAGGGCAGATTACAGCGTGAGCTGAGATGCGTGGGGGGTCGGGTGCGGGGATGGGGTGGCTGTCCTCCCGAGCGCTGGGAGGAGGACCACTGAGGACCCCGGGAGACGATCCTTCTCATCACTCACGAACTCACCCAACCACGGTAGGGTTGTGTTGGCTGGAGAGAACTCCGGGCGGACGCGCAGACCCTACTTCGTGCCCCCAGCAGAGACCACGCCGCCCCGCCCCCTTCCGCCCCGCCCCCTCCCCTCCCCCCCGGCGCACGTGAACCCTTTCGGCTGCCTACCCCTGGGCGGAGAGCGGACTCCTCTGGGTGCAACGTCTTAGCCCCAGAATCTGTCTCAGCGCTGCGGGGTCCAGAGGCATTACCAAGGGGAAAACCGGGGTAGGGCAGTTCTGCGTGGAGCGCTGCTCGTCTCCCCGCCCGCCGCGTCCGCCCCGCGGTGACCGCAGCAGTCATCACACAAACCACTTCCCAGTCCCTCAGCCTGGCTCTGCGTGTGGGGCAGCTTGCCCTAAGGCGGTCGCCGAGTCCCTGGTGATGAGACCTTAAGCGGGGACACATTCTTCAAGCGACAATCCCAAATGCCCTCTCGGGACCTTTCCAAGTATATTCCCATCCTTCCTCACCCACCCGGCAGGCACAAGGCGCCCTGGGACGCTCCGGCCAAGGAAGGGAAGGTTTGGTCAGCAGCCTCGGGAGGCAAAAAGGCTGGAAAAATCCTAACACTAAAGCACCTTGCCACCTTCAGTTGGGTTGGGATTTGGACTCCTTTGGGGAACGCTAAAAATGCAACCATTAGTTGAGCTCACCCTGCTTCCACCGCTTGCCAGCTGTGTGACTTTGGCAAAGAACTTAACCTCTCTAAAGGAATCAGCCCCTCGCTCCCACCAGAAGCTGCTGCTGTCACTGCTTCAGCCCCTCTGGCATCAGCTCCTCCAAACCCGCTCACTTCTCCCCCATTTCCTGCCTCTTAAATTTCTCTTTATTCCTGACCCTGCCTGAAACCAGTGGGCAACCGGTCCTATTAGAAATCTCATTCACACTTGAGAAGGCTGCAAATTGGCGTCACTCAGTGGGGGTCTGCCCTTCCTTGGGGGCCGGGCTGGGGAAGGAGAGGGGAAGGAAGTCAGATCTCTCCCGGACAGCCCTCAGCCTCCAGGCCTGGTGTGAAGACAGAAGGAGGAGAGGCCCCGCCTCAGGAAAACTAACATCTGGGGAGCAAAGTGGGGTGCGCTGCTGGGTTGAGAGATGGGTAGGGGAGCCCTTGCTGGTATGTAGCAGAATGTAGACAGGGGGAGCTAGGAGGCACTCCCTGAAGTCAGACACCCCAGTTCTAATCCTGGCTCCACCATTCACTGGCTGTGTGACTTCGAGCCAGTCACTTCACATCTCGGAGCCTCAGAGCCTCACTTATGAGATGGACTTGATCACAACTACCATGCTTAGGTTGTTAATGATAATTTAGCGAGAGAAGAGTCGTCCTACAGAACGGCATAGGTAAATACTCAGTAGTAGACTCTTTGTCTCCTCTTTCATGGTTTTTCTCTTCCCCGACCTGGGCAGCCACAGGTCCCCTTTCCTGAAGTAGGAACACGTGAGAACTACCATCTCCCTCATATGGTCTCCCCAGTGGGGTAGTTTTATCCCATTCAGATGTTTAACTTTCCCTTCCCCAGATCAGTATCTTGTCCATTTCAGGAGGCTCCATATATATTGAAAAAATGAATATAGGTCATAGATTCCCCCCTCCCTCCCCACCACCACCCTGTTTTGTTTTGTTAAGTAGAAATCAAGGATCAGAGAAGGTGTGTGACTTACCTCTAGGTCGTTCAGCAAAACAGACAGCTCACTACTTCTTCATGTAACTTCCAAGGTGTCTCAGAACATAAAAGGGTTGGTGATCCAAGGTTCAGGACATCTGGGTCCCCTTTCCTTAACTGCACGGACCCCCTATTTCGGGGACCAGCAGCCAGCCCCGTTTCCAGCGAGCACATCTGGTTCCCCGGATGAGCAGGGACGCAGCGCCCTCTTCCGGGCTCTATAGGTAGCTGCGCTTTAGCGGAGATTCTCTGTCTTGGCCACACACTGGAATCCCTAAGGGATTCCTTACAAAAATCTGCAGGGGCGCCTGGGTGGCTCAGTGGGTTAAAGCCTTTCTGCCTTCGGCTTGGGTCATGATCCCACTCCCCGGGATCTCTGCTTGGCGGAGAGCCTGCTTCCCGCACTGTCTGCTTCTCTGCCTACTTGTGATCTCTCAAATTTATTTATTTTTTTAAACCAGTGAACCATTTTTTTAAAGATTTTATTTATTTATTTGAGAGAGAGAGTGAGAATGAGAGATAGAGAGCATGAGAAGGGGGAGGGTCAGAGGGAAAAGCAGACTCCCTGCTGAGCAGGGATCGGGATGGGGGATTCGCTCCTGGGTCTCCAGGATCATAACCTGAGCCGAAGGCAGTCGGCAGTCGCTTAACCAACTGAGACACCCAGGCACCACCCCCCATCAAATTTAAAACAAAAAATTTGCATGATCAGTTCTCTCTCTAGAACAGTTAAATTAGAACTTTGGGGGTGTGACCAAGCATTGGTATTTCTTAAAGCTCTGCGGGAGATTCCAATGTTCAGCCGAGACTGAAGACCACAAATGTAAGGGTTAACTTTTCTTTAAGATTTTATTTATTTATTTGAAAGACAGAGAGAGAGAGAGAGAGAGAGCGCCAGCAGGCACAAGGAGAAGGAGAGGGAGAAGCAGTCTCCCTGCTGAGCAGAGCCCAATCCCGGAACTCTGGGATCATGACCTGAGCTGAAGGCAGATGCTTAACCCACTGAGCTACCCTGGCACCCCAAGGGTTAATTTTATAGGTGAAGAAATTTCCTAGTCTAGAATGGAACCAGCAACCGCGGAGGATACAATTCCCCTGAATCATTCCCACCCACGACTTTTTCATTAAAAAAAAAAAAAAAAAAAATCTGGGACGCCTGGGTGGCTCAGTTGGTTAAGCAGCTGCCTTCGGCTCAGGTCATGATCCCGGTGTCCTAGGATCGAGTCCCACATCGGGCTCCTTGCTCCGCGGGGAGCCTGCTTCTCCCTCTGACTATGCCTGCCACTCTGTCTGCCTGTGCTCACTCTCGCTCTCTCTCTGACTAAATAAATAAAATCTTAAAAAAAAAAAAATCGATCACGTGAGTCTTAACCCGTGTTTAAGAATCCCAGAAGTTCTCGGAAGGTATGAAGGTACCCTGAATGTCTTGGTGACAGGCTGTGTTTGGGCAAGTCCAAAGTCATTGTTGGATCAAGAGTGCTATCCAGAGGGAATCTGCTTGAATAAAACGAGCAAATTATTTTCATTTGGTTCCCAGAGTTTCGTCAGGTTCATATGCTCCGAACAAGGACTCTGAAACTTGAACATGAACACAAAAGCCGTCGGTCAGCTCATTAAAACGGGTTGCTGGGCCCAACCCTCTGGATTTCTGCTTCAGTAGGTCTAACCAGTCCCCAGAACCACACTTAGAGAACGACTGGTCTGAAAAATGACCAGACTGACACCCCCTTTCAAGTCTGCACCTGGCCCAGCAGCACGTCAATCCTACAGCATCCTAAATAGTCCTCAGAACAGGTACACAGGCAGGCATAATGATGCTTTGACCGTGGCAATGATGATTTATAAATGCAACGCCCATCAAGTCCTATGTCTCAAATGCTGCAGGATTGGGAAGGTGGAGGCGGAAGGGGGGGAAAGAGGTTCGGTCCATAGTGACAGGACTGGGGTTAATGGGCTTTCTCCCACCAAGCCCAGCTCAAAGGAGTTCTGCTATATAGAAGCTGCAGCCTCGGGCTTTTTATTTTTCTGATATTTTCACTCCAAGAATGGGAGGGTGAGGTCCCTAAGGTGGGTCTGGGGATATTGCCATTCGGTGTCAAGATGCCAGCATTAGGCCATCTGTGTTGTCTATCTGGGGACTTTCAACTTCTTTGCTTGATTTTATATATATATATATATATATATATATATATATATTTGCTTGATTAATAGATATAAAATATAAATATATATTCACATATTACATTGTTTATAATAGAATATATTTTATATTATATTTTATAGGAATATACCTTTATAATTATTAATTTTATATATTTACTTATATATACTATATATATGTGTGTGCATATATATAAAATTTATATATAAATATATGTGTAAATTATGTATATATAAATTATATATATATATACATATATATATATATAAATTTTATTTTTTTTAAGTGATCTCTACACCCAGCATGGGGCTTGAACTCACAACCCCAAGATCAAGAGTTGCATGTTCCACTGACTGAGTCAGTCAGCTTCCCCTGCTTGATAATATATATATATATATAAATATTTATTTATTTTTGAGAGAGAGAGTGCTCAAGTGGGAGCAAGGGAGACGGAAAGAGAGAATCTTTTTTTAAAAAACGGTTTTATTTATTTATTTTTTTGACACAGAGAGAGAGAGATCACAAGTAGGGAGAGAGGGAGGCAGAGAGAGGGGAGGAAGCAGGCTCTCTGCCGAGCAGAGAGCCCAATGAGGGGCTAGGATCTTGAGCTGAAGGCCGAGGTTTAACTCCCTGAGCCACCCATGTGCCCCAGAAAGAGAGAATCTTAAGCAGGCTCCAGGCCTAGCATGACTCATCTCACAACCCTGAGATCATGACCTGAGTCAAAACTGAGAGTTGATTCTCAACCGACTGAGCCACCCAGGTGCCCCCCTACTTGATAATATTTTTAACCATCATTGTGTGTAGTTATAAAGGATGTATTGTAAATATTGATATCTTGTTTTTTAAAAGTGTGCTTAAATGAATGCAGTGAAGTCTAAATATCATAGCAATTTGATTATGAAAAACTCTTACTGACAATATTGAGTTTTACCTGAGTCCTGTGCCCCTGGAAAAAAGCAATGGTTAAGAAATTCTCGAATTCTCTTGTGTTCTGGAAAGGACTTACTTCAAAGAAACATCCTGTCTCATTTGACTGAGGTAAGACTCATGGCTTCCCCCTTAGTTTACCTTGAATGAGGCAAGGTAGATACTCGACTCCTCAGTGGTTAGCTGAATTGCCTGGCACACTGGTCAATCAGAACAAAATGCTTGTTAACCAAACTTTGGCTAAGCTTCTCTTCCTTCTCTAGGGTCTTCAACTATGGCCATCCTCAGTCAGAGCCAGTTTGCAATTCTTCCTTAATGACCCCTCCAGAGAACAGGCCTCAGAGGAAAACAATTTCCCAACTGTTCTAAGACCTACCATCTGGATCTTGGATTAGACCACTCCTGTCCATCCCTCCTCCCCATCCCCATTCTTTCTAGCCTTGTCTACTCCTCCCCATAAAAGAAAGCCATTTTCGGGGTGCCTGGGTGGCTCAGTGGGTTAAAGCCTCTGCCTTTGGCTCAGGTCATGATCCCAGGGTGCTGGGATCGAGCCCCACATCGGGCTCTCTCCTCCTCGGGGAGCCTGTTTCCTCCTCTCTCTCTCTGCCTGCCTCTCTGCCTACTTGTGATCTCTGTCTGTCAAATACATAAATAAAATCTTAAAAAAAAAAAAAAAAAAGAAAGAAGCAGCACCGTTGAAAATATGTCTCTTAAGAAGGTAGGTGGAGCCAGTTATTTTTCCAATGAGTTTGTAGGTCCGGGGATGAATTTTAATTTTTCCAGGAACGAGACAGAGTTTGGGCCTTTTGTAAGCCCTGATAAACATTGTCCACACGAAAAGCAGATAGAAGTGAAAGGAGGTTGTTTATTCTGTCAGTGTTTCTCAGTTCTTTTAATTCCTGATAATTACTCATTCTCAAAAAATATATTTTTTAAATGACCTATTAGCTGACAACATGATTAAATCCTCCTTGGATCACAGGGAAAGTAAATCAGAAACCATCTGACTTAGGAGTGGGTTTTTTGCCCACTCATCAGTAATAAAATATTTAGAACTGCCTTCTTGGGACACCTGGGTGGCTCAATGGGTTAATCCTCTGCCTTTGCTCAGGTCATGATCCCAGGGTCCTGGGATGGAGCTCAGCCTTTATGCTCAGCATGAGGCCTGCTTCCCTCTCTCCCTCTGCTGGCCTCTCTGCCTATTTGTGATCTCTCTCTGTCAAATAAATAAAAGCTTTAGAGCTGCCTTCTTGTTTTTCCTCCCTGGCACTATAATTTCTTCCTTCTTTTTTTTTTTTTAGGTTTTTAAAAAAATTTTATTTATTTGACAGAGAGATCACAAGTAGGCGGAGAGAGGGGGAAGCAGGCTCCCTGCTGAGCAGAGAGCCCAATTCGGGGCTTGACCCTAGGACCCTGAGATCATGACCAGAGCGGAAGGCAGAAGCTTAACCCACTGAGCTACCCAGGCATCCCATGGATGCTATTATTTCTCTAGGTAAAGCAGCAGGGGCAAGATTCAGCACAAGTGTGTGCATGAGACTTTCCTTTGTAAAGCTGGAAACTTGTTATAAAAGCGGAGCTCGTTATAAAAGGGGAGAAGAAGGCTGAACCTCAAGGACTCCAGGCTTGTGCTCAGGTCCAGCCTCATGGGAGTAGAGGATCTGGATACTGAGTCCCTGAAAATCCTCCTTGTCCCCAGAGTTATATCTCTCACAAAATGTCCATATCTGAAGACCTTATGTCCTCTACCCTACCACTCTCTGTCCTATCGCTATTGTGTCCTAAGGAGCTCTGGAATCTGTACCATCCTCTCCACCATGCTGACCCCCAGGATTTTATCTTGCCTGAATGTCCGCCGTCACCCCCAATCCCTCTTCCTCCAGACCTAACCCATTCTTCCCTGCTGGGCAGCCAAAAGGGAGCTTCCCCAAATGCAAATGAACCAGCTGGGATTAAACTCCTCCTAGCTCCCCAAAGCCATCAGAAGTCTGAGTAGAAGGACTTCATCTCTCTAGTGGCCTGTCTTTTGTCCTGCTTCCCTCAAGTCTGTATTCCAGTCAGAAGTAGCAGATTCCTGGATGCAGGTACCCCTGGCCTTCTGGGTACCTTTCCTATGCCCTCTACTTGCCAGAGGGAGCTAGGAGGACTCAGACCGCTTTGGTAAGGGTCTTTGGATCTTAGCTTGCTTCTTCTTAATTTCTTTTAGTGTCAATTTCCTTAACTGTAAGACAGAAATAATAATAGTACGTATTTCACAGGGTTCTTGTGCAGATTACATACATATGTCGCCTTTGCACACAGTGATGCTCACATAATAAATGTGAACTGTTTATTATTGTTATGATGCACGTCGCAGTGGTTTATCTGTTGCCCAGCCAGACCTTGAGTAACTGAAGACAAGGACTGTGTTTACTCTGCTGAGCCCACAGTAGGAACTTCATACTTAGGAATAAAGTTATTGCAAAGGGTTAAATGAGAGACTAGCGCTGAAGGAGCAAACCTGACTTTAAAAATCTTTCTTTAGTACCCCTCATGCACATTATTTCTCTGAATCTCCACAACAGAGAGGAGGTAGGCACTATTTATTAATCCCCATTCTGCAAATGTGGGTGTGTCTTCTGTAAGCCATTCCGCGTTTAGCGGCACACAACTCGTAGGAGGCCACATCCCGACCCAGGGAGAGGGGTGGGTTGGGGTTGGAGGGACACACAGGGGAACGGGACACAGGAGACACGGTCCCTTGGGGTTGGCTCGGCTCCCGGCACAAACCACACCCCTTTAGGAGTCCCCGCCCTTTCTGCTGTCCTGCACCTATCCGCCGCGAGCCAGGCTGCCAGCCAATCAGAAGAAGCGTTAGGCGGGCGCTGCGGATCAGCGAGCCAATGGGCAGGCAGCCGGAGCGGGGCTTGCCCGGGCATGTGGGAGCTGCGGGCTGCTTGGACACCACGTGCGGGCGGGAGGACACGCGCGGCGCCTCAGGTAATCTGGGGGACTCTGCTGGGGTCGGCGGGCTCGGGAGGGCTGGCGCGGCGTCTCCCCGGCTCCGGGGTCCGCGCGCGGTGTCCGCCTCCGGCCCGCGGTGAGGGGGCCCCGGGGACCAGGCCGAGCGGCTCTCGGGGCCCGCGGGTGTGCAGGCCCGGCCCCGGGTGCCGCCTGTGCCGCGTCCCCGCCCTGCTCGGGGTTCTGAGGCCTGCGGGGGCGGCGCTGGGCGCTGGGGCTCGGCCTGGCGGGTTCGGCCCCGCCGCTGCGGCCAGCGAGTGACCACCGCCCGAGTCCTTACCGGGCTGAGGCCCGGTCTCCCCCGCGGTGCTCCTTGGGGAGCGCGGGCGGCGGGGGGAGATCGCGCGGGGCTGCTGGGCTCTCCTTGCCTTGCCCGGAACTTGCAGTACCTCGGGTGGGGGGGATCGCAGCGAGCCCGGCTTTCTCAAATTCGGGCGCCAGTTGGTACCACGGCTCGGGGGGGTGGGGTCGTGCGCTCTGCAAAATGCAGCTTCTCAGCTCCCGTTCCCCAAAATGGCAGTTAGGACGGCGTCGGGGGGCGGGTAGGCCCGAGGATCGGGGCGTTTTAAACAGACGTTCTAACTGCTTTGGGGGAACCCCCAAACCTCGCCTCACCCCTGGTTTTAATTAACCCTCGTTTTGTGGTCAGGGGATGGTGACTTGGTCCAGGCCATCTAGCGTTTAGGGCCCGGGCCCCAAGAAGGGGGCCCTCAACCGCCTGCTGCCTCCCGGATCCCGCGGGTAGCCCTGCCACCGCCGGCGACTGTGACTTCGGGGGTCCTCTGGGGACTCTGCTGCTGGAGTCCTTGCGTTAGGCCACCAGCCCCCACAGGGAGGCCCAGTGGCTGCTGATCCCTAGGGAGCTGGTTCGGGGCTGGAGGGAGATTTGAGCGTGTCCTTATCGAAGCTGTTGTGTTACCTGAGCCAAACTTCTCTCCGACCTTGCTGAGCTCCCTCCTGGGGCCCAGGACGGGCCAGACGTGTCCTAGATGATTAATGGCCGGTTCTGACGTGTGGGCAGGGTCAGGGCCTGTAGAAGAGCACTTGCTTTCATTGTCTCGAAACCCGAGGCCACTTTTTCTCAGGGAGCTTCACTTCTGGCTTTGAAATCTTGCCAGCGGGGTCAGGGAGGCCACCGGCCCTGCGCCTGGGCTCAGCTCCTGACCTGCTGGGCCCGGAGCCCTCGCAGAGAAGGGAAGGGGCCCTGTTCTCCCCATTGCTGGGCTGGGGCAAACGGAGGTTCTGTGCGCGTCAGCTCTAATATGTGCCCTGCCCCGAGGAGGATGTTGATTATAGTTA
Organism: Mustela erminea; assembly: GCF_009829155.1. Taxonomy (NCBI): domain Eukaryota; kingdom Metazoa; phylum Chordata; class Mammalia; order Carnivora; family Mustelidae; genus Mustela; species Mustela erminea. The sequence goes on along the minus strand of NC_045618.1, from coordinate 6,637,535 downwards.
CACACACTATTAAAAGGGAGAAGGCCTCTTGGGGAGGATGAGTCAGGATGGGTCACCAAGCCTGGCATCACCCAGTAGCTCCTCCCCTCGCCTCTTCGTCTCTGCCCCTGCTGGTCAGAGTCCTCTCCAGCGCTCTTCCTGTGAGCAGTAGGGATCCTGTTCCCCATCAGTCCCTGGATTATGCCCAGACTCTCGCCGCCTTCCAGAAGCAGTGGTCTCTCACCGTTCCCTCCACCCTGTCTCCTCACCCACGAACGACCTCCTTCTCCAGTGTTCCACCGGCCTCCTTGCGCTTTCACAGTGCAGACGCTTTGCCTCGTGGGCTTGGTGTCTGCATGTTCTCTGATGGCCCTTCCCTTCCTGCGCTCCTGGCAGGTCTTCCCGACACCCTTCAACAGGTCCCTCCACTGCCACCTTTCACTAACCTGGCATTTCTGTCTGTCCAGTACTCGGATCGCTGAGTCTGTCCTGAGGTCACTGCTCCCATCTGGAGCACCCTCATGAGAGTCTGATGGCCTCCTTTCCGCGTGCAGAGTTCCCTCAATTCCCCGTCACCTCCAGCTCTGCCGTCCCCACAGTCCGACAGGTAGCAGCCCTGGCTTCAGCTTCCTTCATACGCCTCTGAAGAGGACCTGCTTGATGCCGGTCCAGGTGGGCTGTTAGGGGTGGGACAAAGACACAAGACACACATGTCTGGGTCCCCACCTTCAGAGCGCTGAGAGGTTGGTGCTCTGTAACTGTCGTCAAGCACAGTGAGTTCCTCTGTGGTTGTGCCGTCAGGCCTGGAGGGGTGAATTTTCTTTGCTCCCCATCTAGATTGTCACTGTTTGGGGTCAGGAAGTCAGTGACTCATGTCGGTGCTCTGGGACTCCCTCATGTGATCAGCAGAGATCAGTCTGGGGATCCCCACTCAAGGGCTTAGGGGAGGACCACCAAGGTGTGTGGTGGCCTTCCCAGAGTGGGGACAGAAGGTTAAGTGGTAAAAAGGGGGGAGGGACAGTTCCTCTGGCCGGGACCCACCTCGTGCTTTGCACCGCAGTGGCATCAAGCTTCCGGCGGGCCCCTCTCCCTCAGCCCTGGGTTCCTTCTCTTTCCAGCCTTTGCCCCTCCTGTGGCCACCATTTCCCCTCCCTGTCAGCCCGAGGGTTACTGTTTATTCTTCACACTGATTTAATCTCCTCCAGCCTGTCCTGCTCCCCTTTTACTTCTGACCCAGCCCTGCACACTCCCTGTGCTTTGTTTCTGTCTCTGCCTGGAAGCTAAGCTGCTTGGAGTCCAAGATCCGCCCTTGTCACTCTGTGCTCAGCACCTGGTGGGATAAAGGCTTGTCCCCGCAGGGCTTGCCGGAGGGTGTAGTCCGGAGCAGAAGTGTGTGAAGGGGCAGGCCTGTGGTTTGGGAGGGGCAGCGAGTCCTGGGCCCAGGCACCTTTTGCCTGGGAAGAGCTGGTTACTGACCTGAGGAGAGTCTTAGCCTCTCTGGGGAAGAGGGGGCGAGTAGTTATTGAGCCCCTGCTGTATGTAATGTTTGCAGAGCGCGCGTGTGTTGTATGGTCTCGTCTTCCGCAGGAAAGGCGGTGGGAGGGCCATTTCTCATGCGAGGAAGGAGAAGTGTAGCAGGTCAGGTAACTTCCAAAGAGCCCAGGGAAAGCCCACTCTGCCCACTGGGAAGTCCTGGTTTCCTGGGCTGCTGCATACGCACCAGCTGACTCAGCAAGTGAGTGATGCTTTCCAAGCGCCGCGCCTCGCTCTTGGGAAGCCGCTGGCTTTGTTGCGTGGGATTAGCAAACCCACCCTGATTCTGGACATTTCCAGTGTTCAGTGATGGAGGGAGCTGCACACACTCCCTTCTCTGTTTCTCCTTTCTGGCAGCTGAGCAGATTTCCCGGTGCCCCTCTGCCTGCAGTCTGTGGTGACTTAGCCACATGCCCGGCTACTGAAAACTCTAGATGCGGTTGTGATGAGTGAAGTAGAAAGTCCCTTAGTCAATTATCTTATTTTGGTCAACGCATACCCAAAACACACAACTATTGTGAGCCCCTTTTGAATTTTTTTCTCCAGTTTCTGAGGGTCTGTCCTTTCACAAAGGATTCTTTTTTAGAAAACTGGGATTGTGTTGCCCCGCCGGAGGGTCTGACTCCTGATCTCTGGATCATGAGTTTGAGCCCCACGCTGGGTCTCGAAATTACTTAAATTTTAAAAACTTAAAAATGGAATTTTGTATGTGCGTCTGTATATATTTGTATGTGTGTATATGTATACACACACACACACTCTGGTTCTGTAACCTTTATTTTCCCGTATCTGTGCCTCTCTAAAACATGTTGATTCTCCTGCACCTGGAGGTGAGCTGTGGCCTGGAGGCTGAGACGGTGGATTCTGGGTTCATGGCAGCTCTTGTGTCTTCCTACCTGAGCAGGTTACTTAACCTCTGTGCTCACCTGGGAGATGAGGATAATCATACTTGTTCAGGTTTTTGGGACTATTTAGTGATTCCATGTAAACAGATTTTCCCCTGGGGGCTTGACTGAGTGCGGTGATGGTTCAGCCGGGTCCTGGACTCCGTGTGCGGGCCCAAGACAAAGAGTAGGGCTCTAGAATGGCGTGGCAGTGAGCGCTGTGGGGCCAGCCGGGCGCACCTCTCCCCAACACCCCCTCTCACCCCGCCTCTCTGCCTTGTGTGTTCCCTCTGCAGAGCGCCGCCCTGCTGGCAGATCACCCCCCAGACCGCACTTGCCCCCAAGCGCTGAGCCCACTGGCATGGTACCCCGGGAAGGCCCTGATTCTGTGCAGTGCCTGTGCCCTTCCTTGGCTAGCCTGCAGGCGAAGGATGCGCTTCGGAGGAAGCATAAGAGGAAGAGCCGACAGCACCAGCGATTCATGGCCCGGAAGGCGCTGCTGCAGGAGCAGGGGCTGCTGAACATGTCCCCAGAGCCACGGTCCTCCCCACTGCCTACGCCGTCGGGGGCACTGCCGGGCCCTGAAGGCACCAGCGGCGGGACACAGCGTCCAAGGAATGAATCGGGAGGTGCTTCATGGAGCAGGAAGCCCACCCCCAGGGAATCCGCGGGGCCCTGGCCCAGCAAGTGCGTGGCTATCGACTGCGAGATGGTGGGCACGGGACCCCGAGGGCGGGTGAGCGAGCTGGCCCGCTGCTCTGTGGTGAGTTACCACGGCGATGTCCTCTATGACAAATACGTCCGGCCAGAGATGCCCATCGTGGACTACCGTACGCGCTGGAGTGGCATCACTCGGCAGCACATGCGCAAGGCCATCCCCTTCCAGGTGGCCCAGAAAGAGGTGAGTGCAGAGGCGGGGGCTTCTATGGGTGCGTGATGGCCAGGGAAGGGCAGCCCTGGGTGCAGTTTTCTTCACTCACTAAAATGTTTCTCAGAGGCAGAATCATGCATAGGGAAAGGTGAAATTTTGCATTATTCTCAAATGGTGTCCTCATAGATCAGTCGTGTTGGAACACGTATTTTCCAAATAAGCATTACCGCAGAACTGCTTAATGTTTCTGGGTTATTCTTGGGATTCGGTGAATTTGGGAAATACTGGTACACGTGGTCTCGTGTCCTCCTTTTTCACATGAGACATGGCCTAAGCGTGTTTTTCCCAGAGTTTGGAGATGATGCACAAGCGTGTCGCTTGGGAATAGCTGCAGCAGGGCGGGAGGCCTGCGGCCAACCCTTCCGCTCCTCGGTGCCTCCCTTGGCCTGGTTGGTGGGGCTCTGGGAATGGAACTGAGTCTTGTCAGCTCCAGCCCAGCCCATACAGAGTGTGCTTGATTCCTTCCCACCATGTGCTTGTTAGGGGGGTATGACTGGAGTGTGGTGGCGTGTCCCCACCTCGGAAGTCTAAATGGCAGGAGGCTGCAGGCAGGGAAGAGAGACACACACAGTGCAACTGCTGAGCACTGTGCCAGAGAGCGAAGGTTTCCAGGCTGGGAAGTGGAGTCCTGCACGGCTGAGAGGCAGAGGGATAGAATCCTGGGGAGAGGGCCTGTGTCTGCTGCTGCTGCTTTCGGCTAATCCCCAGGGCCCGTCGCAGTTCCACAGACGCTAGCCAGCGGGTCTCTGTCGATCACCTCCTGTGTGCTAAGCTTTCACTGAGCGGCGTCACTAGTCCAAGCAGACATGGTCGCTGGCATTTACGCTGAGCTGACTCGGAGGGCTGGCGGGGAGACCGTGCCAGCGCTGCAGTCTGCTCCACTGCGGGAGAGGGCTACAGGGTCCTCTTGTCACTGGGGCAGTGCTGGGGAGGCCTCCTGGTGTGGGAGCCGAGCCGGGCCACGAGAGAGTTGGGTGGGGAGGTCTCCCGGGCTGAGAGAGGAGGGCCGGCGCCAGCAGGACACAGTCGCTTGTGTTGACTCCGCTAGGAGACCCACTCTGTGCGTGATTTCTTGCGTGCCCGCAGCGCTCTTCTGCTGGCTAAGAGGGCTGACTTGGGTCGCGGGGTGTAGCAGGTCCAACGGCCGGGCTTCGGACTCAAGGCAGCGTGGCTGAGCGTGGGGCTCGGGTATCCCCTCCCCATGCCGCCCCCCCCTTTGCAGGGATCCACACCCCTGTGGTCAGGGCAGCAGCACGTGGCCTGGGCCACCTAGACAGTGGGGCCTTCCCCTGTCCTCTGTCCGCTCACAGATCCTCAAGCTCCTGAAGGGCAAGGTGGTGGTGGGGCACGCGCTCCACAATGACTTCCAGGCCCTCAAGTACGTGCACCCTCGGAGCCAGACCCGCGACACCACTTACGTGCCCAGCCTCCTGCAGCAGCCCGGCCTCCACACTCGCACCCGGGTCTCTCTGAAGGACCTGGCCCTGCAGCTGCTACACAAGAAGATCCAGGTGCGTGGGGCGGGTGCAGAGGGCTGGTGCGAGGAGAGACCCCGGGCTGGGCAGTGGCTGAGCCTCCACGCTGCTAGTCCTTCTCCCTCTCCACTGTGCAGGGGTCCTGGTAACTGTCCCGCACGTACAGGCCACCCTGGGTGTCTTCTCCACCGACCCTCGTCCCCAGTGGATTGTGACAACCGGCCACAGGCTTGCGGGCTGGGCTTTTCAGACCTGTCCCCCACGCAGTTCCTGGCTCTGTCCATGTGTGCCACGTAGAGCCCACCTGTGGCAGCCCAAGAGCCGGGGCCTTCCTCAGGGGCGGCCAGTAACATTCGCTTTCCTGAGTAGCTCCCAGGTACCCCGTGTCCCAAACCTCACATAATTATTCCGAGAGGACGTGTTTGCGGCCGGCAGCAGAGCTGGGACCATGGGCGGTGACAAGGGCTGTCGCCCGCAGGTCGGCCAGCATGGGCACTCGTCGGTGGAAGACGCCACGACGGCCATGGAGCTGTACCGGCTAGTGGAGGCGCAGTGGGAGCGGCGGCAGGCCGGCAGCCTCCCGCCCCGTCCCGAGGACCGGGATCCAGACTGCAGCACGGACGTGGAGCAGTACATGGAGGACCAGTACTGGCCCGAGGACCTGGCCCAGGGCACCTGTGGAGGAACGGGGGAGCCACAGGACAGAAGGGAGTGAGGCAGGAGAGGCTCCCAGGTGGCCTCTGAATGGAGCGTGGGGAGCACGGAGGGGCCAGGAGAGCCCTGGGCACGTCGTCCCCGGTAGGGCAGGGTGCAGCTAGCCTGCTGCCGGGGTCCGGGGAGCTGGGACCATCTGTCCTCTCGGCTCCCTCCGTCCAAGGCTGTTGTGGGCACTTAACCCCACCCCTGTGGCCTGCTAATGGCACTTTATAGACACTATGAAAATGTCAGGTGCGCAGGGACCCAGCTGGGGGAGGACGCACGCCAACAGACCATCCCAGCTGTCACCCTGCCCCCATGGGTGGATAGCACCCCCGTGCTGTGCTATCTCGGGGTGATGTCTTCTCCCTGGGGTGTGAGCCCAGTGACTTGGGGTACAGCTCTCTTCTCTTACTGTCCTTTTTTCGCCTCTTCCTCCACGGGCATCGTCAGATTCAGAACGAATGCGCCCTGAGCCTATAGAATTAAGGCCACTCTATGGGACGTTCCTTTCCTTTCTCTCCGAACTAGAACTTGGGCTGGCGCCACAGTAGGACCTCAGTGCAGGGCTGTGACAGACCAGCAGGGCCCCTCCAGACGCTTGGGGAGCTGGCACCAGGAGTCACCAGGCTCTGTTCCGAGGGCGGGGGGAAGCAGGGAAGCTTTGGGTGGAGACGCTGGTGTATTAATTTTGACCCGACTCAGGCAGGAGGCTCTCTTAAGCACAAGCCTGAGAAACAGCACAGCAGTCTGAGTTCTGGGACCCGTGTGGGACCCCCTACCCAGTGTGTAGGGGGGCCGAGTGCATGTGTCCCCTCGGGCACTTGGATCCACAGACATTGTGGTCATCGGATTGCCTACAGCTTGCCAGAGCTGTCTCTGTCAGGATCTCATCTGCCACCCCTCTTGCCTTCTTTCCCAAAGGGCAGTTTGGGAGTATTGAGGTTAAGCAAGAGCTCAGGTCCACACTGACCTTTGAACCCCATCTTTGCTTGCCACTTAATAGCTTTGGGACCTTGAACGAATATGAGACCTCACCCTTGAGCCCATTTCCTCCTCTGTAAAATGGGGCTAATGCCGTAGCCTACCTCATAGGGTTGTCCTGGGGGCCAAGTGCCCAGTGCTCAGCGTGGTGCCTGGCTCCCTTTCAGCCTCTTCTGGGGAACGCCTGAGCCTGCCCCTCGGATTGAGACGGCTTGACGCTTGGCTGCCCCAGCAGGGGCGGGCTGAGGACACAGCGTGCAGGTGCCGGGTCCTCACTACTCCCTGCGGCTGGGTGACTGGTATATGCTCAGCTTCCCCCCACTGCGTGCAGGAAATGACAGTGATTTTTATGTCAGTCTGATCGAAGCAGCAGGGCCAGGAGCTGAGAGACACTACTGAAACCACACTACTTCCAGGTTGCCTGTCCTCCGCTCCCTCCCTGTCTGCGGGGCAGGGAGCCAGCAGTGGCATTGACCTCTGCTGGCCTGGCTCCAGCGCTTTGTTCTGGAGTCCTTCAAAGTCTGTAGCTGGTGCCAAAGTCCCAGCCCAGCCGGGCTGCAGTTTCGATTCTTTGGGCTACAGACCGAAGGAAGATGAAACTGTTACCAGTGGGGAAACGTACTGGGTTTAAGGTCAGCTTTGTTGTAAAACCATTTGTTCTGGAATAAAATGCGATTAGAAAAGTAAGCGAAGTGGTCCTTTCTGAATTCTGAGGCTGGGGTGGGAGGGCGGTGCTGGGCGCGGGGTCTTGCTGCGTGCCTTGGCCTTTGAAGCAGGGGGTGCTTTCCAAATGATGCTTTGGGATGGGACAACATTTTAGAGCTACGGAATTCATGTCGTTTATTTTTTAAAATTTTACAACTGTCTTACTGTGGAGCACAAAGTTTGTTTGTCCTGAAGCTGTGTTCCCACTTCTCAAGAAAATGTTTAGTTCTCATTGTGATAAAATTCACATAAGATGCCAGCTACCATCTTAATCGTTTCTGAGTGGCGTTAAGTATATTTACAGTGTGCTCCCAGTCTCCTGAGCTTTTTCATCGTGCAAAACTAAAACTGCTCATTAAACACGAACTCCCCACTCCCTCCAGCCCCTGGCCACCACCGTTCTCCTTTCTGTCTCTCTGGATTTCACTAGCTACTGCACACGAGTAGAATCATACTTACACATGCAAACGCAAGCACTTGGGATTTGCTTATTTCTCTGCGCAGATGGCCCTGAGAGTTCATTCATGTTTAGTATGTGTCAGAATTTCCTTCTTTTTTAAGGCTGAACAGTCATGTGGACACATAGACCATTTTGTGGATCTCCGTGAACACTGGGGTTACTTCCCCCGCTTGACGGTGAGCAATGTTGGTGTGAACGTGGGTGTAGAGCGTCTTTGGGATTCTCCTTTTGGTTCCCGTGGGTGTAGACCTGGAAGTGAGACTGCTGGGTCATACGTGGTGGTCCTGTGTTGTAAGTTTTGGAGGAAGCACCATACTGCCTTCCATAGTGGCTGCACCAGTTTGCGTTCCCACCAGCAGCCCATAAGCTTTCCAATTTCTCCACATCCTCACCCACACTCATTACTTGGTTTGGTTTCTTGGTAGGGTAACCTAGTGGGTGTGGGGCGACAGCTCATTCTGATTTTAATTTGTATTTCCCTAACGAGTATTTCGACCTCTTTTGGCGTGTTTATGATCTACAGTTCATTTTTACTATTTATATCTTTTTAAAAACGTATCCCAGTAGTGATTCTGCTTGACCCACACGAAGATGCTGACGTTTGCTGAGACGCTACCATCTGCCACCCAGGATTGAGAAATTCACACATGCGCATTTCGGAGCACAGGCCCAGCTGAGGCAAATGGACAGGAATTCAAAAGTCAGGGTGCCTGTAGGAAGTGGGGTGACCCACTGTTAGGAACCAGCCACCCGGCCTGTGCCCTGTACCTGGGGCCACACAGTGGCAGCCTCTGTACTTTGTACAGTCATAAGCAGGCCAACTGCAACAGGATGACAGGACACGTGTCTCATAAGGCTGAGATGTTTGCCCTGAGTGACTCACTTTCCTGCTGTCGCCTGACCTGAGATTGCCAGGGTGGTGTGGTCTGGCCAAAGGGTGAACCAATGACACCGCAGAAGCATCCCCTCTAGGAGCAGCCCCTCCCCAACCTCCCCTCCACCTGGCTGGGGTCAGGGCTTCCTCCCCTGGGCTTCATGGTGCCTGTGTCAAACCTCAGTGCCCCCAATACCAGCGAAAAAAGTTCCACAGGACCCACACAGGACTCCAGGTGCTGGGGGCCTTGCAGCAAACCACAAAGTGGGAGCAGGAACAGTAAATGGACAAGTAAAATCACGGTATTTCTGATGGCGCTGATTATTCCTGCAGGAGAAATTCAGAAGGGAGAGGAGGTCCAGTTTTAAATAGAGGCCAGAAAAGGCCGTTGTGGGAAGCCTAAGGGAGAGGGAGCAAACAGAGTAGATCACCTGGAGGCAGAGCTTTCCAGGTGGAGATGGAGGTTGGGCAGTATCTGGCTGGCTCAGTCAGTAGAGTGTACAACTTTTGATCTCAAGATTGTGGGTTGAGCCCCATGTTGGGTTGTAGAGATTACTTAAAAATAAGAAAAAATATTTTTTTAAAAAAATGTTTTGAGTTGACAGGCTCTGTTGCCAGATAGTACCAAAATCACATATAGCACAGGCCCACCCAGGCTCTGGGGATCAGACAAAGCCAGTGCGGTGGGAGGAAGTGAGAAGTAGTGGTGAAGGCGTGGAGAGGAGCTACCTTTGCAGCCGGACCAAAGATAGAGACCTGATCCTGCCCTGTGGCCAAGAATGGGAGGCCCTGGGGGCAGTGGAGGGGGGAGTCTGGGAGAAGGAACCATGTGAATACACAAAGGCCTCCGGTTAGGTGTAAACAGTGATGCCGATGAGATGGGGAAGGCTGGCGGAGAGGTGACAGGGTCCTGGAAACTGCAGGGGAGTTGAGGTTTGCTTTTTTTTTTTTTTTTTTGGACAACAGGAAACCACTGTAGGTTCTCCAGCAAAGTGCTGTCCCAAACAGTGCAAGAGATTAGATAAGGGGAAACGAAATCTCTTCGGGTTTGAAGGACAGTGTGGAGTAGGGTGTGAAGGGGGAGGTGGGAAGACCCGGGAGCCCACGGGCTGGTGGGGAGGGGCCTCGGGGAAAGGCAGGGAGGGTGACCATGGAGCCGGACCCTGGGGCAAAGAACAGGCGTGGCGGGCGAGTGTTCTCTCTGGGCCGGGCGGAGGCCAAGCAGGGTGAGGGCGTGAGATGTGTGGGGTCCTAAGGGGACTGTAGAAGCAGAAACCTCACCACTGAATCTCGAGGGGGTTACTTTTTCAATGCACTTTCGCAAAAAGTAACACATTCTGCTTCATCTTCTCCCTAAATCAGGGCATAATCCTTCATGCATTTGAGAAACAAAAAGCCCCCTAACAGTCCAAAGTCAAGCAAAAATTGCTCATTCAGGATGGGAACCCAAAATAATCTATCTCAAATTCAAGCGCATGGAATGACAACTGTGAGCTATGCTCTACCGTTTAGATGTATTTCAGGACTGGATTTCATGTTTGAGGTGAGGTCCGCTACAGTCAGACGTCACGTGGTGAGAACATCAGGGACCTGGGGAAATTCCTTTGCAAGCCACAAACCTTGGTGACATCTGGGGGAAATCAGATCCCACGGCTCAAAGCTTACACCTCGTGCGTCTGGGGCAGGAGGCAAGAATCTCGATGCCAGTCCATGGTGACGACTTCCTCACTGAAAGCTGCTTCTGTTTTTGTCTCAGCTGTAACTCATTCATCTATTCGAGAAATACCGAGGGCTCTCTGTGTTGTCAGGCATGGTTGTAAGAGGCCAGGGTTCTAGCCTGGGAGGGAGTGTAACCCCTGGAAGTGTGGCCAGGCTGGTTGGGGCTCTATCCAGGCTCTTTTCCTTGTCCTCAAACAGTGTCAGCCCAGCTAAAGGCAGAGAGCCCATTAAGGGCAGACAGATGGCAGGTTCGGAAATACCCCTGAGGCACTGGTGACTCTAGGGGCTCCCTCCCAGCTCGCCTTCCCTGGGTGGGGGGGAGGGTAGGCCGGCCCCACTCGCACCCAGCCTTTTCATGCCCTCCCTGTTGATAGCCGCAATGTCCCAAGAGCCAGGTCCCCCCCGCTCCCATTAGAGACGTCTCTAAGTATCAGGTTGGTCGTGGCCCCAGAAGTTGTGGGACATTCTGTGGTCCCCGATCCTGGGGATGTTTATTCTCTGGACAGACCGAAGGTGAGAAACGGAGGAAAGGTGTGGCAAGGCGCTGGCTTCTCATCAGCCCATCGTTTGAGAAGAGGAGGGCTCCGTGCACCTGGGTGTGGGGGGGGGGGGTGCAGGCAGGGGCAAAGGTGACCTGTGAGGACAGGGAGGCTGGAGCAGCCCAGCCACGTGCCCGGCCTCCGGCCCCTGACTTCGCCTGATAAAAACCAGAAACTGAAACAGGGTCGGGATTCCCGGTGTGAAGTCAGAGATGACTCACAGCTCGGAGGGACTGTAGTAGCGGAGAAGTGGCACCAGAGAGGCAGACGTGAGTTGAGGGCAGCGGAGGCGGGCAGGTGAGTGGGAGCCGGGGCGGGAGTGGGGGAGCGGTTGGCCTGCCCGTCCCCGAGGACCCCAGGACCGCTGGGCTCCGGAAGCCGGGCGGGGTGGCAAGAGGCCCCCTTTGCCTTTTGCTGGGTGGTGTTCGTACAAACAGGGCAGAGGGCACAGGCTGGCAGGGTGGTGGCTGAGGACACCTGGGGCCACGGTGTCCTCATGTTGAGTTGTTGCCCCCCACCCGCCTCACCTCCCCAGCACGTCTGAGGGTCCTGCTGAAGCATGGCGAGCAGCACTGCGGTGGTGGCCATCGACTGCGAGATGGTGGGGCTGGGGCATGGCCAGGGGAGCGGCTTGGCTCGCTGCAGCCTCGTGGACATCAATGGCACGGTGCTCTACGACAAGTTTATCCGGCCCGAGGGGGAGATCATGGATTACAGGACGCGGTTCAGCGGGATCACACCTCGGAACATGGAGGCGGCCACGCCATTCGCCGTGGCCAGGCAAGAGGTGAGTAGAGGGGCTGTCCGCGGGCCAGGCCGGACTCCCGCACACACACCCATGTGCACACTTCTCGGGTACCTTCTCCGGGTGCCAGGTCTGCGACCTGTGACCCCAGATGTGGCAGGTTCCCCCACCTCTGTGTGAGGGAGCTCTGGGGCATCCCTGTGAAGACCTCCTGACCTCAGCCTTAGACTCACATCTGAGAGCGGCCTTCAGGGCATCCGATCCACCCTGCTGGCCCTGTGATGGGGGAACCTGGTCCCACCTGAGGTTCCCCATGGTGGGGTTCTTTTCTCTACCCCGGCTGCCCCTGGTCAGCCTCTCGGTAGGGAGCTCCCAGAGCTGGAGAACAGGCCTGGAGCCCCTGGACCGAGGGGAGAGCTTGAGCCCAACCCCATGGTAGGCCTTCCCTCAGCTCGAGGTCAGTATGTGGCCCCGAGATTTCCCACCCTCCCGGTTCACCTAGTTGTGATAACTTGTTTAGGTCCCAGTTTCTTTTTCTGTTTCCGTTTCTCTGAATCACTAGAGGGAAAGGAAACTCAACCTCTCTTGCACCAGCTTTTGTCAATACTCGGAAGGTTACAAGGGCACGTAAATTCATGAGTCTCTAGGCTGCTGGGGCTTGGTGGGGGGCAGTCCCTGAGGAACAGAGAGGAACGAGGTCTGTCCTAGGTGCACACACCGCACCCCAGGCTCCGGGCGCTAGAGAGAAACAAAACGTAAGCAGTAATAGTTCCTGTTTCCTGCCCACTGGCAGGCCGGAGCTCGCTCCCACCTCACAGGACAGCCGCCGGAAGGGTTCTCAGGGGCTGTAAACTCAAGATACAGCAGGGCCAGTCTTGAATCCTGGCTGCTGACTTAGGAGCTGAGTTATCTCGGGGAAGTTACTGGGGCAGCCGCTCTGTGTACCCAGTTGCCCACACCTGGAACAGAAACTGGGTGTAAGAATTACAATTTCATAGGATTATCGTGAGGACTGAGAGCGCCCAGAGCGCCTGTGTAAGGACTCGAGAAATGTTAGCTGTTACCGTCGATCGTCTGTTATCCCCAAGTTAGAGATGCAGAAACTGAGGCCTGCTGCAACTAAGTGTATTGGTTTGCTGGGGCCACTGTAGCGACTTGCTGCAGACTGGGGGCTCAAACGGCAGAAATTCATCCTCCCACCGTCATGGAGGCTGGGGCGTGGGCAGGCTCGCTTCCTTCTGTGGTGCAGTAGGGTCGGTGCCGCGTCTCTCTCCCAGCATCTGGGGTCGGCTGGCCGGCCTGGCTGTGGCCTGGCTTACAGAGCCATCACCCCGTCTCTGCCTTCAGGTTTGCATGGTGTTCTCCTTGCGTGCGTGCTTTGTGCCCCTGGGGCTCGTGTATGAGGACAAGCGTCCTGTTGTATTAGGGCCCTGAAGGTCTCTGCTAGTTACATCTGCAATGACCCGATTTCCAGATAAGTCACATTTTGAGGTCCTGGGGGCTAGGATTTCAACATGAATCAGGGTGGGGGACCCACAATTCAACCCATCGCACTAAGTGATCCGCAAAGGTTCACGTAACAGAAGGTGGTCAGGACTCGGAGCTCAGGCCCAGACCTCTAAAGCTGTGTGTCCAACGGGACCGCCGAGCCACATGTGGCTGTGAGCTCCCCAAAATGACTGGTCCGAACCGTGATGTGCTATCAATGTAAAATGCACACGGGACTGCAAAGACTTGTGTTAAAAATTCATAAAACACCTCAGTTGTTTTTTACATCACTGGCATGTTAAAATGATAGAATTTTGGAATCTTAGGTTCAACGAAACATGAAAACTAACTTCCCCTATTTTTACCGTTTTAAATATGGCGATTAGGTGATTTAAAATTACACATGTGGCTCACGTTATAAGTCTACCGGACAGCACTGGTCGTCTAGGTACTAAGAGGAGGCCAGGGAGCCCTGAGTTATCAGCGCAGTTCTGGAAAGACTCCGTGAGGCTGGTGGTATTCTCGAGAGATGGGCGGAGCCTGTGTCTGCAACTCAGTGGGCCACAGAGAGCCATGGAAGATTCTTGAGCAAGAGCATGGCAGGATCAAACCCAAGTTTTGAGGAGACTAGAGTGGGGGCTGCTGTGGCGGATAGATGGTAGTGAGGAAAGAGATGTCACTGGGGATGAGTCAGAGCCCCTGGGGAGGCATCAGCAGACTTAGAACTGGGAAGAAAAAACTGTCAGGTTGGAGGAAGCCAAAAGGGAGTCACCAAGCAGGGGAGGGCAGCATAAGGAAGAGGTGGGTTGGCTGTTCAGGGGTCAGGGGGTGCCCAGGGTCATGGCAAGAGCTCCCCACACTCAGATCCCCATTGAGAGGCCAGGTGGACTAAAGATCCCCATCCTTCCTCCCCGTCCTGCCCCCCACCCTCTCGCTGGTAGAGCAGCAAAAAGGACAGGAGAGCCCAGAGCAGGGGACAGCAGGAGAGGAGGCAGCAGGGAAATCCTGCTCGCATCCCCTGGCCTGGACACACAGCCAAGTCCCTGCAAGCCTTTGGTCCCCTCCCAGATTTGGGGCAGAATGCTTTGAATCTCATTTGCAGATTGTGCTAGGCCCCAGGCTTCCTGTGTGTAGCTCAGAACCCTGCCCAGGGACTGCCCACTGAGCAGTCGTTCAGAGAGGAAGCCAAGAATCTATAGACCAGGCAGACCTTTGAACCACATCTGAGGTTTCTATTTCCTGCTCTGTCATTCACCGGCTTGTGTGACCTTTGGCAAGTTCTCGAACTTTCTGAACCTGTTTGCTCATCAGTGACGGGGCTGCTGATGCCTCTTCCCTGGCCCTTGGAGTTTGGATGGAGTGCCATGGCCTGTAGCCCGGAGCACAGTGCCGGACCCACAGTGATGGTCACTAACTGTGCCCGTGGTGGGGGGGAAGGGCAGACACCCAGATGATCGGTCTGAGTCCCCTTTCTGACTTCCCTTGAGCACTGTGGTCTTAGATTCTGGCTCTCATTTTCTGCCTAAACGGCAGGTAAGCTGTGCCAGAGAAACTTTCCCAGGCCTGGCTCAGATCACAGCTTCCCCATACCACTGTTCAAACACCCCCCATGGCTCCCCATTGCCCAGTGTCCCCCAGCACAATACTCGTGGACCTCCGCACCCTACCAACCTGCTTTTCCTGCCTGCTTTCATGACTCAGTCTCTATCCAGCCACACCCGTACTCTCCCCAGCCCCCTTCCCTGCCCCTAGATCCCTGCCCCATGCTGGCAGGCCTTACCCCCCCACCGCCCACCCTGCCCATCATCGCCACCTCCCCGCGTGGGGCCTCTAGTTCTCTTGCTGTGGCCCCCGTACTTTAAAGCTTGCCTGTCCGCACACCTGGTCTGCCTAGTTCCATGCCGCTGCTGTTTACTCTGCCTCCAGACTGGGTGGTGTGCTTTGTGCACAAATGTTTGTGGGATCGGAGTTGAATTGATTTTCATAAAATACAGGTGTTCCGGTAGCTGCGTGGCACAAAGTTGCCTCCGCCCTCATGCCAGCTTTGGCTGCCAAGAAGCAGCGATTCACACCCAGCCGGGGTCTGGAGGGCAAGCACACGGTCGTTAGACATGCATGGACGTGGATGTGTGTCCTCTGGTTTGTTGCTAAACTTCTCTGCGCCCTTCGGTAGAAGTGTCTGGGCCACGGGGAGGGGGTGAAGCAGGACAGGTGTATCCAGCATCGTGTTCTGGCTCTGTTCTAAGCGCTTGCCATGCACCCCTGCCTTTGCTCCCCACAGTAGCCCTGCGAAGTGGCTAACCGGCATTGCTGCCCCATTTTACAGATGAGCAAACTGGGGCGCAAGGCTGTGCAGGCTCTCCAACAAAGGCGTAGAGCGGAGACCCAAATCCTGGCTCCAGAATTTGCGCTGGGATATTCAGATCCCATCATGAACGTGTATAAACGTGTCATCTGAACGCTAGGTGGCTGGCAAATGTGAGGGACAGGGTCAGGCACCACCTGTGCATGAAGATGTGGTACAAGGCAACAGCTGTCCTTTGTGCCACAAACAAAGACACAGAGGCAGCTCGATCCCACTCTGTCGCCCCCATGTGCTAATCCCAAAGTCAGAGACTGGGCTCACGGGTCCCAAGATATGCTGGGTTGGGGGCTTCCCTTGGTAGGGAAGAAGCCTATCAGCCATCTATCGGAACCCCCAGGGCTGGGGGACACCTCTCAGGTGAGCATAGGGCTCGCCAGGCCTTGGTTTCATGCAGACAACTTCCAAACGCTGCTCACCAACCTGTCTCTTCCTCCGACGGGAGCGGCGAGTGGGTCCGGCTCACCGTGAGCCATAGACCAGCCCGTGGTGGCCAGCAGGGCTCTGGGGAGCCGGAAACCCCACCCAGTGCACCCAGGAGGGTTCCTGCCACAGGCCCCTGAGAATGTGCGTTTGATCCCACCACTCCCTTCTTTGTTTTGATTGTTTTGTAATGTGGTTTGATTACTTTCATAGTGGGAAGTTACTGCCTGGCATCTTCTGAAACCTCTAGGTCTGACCATCATCTAGAGCAGCGGTTCCCAGTGTGGAGTGATTTTGCCCCCTCCCCCCCAGGGATGTTTAGCAGTATCTGGAGACATTTCCGGTTGTCATAAATGGGGCAGGGGGCCTGCTACTGACATCCGGTGGGGAGAGGACAGAGATGGGGCTAAACCATCCTATAATGCGCAGGACAGCCCCTCCCCCCAGACACACACACACACCAAAGAAGCATCAAGAGTGCCCAAGTTGAACAGCTGGTCTATAGAGCCCCACAGATCAGGCTGTCAGCACAGGAGGAGACAGGTCCAGAGAGGGGCAGCAACTTACTTAAGGACACACAGCAAAGCTGTGATACAATTCGGGGTTCAGATTCTGACCTCTCACCTGGTGGGCTAATGAATGCTGTTTTTTTCTTTTCATTGTAATTTTTAATCACCTGTAGTGTATTTTTGTAAGTGAATGCTCTCGTGATGTTAACCCAGTCCACTGAGTAGCATCTACCCATGATCAGGATTGGGGAGGGATAATTTCATTTTTAGTCGGCAGACAAACCAGCTGAATCCCATGAAGCCTCTGGGTTTAGGAGGGAAAAGCAGCAGAAGGGAGGCTTTCTACAGCTGTTTCTCAGCTGCTGCCAAGGCCACCCATGCTTGGGCCAAGTGCCCTGTTGGGGCCCTGCCACCGGGCCGGTGTCCCTGGGGCCCGGCCAGATGGAGGAGGATGGCGTCACCATCCAGGCTTCCCCCAGCAGAAGCAGCCTTGCGGGATGCGGGCACAAGCTGGGGTGGGCGCACCTGCAGAGCCAGGCAGGGGACTGGGTGAAGGAGGGGACCAGGGTCATTCCGGAAGGTGACAGGAGGGCCTGGCCCTGTGGATTTTTAACAAAGGTCCCAGGTGATCTTTTTCTGATCAGGCATCTCTGGGAAATACTTGGAACGAGAGTGGGACTGCAGTGGCGTCCCTGGCCATTACCCCCCGCCATGGGACACAGGCACACGCCACTCTGTACCCCGCTTTCCCCGTCAGGAAGATGGCATGATGACTCGAGCCTCACAGGGGCCCGTTTCTGCTTCAGGAAGTCCTTGCTTAGAGCCGACGTGGGCGCAGCATCCCCCTCCACGCCCCCCGACATTCCTGCTGCTGAGCTAGGTTCCAGCAGGTGGTGACAAGGACAACTTTAATGACAGGGACGGGCTCAGGCAGCTCCAGACACTTCACTGCAGCTCTCAACTCACCAGCTGTGTCCCCTGGGCACACCTTCCCATGTCTCTGGCCCCCAGTCCCCTCCTCTGTGGCAGGGAAATTGAACTCCTTGAGCTGAGAGGTGGTGCCCGGCTGAGGTGAGGAGAGTCCCTGTCCCAGGGCCGGTGACGAGAGCAGATGGGTGAATGTGTCCTTCCTCCCCACTCGGCTCTCCAGGAATCTGAGGCTCTGCCCCCGTGTCCGACAGACCTGCCTCCTGACGCTGACTCAAGGCAGGTCCCACAGCCCTGAGGGCCCCCCAGCTGGCACCTTCCCGTGCCCAGGCTCTGGCAGGCCCCCCACCTCCCTCCCCAGCTCTGCCTCAGGAAGTCGCCGGAGCCTCACCTCTCCCTGCCTTCACCTTCCCCCTGGGGAACCGAAGCCCACACATGGTCTTTGACCTGAGAGCACACAGCGAGGACCCGCTGTCTCTCCCTGCCCGGGGCCCAGTATCCTCGCCCTGAGAAGTCGCTGGCATCTTCCTGCCAAAGACATGCTTCTCTTTCCCTGGTTTCCTCTTCCTACTGCTTGTCCTCTCCTTGTATATTGTCTTGTCGTGAGTCCCCTGCCTCCGGACCCTCGGGTTCCAGAAGTGACTAAGTTCCCAGGAAGCCACCAAGTCCCAGTGACTTGGTCCTCTTGGCTCCTGGGACCTGTGGATGCAGTTTCTGGGATGGCAGAGGGTCCCTCGGGCTCTGTGAACTGGGCCCGAGCCAGCTCCTCACTGGGGGCAAAGAGGCCACATTGTTGAGGAATGTTAAAGGATGTCCGTGAGAAAGGGTATGTGACCCCCGGCTGCCCAGTGCAGCCCTGCGCTTTCCTCCACACACAGGACTCAGCTGCTGCTGAGGTCGTGTGCCCTCAGCGCTCACGTGAGTCCTGGGTCAGCAGCAGCGGCACCCCGAATCCCAGATGTCCGGTGCTTCCCCCGGGGATGCCTCAGCCCATCGTGGTGTCCCCCCGCCCAGCCCAGCTCCATTCCTCCAGCGAGCCTCCCCAGTCCCCAGGCTGACTGGGGGCTCTGTCCAGCGGTGGCCCGACAACTGACAAACCACGGGAACGGGACGCGGTGATGGGTGGGCTGGTGACACTGCCCACTGAGGACAGATGGACAGACCCCACAGACAGGTTGCCTCAGGTGTCCGAGCCTTGGCTTTCCCTCCCGTAGACTGGCTGCAGCAATCCTGTGGTGGCCAAGGGAGGGCACATAATGCCCACGTGATGTCCCAGGAAGCCACTAGAAGCAGAAGCAGGGCACGGGAGGGTGTTAGCCAGAAGACGGGACAGAAGCTACTGAAGAGCTGACCAAAGAGAGGCCTGAGCCCTAAGCTGCCCCTCCAGTGAGGGCCTGATACGGCTTCGCCCAAGGTCCCCATCAGGTCGCATCCTGATGACAGCCACAGTAAAGAAAGGGGACCGGCCCATGGGGCCCGAGGTAGAAGGCTGCCCACGGGGCCGCCACGGGAACAGAGTCAGGATGGAGGCACCTGTGTGCCTCGGGTTGTTCCCTCAAAGCTCGACTGCGTGGCTGGCGGAGGCCCGGAGCCGGCCTGCTCTGAGTGTGGCTTTGAAGGCTCACTCAGCCACTAAGTCACTTGCTGGCTGTGTGACTGTCCCAGTTACCTAATGGTGCTTAGCAAATCACCTCCAAACATAGTGGTTCACAGAAGGTCAATATTTACTGTGCTCACACGTCTGCAATCTGGACGGGGCTTGGCCCGTGGGCTCAGGTGTTCCACAGGCCGGGAGTCAGAATCATCGGGAGCTTTGCCAGCTCACCTGCTGGGGCCCCTCGGGCTCGGCTCTCCGCCTCCCTGTGCTCTCTCCGGCAGGTGGCTTCGGGGTAGCTCGGGGCTGCTGAGGGACTGGCCCCCAAGAAGTCAGAAGTCACATAGCCGGGCCCATATTCATTCGAGGGGAGGGCGACTGAGCTCCACCTTTGGAGAGCGGATGCGACAAGGGACCCGCAAACTTGCTTAAAATCCACAGAGGAACCCGGGGGCAAATTATTTCCCTTTCTCTGGGCTTCAGTTTTTCTCCTCTGCAAAATGTCCATCAAGGACAGGCCTCTCTCCCAGCTCTGTTAGCTTCTTACGGTTCTGCTGTAAGGAAACCATAAGCCGTGTGGTTTGAGGTACCATGGACGTGTTGGCTCTCCGTTCCACAGGTCGGGAGTCTGGCACGGGTCCCAATGGCTGCAATCGAGGGGTGGGCGGGGCTGCGCTCCTTTCTGGAAGCTCCGCAGGAGGGTGCGTCTCCTTGCCTTTTCCAGCTTCTAGAGGCCCCGTGTCCTTGACACCTGGCCCCTGCCTCCCACCCCCAGGCCAGCAGCTGCCTGTCAGGCCCTCAGGGCAAATCACTGACCCCCCCCACATCTGAGGGCCCTCGCGATGATGTGGGGCCCCCGTGGGCCTTGCAGGCGATCGCCCTTCCTGGGAGGTCGTCTTCTACCTGAAGCCCGTCTGCAACTTTAACTCACCTCTGCGGGGCAAGGCGTCTGCATCTTTTCGGGGTCGCTATGCTGCCTGCCCGAGTGAGGGTTATTGAAAGGATTAGACGACCTAACATGTGTGACGTACTCAGCCCGGCCCGTGGGACACGCTCAGCCGCAGCCAGGGCTCTTCTCCATAGAAGCCACTGAAGGAGTCGGGGACTCCCCTTTGGCACTGAACGCAACCACGGAGCGTGAGGAGGGGCCCGTCCAGTCTCCCCATTTTGTAGACGACAGGTTGGAAGCCCAGAGAGGGGGGACAATGGGCTCAAAGTCCCACAGCAAGTTGAGGGGTGGGGGGGGCTACTCTCTGCGGGTGGCCTCAGGCCCGCGCGGAGGACCCTGCGTGAGGCGTGGGCGGTGTGTCCTCCCGGCCAGATCCTGCAGCTCCTGAGAGGCAAACTGGTGGTGGGCCACGACCTGAAGCACGACTTCCAGGCGCTGAAGGAGGACATGGTCAACTACTCTGTCCACGACACGTCCACCGACCAGGTGCTGCTGCGGCAGGCCAACCTGCTGTCCCACAGCCAGGCCTCCCTCCGGCTGCTCAGCGAGGTTCTCCTCCACCAGCGCATTCAGGTGAGACGCCCCCCCCCACTTCCTCCCACCCCCCCACCCACCCCGCCACCAGCCTTTCCGCTTTTCCGGGCTTCAGAGGCCTCCTCCAAGGCTCTCACAGCCCCCAGGGGCTCCAGAATCCCCACATTTGGCCCCAAAGATGCTCTGCCCCCCCCCCCCCCCAGCAAGTCCTTCCCCAAGTCCTAAGAGACCGTGGGCTCGCCAGCAAGAAAGGGGTGCTGGCTCCGGGCATCCCCAGCCCCTGGCCCCAGACAAGTGCCAGAGTGTGGGAGCTTTACTCCAGAGCTGACCCCAGGACGCTCCGGGAGAGCGGGGATGACAGGCAGGGAAGGGAAGGCACCCCATGCAGGTTTTGTTTGGGTGCTTTCAACCTCAAGCCAGGTACTGCGTGGATAACCGAAGTTTAACCCCAGCGTGGGCCTCTGGGAAATCCCACAGACCTCAGATTTACCCAGGGAGGGGGGAGTCCAGAAAGCTCCCCTCAGGCATGGCTGCTGCTGCTCCCAGGGCCCCCACCCCTCAGCATCTGTCACCTCCAGCAAGCCCCGGGCGAAGGCGTCCCGGTGTTGGTTCTCGCGAGATTACGGAGGTGGGCCGCACCCTAGCAGTCGCAGCTGCATGTGGGGCTTTCCCTGGCCAGCAGATACTTACCAGCCCCTACTCTGGGCTGGGCTGGATGGGGTGCTGGAGACGTGCGGCTGAGCAGGGCTGGGCCCGCCCCATGCTTGAGCAACACTTGGTGGGAGGGAGAGTGGCCCATTAGCCTGAAGGGGTGAAGGGTGCGTGGGCGGGGAGGAGGACAGGTGTGCACGAGTCTGAAGGGTGAGCTCCAGTCTGAGGGAGGAGGCACCACTTGGCCGGGTGACTGGGAATTGTGTAGGTCGCCGGGAAGGGGCTTGAATTTGGGCCCCTCCACTAGCCTCGTGGCCCATGGGACCAGGGACAGAATGGTCATCACGTGCATTCATGGAGGCGGTGCTTTAAAAACCTCGTTCTGACCTATTGTTTTAATATGGGCCCGTGCGGCGGGGCTCCCTATGTGTCGGACAGCAAGTCTGCCCCTCACCCCCACCCCGAGGGCACAGCCCGGCTCTCCGGAGGCTGGAAGTTGTGCTTGGCCACGCCTGGGCCTAGGGCCCCAGCTCCGGGGCTGACAGCTGAGGCCAGGCCTGCTCCAGCCACCTGCTGAGTCCAGGGGCGTCAGAAGCCTGGGGAGACGCGCTCATGGACCCAACTTGGTGCGCGGGAACCAGGGATTCAGCCCCACCGGAGCCCTCCCCCTGCGCCTGTGTTTACAGAGCAACCGCGCCGGACACAGCTCGGTGGAGGACGCCAGGGCCGCGATGGAGCTCTACAAGCTCTCCCAGCGGCTTCGAGCCCGCTGATGGCTGCCTGCTCGGGGAGAGGGGCTGGGGATCTGTTCGGCCCTTTCCGTCGGAACGTCCCCAACGTCGTGATCTCTTCAAGTCAGCAACCCCCTTGCTTTTGGAAAATGCATCTTTAGTAATAAAATAGCTCTATATTTTTTCTACTCCATCATTGGACACTCCTCTAGCCTTTCTCTGAGCTGGGGAAGGGTGATGGGCCCCAGTCTGCGGGACGCTTAGAGGACGGTCAAGATCGAGCTGGAATGGGGGTGGGGTGGGGGACTGGGGGTATTGGTTTCCCAAATAATCTTGACTCCTGTGCGTCTAAGAAGCAGTTGGAGGAATCGAGGTGGCATGTAACTAAACTCTTGACTCCGCCTCCATTTTCCTGAGGCAGTGGCTCCTGGCTCAGAGGTCCGTTTGTGCCATCTTCAAATGGGTGCCACCGCTCTGAAGTCAAGGTCCGGAGAATGTGGTGACCTTCAGCAAGTCATCCCCCCTCTTGTAAAACGAGGAAGCAAAGGTAGTGGATTTTGAAGTCAGAACTAGGATAGAGTCTTGGTAGCTAGAGTGAGTTACTGAACTCTGTGCCTCAGCTTCTCCACCTGTAAAATGGGAACTCTTAAAAAAAAATTTTATTTATTTATTTGACAGACGCTTCACCGACTGAGCCAGCCAGGTGCCCCTAAAGTGGGGGAATTGTAATCATAGGGCTCTTGTCGCACACAAAGCTCCTAGCATCACGCCTGTCAGAGCTTAAACACTCACCTAGCAAACCTCAGTAATGGTTGGTTACCGTCTCCGATGCTCACTGATCGAGGAGACCCCGGGGAGAGCAGCTGTGCTCTGCCACCGGAGCCGAACCCCGGAGGGGGGCACGCGTAGCTCGTGGGGAGAAGAGTCCACAGCAGAGCAGTGACTGCTCACTGGAATCAGCTGTAGAGTTATTTTAATCTGTGCCCGGTGTCTCTAGACACAGAACTGTCGGGGGGGGAGGGGGGAGATAGACAGCAGGTGATGCTGATCAGGCCCTCCACGGGGGATTCTGATGTCTAGAACCGTTGAGTCACCCTAGTTGTTTGTTAAGCAACCCCAGGCCCCAAGCACAATGTTCTCACACTGGACCGAGCATCAGCCTCACCTGGAGGGTGCTGGACCGCACCCCCAGAATTGCCAACGCAGGTCTGGGGTGGAGGCCCAGAATCTGCATTTCCTACAAGCTCCCCGTTGATCCCACTGCTGCTAGTCTTGACCGTGCTTTGAGAACCACAGCGAAGCATCGGCTGATGGTTGAGAGCCCCTGTCTTATTGTCGGAGGACCACGAGGGTAGGCTCCTACTGCCGGCCCAGCTGTGGTCCCTGCCATCTCCCCCAGCCGCCTGCTCATGCAGAGAGAGGTCCACCACCCTGAAGAACAGGCTCTAAATAGCCCCATGACATAGATGAGGGACTTGAGGTGAGGCTAAGAACCCAAGGGTTCAAATCCAGGCCCCTCCGACTCCAAACTTCAGAGCTGTTCACTCAGATGGTGTTATCATGGCAGCTCCGCCCATTTGGACACTGACCTCTGGGAACCCGGCGGTGGGGGGGCTCCCTCCATCCCTCCCGGGTCTGGGAGAGCAGAGAGGGGCAGCTTGCTCCCTTACACTGCTCACCGGGTGCCTGACATTCAGGGCTGTGACCCCGCCTTCTGCAGCTGCCCCGTCTGGCTGAGACTGGCCACCAGGTGGCGCCCTTGGGCCATCTGTTGGTCCCTGGGGCCTGGAAGGTGGGACCAGCCCTGGAACACTCCGGAGGCGTGAGGTGTGAGGGGCTCTGTCTTTAAAAACCGCTGGGGCCTGCAGCAGGGACTGGCCTGGAAGGTGAGCCCTGGCTTTCGGCTCTCGGCCACCCAGGCCAAGGTCTTTTCCACCTTGAAGGGAAGGATGAACTGGGATTCCCAGAGCAAAGGCGGTCCCCAATGAAGTCTCTAACCCAGCTTCCCGCTTCCAGCTATGGTGCTTGGATGTCCCCAATGAGGCACCCACCCTACCTCCCAGGTGGCACTGAGCTGAGGGCCAGGTCTCTGGGGCCCGGGGCATGTGCCGTGGGCCCTGGCCCCACTCGCGAGACCCCCACCTTCTGTACAGCCAGTAGAGAGCACCAGCCGTAGAGTCCAGCTGACTTGGCCTGTGTGTCTCAGCTCTGAGAGACCTGATGCCCCACCTATCAGGCGGACAGAGAAGAGGGTGCAGAGCCCACGAGCAGGGTGCCCAGCCCCAGCTGGTGGGGGTGGGGACCCACGAACGGTGCCCGGCACTACAGATCATAATAAAAATAAAGGCCTGCCTCTGGGCTGCGCCTCAGGACTCCTGACCCACCTGGGTCCCAGCACAACTGGACTGTGGCCTGCAAGTGTCGGTGTCCTTCCATGAGACTGTAAAGCACAGGGGACAGGAAGGTGATGTTTGCTGAGTGGCTGCTTTGGGACGAGGTCTGTCGTCTGCAGCAGCCCCGCTCCCAGCGACCCAGAGCTGGTGACGGCCCACGAGCCCCGCCCTTCCCTGGAGCTAGACTCGGCCTTGCACAACTTCCCCCTCAGTCTCCTCTTCTGTAAAATGGGAATATTCGTCCCAACTCCCATAGCTATCGTGGGAGCAGATGGGACCGGGGAAGTGAAACCCCCCTGCCATCTGGCCCGGCCTATACAGGGTGCAGGTGACCTCTCCTTGCCCTGGGAGGCCATGCCGTCCTGCTCTCCAGCCCTCAGTCCTGGCAAGAGCAGGTCGGGCTCCACCCCGGGCACACGGGGACAAGGCCCAGCTGGGCTTAGCATCGCCTTGGCTTCTGCTCTCTCCTTCCCGAGCCCTTCGGCGGCCCCACTTGGCTCCCCCAGTTGGTTTCCAATCCTCCACCTCCCCAACCCTGCCCCACCTTCCTTCAGACCCACCGCTGCTGTCATTGTCCCCTGTGCCACCCTCCTGGACCGGGGGTCAGAGGGTGACCTTCCTCACTTTTTCCCTTCTATCTCTTCCCTTCCAGGACCCGAAATACCCTGGGGGACCATCTCTGCTCCAGGGCAGGAAGGCCAGGAGAAGGACTCTGCTGTCCTGGGTCAGAAGACCTAGTCCCCGGGGACCTGGGTGGATCCCAGTTTAACGGCAGCTCGAGGAGGGTGGAGGTGGGGCTGGCAGTGATGAGGGTTTCCAGCAGGTGGAAGTTCTATCTGGCACCCCAGCCGGGGCAGGGCAGCTCATGGCGTGGGGTCTCTCCTGAGCCCATGGGAAGGACCTGCCACCTCCTCCTGCCCCAGGCGGGCCTACAGGGTGAGCCAAGAGAAGAAGAAGGGAGGGCCTGGGCAGGGCCTCTTTTCCAACGCCCATAGGCGTAAATGCATAAGGGACCAGTGCGGAAAACAAAGGAGTGACTCAGCCCCGACGTGCTGTGCAGAGCTGGAAATGCCTGCCCAGCTGGACAGGTGCCACTCAGCCTCCGCTGACTGTGGCTGTGCAGAAATGCCGCCCAGTGGAAACAGCTTCAGGCCTGTGTCCGGCCCGCGGGCCACCAATTTGATACCTGAGCCCTAGTCCACCTCCCACCTGACTCCTTTCAACCAGGGGCCTGGGTATGTCCCAAGACAGAGACCTCACGGTCTCCGAAACCCTCCTCAGTGGGGCGGGGCCCCTGATTTCTAAGTGCAGGGCTCGCCCTGCGGAAGCTCCGACCGGGGATAAACCCAACCCCACTCGTACGTCGTGACCTGTCACCTATTTTTACATCACTTTCATTTCTCTTACTTCTACCCTGTCTTTGACTTTCCAGGTTTAATGCCCTCCATTTCTTCAATGGTTTCCTCTTCTGCGGAGCCCCTGCCATTGCCCCTCTGTCCCCTTCCACCCTCCGCCGCCCACCTGCCACCAGCCTGCCTGTCCCTTCTCTGCCCGCTCTCCTCAGCCCCATCCTCAGTGGATTCTTAGATGGGGAAGAGGTGCCGTGGGAACCAGGACTCTGCTGGGACACGCGAACGAGTGGCCCCCTCCGGCCAGGGCTGGCTTTGGAAAGACCCGTATGTTCACACGGATCTGGCAGAATGAATACAGGCACCAAGGAGGCAGTCACTTGTCGCCACCTAACCCTGAGGCATCGGGGGGAATTTGGAGGGGGACAGTCTTGGAATGGCCCCCCGCTTCCCTCGGTGCACCCGAGTCCCCTCTGACTGAGGCCTATTTGTCTGCCGCAGGAGTGAGGGGACTGCAGAACTCTCCTGCCCGCCTGAAACCCCTCAGCCTTCTAGCCCTCCTCTGCCCAGCCCGGCCCGGCCTGCATGGAGCAAAGTGCTTCTGTTCAGGGAAAGGGTTCTCTGGCCTGGCCTGTTAACTGTCTTCGGGCACTTACCCAGGCCCCGCTCCCCACCAAAGGCCCCGTGCTGAGGGCCGCTGTCTTGGAGGGTCAGGAGCCAGCCCGGGCTGGTTCCAATAGCGGTAAGAAGGCTGCCCGCTTCCTGCCCGGCGTGCTGAGGGCTGGGCCGGATTCTGCCGCCAAGAGGCTTACTCACTCGTGGAACAATTTCTCCTCTATATGGAAAGAACATATGCTTTTCCTGCTGGGGGAAGCGAGGGTTTGGAGGAGCTTTGCCGAGACGTGTAGGAAAAGGCAAACGTTGGCCTGGCTCCAGCACCCTGATTTCCAGCCACATGCTGTGTGTTGGAGGGCAAAACCCGTCGGCCTCTGTTCCCAGGTGCAAGGGGAGAAGGCCCAGGGGATGCTGGTTGGGACCTCGGTTTTAGGACACGGAGCTAGTCCCTTGCTCGGGGCTAGATGTCCTCAACTCATTTTTCCTGTTCTGCCCTCCAGGGTTGAGGGCTCAGACAGAGGGAGAGGGACTCTGCTAGCCAGTCCCAGCTCAGCAAATCCCTCCTACCTCCCCCGCCACTGCTGTGTCCTTGAACAGGGGCTGCAGCAGCCCCTCCTGGCTTACCCCCACCCAGGACCCTCCGTCCGAAGGAAGAGCTCGGGCGAGGGGGAGCAGGTAGCGCCTGGCTGGCCAGATCTCCCCACACCTAGGACCAGCGGGAGTCTAAAGACAGGAGGCACAGATTCAAAATAAAAATTCTTCCGATGTGAGCTCGCCTCTTCCCTCTAAGGGACAGGAAAAGGCTGGAAGCAAGATATTGAGGCTGGTGCTCTTCCGCAGAGAGGAAATCCCAGGAGCCCGGACCGCAGCGCCGCCCGGGAAGGGCAGGGACTGGCCAGCAGCAGGCTGGAGGGCAGCCGCGGCTCACTCGCTTCCCGTCCAGGACGCTCCTGACCCCTCCGAGGTTTTGGTTCCTGAACTGCAGATAGAATCCCCGCCCGGTGCAAGGCTCAGAGTCAAGGATGCCAAAAGCCGGGCACGGCGGACAGGTGCTCCATGAAAGCTTGCCTTTGCGCAAAGATGCATTCGAGCCCTGAGTCAGGTTCAGGGGGCTGGCAAGGGTTGGGGGAGACCCGCTGTTTCTAGCCCCGTGGGGCCTGCCCATCAAGCTATGAAACTCTCCAATGCAATCAATGGGACTCCTGGGGTCCTGCCTGGGTCTTAGCAGTCTGGGCCGCTCTAACAGAACACCACGGCCCTGGTGGGTTCAACAACAGTTCTTCAGGCTGGGAAGTCCAAGCCCCAGGTGGCAGCAGATCTGGCCTCTGGGGAGGACCCTCTTCCTGGTTTGCAGCCATCTTCTTGTCATGTCCTTCCATGCTAGACACAGAGGCCACATCTCCGGTGTCTCTTCTAAGGACACAGATCCCCTTCCCAAGGCTCCACCCCGATGACCTGACTGCCTCCTAGACTCCCCACTTCCAAACACCATGGCAGTGGGTGGGGGGCGGTGAAGGGCACTGTTGAGGAAGCCCGGGCCAGCCCAGGAATGTTACTTGGCCACAGTCACGCAGGGAGGCAGGGCTAGAGACGGTACTTGAATTCACCCCAGGGGAAAAGATGCCTGGGATTCGTCACCCATGAAGGAGCCGGATAAGCCCGATCTCTTCTTCTAGAAGAAGCCCCATGCTGGTGTGGAGAAGAAAGTGTCCCAGGCCAAGGCCAGAGTGGGGTCAGGCCTCAGGGGTCCTGGCCTTCAGCCCCAGGCATTGGAAAATGGAATTAACCAACAGGATTTGCATGTATATTTGCAAGCCTTGCCGTAGTATCTCCCAGTTTAAAAGCCAGCAAAAGGAAACCCTTGCTCCTACAACCTTGTCCTCCCTCCCCATGAATACCCCTCTCCAGAAACCACTATTCTAACGCCTAAACCTCCATGAGTAGTTCGGGCTGTTCTAGAATGTCACGTAACTGGGATCAAATAGCATACATCCTTTTGCTCACATTGTATTTTTTTTTTTTAAGATTTTATTTATTTGACAGAGAGACACGGTGGGGGGGGGGGGAACACAAGCAGTGAAAGAGAGAGGGGGAGAAGCAGGCTTCCCGCAGAGCAGGGAGCCAAATACAGGGCTCGATCCCAGGACCCTGGAATCACGACCTGAGCCGAAGGTAGATGCCCAATGAGCTCCCCCCCCCAGGCATCCCCCAGCATCAGAGTTTTGAGATTCCTTTCCATTGCGTGTATCCACTGCTCATTCCTGCAGGGATGGACACGTTCTGTACCGCCCAATACAGCCGCCGTTACAACACGTCGCTTCGGAGCCCTTGGAAGGTGGCTGGTGTGCCTGAGGGACTGTGTTCTTAAATTCTATTTAGATTTAAATTGTTAAAAATAAAATAGCCACGTGTGGTTCCTGGCTACTGGCTCCTCTAGTAGACAAAACAGACAAAATAAAAAAACCACTGAAGGCATGAGGAGACACCACTCCAGCAACGGTAGTACTTGGAGATACCAACGTTCTCTCAGAAATGCGCCGACGAAACCACAGGGAGTGGCGAGCGGTCATAAGACCCTTCACCCTGTTTGCCTTTATTTCCTGTTTTG
Organism: Mustela erminea; assembly: GCF_009829155.1. Taxonomy (NCBI): domain Eukaryota; kingdom Metazoa; phylum Chordata; class Mammalia; order Carnivora; family Mustelidae; genus Mustela; species Mustela erminea. The sequence goes on along the minus strand of NC_045618.1, from coordinate 6,608,878 downwards.
AACCCCCCCAAAGTTGGACTGTTTTCACTGTTTGATAACAAACAGACATTCTACTATGTACAGGACTGATGTCATCCACTGTCCTCATGATTCATGTTTTCGGTGTTAAAAACCATTTTTGCCCTTTGGAACTCAGGGTCAATATTTGGATGATCCATTGGATGGAAGGCCAAGACGTAGTAAGGGCTCTCAGCACACTCATCATCTACCGTCCCTTGACCCTGGGGTCCTCTCTGGCTACGGCCACACCTGTCCTTCCCTCCCAGCCAGTGCCTGCCCCCGGAGAAGCTCGTATTTACCTAGAGTCTTCTCCTTCGCCCTCTCCAATGCACTGGCTTCTGTCCCAAGGACTGTGCTGGAAGAGCTCCAACCAACTCTCTCAATGACCTTCAAATGGTCAAGTCCAATGGATTGATTGATTCTCAGGGCTCATTCCCCGTGACTCCTCGGCAGCATCTGACAATGCTGGCCACCCCTTCCCGGAACTCTATTTTTTTAAGGACACGAGCCTCTCCTGATTCTTTCCAGCCTACTACCTACTTCTCCTACCTACTTCTCTGCTACCTACTTCTCTACCCACCCCTTCAAGAGGGTGTTTCCTTCAGCTCGTCCTCCTCAGCCACGCCCACTTCTCGCTTTGCCTCGTCTCCCTGCGCCATTTTACTTATGTCTATAACTTCAATTGTCCCTTTAGGTGATGACTCACTAGCCTCTCTCTTAAATTCTAAACCTGTCCGACGGGATTCTCCACGGGCACGTCAAACCCAGCAGGTCCCCAAATTCCGCAGAGCGTCGTCATTCCCTTTTACATTTCTTGTGTATTTAAGATTTTATTTATTTATTTGACAGAGAGAGAGAGATCACAAGTAGGCAGAGAGGCAGGCAGGGGGAGAGAGGAGGAAGCAGGCTCCCTGCTGAGCAGAGAGCCCGATGCGGGGCTTGATCCCAGGACCCCAGGATCATGACCCAAGCTGAAGGCAGAGGCTTTAACCCACTGAGCCACCCAGGTGCCCCCCCCGTTTTTTAAAGATTTTATTTATTTGAGAGAGAGAGGGAGAGAGAGAGAGCACGAGTAGAGAGGAGGAGCAGGGCGGGGGGAGGGGCAAGCAGGCTCCCCACTGAGCAGAGAGCCCAATGTGGGGCTCGAACCCAGGACTCTGAGATCATGACTAGAGCCAAAGGCAGACCCTTAATCGACGAGTCACCAGGTGCCCCTCTCCAGAAGCTTTGAATCTTGTGTGGCTTGATCCAAGGCTGCAGGAATCCGGCTCCCCGACTCCAGCAGCAGCAACAACAGTACCAGCCTGACCAACCAGAAGTCCTCATAGCCTAGACTCTTGGCACCTCTTAGTTCCTGTTCTTTTCCAGACCTAATTCATGAGCCTTTTTCTTTTCTTTCTTTTTTTTTTCTTTCGGGTCTGTAAGTTACTGGATATGCTTCAGATGAGTCCCTTTCTGTTAAAATTAGCCCAAATCTATTTCTGTTACTTATAACTGGGAAGATGCCTCCCAAATCCAGGCTCATTAATAAGGCAGTGAGCGGCCTCCAGCGTCCCCTGCATTCCCTTCTGTCACGATCCCCCTGAACGAGTCATTCCAGCCTGGAAAGTAACACACCGTACCCTGAACACACCACAGCTAGAAAAGTCCTCCTCTTCCTCCCCTGTGAGTCTCAACTTACGCCACTCCCTCCATGAAGCCTCCCCTGCTGCCCCCAGGCACTCCACCTACTGGGGAGGGCGTGGTACCCCCCCATCACATTTTACTGAAACTGCCGCCTTTCACATTTAACCCTCCAAAGTAGGACTAAGCAAAGCCTGGCACACAGCAGTACAGTGCTCAGTCAATGCCCCTCTAAGCCTAGCTATTCGCCCAAATGGAGATAATGATACCAAGTTTCTTTCTTTCCTCTTCTAAGATTTTACTCATTTACTTGAGAGAGAGAGAGCACAAGCGGTGCGGTGGGGTAGAGGCAGAGGGGTAGAGAGAAAAGCAGACTCCCTGCTGAGCAAGGAGTCCAACATGGGACTCGATCCCTGGACCCTGAGACAATGACCTGAGCCGAAGGCAGACACTTAAAAGACTGAGCCACTCAGGTGCCCTGACGCCGAGGTTCTTACTTAAAACCTGCAGAAAACAACTCTTAAGTCCAGATGCTAGAAGGACAAGGGGCTTGGAGAATCACCAGGGAGGGACCTGGCTTGGCTGGGGCTGCGACCAGGAAGGACAGCCAGGGCACAGCCAAGGGCAAACTTGGCCCCGTGACATTGGTCCCGCTGGACGCTACCGCAGGTCCCAGCAGAGGCAACTCTGATCTGATCCCGTATCTGTGTGCCACCTGCTGCTTTGGTGTGTGCCCAGTCCTACCTGTGGGGGCGAGTCAAACATGTAGCTGGCTTTTTCAGCTTCTGAGTGAGAGTGAGGCCCCATCTCCCACCCAGACTCAGTGGGGACATCCTCAAATCTGAGGGGGCAGTTCAGGTGCTCAAGGTTTGCCCTCAGTGAAGATGTCTTTCACAGAAAGCCAGAGGGTTGTAAGGGGGATTCAATGAGAAAATGCATCACCCAATGATTCTCAAATATTTCCCCTAAGGGCAGAAGGGATGGGAGAGATCTCGGTGGGGAAGTCCCGCCCGGAGCCTCGGGCTGCGTGCCTGTGTTACATTCATTCTACCAGCACTTGCCGTGGGGAGCACATCACTGAACAGAAGAGGCAAAACCCCTACTTGGTGAATATATATTCTAGTGTCTGTCTTTGAAACCTCATGTCTTGCTTGAAAGTGAAGGCAGACTTATGCCTTCTGTTTTGTAATGGGCCCATAATAATATACCCATACCATACAGGGCTTGTTTCAATCCAGAAGTAATGGCTTCCTACAAATTTGTGGCCAGCCTGCTATTTGCTTGAAGATACAGAAAACCATGTCTTTATGGGCCTGTGTTTGGACAAGTTCTGGCTGATACCAAGAACAAAGCTTAAACCAAGTTTGTGGGGTAGGGGAGGAAAGAGAAGCTGGGGAGTCTGGCCCTGTGGGAGTGGGGCAGAGGCTGAGAGATGCTGGACGGATCTGGGGCCTCGCCAGCCTCTGCCAGGGTCCAGGAACCACCCGGAAGCCCCTCTATCTGCCTGAGGCTCCAGAAAGAACCACACACTCTTTCTTGTAAGGGGTTCCCATAAAGAACAGTCCCATCTTTGGCAATGAGAGTGCCCTTGTGGGCCAGCGGTTCGGGGCTGATGGGCAGCTGGCCCCTGGATGAGTGTGGACTTGGACCCCTGCGGTCATCAGGCGTCCCGGGGGGATGGTGAGCTGTGGGCACTAGTGGGCAGCCGGGAGCCTGAGGGGTAGGCAGGCCACAACAAGGACAAGGGGAGTGACCTCCCTTGGCAGCAATGCTAAGAAGGTAGCGGTGGCCCTAAGGTTTGTCAGGGCCAGATGTAGGGTGGGAAGGAGGCCCAGAGGGACCCGCCCACCCCACGAGCAGCCCGGCTGCCCAGATGGGTGGTTTTGGAGGGCTTTGTGGCCTCAGGAAATTCTCAGTCCTTCCCAGGCAAACCACCGCAGGAACCGATGAAAAACAGATGGTGGTTGGCATGGGGTGAGGGGGTTGGGGTTGAACTGACTTTTCCCTCCCCCCCAACCCTGGGTCAGGAGCAGACCCAGGAAAGACCATCTGGGGTGAACCTCACCAGCCCAGCTTGGTTCCAGGAGAGACCCTCAGATCAGCGCTCCCACGTTTGGTCAGCTAAAACAGGGTCCCTGCGGACGCAGTGCTGCGGCGGGGCGTGTGGACAAGACAGAGACAGGAGGTAACACACAGGACGCCCACCGCATGCCAGGCACTGCTCAGGGCACACTGTTCCTCCTTGCAGTCCTCTGGGCGGTATGGTGTCTGGGTGCATGCATTGCCCCCATTCTCACAGGCACAGAGAGGTTAAGTAACTGGCCCAAGGTCACAGAGCGAGTAAGTGGGCAGAGCTGGGATTTGAACCCAGGCAGCCGGGTTCAGGATCTTAAACCGTGACTGACATTGGCCTTGCACTTTATGCTCAAGAAGGAGAGGGCGGCTATTGTTTTTTCAGCACTAACTATCTGACTTGGTGATGTGTTCATTTAAATTTCAGTTCACTCATTTAAATTTCAGGGATATTGCTAGTGTCATCCCCATTTTATAGGTGATGAAGCTGAGGCTCAGAGGGTACATCACAGAACTCGCTCAAGGTCATATAGTTACTCCCTGACAGATTCTGGATCTGAATACCAGTCCGTCCCACTACAAAGCTCGGCACATAATAGCACCTCAATAAACGCTGAGCCGCTCCCCTCTGCTGAGTCTAGGAGTCTGTCCTGCACTCATGTCTGTCCCAGTCTCGCTGCCGTGCCCCACCCAGGGGTCCTGCCAGTGTCCCCGTCTCAGCCAGACCACTTCCTGCTGGTGAGCCAGCGAGAAAAAGCCAGAATGAACGCAGACCTCAGACAGGGGCCGATGGGAGCCCCCGCTGTCCCCTCTCAGCGCACCCTCCTCCTTGCAGGGACCTTCGGACAGGACCCAGGCACAGACAAGGGCCGTATGCATCAGCAGCCGGCGGCCGGCCCCCAGGGCAGGCAGCCAGGTGCCCACAGCCGCAGGAGAGAAGGGCCCCTCTTCTCTACACTCAAAGGTGGATTGAGGAAGCCTGGCTCCGTGATTTTTCCAAGAAACTTGTCCAGAGCCAGAGAATGGGAACATCTGTGCCCTGAGCTCTGTTCTGGATGAGACTCAGGCCACAGTCTGGGGCTGGCGTCAGCTGGAGACAGCCCTGCGTGGAGGAGGTTCTGGCTTGCTGGCCGGCGGGTGGGGCCGGTCTGGCTGGCCGGCCGAGGAGGGCAGCCGCTGGCCTCCACCCCAGGAGACAGGGAGCCCGGGCCAGGCAGGCGAGCGAGGACAGGGCGGGAGGCTGGGGCGTCGGGGGCCTTCTCCACTGACTGTGTAAAAGGGCTGGGGAGGCCGTGGCATTCCAGCAGGTGGACCTGGGGCCACGGGCCCTCCTGCCCAGGCCTCCAGCCCCAAGGCCCCTCCCTTTCAAGACAGGCTGTCGTGGGCACCTCTTAGCTCTCCCCTCCGCCTGCCTTCTGGCCGGCTGAGTCTTCCTCTAAGTCTTGTTTTCCCATTTGGCATATTTTTTAAAAATGTAAATTATATTTTCTTGAAAATGTAATATATTTACATGGTTCAAAGTCAAGATGCTATAAAAAAGACCTTCCCCGACTTCTAGTAGAGTCACCCCCTGATAACCTGTCAGAAATGGAAAATATCATATAATGAAAATGCATTTGATACACGGAGCCTACTGAACATCGCAGCTTAGCCTCGCCCACCTTCCATGGCTCAGAGCACTGAGGTTATTAGCCTGCAGTGAGGCGAAGTCATCGAACACAAAGTTTACCTTATAATAAAGTGCTGACCCCTTCATGCAATTTATGGAGCAGTGCCCTGAGAGTGAGGACAGCTGGCCCGTGAGGGCGCAGAACGTCTCTCAGCCTATCGGCGGTGCACCCCTGTGCTTGCGAGCCTGGCTGGGAGCAGCAGCACTGGGACAGAGGATCATACCCTTACTTTTTTATTTTTTTAAGATTTTATTTATTTGGGGCGCCTGGGTGGCTCAGTAGGTTAAGCCGCTGCCTTCAGCTCGGGTCATGATCTCAGGGTGCTGGGATCGAGTCCCGCATCGGGCTCTCTGCTCAGCAGGGAGTCTGCTTCCTCCTCTCTCTCTCTGCCTGCCTCTCTGCCTACTTGTGATCTCTCTCTGTCAAATAAATAAATAAAATCTTTAAAAAAAAAAGATTTTATTTATTTGACAGACAGAGGTTACAAGTAGGCAGAGAGGCACGCAGAGAGAGAGAGAGAGAGAGAGAGAGGAAGGGAAACAGGCTCCCTCCTGAGCAGAGAGCCCGATGCGGGACTCGATCCCAGGACCCTGGGACCACAACCTGAGCCAAAGGCAGAGGTCTTAACCCACTGAGCCACCCAGGCGCCCCTTCTTACCCTTACTTTAAGAATGTCTCTTCTCCAGGGCGCCTGCGGGACTCAGTTAAGTGTCTGACTCTTGATTTTTGGTTCAGGTCATGAGATCGAGCCCCACCTTGGGTTCCGTGCTCAGCAGGGGATCTGTTTGAGACTCTCCCTCTCCCACCACCTCTTTCCCACTCTCTCTCGGAAATAAATCTCAAAAAAAAAAAAAAAAAAAAAAAAAAAAAGAGAATCACTTCTACCTGTGGCTGCATCCCTTCTCCTCCTCCCCTGGCTCCCCAACACCAGGTGACAGTTCCATTAGATCCACGTGTGTCCTTCTGGGGCTTTTTAAAATGCAAATCAAACATATGCAGATCTACTGCTTTCCTCCCCTTTAATTACATTAAAAACAACATACTCTACATGATTCTGTATCTTCCTGTTTTTACTTGATATATCCTGGTGATCTGGCCTTATCATTACTTTGGACTGTGTCCTCCTTTTCCTGGCTGTATAGTATTCCATCCCGTGGCTGTTCTAGAGCTTACTAACCAGTTGCCTAAAGAGCATGGGGGTTGTTTCCAGTCTTTCCAACCTCATTTTCAAATGAGATCTTGGGTGGAAGTTTGATTCATGCCAGGCTGTGCTGGGTAGAGGCAGGGTAGGTGAGACTAACACCCCACTAACAAATTCCACCACCCCTGTCAGGTCTCAGGAGAACCTCACCAGGATCTCATCACTCGAGGGAACCATATAAAAACCCCAGCTTTTAAATCCCAATCTTATTTTATAAAAAATTTTTATTCATTTGAGAGAGAGGGAGTGAGATCACAAGCAGGGTGGAGGGGCAGAGGGGGAAGCAGGCTCCCCACTGAGCAGGGAGGCCAAAGCGGGGCTCGACCCCAGGATCCTGGGATCATGACCTGAGCTGAAGGCAGAGGCTTAACCGACCAGGTTAACCAGCTGCCTCCAATCTGCTTATTTTGTAAGTGAGAAACAGTGTCAGCCTCACGACAAGGCTGATCCACGGTCACGAGTTACCCTGTGGCAGATCTGGAAACAGAAACCAGGTCTCTGGGGTTCTGTTCTCCACACTAGTGCTGTTTCATCCCAGGGGTAACAGACCAGGGCTCTGGGGCCACGTGACTGGAGTCAGAGGCAGATGTTACCGTGGACCCCAGGCCTGCCTCTCTCTTACCATCGGTTTCCACAGTCTCTCCCGCTGCTTGGGGTCAGCCCTGCACACTCCCAGCAGAAGGGGCTCTGGGTGCACTAGAGGAAAGATGAGCCACCCAAACAGGGGGAGGGAATCGGGCCGCTGAGCCGGACCCTTAAATGGAAAGTCAGGAGGGAGCAGGAACAAGGGAGTCTGGGAGACCTCCAACTTCTGAGGCACGTTAAGCAATCTGTGTCTTTGAAAAGAACCACTGGAGAGTTTGACTACTGCTAAGTGATTGAGAAAATGTATTTCATGAAAGAGAAATATATTTACCGCCCAGCAAACATTGAGGGGAGGGAGGGTCTGTGGAACCAGGAACCAGGAAAGATTTAACCAGTAAACAGGAGCTTAGAAGGCCAAGAGCAAAACAAGCAGAGAGGGTGGACGGAAGCGGAGGGAGGCCAGCTCACGCCTGCAGGGCTGCGTCTCCAGTGGGATGGGCACAGCCGGGAACACAGGGAAGAGGCAGGGTTTGGAGGGGACCAGGGTCTCTGGCGGCAACATGCCCCATCCTAGAGAGGAGGAAAACCAGCCAGCACAGGTTTTCGGCCCAGTCCCAGCCCCGAGGATGCTGCCACCACCCTTGTCCTAAGCAGGGCGGGGCCGTGGAAACAGATCAGCCTGGGAGCCAGGAAATCCCGGGGCTTTGACTCCACCACACACTGGGGGACTCCAGGCAAGCCACGCCACCTCCCCGGGGCCAGCGGTATCTTTTCTATGACCAGCGGCTCGGACAGAACGGGACGCCTTTTAAACTTTCTTTTGAGCTCCAAAGTGAGGGGACCGGACCTTGTCTTGGCGTTGTGACAAATGGCCCTTAATTGTCACCAGCTGGGGAGGGAGGCAGAGCCATGAGCCAAGCACGAGCCCTTGGACAGGGAGCACCTCCTTGAGCCCAGTCCTCCGCAGGGCTCTTGCTGAACCCAGGGACAGCCCGAGAGGGAATTCCTCATCGTCCAGGGAAGCCAGACCCAGGCTTGCATGCAGTGTGGTTCAGGAAAATAGAAGAATGTGAGATCGCTTGCACCCAGACTCGCGGAATGAAGGGTGTCCTAAAAGGCCCATACAATCTTGCTTAAGATTTTCCCACCATGAGGCCCCTGGGTGGCTCAGTCCGTTAGCATCTGCCATCGGCCCAGGTCATGATCCCAGGGTCCTGGGATCCAGTTCCTCTTCTGGCTCTTTGCTCAGTGGGGAGTCTGCTTCTCCCTCTCCCTCTGCCTGTCCACCCTGCTCGTGCTCTCTCTCATGCTCTCTCTCTCTCTCTCAAATAAAGAAATAAAAATCTTTAGAAACAAATAAATAAAAAAGATCTGCCCACCATGGGGGCACTTCCCGTAAGCACCCCCTGTTCACCCAGCAGGCCCCCGTATGAAGAACGCATGCCTCATCCCAGTACAGAGATGTGGGGCAGCGGGTGGTCCATCCCTGGCCACCCACCCATGGCTCTGCTTGCCGGGTCCCTCTGTCCCCGGTGACTTGAAGGATGCTGTGCCCTGAGGCTTTGTGGCTGGGAGTTTGAGAGGAAAAGGTTGGTGGTTCTTTCCTGGCAACTGGCTGCTATATAGGGCCTTGGTCTCACTGCACATGCGCACAGGCACACACACGCGCAGTGCACACGCCTTTATCTTGTTTATCTATTTAGAGAGAGAGAGGCAGGGGAGGGGCAGAGGGAGAGAGGGAATTTCAAGCTGACCCCCCTGCTGAGTACAGAGCCCCACGAGGAGGCTGGAGCTTCCGACCCTGAGATCCTGACCTGATGGAAAATCAAGAGTTGGACGCTCAAGTGACAGCCACCCAGGTGCCCGAGGCAGACACCTTGAAAGCAAGGCTGCAGCCCGGGGACAGGATGCCAGGTGTGGGCTGGTAGGGCAGGTGCGACTGGCCAGGTAGGGGGGAGGGGCTCTTGGAGATGCCGCTGTGGGTGAGGACAGACATGCCCAACACCTGTGGGGCAGCTTCTCAGCTGGAGGCCAATTTGGGGCCATCAGGATCCGTGGATTTTGAATCAAGGTATACTGGGTGAATGGCACAGACATTCCAGAACTATTCTCTCCACTCATTGTCCTTGGCCGTGTTGAGAGACTTGTTTTATCCTGAACCTCACAGCAGGGTCCTTTGGGGCTTAAAGCCATGAACATGTTTTAGCTCTTTATGCCGTGTGCCCCTGTCCATGGAGACACGGGGTGGCCCGGTCCTGACCTGAACAGACGTGGGGTGATGCGTAGTCTCTCTTTATTTCACTTCGTGTGGATGTTCCGAAGTTCAGCTAAAGAAACACTAAGGTGTTTGATTACAAAGTGCTTTCAGACCCCGTCCCGGTGTTAACATAACAGAGAGTATGTGCGCCATACTCCCCATGTGGACCCGAAACGTTCTGATTTCTGAAATGCACCTGACCTCAAGGGGTTTTGCAAAAGGGACCGTGGATTGCACGGACGAAGGCTCGGGGAATTGAAGTGCGTTCCCTGACAGCACATGGCTAGCAAGTGGGAACGCCAGATAACAAGGTCAGAGCTGTGGCCCTGAACCCGTCGCTCTATAGCCCAGCATTTCGGCAGGCCCGGTGCATGAGAGGCCAGGACGGAATTTGGAGGGTGTGGGGACCCAGGAAACGCTGCAGAGCCCATGGTCTCCAGCCCACCACCTCCTTCCATGGCAACCCAAAGAGACATGTGTCTGGGCCTTTCCTCCCTACAGCCAACAGCAGGAAAACCTGCCATCTGGGGTGACACAGCCCCAGCCGGAGGAGGGCAGGCTTGAAGGTGAGCGGGGACAGGCCCAGAGTAAGAGCAGCATGGTGGTGACAAGATGCCGTGGGAAGTAGTCGCTGTTTGGAATCTCCCCCCAATTTTGCCTGAAGCCCCCAATTTTTCTCCTCTGAGAAGGGAGACAAAAAGCCAGCACTACCCTAAGGGGGAGTGTCATGGAGGAAACACAGAATAAAAGACTGTAATGCTTGATGTTAAGTTTCAAAGCTGTCATTCTGGGGTTAGTCTGGAAAGGGCTAGGAGCGATGTTTACTGGGGTGAGGATTTTCTGGCCCAGGAGACCAATTAGAAGCTTCTAGTCTGGGGAGAAGGAGCGGGTTGAACATGAACAATGGGGTAGTGCCTGGAGGCTGATGTGGGAGGTTTTCCGGAGCATCCCAGGGAGGGGGGTGCATGGAGGGACCGTAGTCCCCCGACCTTTGAGGCCAGAATCCAAAAGAGGACACCTTTGGGACTTCCAGAGTTGGTAGCCCCGAGGTTGGAACCAGGATGTGGCTGGGAGGGGCAGCCAAGTGGAGATGGCTGGGTAGATCCTGGGGTCTCAGTGGCCCCGAGACAGCCCAGCAGATGTCTTATCATCTGGGAGGGTTGGTACAGGCATACATGCATATCGTCCTCATGACACAGGAACGTGGCCGACTTTCTCAGTGCTGTGAGTGGGCCTGGAGCAAAACCGGCAAAGGGAGAAGCACGGGCCTGACGGGTTTCCATGTCATGCCAGGGGACTCCATGGCATTGCTCAGGCCACTTGCCCGACAGAGTCCACCAACCCGGGGTGCAGCTAGGCCTCCCACAGGGGCCTCTTCCAAGAGGTGGGCGGACAGGAGTGCCTCTCCCAGCCCTGCTTCCTCCCCAGGAAGAGCTGCCCCTTTCCAAAGGAACTATTTGCTGAGAGGCGCCTGCCGGGCTTCAGGGCCAGCTCTCCCAGCCAGCAGCCAGCCTCTAGCCATGCGGGGCTCTGTCATTTTTGCTAATAATAAACCCTGGGGAAAAGCTGCGGCTGGAAAGAGAAACAGCAAACCCTGAGAATCTGCCTGGGCTTCCCAGAGTTCCTTCAGCCCCCAGTTGCTCGTGGAGGCCTGGAGATACTTGGCGTTCTAGTGGGCTGGGGTGTAGGGAGATGGGGGGGGTCATCCTGTCTGTCCTCCAGTCTCTCCCTACCAACCTGCTTGAACTCACCCTGTGACTTCCAGCTGAGGCTTAAAGACAACTCTGGATCCATTTAATAATGCCCCAGAGGGAGGACTTGGAGGAGGGGCATGGGATTTCCAGCTGTGTGACCCTGGGCAAGATGTGTGCCTCCTCTGGGCTTTAACTCTCCCAACCGTAAAGCAAGAGTACACCCAAGTTTCCAGAGCAGACCCTCGCCCATGAGTCGGTAAATGGTGCCCCCATCCAAACACATCCTGGGTTTGGCTAAGCCGTGCCTGCCCAGCTGCTGTGCCTGTCAGATCTGGAAGAAGTGAGCCTGGGACATAATGCCCGGGGTGGGGAACAGATGTGCAGGGAGGTCGGGGGTGGGGGTGAGGTGGGACACTCAGTTGCAGGCTGGGTCTGCTGCAGGTCAGGGGGTGCAAACCTGTGGGCACTGGAGGTGGCCCCAGATGGCTCTGGTTCTTCTCTACGGTGTTCTCCAGAAGAGACGACGTAGAATTGGCTTCCTTCAGTGTTTGGTAGCGGCTCAGTGTTTCAATTTCACATGCAAAGTCTGATTTCCAACTTCGTCTGCAGCAGCATCGGGAGATCTGGGAACACGGGGTCTGTGTTCCCTTAGGACGGCGGCGGCTGGCTGGAGAGGAGCAGCTTCTCCGTGCCTGTCCCTTATGTTGCTTTTAATTCTTCATCTTGGCTTGCTTTTTCTATTTTTTTCCTTCTTTACGTACATCATTTGACATAAAACAGGACTAGGATCCTCTCGCATATGGTCCGTTTCTCCCCTGGCGGGTTCGCCTTCCCACCTGCTCACAGGAGCGCCCCCCCATCCATGGAACCCCCACGCCGCCCACCTGCCACACAGCCTTCCACCTGTTCCCCACGCTCTAAAGTCGTATTTTGACAAACGTGTCTGTACAGAGGCACATGCTTGTAGAGGGTATCTGTAGATTTTTACCCCCATTTCATAAATATAAGGTTATGTTACGGAGGCATTTCTGCATCGAGCTCTTCAACCATCCCCCGACAGGTGCAGCCTGTCTCCCCAAGTTGGCCTCGGTCCCCCTTTACTAATTTCATTCCCTTGGTGGCTCCTGTAGGCATCTCCACGGACTCCCATTCTCTGGATCAGTGGCCTCACATACTGGGGACCACGGGTTAGGAAGAGGTTGCCCTGGATCTAGCTGACCGCCGCTAGAGCAGGCATCCGCACGCTTTCCTCTAAACTTTAAAAAATACGATGAAGACTAGACTTTTCATTTCAGGGTATTTATCTCAGCTTCTTAGAGCAACTGCCACAAATTACCATAAGCGTGGTGGCTTAAGGCAACCAGAATGTATTCTCTTGCAGTTCTGGGGACTACAGGTCCCAATCAAGGAGGCGAGAGGGCTCTCCCTGCAGGTGGCAGGGGGTCCTGCCTTGCCCCTTTTAGGTCCTGGCAGCCCTGGGCTTATGGCCACTGACCCCCAAACTCCACCGCCTTCTGGGCGTCCAGATTTCTTCTTCCTGCCCCTGTTGGATTTACGGCCCACCCTCCATCCAGGGTGATTTCCATCTCGAGATCCTCAAGTCATGACCTCTGCAGAGGCCCACGTTCCTGATAAGGTCACTTTCTGAGGTTCAGAATCTGAGGTATGAATTTGAGGGGAGACACCCTTCAACTCACAATGGTTCTCTTTCAAATCTTCCTTTTTTTTTTTTTTTTAATAGTATCTTTGTTCAATGTGTTAACCCACATGCCTATTTGTTTGTTGTCTCTTTCAGGTTGGTGTAGTTTGTTGGTGTTCTCGTGGCCCCAGGCCACGAGACTGGTACTCATGGTGAATCAGATCTTACCATCTTTTAACATTCTTTAAACTCTGTTTTGGCAGGACTCCTTTTGCCTCTGAGAAACCCTGGCTGCCTGGGGTTTGGGGAACACTTGCCCCGAATAACTGGACCTGCTCCCCACTGCAGAAGCGCCCCCCACCCCGACCAGCCACTTGACCGGTGGGCACTAATTTTGACTAATTTCTTAGTCTTCGAGTGTCTGCCCCTCAGAGATCACGTATCTCTGGGCCTCAATCCACCAGAAGAGCAGACTTGACATTTTCATTTCTCCTGTGGACACTTTAAAAAAAAAAAAAGATCCAAAACTCACATGGAGGCCAATGTGCACCTTGCAGCCCATGGGCGTGGGTTTCCCTCGTCTCCCCCTGCTCTGTGGCTGCAGACCACGCGGTCCTGGCTTTATGGCAGTGTCTTGGCTCTAACTCCTTCCCCTGTGCCATCCCAAAGCCTCATTTCCTGACCCTAATAGATGAAAAGGTTGACCTCCAGAGTGCCATGCTCTAGCCCCCTTTCCACTTTCCCACACCCATCCTCCCCCCAAGCAGCAGAAACACCAACCCTGCCATTTAAGAGCCATGAAATCCTGGGCGCCTGGGTGGCTCAGTGGTTAAGCTGCTGCCTTCGGCTCAGGTCATGATCTCGGGGTCCTGGGATCGAGTCCCGCATCGGGCTCTCTGCTCAGCAGGGAGCCTGCTTCCTCCTCTCTCTCTCTCTGCCTGCCTCTCTGCCTACTTGTGATTTCTCTGTCAAATAAATAAATAAAATCTTTAAAAAAAAAAAAAAAAGAGCCATGAAATCCTGTAGTAAAGGATTTAATCCTGAAACTCCTGCCCCCTCTTCTTTGCCTTGTTAACTCTAACTTTCCCATTCAGACTCATCTCCCAATCACCTCCTCCAGGAAGCCTTCTTAGATTTCACCAGCTCCATCTGCTGATGCTACCAGACTGACCCTTCTGAGCCTTTGCCCTACTGTGAAGCAACACGGTGTTGGCAGCACCCTGCAGATCCTGGGTCCTACAGGTAGGTGTTAAGGTGAGACAGAGGGTGGCGACAGGGATGTGTGGCAGGAGCTGCAGAAGGGTGGGAAGTGGCAGCACCAGGCTCTGATGGGCCTGAGCCCCAGGGAAGAAGTCGGATTGCCACTGTCAGCACTGATGGCTTGGGGACGTGTTCTAAGGAGGGACGGCTCAATCAGATGCCCACTTGGAAAGTGTCACCCCAGCTGCTCGGAATAAAACAGAATGGAGGCCAGCCAAGAAGCTGGGTGGCCCGTTTGGAGGCCCCCAAATTCCCCAGCCCAGGTGAGTGATGACGGCGCTCGAGAAAAGGCCGTGTAGGGGCAGAGGGTGGGGGCAGGTTTATGAAATGTTTAGGGAGCAAACATCCAACAGGTCTTGATGATGCGGTGCGGCCAAGAGTGCCAGATGTCTGATGCTGCCTGGGGCAGCCGTGGCCTCCCCTCTTTCCCCAGCTCGCTTACCCACCTTGGACCCCCTCCTGGTCGCTCCCCCTACCCCGCCCCTGGGGCACTGATACACCGGGCCGTTGAGTAGGACGTCTGAAAGGGTTTCAGAGGGGCGGAGCGGGCTCCTGCCTTCCACAGGCTCCCCGAGGAGCGTCCCAAAGAAACGTATTCATCCTTCCCCTACCTGGGCCTGGATACTTGGCTTGTGTGTGTTTGAGGATGGTTTGAATTTTTTCAAAAAATTAAAATTCTCTCCCAGGCGAGCCAGTTCCAGTGAATGACCACACAGTAAAACGTGACAAGGGTCCCTTTCAGAGGCCCCGACAGTGCCGAGCTGGCCGGGCGGCCAGAAGCAACTCCTGATGAATCAGCTTATGTTAGAAGGTCAGTGACTCAAAGCCTCGGGGAGTCGGGCTGAACGGTGACCCGAGCCTTTATGATGGAACGTGGAAGGGGAGCCTGTGTTGTCTCAGAGGACAAGACCCCCACGATGACTGATTGATTGATTGATTGATTTTTTTTTTTAGTAATACAATCATGTTATTCTTTGTGATTTGCGTCCACGGAAAAACTTACTTTTACATTATTATGATAATATATTATTTTTGTCTTTTTAAATATTTATAATCACTTTCCACATGACCATGATAAGGTTCATAATTCCTTTTTTACTGAGGTATAACTGACAAGTAAAAAGCTGTAAATGTAGAACATACAGGATTCAAACGGGATAAATACACACCGTGAAACCATGACCACCATCAAGGCCATGTGCATATACTCCGTCTCCAAAAGTTTCCTCCTACCCCTTTTATTATAATTATTATTACTCTGTGTGTTGGGGGAGGGGTGGGCAAGAATACTTTCCCTAATCCCACGACTGCTGATTTCAAGTTGTTCATTCAACCAAAATCAATGGGGTCTGTGCTGTGCCAGGGACTGCTGGAGCCCCCGGAAACCCAGTGGCGAATGCCGACGCCAGACCCGTGTTCTCGCAGAGCTCCCCTCGAGTAAGGGGACTCAGACAATAAATCCACGAACTTGTTAAATACTTGAACGAGGTAACTTTGAGCAGGAACGACCACAATAAAGAAGACAAAACAGGGTCCTAGGATGGAGCGTGAAGGGCAGACGGTACTTTTACAAGAAACTTCTACGCAAGTGATGTGTCATTTGAGAACTGGAGGACAGGAAAGGGGTGATCATGTCCCAGACAGAGGGAAATGCTGTGCCAAGGCCTTGAGGTGGGAACAAAGTGGCTCTTGTGAGATTGAGTACATGGGGCTTGTAGGATCTGGGGGGTTAAGAGTGTGCATGGAGGGCGCCTGGGTGGCTCAGTGGGTTAAGCCGCTGCCTTCGGCTCAGGTCATGATCTCAGGGTCCTGGGATCGAGTCCCGCATCGGGCTCTCTGCTTGGCAGGAAGTCACTTCCTCCTCTCTCTCTGCCTGCCTCTCTGCCTACTTGTGATCTCTCTCTGTCAAATAAATAAATAAAATCTTAAAAAAAAAAAAAAAGAGTGTGCATGGATCAGTGAGCACTCCAGATGGAAGGTCACAGGAAATGTGCGAGCTGACGGATGTGTGGCTGGATAGCCCACCGGTGAAAGTGGTGAGCACACAACCCTATGAACCAACAATTCCGCTCCTCAGTGTTCTCTCAACGGAAGGGGAAGCCTGTTCTACAAGACGTAGGAAGGAATGTCCGTAGCAGCTTTTTCATAGAGATCAAAGCTGGCAACAGCCATTACATTGATCAACAGGAAAGTAGCTCAACAAGGGTAATTATTCAGGCAGAGAATCTTAGCAATACAAGGAAATGAAACACACACACACACACACACACAATGCATCTCAAACATCTATGCCAGGTAAAGGCAGGCAGACACATAAAAATGTAGACTGTAGGATCCCAGAACAGGCTAGACTAATCTAAGGTTGGGGAAAAAAAAAATCAGAAGCATGGTTGCCTCTTGGGGTGGGAGGCATGGTTCGACTCAGAAAGAGCATGAGGAAACTTTGGGGGATGATATGGCTGCAAAGTTTCATAGGTTTGCAACACGCAGGTTTTCACATTTCCCAAAGCTCACTGACTGGTACTCTCAAGACTTGTGCATATCGTTGTAGAGAAATTTTACCTCGAAGAATAGAAAAGAACCATAAATATTGAACTCTGGAATGCTGAAATATTTAGGGTTGGAGTGAAGCGCACCGATATTTTAAGTACATAAAAGGTGGGGGGCCTGGGATGGCTCAGTCGTTGAGTGTTTGCCTTCGGGTCATGGTGCCAGGGTCCCGGGATCAAGCCCCACATCGGGCTCCCTGCTCAACGGGAAGCCTGCCTTTCCCTCTCCCACTCCCCCTGCTTGTGTTCCCTCTCTTGCTGTTGTCTCTCTCTGTCAAATAAATAAATTTAAAAAAAAATAAAAAGGTACGTGTTGGAGGGATTTTGTAGGTTACCCGAAGAATTTAGGCAGTGATGATGGCTGTTCCTGCATCATTCTTTCAAATTAGAACATTTTCACTCCCCATTTTAACCCGCAATACACAATTTGAACAAAAAACATATATATTTAAGTTGGATGGAAGACATTGAGAGTCACAGGAGACAACGGGCCTCTCAACTGTTTCTGTGTTTTGTTTTAACAAAGTCCGTTGTATGGAAACCAGTCTCCCGGAAGTAGAGGGATGGACAGAGATTTTTGCAAAGTCTCGTCAAGCTCAGGATATTTATTTAACTTCTATCAAAAGCAAGATAAATGACGAAGCTTTAAAATATTCATCGTCAGTTCTTCTTCAACAGCCAGTTTCAACAATTATCCTGAAAAATTACAGGTACATTTAAATAATCTTCCAATGAAAAAATGGATTCTGGACCCATGAATTTTTTATGCATGGATTTTTGTTGTTGTTGTTGGAAAATACATTCCGGTCAAATTCAAAATTCCATCCCATTCCAATTTATTCAAAATTCAAAATGTTTCATCATCCTGTAAACTGATAACTTTTTACAAATGCGCAGCATCGAGATACGCATGCACTACCTTGTTGGCAAGAGTTTCAAGTTACGGAACACATTTTTTTAAGGTTTTATTTTTAAGTCATTTCTACAGCCAATGTGGGGCTCAAACTTACAATCCCAAGGTCAAGAGTTGCATGCTTTGCTGACTGAGCCAACCAGGTGCCCCCAATTATGGAACACATTATAACGACCGGCAGAAAATCTATTTTTTCCAAATTTCTTTCTTTTTTAAAGATTTTATTTATCTATTGGACAGACAGAGATCACAAGTAGGCAGAGAAGCAGACAGGGAGAGAGAGGAGAAAGCAGGCTCCCTGTTGAGCAGAGAGCCCATTGCGGGGCTCGATCCTGGGACCCTGGGATCATGACCTGAGCTGAAGGCAGAGGCTTAACCCACTGAGCCTCCCAGGCGCCCCTATTTTTTTCCAAATTTCTAATTCTTTATTTTTGTCCTTTGATCTTATTTGATATTAGGAAGCATGGCAATACGGAAACTTAGTGTCCACTGACGGGTGAATGGATAGAGAAATTTACACACATACCTGTATACATACACGCACAGGGATATCGTTCAGCTCCCCAAAGAAGGACCCTGCCATTTGCAACCCCAGGGATGACCTTGGAGGACATTAAGCTACATGAAATAAGCCAGACACAGAAAGAAAAAAAACCCCGCATGGGGGCGCCTGGGTGGCTCAGTGGGTTAAATCCTCTGCCTTCGGCTCAGTTCATGATCTCAGAGTCCTGGGATTGAGCCCCATGTCGGGCTCTCTGCACAGCTGGGAGCCTGCTTCCTCCTCTCTCTCTGCCTGCCTCTCTGCCTACTTGTGATCTCTCTCTGTCAAATAAATAAATAAAATCTTAAAAAAAAAAAAACCGCATGATCTCACTTATATGTGAAATCTAACAAAATCAAGTATTGCGTGTATATACAATTTTTTATTTTATAAGAAAGCAGCAAGTACAAAGGCTGGAACCACGAGTCGGTGCCCAGTCACAGGGGGTCTTAACTGTCCCATGAGAAGCTTGGGTTTTTCACCTTTTCTGAAAATGTCTAAGATTTTTGAGAGGGGTAACGCCGTGATTTAAAAAGTAAAGTTTCTGGAAGATTCATCCGACCTATGTGCGCAGCACGGCTGATTTGGTAAAAATGATATAACATGAAAAAAATTTTAATAAGAAAGCATGGCACAACCTTTTCCTGGCAGGGAAGTACCCAGGTCATCAAAAGTAACTGAGGATAGTGAATAAATACGGAAATCTGGTTGTCCAATTGACATATTTGTGAAAAGTTAGGACAAACTTATGTTGCAGAAATTCCAAGAGTTTGTTCCATAGTTTGAATATTTCCACAGGACCTTCCCTTTCATGACCATTTTCCTTTGTACGGGACAAGAGTTCTTAGCAGCTAGCTCCCGTACTAGTCCGTGATAAAGGCAGTGATTTTCAACTTGCCGTGTTAGCTTTCCATAGTTCACTTCTTCTCTCTTCATCAAGCCTTCTGTTCAGTTTTGCTTTTTTTTTTTTTCTGGCAAGGCATTCTCGATGAAGGGAATCAGGCACAGATTCACATTCTGGCCCAGGCTCCTTAATCTGAGTAATTACTTTTCCTATCATCGCGGCGGAGCCACCAAACACGCTCCCACGCAAAGCTAAACTCCAAGCCACATTTGCTGACTCTGATCATTCTCTTGGACCTTTCGACAATGTCAAGTTGCTATAAAAGTTTCTAAATGCCTGCTCTCCCTCTCTGTACTAACCTCACTGTGGACCAGGAACAGCAGGAACCCATTCGTATCCCCCTGCCCCCATGGAGCCCTCTCTGGGAAATGCTGGGTGACCCAGGATGGGGTGTAAAGTGGGGGGGGGGGACTGTAAGGTCCCTCAGCCCAGGGGAAGCTCTGATTCTGTAGTCCAGGAAGGAGACAGTCTGGGCAGACTAAATGCTCAGCTAGGCTACCAAATATTTCTGAACCCACTTATCCTGACCCTAAGGGAAGTCATTGATCCAGATGGCCAAACCAGAGAGAATCTCACACCCGTGCTCCCTAACTTACTCTGTTTGGTTCAGCAACACTGGGAAACGCTGATCCCTTGGGAGTTTCGAGAAGACCCCTTGGAAGCTCCTACCCTTTTGTTCTCAAAATGTCTTTCCAGAAATATGCACACACATGGCCCAAAATACTGCATTTCAGTTCCAAGCCCTTTACAGATCTCTTATAATCCACCCTATGACTTTCAAGCAATCCTATGAAGCTTGCCTTGGAGGAATAAGTCAGCAGGCCCTTGCACTACCTTCCCCTCAGCTGTGGGTAAACCAAGGCTTGGGCTCACAATCAGGACTCCCCCTTGTGGTGCCCCCCAAGTGCCAGAGATTTTCAAGTAGGCAGGAGAGCCCTCAGGAGGCATGGCAAGGAGTCTAGATCCTACCAGTGATATCTCCCATTCATTATCATGGTCCTACCCTCCTTGTGTGTCTCAGGGAGTTTGGGGAGCCTCGTGGTATGATCCTCCAGAAGGTAACTATTGAAACCTATGGAGAAGGTGGATGACTGTTTTATTCCTCCGTATGTGGATTAAAATACTTCCCCGGGGAGTTAAGTGTGGTCTGTTGTGTGGATCTTGAGGAAATGAGGGGTTCCCTTCTGAACTGGGGCTCCACTGGGGACCGCTTGTCACAACAGGCAGTGGAAACAAAGGGCAGGGAAAACTGGGCACTGTTGGGGGCAGAGCGGGGGGAGGGGGGAGAGAGAGAGATCAAGGCACAGAATCTGGCAGGGACAGGCCATCTGCAGCCTGTGTACTACAGTAAGGGCGGCAGTGAGAAGTCACTGTTGAGTTGTAAGCAGAACAGCAACGTTCACTTACCCAGAAGCCTTCGGGATTGTCCCCCAGTATAAGAAAATAACAGATACCCAGGGAGGGCTGTTCCAAAAAGTGAGAGGGGGACCCTGAGCTCCAACACTGAACACTCGTCTGCTGCAACCGGGCTGTGTATGGAGCTGCTGTCCCTGGGGACAACTTGAGAAACAAGAGTGACCCATTTCAACTTTACAGCAACATCTCTGGGGGGAGACGAGGGTGTTCTGAGGGAGATTAAGCTTCTGTATGCGTGTGTGTGTTTCTGTTCTAGTGACAGAGGAAATTACCTTGGCCATCCTTGGGAGATCACCTATGAAGCAATGTATGGGGAGGGCACATAGGGTCCCCTGAAAACACTAAGATTTCTCAGGGGTAGGACAGTGGCTCAAGAGCCCCACTCTCCTGGAAAGGTGGCGTTTCAAAGGTCAGAAAGAAATGGTGCTGAGCCCGGGTATGGGAGTCCCAGGGAAGAGTCAATTCCCAGAGCTGCTGGGCAGCCCCCCGCCCCCGCCTACCCCCAGCTGGGAAGGCCTGCGGGAATCCATTCTGCCCAAATGGATTTCATGAACCCTGGTTAATACAGGCTTAGTCCTGCTCCCATCCTTTTTGGTGGTGCGAATGAATGGCTTCAAAGAACACAGCCACTTAATGGCAGACTTGGGACCAGAATCCCGGCCTCCGGCATCCAGCCCCATGGCTCCTCCGGTTTTGCACCTCCAGGAGCTCCAGAAACGACCCTCTTCTCTCCTGGGGAGCTGATGTCGTGGCATATGCAGGGAAAAGGCACCTGAATGAATCATGAGGACACAATGGCCAGAGTAGATGCTCAGGGATCCCGCCAGCCCCGAGCCCCCAGCTCAAGCTGGGGCATCTGGATGCAAGCGGAGGGTGCCCCCGAGGAATAAGGACATTTGTCGCCTCCTTCTAGGCCCTGAGATCTGCTTGGGTAATAAGACAGCTCAGGCATTTGCAGGGGAGAGATTTCACACCTGAGAGAAGCGCACCCCCCACCGCGTTTGACATGCTGTGAGCCCGTGGACATATCCTTCCCAGTGAAAAGTCATCTTCGCCACCACACCTTGGAGCCCGAAGTTTAGTTTCTTCACCTCGCCACCAAGGACCCCCAGAATACCACATGGCCTTGGGATAGTCCCTTCAGACGCGACAGAGCCAGCCTGGCCTCCAGGACCAAGTGTGGTATCAGGGACTCATGCCAGGCCATTACTCAAACAAACCGCCAATCTGAGGGCCAGAATTACAGCAATTATTTAAGTATTCTTGGAAACCCTGAAATTTTCTTTCTTTTAGTCTGTACTAATTTTTTCCTCTGGGCTTCAGAACAGACTTGTAATTGTCAGCACAACAGTTCAGCCACCCGTCTTCTACCCTCTCTCCCCCCCCAAACACCGCACGCGCGCACACACACACACACACACACACACACACACACACACACACGAGAAACCCAGGCAGGCAGGGTCTTCTGTGGGTTCACAGACAGCCCGTGATTCCAGGCAATTCGAGTCCTTCCTCTGGGGCACCTAGTCAGGCAGTAGAGCCTCGTTTCTCAGGAAGACTCAGCAGGTGGATGAGCCCCAGTGGTTGAAGGGGACGATGGTGCTGGGAATGTGGCTGGTAAAAAGGCTCCTCTTCCAACAGTTCAAACCCCCCAGAAGCCGCCCAGCCTGTTAAGCTGCATACAGTTTCTCTGCCCACAGTGAGCAGATCCAGCCAGGGAGCCCCTGGCTCCCTGCAGCCAGTAGGCGGCGCCCTTGCGCCTGTTACCCAGCATGGTGGGGTCAGAAGCTCCCACCTCTACCTGCTCGTCCCCAACGAGTGCCTCTCCCAGAGTGGCCCCTGAGGACCTGCAGCTGCCACTAGAACCAGCAGCTCCAGCAGCAGCACCCCTCCCCCACCCCATCTCCCTCCACTGCTAATTGCACAAGCCAGGACTCGCCCTGTCATCGCCGTGGCCCGGACTCTACCTGGGGTCCCCAGTGACGTCACTTCCTCAACCCTCAGCTCACCCATTTTCCAGTCATCGTGCCCAGAGCACCAGAGCTAATTGAAACAAGACGGGGACTTACATGTTAAAGTAGCCCTCAGCCGGCCGGCGAGGGCTGCTTCTGGAAAATGTTAGCGCTTTCCTGTTGGACGCCAAGCCTGCTTGGAACTAAGCTTCAAACGAAACCTCATCTGTAAAATGAGGGGGTTGGACGATCCCAGAGAACCCTTCTGACTCGGACAGTGTATGCTGCTGTGAAAAGAAAACCCAGCGGAGCCCTGGGTGGGGGAGCCAAGGGCTACTGCTGGTTGGCGCGACTGTGTCACAAATAAAGCGGTGGTGAATCAGGTTTTATTTTCGGACCTGCAGCTGATAGATTAATTTCTTTTCTACCAGCCACACTCGGCGTAGTTCCAAGAAAATCACGCTCTGACATCACCAACCACCAGATAGGAGGCCCCCCGAGGCACAAACCTCAGGCTGAGTGGCCCTTGGAAAGCTTGGCTTGGGGTGAAAAGACGCTGTCATGGTCGCTCCTCCCCCACGCCATGGGGTTGCCATGGAGACCCCCCCCCTCCATCCTCCCTCAAGAGGTCTAAGCTTCAAAGGATTCCCCACCTACCCATCCCCAGATGCAAAATTAATGGATCGAATCTCAGGTCAGGCAAATGCATTCTCCTTGCAGAGACCTCGAAGACAGACAGACAGACAGACAAAAAGCTGTTTTCTGAACAGCTGGGCAAATTGAATTTGGCCGCGTAATTTTGGCTTGGAGGGCTACTGTTTATTTGTTTATTTAATTATTTAATGATTTTTTTTTTTTTTTTAATGGAATGCCTCCATTTGGGTACAGTCTTCCCGAGACCTCCTAAGCTCTTTCTTTGGCAAAGAAAAACGTCTCTTTATCTTTTTTCTTTCTTTCTTTCTTTCTTTTTTTTTTAAAGACAGAGAGGAAAGAGGTTTACAGTCATGCAGCTGGAAAGCCAAAACCGCCGAATGGAGAAATGTGTTTAGAGGACACCAGCCAGGAATCAGATGAACCACGGCTAAGACCAGAGGACGGTTTCTAAATCGACAAAGCAAGGAGCTTTCTTTTTACCCCAGTGCGAAATTCTCTAGGATCCTGGAGTCTCCACGCTGAAAGGGACCTCTGAAGTCACCCTGTGTAGCCACCCAGCCTAGGCAATCTCGGGTCCTTCATTCTTGGCAATTGTCACCCATTCTCTACTTGACTGGGTGGTCAGTTCTATGTTCTTATGCCTCGGATGGGAAAAATCTTCTGGGGTCCTGAAGTGGAGCTAAAATTGACTCCCTGTAACTTCACGTCTACCAGGGGCAGGTCTGTTCTCTGGAGGGCCAAGCAGGGAAGAGACTACTCTAGCCCCAGCTGGCTTGGACCACCCCCTTTGTAACAACCCTTCAAATATTATCAGTGGCCATCAAGTCTCCATCTCTCCCGGCCTTATTCTCCTGGTTCTTCTTTTTTTTTTTTTTTAAGATTTTATTTATTTATTTGACAGAGAGACCACAAGTAGGCAGAGAGGCAGGCAGAGAGTGAGAGGGAAGCAGGCTCCCCACTGAGCAGAGAGCCTGATCCCAGGACCCTGAGATCATGACCTGAGCCAAAAGCAGAGGCTTTAACCCACTGAGCCACCCAGGTGCCCCTCTTCTGGGTCTCTTAATCATGCCTCACTTCACGGTCATTTCCAGACCCTTCACCTTCCTGGCCACTTGCCTCCGGATTCTTTCCAAGTTGTCACTGTCCCTTTTCCACTGTGGCTGGGGCCTGGTGGTGATGTTTCCCAATGCTGTGTTGATGAGCTGATGGATGTCGAGACGAGCCCAAACTTGAAGTTACAAACCCGCATGCCGATGTCACATCAGGAACCGGCCACAGGACACATCCTGCCTTGTCCTCAGCCTAATCCTTGATCAGCGGGCAACACGATGGCATGTTGTCTACCATGAGGACCACATGCTAAGTAAGTATCCTTAAATGTGTTTCTAGGGGATCAAAGTGTAGTCGGAAGTGATTTACTTTTTCATTCAATGAACGCTTATCGTTTATCAACCAAGATCTTATGACTGGTCATAGAAGTTAGGCTTTGGAGCTATGACAATAAATGCTATAGTGTCTACCCTCAAGGAGATTAAACTAAATAATCTATAAAAGCCTAATTGACAGAGATGGGCCAACTCTAGGCAACTTTGGAAGAATGCTGATTATGACCAAATATATATATATATATATATATATATATATATATATATATATATATGTAGTCATAGATGACTGGAAATGGAAGGAACCTCAGGAAGCTTGAATTCATACCCCCTGGTTTATATTTAAATGTTAAACGTTAAATGTTATATTTAAATGTTATATTAAATGTACTTGTCCAGCGTGAGCAGCAATGGCAGAGAAGGAGCCGTGAGTGACTTTGCTCGTGCCTGATAAAGAGTTCCAGCTGAATGATCTGGCCAAGGAAATCCGCTTGGTTGGCACCAGAGGCAGGATCAGAGACCAGATCTTGTGACATCGGGCACTGGGCTCTTCTCAACACACCATGATGTCACTCGTAAACGACGAGATGTAGACAAGAGAGCACACGCTCTCTGTGGGGGAACTCTGTCCCGACGGAATCCGATTTGGACATGGCAGGCGGCGTGTCTGTAACTGGCGGAGATACTGGCTGTACAGAAATCATGTTTCACCCCTGCAAAGCGCCAAGCAGAAGCCAGAGGCACTCCTGTCTGTCTTCCAGGAGCTCAGAAATCCCTCCTTAGCCCTAGCCAACAGACTACTAAAATTCTCTCCCAGGATCCACCAAAGAGAAAATCCAACTTGCTTTCTCCCTCTTTGAGGTCCATGAGATTGGACATTACGGATTTTCCTAAAACGTCCTCCTCTCTGGGTTCCCAGGGTGTGTCTCTCTCCACCGCCCCCTTGAGGACTAGTTCCCCAATCCCGACCAGCATCCTTTCTCTTTGTCCATCAGGCTCAAAACACAGAGATAAAATTTCACTTTCCTCTCTTTTGTAGAAGTTCGTCATCTACAGAAGATTCTTAGGGATTCCTCCCAGAGACTGGTTTGATTGGATCCATCCATCTCTCCATGAATCCATCCTTCATCTTTTAAGAATACTCCAGCTTGCTCTGGGATGACTAGGTCAAGTTCTGGGGAAGTCAGAGCCCTGTTTCCCGAGCCCTAGGTGATGTCACATCTCAGCTAAGGCTGATGGTAAATGCCTCCACCAGACGTTCAAGCCATGCTCAGCTTGGGTAATCCTGGCCCCTCACAGAACCCATAGCCCCTCACCCTTGAGTACAAGATCAAGGCCAAGGGTGTGTGCCAGGCTACCCTACACACAGAGATGCCTTCCCACCAGAAGGTCTTGCTGGACAGCAAATGGCCCTCTTGCTCCTCTGGGAGGGAGTCCTCTCTCTCCTGAGACTGGGCCATGCCCTGAAATCAGACCCTATCTTAGGATAGGCAGCTGGGTGCTCAGGGCTCCCCAGGGTTGAGCAGAGCCCTTCTATGCAGTCACTCCTAATGCCTTCCCTTCTTAGCCTCCTCTCTACACCACCCCAAATCCCGGCATCACGCCCTCCTCTATGGCTCTTCTCGAAGAAGAGAAGGGATGAGTGGGGCTGTGTATTAACCAAACATCCTGAACCTTCCCAGGAGCTTGGATGCAAACGGCCAGGAGAAAACCCCTTTCAGTCCGTGTTGGGGCACAGGGAGCTGCCGGCATCCAGGTGTGACCTTCCAGGTGCCCATGTGAAGATTTTCCGTCCGATCCCATTTATATCTGCATCTGGCTTCCAAGGTTTACGGAAAATAGGAGCTGAGAGGGCCCTCCGAGACCAGCCCGTGCAATGCCCCGCTGTGCGGATGGGAAAACCAAAGCTTGGTGAATTCCCGAGGTCACTCAGTGAGGCAGAGACACAGCCGGAACTAGAGACAGAGGGCCAGTCCGCTGGGCAGGAAGGAGACAGTGAGCTACCTTCTCACTGATGTAAGACCCCACAGTGGCTGGGGGCTCTGGCTTCTGCCCCTCAAACTTGGGGTCGCACAAGTGCCCATGCTTGACCTGGGAGCCTGCCAGGAACAGCCCAGCAAGGACCTGAACTTCATGTTCCCACCAAGGGCCTGATCGCCTGGGGAACCAACCAATGTTGAGGAAGAACCCTCTTCCTGGCCTCTGTGCCTACTGGCAGGGTACCTGCCTGGCCAGGAGGCAGCCCTTGCATCCACTGCTCCAGCATTGGCCAGGGACTGAGACACGCTACCCGCTTACCTCATCCTTTGTGTCCAGACGTGCTCAAGGCACAGGCTCCCTTTGCCAAGGGCCCTTAGCTCCAGAGAATCCGGGTCCATTTCCAGGGACTGGGGTTCCCAGTGTACTAGAAAAGAGAGAAATGCCAGAGCAAGGTTACAAAAGTCAAGCTGTGTTTAAGACATTTCCTGTGAACAAATACTGCACACACACCGACACTCAGACACACACACACACACGCCCTCCCCCCAAACATAATACAACATAGTTGTGCCATTCACAAAATAATCATAGAAATTATGGAAACATAATTCAGAGCACTGGTGAAGGCTTCCGTCCGCAGATCTCTGTGACTGGAAGTAAGACCCCCGCCTCCAAGGTAACAGCTCAAGGGGAAGTGGGAAGTCCTTCCAGGATCGGCCCCATTCTGAGGGGCACAGCATGAGGGTTGAAGGGGGTGGGGGGCTCAGGGTGAAGGTGAAGGGGGCGGGGGCTCAGGGACTGGGCCTACCGAGGGCTGCCTCCCAGCCCCCCACCCCCACTCCCAGCCCCAAGCCCTTACCTCAGGGAGAAAGATGGAAAGCAGACTGCCCCCAGGGACAGCGCAGGAGTCTAGGACTACCCGTGGGCAGCCATCCCTGACTGAATGGGGCCTTTTTACATCACACCACCCAGGAGGGGGACGTAATCCCTCCCCGGCCGCACAGAGCACTGTTCACACAGCTCAGGAAACAAAATAAATATATTCTCCCTCAAAGTCCCCACAATGGGGCTTTTTCATGGCAGAGAATCAAGAACAGCCCCCTCCTTCCACATGGCGGAGGGGCTGCCCAGCCCTGAAGCCTTTGCCCCACTCTTCCTGGGACTCTGGGTCCACCTGCCCTGGTCATGGCCTGGTATGGACAGGGGCCTGGGGCAGGTCTTGAGCAGAGCCTGTAAGTGTCCGGGGAAAGGAGAGAGGCAAGAGAGGAACCCAGCATTTACTGATTTCCTACTGTGTGTCAGGCAGGCAGAGACCCGGTGAGGACACTCGTGTTGGATGAAAGCATCTACAGATTGGGTTCCTCAGGACTGAAGGTGGGGGCACTCACTCCCGCTCACTGTTGAGACTCTGCCCCCACACCCCGTGCAAAGCTCCGGAGCCAAATGTATATGGGGGGGGCACCATTAAATCCGGCCCAGAACTCTCTCATGCCCCCAGGGCTTTTGGGCACTTACTTTCAGGGGGATGACAACAAGCCTTAAAATGACGCCCCTTGTTAATTTGACCTGTTCCCTAGGCACAAACCAAATCAACATGCCCACCTCCACCTCTCCCACACCCCCATCCCCAACCCCTCTTCCTGAAACCCCCTCTTCCTTTCTGCTTTCCTTTCTCTAAGATCATGGGGAGCCATAGTAATACAGATAGTACTCAGCAAGTGTTTACTCTGGCCCAAACACCTCTGAACTCAGGCATCACCTCTTACAGGAAGCCTTCCCTGATTTCACCTAGCTTTGTGACTATCTGTCCAAGTGTCTCTCCCCAGCTGGGTGGGAGGGCCTAGAAGGCAGGGCCTTGTCCCCCATCTCTGAGTGCCCAGTGCCTTTCCTAGAGATGACCCTAGGGCTTGGGTGAATGCCCCCATCAAATATAGGGACTTACAGAACACCCTGAACTAGGACAAGCCCCGAGCCACAGAGTATGATCGTGACAGTGTAGGAGTCAGCATCCAAGCTGTGAGGCCTGGGCACGCCATTCAACTATTTAAGCTTTCTTTTTTGCTTTATTTTTATTTATTTGTTTATTTATTTAGGCTTTTGTTAACTTTAACTTCAAGGGCAACAAGTTAAGTTAGTCACATCCCTCAGTTCCAAGTACATTATCATCATCGGTTAATGCAGAGCCCTCTTATTTTATTTCTTTTTTGCAGCTTCAATCGACATCAAACACCCTGCACGTATTTAAAGTGTACAATCTGATGAGTTTTGACACGTGCACACGCCTGAGAAACCAGCGCCGTAACCGGGATAAGCCACAAATCCGTCTCATCCCCCGAAGTTTCCTGGAACCCTTTGGTAAATCCCTCCTGCCCACCTCTGCCCTCTCCCAACCGCCATTCTTCAGGCCACCACTCTTCTGCTTTCCGTCCCTCTAGACCAATTTGCATTTTCTAGGAGTTTATGTGAGTGGAATCACACAGTCTGGATTCTGTCATTCGGCATAATTATTTTTGGAGTCATTCATGTTGTGTGTGTCGGTGTTTTTGTCTTCTTTAATTGTTGACTAGTATTCCGTTGTATGCTTAGGGTATAATCTGTTCCTCCATCTCTCTGTTGATGGACATCTGGGTTGTTTCCAGCTTGGAGCTCTTACAAGTAAAGCTTCTATGATCATACATTTAGAAATCTTGGTGTAGACATATGCTTTCACTCTCAAAGTAGAATGGCTGGGTCGTATTTTATTTTATAGTTCTCTTTTTTCCCCAATATTGACTTTCAATCTCCCTTAAGCACCTGCTCTGATGTTTATCATATGCCTTTAAATATGCATATATTCTCATAAAATGTGCAGAACTATTGTGTGTGTGGGGGGGTGGAAATCTAGTTCTGCTCCTTACTTGTTTCAATTGGTCTTATTTTTTGAGGTGCAGGTATGCACATTCTGCAATAAGAAGGGCGACATCCCATAGTATGTCCCACCACCTGACTTAGCCCTCCCTCTGATGAATGCCAACGTGGAGTCCAAGGCAGCATTCCTGTAAGGACTGTCCCAGCGACCATGCGCTCCTTCCGGCCCTCTTGCCAACCTGCACGAGCACGAAGAGCTGGATCTCCGGGTACCAAGGTCACCAAGGGCTGCAGGCTTGACTGCGACTGCACTGCCTCAGCCCGCTTATCATGTGCCCTCCTGTAGTGCACCACCCGTACCTCCTCACATCCTGGCCTGCTCCGGGTACAGCCCACTTTGCTAATCTTTGTCATTCTCATGGTTGTCAAGCCATAGGATGCTTCTACATATATTTGTCTAATTACTAATGAGATTGATCATCTTTTCAAATACTTATTAGCTCCGAGGACTTCTCTTTCTTTGAATTACACACACACACACACACACACACACACACACACACGTATATTACCAATTTAAATCTTTGCTCAGAAAACATTTGTATTTCTCAGCTTTTCCTTGTTGATCGGCAGGAGCTCTTTGTTTTATTGGAATTGAGGTATAACTGACATCACGTGAAGTGTCCAGATCTTCAACGTGGGGCACGCTTACACTAGTGAGACCATTGCTCAGATCAGGATTTAGAGCCTTTCCAACCCCCACAAAGGCTCTCTGTGTTCCCACAGTCAGGAACCTCCTAAAGGGACCACTACTCTGATCTCTGTCACTTTAGGTCATTTTTCCTGTCCTAAAACCTCATATGGATGGAGTCATACAGTACGTTCCCCTTTGTGTCTAGTTCTTTTCACTCAATATTATCTGTGACATCCATTTATGTTGTGTCTGCTGTACTGGGGGGGGGGGGTATGCTTTTTCATTGCTGCATAGTATTCCAATGCATGCCTATACCATTATTTATTTGTTTCCTTGCCGATGGACATCTGGTTTGTTTCCAGTCTGGGGCTAGCATATATAAATAAAGCTTCCAGGATTATGAACATTACTGAGAAGCACTCAGTCCATTCGAGCTGTTGCATCCTGGGGATTTTGTAGGCTTAGCCTCAGTGGGCACTGCCAAACATTTTTCTAAAGTGTCTGTACCCTGTTGTACCAGGAGCGTCTGAAAATTCCAGCTGCTCCTTGTCCCTGCCAATACTTGGTATTCTCAGTTTCATGAACTGTAGCCTCACTGGTGGGTTTTTCAAGTTTTGGTTTTGTTTTTTTTTTAAGATTTTATTTATTTATTTGACAGAGATCACAAGTAGGCAGAGAGGCAGACAGAGAGAGAAGAAGGGAAGCAGGCACCCTGCTGAGCAGAGAGCCCTATGAAGGGCTCTATCCCAGGACCCTGGGATCATGACCTGAACAGAAGGCAGAGGCTTTAAACCTGTTGAGCCACCCAGACGCCCCCACTGGTGGGTTTTGTAAACAATCTATACATCCTAAGAGATTTACCTCTTTAGGGCTTTATATATGGTGAATGTAAACTTCAGTCATCTATTATCTCTGTCCAATGTATGGTATCTGTCTCCTCATATTGTAAATTAGGGGATAACATTACCTACCTTCAAAGACCTGGCAAACAATGTGTACCGAATTCTTACTACTCTACATTTCTGTCTGGGCACCACAGTGCTGCTCTAACATGGCGGGGGCTGGATTTTAATTTGTGTTAGGGCCTTGCCTGGATCCAGCAAGGAGCAGCTTTTCAATAAAGCTTTCTGATTGAATGAATGATGAGCCTCCCAGAAGGGATCTCCAGATTGCCATTCAAGGATCTCTGTGAGGGAACCAGGGGCTGTGGCATGGAAGTGGGGAGCGGGGTGGGGGCATTTCTCCACAGGAGGCCAGCAGGTGTGCAGTGGATGGGGGGAGGACTCTCCTCCAGGCATCTAGCCCTGGACACCAGGAGCAAGGACAGGGGTGGAGGGGTGGGTGGTAGTGGCGGGGGGGCACTGAGAGGTGGCAGCCTTTCCTCTTGAGCCCTGGTCTGCCCCGCTGGCTGCCCCAGGGCTGTACCCTTTTTTCCAGCCACTCTTTTTCGGGGGAGGAGGACCAAGAGGAAGAAAGAGGGAGTGGAAGGGGGTAAGGAGGAGGAGGTGGGGAAGGAGTAGGGGGAGGGGAAAGGAGGGGAAAGAAGAGGGGGAGGGGAAGGGGAAGGAGAAGGGGGAAGGGGAGGAGGGGAGAAGAGGATGGGGGGGTGGAGAGAGTAGGGGGAGGGCAGAGGAGGGGAGGGGCAGAGAGGAAGGAGGACGGGTTGATGAGGCCAGGAAAAGGAGAAGTGGGGAGAGGAGGGGAAGGAGCGGGGAGGAGGACGGGCGGGGGTGGGGAGGGCAGACGCTAGCCCCGCCCCCGCGCCCGCGGGGACTGCCCCCCTCCGCCCGGGTTCCCACTGCCCTGGGCGGGCGCCGCCGGCGGCCAAGCGGAGGCGCCTCGCCGCCTCGCCGCCTCGCCGCCTCGCCACCTGGCCGGCCCGGCCGCCGCCTTCCCCGCCGCCGCCGCCGCCTCCCCCTCCGCCCTCGGAGCGGTCCGCAGGCCCCGCTGGGCAAGCCACTGGGGCGCCCACCGCCTGGGGCCTCGGCCTCCCCCGACAAACAGCACTTCCCAGCCAGAGGGGTCGCCAGTCCCGCGCCCGAGCCCTCACGGACTCTCAGAGTCCGTCCACCCCTCCCTCCCTCCCTCTACCCACCCCGCCCGAGCCCGAGGACCAGGGAAGGGAAGCTGTTGGCCCAGGGTCGCACAGTGACTTAGGAACGGAGTCAGCCCTCGGTTCGGACTGAAATCCGTGTCCTGTCTTGCCTCTGCTGCGCGTCCAGCGCTCAGGCAAGTCACTCGGTTAGGGCCCCCCCCCCCCCCGGCCCCCCAACACTGCAGGCTCCCCTGCCTGCGTGTGCTCGTGCTCAGAGTCATGGACTCGGGCTGGGTCCACAGACCCTCAAGGGTCCTCCGCCTTCGCTCGGCTTCTCCTCACATCCCATTCTCCATCCAGCAGCCAAAGTGAGTTGCGATCACCACACCCCGTGTTTAAAACCTCTGGGGGCTTCCCCCACGGTGGAAGTACAGAGGAAAGCACGGGTCATGGCCCTGGTTTCACTCCCCGCCACCCACTGAGCTCTGACCCCTGGACTGTCTTGTCCCCCCATCAGCCGAATTCATTTCTACCCTAGGGACTTTGCACTGATTGTTCCCTCTTGGCCAAACACTCCTTCCTTAGGGCTTCTGAACCAGGGACCTCTATGGATTGAGCTGGAATTCAATGTCATCATTTTCCTGTGTCACCCGATGTGTATTATGTTATGAACTTAAAAACATCACTCTGAGAAGGGTTCCATAGGCTTCACTAAACGGCCCAGTAAGAGTCTAGAAATCCCTAGATCTTTGCACTTGGCCGTCAGGTCCTGCTCCACATCACTCAGGGGGGCCTTTCTTGGCTATGTCCGGAACACTGCTCCGCTTCTCATCCAGGCACTGCCTAGCACAATGGCTCTCAAAATATAGTCCCCGGACCAGCAGCATTAACATTGCTTGGGAACTTGTTCAAAATGTATGTGCTCAGGGGCACCTGGGTAGCTCAGAGGGTTAAGCCTCTGCCTTCAGCTCAGGTCATGATTCCAGGGTCCTGGGTTCAAACACCGCATCAGGCTCTCTGCTCAGCAGGGAGCCTGCCCCCCCCCCCCCACCTCGCCTGCCTGCTTGTAATCTCTCTCTCTCTGTGTCAATAAATAAATAAAATCTTAAAAAAACCCAAAAAAACAAAAATACCAAAATGCATGTGCTCAGGACTCACTCCAGACCTACTGAATCAGAAACTCCGGAGGCAGCGCCCAGCCCTCTGTTTGAAAAATCCCTCCAAGTAATGCTGACCTTGGAGTCTCAAGGAGGAAAAAACACACTGGGCCACCATCGTCTCCCTGTCCTGTCACAGCAGTCACCAGCCAGCTAAGGAAAGCTGGAAGCCCAGTGGCCTAAGAAAGGGGAAGGGCTGTGGAAGCCAAGGTGTAAGGGGGTTGGGCTCGGTCATAAGGTGTCGCTACCTTAGACGGAAAGCCCACAGAGGACTGGGCCATCTGGAGGAAGGGGCCCGGCTGGACTTCAGTGGGAGTGGGGCTTGAGAAGTCCTGTTGGCTGGCCAGGGTCGCCCTGAGTTGGAGAGGAGAAGGAGGTCCATGTCTCTGCATTTCCCGTGTGGCAGGAGAGGAGCTGGCATTCCTCTGGGCACTCCTACCTCTGGCCTGGTCTGAACATTAACCAGTGTCCCTGAGGTCCCATTTGGACCTGGCCACAGTCGCTCCCAACTCATACCAGCCTGGTCTCCTGGCCCCTGCCCCATCACCCACAGGAAGTTTCCGGGCAATCCCAGGGCCCTCCCATCCTGAGCTGTTCGCCGTGCATTTTCCAGGCAGACCAGATGTTCCTGCAACCCGAGCCTGAGCCCATTCTCCAGACTAGAGAGCTGGATTCTTGTCGCTGGTCCCCGGGCGCTGCCTGACACAGCTCTAGAATGGCCCAGGGCAGCGCTGCAGCCGCTGGCTTTGGTGGAGTTGTCAAGGGGAACTCACAGCCTGGTTCCTGTGGGTCACTGGTCTCTGGCTTCTGTACAGTTCCCAGGCCCCGGGTGGGGGCAGGGGGGAAACGTGACACTTTTAATTGACTTCCTCAATCTGATGATAGAGTATTGAGTATCAATAGACCGCAGCAAGCTATTTTCATCCATGATTTCAGATGGGGAGCCAAAGCCCGCCTGCCACCGAAGTCCTGCCACACCACCTCAAGGGATGAGCTCACCCCTGTCGGCTAGCCCACAGCAGCAGTTGCTATGGCCGAGGCAGTCTGATTCAGGATCTCCCGGGGAAAGTTCTAGGAAGAGGGGTGGGGGAGGCATAAGCAGTTATAGCCCCGTGCCTGAACCAGAGTCTGCCTGGAGACCAGCCTGGAGATGCTAGACCCCTCTCCTCGCTCAGCCTTGTCCCGGTTGGGGAACCCTGAGCAGGTGGCTTGCCCAATCCATGCCTCAGTTGCCTTGTCTTCAAGAAGAGGCTGAAGCAGTTGGTGACATTGGCTCTGGAATGTCACAGTGAGGCGGGGACACTTTTCTCCCCCTATCTTATCCTAGAGTCCCGAGCCTTAACCTCGTGTGCTGTGGTCAAGATAAGAATCACCAACTTGATACATTCATGGGTCCTGGGTTTGGTTCCAACGTCCCCACTTGCATGTCCTTCCTGACCTTGGCCAACTGTCCTGGGCACAGGATTAGAGACATCATCTCCAAACTGTTAGGACCCCTCGTAGGCACGTCTACAGTCTGGGTCTAGTGTGAGCAAGCATTAATTGAAGGTGGAGATACGTCAGGATGCTGTGGGCACGCCTTGTCCTCACAACTCCCTGCCAGGCCACTAACCTAGACCTTTTGTTTGGCATCGTCCTATCTGACCTACATGCCGCCCCTCCCGTAGCAGTCTGTGAGTTCAAGGGCAGGGAGGGGATCCCATCACCTCTGTGACTACAGGACCCAGTGGGAGCTCAGTGAGTGGTCATGGAGCAAATGAATGAGTAAGTGAATGGATGGGTGGCCGATGTGCGGATGAATGAAAGCAAGCCAGCCAGCGATGGGACGCACACTCGCTTGCTCCCCTGTGTGTCTGTGTGCCTTGTTGCTAGGTGGGGGAAGAGGACAGGATTAGTCACAGCCAACCAGGAGGGGGCTTGATGGCTCTGCCTGGAAACCTTGCCTCTCAGTCACGGTCTGCAGGCTCAAGAACAAGGAGAAGCTTTCCTCCATGAGAAAAACCATAGACTCATGGAATGTTGGCTCCAAGAAAAACCACAGGTCACTTAATCTGCACCCCTCCAATAGAGAGATGGAGGCCCAGACAGGTTCAGTTCCTGCCTCTATGCTGAGCTCATCATGGAAACTGTTGTTTTTCCCTGAAAAAGGAGCCTGGGGGTAGGAGAGAAGGGGCAGGGGGAGGAGTCAGTATTAAACAGACCAATTGTTATTCGCAGAGAAAGCCTGGGCCTTTCCAGGGGCCTGACCAGCCCAGGGCAGGGGGCTCACAGAGGAAAGCAGGCTCGCCAAGCTCTGGGCGTGCCAGCTCAACTGGGCTGGGCCATCAGGCATTATGTAACCAAGCCAGAGGCTCCAAGAAACACCTAAGCTGGCCTGGTGTTCGTCTTGGACCGCGGTTTCCAGCTATTTCCTATAGGGGCAGGTTTTGCTGAGCACAGGATTTTCTACATTTTCCATCCATTTGCTATTAAAGAAAAGCAGGAGACAAAATATGAAATCCTTCCCTGAGGTTGCCAGAAATCTCCCAGTTCGGAAGAAGGAAGGGCTTAAACTCTGTTCCGTGGTCCTTGGACGCCTGGGGCATCTGACGCTGCAGGAGCGGGTTCCAGGGTGAAATGTGCTCCCACTGGCAGCTCCCATGGGGCCCGGCAGGGAGCAGGAGCTGAGCCCACATCCTGTGGCTGGGCTGCGGGAGGAGCGTGCACCGCTCCTGGAGGAGAGGTGGGGACAGGACGGGGCAAACCATCAAGAGCCCTGGAGGAAGGAGCTCTAGTTAGAAGGCTTAAGTCAGCTCCGGGGCGGTTAATACAAGGTCCCACCTACCAAAATTCCATTTGCACCAAAAAACTCATCATCAAAATTCTCATTTCAGTCTTAATGCCATAGCTCCACAAAGCCCCACAGGAGGAAAAAGGACAGATGTCTTTAATACATTCCTGTGGGGAGAGCACCTTGGGAGGCCAGAGGGGCCCTGGCAGAGGTGACAATGAGTCAAGAAGGGTCTGGAGCACAGGACCTTCCTAGGTGGGGAAGTCTAGAGGATATGAGCTCTCAGGTCCCACGAGATCGGTGTCAGGGGTCTGCGTGGACCCCCACCCAAGGATGGGAGTAGAAAGACTTCACGCGAATATGGGCACATTCCAGCTGCAGAATGAGCCTAAGTTGAGGAAGCAGAGCTATGTCCAGGGTGTCCTCGTATCTGTCCCTCCAAGTCCATCCCCAGGCCCTCGGGCCACTCCCTTGCACAGGTGGGAGGCAGGAGAACCTGATGACCCAGAATCCACCACCTGCCCTCAGGGTCAGCGTCACCCCTGCAGTCCGTGTGACACGGCAGGAGCTGACTTCTCTCTCTGCCTCCCTTACTTCATTTGTGAAAGAGAAATAGCAGCATCTCCAAGCAAAGCGGGGGGCGGGGGGGGGCTGGGGGGCTGGAGAGGGGAGTAGGCAGCCCATATAAGGGTTGAGATAAAGCAGAGAAGCAAATAATACAGCTCTGGGAGCATGCTCAGTGCTCCATAAAAGTTAGCTGTTAGGAAACTGACTGATGCCTGGAGAGCGGAATATGGACAGCTCGGGGGCATCTGCTCCTGCAGGCAGTGGGGGACCTGTCAGCAGGGCGAGGCAGGGAGGGCACCACAGGAGTTCGTGAGGACGGAGCCCTGTCCCCAGGGGTTTACAGTGAGGTCTGGGCCTTAAGGGCTGGGGCAGGAAGTGGAGTGCGGGGAATGCTGGCCAGACGGGACTCTGGTTTCCCTGCAGGGACCAGGCTCTGTGACCACAGGGACTGTGCCATGACAGGCAGGGTCATCCCACCATCCAGGCCAAGCACTCCTACAGGACCCCCATGGAGGTGACCCAAACGGATCAACCTCGAACCATGGGGAATTTGGATGTTGGAAGAAGCTGCCTGATGTCCCCTCCCTCTTCTGGAGGGCTTCCTGAAGCTTCGTGGGAGCTCCCAAACCCCTGTGCCCACAAGGTACCTCATTCTTAAGTGTCTACACACCATGCCCCACAGTGTGCTGGCTGCTGAGTGCCGGTGTCTCCCCCTGCACTGAGGTCCCCGAGGCAGGGATGGCATCGTCCCCATGCTGGCTCAGCCTCTTGGCACACCAGCGCAGCAGGCGCACACACCCCGAGATTTTTTCTAAAAAAAGGTGGAGTTCTGATACTGCTAATTGAAGCATCAAAGTCCCCATCAAGGGAAAATCAGAATGTTGCTGGGCTCCCTTCCACTTCTGCTGTTTTAGTGTGACTTTTGTATTGACTTACCTATGGGGACACACTCTTTTAGGTCCATCGCAACTTTCAAAATCTTTTTCACCCAGCAGCCTTGCCTGTGAAACATGTGCTTCTCCTTTTTGGTTTCTCGAAGTAGCCCCTGGAAAGTCTGGCATTAGCTGTTTGCCAAGGAGACAATGAGCCCCAGCACAGACTTCTTTCAGAGTTTTGCCATTTAAAAATACATACATAGATCTGAGGGGCGCCTGGGTGGCTCAGTCGTTGAGCGTCTGCCTTCGGCTCAGGCCATGATCCCAGGGTCCTGGGATCGAGTCCCACATCGGGCTCCCTGCTTGGCGGGAGGCCTGCTTCTCCCTCTCCTACTTGCCCTACTTGTGTTCCCTCTCTCGCTGTGTCTCTCTCTGTCAAATAAATAAATAAAATAAAAATATACATAGATATGTATGTATGTGTGTACAATGTTTATTTATACACATACATACACAAATAACATAATGGCTAAATACCTCATTTCTTGAGAGACAGCCCATGAGGGATGCCTGGGTGGCTCAGTCGGTTAAACATCTGCTTCCCCCTCACAAAACAAACTGAAGGTTGCTGGGGGGAGGGGGGTTGGGAGAGGGGGGGTGAGGTTATGGACATTGGGGAGGGTATGTGCTTTGGTGAGTGCTGTGAAGTGTGTAAACCTGGAGATTCACAGACCTGTACCCCTAGGGATAAATATGTATTATATGTTTATAAAAAATTAAAAATTAAAAAAAAAAATCTGCTTCCCCTCAGGTCATGATCCCGGGGTCCTGGGATCGAGTCCCGCATTGGGCTCCCTGCTTAGCAGGGAAGCCTGCTTCTTTCTCTGCCTGCTGCTACCCCCTGCTTGTGCTCTTTCTCTCTGACAAATAAATAAATAAATACAAATCTTAAAAAAAAAAAAAAGAAAAAGAGAGAGACAACCCGTGATTAAGAAGGGCATTTTGGAGATCTGGGTTTGAGTCCTGGCTCACCTCCCCACCAAATGAGTGCTTGCACAAACCACAGGCCTTCACATCCCGGATACAGCAGAACTCCTAGGAGCCCTTCACTTCTTCGTCTAGTGACTCATTCATTCATTTATGAGCTCAGTACTTATCAAGGGCTTCCTGTGTGTAGATACCTAGCGGAGCTTACATTCAAGTTCAGCCAATAAACAAAGCATATGGTTAAGTCAGAGGGGGACAAGTGGCCTAGAGAAAAAGAAGTGACAAAGGACAAAGGGGATGGGGTGCTGAGGGCAAGGCTGAGGGCAAGTTGCAGTCTCAAGTGTTGTGCCTATAAAACATCTGACGTGATGGTTAAGAGCCTGGATTCTGGAGCCAGACCTGGGTTGAAATCCTAGCATGCACTAGCCGTGCATCAGGAGGTAAGTCACTTAACCTCTCTGGGCCTCGCTTTCCTCATCTGTAAAATGGGGATGATAATCATAGTAGCTCCCTTCTAGGGGATTATCAGAAGAACTGAGTAATTACACGTAAAGGGCTCAGCACAATGCCAGCACGTCGTGAAAGCTACATAAGCATCGAATATACACAACAGGAAGCACTGGCCATGTGTCGGTGAATCCAGGGTCTGCCTCATTTCCCTGGACCCTCTAGGTGTGGCCATGGGAAAGGATAGGCAGGTGCCCATCAGTTCCTTCAGCTCCAGAGCAAGCTGGAAGCTCCTTCCTCTGTGTGGCCGTGCAGGGTGGGACCAGCTGATCTGGGCTTGAGTCCTGTGGACTGGCTGTGTGACCTTGGGCAAGTCGCACGACCTCTACAAGCCTTGGTTCCTCCTCTCTGATATGGGAATAGTCATAATGGATCATAGGTCAAGACCCAGGCACTGTTCTAATTACTTTGCAAACATCCCCTCATTTTGTCGTTGCCACAACCCTCTGAGTTGGGTCTTCTGTTATTCTATCGTACAGGTAGGGAAACTGAGGCACAGGCAGGCAAGAAGTCGGCCTGGTACAGCTAGGACTCTGATGCCTCTCTGCTTGACCACAGCGCTCCCCTCATCCCTCACTAGTGCCTCCTGGGATGTGGGCATAACACAAGTCACCCAGGTTCAGAGCACGAGCCCTGGCTCTGTCACTGTCATCACCGGTGTCTTCCCCAGGAGTGGCCAGATGGAAGGTGGGCAGTTGGGGCCTAGGGGTCATTTTGCTGTCCTCTGTGCTTTCAGAAGTTCCTTCCGCCAAACAGAGAGCAATCATCACCTGCTCTAAGTTTGCAGGTGGCCCGCATTTCACACCCCACACCTGTCCTGCCCCCTCACCCCCCAAAAATCCCAGGCTCTGCTACTTGGTGACATCAAAACAATTAATTTTTAAACACCCACATTTGGCCCAGACTCAGACCTCTCAGAGAGACTGGGCTGAACCATGATTCAAAAAGCAATAACAACAGCGAAAGCCCTAATAGACTAAGTTGTTTGTTTTCATGAAAAGACCCAGAGAGACTAAAATGTCTGGGGGTGGTTTCGGGTCAACAGGGAAGTGAAGTCACTCTTGGGGGAGAATTCCAGAGGGCCATGTGGACAATCAGAAATAAACCTACCTGTGCTTATTCCAGTCTGTGGACCTTTAAATAGAGCCCCCTCACCCCCCACCCCGCCCCACCCAGGGACATTTTTGTAACCGTGGGATGAGGTGTCCCTTGTGCAGACTGTTTATGGGACTGGGTCGTACCAGCCTTCATTGGGCTGCTTTGTTGTGTGTCTGCCTGTGCAGCCACAGCCCGACAGTGAGGGGTCCCAGTGCTCACGCTCCTTTTGCCACTTAAACTCCAAAAGCAACGGTCATCCCAGGAGTGAGGTTTAGTAAGAACAGATGGAGCTCTGGCTGTGGCACCAGGGACCTTGCAGGGCTCCCCAGGGAGGACCACCCTCTGGGGCTCCAGAGCAGTTCTGGGATGGGCGTTGGGAGGACCCTAGGAAAAGCCTGGACCCTTTGGTCCCTGAGTTCCCTGACCTTCAGGGGTGCTCACCTTGTTCTCTGATTCCTAACACAGTACCTTTTCTTGCTGCGGGGAGGTAGTACACGGGGCCCCCACAGAAGGCTGTGACGAGTCCAACCCTGGCAGATGGCCTGTCTCCATCC
Source organism: Mustela erminea (assembly GCF_009829155.1). Classification (NCBI taxonomy): domain Eukaryota; kingdom Metazoa; phylum Chordata; class Mammalia; order Carnivora; family Mustelidae; genus Mustela; species Mustela erminea. Next base: position 6,568,488 of record NC_045618.1, on the reverse strand, counting down.
ATTCAGTCACTCACAATGTGTTAGGCATTGCACCAAAAATCACAGTCGCAGGGCTCCATCCATGGGACGTGCACGGTGCACCTGGCCCCGTGCTGAGCCCCCCACAGGTGTTCTTTCTTTAATCCCCACAACAACCCCAAGGGGAATGATCCTCACTTTATTATCCCCATTTCACAGGTGAGCAAACTGAGACTCTGAGAGACCATTTCCTGCCGATAATGGAGAGCAGACGGGGACTGAGACCTGGCTGTGCACAGTTCTGAAGCACTAAACTCTCCCACCTCCATGATGCAGGAAGCACCAGCCGTCCCCTCCAGGAGCCCAGCCTGGTGGGAAAGGGAGCCAGAAAACAGACCATTACAGAAAAGCCTTAGGGCATACCAACTCAGGCAAGATAGGGCAGCTGGTCTGGCCCAAACAGAGCAGGTAGGCTATAAAGAACTTGGAAGAGCTCATCTTTGAGATCAGTCTTTAAAGAAGAAGTCAAAGCCAGAGGGAGAAGGACCTTTGATCTAGGGAACAGTGAAGCAAGACTTGACACTCAAGCTTGTGGACCTCCAGTAGACATTGGGGTCTTGCCATTGGTATCATCAACTGTTGACCTTGTTAATTTCATGGCCACACACAGGTACTAAAAACCTATGTTCGTGATATTGTCCATGTCCCCACCATGATACAGCCTACACAAGTTCAGGTTTTCGGATGGGGAAACTGAGGCTCAGTGATATGAAGACCCTCGCCAGGGTGCACGTCACAGACATAGTCTCCAGGACTCAAAGGCTTTAAGGACGGACCCTTCAAGAGTACCTGTTTCAGCTGTCCCTTCAGTTGGCGACTCCCCTCCAGATGTCCCTCCAAAGTAAATGCCCTAACTTTTGCTTGAGTGCATTTAATAGGAGATAACTCATGACCTTCTCAAAGCCGTCATCTGTCCACAGAGAGATTTCACAGTTACTAACAAGTTCTTCCTTATTTTGTATGTAACTGTTTCTCCATTACGCCTGTTCCCTCTGGGGGCCATTGAGATCAGCATCACTTCGCCAGAGGCCAGCCCTCCAAAAATTAGGAAAAGACCATAGAGTCTTAACCAGGTGGCCTCAGACATACAGTGAGGCTGCTGTGTCTCCTGTCCCACTGCTCTGTGGTGCTTCTGCCCTGGCATCAGGCCAGCGCATGCCTGGTTCCAGCACTCAAGGGTGGGGGCACTGTTTGCAGACCCTGGGGCCTCTGCCTAGTGACCAGCCCCAGGGACTTTCACCCAACCATGTCCACAGACTTACTCCAGCCCAGTGGGGTCCCCCACCCTGGTGCCAACTTTGTCTGCAGCAAGCTCTGATCTCCTCTCTTTCCCGGAGCTGGAGAGACGGTTCGTAGTGAGAAGGCAGCAAAACGTCCTACTGTTCACGCGCGCGACGCCCCGGTGTGAATCTCACCCAGGACGCGCGGCCCCCTGACTCACCCGGGGTCCGCCCTGGGTAAACGTCCCGTGCTGGGCTGTCCTTTTAGAGTGTACATTTCCATGAGGCTCAGGTTTGGTTCCCAGAACAGCAATAAAGGGAGGACCCACACAGTCCCTCAGCCCCCCTCGCTTAGCCAGTGTTGACAGAAGAGCCACTTGACACAGAAGCGAGTACGGCAGGGGCCTGGAATGAGTGGGAGAGAGAGAAGGAGCCGGAGGGCCGGGTGCTGTGGCTGCTCATCCCCTGGGACAAAGCCTGGCATTGTCCACCTGCCCCTTCCCCGGCTGTCCCTTGTGGGACTGTGGGCTTCCAACCCTAGCTGGACAGAAGCTGGGTTGAATCCTCCTCACTAAAGCACCCGCCCCCGTAAGGGCCTGTCCCCAGGGAAGCAGCTCCCGCTCGGGCTCAGGGGGCATCAGGTAAAGAACCCCCCCGCCCTGGCACTTTCCTTCCCTCCTTCCCTCGCCCAGCCCCTTGGACAGAGCGTGGCAGTGGAGGGAGGCCTCTGCATCTGGAATCTTCCAGCCCTCCTGTTCCCTTGCCTGGGTGTATTTGTCTTGGCCGCCTTCACCTGGGCTTTTTACAACAGATTTTCTTTCCTCTGCTTCTACCCCCTGGGCCTCCCCACCCCCAGCAGCTGGCCTCCGCGGGCCCAGCACACAGAGCGACACTTGTTCTCAAGGAGCCACGGATCCCCCGCTCTGCGTAGCAGCCCACCCGTGTCTGAGCCCCCAGCTGCCAGTTCCCTCGAGGGCTGCGGAGAGCCGCCCTGGACCGAGTGGCAGAGGCAGGACCGGGGACCGGAGTGCCAGGAAGGGGGGCACCTGGAGGCCCGAGTTAGCAGGAGCAGGAAGAGCCCCTGCTAGCCCTACTAGACCAGGATCAACGCACGGCTGGCACAAGGCGACCTTACACGGAGACTTGCTGGAGAAAATTAGGGATCGGATGGAGAGAGTCAAGTTCCCAGACCAGGTGGTGAGAAGAAGGTAGAGTAGAGCTGATTTAGAGGGGACCCTAGGAAGAGGGGGCCTGCATTCAAGTCCCCACCTGGCCCTTATTATCTGCCAGCTCCGGGCCCCTACACCTAGCTCCTGATCTGTAGCATGAAAATGATAATATTTTACTTGCTTCAAGGTAAGGAACTGGACTTCTTGAGGTACTTTCCAGTTTGAAAACCTATGACTTAATCTTTTTTTTTTTTTTTTTTTCAATCCCAGTAAGAGGTTATTTGTGTGCAAACAGAGCATTGACATAACAAGATGTGCCTGGGCTGGGGGCTGGGGGAGGGAAGGGGTTTTCTGCCTGGTAACTTCCAGATCCGTGGTGAGGATTAAATCCCGTTCTGAATCACGGCCAGTCTTCTTTGGGGGATGGTTTCTGAATAGAAGGGCCTTTATGGTTCCCTCAAGGGCAGAATTTCCCCTTGAAGCCCCTCAGCCTTGGCAGGGCATTCGGCCCCCTCTCCCTGCTCTGCTAAGACCCCTCCACCCCTGACCTTGCCCATGGCCAGGGGACCCACAGGGCAGGCCTGGTGCCCAGGGCAAGGCTCCTCTGCTCCGAGGGCAATTTGGGGCACACGCTACACATGCGCACCTTCATGAGTGTTCGTGTCTGGTTTAGGAAGCCCGGCGCAAGCTGAAAGTTCCTGCCTGTGGAGGGACAGACAGACAGACGGCCTCTGGTCCTCAGGGCCCATCTCTCCACTGTATCTTGGGGTGCTCTCCTGCTCAGAGAATTCCCTTCCAAATGTGCCTGTCCCATCTCATGTCCCAACAGTGTCACCATTTCTTATCTCCCATGGCCTCTCTTGTGGGCTTCTCCACGTGGGTCCCTGGTCCTTGCTGTGGCCAGTGGCTGGGAGTGCTGACATCTCAGTGGCTGTCCTCACGGTCCTACGGCTGCTGGCCTGATGCATCTCAAAGAATCCCAGCCCCTTGCCACAACCCAGTCTCCATCTTGCCCCTTTATTCCACACTGTGTCTCTCCTGTCCCGGTCAGTTCAAACAGACAGTGTCTACGATCTGTAGGAAATTCCTGTCCCTCTTTAGTACTTACATTCTATAAAGTTGCCATAAACACCAAATTAGCAAACACCCCATCATCATTCTTAGGAGAGAACGGGGTTAGTGTCTACGAGCCTCTGCTCACAACATTCTCACCAACCCATCAACGCACCACTGTGTCTTAACGCGTGTTTCCTTTTAAACACATCTTGGTCCATTAGCATGGAACTATGAGTCCTGCCTGAACAAAGCTTCCCTAACCTGTATTTCCTTCACAAGGCATGTCACACCAGGCAGCACTTCAGAGCTTGGCTTGAGGGCCATTTTCAGCAGTGAAGTCACCGACAAAAAGCATGAACACGTGGCCCCAAGAAGGACATCTGCAAAAAGGGTGAGAGCAGAAACAAGCAGGCAGAGGGTTCCCTGTTCAACCTCCGTGGGAGGAGGCTGCTGGGAACATTTGGGAACGCATGTGTGGTGAGTTAGCGCCATCACTGACCTGTGCGTGTCCGTGAGACACCGTGCCCACAGCGTCCGTTCTGGATTGCCGAGAAATCCTAGCACGTGGGCAAATTCGCGAGAATGTAATTCACGAACAGCGAGGACTGCCTGCCTGCCTCCTGCTCTCCTCACCCTTCTTCCTTTCCTTCACCAAATCGTTCTGGAGCCTCTCTGTCATGTCCCACCTCTGCCCACACTGTCCCCACACAGGTGTTTCCTTACCTGTGCTAAGGACTCTGGGGCTCCAGAAAATGGATGGGAGTCTAGCTCAAGGGTTGGCACTCTTTTTCTGTAAAGGGCCAAAAGGTACCTTGGGCTTTGAGGACTCTGTGGTCTCCATCACAACTACCCAACTCCACCATAGATGACACGTAATGAAGGGGCCATTAATTACAAAAGAGGTGGTGGGCTGTAGTCTGTCTACGGACTCCTGGTCTACCAGCATCCTGTCTCCTTACTACAGCTCTCTGACCCTGGGCTCATCACTCTTTGTCATTTGTATCTAGCTCTGCTGGAAATCCTCCCCTAAAACTGCCTGGGGCCCAAGGGCAGGAATCACAGCTATTCTGCCCCCTTGATGTGTCAGGGTCTAGCACAGCAAGGATGTACTGGAACAACAAATAAATACATAGATCAATGTCCCATCTTTATGACGGCACTGGATCCAACTTTTGACCCCGATGCTCTCTAAGCGTATGTCAAGCCAACTCAGTGATCCTATTTAAAAACACAGACCTCTGAGATACTGTCTGGAAGCAGTCCCTAAAATCATAAGCACTCCTCCAGAGATAGCCATCTGCTGGCCTTCTAGCCCCACCTTTTCCTTAGGGAAGGTCCGGAGAGGCATACAGTTTAGAGTATGAAAGGAAGCTCCTCTTTCTTTCTTATCCCTCCTTCCTCCTCCTTATTCCTTTCTTTTCTCCCCCTTTTTCTCCTTTTTCTCTCCCCAGGCAAAGCAGGGTAGCCAGGTGGCTGCTGAGGCTTGCCTCTGGTCTAGGGTTTCTGGGAGCAGAGTGGCAGAATTCCCTGATTCTGGGTTCAGCTCTTCCTCACCCATACAGATGTCCCAGCGGGCATCATAGTCCCCTGCACTTGGCCAAGTCTCTCGGAGTCTTCTCAAAGTCGCAGGGAGCTACGTTCAGATCCCAGCAGAGGTCCATCACCAACACAAAGCAATGACTCCCCCCGGAAGGGGATATTAGGCAGTGGTCCAAGTGAGTGGAGAAGAAACTAAATTCCCAACCCCCCTGAATCCCATGGCACAGATCTGCCTCGGGTTAAAGGCAGCCCCAGTCCCGAAGCCCTGTGGCTCTGACCCTGTGAATGCACACGTACACACGCACACATACAAACATGGCCTCATGATCCGTAGGATGGAAATTAGTCTCAAGTTGGTTTAGCGTGTCTGCTCAATGTGTCACTTCTATCTATAAAGTCTCCACCCAATAGGGAAAGATTGAGAAAATCCGGGACATGCATCCTGGGCCTTGGGGGTTGACAGGAACTGTGAGTCGGTGTGAAGGTGAGTCATCTTTCACACTTGCTCACAAGCCTTCTACAGGGCTGTACAAAATGCGGCTTCACGCCACCCTTCAAGGCTGGGCTGCATAAGAGAGGCCTAGAGGGGGTCGGCGCCACACCACAGAGAGGATAGAAACGCTAAAAGATAGAGAAGATGAGAAAGGAACACAACGGAACAAGTTCTGGGTGAGGGTCCCCCACACCCACACCTCTGGAGCTTGCTCCCATGTGAAAGCGGCCCCAGGGACCCAAGAAGACAGCGGTCCAAACTCTTCATCCGCACCATGCACTAACACTAGCACCCCCCACCCTAGGCTTGTTGGGGGGATTAACTACAGAAGGTTTAGCACAGTGCTTGACATGTAGAAAGTCTGCAAAACCTCAGCCGCCATGACGGCGAAGATGATAAGGATGGTGATGGAATTCGTTCAGCTCTTGGGAGGGACAGCGTCCCTGAATCCAAGCTTCTGTTTCCCCTTTCCCAGAGTTGCTGCTAGAGCCACAGACTTAGGACTCTGGGACTGGACACATTCTGGGACTCCACAGAAAATACCTAACCTCCTGATAGGGTCCTGGTCAGAGCAGGAATGGGAAGAGCCCAGCCCTAGATATAAACGGGTACCATTACTCTGATGCCTCATGTCCTCTCTTGACCTTTGCAGCCAGTGTGACTGTGCAGAGCATCTAAACCCTGGGTGGAGTGCCTCCTACCCAGCCTACTTGGTCGACGGCCTCCCGCTCTCCTGCAAACGTGGTGATCTGCTTCTCTGATGTTATCGCCACGCATTAATTATGCCTCATAAATGGAAGCAAACCGTACATATTATTTTCTGTTTCCTTTTCCTCAATATGTTTTAGAGATGCCTTCATGTTGTTGTGCGTATCCACAGTTCATTTTTTTTTTTTTTTTGGCTGAGAAGTATTCCATTGTATGTAGGTATCACAAATGGCTTTTCCATTCATGGACATCTGGGTTGTTTTTCACTGAAAGCTGTTAGGAATAAAGGGGCTCTGATTTACAATAAAACTCCATTTGATAATCCATGGGAGAAAACCTTCATCTTCTTCTCTCTTTTTTAAAAATAAGGTTAACCATATAGTTTTGACCAGATGGTAGTTTTTTTTTTTTTAAGATTTTATTTATTTATTTGACAGACAGAGATCACAAGTAGGCAGAGAGGCAGGCAGAGAGAGAGAGAGAAAAGAGGAAACAGGCTCCCTGCAGAGCAGAGAGCCCAATTTGGGGCTGGATCCCAGGACCCTGAGATCATGACCTGAGCTGAAGGCAGAGGCTTAACCCACTGAGCCACCCAGGTGCCCTGGGAGAAAACCTTCTTGAAGTAAATGGTACTGGAGCAGCTGGATATCTATTCAGAAGAAAACTAACATTTACTTCTAATTTATACTTCACACAAAAATGGATGCAAGGTGAATCACCCACCTGAAGTAGGAAGGTAAAACACTTCTATAAGAACACAGGATAATAGTTTCCTGACTTTGGGAAGGGCAAGCGTGTCTTCACCAGGACTTAAAAGGCATTAACCATTAATGAAAAAAAAATAAATAAAAAGAAAGTGGACTTCATTGAAATGAATAACTTTTCATCAGAAGACATCATTAAGAATCTAAATAGATAGGACAAAGACTGGGAGATATTTGCAACATATGTCTGGCAAAGTAGTCCTATGCAGAAGGCTGATTTTTAAAACTCCTCAAGTCAGATATAGGAAAGAAAGAACTCGATTAAAAAAATAGGTGAGATATTTGAACAGAAACTTTAAAGAGGACATTCAAAATGGAGGGCAAGCCTGGGAAAAATACCCAACATCATGATTCGCCAGAGAAATGTAATTTAAAGCCACAGTGAGACCTCATGGATAACGGCATTCCATCAGAAAGACTGAAATTAAAGAGACTGACATCGCCAAGTGATGGGGAAGGGGGAGCCACTGGAAAGCCCATACCGGAGGTGGTAGGACAAAGTGGCTGGTTCAGCTACTTTGGAAAAGCCTAGCATCTATGACCCAGCAATTCTACCTCTAGGCATATAACCAACAGAAAGTATGAATATTCACCAAAAAGACACAAACAAGAATGTCTATAGCAGCTTTACTCCTAATGCCTAGCATACTTTAATCCAGATAACACAGGAATGTTATCTTCTAGGATAACCTTAGTCTTAGATTTGAGAGGACATGGGACCAGAAAGGACTACGCAGAAAGCTGCATAGCTCAGCTCAAGAAGGAGATAAATGATGAAAAGGAAAGCGAAGCAAGTGGTCCCTGGAAAGCCATGATGAGCCTGGAGATGAGGGCAGTCATGATCCCAGCTAGCTAAGTGAGCCCTGTCAAGGTGTATTTGAGCCTGAGAGCAGCGGTCCCACAAACTGTGCCTTGAATTTGTCCCTCATGTGCTTAACCAGAGTGTATGTTCCCTGTTGGAAAGGACGGGGAGAGAGAAGCCAGGGAAAGTGAGGTCTTTGAAGGGGACCTTCTCCATTTCCATGTCACCCACCGTCCAGTGAAACTTGTCACCCACGCCAAGCCTCAGGGGAGCTGTTTCTGCTTCCAGAGAACTGGCCCTTTAGCTGCCCGGCTGCTGGTCCATCCCTCATGGCTCTTCTGCCAGGCAAGGGCTGTGCCAGTGGGGATCCAGGAAGCCCCTGGCCCAGGGGCCCTCCGTCCACCCACACTGGCATGCATGCCCAACATGACATTTTTCCTGAGAGCGGAAATCACCTCGTCCAAACACAGAAAGGAAGAGACATTTGACAAGGAGATACATGAGCATTTTCTAGAGCAGGCCCTATGGCTTCAGATACTGCAGGCCAAGGACACACGTGGGGCTCCGTCCTAAGTCGGGACCTGGATCTGACACAGGAAATACTCGGGTAAACCTCCCACCTCAACACACACACACACACACACACACACACACACACACACACACTGGATGAAACTTCCCCTCTCGGTGATAGGGGAAAACCCGAGAAATGTGCCGTTTTTAGTAAGGGGGACTGCTGGAAAATATTGTTAGGAAAAAATAGAAATAAATAGAAATCTCTCCTGCTTTAAAAGTAAACAGTCCACAGGAAGCCACAGGACTATTTTAAAATCTCGTATTGAGAGTCCAGGAAAGATGTGATTGAGGACTCCAAAGAAGTAGCTGCTAAAAAATGAACCTGTCAGGGGCGCCTGGGTGGCTCAGTGGGTTAAGCCTCTGCCTTTGGCTCAGGTCATGATCTCAGGGTCCTGGAATTGAGCTCCACATCAAGCTCTCTGCTCAGCGGAGAGCCTGCTTCCTCCTCTCTCTCTCTCTGTCTGCCTCTCTGCTTACTTGTGTTCACTGTCAAATAAATAAATAAAATCTTAAAAAAAAAAGGAAAAAAAAATGAACCTGTTGGGATGCCTGGGGGGCTCAGTCAGTTAAGACGTTGCCTTCAGCTCAGGTCATGATCCCAGGGTCCTAAGATCAAGTCCTGCATTGGGAATCTGTGCTCAGCAGGGAGTCTGCTTCTCTCTCTGCCTCTGCCTGCCTCTCTGCCTGTGTGTGCTCTCTCTCTCTTTCTCTCTCTCTGACAAATAAATAAATAAATAAGAGAGAGAGAGAGAATGTTTAAAAAAAAAAAAAGAACCTCTCTCACTGGGCTGGTGAAATGGCAGGTCATTTGCAGAGGAAAGGTGTCCTTTCAAAAATGGGAACTGAGGGGCGCCTGGGTGGCTCAGTGGGTTAAGCCTCTGCCTTCGGTTCGGGTCATGATCTCAAGATCCTGGGATCGAGCCCCGCATCATGCTCTCTGCTCGGCAGGGAGCCTGCTTCTCCCTCTCTCTCTGCCTGCCTCTCTGCCTACTTGTGTTCTCTGTCTGTCAAATAAATAAATAAAATCTTTTTTAAAAAAATGGGAGCTGAGTCTCAGGAAACACAGGAATCCAGAAGCCCCTTCCGAGAGGCAGCAGGTGCTGGGCAGCTAGAGCGCTAAACCTGGCCCTGCCCAGCCACACCTGCACCACCTGCTGACAAGTTCAAGGTCCCGCTCTGGCCCTCTCTGTGCATTCTAAATCGTTCTCATAGGAGTGCGGGTTCTCTCATCCAGAAGCCCTTCTTTTATGGGCTGTCCTGATTAAGGTTTATGGATCAAAAGCGTGATTCAAGGAACTACTTTTTTTTTTTTTTTTAAGATTGTGTCTATTTATTTATTTGACAGAGAGAGACACAGCGAGAGAGGAAACACAAGCGGGGGTGGGGGGGTGGGAAGGAGAGAAGCAGGCTTCCTGCTGAGCAGGGAGCCTGATCCCAGGCAGGGGTTCAATCCCAGGACCCTAGGATCACGACCCAACCCGAGCCAAAGGCAGATGCTTAACGACTGCGCCCTTCAAGGAACTTCTTATATAAGAACGAGTAACACAGGCTGTTTCAAGTCAGAGATAAGCCTGGACCTCCTTGCCCCTGCCCCATGGAAAGCCCTTTGAGACAGACTATGAAGCAGGTGGAGGAACTGAGAAGAAGCCCCAGGTGCAAGAAGACAGAGCTGTGAGGGCTTAGCAGGTGGCGGGAAGCCCGAGGGAGGGAAGCAGGATGGGGGAGAGAGAAGGCCAGATCAGAAGACTTCGATCCGCCGCTCTGCTCTTCTCGGTTTATCCTTGAAGGCACACGCATGGGAATCAGATGAGAACCGGGCAGCAGGGGTTTCACAGCGTGGAGCCGCCTGACCTCGCCTCGAGTGCTCAGGGATGAAGACATTATTATGCCAAAGGAGGTCCGGGAAAGAGCGAGGACCCCTGTCAGAGCACAGAGGACCCAGGTGGAAAACAGATGTCAGTACTCATCTTGCTCGCTCGCAAGAGAATTGAGAAGAGAAAGCGTTCGTGTCAGGAAGCTTGTGGAAAAGGCTCGGGACTTCCAAGCGGCGGCGGCAGGGAGTACCCCCGACAAGCTTAGCAAGGGGTGCTTGGGGAGGAATGGCAGAAAGCCGTCTTTTACCCAGGAAGCTGCAAACATCTGGAACTAATCCTCCCTAGAGATGGGAGGGAGGCAAACAGAAATGGGTTCAAGGAGGGTTTTGATCACTTCAGGGCTGGGAGGGCAGAGGGATCACTGAGGGAAGCTGGGCATGTTTGGGATGGAGGCCTAAGCGCTTGAGGCTGGTGTCTTGGAGCACCAGCAGGCTTTCCCCGCAAGCTTTGCAGACCGGGCGGACCAAGGGCTGGGCCAGACGGCAGGGCAGGAGCTGCTGAGCCTGCAAACCCACCCCAGGGGCCCGACCCCGCTCTCTTCCCCCGCCCCCACCCATACGTGCCAACCTCTAGTCCCTGAGAAGGACTACGGACGCCCTTGTCCGTGGGCTTTGAGCCGTCCCTGAGCTCGCTTTTTCCCTCCAGGTCCCTTTAGCTCAACAGAAAAAAGCTCATTTTTCCACAGATATCACTCACGGGCAGGGGTCAGATGTGAGGTTTCTACGTTCAGGGCCAGGGGGAGGGGCAGGGAGAGCCTTGAGAAAAGATCTGATCGTCAGAAGGAGGAGGAGGAGCTAAGCGTAGAGGAGAGAAAGGCAGTGGTGACCCGTAGCGGTGGTCACATGGCGACAGGGAGGTACAGCTGGAGGGGAGGGGGATTATGGAAGAAGTGGTACCGGAGGTGAAGGAGCATTGATGGAGCAGGTGACAGTGGAAGGGGCAGTGGACGCAGGGGACCCAGGTTGGTAGAGGTGATGTGGGAGATGAAGCCAGTGAAGATAAAGGTAGGGGTGGGCTGGAGGTGATGATTAGTGGAGGCGGTAAATCAAGAAGTCGGAGCCAGAGCAGTCAAGGAGGGCTTCCTGGAGTGTGTGGGCATTGAACCCGCACTCCGGACTCCTGGAATTTAGCTAGAGAAGACAGAGCAGGACATCCCAAGCCAGGGGCCTGTGAGGGAGAATCTGTGGGGAGAGAAGAAGTAGGCTGTGCCTGTGGGGTGGGGAAGAGAGCCCCCTGGGAGGGGGAGGGGGTGCAGGCTGGGCTGGCCTGGGGAATGGAGCACAACGAGGAGAGGAAACCCAGATAGAAGAGTTCAGATTCTGTGTGGTGAACGGAGAGCCCAGGAAGCCTGGGCTGTCGGGGAAGAAGGTGTGCTGTGCGTGATCTGGGAATGGTGAGTCGTCTGCTGGGAGGTGTAGTATTCGGCTCTAGGAGCTGCTGAACCCTCAGGAGCCCAGGGATGAGCGCCAAGATCCTGGCAGGGAAGGCGCTGGCTCTGGCAGGAGGATCTTCTAACCCTAAGTCTTAGCTGATTTGCTGTTTCTTTCCCGGGGTCCAGATTCCAACCATTCCTCCCCCAATACCTTAACTCCAATTCAGTGACCCCCGAGGAATCAGGATGCCTTTTTGTCAGATCCGACGCTCTGTCGGGCCACACTGCAGTGGCCAACAGGCTTGTGAGAGCTGACTGGGCCAGGGTCCTTTCAACTTCAAGTTCAGTGACATAACGGGAGTTTGGTATCAGCTGTGGTGAGAGCATTTATACCACAGAGACTGGAAACGCTGTAAGTTGGCTTTTCTGTTCCTGGAGATCCAATTGTTAAACATTAAACCCTGACTCTCTGGGAACCACCAAAAGGAGTAAGGACACTCCCTGTGCTAGGCTTGGGCCCAAAACGTGTCTCTGCATTCTAACATCACTTGTGGTGTGTTTCAAACTTAACCCATGTTGCAGTAATTTCGAATCCCCAATAGGCAGGGAAACCCATCAGGCAGGGCTGGGTATTTTCCCCAACTTCTTCTTATGAGAAAATTCAAAGGTACAGAAAAGTTGAAGGAACATACAAGGACCATGTATACAATTTCCGAATATGTATTCAGATTTTCCTCTATTGTTCCAAGAATGTCTTTTTCTGTCTTCTCTCCCAAACAAGGATCACATTAAAGCTCCCCGTTGCCTTGAGTTGTTTTGCTCTTTTCACTGTTTTCCTTCTTCTTTAGTTTCTTTTAATCTAGAGCAAGGGTCTGGAGGTTTCTGGAAAGGGCCAGATAGTAAATATTTCACATTTTGCAAACCAAGAAGAAAAATCAAGGTTGGTACTTAGATGAACAACCACTGAAAAACACAAAAGACTTTCCTAGCTCACCGCTGTACAAAACAAACTAACAAACAAACAAAACCCAAAAAAAGCAATGAGCTAGATTTATCCTATGATCTATAGGTTACCAATGTCTGAGTTAGAGCTCTCTGCCCTCCCCCCACCCCCGCCGTGACCTCGCATGTGTGATCTGTGCATTTGCCCAGGGCCCTGGGTGCTCACGAGGACCCAGAGCTTGGTTTGATGTCCTGCGACTGCTTTTCTGAAGTTCTTCATTTCTCCTGAAATTTTATCTTTAACTCGTAAGTGAAGTCTGATGAGCAGACCACAGATTACGTGCACGAGCGAAGGAGAAACGCACAGTATGTGTGTGAGCTGCCATTCCGGGCCACCTATCCGTGGATCTTGCCCCAGAGTCCCGTGAGCACACAGTTCCGGTGGACCCACGATGGATGTTACATCTACAGCAGAGCAAGTGCAGCCCCTTTGTTCAAACCAGAGGCATTCTATTCAAACCAGAACTGACTTCAAATGCAGAAAGAAGGCAAGAGAGGGTCTAAGAAACACACGTGACCAACGGACACTGTCACACCCTTTCCTACTACCTTACATCCCTTACAGTGTCCCTGTAACTTACACACCGCAGAAGAGGACATTCAAGGAAAGGGAAAGATGAGCCATCTTTTCCTTCCAGAACGCCTGCCTTCCTTCCTTCCTTCCTCCCTCTCTCCCTTTCCTTTCCTTCTTTCAAAGGTTATTTATTTATTTCAGAGAGAGAAAGAGAGAGAGACTGCAAACATGAGCAGGGGGAGGGGCAGAGGGAGGAGGAGACTTCCTGCTGAGCCAGGAGCCCAACACCAGACTTGATCCCAGGATCCTGGATCATGACCTGAGCTGAAGGCAGACGCCTAACTGACTGAGCCACCCAGGCGTCCCTAACTCCTTATTTATAAATACATGGATGGTAGAGAGGGTTGGCAGAGTGTATCAAGAAATGACACAAACACAGTTGTTAGTTTTGTGCAACGTTGCCACTGTGGTGGTAAGAATCAAATGCCCACGCATGTACACAGTACAAAACATGAAATGTGTCATTTTGCTATTTCCACATCTGAGTTAAATGTTTTTACCTTTGTGTTTAAAAGTGGCATTGTGCAATGTTGAGTTTACATATATTACATACCAGTAACGTAAAATTCTATTCTTTTCTTAAGATAGCACTAAATAAGCCTAAAAAACATCATGACCAATCGAGAGAGAGAGAAACTGTGAAAGAAAGGAGTATCTTTAACAGCCCTGTTTTCTTTCTTTTTGAACATGAGGCCCTCCCCCACATTTGCCCTTTGTGTTGGGCCCCCCAAATTACGCAGACAGACCAACGATGCCGGCTTTTTGAAGAGACTCTGTAGAAGGTCCCATATTATCGAATTGCATCCAAATGGGGTTTATTTCATTTGTTCCTCAAGCTTCATATTTCTTTTTTTTAAACTTTTTAATTTTTGACTTTGTAAAAGATTTGTATTTAGCCATCTGAGAGAGACAGAGTGAAAGGGAGGGCGTGACTGGGAGGGGGCGAGCTGCAGAGGGAGAAGCAGGCTCCCTGCCGAGGAGGGCACCCGATGCGGGGCTCAATCCCAGGACCCTGAGATCATGACCTGAGCTGAAGGTACACCTCTGGGCACATTTTTCTCTTTGAAGTCAGTAATCGTGCGGAGTGTTACTTTGGCCCTGGGCCGTGCCATCGTGACATCTGACCTAATGATTTTGGCATCTCTCGATGATCTTTGCCTTAATTAATTATTACACTGGAGTTTGTAAAACATATTCCTAATTCCATCACTCTTTTTATATGTGCAAATAGACCTCCCTCATTTAAAAAGAGAGAGCTTTCCTTACCCCTCACTTCTGTATTTAATTTTGGCGGGACATCCCGAAGGACTCTTAGTATTAATTAATTACCATTATTGTTCCCTGTGATTTGGCTCAAACTGGGCCACATCTGTTCCGAGGATGCTCTTTCCATTTGGCTGCTGTGTTCTGTTGACATGACTTACAGTGATCTTTGAGCATCTCCCTGCTTTCTGACACAGAATGTTCCAGGCTCCTCTTGTAGTTTTCCTGCATAGTGTTTAGAATCCAAGACCTGGGCATGGCATGAACTCACTGTCACTGGAATAGAACTGCTTTATTTGCTTTTCTTTTTTTTTTTTCTTTTTTCTTTTGTTTATTTTTTCTTTTCTTTTTCTTTCTTTTTCTTTTTCTTTTTCTTTTTCTTTAAGTGAACTCTCTCCCCAACATGGGGCTCGAACTCATGACCCCAAGATCAAGAGTCACATGCTTGGGGCAACCGGATGACTCAGTCGGTTAAGCATCTGACTTGTGGACCTCAGCTCAGGTCTTGATTTCAATGCCGTGAATTCAAGCCCCACTTTGGGCTCAAAAACGAATCATATGCTCTACTCACTGAGCCAGCTAGGTACCGTGCCCTTTTATGTGCTTTTCAGAGAACAGAGATAGAAAATAAACTTTTCGAAGCCATGCACCTGTATTATAATTTTTAATGCTAGTTTAATCCTGCATGTTTTATTTTCTAAATTTCTTTTATTTTTTATTTGTGTCTCTGTTCTCTTATACTGAAGATCTCGGTTCCTAGTAAAATTAATATATTTTCTTATTTGCTTTATTCTACAAAAATAAAATAGTTTCAAAATTACGATACTAATATTACCTCTAACAATAAAATGACTAAGTGCAATCTAAATTTTCTTTTAAAATGTCTTTTTCTCCTTAGCATAAATTCCACTGTAGTCAGAATATTGTACTTAGAAGTTGTTTGAAGTAGTAATTCCCGCCTGAAAATTAATATTATCAGTTTAACATGGAGTTAGGTTCATCTGATTCTCTTTGTATCTGGTTTTAGGGTTTGCTTTTTTCTTCTATTTAATTTTACTTTCAAACCTATAAGACATTTACTAAGTTTCAAAGTTAAGAAAGGACTTAACTCCTAAAAGTCTACCTATGGTCTTTATCTTCCCCAGCTTATGCCGCAGTTGTGTCAATACCTAGTTACTATCTCCATTTCTTTCTTACACAGAAGGTAACACTATGTACTACTCATGATGGGACCCACCAATTCATTCAACGAGTCCCCTACTGGTGGGCATTTGGGTTCTTCCCATCTTTTGCTTTTATAAATAATGCCACAATGAATAACCATGTTCTCCTTTGCTGAGTTGTACCTTCAAAGTAGATCCCTGCAGTGAGACGGAGAGGGGGCGGGTAGGGGGAGTGGTGGTGGTGTGGTGGTGGTTGTCAAAGGGTACTCGCCTACCCCACTGGCTTGGATGTCGAGTTCCCTGTCATTTTGTGCTCCCACAGCACAGTCTCAGAGTGAACCATCATACTTTGGGATTTTAGCAATTTAATAAGTAAGGAATGATGGTTCGATGAAGTGTTAATATGCATTTCTCTAAGAGTGAGACTGAATGCAGTTTTCTATGTTCGAGCCGTTTGCCTTTTTCCTGTGAACTGTCTGAGCATGTCGCTCACCCATTTTTCTAGTACGTTTCTGCTCCTTTCCTCCTCAGTTCAAAGAGCGATTTATATGTCAATGCTCTATCTGGATTTAGACTGTGAATATCCATTCCTCCTCTCCCCGAAATGGGTCATTTGTCTTCTGACTTTGTTTATGCTGGTTTCAGATGGGTTTTGGAGGACCTCAGGCCACTTTTGTCCCTGCCCAGGCCAAGAAAGCTGCCCAGAATCAGATGTGTCAACATCCAGGAGCTGGTGAGACAGGGGGCCGTGGAGACCAGCGTGAGCCTGGTGAGGGCCACCGCCACTCCTGCCCTCCCAGAGCTCAGGGGAGTCAGCAAACAGTGGGGAAGCCGCCCTCAGGGAGAGGCCAGGGGTCAGATCCCGCCACAGGCTGCGTTTGTACAGAGAATGTGAAATTCCTCCTGAGCTCGGCAGGACGTGGCGTTTGGACTCTGGTGAGCAAAGCATTCCATACCCCACCCAGAACGAGGCATGAAGGCGGCCAGTCATGAGAGGGGAGGGGCAGGACCCTGAGTCAGTCCTTCTGACTGGGACCCTTTGCTGACTCACCCATGCTGTGGGTCCTTCCCATACCTGGAAGGAGAGAAAAAACACCAGAGATCCCGATTCTAGGGCTGGGGGAATGTTCGTGTTCCCAGCTGCCTTCCTTTGGGAATGTGAAACATGAAGCCTAAGATTATACGTGATAATAGTGAGTGTTAATATCTCTTGGCACTCACATGGTTCAGTTCGAGCGAGAAGAAATGTCCCCTTCTGTGGGCCCAGACTGGTTGAGCGTTGGCAGCTCCTTATGGCCAGATCTGAAATGTACCAGGGATGTCGTGAATGTTTTCTGCGTGTCACCTCATTTGATTCTCGGGGCTCTGCAAGACAGGTTCTCACCTGAAGAATCAAGGCCCAGAGAGCCAAGGCCCACCCTTGGCACCTGCCTCTTCTGTCTTCCTGTCTGCCTCCAAGATTCCTTCCAGAGCAGCACTCACTCTCCGCCAAGGGCAACCTTCAGCCGGCAGGGACAGGAACTGGTGGATTGGCACGGACGTCGGAGGCATGTCCCCCATGATTTCCCAGGTGGCCCCCAGTGACACGGAGCTTCAGTTGCACATTCTGTCACCTGCCCAGTAATGCACTCTGTATGGGCCTTCCCCTTTTCCCTGGTGCGTGTGGGACACTTGGTTTCCAGTTCCGACTGCGCTCGTTAGTTACATGGCACTCACTCTGGGTCTCAGTTTATCCGCAGGAAAGTGGGGCTACCATCTCTGCACAGCGCATGGTGAGGAAATGCTGGTCGGAGACCATGAGTTCGCTGAGGCCATGCCTGGGAGCCAGTCCTGCCCAGCCAAGGGGTCGACATGAGGGCTGTGTCGCATCACCATCAGTGATGCTGGAGCGAAGACAGCAGGCTGATTCTATGGAACCCAGGGAGTCAGTAAATTCCAGAACAGCAGCAAAAATGAAACTAATGGGCCTCTCCCTTTACCCCCTCTGTCCTTTCTCTAGGCCTGAATGCGCCAGTCCCCCTGGCTCCTGAGCAAGCATCTGACCTGGCCACTCATCTTCTGCATTTTCTAACAGGTCCACGATGGCTAGGAGCCAGGCTAGGAGCGTTTTAATCCCATCAGCCTGCTCCTGAGAGCTGTCCTTGACTTCAGCGAGAGAAAGGAGGATTGGCATTCAGGGAGCGGCTACTCCGATAAATGCTTTCCATAAATGATCCTTTCCAGCCCTCTTCGCTCAGGAGTTTCACTTTAGGGACAAGGGAACCAAAGTCCAGAGGCTGGTGTCTCAGTTCTCTCTGCAAAATGTGGGAGAGCCAGAGTGCGAACCCAGGACGGTCTGCCTCCCGAAGCCTGTGTTCCTCCAGCATTCTAGACACGCCCCATCGGGAGGCCACACGTGGCATCCAGGGTCCCTGTCATGGCTCACAAATCTTTAAGAACTGTCTTCAGTGCCAAAAAAAAAAAAAAAAAAAAAAAAAAGACTAGTCTCATTGAAATTTGGTTGTGCATTATTGCTTACCCACAGGCCCTCTCCCTTTCCCCCTGGAAGCAGCCCAGTGTGGAAGTCAAACAGGTAGACTCAGGTATCAGACCAAGTGGGTTTGAATCTACTTTCCTGCTAGGGGATCTCAGAAAAGCTACTTAAAAGTCTTGGTGCCTCAGTTTCCTCTTATGTAAACCGAGGACAAGGGAATCCTATCATATCTCCCTGGAAGGGGCTATGAGGACAAAACAAGGTAATGGACGCATGTAAATTGCTTAGCACCTTGTGTAGAGCATAAAGGGTGTTTAGGAACGCTGGCAATTACCATCCTTCCCAGGGAAGCCCTGGAGGGCTGTCTATCCTTTCCCTGTGTGGTTAGGGCTCCTTCCTCTCTGCTCCCCCAGGCTGCCTGTCATTGTCATCTAATCTCTGGGCATTGGCATTGACCCCTCCTTACACCAGGCGTAGGTAATGCTCTCCGAGGGCTGCAGTCATTCCCAGACCAGGTGGGCTGGGGGTGGGGGGTGGGGGCTCTTAGCAGGATGACCAGCCAACCTGCTAATCACTCCTTGCAGACCTTGAACCATGAACACTTTCAGGATATTCTCTTCTCCAGGCAGCAAGAACAATGCCCAGCTGAGAACAGGCAATGGATGAATGAGCGCCAAGTGACTAGTAGCTATTTTTAATTTTAAAACATCAACCATCTCCACGGAGAAAAGTCAAGACCGTTTGGAGAAGGGGCTGGGAGTAGTTCCTCAAATAGCGCCAAACTCCCTGGACCTGTGAGTAACCCCACCTCCCTGGGGAGCGAGCTCATTTGCATGGATAAATTCTGATCTGTGGTTTCGCAAATCAGTGCTTCTTTGTGTCCCTCACAGTGCTGTGCACACAGTAGGAGCTCAATAAATAGGTGTTTATTTACTGAATACTCCCGAGCCCCTGAATTTGCAAACAGAAACCAGAATCGGAGTCTCCTCCCTTTCGGGCCAGGCCTTGGTCCATCTGGAAAGACAGATGACCATTCACCGGCCGGCTCCCTCTGGGAATACCGTCCTGGCTCCAAGCGGGGCTGCTGAAAGGGGGCCATTCTCTCATCTCAGAAGGGCCTCAGACACTTCACAGTGAGGATTTTTTTTTCTCAACTGCCTCACTTGACCTTTGAGCCTAATGGGCAGTGGGCAAAGCCCGGGGAAAGGCCTGTCACAAATAACCTTCCACCAGCGCACGGCTCAGTCTGCACTCTTGTATTTCCCACTCGGCACGCTCTGGGCTTTCAGGGACCTTGGAAAGCACAAAAGACCACAACATTCCCCTCCTTCCCTGCAGAGCAAAAGTTAGAGGCTCCTTCCTGTGGCCTCAGAACCTGGACCACCATGTTCTCCTTTTCCCTGTCCCCCTCCGCCACGGCAGGGGACCACGGGGCTCAGTTATCTTAAATTGTAATGGAAGTACTGACCAACCAGCGTGAGGATTCCAGACAGCCCACACAACTATAGCACACCTCCCTTTGTTGACTGGCATGCTTGGGAAGGACAGGTACTATGGGTCACTGGCCCAAGTACTGTGGGTCATTGTGCCCCAGTTGAGTTGGCTTTGGGGTGGCTAGTGGAGAGAGAAGGGAGGGTACAGTGGAGTCAGGTGGGAGGGTGTGGCGTGTGAGCGTATGTTGAGGGAAGAAAGAAAGATCTAACAGGAGACACTCTGGGATCTCCTGAGAGGCACAAGTCAGCCAGTGTCATCTCGTTTTTGGTATCTTACCTTAAATGTCTAACATTTTCATGAGCTCATTTACCGGAGACCATACAGGACACAGCACCATGACCTCAAAACAGGTCTATATACTAGTCCAAGGGCTTAGATTCTGGGCACTAGACAGCCTGAGTTCGAATTCCCATTTGTCTGGTGACCTTGGGCTGCCAGAAACTACACTAAATGTCAGTTTCATCTGTCCCAAGACAAGTACCAGTACTTCCTTGCTTGTAGGACTGGGATGTGGAGGTATGGGACCTAGCATATCGTTCAGTGCTGAGCCTGCATCAGCTCCCGTAAGTATCAGGTGCAAAGGCAGAGGCGTGCACAGGCAGCAAGAGGTTGTCCTATCCAACTAGAACTGGGGGCGAGTGTGAAATGTCACAAGAAATGGCACAAAAGACAGATGGGAAGCCATGCTTTGGCTGTGGCCCATGGGAAATTTATACTTAATTCAGTGGTCATGGGGAGCTATTGAACGTTTGGGAACAGGAGAGAGATGAGAACAGCGCTGGTACCTGGGAATGAGGTGAGAATGGACAGTGTAGACAGAGGCGTGTTCAGCCTGTGGCCTTGCCACCAACACCCTTCTGTTCAGATCGGGTCAGACCAGCCCCACCCCCCAGCTCCCCACCCTCAGCCTAGGCAGCAAACAAAGGCAGCCTTGCCATTGAGGATCGTGGCTTTCGTCTGTCCTGCCCCTGGACATGAACGTGAAATCTTGCTCGAATTTGATGAGTAAAAATAACAGGACTCAGTGAGAAACAGCGGCTCTGTCCTCCTCCTCAGCGAGGCCCCTGGTTTACTGAACGGTGGTCCAGGGCGAGAGACTAGTTTTCACACGTGTTTCTTCTCACTTCCCTGGGATTTCTTTCCTCCCCCCGCCCTTCTTTTCCCTCTGCAGTGTTCTTTGCCAGTCTCTGATAAGGGGATCCTTAGCAAAGAACGCCCCAGGTCTGGCATTCTGTCCCGTGCTGGGGTCATGTTGAATCTGTCGGTAGGGAGACCTGGGGCCAGCGGGGCGCGATCTGTGGAAGTCAATGGAATCACAGTGAAGGAACAGGCTTTGGAGTCAGGCCACGGGACCCCTGAGGGCGGACACTGGGTCCGCTTTGTTCTCTATGTATTCGCGGCATTTGGAACAGTGCCTGGCACCCAGCGGGGGCTCGATGCACGATGCACGGAGGCTAAGTCTGAGCAGCGAGCGCTGGGACGGCTGCCCATCGGGAGGAGCTGTGGGAGTGTGAGCCACGCCCCCCACGCCCCCTACGCCCCGCAGGGTCAGGGGAGGTGCAGCTCAGGTGCTTTGCGGCCCTCTGCCAGGCGTTGGCAAAGGGCAGCCACTCCTCGTGGTGGGCCGTGGGAGGTGGGCAAGGAGCACGTGGAGGAGAGAGGGCAGGTGGGCAGGGGTGTGTTGAGATCTACCTCCACGGAGGAGTCTGGCCGAGGAAAGCTCAGAGAGAAATACTAAGTCAAAACAGCTGGCGCCCAGGTCCTCCTCTGCCCCACCCCCACCCGCACCCCCATCCACGCCCGCCCCGGGCGTCACCGTGACAAGGGCACCTGCACCGCCTGCGTAGGCGGCGGGTGCCCGTGACCCACCGGCTGGGGGCCCACGCAAGCAGGGTCGGGGCCCGGCGGTCCAGGGCCGCGCTGAGCCCCGGACAGGGCCCCAGGAGTCCTGGCACAGCGCCGCTCCCGCCGGCGTCCGCGGCAGGCGGCACGTCCCCCTGCCGGCGCGGTCGCGACGCCGGGCCGCGCGCGCGGGACGCAGGGGACCCCGGGAGGTCTGGGCCCAG
This sequence comes from Mustela erminea, assembly GCF_009829155.1. Taxonomy (NCBI): domain Eukaryota; kingdom Metazoa; phylum Chordata; class Mammalia; order Carnivora; family Mustelidae; genus Mustela; species Mustela erminea. The sequence continues at coordinate 6,546,862 of NC_045618.1, read as the reverse complement.
GGCACGCATCCGAGGCCGCCGAACAAGGGCGGGCTTTGTGCAGCGGGCGGGCAGCAGGACGGCCAGTCCCCCGCGCCCCTCCCGGCCCCGGCCCCGCCGCTGCCCGCGGATTCCTGCGGCCGCCGGCTCTTGGCACCGCGGCGCGGCGGGCGGCGGGCTCAGCCCCGGGCGCTGGCGCTCCCCGTCTCGCCCGCAGAGGAGCGCCGCAGCGGGAGGAGGCTCCCGGACGTGGGAGGGAGCCAAATGGTCCACCCAGGCAAGGCCGCGATCTCTGCGCAAGCTTGCTCTCCGCGCGAGACGGTTCCAGGTCCAACGGGGCCCACCTGGCGCCTCTTCCCCACCTGAAGGGGCCCAAAGGATTGCCCCGGCGGAGGTAGGGGGTCCTCCCTCCCGGCCCCAGTGCCCAGCCTCCCGCGGTCCTCAGGAGTGAGGGGGCTTGCACACCTGAGACACCTGAGTGACCGGGTCCCACTGCCATGGGAAGTCCATGCTGAGCCCAGCCCGGCCCGCCCGAGCAGGTGGCAGCCTGAGGAAGGTCCCTCAGGTTCTCACCCAAGCCACGCCCACTTGGGGGTCCATTCCCCAGCCTCTCTCCCAGACCTGACTAGGGTCAATGTGACCTTGAGAAGGGAATTGTTGGAATGCTCTCTGGGCTTTCTTACACAGCTGGAAAATGTCCACGCAAAGGAGTGTGACATTTCGGGAGCAACTTGGCAGCACCTGGCAAGGCCTTTAAATCGTTCTTCCTTCTGATCCGCAGCTTCAAGTTCATCCCAAGGGAGGAATTATAAATGTGCACAAAGATGTTCACTGTGGCATTACTCATAATACCAAAGCAATTGGAAACAAATTTATAGCCAGCAATAAACTATTACATAGACATTACAAGGCACGGACATGAGAAAAATTGTCATGATATACATTCAGTGGGGAAAAATGAAAGCCACAAAAGTCATATGTTTTCAGTTGTAACTGCTCTGGTAGGTCCTGAGGAAGCCAGTGTTCTGAGTATGCAGAAACAGAATGCTAAAATAAAGAGAAACCAGGATTTCCAAATATACACCCCTAACGATATATAGCACAGCGTTTTCTGGATGACCAAATGAAACACTACTAGCCAGCATTCACTTAGTGCTTATGATGTAGAGGGAAATTTTTAAAAACCAGATGAGGACAACAGGAAATCAGAAAAGGGGCAAAAGATGCATAGGAAATATAGGACAAATAGAAAACAAACAGTAGGATGGCAAAAATAGAAACTACCACCAATTATTACAGATGGTTAAAGTCTAAACTCAACATGTAAAATTGTCTGATCTGGTTAAACCATATGCACAAATCAGAAAGTAACAGAATTAGAAGGAGAAATTAATAAATCCACAATCTTACATGTAATACTTAGAAGAGAAACAATCAACACAAAAAGAGAAAAGCTAAAAGTAGGGCTGAGAGGATACACCAAGAAATACAACTGTCCCTTCTCTCCCCCCACAAAGCTGCTCTGGTTAACTTTAAGGGACTTGACTTTAAGGAAAAAACAATTATTGAGAATATCAATAGCTACATGATTATAAAAGGAGTAATTCACTAGGAAGCTGTAACAATTGCAAAAACAGGGGTGCCTCGGTGGCTCAGTCATTATAGCCAGCAATAAACTATTACATAGACATTACAAGGCACGGACCTGAACCTCCAGTTCAGGTCATGATCTAGGGCCTGGGCTGGCTCAGGCCATGATCTAGGGTCCTGGGATGGAGCCCCAGGTCAGGCCCCCTGCTCCGTGGGAAGCCTGCTTCTCCCTCTCCCACTCCCCCTGCTTGTGTTCCTTGTCTTGCTATGTCTATCTGTCAAATAAATAAGTAAAATCCTTTTAAAATTTTCAAAAATATAGTAAGTTTAGCATCCAAATTTATAAAAGAAAAAGTGGCAGAGTTACAAAGAAAACTGTAAAAGCGCTCAATCATAATGGTAGATTTTTATTACATTTCTCTCAGTAACTGATATGCCAAGTAGACAAAAATTTAAACAGGACAGAATGATTAATCCAATTAAGTTTAATCTATGAACATGTATAGAACCATACATTTCTACATGTACCTAGCACTTAGAAATACTTTTCAAGAATGTATAACACATTTATGAAAATTAATTATTTACAAAGGCACAAAGCAAATCACGGTAAAAACTAGAATCAGTATCATATACACCATATGCTCCAAATGTAGTGCAATTAATTATACAGAAATCAAGAACCAAGAGAAAACAAATAAAACAGTGTACATTTTTGGAAAATTTAAAACACGCTACTGGGTAACTCAGGGGTTACAGAAAAACCGAAATTAGAAATTAGGAGTTATTTACAAAGGAATGACATCGAAATTGCTATGTATCAACATTTAGGGGATGCCTTTCTCCTTTCTTCCCCTCTTTGAGCCATACCTAAGCTGTTAGGTAGACAGAGCCAGGTAACTGACAGGTAACTGACAGGTGCCCACAGAGAGATGACCTGGAATGGATGTAGCCGCCTAAGGGGAGTAAGGAGCATGTCCATGCGCTGGGGAGGATGGCCTGGGGAGTCAGACCCTCCGCTGAGAGACAAGGGCAACTGCGTAATGAAGAAGCCTGGTGAGGGTGCTGAAACCCAAAGATGGTGAGGACAGCATCCACCAGCCTACCAGGGTACACTGATGGGAGGTGCCAGAGTCCACTGCGTGAGAAGGACACCCACAGACCTCACACTAATGCCTCCAATTCAATCGACATCAAGCGTTCATGCAGTTGTCTCCTCTCCATAGGTACAACTTTCTTCTCCAACAGTGAGAAACTTGGCTCTCGTGATCCCTAAGATACTGACACAGCTGGTCCATCCCCCTTGAAAACAGTCTCCATCACTGCTGCCTCCCTCCCACCCCTGCCAAGCAGACAGACCTTCTAACCCGACTGGGTCTCTGACAGTTTTTTGTACTTTATTTTTTTTAAAAATGCCAATTTTTTGTACTTTAGTCCAAAGGACCAATTTTTTGTACTTTACTTGAAACTTTTCTGTAAGTTGGAGATTATGTTTTAAAACTTCATTTAAAAACCATGCAGCATACAGATAAAGTAGTAAAGCAACATTTTATAGCATAAAGGCTAATATGAGAAAAGATTAAAACTCAATCAACGAAGTACCAAGACATTTGAGGAAGAAAAACAGAGTAAATCTAAAGAAAGTAGAAGAAAGGTAATAAGAGCTAAGTGTTGGCAATAGTCATAAGGTCAGGTCAATGCTTCCACACTTACAGAGAAGGTGTAACTTGATACAACCAATTCAAAAAACAATTTTCCCTTAGTAAAGTTTAAGATGTGTATAACCTGTGCTCTAGCAATTCTGCCCTCAAAAACTTCTTCATATGCCCCAAAAGACACTATAACAATGCTCTTTGCGGTTTTGTTTGTAACAATCAAAAATGGAAAGCAAATGAAGTGTTCATAGAGTAGACCCCCCCCTAAAAAACGTGATGTAGTGATACAAGGTAACACCATGGATCAGAAAACATGAATGAACCATTGCTACTCTCATTACCACAGATAAAAAATCGTAATGATGGGCAATAAATACTGATGACAAAAGAATTCATGTTTCTGGAAATATTTCAAGAAAAGATAGGCTAATACTTATGTCTACAGGGCTTGGAAGAATGCCTTAAATAAGACCTAAAAAGACATGCAGATAGAAAGTGGAAGACTGATAAAATTAACCATCTTCAAACTAAAACTTCCTGCATGACAAGACATTATAGACAAAAGAGAAAGACAATCCAGGGGCTGGGAGAAGATACTTACTTCTATCAAGCTAACAGTGGATTAGTCTCCAAAATATATTTAAAAAAATTCTTAACTATCAACAAAAAAATCAAGCTGAATAGTATAAGGATAAGAAAATTCCGGTTTCTAAAGAGGAAGGTGGAATGACTCCCAGACTTGAGAAGTTGCTGTACCTCTCTGGGAATGGGCGAATGCAAATTAAAACTCAGTGCTTACACCTTAGCTACCTGCCCCAGGAGCTCAACACCATGCTTCGCTATCACACCCCACTCCCTGCCACTCACCTTCAGTCTGATGGGCGGCTGACCACAGCCCAGGGCTCTCTACTGCCCCTCCCAGGTGCCAGAGCTCACCTGTCCCCCACCCAGTGATATACTCTGTTTGAACCTTCTAGGTCTCCAGGAGCGAGACACACCGCCCCTTCCTCTTCAAGCCTCAGAGACACTCCCGAGTCCAACTCACAACCAAACACTGTGACTAATGAAATGCTGGTCCCCTTCCATACTCAAGCCCACTGCTGAGTCAGTTTCATCATGGCTCGTCTTCCTTTCCCTGTGGTGGATTTTCTTCCAGGGTCTCAACTATTCATCCCTTTGCAATGAAATGCCTGTTGGCTTCTCTGCTCCATGCCTGTGTGTTTGAACCCCCAAGTGTGGATACAGTTTGGAGTCATTCCCAGGAGGCCACCAGTCCCCATCAATATCAATGGATACCATTGTCTCTCTCCTTTTCTTTCTTTCTTTCTTTCTTTCTTTCTTTCTTTTTTGAGATTGGTAAAAATTGCCAATGTTTTCATCAAGGTAGAAGGTAAAGGCAGAGAACTCTGGAATAACCAACGTATGGCGACATCGCAAGTGTACACACCTGCTGAGAGACCTCACGGTTTACCTGGGTCCTAGTACACCTGCAGCGTGCCTGGCACGCCTGCCTTAGACCTCTAGGGAGAAATGCAGGGAGAAGAATGAAACCAGTCAAGAAGTACATGTTCCTTTTTCAGCTGGTTGTAACTGAAGCCGTGCTAGAGATGGGTCAGCGTCACCTGCCATGGGTCAGGAACACAGGAGTTTGATGGTCAAGAAGGCGCTCCCCCATGGCAAGAATGCCCTCTACAGCTTTCTTCCCTAACAATGCACCCTCCCTAAGCTCTCTGGGGAAGGCGAGGAGAAGTCCCGAATCCGGAGTGGGCGATTCCCAGACCAGCTGCACTCAATCAACAGCTGCTGAGCAAAGAAGTGAATTTTTCGCTTACTGAAATATCTATGAAAAGCTTCATCTGAATGTGGTCTTTGACCAATTGGCTTTATTTTGTGACTTGGAATAACATTTCTGTATTTTTACACGAGAGTTACATTTAGACTCTAACCGCCCTCGGAAAATAGCTCTTGGTGCATCTAAAACTTCTCAAGCTTGCTGTTTCGGCGAGTGGAAACAACATTTCTGTAAATGGTTTAAGAGCAGACATAAATCAGCACCACTTTACTGGCTACAGAAATACTGATGCAACGAACGGATTAAAAGTTATTTGCAGATGGTAGCACTAAATTTGTCCTGAAAATCTACTCATGTCACCAAATATGGGTTTCTCTATACTACTGAAAAATAAAGCTATTTTTAAATGTAATATAATCCAAATGTCAACGGTCCCCTTGTCCCTCCTCATTCTTTCCTCTTCTCTGTCCACTTCAGCAGTGGCTGAGAATAAAATTTCTGCACATGGTTGTATCACTATTGCATAAAATTCAGAGAATAAAAGGAAAGCATTACCAAACAAATGAAAGCATTTTGGGGGTTTTCTTACCTCCTTCCTTTCTTTTCTTCTTTTTTTTATCTTTTTGTTGTTGCTGTTGTTCATCTATAAATATATTTATTTGCTTACATACATCTTTGTGTCTCATTCTTTATTTTCTGGAAAATGCCCCCCACTGCACCTCTCAGTGTCAAGTTCAGTTCCCTCCCTCTCGTCTCTCTGGGATCCCCTCCAGGGCGTGGATTATATCTTGGCCGCTCTATGAGCCTCTTGAGGGCCCCGCATGAGGCATATGCTGTGTGCTCTCAGTAACACTCACTGAAATTCCCAGGAATATTCACTGAAATCACCAAAGAGCAAAGAACACTCTGGGTCTTCAGAATGATGGCTTCTATGCTGTACATAGATCTCCTGTGTTATTATGAGGGAAATACTGTTAATTCCACACTTGCTATAGGAACAAGTTCACAGTCAGAGAGCTTAACTAACCTGCCCCAGGCCACAAAGCTGACAAGTGGCCCGGCGAGGATTCATTCACAGGCCTAACCTCTCTCAACTCCAGACTTCTAACCAGCTTGTATGATGAGCGCCTAGTGAATACAGAAGCCTCTCACTTTAACGATGTCTCTACTCCAAAGTTGGAGAGCCTCCATCATTAGAAAAAAGCCAAGTGTACCTCTCAGCAACGACTGGTTTTGCAGTTAGTGTTTAAGTCCATCCCGGTCTTCTCCATTCTAGGCCAGTTACCACTATGTTTCTTTTCTTTCTTTCTTTCTTTCTTTCTTTCTTTTTAAGATTTATTTATTTAATTGAGAGAGAGAGAGAGAGTTCTCTCTCTAGAGAACCCAAGTAGACTGCCCTCTGACCATGGAATCCAAAGTGGGGCTCAATCCCACGATCCTGAGATCATGACCTGAGCCAAAACCAAGAGGTGGACACTTAACTGACTGAGTCACCACCATATTTCTTAAACTGTCCTTCATAGAGCAGGGTTTCTAGTCTTCCCATCATTATCAGTCTTTTCTGGAAATATTTGAGTCTGTACATATATTACTTTGAATATGGTGCCAGAAACAACAAACAATCCAAAAAGTATTTAAGAAAACAATCTTACTTATAATAGCATCCAAAAGAATGACATTTGAGAATAAAGTTAACCAAGGAGACCAAAGACTTGGGCACTGAAAACCACAAAACAGTACAGAGAGAAATTTTAAAAGACACAAATAAATGATAAAACATCCAGCATTGATGGGTTGGAAGATTTAACATTGTTAAAATGTCCATGCTATCCAAAGGGATCTTACAGATGCAGTGCAATCCCTATCAAAATTCCAATGGCCTTTATTTTATTTTAAAATTTTAAAAAATATTTTATTTATTTATTTGACAGAGAGAGATCACAAGTAGGCAGAGAGGCAGGCAAAGAGAGGGGGGGAAACTGGCTCCCTGCTGAGCAGAGAGCCTGATGTGGGGCTCGATCCCAGGACCCTGGGATCACGACCCGAGCCGAAGGCAGAAGCTTAACCCACTGAGCCTCCAATGGCATTTAAAAAAAAAGATTTTACTTATTTATTTGACAGAGATCACAAGCAGGCAGAGAAGCAGGTAGAGAGAGAGAGGGAAGCAGGCTCCCCACTGAGGAGAGAACCCAATGCAGGGCTCAATCCCAGGACCCTGAAATCATGGTCTGAGCCGAAGGGAGAGGCTTAACCCACTGAGCCACCCAGGCGCCCCTCAATGGCATTTTAAAAACAGAAATGGAAATAATAACCCAAAAATTCATGTGGAACCACAAAGGAACCCAAATAGCCAAAACAATCTTGAGAAGAAGAACAAAGCTAAAGCTTCACACTTCCTGATTTCAAAGCATATTGCAAAGCTACAGAAATCAAAACAGCATGGCACTAGCATAGACAGACAAATAAAACAGCAGCACAGAATAGAGTCCAGAAATAACTCACATATAGACTTTCAACTGATCTTCAACATGGGTACCAAGAACACACAATGGGGAAAAGATGGTTTCTTCAACAAATGGGAAAACAGGACATCCACGTGTGAAAGAAACCAGATCCTTATCTTACACAGTATATAAAAATCAATTTAAAATGAAAGGGCTTATATGCGAGATCTATGAGAAAATATAGAGGACAAGCGTTATGACATTGATCTTGGTGATGATTTCTTGCCCATGACACCAAAAGGACAAAAGTGAGACAGACAAGTGAGTCTACAACAAACTAGAGAGCTTGGCATGCCATTGAAGTCATCAACAGAATGAAAGGCGACCTATTGAATGGGAGAAAGTATTTGTAAACCATATAACTGGTAATGGATTAATATCAGGAATACATAAGGAACTCTTACAACTCAATAACAAAAACCAAATAACACAATTAAAAATTGGGCAAAGGACTTTCATAGATACTTCTCCAAAGAAAACATACAAATGACCGTCAAGCATATGAAAAGATGCTTGACATCACAAATCATCAGGAAATACAATCAAAATCACAATTTTTGGTATTGATTTGGCATCTGGGTGGCTCAGTCCATTAAGCATCCAACTCTTGATTTTGGCTCAGGTCATGATCTCAGAGTTCTGGGATGGGGGTCCCATGCCAGGTTCGCCACTCAGCGAGGAATCTGTTTGAGAGTCTCTCTCCTTCTCCCTCTGTCCCTTCCCCTTCTCTCTCTCTCTCTCTCTCTCTCTCTCTCCTCTCTCTCTCTCTCTCTCTCAAAACAAATAAATAACTCTTTTAAAACACACACACACACAATGAGATATTACTTCACACCTGTTAGCATGACTTTTATATACATATGAAAACACACACACATACGAAACCCCAGAAAATCATAAGCATTAGGGAGGATAAAGAGAAATTGAAGTCTTTCTGCATTGCTGGAACATAAAATCGTGCAGCTGCTATGGAAAACAGTATAAAGCCCCACTTCTGGGTATTTAGCCAAAAAGAACAGAGATCAAGATCTTGAAAAGATATTTTCCCTCTCATGTTCACTGCAGCATTATTGACAGTAGCCAAAAGACGGTAGAAACCTAAACGTCTGCTGGCAGAGGAATGGATAAACAAAATGTGGTGTATTTATACACTGAAATAGTATTCAGCCTTGTAAAAGGAAAAAAATTGTCATAAGCTACAACTCTTCAAACTGGCCAAACTCATAGACACAGAAAGTTAGAAGGGTGCACGCCCAGAAATACGTGCAAAGATCTAGCATTAAAGATGACATCGTGTATAATGGAGAAGCAGTATGAGTCCAGCAATCCAGCAACAGACTATTAGCTCTGAATTTTGAAACCTCCATCAAATGGAGTAAATGGTAAATAGCCATTAAAAATTATGAAGATCATTTTTTAAAAAGATTTTATTTATTTATTTGAGAGACAGAGATCACAAGTAGGCAGAGAGGCAGGCAGAGAGAGAGGAAGGGAAGCAGACTCCCTGCTGAGCAGAGAGCCCGATGCGGGGGCTCGATCTCACGACTCTGGGATCATGACCTGAGCCTAAGGCAGAGGCTTTAACCCACTGAGCCACCCAGGCGTCCCTACGCAGATCATTTTATTGATATGGGAAAATGTTCAAGATATGTTATGGAAAAAACCTTCTACAATGTAGTGTTTACACTACGATTCCAATTCTGTAAAAATTTTAGCTATATATTTACAGGAAAAAAGACTAGCTGGATATATAGGAAGTCGTTAATTGTTAGGACAGGTGGCAGGATTTGGGGCAATTTTCCTTTTCCCAATTTCAGTATTTTCCAGTTTTTCTGCCACAAACATATTACTTCCGTAATTTAAGAGAAGAAGAGTTTTGTTTTTTAAGTGAGATCCAGAACAGAGTACAATCTTCCAATAAGTGTAGACAGCAGGACGGAGCCCAGACAAATGCCTCCTTGATGATGGTAGACACTAACTCGGATCCTATAAACTGCAGCTGTGTGATGCTGCCGGTACATACTGAGTTCAAGGTTAATTACCTCCTCCTTTCCTCTCGGATATGCCCAGTCATGACCTCAAGAGTAACCTGTTAAAACAGGACTCATTTTCCTCTGGCTCCCCATTTGCACACCCTCCCTGCCTGCATCGAGACACATACCCATGCATGCAGCTCACACACACTTCTTGCACCAAAGCAAGCTCTCCCTGATCCACAACCCCGAGTCCTCCCAGGCCTTCAGACTCCTCCTCGCCTTGCATCCTGCTCATCCCCAAACCCTCCAGATTTGCCTCCAGAATACCCTGTGCATTGGTCCCCCTTTTGCCAACCCTGTACTTCAAGTCTTGCTATCTGATAAGATATCTCAGACTGTCAACCTGAAAACCAAACCTTGCCCGCAAATCAGTTTTGCTTGGCCCACGGAATATTGAATTATAGATCAACATTTAATAATTTGGAAGCTTAACACCAAACAATACAGATTTCTGGCTTCTCACATACTCAAAAATCGACATGGATGCTAAGTGACTTCCCCTTTAGACACAAAGGATTCTTCCCAGTTTTTCACAGTCTCCAGCCCTCCTTATGGTGCCTCTAACACTAAGAGTTCCAGAGGTCATTTTTTTTTAAAGATTTTTATTTATTTATTTGACAGACAGAGATCACAAGTAGGCAGAGATGCAGGCAGAGAGAGAGAGAGGAGGAAGCAGGCTCCCCACCACACAGAGAGCCCAATGCGGGACTTGATCCCAGGACCCGGAGACCACGACCTGAGCCAAAGGCAGAGGCTTTAACCCACTGAGCCACCCAGGTGCCCCTCAACATAACTTCCTTAAGTCCCTCTTTCTCATGTCTATGTTCTCTCTCTCTCTCTCTCTCTAGTTCTTTTTTAGAACCAACTAGTATCACTTCCCTGTGCCCCTCCCCCCCAAACTCTCGCTTCCTCCCACCTCCTGGACCATTCCTTCTAGATCCTACTACACCAGCCTTCCTCAACACTGGTTCCACCTCATGATCCCCTAGGGAGCTTATAAAGCAAGCCAGTGCCAGGACGCTACTCCCAAAGACACTGACTCAACCCATCCTGCGGTACAAGCTGAGCCCATTATTGTTTCAAAGCTACTCGATGCCTCTAATGTGCGCCGGAACCCTTGACATTTGCTCTTTCCATTTGCTTATGTAGCCCATCTCAAGTTCTCTGATTATGTCCTTACCCTTCGCTCCACCCTCGGAAGAAGGCCATGTTTTCTGCTGTCATGTTAATAAACTGGCATCTGGTCAACAAGCCAGTCTCTTGTAAGCTTAAAATATGAGAATTCATCCCACTAGAGCCTAAAAAATTGTTTAGAAATTCTTTCTCTTTGGCACCATAACAAGATGACCGGCATGGGACATAATCATAAATGTGTGCTAAGGCTTAATTACAAGGACAATCACAGTTTATAATGGTAAAAATATATGATCTAGCAGGTTAAATAAATTGTAGTATATTTCTACGGTGAAATAGTATGCATCATCAAAATAACGGTATTTTGTGAAGGAATGGAGCCTGGGTGGCTCAGTGGGTTAAAGCCTCTGTCTTCAGCTCAGGTCATGATGCCAGGGTTCTGGGATCGAGCCCCACGTTGGTCTTCCTGCTCAGTGGGGAGCCTGCTTCTCCCTCTGCCCCTCCCCCTGCTTGTGCTCTTCCTCTCTTTGTCATATAAACAAATAAAATCTTTTAAAAAATTAACAAAAATTAAAACCTCAAACTGGCAGAAATTGGAATTGTACAATGACTACCAATTGATCCTTTCCTAGATTCACCCATCGCTAACACTGGCCCTGTTCTCTGCTTCTCCTACTGTATTCATATTTGAGTTACGTTCTTTTGTGTGTGTGTGTGTGTGTGTGTGGTTTTGTTTGTTTGTTTTCAGAATCCTTTGGGAAATCAACTCGGACAGTCTCACTCCAGCCCCAAGTGCCACAGCATACGTCTCATCTTCTAGGAGCTAGCACTATGACGACCTAGATGAGCCCAGTACCGTTACTACACCCAAGACATCAGTGCTGACAGAATACTGGATCTAAGAGAGAGCCCATATTTGACCTTCTCCACCTGTCCCCCACATGGCCTCTATAGCTATTTTCTAAATCCAGCTCCAATCAAGGATCACGGACTGAATTTGGTTGTCACAACTTCTTAGTCTCCTTTTAATCTACAGTAGTCTCAAGCCTTGTTCATTTCTTCTTTTACGACATTGACTTTTTTTTTTTTTTTTTTTTAGGAGTTCAGACTTGTTTTGCCAAAAATCTGAGTGTCTGATGGTTTCTTCATGGTTGTGTTTAGGTTAGACCCTTTCACCAAAAATACCACCTGGACCACGTCGTGTTCTCTCCCCTTCCATCACACCAAAGGCTGGTCGTGTCAACTTGTCCCGTTACGGGGGGCCATCTAATGTGATCCCTCACCTAAGGTGATCTCTGCTAGACCTCTGCAGTGTCAACAAGCTTTTACCTTTTTGCAAACAGTAAGCGAGCTGCAGCGTGATACCTTGACGTGATGTGGATAGCCTTTCCCCCAAAATCTTTCCTCCAGTGCACTCACTGATAACCTTGCCTGAATCCATTATTACAAGGATGGTTGCAAAATGGTCCCCAACGTAATACAAAATGAAAAAAAATATTAGGAAACACAGCTATACTCTGCAGTCAAGAGGTCAGACTGCTTTCTGCCTTTTCAAAGGGAAATCAGTTAATGCTTGGAGAAATGAAATGAGTCGCCTGAGGCCCACGGTCTCTGATATGCTAAGATTGGCCCAGGCGAACTCCAGCATTTCCTCACACTTGGTTTGTCAGGAGAGGGAAATACAAAAGGATTCAGAGGACATGGTCTGCCCAAGAAAGGGGGGTCCTTTGTGGGAGCATCCTGGAGAACCAGCGTGGTGGCTGGATGACATCTGAGCCGTGACTGGGAACCAGATCGCCCGGGCCACTAACTAGCGTGACCCTGGCAAATCCCTCCGCTTCTCCCAGCCCCCACCCCCATCCTTTAATATGGGGCTGGTGGCCGGAACGTTAGGGCTGGCTCTCGGATGTGCATTCTTTCTGTTCCTCTTCGCTCTCTTTGCTATTCTATGATTTGTGCTTTTGGAAAGCAAATCGATATGACTTATTATAAATACTTCACCCTCCTTCATAGAAACGCTGATGAATACGAAGTTATAGGTCCCCAGAGGGACTTTCTTTTTCACGCCAAACCACAGCGCCTGTTCCATGACCGAAAGAAAGTTGTAGCTTTAATCCCCCGATGACAGCTATGGGAGATAAATGCAGAGCGCGGGAGGGCACAAAGCCAGCAGCAACGAGACACCATCCCAAACCTCAGCCATCTTTGAATCATCTTCTTCAGCAAGCTTCCAAGGTTATGGCTGAGCCCAAAGTCCTGACACCCCGTAAGGATAGTTAATACTTCTTGAGTGCCTGTGCCTGTGACCTACCAAGCACTGTTCCCCACGCTTTCCATACATTTGTTTATCTCCTCCTCCGAACACCTCTACGAGGCTGTTATTCCCATTTCACACCTGAGGAACATGAGGCCCAGAAAGGGTAGGTAAGTTGATCAGGTCACACAGCACTTAAGTGGTAGAACCAGGATTCAAACCCAAGCATTCTGCCTTCAGACTGGTTTTTGGTTTATAATCCATAGAATCGAGAAATGTCACTACGGGATAAGCATGCTGCCACTCCAAGAAGATAATATTTGGAAACATTCATTGTGGATTTCTTCTCTTTGAATCATGTATTTCTTGGCACCCCATGGTCCTTTCCTGATTCCAGCAGACCTAACACGTGGCATCTTGTGCCTCAGAGAAGGGATAAGGAAGCAGAATGAGAGAGAAAAGTAAGAGCAGGAGTGGAGGCCCAGGAAGTAATAGAAAGGGTTTAGCAGAAGCAATCAGTCTAGGAGCATACAATGTCAAAGCAAGACTTGGAGCCCGGGGCTTAGACGAGGCCCACGGTTACAGGCAAGGGACCTGGAGGGGGTCAAAGAGCATGGAGAGGCGGCTGTGTGCACAAGCAGTCACCTCTGGTTGGGTGGGAGTGACAGAGCCAGAGAGGTTCAGAAAATCTGAGAGCAGTGGAGGCATGGAGACAACCTCAAGTGGAGATGTGTGATTGGGGCGTCCAGGTGGGCAGGGGCTGAGACTGTCGTGTTGCCACTACCCACGAGGGCAGATGGGCACCTGTGTGCGCGAGGGAGGCTCTGAAGGGCAAGGACAGTTAGCTAGCTTGAAGAGACCCTTATATGGGGATGAGAAGGACATAGGATTGGCCCACAGTCCTGCCCCAACCCCGCAGCACCACAACTCCGGTGGGGGTGGTGGGCAGCGGAGAAAGAAGAGGAGGCACAAGCTGGTTGAGACCATTTCCATCGCATGGTGGAAACAGGGATAAATCCCGAAAAGATAAAGTTACCTTGTTGACCATAACAGATTTTGCAGACTGAAATTTGTCCCTATTATTTTGAAAACAGAATTCCGAAAGCACGAAATATGGACCCTGTTTTCCAATTACTCCCAACCTGGGCAGGAGGCAGAGCCCAAGGTGCACGAGGTTTGAGGGCCTGAGCTCAAGTCTGGCTCCCTCAGGTTCCAGAACGGTCTGAGCTTTGGAGCCCTTCGTCTGGAGAATGCACACATGGCACTAACTCACTAATTAATTATTGGGTACATTCAATGAAAGCCATGTGGAGGAACTTTATAAAACCTTGGGGTGCTATATGAATGAAATTTTCCTTATAATTATTATCATTACCCAAACACACAAAAGAATTCAAGAACTCAAGACAAGGTATATGGGGTGCCTGGGTGGCTCAGTGGGTTAAGTGTCTGCTTTCAGCTCAGGTCATGACCCTGGGGTCCTGGGATCGAGCCCCGAGTCAGGCTCCCTGTTTTGCGGGTAGTGAGCTTCTCCCTCTGCCCTCCCCACCCCCGGATGTGTGCTTGCTCTCTCTCTCTCAAATGAATAGATAGAAATCTTAAAAACAAAAACAAAATCAGAATACCATTTTGCGGTGCACAGTGGGTGCAAAGGAAGTCCAAGAAGGACCAGAACACACCATCCTGTGTGAAGTGGGAATGCACAATGCCATGTCCACCCCTCTTCCAAATGACTGTGATGTCACAACAATGTTTCTAGAAAAGGCAGCAACACATCTAAGTCCCAGCCACTTAGCCTGGCCCCAGCCTGGCCCAGGCGTCTTCCTCACAAACTGGATCCTTATTGCCCATGGTTCTGACCCGGGGCAGTTCCCTTGGAATCCCTGGGCGGCGCCCCTTGCTGCCCTCCCAGCAGTGAGCTCCACGCACCTGCTGAGGTGCCCACGTGCCACTCTATGCTGAGCCTCCTGCCCTCCAACCCCATCCCCCACCGAGCCCTTTCACCAGACACCACACTGCCCAGAAGCCATGGGCACCTGTCTGGGTGGCCTTTTCCCCATGCTACCTACTTTATTTTATTTGTCTTATTTTATTTTTTATTTTTAGTTTTTATTCTGTCTGCCACTTTATTTTTTTAATGATTCTCTAGCTTATTTCAGCAGTTCAAATGAGTTTTTTTTTTTTCAAAGTAAGCTTTACACCCAGTGTGGGGCTCGAACTCACAACCCTGAGATCAAGAGTTGCACACTCCACTGACTAAGCCAGCCAGGTGCCCCCGCTCTCTCTATCACTATATAATTTGATTATTATTGTCTTCCTTTGGGGATGGTAGTGTCCTAGTGGGAAAAGCATGGGTTTCAAGCCACCAGGAAACTCTGTGTTGGAATCAGGGTGGGTCCTGACACTCTCTGAGTGGGGTGAGTTGGTTAGCCTAAACTAGGACTTCCACTTTCTTTTCTGTGAAAAAAGGAGAGATGTGTACTACAAGGAGTTTTCCTTTTCCTCTTCTGAGAACTAAATAAGACAATGTATATAAAGCTCTTGTTAAAAAGTAGAACTTCGATAAACATCAGTGCCCCTGTCTTTGAAAATATCCTTTACCCATCGTAGCAGACGGTCTATACGCTCCCCTCCTGTCCCTTCATCTCTTCTGTGAGCCCACCCCCAGTTTCTCTAGGCTTTGCTTTTAAAGACTCACATCTGTGATCTTCAGAGGGCTGCTCTGGGCTGCAGAGCCATTCCCCCTAAGCAGGAAATGCCTGGGAATTGATGTCTGCCTATGTGCGCACGCTCTCTCTCTCTCTCTCTCCTTCTCTCTCTCTCTCCCTCTCCGAGATGTCATGTATGCTGCAGAGCTCCCCTCAGGGTCAGGTTCATGCTTCGAACTGCCATTGCTTGACTTCTTCCCCTTCCCTGTTCCATACCTCTCCACTACTCTCCCATGCCCCCTCCTACTAGTTTCTCAGGAAATTTTTCTTAATAAATCCCTTACACACAGATCCTCACCTCATGGCCTGCTTCTGGGAAACCAGACGAAGATACCTGGTGCTACAGACTGAGTGTTTGTGTCTCCTTCCCCAGATTCCTATGTTGGAATTCTAACCCCCAAAGTGATGGTATTAGGTGGTGAGGCTTCTGGGAGCTGACTGGGTCATGAAGGTAGACCCCTCACCCCTTCCACCATGTGAGGACACCATGAGAAAAGGCAGTCTGTGACCCAGGAAGCGGGTCACCTGACAGAATCTGCCAGTGCCTTGATCTCAGACTTCCCAGCCTCCAGAAATGTGAGGAATAAATGGTGTTTAGGCCACCTGGCTTTGTGTTAGAGTGTTATAGTAGCCCGAATGAACGAAGACGCTCAGAGAGCTTTTATTCTCTTAGTGAAGATGGACAACAAGCAAGAGGAAAAAGCAAAATATGAAGAATGTTAGTGATAAATGCAGAGGAGAAAGTAAAGCAGGGGATGGGGGAATGCAGTGTAGAGGGAACTAAATTTTGCACTTGAATGCAGACTGAGGGACAAGGTGTGTTTGAGCAAGTGAGTTCAAGACATATAGCTCAGAGGAATAGCACATACAAAGGCCCTGTGGCAGGAGTGTGCCTGGCATGTTTCCGGAATGACACAAAGGCCAGAGCAGGTGCAGTGGAGTAAGGAAGAGAGTAATAGGAGATGAGGACAGTGAAGGAAGGGAGAACCAGTGAAGTGGGAGATAACGGAGATGTCTGAGTTGAAAATCATCATGATCTGACTTGGGTTTTAATACCGGCCTCTATGTTGAGACTAAAGGGGGACAAATAGTAGCAAACACACCTGCAAGATGGCTAATGCGGTAACTCACAGCATCCATGACAGTGGTGTGGACCACAGTGCTATCCACAGGTTCTGGATACCTTTGGAAGACAGCGTCAAGAAGATTTCCAAATATAATGAAAATGACATGTGAAAGGAAAAGGGGCCTAGGATGACTCCAAGATTTTGTGCCCCCGGGGCGGGAAGGCTAGGGTTGCCACTAACAGAGACGGGGACGATTCTAGAAGGAGCAGATTTATGAGACAGGATCAGGAGCTCATATTTGAGATGCCAGTTAGACACCTAAATAGAGATGTTAGTGGGCAGTGGGGCATATAACAGAGCTGACAAAAGGCCCCATTCTGCCTAATCTCACATTCCATTGCCTGCAGAGCTCCTGGGCTGACCAATGAAGTCAGGAATTCTAAAAGGAGGCGAAACTCATGATGCCTGGTACCTTCAGATCTGGGCTTTTGGGTGACCTCACGGGAGGCCTTGGGGGAGCTTGGATCTTTAAGCTCTGCCGTCTGAACACCACGGAAGCCAGCTCAGTCCCTATTGGGATGACAAAGCTGAGTTTCACACTCCCACTGTTAAATGTGGCGTAGAGAAGGTTGCCGTTGAAGGTACCAATCACTGGGCAAGATAGAGGTGGGGACAGACAGGCCATGATGCTGGAGAAGCTTTGCTAAAAGAAATCTTTGCCTGCCCCTTCATTCCTCTCAACACCCTAGATTTTAAACATCTGGACAGAAGCAATGAGGGAACCATTTCTGGCTTTTGCAGAGGACAGTGAAATAACTCAGCATTTGTTTCAATAAGTTGGCTGTGAAGGTAAAAGGATGCTCTATTGGAAAGACCAGGGACTAGAGAAAGGGAGACTTGTCAGAAGAATATTGTAGCAATAGCAAAGACAGATGATGGAGGGCAGTAGCTGTAGTGATAAAAGGTACTGAACTGTTGTAAGATAAATAAAAAGGACAGGATAAACAGAACCTAGAGATGCACCACATGGCTGGGGACCAGGGATAAGGAGGTTGGACCATGTCTGAGTTACTGGGTCAATGGAAGAGGGAAAAAGGAGCAGGAGCAGGCTTGGGAGAGAAGGTAATTGACTTTTGAAGAGTTGTGTTGACGTGAGGGTGAGACATTTAGCCAAATCAGTCAGCCATTGCCATGATAATGCTGTGTAACAAACCACCCCAACGCTCAGCATCTTCAATCAGTGGTCATTTCTTCTCATTGACATGTTTATGGGTCAACTGTATGTTGGCTGATCTAGGCTGAGCTATTCCACGTCTCTCTTATCATCCTTGGCTCAATGTGGATTGGCCATGGCTATCTTGGTATCCAAGGTATGACCTTCTCCGTTTCAAGTCTCTGCTTGTGTTACATATGCTGACAAGCATTGTCCAAAGAAAGTCATGTGACTGAGCCCAAAGTCCAGGGACAGGACGAAGGGAGAAAGCAGTAAACAACTGCCAAACAATAATCAAATCCAGGGCTCAGCACACTCTAAACTCTAAGCCAAATCCAGTCTATCAACTGTTTTTGTAAACAAAGTCTTACTGGAACACAGTCATGCTTGTTTGCGTATAGCTGCTTTCATGCTACAGTGGCAGAGTGTCAGGGCCCAAGAGCTGAAGAGATTTACAATCTGGCCCTTCCCAGTAAAAGTTTCCAGATCCCTGATCTAATCTACCACATTGGCCAATGTATAGTAATTAGCCAGTCTTGACGGTCTAGCCCCTGAGTCATAACGAGCTCCACTGAAAGCATTTTATGTCACTCAGCCTG
Organism: Mustela erminea; assembly: GCF_009829155.1. Classification (NCBI taxonomy): domain Eukaryota; kingdom Metazoa; phylum Chordata; class Mammalia; order Carnivora; family Mustelidae; genus Mustela; species Mustela erminea. The sequence continues at coordinate 6,528,331 of NC_045618.1, read as the reverse complement.
TGTCTTAGTCCCCCACTTTGGAGATGTTTTATTACACCTCAAGCCAAGAAAATAGTGGGAAACAAACAGAAATGAAGGATACTGTGCTAAGGTTAGCCTATGACGTCTGGCTCTGTTCCACAGGAAGCTATGTTTCACCCAAGACCAGCCCAGGTGATGAACTTCTTCTTTTTTTTTTTTTTAAAGATTTTTATTTATCTATTTGATAGACAGAGAGAGCTCACAAGTAGGCAGAGAGGCAGGGGAAGCAGGCTCCCTGCCGAGCAGAGAGCCCGATGTGGGGCTCGATCCCAGCACCCTGAGATCATGACCTGAGCCGAAGACAGAGGCTTAAACCACTGAGCCACCCAGGCGCCCCAGTGATGAACTTCTTAAGATGCATTCCTTATCAGCACTGTCAGTCACTACTTAGAAACTTAGCTCTCACACATGGACTCACCAGTCTAGAATAAAAATTGACTGTAGAGCTGTGGCTCACGTCTATATTCTGTACCCAAATTTGAGGCTGCAAAGCATACATTCTGCAGGAGACAGAGCCCCCTGGAGGGAACGGGCTGTGACAAGAACCACAGGGCCTGTGAAACTTCCCTACCACCCAGCATCAGCCAGGGAGGGTGGGGGAGGCCTCAGAACACAGTTATATTTGCAAAGAGCCCTCATAAGTGGTCATGAGTTCAAGATGGAAATTTACTGAGTGTTAGGCATGAACCACCAGGAAAGAAATTTTCTACTGTGTTTTCTCCTAAGGCCCTTTGCCAAGGTTGCTGAGACTACTACATGCATTCCCTAGATCACATTGTCACTCAGCAGCTGCTGCTGCTGAATGCTGTGCTTGGACAGGCCAACCTGGGCTCTCTTGCTCCAGCAGGTCCTGTGTCTACCCACAAATATTTATTGAGGGCCCGTCATGAGCCAAATCCTGATGTAGGCACAGGGCATTAAGCAGTGGACAAAACAGACAAAGGTGCCCGCCCTCATGGAGCTTACATTCTGGTGCGTGTGATGGGAGGAGGAAGGGAGAGAGAGACAGTTAAAATAAGTAAGCAAAATGTGTGGCGTGCCGAGTGTCAGTAAGTAGAACGGTGGGATGGAGGAAGGAGAGGAAAGGGCAGCATGGCAGTGTGCTGCAGTATTATACAGGGGGTCAGCGAAGCCTCATGCAAAAGCTAACAGATGAGCAAGGACTTGAAGTGAATGAAGGAAGGAGGCATATATGTATTCAGGAAGAACCGGCAGGTGCAAAGGCCCTGAGGTAGAAGCATGGCTGTGAAGGAACCCTCATGTTCCCAGAATCTGGTCCCAGATTTTTCAGCCAGACTGAAGACAAGAAGTTGTTTTTAAATTAGAGCAGCTCCCCTCCTCAGAATGATTAATTTTTCCTTTTCTTGGATTGGTTTGGTATATATTCAGTGAAGAAATGTCCTCCCTGGCCTGCTTCTGCCTCCATCTCATCCTCATCAGGGGTTCCTCTCCTGATACCTGCCCGGGTTCATGGTGACCAACTTCTCTCTAGGGGCTCTTGAGTCTGACCTTGAATTCAACCCAAGGTCACTGTCTGGGGCAGTGGACATACCCAGAGGATAGGTCCCATTCCAGCAGCCAGCGAGTACCCCCAACAGAGAGGATTCTGGTTTCCACCCTCATCTAGCTGCTCCCTCCCACATATCCTCTGCTTAATCCCAGCCTTCACATCCTCAGCTGAAGTCAACAGGGGAGATTCTGGGGAGGCAGCCAGGTCCGCGGAGGTGAGGTTTGCTTCCCCAGGCTCACCTTCAAGACCACCTCTCCGTTCTCTCCAATCTCCCTCCTCCCCCCTCATCCTCTTCCTCATCCTCCAGGATCCCTCTGGCATGTCACCCCATCCAGGAAGGCTCCCTCCTGCTGAAAGAACTTCCCTCTTCTTTGGATCGGCCTAGCAATTCTTTCTTCTAAAATCAGAAGACACTGCCTATTATATTTCAGTTGGTTGAACCCATTTCCCCATGAAATATAAGCTCCTTGAGGCCAAAACTGGACTACTCTTGTTTCTTTGCTGTCCCTGAACAAGCCCTTGCACAGCACTAGAACCCAAAGAAGTCTTCAGGGATTAACTTGAAGATGCTCCTTGTAACAGGCTGTTTAAACACCTTCCTCCCAAGCCCCAAGGCTCCATTCCTCCAGACATAATAGCTGACCCCATCTGGTGAAAGGGCTAGGGAGCATCCTGGGATGCAGATGTCTTCCCAAAACCTACAGAATATTTGCAGCTCATAGGCCTTGGGTGCTACAGGTCAGAGGGTGAGGCCACAGCTTCAAAAATGGGATAGGCTATAATAATAAAAAAGATTAAACATGAATGTTTTTACTCAAAACACAAGGCTTTGGCCATCTTCAGCATCAGAGTCAGTCTGAGCTCTTCTCTGGCATTGGTTGGACTGGGCTCAGGAGGGACAGCGTGTTTTATAACTGTTTACAGAAGAAGGGGGAAACTCAAAGAAGTCAAAGAAAGATATTGTTAGGAGACCAGGTGGATTAGGGTGCCCAACTGCGGAAAGGTCAGCATCACTGGTCAGCTCTAGGTCAGGGCCACAAGGTCACAGAGAGGAGCCTGTTCTTTGGGTAAACAATATTGGGCATTTGCTGTTTAAGAAGTACTTTATGACCAGTACTATGCAAATGAAATTAAAATGTGGCTGGGATCAGGGGAACCCAGACATGCAGCACAGAAGGGTCTCTCAGCTTGGACTTCAAACTCCACAAAGTGCTTTGAGCTCAGACTTACAATTCTCCCCCAGTGAAGCTCTACACACAGTCACAGATACCAGCTAACAGCCTGGAGAGAGGAGGGCACTCATCACTCTTGTCCAATGGCCCAGGACACTGCCGTGAAGCACTATGAAATAATACGGTTTCATAAACCCCATTATTTTCTTGAAATTCTACTGCATTTTCTTTTATTAAAGTATTGATTTTTGTCACTACTTAAAATATTTCAAATATGCCATGACTCCAAGAAGCAAAGATACTCCAGCAGCAATGAGCACCCCTAGTGCTCAGATCTTGGTCTCTAATATCATCCTCCACTAAATGGAACCACGGCTCCTCCAGAAAAGGTTGGTTCCAACTGGTATAAGATGAGCCTGGGATATCCTGTTATGACAGAAAGTAGGTGCTCAAAAAGTGAGGAGGAGCGTGGGTTATAAGGTCCTGGGAACCAGCTTGGAGAGACAGCCGCTGACTACATCCACAACAATTTGAGCAAGGTAATTAAGTGCCATGTGATCAAATAGGAATGAATTATAAACCACTGAAAAAGACAGGAATTCATGGGGCACCTGGGTGGTTCAGGCAGTTTAGAGGCTGCCTTTGATTCAGGTCATGATCCCAAGGTCCTGGGATCAGGCTTCCTGCTCAGCGGGCAGCCTGCTTCTCCCTCTCCCTTTGCCTGCCACTCCCCCTCCTTGTGCGCTCTCTCCCTCTCTCTCAGCCAAGTAAATAAACAAAATCTTTAAAAATAAAAAAGGACAGGAGTTCATGGGTCCATGCTGATAATAAATAGGTACATAAATAAATAGAGGACAGGAAGATCTCTTGGTTGCAATGGGATTCTTGAGAATTGACTATTAAATGTGGCAGAATCAGTGAACCTGGAAAATCAGTGGATGCAAAATCTAGGGGAAAACCGAGACAAGGAGCAGGATATTTATATAGTCCTAACCTATTCTCCCATAGATCATGTACTAGTTGCAATGGAGAAAACAATGATCATATAATTTTTTAAAAAATCACACAACACCTACACTGAATGATAAAAATTAGCATCATTGGGGCACCTGGGTGGCTCAGTCACTTAAGTCCCTGACTCTTGGTTTCAGCTGAAGTCATGATCTCAGGGTTATGAGATCAAGCCCCACATCAGGTTCTATCCCGGGCACAGAGCCTACTTAAGATTCCCTCTCTCACCCTCTGCCTCTCTACCACTCCTTCTCTTAAAAAAAAAAAAATAGCGTCCTCAATCATAGACAGATGGGTACCATGTGCCTCTCAAATGTGATGCTCTGGGAAGGACACATTGTCACCTGTGCAGTGTTCCAGCTAAGAATACAACCCCCCATCTAATCATCAGAAAAACATCAGGCAAACACAAAATGAGGCATATTCAGTTAAGAGAGGGCACGCTATATTCCTTCAAAAATATCAATGTCATGCAAGACAAAGAAAGCTGTGGAATGTTCTAGTTTAAAGAAGGCTAAAGAGACACGACATTTAAACCCTAACCCTAAGCTGGATATGGCAGGTGGGAGAGAGATACTATTATGGTTATTACTGGGTCAACCAATAAAATTGGAACACAAATAGCAGATTTTATAGAAGTATTGTATCAATGTTAAATTTGCTTAAGTTTATAACTGTGCCATGGTTATGTACAAGAATATCCCTATTTCTAGAAAATACATATCGAAATATTTAGGGACAGAGGGCCATGATATATGCAACTTACTTGCAAATGGCTCAGAAAAGGAGCTAGATAGGTGATAAATGGATATATGATAGGTAGGTAGATGGATGGATGGATGGATGCCTGGGTGGGTGGATGGATGGGTGGCTGGATGGAAGGATGCATGGATGGATGGACAGAAGGATGCATGGATAGATGGATGGATGGATGCATGAGGAATGGAGGATGGAGGAAAGAGAAAGAGGGGGAAGCAACTAATAAAGCAGATGGTTAAAATGTTAACAGAAGCTGAATATGGGTAAGTGTTACAGGTGTGTTTGTACTAGTTTTATTTGTGTTGTTTGTAAGATTGAAATTATTTCCAAATAAAACACATTTTTAAAATTTTCCCACAATTTCAGGGACGCCTGGGTGGCTCAGTCAGTTAAGCAGCTGCCTTCGGCTCAGGTCATGATCCCAGAGTCCTGGGATGGAGCCCTGCATTGGGATCCCTGTTCAGCAGAGAATCTGCTTCTCCCTCTCCCTCTGCCTCTCCTCCCATCTCCCCCACCCCATGCTCTCTCTTTCCTTCTCTTGTCCATGCTCTCTCTCTCTCCTTCAAATAAATAAAATCTTTTTAAAAATTTGTCCCTACAATTCTATAGCCATGTCTTAGAATTTATTCATTTTTAATATAGCAAAAGTCTCAAAAAATACAAAAGCAGTCCAGATCTGTTGTGATCTTTCAGCCACGAGAGGTTCTCATCTTACCCCTCATCCTCTCTCTCCCTAGAAAGGGGAAGAGCAGGGACCTCTCAGAGAGGCTGGTCCATGCTCAGGCACCAGCTGAAGGACAAGAGACTCAGCTGGCTCTATCCAGATTTTGATAAGTTGGAGACACTTAAAATTTTGTCCAGGTTCTTAAGCTAAACCATATTAATCTGAAATGCTTATACATGGCAAGGCACCTCCTTACTGCTGGGTCCCTTTCTCTTCTCTCTCTCTACGATTCCCTGGGCATGGTCATCCTCTCCATAACTTCTGCTCACCATGTACAAGGTGTTACTCCCATGATTATGTATCTAGACTCCTAACTTCAGTCCTGTATCCTCTACCTCCTTGACAACTATGTCCCAGAGGTAGCTCAAACTGGTTCTTCTCCAAGATTTCCTCTGACAGAAAAGGCACCATGCAGTTGCCCAAGCCAGGTTCTGCCTCCTAAGTATACATCCAAGCCATCCACTTCTTTCCATCTCTATGTTGGCTCCAAATAACCTCCCAGCTGTCCACACTCGCCCTCAAGTCTATTCTCTTGCAGTAACCAGAAGGTTCTTTTCAAAATGAAAGTCATCAAGCCCATCTCTCTTTAAAACCCTCCTTCTGGCAACTCTTAGGACAAAACCCAAAAGCTTCAATAAGACCTTGAAGACCTGGGGCGCCTGGGTGGCTCAGTGGGTTAAAGCCTCTGCCTTCGGCTCAGGTCATGATCCCAGGGTCCTGGGATCGAGCCTCACATCGGGCTCTCTGCTCAGCAAGGAGCCTGCTTCCGCCTCTCTCTCTGCCTGCTTCTCTGCCTATTTGTGATCTCTGTCTGTCAAATAAATAAATAAAATCTTTAAAAAAAAAAAAAAAAAAAAAAAGACCTTGAAGACCTTAAATGGTGTATCCCAAGAGCTTCACCTCAAGTCTCTCCACCATAGCCCTACACACCCTAACCACAGATGACATCCAAGTGCCTGGAGTCTGCCCTACTCCTTGCCACCTCAGTGTCTTTCCAGGGGCTTCTGTCTGTACCTGCATGGTGTGCCTCCTTACCCCGCCCCTCTGTCTTGCTCACCTACATCCATCCTTCAACTCTGTAGACAACCTCCCTCCAGAGTCACCCCAGCCTTCAAGCTTTCTCAGATGAGGCCCCGAACAGCACAGAATGGAGACAAGTCCATCCCCGCCGAGTCCTGCTTGAATTTCTGACCCACCAAATCTGTGAGGCTAATAAAATGGTTGTTTCAGGCCCCTGAATTTTGGGGTGGCTTCTTATGCAGCAATAGTAACCAGAACACACAAGATGTTAATAGATATTATACCAAAAGGAGGGGGGACGGTTCCTGTAATTAAATGTTTGGAAAGTCCTTCGTTGCACAAATTCCAAGTAAAACAGGGCTTTATTTTACTACATAACTCTTCATGGTCCTTAATACCTGATGTGCGCTGTGAATCTCCAAGAGGGAGATATGGTATTGGGTGTCCCCAAATGATTTTTTCATGGGCTGCCATGCTGCAAAGGGCTGATGGCCCAGCCTTAGCTTCCCAGGGAAGCCATTTGAGGCCCAGAAGAGTTCAGGGAACCATCCAGATCTACCCAGAGTCAAGACTAATAGCCAGGGCCCTTGGAGCCTGGCTGAGGGGAAGGTCAGGGTTGGCACTGGATGGGGCCCGTGGACGGTGTGGCTCTCTCCTGGCGCGTCTCCTTCCCCATCCCTTCAGCCTCTCCCGCACTCCGCACCCCCCATCTCCTTCTTCACCCCCTACGTGTTCCCCCACCTCTTCTTTCTATGACGACTGCCTGTCCTCCTCCACAGGCAGCCAGAGGGATGGCGAAGGGGAAGGAGAGGCAGGAGTGGGCAGCAGCCCCCACCCCTGGACCCCCCACTTCCCATCCCCAACACACCACACGCACGCACCACACCCCCCACACACTGCCCACCTCCACAGCCAACCTCGGCCCCTCACAGCTGGGCCTGCCTCCGTGAAAGCTGCTCCTCTGCCCTGAACACTGCCCGTTGTCTCATCCATGGAGCTGCTGGGCTCCTCCTCCTTCTCCCAGGCCCTGGCTGGAAGAGGAACACAGCCCTCCCTTGTCCCTCCTCTTGATATTTCCAGTAAAAGCACCTCGAACACAATCTCACTGCCACAGCCCTAATTATGTGTGAAATCATTTTTTTTTTAGCTCGAAACCAAAGCAAACAAGCGCACACAGAGAAGCCCATTCTCTCCGGCCCAGGAGGAGCAGCCTCGCTCCTGTTGGGTTACCTCAGGCCTGCACAGAGACCCCGCTGTGTTTCGCAAGCTGGCCGCCTGGCCAAGGTGCCTCCCAGGGCTGCCCAGGGAAGCGGTCCGCCCCCTCAGGAGAAAGAGTGGGTTTCAGTTTGTTCTGCACCTTCCACGCGGGCTTACAGGGGCCCCCCTCGCCCCCCACCGGCCTGGCACACTGTGAGGCCCCAGGAAAACGCCTCTTGGAGAAAAGTGGGGTGTTAAAGGGGGAGACAGACAAGGGACTGGGAGCTTCCCCTAGAGGACAGGACCTGGTTTCCTGATCCAGTCAAATAATTTTTCACCTCTGGGGAAATATTCGCTACTTTGTCTTATTATTTTATTTTAGAGTTTCAGGTACAAAGTGGATTAGACCATCCACATCATCTTTCCTAGGTGGCCACCATCCCTTGTTTCTAGTATTTCCTCCTCTCCCGGATAGTCACTCTCACCCCTTCTCCACTGTATGGATCTGGGCAGGAAATCTGTGGGCTTATATCCCCAGGAATTGGATTGTTGACTTGCAAGACACGCACTTACTTGGTTTCACTGAGTACTGTTGGATTGGTTTCCAGAGCGCCCATAACCAGTTTACATTTTCACCCATAGGTTTTCTCACCATCTTACCAGCACTTGATATCATCCAACTTTCTAATGATTACTGATATCTGAGTATAAAATGGTATCGCTTTTTTGTCTAACTATTTTTCTTTTCTTTTTTTTTTTAAAGATTTTATTTATTTATTTGACAGAGAGAAATCACAAGTAGGCAGAGAGGCAGGCAGAGAGAGAGGAAGGGAAGCAGGCCCCCTGCTGAGCAGAGAGCCCGATGTGGGACTCGATCCCAGGACCCTGGAATCATGACCTGAGCCGAAGGCAGCGGCTTAACCCACTGAGCCACCCAGGCGTCCCTAACTATTTTTCTTATGGCTGTGAGGTGAAGTGTCTCTTCAAAGGATTCTTAGCCATCGAATTTCATCTTCCGTAAACTGTACACTTATAGGCTTTCTTTGACATTTTTCCCTGTTCCCCACCATCACCACCGAAACAGAAAGCAAACAAGCAAACAAAAGCCATCTGCTGGAATTGTGACTGAAATCAGATTGGGTGAAGATTCATTAAAGGACAATTCACATCATTACAATGTAAAACCATCCCATCCAGAATTATGGTCTACTATTGTCTAATAGAAATATAACATAAGCTGCTTTTTTTTTTAAGATTTCATTTATTTATGTAACAGAGAGAGAGAGAGAGAATGAACGGGGGGAGGGGCAGGGAGAGAGGGAGAAGGAGGCTCCCCGATGAGCAGGGATTCCTGACTGGGGACTTGATCCCAGGACCTTGGGATCATGACCTGAGCTGAAGGCAGATGCTTAACCAACTGAGCCACCCAGGTGCCCAACATGAGCTGCATATGTCATTTTTAAAATTTTAGTGGTAACTTTTGTTTTAAAAAAAGAAAAAGATGTGGGTGAAATTAATTTTAATAGTACATTTTGTTTAACTGAGTTTTCAAAATGGAGTGTTTGTTTTACACTTATGACACATTTCAGTTGGAGCTAGCTACTTGCATTTCAAGTGCTTGGTAGTTACATGTGGCTATTTGCTAGGGATTGGATGGCATAGGTCAAAAGTTTAATCTATTCATGTATTAATTTAAGTCCTCAATTTTATTTTTAAAATTTTATTTATAAAAATCTCAAGAGTTTCTTTCATTAAAATTTCTGTTACAATTGCGAATGACCTCTTATTTTCTGTTGGTCTTTCCGGAGTACGGAAATTAAGTTAGTAACTTCTTTCTTTTCTCACACTGGTGTTGAATCTAATGTATGAAACTCACTTATGAGTACCAGAAATTTATAGATCCTGTTGAGTTTTTACATAACTGATCATCTGTACCTATAAACAATGACAATTTTTATTCTTCCTTTCTAATTTTTCTATTGTTTTCCTTGTCTTATTGCATCAACAGCACCTTAATTGCTATGTTGATATACCAAATATCCTTGTCTTATTCCTAGTATTAAAAGAATGCTTCTAAAGTTTCCCTTTAAGCATGAGATTTTGGGTAGGTAAGTTTTATTAAGGGAGTATCTGTCTATTCTCAATTTTCTAAGAATTTAAAAAATCACAGAGTTGTGTGCTTTATCAAAAACCATTTATGTATCTACAATCTAGAATTGTCTTGTTGTCTTTGGTATGCTTTTTCTCCTTGAGTTCATTAAAAGATGAATTGCACTGAGTTTGTTTTTCTGATGTTGCTTGCTTCCTGGAATAAACTCTATTTGATCATAATTTCTTATTTTTTTCTTATTTTTTTCTTATTTTTAAAAAGTAATCAATTCAACTGCAGATGGGGGATGGGTATTAAGAAGAGCACTTACGATGAGCACTGGGTGTTGTATGTAAATGATGAACCACTAAATTCTACGCCTGAACCAGCATCGTACTGTATACCAACTAATTAGAATTTAATTTTTTTTAAAAAGTATATGTTAGTCTTATAAAATGATTTAATTTATTTCAATTCTATTTTCTGGAAAATCTCTATAATTAATAATAATAATGTCATCTTTGGAAGACATCATATTGCTTAGATTTGTTGTTTTGTTTATAATCCAATCTGATCAGTGAGTTCAGCTCATTTACATTTATTTTAATTATGAGGATATTACGACTTATTTCAGCCATCTTATTTTGTGTTTACTTTTACTTATTATGTAGATTTTCTCTCTTTTCTAGCTTTCATTGCATGAATCAGATTTTATTCTGGACTGAAAGTTGCATATTTCCTTTTTATTCTTCTAGTTGTTTTTCTTAACTTTTTAAGAGTCACATTTATGTTTATTTTTTTATTATTAATTTCTTTTTCCTTGGCACTCACTCACCTCTTTCTGGTCTCCACATCTCCTCAACATCATCCTCACTCTGCCATACTGGTATCACCTAGAATTGGTTCTTGAGTGTTAAAAATAATTCTTCTCTATTTAAAATTTCTTTTTTAGAGAATGACAAATCTTACTATTTGTAAGTCCTTACTTCTCATGCCTCATTGCTCCTTCCTGTTGAGAAGTCTGATGTCAATGTAATTTTTTAAGGATTTATTTATTTATTTTAGAGAGAGAGAGAGTGAGAGCAGGGGGAAGGGCAGAGGGAAAACCTGAGGCAGACTCCCCACGGAGCACAGAGCCCAAAAGACCAGGGCAAGATCCCAGGACCCTGAGATCATGATGGAGCTGAAATCAAGGGTCAGCCACTTAACCAATGAGCCACTGAGGCACTCATCAATGTAATTCTTATATCTGTACATGATCTGCTTTTTCTTTCTGTAAACTTTCAGAATTTTCTCCAGTGTTTGGTGCTCTGAGACTTCTCCGCCATGTGCCTAACCTGATTCTTTGTTTTGAGCCAATCTGCCTCATTTGGTACTCTGTAAAACTTTTACAATCCAAATTCTTTCTTTCTTTAATACTCTGAAGTTCTTAGTCACTATTTCCTCTTTCCCATATACCTTTTTCTCTCTTTCTGGAATTCTTATGTAATGCGCTCTACTAAATGACAAGCACTTTTCCAAGTGACAAGGTTACAGTACTGAACAAAGCAAAACCCGCATGGAGCTTGTATTATGTTGATGTGGGGGGAGGGGGGAGCAGAAGGAGAATGGGGAAGATGGAATGAATAAAGAAGGAGCAGAGCAGCACGGAGATGTACCTAGGAGCCAGATCAGTTAGGTCCTGTAGCTATGATAAGAACGTGTGCCTTCACCTTGAGAAAGGAAAAGCTGTCACAAGATTTTGAACAGAAAAGTGACAGGACCTGAATTTGTTTTTGAAAGACTCACCCTGGCTGCCCTGTGGATAATAAGGTGAGAAAAGGAAACAGAAAAATTAGTTGGGAAAATATTGCAATAACCCAAGTGAGAAATGATGGTGGCTTGGACTGGACTGGGAGTGTGGAGGTGGTAGAAGACGGGCAGAAGCTGGATGGATTTTAACAGTAGAGCTCATGGGATCTGCCAACACACGGGATGCTGAATGCGAAAGGAGGGCAGGAAAGAAGCATAATTCACGGGCATAAATGGCTGCCACATTCAGGGCATTGTGTCCAACTCCAAAAATAGCCAATGGAAGAAGAGGTTATCTCTTGTATTTCTCCCTTAAGGGCTAGGAAACCTTGCCAGAAACCACCCAGCAGAATCCTCCTCATGTCTCCTGGCCAGAAAGATGTCACATCCCTGTGGCTAAACTAATCACTGCTAAGGGGACTTAAAGGGTCTTGGATGAGTGGTTCTCAAAATGTAATCCTGGAATCCTTTAAATGAGGTAAAAACTATTTTCAGAATAATACCAAGACTCCGTTTGCCTTGTTCATGCTCATTCTCTCAGGACTGTACAATGGAGTTTTCCAGAAACTGCATCATAGTTGAGGATACCATTGCTCTGACAGTGCACGGAATGTATACTCTGTATTCTTGTGTTTTCTCGAATTTTCTAAGGAAAGTAAGCATATGGCATAAATGTATGCATTTTCTGAGGTTAACTTAGTCTGTTCTCAGTACTTCCAGTGTGTTTTTATTTGCTACCTTCAGTTATACTTGCTATAATTTTTTTTAAAGATTTTATTTATTTATTTGACAGACAGAGATCATAAGCAGGCAGAGAGGCAGGCAGAGAGAGGAGGAAGCAGGCTCCCTGCCGAGCAGAGAGCCCAACGCGAGGCTTGATCCCAGGACCCTGAGATCATGACCTGAGCTGAAGGCAGAGGCTTAAGCCACTGAGCCACCCAGGTGCCCCGATACTTGCTATAATTTTTAACTTCATTATCATCCAACAAATCATCATTCTGAAATCCCAAAGCTTTCCTTGTACCTACAGAGAAACAAAAGAACTACAATCTGTTGTCTTGTCTTGAAATACTATTTGTTAAATATTCAAAAACTTTTGTAAATTTAAAATTTTTCTCTATAGCTCTTATTTTAGAACAGTTTTATTTTATTCGGAAATAAAAGATATTTTACTTATAATATATGTGTTCTTACTTTCAAGAATGGATGTTTGGCTTAAAAGAGGAGTACTTAGAAGACTCGTTTTCTCAACCCACTAGAGCACTACCGAAACCTAGAGATCCTGACAAAGAGGAAAGTGACATGTCCAAGCATTTGCAGACTCGTAGATAGGAGAACCCAACTCCAAAGAAAGTGGGAGAAACTGTAAATAAGAAGCAAAACTATGGGGGTGCCTGGGTGGCTCAGTGGGTTAAAGCCTCTGCCTTCGGCTCAGGTCATGATCCCAGGGTCCTGGGATCGAGCCCCCCATCGGGCTCTCTGCTCATCAAGGAGCCTGCTTCCTCCTCTCTCTCTGTCTCTGTCTGCCTCTCTGTCTGCTTGTGATCTCTGTCAAATAAATAAATAAATAAATAAAATCTTAAAAAAAAAAAAAAGGCAAAACTATGATGAAAGCAATCTCCTCCCAACTTGACAGAAATTATCTACTGTCCTTATTGCGCCTTATACAACAGAACGTTTCTGAATAGCTTTATGGTGTCCACGGCCAGGACTAGGGAAGGCACATGAGGCATCCAGAGTGCAAATTCTCAGGAGGCGCCCACTCTCCAGCCCTGCAGAGAACATCCCCTTAAGTCCTATACCCTAGGCACTTGCTTGCCTCACCCTTGCCCCAACCCCAGTGGGCTGTTTAAGTCGTGGTACCATTTTAAGACCAGAGTCAAAAGAAAAAAGAAATTGTAAATTTTAAAATTTTAAATGTAGACATTATGAGCTCTTAAAAAGCCAAACATTGGTTATAGCTCTTCAAACCAGAAAAGAGCTACGAGGAGCATCTTACAGAGTAGGTCATCAAACTGCATTAACGGAAAGATTCATTAAGGCTTATGCAGCTGACGACGCTGGAGCCAGCCACTAAATGAGAAGTCGGTAAAAGAAACAACACTTCCCTGACGCAAGATTTAGCGGAAATGTGAAGACAAAGTTGATTGCCCATTGGCGGAGCTGTTGTTTCATCTTACAGATGCATGAATGTCTAGGTGCGGCTGGAGGGCTGTATCACACATAGTTGTCCAGGATCAGCGCTAACTAGTTGTTGAAGATCTTTGATATGAACGCTTGGCCACAAACGCACACAGTACAGAAGTATTCAAAGTGTTGGAGAACTTTTTTGAAACCTTACGGCTTGTCCCGGAACCACCATGTTGGCCTTTGCGTGGATGATGCAAAAGCAGGTGTGGATGAAACCACTGAGATCTTAGTGCCCAGACAGGAGCAAACCATACCTGCAGCCGCCCGTGAGCTTTGCTGCTGTGCACTGCCCATCAAGAGGACAAATGACAGCACCAGTTTCACTTTATGATGGGCTTGATGAAGCAATAAGACCTACTAATTTGGTAAATCTTAAGACTTACGTGAGTCTTTTTTTTTTTTTAGCATGACTTCTTAATGTCCTACGCAATGAAATGAAAAGCACACATAAAGCATAAAAACCTCAAGTATGTCTGATGCACCAAAGAACACAGTTATCTAGAGAAAAAGCACTGGTGTGGTTCTTTCCGTTGCAGACTGAGTTAACAACTTTTTTTCAGAGAACGTTATTTTTACATGAAAGAACAACTGGCAAATGATAGTTGTTTAGACCTGGGTGTTTGGCAAAAATGTTTCTCGAAAATGAACAGAGGGAGCCTGTCATTTCAAGGAAAACAATGGGCAGTGTTTGTGGTCAATCATAAAATCCAAGCTTTCAGACAAATATTAAGGATTTGGGGAAACATGAACTTGGCAGCTTCCCAATAAAGACTTTTTGATGGCAATGGTGATAAATGTGATTTTTTTTTTTTGATGTTGTAGAACAAAATGTGTCACCATCTAGAAGATACGCATACACAGTGAGCTACATTTTCCATATGATCATGGATGGGTTGAAGGTCCAACAAAAGAGCAATATACACCAAAAGATTTTATTGTAACGGGGCATGAAAAGTTCATCGATCTCATTTCAGATATCTCATTGTACCTAACCTTTAAAAAAATTACCTGTTGTGGGGTTTTGGTGTAGTATCACAGAAAAATATCCCCACTTATCTGAAAGAGCTATTAAAATACTTGTCTAAAAAAAGTTTTCCCCTAACTTCATTGAGATAGGATTTCCAAATAAAAATTATATAATTTAGGTTGCATAACATGACATTTTGATATAGGTATACACTGGGGAATGATTACCACAATCAAGCTAATTACCATATCCATCAGCTCACACAGCTCTTCTGTGTGTGTGGGCGTGCGTGTGGTAACAATCCTTGAGACCAACTCTCTTAGCAAGTTTTAGCTCTATGGTGCATAAATCCTCTCTTTTACAACTAGATAGCCCCGCAGAATATTTTTGTGTTAAAAAATACTCATTTCTCAGAAAGACAATTATCATATGAACTCCCGGATATGAGGAAGTTGAGGGGGGTTATGGGGGGGTAGGAAAAGAATAATGAATAAATGAAACAAGGTGGAATCAGGAGGGAGACAAACCATAAGAGACTCTTAATCTCACAAAACAAACTGAGGGTTGCTGGGGGTAGGGGGGTAGGGAGAGGGTGGTGGGGCTATGGACATTGGGGAATGTATGTGCTATGGTGAGTGCTGTGAAGTGTGTAAACCTGGCGATTCACAGACCTGCACCTGGGGCTAATAATACATTATATGTTAATAAAAAATAAAAAATTATTTTAAAATACTCATTTTTCATAAAAATGTGTTATTTGTGCTAATGCGTGCTGTGTCTACTGTCGTTATTTTTTGAGGAATTAATTAAAAAATTTTTAATTGTCAAGTTTCACTTCCGATATGGTAATATTGATCCATACAACACATAAGCAAAAGCTCTTTAGGGAGCCTCCATTTTTAAATGTCCTGAAAAGAAAACTGGATGCTTAAGTCCGATCAGGATTCACCCTTTGGGATTTAAGGCAGGGGGTGCAGCTGCCCCCCAAATCCATGGCTGTTGCCATGGGAAAGGGACCTGAAAACCTTCAAGGTTCTGTGAGGAAGGAGGAACGCATTTGGGTGACTGACGAAGCGGTCTGCTCCTGTGGCTGCTAAGTGAATCCTGACCTGGACCAGGAGCTCCTGGGACAACTCTGGCCAGCAGTGGCTGCGTGGAGCCCAGTACACCCTGTGGCCGACCGTTGGAGTGAGAGACAGGGAACCTTTCTCCTGAAGGACAAGGAGGCTTTGTGAGGCGTGTGGCTTCTGCTCTGCAGTGCTCCACGACCTCTTCTGCGAATGGGCAGCCCACTGGATGTTGAGGCGCTTCTCTGTGCAGAGCAACTATTTTGGCTCTCCTCACGACACCCTGCCATCCCATTTTCCACCCTATTTGCAAAGTGAAAAGCCACAGCCAACAATTTTGTCCTCCTGACTCAACACACAACTGTATCACTCACCTACTCAAAACTGCAAAATCCAAAGTGTGTCACCTAAAGCCCAAACTTTTAACACGTGCTTCAAGATGTCCACGCTGTGGCCCCAGCCTGTCTTTCCAGACTTCTGGAATAAGTTTAACTTGGTGGTTAAGAGTGAGACCCTGGGAGCCTGGCTGTCAGTGTTCAAGACCCAGTCCCACTGACCACTTACCAACCAAGTGACAGTGAGTGTTAAACAACTAGCCCTTGGGGTGGACTTGACATCCTGATTTGTAGCATTTGTCAATTTCCGTGGTATTACTACTTCTACTCTGACCAACTTCAGGCTACTCATGGGACATCACTAAATCTAGAGCTGGCAAGAGATGCTCCTAATTTGCCCTCAAGCCTGTCTAGCTATGGCATTGTTCTAGTGATTCTAAAATACTAGCATGCCTCCAAGTCATCTGGAGAGCTCGTGGAAACACACATAGCTGGGCCCCACTCCCAGAGTTTTGGATTCAGTGTCTGGACAGGGCTCTCGGATTTGCATTTCTAGTAACTTCTCAGGTGATGACATTTGGGGAACCACTAGTATAGTGACTGTAACAGACTGAGCTCTGTGGGTCTCATGGAGATATCTCATACATGTCAGCCTTCAGGTGTAGGATACAGCCCCATGCTCCCCCCACCATGGCCACACAGCCTCTCCCCTTCCCCTAACCCCGTGCAATGCCTTCCTGTTTCTGTCCTTTGCTTCCCCTTCTCCCTGAACCTAAATGGCTCTCTCTCCACACCACCCATCCTTCCCATTGAAATCTGAATTTCTAAGTCACTGCCTCTAAACTCAAGCCCTCCTTGAATCTTCTACGGAGGAATAACTGTTCCCAGAGTCTTCTCTATTTTTCCACTCTTCAGTGTTTGCCTCCTATGGGAATGATTGCCTCAACGAGCTCCTCTCTCCCACTCAATTTCAAGTTCCTGGGGTGCAGAATACTGTCATATCCGTCCCCGTCACCCTAGCCCCACACCTCATATGTAGAAGGAACTCCATCAGTGGCAATTATTTTTGAACTGGTTTTCCTGTACACAGGCTTCTCCCCAGCCAAGGAAATGCTCTGTTCAGAGATGTATGACCCGTCCCCAAGCTGCAGGCTTCTTTGTGTTTGGCAGGTTTGCACCAAGGCTGCTCCCAGGTACTTTCTGCTATTAAATTAAGATACAGATGTAGAAAACATAGTAATCGAATAGAAATACTACGAAGTCTAGAGAAAACAAAAAGTTCTGTAAGAAAATATATGACTATACCACATGGCTCAGTTGTGAAGAATATTTCCGTAGTCGTGGCCATGCTGCATACTGACTCATCCAAAATTTTGATGTAGCTCTATTGGGACGACGAAGGGAACAAAAGGTGTGCCCAGACTGGAAGGTGGTGGTGAAAGGAAATGAAATCCTCATTTCCAACACAAGAAGTCAATAGATGATGCTTAAAATTTTTAAACCAAGAATAATATGCAATAATATGCAATAATATATGCATATTATTTAGGTATATGAAGACAAATTCCAAATGAAAAATATAAAAGACTTCAAGTGGTTGTCTCAGGAGAGAAAAAAAAATGGAGAACAGGTTCTAATTGGGCAAAAGAATAATAAGCCTCAAGAATAACTGCATCTTTAAATTGCATTAATAGACAAACGCATGCACACATCTGCAAACAAAAACAAAAACTAAATGTTTTATCAAAGAACAAGGAGGAACAAATAGCAAAGCTACAGTATTCAGAACACTGTGCTGCTGTCATAAAGACAGACATATAGACCAATGGAATTGAATTAGGAGCCCGGACACAAACCCTTGAAGAGATGGTCAAATGAGTTTCAACTAGGGTGTTAAGATCATTCAATGGGAAAAGGTTAGTCTCTTTAAAAAATGGTATTGGGAAAACTGGATATCCGTGTGCAAAAGAATGAAGACAGACCCCATGCCATATCAAAATGCATCAGAAACCTAAAACTATAAAACATGTAGAAGAAAACACAGGAGGAAAAGTGCCATGACGCTGGGTTTGGCAAGGATTTCCCGGATATGACACCAAAGGCATGGGTGACAAAAGTGAAAATAAACAAGTTAGTTGACATCAAAATGTAGAATTTCTGTGTTCCCAAGGGCGCCATAAACAGAGCAAACGATGACCTAGGTAACAGGAGAAAATATTTGTAAATCATGTACTGATCAGGGGTTAATAATCCAAAATATAGGGGCACCTGGGTGGCTCAGTTGGTTAAGCATCTGCCTTCAGCTCAGGTCATGATCCCAGAGCCTGGGATCAAGCCCCACGTCAGGCTCCCTGCTCAAGGAGGCGTCTGCTTCTCCCTCTGCCTCCTCCCCACCCCCTGATGTGCTCATGCTCTCTCTCTCTCTCAAATTAATAAAATCTTAAAAAAAAAAACTCCAGCATATAAAAAGAACTCTTAAAATTCAACTACCAAAACCAAATAATCCAATAGTTAAAAATGGGTGAAGAATTAAAGTACACATCTCTTCAAAGAAGATATTCAAATGGCGGACAAGCATGAGAAAAGATGCTTAACCTCACTGATTGTTAGGAAAATGCAAATCTAAACCACAAGGAGATGTGAGATCTCAAAGAGATATCTGCATACCCATGTTCATAGCAGCATTATTCCCAATAGTCAAGAGGTAGAAGCAGCCCAATGTCCTCCAGTGAATGAGCAGAGAAACAAAATGCGGTAGGTACGTACTATGGAATATTACTCAGCCTTCAAAAGGAAGGAAATCCTGTCACGTACTACCACATGGATGAATCCTGGTTCAGTAAAATAAGCCAGTCGCAAAAAGACAAATACTGTAGTTTTTCACTTCTATGAGGTATGTAGAGACTCGAACTCATAGAAACAGAAAGCAGAATGGTGGTTACCAGGGGTTGTGGGAGAGGGGGATGGGGAATGGTTGTCTAACGAAGTATACAGCTTCAATTTTGCAACATAAAAAATGTCTGGAAACTGGTTGCATGACAACGTAAATATAATTAACATGACTGAACTGTGTTCTGAGAACATTTCATCCATTTAAGGTTGATTTTATTTTTTGCATTTTTTACCCCAATTATTTATTTAGAAGATTTTATTTATTTGTTTATGAGAGAGACAGAGCACAACCAGGACAGAGGGAGAGGGAGTGGGAGAAGCAGACTCCCCTGCTGAGCAGGGAGCCAAATGTGGGGCTTGATCCCAGGACCCTGAGATCATGACCTGAGCTGAAGGCAGACGCTTAACTGACTGAGTCATCCAGGTGCCCCACCATTTTTTTTAAAGATTTTTATTTATTTATTTATTTGACAGAGATCACAAGTAAGCAGAAAGGCAGGCAGAGAGAGAAGGGGAAGCAGGCTCCCTGCCGAGCAGAGAGCCCGATGTGGGGCTCGGTCCCAGGACCCTGAGATCATGACCTGAGCCAAAGGCAGAGGCTTAACCCACTGAGCCACCAAGGTGCCCCCCATTTTCCTTTTAAAAAGAAGGCAATGAACAGGCTCTCCTGAGCCACTGCCAGCACCCCTGCCTGCCCTGTCGTCTCCAACCCAAGAAATCATGGCAGCGTGCTGACGGGCGAAAACACAGAGCTAAACAACTCATGTGCCCTCCGCACCCTGTTCCCTGATCCAAGCGAGTATATTTTGTACCCAAAAGGTGATCTTAGAACCAAACACTGAAGGAGTATCAGTCTAGCCTGGAGTAGAAATTTAAAGATCGCTAGTATCTCTAACATTTTAACCAGAAATACAACAGAAAGTGGCATGTTTTGTCCAGAGAGGCAAATCTATCAAGGGCCACAGGGTGCTGCAGGGGTTTCTGGACCATTCTAGAGAATCACTAATAGCCTCCCCTCTCCTCCCAGAACTGTGAGGCTCTGGCCCAGGCCAGGAAGAAAATCAAGCAGAACTGAGCTTGGAGAATGGCCCTGGGGCCTGAGTACCCTGCCTGTTCGGCTGGATTTGCACCCTGAGAGCAAGCAGGCTCCTGTTCCCAGAAGCACTGATCAGGTGGGGAAGACAGGGAAGGAAGGCCAAATGGCTTCAGGTGTGGTGTGAATCTGGACCCAAAGGATGGTCCATTCTACTAGGAGAATAACCCAGACGGCAAACAAACAGGGTGGGGTGGAGTGAGACCAAGTTATGCGGACAGCTCAGCGGTCACAGAACGCCACCGGAGCCAACAGAGCTGCCTCCTCTCTGCGCCTCCAGAGACCAAAACTTTCCACTAGGGACACCGCTTGGAGACAGCATGATGTGGCCATCCCAAGACAAAGCCAGAAAGTCCCCGTAAGGAACGTGACCTGCAGTCTTAACCCCAAGGAGGAGCCTCATGTTTGGACGTTAACCAGCATGAAGATGTAGCCAGGCCTCAGGGTGTCCTTGGAGGACAAAGAGAGGCGCCCCCTGGGGTCCCCAAACTGCAGCACTCCCAGGGGCCCCCAGACCACCAGATTCACCCACTCTTCCCTCAGGGTTCTGTTGCCCTCTATCTGCATCCCACACATGGGGCTGCACAGGCCTGAGCTCATCACTGCCTTTTCCAAACCTGGTTCCCTCCGAGCCTAGTAGAAGGGTCAGTCGTGCTACGGCTAATGGACACATGAATGAAAAAGACAGGATGTACCACTGTTCTCAGACCAAGAGTCAATAGCTCTTAGCTCCTCGTTGAGCTTTTTTTCTGGGGCCTAATTCCATATCTCCTAAATCAGGACCTTTATTTATTTATTATTTTTAAAATATTTTATTTATTTGACAAACAGAGATCACAAGGAGGCAGAGAGGCAGGCAGGGAGAGGGGGGAAGCAGGCTCCCTGCTGAGCAGAGAGCCTGATGTGGGGCTCGATCCCAGGACCCTGGGATCAGGACCTGAGCCGAAGGCAGAGGCTTTAACCCACTGAGCCACCCAGGCGCCCCAAATCAGGACCTTTAAAGATGGAGCTCCAGCATTCATATTCCTAATTCAGAACCACTGCCCTACAAGAGAAGGGTCTCTTAGAGTAGTGGGCATAAGAATCACCAGGGGTGCTCAGTAAATACGCAGATTTGAGCCACAAACCATCTGGAAAAGGAAATCTAAAAAGTAATATCACCCAGCAGCGTCTAGAAACATGATTCAACCACGGGTCAGTGGATAAACAACCTGCTTGTTGATTTCCAACAGAGATGCCAAGGTAATTCAACGAGGAAAATTAATCTTTTCAACAAATGGGGCTAGAAAGCTGAATATCGGTAAGAAAAAAATAAATAAATAACCTTAACTCTTATCTCATACCACATATACAAAACAGCTCAAGATGTATTCCAGGCCTCAGTATAAAACATTAAAATGATAGAATTTCTAGAGCAAAACAGGAGAACCAGTTTTGTGACCTTGATAAGCAGAGACTTCTTAGGTAGGACACAAAGGACAGTACATATAAAGAGGGAACAATTGGAAAACTGGACCTTCTCAAAATTAAAGATTTCAGCTCTTTGAAATTCACTGTTAAAGAAACAAAAGGGAAAGCCACAGACCGGGAGGAGAATGTTTGCAATAATTACATTAAACAAAGGACTCGTATCCAGAATATATAAAAACTCAAAGAAATTGAGCAATCCCCCAACACACATGGTGGGCAAAAGATTTGAACAGCCTTCTCAAAAAGAGGATACACAGATAGCCAATAAACCCACCCAAAAATGCTCAGGTGGTAGACATTAATGCAAAATGAAAGCTACAGTGAGGTACCTCCATTGATTCACTTAAATAACACAAGTTTAGAAGACTGACAATGCACACATTCTAAAATCAGAATGACAGATGGAAAGCCTGGGTGGTGCAGTCAGTTGGGCGTCCGGCTCTTGGTCTTGGCCCAGGTCATGATCTCAGGGTCATGAGATCGAGCCCCATGGCAGGCTCTGTGGGGCTCTGTGCTCAACACAGAATCTTCTGGAGACTCTCTCTGCCCTTCCCTGCACACACCCCCCACCACAGCGCATGCTCTCTCTCTCTCAAATAAATAAATCTTTAAAATAAAATAAAATATAATTGGAATGACAGAGACCAGCAACCCATCTGTGCAAAGATGGTGTGCAAATCTGAGAAATAGTCCACATTTTTTAAATGACAAGACACCCTTGGCAGGAATTGTGAAAGAACATTCAAAGGCTTAATTTGGTTTTTAACACTTAAAAGTCAAGAAAATGAAGATGGAAGATTTCCTTAAGTCTACAAACCATACATTTGACTAAACACACTGCACACTGTCATGTGGCTCATATTTAGATATTTCTAAAAATCAAACCACTTGTATCTTCTGATCTTTCACTAATATTACAGTATCCTCTTTGTGCATCAACTATCATGAACTTTTTAACCTTTCCTTTGGGGGAAAAAAAGAACATTTTTCTAAGAACATTTCTTTATATGTAAATATCTTTTCAAGGACTCTGTGTGTGTGTGTGTGTGTGTACATTTATATACATACAACACAGATTTGAACTATGTGCTTCCACTTACACATGGACTTTTTTCAATAAATAAAGTACAGTATATTTTCTCTTTCTTATGATTTTTCTTCACTTGATCTTAGCCAAAAGGCCGAGAAGCTTAATAATGTTTTCTTTCTCTAGCTTACTCTAAGAATATAGTATGTAATACTCATACAAAATAAGTGTTAATCGACTGTTTGTGCTATGGATAAGGCTTTCAGTCAAGAGTGGACGATTAGTGGGGCGCTCGGATGGCTCAGTGGGTTAAAGCCTCTGCTTTAAGCTTGGGTCATGATTCCAGGGTCCTGGGATCGAACCCTGCATCAGGCTCCCCACTCAGCGGGGAGCCTGCTTCCTCCTCTCTTTCTGCCTGCCTCTCTACCTACGTGTAATCTCTGTCTGTCAAACAAATAAAAAAATCTTTAAAAAAAAAAAAAAAAAGAGCGGGCTATTAGTCAAGTTTCTGGAGAGTCAAAATTATATGTAAATTTTCAACCACACAGAAGAGATGGTGGTCAGCGCCCCTAACCCCAGCATTGTTCAAAAGTCCACTGTCTATATAAATCTATTATATACCCTATCTTTCAATTAAAGTGGAATTGTATATTTCTATTTTTTATATACACACATTATAAATGTATTCTATATAATAAATAAAAAGCTGACAGAACCAAATGTTGGTGAGGATGTGAAGCAACTGGAACTCTCATACATTGCTCTTGGGAAGTCAAACAGGACAACCACTTTGGAAAAGTATTCCAGAATTTCTTATTAAATGGAACATACACATATAATTCAACAATTCCACTCCTTGATATTTATCCAAGAGAAATAAAATGTATTGTATATGCATACAAAGTTATTCATAATAGCTTTCCTCATAGTAGCCTGAATCTAGGGACAATTAAATTCTCATCAGTAGCTGAAATGTAGAAATAAATATCATATATCTATACATTGAACTAAGCCTCAGTGATATAAAAACATGAACTACGGATACAAACAACATGAAGGAAGATTAAAATCAGGCTGAGCAAAAGAAATCAGGCAAAGGCAATTAGACACCACAGCAATCGTTTCCTAGGGCTGCTGTAACAAGTAATCACAACCTTGGTTAAAACAACAGAAATTTAGGGGCGCCTGGGTGGCTGAGTCATTAGACATCTGCCTTGGGCTCAGGTCATGATTCTAGGAGTCCCAGGATCAAGCTTGGGGTAGAGCCCTGCATTGGGCTCCCTGCTTAGCAGGAAGCCTGTTTCTCCCTCTCCCACTCCCCCTGCTTGTGCGCTCTCTCTCTCTCTCTCTCTCTCTCTCTCTGTAAAATAAATAAATAAAATCTTTAAACAAGAACAACAACAACAGAAATTTATTCTCTCAGAGTTCTGGGTACCAGAATTCCAAAGTCAAGGTGTCCCCAGGAGGGTTGCCCTCCGCAGGCTCCAGGGGAGGATCCATTCCTTGCCTCTTTCAGCTTCTGGTAACTGCTACTATTTCTTGGCTTATGGTCACCTCACTCCAATCTCTGAGCCCATCTTACACCCCTTTTTCCCTCTGTGTGTGTGGTGTTGGGTCTCCCTCTATTTCTCTCTTATAAGGACACTTGTGATGGCATTTAGGGCTCATGTAGATAATCCAGAATTATCTCATCTCAAAGTCCTCAACTGAACCCCATCAGCAAAGACACTTTTTCCAAATAAGGTAACATTTACAGGTCACAGGGATTAGGACACCCTATCTTTGGGGCACTGTTCAGTCTACCACATGGAATGATTCCATCTATATGAAATTCTAGAAGGAATAAAAATAATCCATAGTAACCAAAAGAAATGGTTGTCTGGAGCCAAGGGGAGTGATGAATTGACTGCAGAGGGGCCTAAAGGAACATTCTAGTGTGAAGGAAATACTACACGCCATAATGGAGATGGTTGTGACATGGCTGTGTACGTTTATCAAGACTCATCACACTTGAGTCATCAATGGTTACATTTCATGATACGTGAATTTGCCTCAGCAAAATGAATTTTATAAAAGAAAGCAGAAAAGTATAGACTTGGGGGGCCAATCTTGGCTAGTCACATTTGGCAAGCTTGGGGTGCCTTTGAAACCAACAGACCAGGTGCCTAGAAGGCTGGTGACCCGGAACCCCAGTGGGTTTCCCAATGGGCAAACAGCACTCTGGAAGTCAGGGAAAGGACTTACATCATCCTGCTGTCTTCCCTATGGCTACTCAGATACCTGATAGCAAGGCACTGAGCTGGGGATGCCCTGCGGTGAAGTCCTGTCCACAGTGAGATCAAGGTGTTGAGACAGACACCCATAACTAACTCCAGCACAAACAGGTATGACAAAAATCGTAGCCACAGAATCACCAAAGAAGATGAATTTTGATTCCAGATCAAGATAAAACTCCATGCACAGGGTAACTTGTGAGCTTGGCCCTGACAAGGGACAGGATTTTGACATATAGAAATATTAATGCCAGGGTCTTCCTGCTCGTGTCCCCTGAGTGCACTCTGGGTCCTCTGTGCCACCCTCCCCACCCTGCATACCAGGCTTGCTCACGATGACCTCTCCAGACATTCTGTTCTGCCTCCTATCTTTTGCCCAAGCTGGGTCATGTGCCAGTCATGCCAACCCCTTCTCTGGATTCTTCATCAACAGATCCCCAGCAACAGGTCATGGCCTTCGAGAAGGCATCCTGAGGAGGCCCCTGCTGTGGAGAACCAGCCTGCTTGTCCCCTCTCTTGACTGTTCTATCCCCAGGTTCCAGGTTCAGGCCTTCACATTCCAAGGGCTCTACCTCTTTGACCTGACTCCTTGGTCACTTGCTGTACCTGCTCAAACTCTGGTTTCTCACGGAGCCTTTACTTGATTTCCTATGGTCCCTGACCTACATAGCAGAGGGTCTCCATGGATGGTGAGCTCTTCTCCTATGACCTGGCTTTTGATCCCTACCTTCACGCCCTGATCCTTGACCCTTTCTAGGCCTCCATCCCTCAACTCCTAGACTCTCAGGAATGGACTTGGACCAAGGCCTCAGGGCCTCTCTGGACCCCAAAATAAGCAATTTCAAGTGTCTCAGACCCCAGTCTCAGCTCAATCTCCAGATTTGATCCTGCGTGCTTACCTAAGGAAAGCAGCTTAGAACGTCTCAGCCTATATTGTCCCCATCTCCCAATAAGCCAGGAAGCTTCTCCCCTATCCTTCCTGCTTTGCTAAGCGAGGAAGGGCAGGCTTCCCTGAGCCAGGTCCAAGCCACAAGTGGAAAATCTGAACCCAGTGGGCTCCGGGCATGCCTCCCTGCATCCTTGCTCTCACCACATGAGATGCTCCATTCTCTGCTTGTACCATCTTTATGGAGTGAGCAGGGGTCCCACGATCGGAAGTGTGTGGCCTGTGGGGCCACGGCCAACTCCAGTGATGCCTCCACGAGCTCTGTGGCCTCTAAGGGCAGATCCCAGGAGACAAAGAGTGAAGCCATGGGGCCTTCTGGGGAGCTCACAAGAGGAGGCTTCACCCAGGCAAGCACCATGAACCCACCACCTTGGATCAGAGACGTGGACCCAGAACATGTCTTAAGTAGGAGCTTTGCATCCTGAATACCCTGGTGAGGATATAGGGACGAAGCTGCCCTCCTCTCTTTCTAGAAGAGTAGGCCTAGACCTTGGGCAAAGTGGACACCAAATGGGGTTCCACCCAATGTCCAAGACCTCCATCGACATTTGACGGATTGTTCTGGCAATGGGTACCCAGTCGGGACCCCCAGTGCATCATTACCCTCCCCAGCTGCCCTGGGAAGCATCCCAACCCCTAAGGAGGGGATCCCAGGGACTAAAATAGCCTGGTGGAACCCAAACCTTTATCACTGAGAGACTGGCTGGGGATAGTAATATTTCTGTTCACAATAGACCAGCCTTTCATCCTCCTGACACATAGGATTATACGCCCCCTCCCACTTCAGTTGGATGGGGTCACATGGCTAGTTCTAGCCAGTGAATTGTAAACAGAAGTGACATGTGTCAACTCTGGGTTAGAGCACTCAATTGCTAATATGTGATGCTCCAGAGCTCTCTCTGGCATGGCAACCAGCTCCAGACGCTGGCTGCTCTGCTGGCTTGCCCTGGAGGGATGAAAAGATGACCAGGTGGTAGATATGAGCGTGGGTGAGAATTGCAGCTTTGTTATTTCAAGTCACTGAGATTTGGGGGGCGGAGGGGGTGAGTGTTGTTACTGCAGCATAACCCAGCCCATACTGACTGACACATACATACTGACTGGGGTCAAAGGCCAACTGCACTGCTCACAATCAATATCCCTCACTCCCAGTGACCCACACAGCCTTGATTCCTCATCACCCACTTTGAACTTTGGGTCCAGGCCACCAGCTCAGCCCTAACACAATGCAAGGGTAAGGATGCCGGAGTTGTCCAGCCTGAAGATTCTGAAAGGATCTTTTATCAGCAGCCAAGATGTGAGTGTTTCAGGATCTGGTGGATTCCAGTGCAGGGTTAGGGTGGGGGTTGGGCGGCTGCAGGTGGCAAAGCTCAGGGCCTCAGCCAAACGCCAGAAGCTGAACCGTGATGTGCAAACGTGACATCTGGGGTGAGACTCCAAAGCTCCAACCTTGACCAAACAGACTTTTCCTACTCCCTGACTTCTTTTTGGCCAAAGAGCGCTCCTACCTGGGGTCCCACCCTGACGACCGCACTGGGCACCACTTTCAGCCTCACATCCCAGGGAAGCCTCGTGGTACTTCTGTTCTCCCATCCGTTGCAGAGTCTGATGACTAAGACCATCTCCCATGGGAGATGCAGCTTCTAGTCTCATGGCTTTGCTTCCAACCCTTGCCAGCTCAAGCCTCAGGCCTTGGCTTGGCCTGTCACGCCTTTCTCTCTCATCATTTAAATAGCTCCAACCCACCATCCCCGGGAAGGCCTCCTGACTGAGAGATGCTGCCTGGTCAGGACTGGGGCCTCACCCTACCCACCCCGATTCGTATTCCTGATTATGCCCCTGACTCTGCGTCTTTACTGTCTTATAAAATCCAATTTTACCTTTTCATCTAGCAGAGGAGGTAGGGAATAAATGAATGTGTATGAACCTCAGCAATGAGCTAGTTGTTCTTTACTCGCTCCTTCATTCAAGCAGGATGGTGAGAGGTTAGAGGCAGAGGCTCGGAAACGTCACCCTCTGGCATCTAGTCTGCTCTACCATTCACTAGCTGTGTGATTTGGGGCATGGTGCTTGACCTCTCTGGGCCTGTTTCTTCTTTTTCCTTTTCTGACTTTCTTTCCTTTCCTTTTCCTTTTCCCTTTCCTTTCGTAAAACAGGAATATTTCTGGCTACTAAATGAGTCGACAGAAAGTGCTCAGAACAATGTCTAACACAGAGCGCTCCATGCACATGAGTTGCCGTGACTCCCTTATACAGTATCTAAATGAGGCAGACCCAGGAGATACAGAGGAGAACAGAATAGACCTATTCGTTCATTCCACAAATATTGACCGAGAAGCCGCACACGCCCCACACTGTGGCCGGAGCCGGGGATGTGTGTCTCCACCCTCGCAAGGCTCACAGTCCGGTAAGAGAGGCTAGCAGACACCGCGCAAGGCAACACCAGATCAAAGCACACGCCAGCAA
Source organism: Mustela erminea (assembly GCF_009829155.1). Classification (NCBI taxonomy): domain Eukaryota; kingdom Metazoa; phylum Chordata; class Mammalia; order Carnivora; family Mustelidae; genus Mustela; species Mustela erminea. The sequence continues at coordinate 6,500,311 of NC_045618.1, read as the reverse complement.
GCCGTGATCTGGGCTAATAAGGGAGGGCCCGAGGGAAGCAGCGAAGCCGGGGTGGTCAATGGGGGCTCCCTGATACTGACAGTACAATCCAGAAAGGAGACGGGGCCAGGAAGTAAGGGAGCCCCGTGGGGGTGAGGGGGTGATGTGGGAGAGGAAGACCCAGGTCATTCAGGCTTTCCTGGCCATGGCACCCGGACCCACCAGAAGCCACTGGACATAACGGTTATGGGCAGAGAAGCAGCAGGATCCCAGGATCCTTCCTCTTTCTCTGGGAGATACTGCAGTTCTTCTTGTACAGCAGAGAGGCCTGAAGCTTGTGGACACGTCGTTGGTAGATGATGCAGCTAGAACTAGAAAAGGTCACCTAAGCACCCCCCCCCCCCCAGGGAACTGGCCAATTCACCCCCGTCGCATACGGCAGGGGCCAACTGCACAAGGAACACCTTGCTACCCCCCAAAGCCCTTCACTTGCTCCTGGGGTCGTGGTGCCTGTCTTGATCTAAACTCCCACCACACCCAGGGCTCCGCCATGTACAACTGGGTGTCTCGTGCTGGTTTTCAGGCCAGTGGCTTCTGGAAATGAACTGCCTCCCCGCACTTCTTCCCCACCACTTTTTCCATCCCCCACAGCCACGCCAATAACCTCAAGTCAACGTGTTTCTCCCTGGGACACACAGTTAAACACACAACCACAGAGATGTGTCTCGAGCCCAGAATGGAGGGGACCAAGTTGCCAGGGATGACAAGTCCCCCGAGAATCCAGCTTGAAGCTCCCCTGAGAAACACCCCTCCCCGAAATAGGCAGAGAGGGTCAGGAACACCCATGCAAACAGCTGATCCACAAAACCCCCACTGTGCCCACGACTTTCCCCACCTCGGCCCTTTCTATTTTTATCAGGGGAGTAAGAGGGGGTTGCCAGGTGGGGCCGTGCCGCTGTTTATGTCTGAAATTTGAAAAGATGCACAGTGTACTCGGGAGAAGGTGTTTGCAGTTAAAGGAATTTCGGAGGAGAATTTCAAACCCAGCAGGGTGAATAGGTGCCTTGTGTTCTGGCTTTTGACTCTGGAAAAGCCACATTTCCAACCAAGGCGTGCAGAGGGGCCAGGGGTGGGGAGAGAAACACACGGGTGTGAGATGTGGGCAGACGGAGGGACTCAGCTCACCTGGGCACAGGGAACAACCGATTTTCAAGCTGCAGGTCTTGGGGGAAGCCCTTCCACCCTCTCCAGGGCAATTTCTGTTTATTTGCCCCCCTAATTAATTCATAGCCTTTCCTGGCCCTCTTACCCTTCCCTGGTTAACCCCACTCAGAATCTATCCTCTACCTCGTCTTCATCAGTGAGTTCTACTCAATATTGATTCATATATTCCTATTTGTCAAGGCTTGAAATTGCTCTAATTTGTCAATTTCCTGTTTCCTGGTTAAATCGTAAGTGTCCCTTTGGTAGCTGTATAGCTGCTTTTTCTTTTCTCTTTCTTTCTTTCTTTCTTTCTTTCTTTCTTTCTTTCTTTCTTTCTTTCTTCTTTCTTTCTTTATTTTGACAAACACACAGCTTAAGACCTGATTGAATGCTTTACTCTGGAGGCACGACACTGGGACTCAGTGGCCCTAATTCATCAACATGTGGAAAATGGGAAGACAGAAATAACAATAAAATGACACCTTCCCCCCCCACACACACACACACAGGCTGAATGAAGTTCACCCTTTTTTCTCTTCTTCATCCTTCAAAGATTAAGCTGGCTCTGACAGAGCTCTGCACAGAACTTCTAACCCAAACTAGACAGAGCCCTTAAAATGCCAGGGATCCCCAGAAAGGCTGGGGGTACTTTGGGGGGACTGGACTTCTGACTAGATCTGAAACCAAAGGTTGGCCCAGTGCATGAGACCTGGGCAGTGTGCATAAGAGGATCAGAACTGTTTGTCTCATTTATTTGTGTGTAGGGATAAATGCCAAGAAGCAGTAACCTTGTTTGTGCCCCCAGCTGCAAAAAAAAAAAAAAATGCAATGGTTTTTAAAATTCATTAGCCATAATGTCCTAACAGGCACAAGATGAAATTGACATGGAGCTAGATTCTAGCTCTGCCTACGGTTCACAAAACTTCATCGCTTGACCCTTGTCTGTATTTCTGTTTCTCTAGAACCCCCTTATAGGCACCACTTTCCCTCGAGTGTGTCAGGGGCTCTGGCATTCCCTCTCCACGTGTCTGGGGCTCTGTCTGTTTTTCTCGGTCTCCTTGCCTTTCTATCCCACAATCTCTCATCCTCCGTCTTTTCTGCGCTCCTCTCTCCCTGAATTGGTTACAGTATGCAATTAAAGTCTATTTTAGTATTCATTGGGTAGAATTCAATGTTCCCTACTTTTCCATGCGTGGACTCTCCTCAGGCTGAGCTTTGTCCCAAGTCCCAGGCTCACAATTCTCTCAGCCTGCTGGCCACTTCCCCTGAACGTCCCTCCAACTCTGAACACACCACTCTCTACCCCAGCACTTGCCATCTTTCTCCCCAAACCAACTCCTCTTCCTGACCTCCCTGTGACTGTCACATGGACTCCCCATCTCCCAGGCAGGCGGGTTCAAAAGTCAGAGGCTTTTCTTGCCTCTCTCTCTCTCTCCCCCAAGATCCAGTGTCTGATTTTTCCTTTCCAACATCCCTCCGTGTGCATTCCCACTGCCCTCCCCATGGCATGGTCCCACCATTCACAGAAGCTTTTTGCTGATCCTTCAACATTTTGATACACACCATATTTTAATGTTTACATTAGTCATCGTCTGATCTTGTGTCAAAATCCAGAAATTTGGCTTCTCGAGGAAAACAACAAAAGTACCCCCACGTCCCCCATTGTCAATCCTAATACCAATGCTAATACTAATACTATGTGATCCAGCAACAAAGAGCTGAATTCCTGAATGGTGATCTTTAGTTGGAGCAAGGTAGTGACTGTCCCTTGGATGAGGCATATGCTCTCCAGGTTGCCTCCAACTTGAACAGAAGAAGCCAGAGACAACAGTGTATTCATAGGATAATAACATTTCTATCAAGTTTAAGAATAGACAAAACTGATCTGTCAGTAAGGTCAGAAAGTGGTCTCCCTGGGGTGTACCATTTAGAAGGAGCACCAGGGAAACTTCTAGGGAGCTGGAAATTTCTGTATCTTGATTGTATTGTGAGTACAATGGTGTTGGTATATGCTAAAAATTCCTTGAGTTGTACACTTAAGATGCTCTTTATTCTATGTAAATTACATATCAAAAGAAAGGAAGGGAAGGAGGAAAAAAAGTAGGTACAATGCCTACCTTAGTACCCGGCACATAGTAGGTGCTCAGTAAACAGTTACTATTAAACGTTTTTTGTTTTAAGTCTGAGGGCTCTGAAGCCAGGTGGCCTGGCTGAAATGTCTGGTTCTCTTCAGCAACTACATGAACTAAGGCAGCTTGCCAAGCCTCCCTGCCCTCAGTTTCTTCATCAGTGAAATGGACGGAGTTCATGAGACTTCGCAAGGTCCTTGTGAGGTTTAATGAAGCACCCCGCACAGGGCCTGGCACATAGTAAGAGCTCAATACGTGTTGCTCTACAGTAAAGGGAAGTGTTACCACTTGTACGAAGACGTCATGGGAGTGAATATACCAGTCAATCCAGAACATAAATACTGCATGTTCCCACGTATATGAAGCACCTAGAGTAGTTACATTCATAGAGGCAGAGTCGAGTGGTGGCTGCCAGAGGCTCAGGGGACAGGGGGCCGGGGACTTAACGTTTCATGGGTACGGAGTTTCAGTCTGGGGAGATGAGAAGGCTCTGGAGACCAAGGGTGGTGATGTTTGTAGAACACTGTGAATGTACTTAATGCCACTGAACTGGACGCTTCAAATGGTTAAAATGATCAACTCTGTGTAATGTATGTTTTACCACAATAACAAAGAAAGAGGAGGAGAGGCAGGAAAGAAGGAAAGAAGGGAAGGAGGGAAGGAGGGAAAAAGGGAAGGGAAGAAGGCAGGCAGGCAGGCGAGGCTGTGCTAGCCCACAAAGGAAATGACATTTCATTTTTTTGAACTTAAGATTTTGAGACTAGACCAAGCACCCTCCAGCATTCTGATAATTCTTGTTTTTTAATGACTGTTTCAAGACTGAATGCCAACAAGTCAATGTCCTAAGAATAAGAGATTACCTAACTAAATGCTGCTTTTCCCCCCTTACACATTCTGTATGTTCTCACCTTAAAGAAATACACATTAAGAAACCAAACAGATCAATAGCAACAGCTAAAATGTCAAGATAACCGTTCCCCAGGGCTTTCGTATCAAATAAGGGCCAAGTGTTGTGGAGAGAAGCCATGCCCGTGTTTTAACAGACGATCTTCGAGCTACCGAGGTGCTCACTGTACCTCTCACATTTCATCTTCAGTGCGTGCGGGCTACCATAGTTGCACATCGAGAAAGTACACATTTTATATCCCTGCTGGAATGTGCAAAACATCTGGGACAAAAATTTTCAGACTGACCCAATGTTTATCACTGAACGAAAATAAAATCATCAAGCCCAATGTGACATGGGCTGGGCGGTCAGTTCCTAAAACATTCCAATGGCAGGAATAAGGGAAAGAGTAGGGAAAAGCCATGGCAGGTGTGGGAGGCAGTCCCTTAGGATTCAGGGTTGGGGACAGACTCAGGGTTGGGGACAGAGAAAGTGGGCAAGTTCCCAGGGGCCTTGGGGGCTGAAGGTACCAGGGGAAGGATCCTTCTACTCTCTTCTTACCCCAGACCTGCTTGGAAAATACTGTTTTCGGGGGTGCCTGGGTGGCTCAGTGGGCTAAGCCTCTGCCTTCGGCTCAGGTCATGATCTCAGGATCCTGGGATTGAGTCCCACATCTGGGATCTGTGCTCAGCAGGGAGCCTGCTTCCCCCTCTCTCTCTCTCTGCCTGCCTCTCTGCCTACTTGTGATCTCTCTCGGTCAAATAAATAAATAAAATCTTTAAAAAAAAAATACTGTTTTCAATGATGATGGTGGTGATGATGATGATGACAGTGTTGATCCTTTACAGTAACACGGTCATACCCCCCCGCCCCCGTGTCATTCCCTGCGTCTTCTCAATGATAAAAACACTAGTGAGTCACGAGTAAAATGCTTGCCATAATTTCCTCTGTTATAAATGGCAGGGGTTTTACTGAAAATAGAAACTGCTATAAATTCAGGTGGTGAGGGAAGACGGAAAAATCAAACTGAATCTTCAAGAAATGAGAGTTTCCTTAAACATGCCCTCGATTTCTATGTCTTAGGTGACACAGCACTTTCCCGTCACTGTACGTCATTATCCCACACAGACCTGTGGGGATTCGTAAGTGTTTCATTAACTTACCCCATGTTCTTAATTATTAGAACATTTCCCTCTGAGTTTATCACTTACACAGCGTTTAAGTAATAAAACAGCACTTTTCAAATGTTCCACTAATTCTCAGAAGACCACTCCCCCTCTCGGTTTGGCAATAAGAACACTTTTCCATATCATACTTCTATGGCCTTTGGCTTCCAGGAAGGATCACAACCTTTCTACACACATGACATATAGTATTTATTATTGCCACGCTCCGAGGAGGCGAGTTTTCCAGCTTCCTTTATGAACCCAGAGAGCAGCCCATACTTGCTCGGGAACATCAGATTGTAGCGCGGAGGAAAGGGAAGAAAATTCACCATCTTGAGCCAGATCACTCGCTAGGCACTGACTGACATCCCTTATTCTCATTCTACAGTTCCATACAATCCCGTTTCACAGATGAGAAAACTGAGACCCAGAGAGGTTCAGAAACTTGCCCACCTTCTTGTGCCAGAACTGGGATTCACCTCCAAGGCTCCTGAAGACACAGGGGACCTCCTCTTCCACTCTGTTTTGTTGCTTGAGAGAGACAGGAAGCCCTTTCATGAAAATGATCTGATGCTTTTTGACTGTCCTCAAGTTTCAAGATCAACCAGAAGTGTGACACAGCTCAGCAAAGCAACAATCTTTGACTGTACCAGGAAGAATGGGATGCTGAAGACTGTCCTGCAAAAACTGGGACAGATGTGTTGTCCCAGAGAGCAGGATACACTGCTTGCTTGTACAGGCGTATCCAAAGGATGGCTCAGAGGAAATCTGCAAATTGGGACTCAGCAAGATTCGTACACGGTGCCCCACTAAGGGACAGAAACATGCACTTGTGGTGCTACAGTTAGGTGAACTGGGGGACTGGCCATCCTCTAAGAGCCACTTGAATGGCACTTGGAAGCCAACCTCCAAGATGCTTCCCAGCAATCCCCATCCCCTGGTCCCATGTGACCAAGAGAATCTGGCAGATGTGACAGTGTGTGCCTTCCAAAGCTAGGACATCAGAGCACTGCAGCTCCCACTCAGCCCCTGGATCACTTGCTGTGGCAGAAGTCAGCTGCCATCCATGTCATGAGGTGACTCCCCTGGCAGGTGAGACGGACAGGAGCTGAGGCCACTGGCCAGCAGCCGACACCGACCCACCGGCCATCTTAGATCCATATCGTCTAAGCCCCAGTCAAGCCTTCAGCTGACACCTGACTGCAACCCCATGAGATAACCTAAGGCAGAATGACTGGCCATGCTTCTCCCAAATTCCTGACCCACAGAACCCATGAACGATATTAAAAGACTCATCGCTTGAAGCCACTAAGGCTTGGGGTAATGCATGACACAGCCATTGTCATTGGAATATGGAGCCATGACATCGTGTCCTGCTCTAGAACTCAGCCCCAGGATAAGTGAAGACACGAAAGTGGGACATTGGTCAGCTTTGCAGAAAGTCCACTGCCAAGAATGATAGAGCAAAGTCCGACACTTGCATTAGAAGACACTGGGCCCCTTCAGTACTTGTGGAAAGGAGATCTGAATTGGCTACAGACTCAGAATGAGCCATGATGAGGCTGCAGAAAAGCACATAAAGGAAGGCTGCATTAACAGAAGCATAGTACCTCATTGAAGGAGGTGAGCTCCTGCCCTGGGCTGAGTACCCTAATAGGACTGTGTTTAGGTCTGAATCACTCTACATGGGACAAGGCAGTCCAGACACGCTAGGGGAAGATTGGTGGGAGCAAGTAGCTTCCACTGATGGAGAAAGATGAGGAAGAACATAGTGAAGTGGGGATTCCCGGTTCCTAAAGGAGAAAAGGGGGAGGGCGAGAGCAAGACAATCCCTGATCTTAAATGCAAAAACATCTGCCATGTGGAAGGAGGTCTGGGGGACAAGGCCAGGATGTAGAAATGGGCCTGTTCTGTTCACTGCTGAATCCGTAGTATGGGAACCAGTAAGCACTTCTACGACATCTGAGAGCTGCCTAAGTATTAGAACCACGTGAAAATAGGAGGCCGACTCAGAAGGGAGTCAAATCCACGGGCGTGTTCACACAGAGCGTACATCCCAGTCAGGGAGGACATGGTCCTCAAAGTTGCTAAAGACCCTTTCCCAGCTCTGAGACCCTTATTCTGTGATTTCGTGACTGGATGAGTGGCACCTGCTGAATGAGGCCAACACAGGGGTTCTTAAACTTCAGAAGGCGTATGATAATAAGGGGAATCTTATTAAAACACAGCTTCTGAGTCAGAAGGTCTGCAGTAGGCCTGAGATTTTGCACTGTGAGCGAGCGCCCAGCTGACGCTGCTAGTCTATAGACCACACTGGAAGCAGCGAGAGGTTCAAGGTCGCCCGTGACAGCAGATAGGGTCAGGCAGCCTGGAAAAGGCATTAAGTATTTGAGCAGAGGAGGGATGACCAGCATCAGAAGTTACTACACAAGGAAGAGCCCTGAACAGGGGAGGGTCCATACGCCACCAAGGGCTTTCGGACTAACATCCTTTGATCTCCTGAATGTGGTCTTTACGTTGTCCACTTCCTAATCATCCTGGGTTTGCTGCAGCCTGAAGGCGCAGTAGTGTGACATCATGCCAACCCGCACTCATTCACTACCTAGGGCCTGTGAGTCTCAGTTTCTTCGTGTGTAAAATGGGAACAATGTTCCACCTGCAAGGCTGTTGTATTGAACAGTGTCTGGTGTGTAAAAATGCCCATTGTATGTTTCTTAGCCTCATTACAAAACTAGGTGATCAATAAGCATTTGTTTCCTTGACTACAAAGATTAATTACTAATATTCGTCCTGGAATTGAATTGCCCTTCGCTAACCCCACACGTCCTGGGATGTAAGTCAGATATGACCCTGTCTTACAGATGAGGGTGTGATGTGTTCTCACCTAGAGCATCAAGTAAATACCGGCATGAGTACCACGACTCCTGTTGGAATTCTAAGGAATTTTTTCTAGAAGAGTCATTTCCCCTGATCCAGGCACTGGGGGCCAGTAACTAGTAAGATTTCATCCCACTTCCTTGTCTGAGGGACAAAATACTGTTTCCCCCTGAGGGGCTCTCTGGTCACCATCATGTCAGAAGGGCCCAAGGTGCTCCGTAACTTGGAGACCTGACCAGGAGGAACCAACAGATTCAGGTAGAACAACAGTGAAGCCAAGAACTGCCCACCAGTGGAACACCTCAGCCACAGCTCCTGGGCACCAGCGGGTGGAGTGGGAACTATGCCCTCCCCAGGCTTCACTGCCCAGTGCAGACAACCGGCAGGAGAAGGTGCTGGGCCAGGGCCAGTCCTGCCCCCTAGCAGAGATGGCCAGCAAAACACCCACACAATTCCAGAGTTATCACCTCTGGGAAACGGAGGCACTTCCATGCCTTTTAATCAAGAAAAAGCTTAGTCTATTATCTCTGTAATGGACAGCCCACAGAGACCCGGCTTCTTGCTCTTTTCTCATTCAGTCCATGCCCAGTGAGGGCGTCAAGCCGCTTCTACCACACTGACCTGGGCCGCTAAATCTTAGCATCAAGCCCGGCCGGCTTCCTCCATAAGGACTCTGAAGACCACCAACCAGCCCGGGTCCCCCCAGAACTGCTGTAGCTAAGCCAGCAGCCTGTGTAGCAGAGAGAGCATGACTTTGGGCTTGAATTCAGACTCCGCCTTAAATAGGTAACTCCCTCATTCTCTGAGCCTCCGTTTTCACATCTTTGGGGTGCGTGGGGGAATCCTAATATTTACCTCATTGGGCTTTTGGGGAAATTAAGTGAGATATTAATGTATGTTAAGCAACCAGCTCACAGAAGGTGTTCAAACACTTTTGGTTCTCTTATTCTTTCAGCTGGGAAAAATATTATTAAAGAGGGTGGTCTCTGGAGCTCCAGAAGTCCTGGAGAATTCCTGCTTCGTTCGAGAGATGTCCTTGGCCTCTCCGGGACTTTGAAGAGACCCTCACTCAGCCTTTTGCCCTGAGACTGGCTCCAGCACGCCTCCCCCCCGGTCCCCTAAAACCTCCTCTCTCCCCGTCTTCCCTGCCATCCCGGCGCACCCCATCCCCAAAAACTTTCAGCCAGTTCCTCCCGAGGGTCCTTCCAAACTGTGGCCCGGGAGCAGGGGGCGCGCCGTGCCCTCTCGCTTCCCGCCGGGCGTCGGCCGCACACCCAGCGCGGGTCGCCGGGGAGCCCCGTCCGGCCACCGCAGGCGCGGGTGCTGGCACGGGCGCGGGTGCCGGCGCGGATGCAGGCGCGGGTCCCGGCGCTGGTGCCGGCGCAGCCCTCCGGGGCCCCTCGGACTGCGGAGCCGCCGACCGCATTGCAGCCCTTCCCGCGCCGCTGCCTCCCGCGGGTCCATGGTCTGCCGGCTCCTCTCGCGCCCTGCGCCCCGGGCGGCTTCCCCCGCGGCGCGCCGGTACGGAGCCAGGGTCCAGCGCGCTCCAGACGCCTCCGCCCTCCCCTCCCCCGCCGGCCGCCCCTCGGGTCCCCCGGGGGTGGGGTTTCCCTCCGCGTCGCCCCCCCCCCCGCCACCGCCCTCCCCTCCCCCGCCCGCCCCTATGTATGTGTCACCACGCGCCATGCCCGCCCGCCCGCCCGCCCACCTACCTCCCCGCCGCTCGAGAGGGGGCTCGCAGAGCTGAGGACGCGCCCGCGCCGCTCCAGGTCTCTCCTTCCGCGCGCTCGCCGGCCGGCATCTGACGCGGGCGCCAGGGGCTCCGGGCACCTTGCAGTGGCCCTTGCCTCGGCCAGCCGGGACTCCGCAACCCAGCCGCTGCCGCCGCGGCCGCCGCCTGAGGGGACCTGCGGACAGGACGCCCGCGGCAGGAGGGGTGCGCGGCGCGCGCGCAGAGCGTCTCCCCCGCGGCGCCGCCAGCCCCGGGCCTCCCGGCCCCGCGAGACCCCGGCCGCCCCGCCAGCTGTGTGGCACCGAAGTTCTTACGAAGGGCGTCCAACTCTTCAAGGTAACTGTCCCCTTCCCTCCGGGGAGTGGCTCTCCCAGGGTCCCCCGGCCGCTGGCCACTCCGCGCGCGGGGGCTGCGCTGCCTCAGTGTCCCCTGCGGGGGGAGGCGTGCGCTGCGGCTTCCCGACCGCCGCGTCCGCCCGCGGAGTTGAGCAAACTTTCGGGCTGTTGCGGACGCAGCGTGCATGGGGCGAAGGAACACGTGACGAGGGGCTGTTGTCTGCTGGTCCCCCGAAATTAAGGAACAGAGAACAGGGGAGATTTTACTCCCGACTCCCATGTGTTTGCAAGTCCTAGAGTCTGGAACGCGCTTCGGTGGACAGACGAGCGGCTTTGGAGTCGGGGAAATGTGGGTTCAGATCCCCTGGGCTACCCTTGAGCTGGAGGAGTTGCTTCATGGTTCCGAGACTTGGCCTGGGCTGTCCGTGGGAAGGACGAGGCCCTTGGGCAGGGTGGCTGGGCATGGGCAGTGTATCGGGTACAGGGCAGGTGCCCAAGCAGGGGCTGAGAGAACCCGCTGGCCCCCCTTCCTAGGCCACTTGGCCTACTCCAGGAGCGCAGGAATGGGGGAAAGCTGGGGAAAGAGGGGAACTGGCAGAACCCAGGGCCACTGAGCTGCCAGGGAGGGAGACAAACTCGGACCGGGCCACTAGGTAGGGGCATCTCTCAAGGAAGAGGAGGGAAATGAGGACACATGACCAGGGACAGCTTTGCCTTCTCTGGGTTCCTCTGCAGTGGAAGCCCACCATGGTGGAGTCTTTCAAACCCCGGGGTTTGGGTGGATGGTTGTCCTTTACTGAATCTGCATTCCAAGCCAGAGCAAACTGTGGGGTGACGGTGGGAGGGGCTTGTCTCCTGTTGGAAGACTCCAACCCAAACTTTTCCATCATTCCACTCCTTGCAGTCTGAGCAGGGTTCTGGTAGGATTCTTGTAGGGTCTTACCGCTAAGGACCCCCAGGTCCCAGCATTTTGCTTGGTGTGTACATTCCAATTCTGTCAGGAGTGGGCTGCCAGGAGAAAAGGAAGGCGGATGGAAAGCTGAATGGTTTAGCGAGGTGTTTCAGGTCCCGGACACTGCGGTGGGTGGGTATCTGTCAGTTTGGGGGAACCCTGGACCTTGGAAAGATATTCAAAAGAAAGTGAATCCGGAAAGGTGTGATGACTTTCTAAAGGTCACACCTGACTTAGGGGAAGGGCAGGACTAGAATCAGGATTTTCTGAGGCTCTAGTCGGTTGCTTGTCCTGATTTAAGAATCCAGAAGTCTGGGCTCCAGTCCTGGTTCCTTCCTTGCCTCTGGGTTGCCAAGGGGAAGATCGTCTGTACCCCTGGGCAGAGCGGGTTGGTGGGGGCTTGGGATCAGTATAGGAGCGCTGGCCTGGCCATCACTGAACCTGGAAGAGACTGCCCAAGAATAGAAGGGCAATCAGGGAGAAAACCCGAAGGAGGAGGTGTCTCTACACCCAGAAGCAAGGATCCCTCCAATTTCAAAAGTTTTGGAAGAAGGAATTATGAAAAGACAGAAAATATCTCTCAGGGAAATGCTGGAATTTTTCGGGTTACATCAAATTGGGTTTAAATGAGATGCATGTATGTGCAATTTCCAGCGTGTCCCTGGGTCCCTTCATTCATTCTCCAGTAACTACTGAGCGCCACCTAGTAACTCTGTGCCCCGTGCTGGCCATTGCTGGTCTGGCCATTGCTGGCCATAAAACAGTTGCTGTGGTTACGCAAGCAAGTACTCCAGAACTGATATCATTTATTATTATTATCACTAATTTTAATTCTAAGTAGATATTTTTCTTTTCCTAGAATTTTCTAGGAAAATCTTACTTAAATTGGGAGTCTTTATAATTTGAAAGCCCTTCTTTCAATATAGGAATAAAGAGGGGCGCCTGGGTGGCTCAGTTGTTAAGCATCTGCCTTCAGCTCAGGTCATGATCTCCGGGTCCTGGGATCGAGCCCTGCATCTGGCTCCCTGCTCGGCGGAAAGCCTGCTTCTCCCTCACCCACTCCCCCTGCTTTTGTTCCCTCTCTCACTGTCTCTCTCTCTCTGTCAAATAAAAACAAATAAAATCTTTAAAAAATTTATGGGAGTAAAGAATCCAGAGGGGGAGATGATAGAAATATTATTACGTATCTTCAAGGAGTCTCTGTGACTTGAGTGGTGGAACTGTGTGCTGTTGGAGCCACACCTGACTCCAGGCCCCTTCTCACACCCAGGCTTTACCCCTGCTCCCCATCTCCCACACACCCACATGCCAGGCAGCCGCACCCCTGCATGCCAAGTGGGGGGTCCTCCATCCCCAAATGCCCAGAACAGATGTCCAACTCCCCAGTTGGAGAGGGAGCTCCAAGAGAGCCCTGACTCCTGGGATGGTGGGGGAGAGCCGCGGGGGTGGTGGGGGAGCCTGCCCAGCAGGGCAGACCTGGGTTCGAATCCCAACTCAGCCACTTACTGGCAGCATGATTTTGAAGAGGGCCTTGTCTGGCTCTCAGCAGGCACCAGAAACCTTAATTCCTCTCCTCTAGCGGCTTCTAGGCCCCCTTGGGGTCACAAACTGTAAGTTCAGGAGAGTATTAATTGAGAATATTCTGTAGTAGTAAAAGACTGTGTGTCCTAACTTTTCATGTGGATCTTTTTCCTGCTGGCTCCTAGAACCCAGTCCCTTCCAAGCTCCTTCTTGTTGGGCCCGAGGAGGGCCTCAGCTGAGCCAGGGGAGGCCCATGGGCCCCTGCTTGGAGCCTCGCTCTTTGTCTCTGCTCCAGCGGACACATCTAGCACTGAGTATCTCCATCTGCAGGTTGTAAAACCGATTTAGGGGGGTGGAATGACATAGGAAAGAGTAATTTCATAGTGTCTCCCATGTAATAAAAGTAAGTATTGTTTCCAGAAACTTCTATTTCTGTTTTATATTTGGCAATCCTAAATAAGTGTCTATGTGATTATAATACATAGATATATACACAATATATACAAATTTGATGTTTATAGGATGAATTTCTTACTGCGGGTTGCAGTCAAAAAAGTTTGAAAGACACCGATCCTGATAATGTTTTTGTCTCTGAGAAATTCCTGCGTCGTGGTTCCAGCTGACAGGTGCTGGGGCCTCCTTGCTGCCCCTATGCTAACACCTGGACTGGACCTGTAAACGTCTGGGGAGTGGGAGCAGCAGGGGGTAGAAGTCGGGGGTGGGGGAGGAGACGCAGACAGAGAGGAAGCAATGAGTCCTGCTTGCGAGTGGAGCAGGAGGGGTGACAGGGCCAATGGGCCCCCCACCCCGGGAAAGGGAGTCTATGGGTGGATACATCTTTTTTTTAAGATTTTATTTATTTATTTTTAAAGAGCAAGAGAGCGTGCTTGCGTGTGTATGAGTGAGCAGGGGAGAAGCCGAGGGAGAGGGACAAGTAGACTCTGCTGGGCGTGGAGCCTCACTCGGGGCTTGATTCCAGGACCCCGAGATCATGACCTGAGCTGAAATCAAGAGTCAAACGTCCAACCCACTGAGCCACCCAGGCACCCCTATGGGAGGGAGAACATCTTTAAATAGGAGCCCTCCTCTTCTGCTGTCACCAGGTGGGCCTCTTGGCCATGCTGGGGACCTTGATGGGAGCATCAGTCCTGCCCTCCTTCCTCGAGAAAGCTCTGTTCTATGGAGTGAAAGGGGGTTGTGGCATCTCCCCCGGCTGCTTTTCTTCCCCCAGACCAGATAGGACACCCCCATCCCTGAGAGGAGGCCTGGGCCCCTGGGCGTGGTTGGAAATGGAGTCAACATTATAGCGGAGGAGCAGCTGGGGGGGGGGTGTTTTGCGGGGCAGGGGCAGGGTTAGAGAGGGAGAGCGGGAGTGAGGCACAGGGAGGACCAGAGAGAGGGGGAATTTGGAGGGAGAACGGGAAAACGGTTCCTTTTTTCAAAAGTTGAATCCAGGGCAAGAACGGAAACCGTGGAGTTTACTTTTAAAAACTCAGAGCCTCCTTGTAAGTGGCTGAGTGTGTGTGTGTGTGTGTGTGTGTGTGTGTGAGTGCACGCTAGGAGGGCGGGCCCTGCGGGCTGGCCTGGGCTTGTGAGAGGCGACTTTTCTCCCTCTCAATGGCCTTACAGTGTATCCTAAAGAAGCTTTTTGTTAAGCTCATGAATAGGTGGGTTTGGGGTGTGCGATGCTAGCCCTCACGATCTGGATATTTGGTTACCTTTGAGGTTACGTGTTTTCCCTTCTAAGACACACACCCAAAAAAAGGAGCCTCCTCTCCTGCATCAGTCTGCTTTTGGGGATGGAAGGGCTTGTTCGTCTCTGTGTGATGGATTTGGCTTGAGGAGCAAGGGTCCGAAGGAGAAACTGAGAACTAGACAGAGGTGTAATGTCCAGCCTGGCGGACAACCCCTCCTCAGCCCCCAGACTCTGCGCCTCTGAGCTGGAATAACGTGGTTCCCAGACCATGGATGTCCAGGACCTTTAGGGCCTGTGATGATCCTCCTGTAAGACATCACAAGGGGAATGGAGGCCCAGAAGGGGGAAAGTGCTTGCCCCAGGCTAGCCCAGAACAGACCAGTGAAGATCTGGATGGAAACCTAGGCCTTCAGGCCCTCACCCTGAAACATACCATATCCATGGAAAGCATTCATTCATTCTTCCTGCTGTAATACTTGCTACATGTTACAGGCACTGCACTAGGTGTGGGTAAACAATTAGCTCTTCCTGCCCTCCAGCCGCTCTTAGTCCATTGAGGAGGACGGGCTATAATCAACTTGACCCGACCCCACATTCCTATAAAGCAGCGGCTCTCAACTGGGGAGTTCTTTTGCTCTCCAGAGACCATTTGGCCTTATGTGGGGAGATTTTTTTGTTGTCGCCATGGGGAGGGGGTGACGTACTCGTGTCTAGTGGGTAGAGACCAGGGATGCTGTAACCATCTGAAAATGCCCAGGACAGCACTTTCCTCCTACCAGTAGAGAATGATCCAGCCCAAAATGTCAATAATGCCAAGATCGAGAAGTCCTATTCCAGAGCTTCATTTAGCTATGGCACCAAAGCATGCTGTGTGAACCAGCAAGAAGACTGGGGGTAGGAGGGCAAGAAGGGAGGGTTTGGCAGGCGGTGAAGAGCCGGCAACAAAAGAAAACAAGAAGCCAGGCCCCAGTGGTAAAGCAGAAAGAACGTGGACTTTGGCAGCCCCGTCATAGGTTGAAATCCCAGCTGTGTGCCCTTGGGCAAGTCAATTACCCTCTCTGAGCCTCACTTTCGACATCTGTGAAATGAGGCTCCTCTGATGGTTGAGGGGGTTCAAGATAAAGCGAATAAGGGACTTGGCACAAAATAGACCAACAATAAAATAGCAACTGCTATTATTGTCTTGGAGGCTTTTCGAGGTCCCACTCTGGAAAATCACACCAGCAGGTGTGGACGTGGGATAGAGAGACCAAAGAAGATTGCTGTTCAGGGCATGATTGCCACAGTAGTGCGTTCTGGTGGGGGGGTGGCATGTGGGTCAGCACCTTCCCCCACCCCCACACAGCTCCCAGCAAGGGGGAGGGGGTGTGCTCCAGGGAGAACACATCCTACAGTCGGGGCAGTGGGAGAAGCTGGGCTTGCAGCCACTTGAATTGGGCACTGCCTGGCTGCATGACGTGGGTATATCGCTTTGCCTCCCTGAGACTCGGTTTTCTTCTCTGTAAAATGGGCATCCTAAGGCCTGTCTTCACAGAGCAAGATCCAGGGAGAAGTTACTTCTGGGAAGGTGACTTGTGGGGATGGGGGGAGCACCTGTGAGGCCTAAGCAGGCATATTTCGTATCTCGTGTGTGCTACACCTAACCCAGGGCCTGGAACACGCAGGCAGGCCGAATGGATGAATGAGCAGACCCTCACACTCTAAGTTCCTTTGGATGCTTGACAAGAAGAGCGCCAATACTCAGATGGGCGGTCCTCCACTTGGCCACGCCTCCATCCCAAGCCGGGCGGAAGCAGCGGGGCCCTGTGTTTCCCGTTGGGCGCCTGGCTCAGGTCACAGCGCTGACAGCAGCGCCCTCTAGAGGGTACTGCTGTCATAGCAGCTGTGTTGTGCTAACCGGGAGGAGGGAGGCCCCCTGGGAGCTGGAGGTGTGGGTGAGACACCAGAAGGGAGAAAGCCCAAGCTGCCAAGAAGAGGACCCAGTCCGGATCAGGAATGTGGATACTTATCTCAGTGCAGGGCGCATCCATTTTCCCACCTGAACAGCAAGGCCTTTGCTTGACCACATGGAGTTGAACTTAGAATATATTAAGGCCTCCTTGAAAGTCACTAGCCATAGGGGTGGATTTGAGAATTGCCACGCTTCCCTGAGCATCTGCTTTTCAGAGTCATGAAGCATTAAATCAGAAAGGGATGCAGGGGACTGAATCACCCGCCTCCTTCATTATACAGATGAGGCACCTGAGCCCCAGAGAGGGGTTCAGGCTGCTCTCAGCAGAGCCATAGATCCCATCAGGGCTGCTGGGGCTCCTCCCTGCACATCACATGTCACATTCAAGCCAGTAAAAGGAGGCACCTGATCACAGAAACACTGTGCCATCCCATAAGAACCCAGCTATAGACAGACCTCCTCCTGGGGCCACCCACTGTCTACTCTAGGGCCACCTTCTGACTCTGTGCCTCTAGGGTCTTTGCTGGTTCCCAGGATGCTTGGGAGAAGAAAGCCCTTATAAGAGAAATGTCCAGGGCAATGTGGAGCCCAGCCTCCCCTCTCCCTCACAACCCCTGGGCTTTCTTATCCCAACCTCCCCCCTTGGTCATAGGGAGGGGGTTTCCCCCAACCAAACCTGGACCTTGGCCTGAGCTTCCCCTTCAGGGGCTCCCTTCTTCCCCATCCCCCGAACCACCCTCACTCTGACCTCTTATCAAGCTGGCTCAGGGGAACACCTGGATTTTAGGATGACTCAGGAATGTAATGGACGTTTGTCAGCTTGACAAGACACTGAAAAAGGGCCCCAGATGCCATCATCAGACGTAGACTCTGTCCCCAGAATTGAAAGCATTGGAGGAGCTTTGGGAAAACAAGTATGCCTAAATCCTAATGCACCTGCAGAGATTCTGCTTGGGGGGCAGGGTAGGAATTTGTGCTTTTCAAACACACCCAAGGTGATCCCAATGCAACCCAGCTTCTGAACTCCTAGTGTAAAGCCCCAAGCAGTTCTCTGGGTGCCTTCAGTTCTAAGCCACTTTCTTAGAGCCCTGCCTGTTGGGGTCACCTGCCTTCCCCTCCCTGCAGGCAGAACTACAGCCTCTGCCCCCAGTTTGCCCTTTAGGAGAATGAGGAGGTCACAGCCTGCTTCTCTGTCTCCTCCTTCCTGCCTGAGACAGGGGCCCTGCTTCCTTACCGTAGTTGTTCTTGACCCTGGATCAAAGTACATTTGTCCCTGGAGGATGAAGCCAGGCCAGGGTTCCCAGAAGTGGGTTCCCCAGAACAACTGTTTCAGGGATGGTCAAAGGACATTTCATGTAAAAAGGGCCTCATCCCCGAGGGTCAAGCAGAACAGAATGCACCCCTGTTCTGCAGGAATTCTCCAGATGCTGATGGATATTGGAAATCTCCGAGAGTCTCTTACACTGAATTTTCCAGGGAGCTCTTCTTTTCTAGAGCGGATGGAGGGTCTGTAGAGATGCTGATCTAAGCAATCAGCCAGCTCTGATCCTGCGGCAGGAATGAGGCAGCTGCACCAGGGCCCAAGGGGCAGCCTGGGGACAGGGGAGCCCTTCAAAACCTAAATCGCAAACAGGGTCACTGATCCAGCAGGCCCTCTCCAGCCCCAGAGCCAGGCAGGCCCCTCCCTCCCCTTTCCTCCCTCCCACCCTCTCTTTAAAGGTTGACCATGCAGTATGCTTATTTTAGTTTCATTGAACTAAATCGGATTGGAAAACATGGGAGGGGGGTGGCGCACTCGGTATGGTCCACTGGGGGTTGCGGATGGGAGCCCCCCTCCCCACCTTGGACCAGAGGCCTAACCCGGTGTGCTCTACTGGCCCTGTGACTGCAGGGGGCACCAGTGTCGGGACTATTTCTATGAATGACCCCTGCCCCTGGAGCTGAGCGAGGAAGAGCAGTGTCTGCATGCTTGCCTCTGTCCCCTGTCCTTGTCATTACACCCATGAGTGTCGTCCGCACCCCACTTGCCCACAGTTCCTCCGGGGGGGCGCTTCTTCGCCCTTCTCTGGGCTGTTAATTCCCCTCAAAGTAGCCTCATTCTGTGTTTCTCCCTCCCTAAGCCCAGCTTGCAGGGACTTCCGTTGATCTCGTTTTGTGAATGTTTTTAGCAGAGAGGGTCCCCCTGGTGTGGGGGGATCTGATTGCATAAGTTGTCTCCACACCCCGTCCTGAGAGAGGAGAACGCTGTAGGGCTGGCTTGGAGGTGGAATGAGCTTTATTAACCATGGGAAGACCTAGCACAAGCTTAGACCCTCACTTCCTACTGCATCCCCTGCCCACCTGGTCCCTCCCATCCACGCTTCCACCTAGGAGCCCCAGCTGCTATCTCAATGTCTTAGGGGCTCCAGGGGTCCCCACAGGGGTCAGCAAAACTCACATATGCCAAATAAGGCCCCCACAACGTTCTGTGGCTGGAAAACTGTAACTCATCCAGCTCCCACCTTCGTAACTGCAAGTATAGCATGGATGACGATGCTTAGAAGCTTATGGAAATCTTTCAGGTTATTTGCACATCACTTCTCAGCCCTCTGGGCACGGCAGAGGCTCTCAGACCTTCTACCCTTGGAAGACAGCCCAGTTCTCTTCCTTGGCCCATAGGCCTTCAGGAGCCCGTTTCCCCTCCCCCCTCGGCATCCCAATTCACTTTCCCCTCACCCACCACCCTCCAGCATCTTCCACTTCATTCCCACCTGAGGACCTTTATCCTCCTGATCTCTCCTGCCTGAAGCTCCTCCTACTTGGCTTTGCAAGGTTGGCTCATTCAGGTCCAAAGGTCACCTCCTCCAGGAGGCCTTTCTTGACCACCTAATTCGAAGAAGATAGACACGCCCACCCCCATGTCCCAGCAATCCTGTGTTGCACTTTCTTTGTCACTTGCCGCTGTCTAAAGAGTGCTGGTTGGTTGGTTTCCTTGGTGGTTGTCTGACTCCCCCTGCCCTAGCCCCCACCAAATCAAAATTGCATGGGACAAGTGCCCATCACACAGATGATCTGTCTTGATCTTCTTCTATCCCCAACACCTAGAAAATGCTCAGCACAGGGCAGGTACTCAGTAAAAGTGTGCTAACCCGACAAATGACTTTAGGCCAGTACTTTTCGAACTGTCTTCAGGGAGTCTGTGGCCATTGTCTGTGATGCCCCACAGAGGCCATAGAGGTAAGTAGAGAGGAACAGTGATTTTAGGGGTCCCCCCAAGTCAGATTCGATCAGAACAACTGCACTTTTGTGTCTTTTGAAAGCCACTGATATGGGACTTTCTACTCTTGTCAGAGATCAGAAAACTGGGCCCTAGAAAGGAGTATGTCCACTAGAATGCTGAACGAAGTAAGTCAATCAGAGAAGAACGAATATCATACGATCTCACTCCTATGGGGAATTGAAGAAATAAAACAAATGAGCAAAAATGAAAAAGGGGGGGGAAGCATGACAATGGCAAACCAAGAAACAAACTCTTTTTTTTTTTTTAAGATTTTATTTATTCATTTGACAGAAAGACAGGGGGAGAGAGCATGAGCCAGGAGAAGGTCAGAGGGAGAAGCAGACTCCCCATAGAGCAGGGAGCCCGATGTGGGGCCCGATCCCAGGACTCTGGGATCATGACCTGAGCTGAAGGCAGTCGCCTAACCAACTGAGCCACCCAGATGCCCAAGAAACAAACTCTGAACTGTAGAGAACAGACTGGTGGCGGGCAGGGGAAAGGTGGGAAGAGGCATGGGGACATCCGGGCTGGGATGAAGGAGGAAATTTGTCGTGATGAGCACCGAGGGTCGTATGGAAGACTTGAATCACTATATTGTGCACCTGAGACTAATATAAGACTATGTTCACCATCCTGGCATTAAAATAAAATTTAAAAAAAAGAACATGTGTGGCTTAGCTAAGGGTCTGGCAGGGGATGGTGTCAGAGCTGGAACTTGGACCCAACTCCCACTGAACTGGGTCCTTGTCTAAAAACAGCCCCCGCCTGTCCTGGCCCCCTCGGCAGCCCCATCTCACCCTGGCCATGGCTCGGGGACTCTGCAGTGTCAGCACGGCCACCACCTGAGCCAGCTCGGGCTCTGCCACCAAGGGGACCCAGCTGCGGAGAGACATGGCCGCTCTCCACACGCCAGTACCCTCTTCTTAGCTTCCCTTAGCAGCTCATGATGACTCGAGCATCCCGGGGGAGCAGCTGCTTTTAGGAATTAATTTGTATTTTTAGGTTCTACCACCTTTGGAGCCTCAAATTCTATCACGGGGCTACTCAGCGTGGACAGTGAGCCTTCTGTCATCTTGTTTCCTTTACCTTTTTCAAGCTGTGGGGTCCTGGCACTCCCTATGGCCTGGAGGAAGGGGGCCAGGCCAGGGGGTTAGGAGAGAGAACAAGAGGGGTTTCCCGGCCCTCGTGACTCTGCAGACCACAGCGGGCAGTGGTCTGCTTCACCATCCACACTGAACAGCATCTCCCCTCTAGCTCGCCTGTGTGCCTGGCATCTCAGATTCTCCCCCTGGGGGCCTCCCTGGAGCCTGGGGCCCTATCCTGTCTCTCTTTTGTGATGGAGGGTCCAGCCCATGGTCGTCAATGTTTTATTCCCAGGCCATTGTCCCATAGGAGGGGGGGTCAGGTGGATGGGCTCCAATTCTCCAGCTGTGTGACCTTGCCGGAGCTGATTAGTCTTGCATGCCTCAGTTTCCATATCTGTAAATCAGGTATAACATCTCTGACCTCATGAGTTTGTGGATCCCCTCAGGTGTTGAGGTTAAAATGACATCACTAAACCAAGCTACCTGGCACGGAGCAAATGCCCTCCAAGCAGAACAGTTGTTAATCATGAATATCCCCGGGCATTCCTGGGATCTGAGAACCTGACCTTTTGCAGAGATGGGTTGGGTGGTCGCGTGACTACCTCTGCTTGCCCAGCCAAGTGAGGAACCCAAGAATAGCCTTGTGCTTTGTGCCACCTGGAAGCTAGCAGTGGAACAGGGCAGGTCCCCTGGCAGGGCCGACAGCAGGTGGCTCAGCAAGACCTGTTGTACCAAGCCCCCATCCCACCCCCACCCCGCACTGTGTAATCCCAGAGGATGCCATTCCGTTCCCTTCCATGTGTAGACTGCCCCCTGTGGGCACCACAGCTACAAAGGCTGGACCAGCAAGAAATTCCTTTTCAGATGTTCTAACTGCTACCAACTTGGCTGTGCTTTCAGGAGGTGGGCTGGAGCGGGGGAGCTGGTGCTGGACTCAGAGCTCCCTCCACACACCTGTTCCATGTCCTGTTCCATGCCCTGTCCTCCCCTTCTGGGCCTGGGGAACCAGGAAGTCTAACTGTCCCAAGAGAACCTTCGATGGTTCTGAGCTAGCAAAGGCAGCTGAACTGCCTGAGTTGTGTCTCTGTTGAAACGTCAGTGTTTCTTGGTCCTACCTGGACTCTAGGAGAAAAGATGCTCTGAGTCCAGACGGGACCAGAAACCTCAAAGAAAAGTTCACTTCTGGGTTTTTGTTATTAAAAGACAGTTTCCAGACCAGGATCTGGGCTGTTTCTCCTTTCTCCTGGCTCCCTAGAAAAACAGAGAGCCACCGTCATCAATCAGTGAGAGCGGAAGGGGAGATGGAAGGACCTGATGAGGGCATGAGGGTCAAGGAGCCAAACCAAGGAAGTCACAAAGACTGGGTTCAAAGGGCAGATGAGAAAGATCGTTGGGTGTAGAGATTACTTAAAAATAAAATCCAAAAAACAAAACAAAACAAAACAGGAGGGCGCTGGGTGGCTCAGTCCATTAAGCGTCTGCCTTCAGCTCAGGTCATGATCCCAGGGTCCTGGGATCAAGCCCTGTATCAGGGTCCCTGCTCATTGGGAAGCTTGCTTCTCCCTCTCCCACTGCTGTGCCCCCTCTCTCACTGTGTCTCTCTCTGTCAAATAAATAAAATTAAAAAAAAAAAAATCCCAAAGCAGGACACATCTCCACTAAGAAAAAAAAAAGGCAGGAGAGATTTAGACTAGACCTGAGAAGTAAAGAAATCTCTAAAGAAATCTCAGTCATCCTGAGGTTGACGACCAAGTAAGGTAGGGCAGTCTCCTTTTTTAGAAGTGTTTTTAGTTGTAGTCGTAATACAATAGAAAGTTACCTATTGTATTGGTTTCCCCAGGGCTGCTGTAACAAAGCACCGCAAAGGGGGCGGTTAAAATGACAGAAATGTATCACCTCACAGTTCTGGAGTCTAGAAGTTCAAAATCAAGGTCTCTTCAGGGCCATGCTCCCTCTGAAACCTGTAGGAGAGAACCCATCCTTGCCTCTTCCTGGCTACTGGTAATGGCCTTCAGTTTGTGGTGTTCCTGGGCCAGGAGCTGTCTCACTCTGATCTCTGCCTCTGAGTAATGTTCTCCGTGCATGCCTGGGTCTTCACACCTGTTCACACTTCTTATGAAGACACCAGTCATACTGGAATAAGGGTCCATCCCAATGACCTCACCTTGACTCGATCATATCTGCAAAGACCCTGTTTCCAGATAAGGTCACATTCACAGGTCCTGGGGGTTAGGGCTTCAGCATATCTTTTTTGGGGGTTGGGGAACTCAGTTCAACCAATGACACCCTTCATTGACTGGTTACTATATTTTGGATTCATGCTTCGTCTCTGAGACATACAGGAAGTTTATCAAGTTAGATAAACGACGTGTTCTCTGATGGGTCAGTGCTTTTATGCTAACCAGAGACTGGATATGTTGAGTAGAAAGGATATAAACGTTTTCTCATGACCCAAAGCAGCAAGAAGCTTGAAGTAGGTCTAATATTCCCATTCCGTAGATGGTGAAACAGAGGCATGGCTGGTAAGTAATCGGGCCAGGGCTCAAACTCGTGACCGTCTGATTCCAAAGTTCATGGTTTCTTGGCTAGTCCATGCCCAAAGAGAAGGTGAATTTCTCAGATTGGACCCAGACATGTAACGTAAGAAAGAGAAGCAAAGGGGCTTGTCTCTCAGTCTGAGGCCCATGCTTGGGTGTGAGTATACAGATCTGCTCACTCTGGCATTCCATACCTATGAACCTCATGGGGGCTCCTTGGCTCACAGTCTCCAGGAGCACCTTTGGGAGAGAGTCATGAGCTGGGAAGACCTCGGGCCCAGAGTCTGTTGAACCCTTAACTGAGACAGAAGAAAATTCTGACGGTCAGTCCATTTCCAAGAATTTTATAGTACCAGAGAACTTTCTTCTCTCCTCTACCCCAGCCCCAGGCCCCCCCCCAACCCCACCCTTCCTCCACTGGCTACCACCTTGGTCACTGGGGAGTTCATTGTCCTGAATGTAGATTTTTTTTTTTTAAAGATTTTATTTATTTATTTGACAGAGAGATCACAAGTAGGCAGAGAGGCAGGCAGAGAGAGAGAGAGAGGGAAGCAGGCTCCCTGCTGAGCAGAGAGCCCGACGTGGGACTCGATCCCAGGACCTTGAGATCATGACCTGAGCCGAAGGCAGTGGCCTAACCCACTGAGCCACCCAGGCGCCCCGATTTTTTTTTTTAAAGGATATAAAATTTCCTTTTATTTTTGGAGACACTTTTTCTTTGAAACACGTTTTACCATCCCAGAAAGTTGAGGGACTATAAACACTAGACATGGGAAAATAAAAATCTACTGTAAACCTAACACCCAGAGATAACCAGAGTTAAACTTATGTACCTCCTTCAGGTCTTTTCCCCCCATGAATAGATACACCCAAAAATGGAATGGCATTGCATTGCATGTAACATTTTGCCCGTTTGCTTTTTGTGTGAACGTGTTTCCAAGTCAGGACACAGTTTTCCATAATTAGAATATCCCGCATGCCAGGCTCTCTATGGAACACCGCAGGGAAAACACAAGGAGGAGGGAAGTCTGCCCTGTCCTGGAGGAGAACCCGCAGGCCAGGTAGGAGAAAGTAGGAAGCAGAGCGCCCCAGGGCCTCATCCTAGCATGGCTGCTGTCTGCGCAGCTGTGGGTGAATTTTCCCACCCAGGAAGGTGGGCCCCGCTGCTCCCACCAAGCTCAGATAGGTCTGGGGTCTGAGGCTGAGTTACGGTGCAGGGGTAGTTACCAAGAGAGAGCACCCTTCGGCAAGAAAGTCTACAGGCGCCCCCCCCCCCAGTGTATCTGTGCCCCAGCAAGCCCGAGACTCAAATTTGCTGCTTCCGGAATCAGCCTCGGGTCCCTTGTTCCTCTCATGGCGCAAGCATCTTAAAGAGCCAAGCCTGTTTCTAGTTTTAATGTAAGTACAGCTCCAAAAACATGGCCTTCTAACAAGCCCACTAATGCGTCCGCTGCTCAGATAATTAACCCAAAATTGGAAAAAGGACCATTGTGTTTGAGTGTGAGGGGCCCCAACATGGTGCCTTCTTGGGAATTTTCAAGAGAAATGTTAATCATACCTGGTTTCTCCTTTGCTTTAGAGCCCAACCCCAGGAAGACTCAGGCATTCCTGGATGCCAAAGGCAGTGCCCGGCAGGGCCCTGTGTGCGGGAAGGCCTCCTTGACCATAGAGAGCACTCCAGAAAAAAAAAAAAAAGGGGACCTGTCCAAATGGAATAGTGCATAAAGATCTCTACATACTGGCACAGATAGGGATATTGATTTTCCTCCTCAAAGGGAAAGGCAGTAGTCAAATTCGTAGAGACAGAAAGTGGAATGGTGGTTGCCAGGAGCTGGGGGAGGGGAAAATGGGAGTTGTCTTCCAAGGCGCACAAAGTTTCAGCTGGGCAGATGGTGATGATGGCGGCAGGGTCATGTGACATATGAACGTACCTCATGTTACAGAACTGTAAGAAATATGAACTTAAAGATAGTGAAGATGGTAAACTTTGTGGAGCGCCTGGGTGGCTCAGTCGGTAAAGCATCTGACTATCTCAGGTTAGTCCTCCATCTCTGGGTCATGAGTTCAAGCCCCCCAAGGGTGTTCCCCATTGGAGTTACTAAAAAAAAAAAAAAAAAAAAAGACGGTAACTTTTGTGTTAGGCGTATTTTACCACAATTCTTTTAAAAGAATTTGAAACAATAACCATGCAAAAGGAAAGGTGGGTTTCTTGTGAGGACCATGTCCTTGGAGAAACACTTGGAGAAGCACTTGCACCAGCGAGGAGCCCGGAGGCAGAGGACGGTGGGAGTCCTTCGAAGGTGCTTTCTGGAAGGCAGCTGTGCTGGCTTCCTGTCGGGAGGCTGTTAGGCCCCGTAATCCTGACAGCTGTGCAGGGCAAAGTGGCACAGCCAGAGAAGGCTGGCCGAGCACTGGGGACATGCTGGAGACAGCTGGAAGGGGAGGAAACGGGGGAAGCAGCAGAAGGTCATGCCCGGGCTCATGGCTCTTGGCCAACTCTTCTGGAACAAGCTGAGAGTCAGAGGGGGTCTGTGAGGGGCTCAGAGAGCAAGCTCTTCAGGGCTTTCAGCCCTGTTCTACAGCTCCAAGGTGGCTGGGTGCTCTGCTCCAACTCTAAAGCTTAACCCCATCCATGGGAAGACTCCTTTCGTGGGAGGAACTCGGCAAATGTCTGTGAACGGAAGCCATGCTTTAAGGCTGGGTCCGTACATGGTCAAAGGCCTTTGAACAATGAGAACGGACTCCTGACAGGCTCCGCCCTCTGCACCAAACTCCATTGCTAGCATATCCGTGGGAAGCAGAGAACAGGTTAGCCACTCCCTGGCTGTGCGATTTGAGGGAAGTCATTGACTTGCTCTAAGCCTCCGTCTCCAGGACCCCCTCTCGGGATGATTGTGAGCATTGAATGAGACAACGTCTTTGTTCAGACTGCTGTCGGGCATGGCCCCCAAGCCAGCTTTCAATACAGGGTCATTTTTAGAGGATGTAGTTGTCGGTGCTCAGGCATGCAGGAGACCCAAGGAAGGATGAGCTCAGTGCCCACTCCTGTAGGCACCATCTCCTTGCGGAGACAGACAAATGCTGCAGGCCGTGTGTGATCCTGCTCTAATGGAGGAGGGTGAACTTGGCCACAGTGGGGTCCTGGTGAGACTTTCCAGAGGTGGGGGCCAGCGACAGCTAGAGAAGAAGCTTCGGTTTCCTTCTGAAACATAGCTCAGATCAGGACATTCCTGAACACACACACTCCCCAGAGCCTCCCCATCACCTGCAGAAGGTGTAGGTGACTCACTAACCTAATTACAGGGGTCCTTCAAAATGTGGCCCCGTGGCCCCGCATTGTTTGTAACTTCCTTTAATCCTACACCAGTTGGATGTACTCCTTTCTCCATGCCTTTGCTCATATGATCCTTCCCTCCTCGAAGGCCCTTTCCCTCTCCCATTGGGTCCCTGACTGTCTATCAAGGCTCAGCTCAAATGTTACCTTTTCCTCAGAGCACTCCCAGGCCTCCCAAACAGAGTGATTTCTGCATCTTCTCAGCTCCCAGAATTCTCTCAACCAGAGAGACCTTTCCTCGTGGGTTGTAGGATTTACTCATACATCTTCTCTCCCATCCCACACGGTGAGCCCTGGGGGCGGATACGCATGGGCCCATCCCTCCGTCCTCCTCAGCACCCACGACAGAGTTTGACAGAGGAAAGGAGGGAGGGAGGAAAGCCAAAAATGGCTGGAACTTCTCCAGAGGAAAGGCAAATAATTATTCCTTCCACATGAGAGCTGAAAAAGAATCCTCTGCTTTTCAGAGCTCATGCTCTAAGAAAGGGAAAGGAGTGTGGGTGAAGGATGGCCATAAGGGGAAGGTGTGACTCTTGATCTCAGAGCCGTGAGTTCGAGTGCTGTGTTGGGTACAGACATTACTTGAAAAATCTTAAAGAAAAAGAAAAAAGTGAATGAGGTTTTTTTTTTTTTCTCCAGTAATCCATTTTCTTACTTACTCTTGACTAGACCCCGGGACTAAACTTACAGAACCCGAGCGTCTGCCCCAGGGAGACAGTGGCCCCCTGTTTCCCACCAGCCACAAGCCAGGCACCTGGCCGTCTGCCTGCCCAGGGACTCGGCTGTCACCCCAAACACCTGATGGCCCTTTCTGACAAGCGGGCCTTTCCACCGGGACTCTCGGCTTCCAGACACCTCTACCAAAGATCATTTTGTAAACCTGGGCTCTGTTCTCAGCTGGGGAGGCCACCGAGGCGTCACACTGGACCCTCTAGCCCCTTCCCAAACCCCAGCAGGAAGGCGTTCTCTGTTCTGCCAGGTTGGCGGTGAGCACCGAGTGGAGGCAACTCAGCTCTTGGCCCGGGATCCCTGCCCCAGAAAAGGAGCTTGTGCCTGATGGAAAGTTTGGGCTGAAGGACACTCCCTTCCAAAATCCCAGGTTCGATATTTACACATCGTCTGAAATTAATGCAGAGAAAACCTCTAAGTGCCCAGCTGGAAGGGAAGTCTGAGAGCAGGAAGGGGTGGGTCCCAAGTCCTAGGGTTTTTTCCACAGAGAGAACGGGGCAAAGCTAAAAGTCCCTGAGTGAGTGTCCGGGAACCATTAATCGTACCATGTATGCCTCCACTTTAAACTGGTTTTACTGGGAATTTGCAATGGCGAGTGGGGAGAGGTGGGCATAACGGGGAAAGGTTGGTGGTGTTGAGCTGAATTTTTCCCTCCAGTGCTGCCTCCCTCCCTTTGGGGCCATGATGGCTGCAGGCACCCAGCCTTTAGGAAGCAAGACCGATGGCCAACCTTTCTTCTCAGCTCCCGGACTCAGCCCCGCCCCCCAAGCCTCTTGTAAATGCAGCCTTCATCGGATGCCAGCATGGCTCCAAGTTCTGTTTTGTCCCTGGATCTTTGGAGTCCCTCCCCACTCCGTACACAGCCCTTCTGCCCTACCCCTGGTCCTTTCCCAGCAGGAGAGGAACATGAATAAGTGTTTCCATGGGTGATGTATGAGTATTTCCACAGACTACAGGAATGCTCCCAGCTCCCCTGACAGCCCCTGCTCCCAGGTACCCTTTCTGTGAGGGCTTCTCTTGGTCTCCAAGGCTGAGGAGGCAGGAATACCTTGAAATCAGGTGACATCCAACAGTTACGATCAGTCTTAAGCTCACCACCCCTTGCATTCCCAAACTTAATCCAGAAGGGACATCGCCCATGCATTAAGAACCGTCCATTCACGTATTCGATGAACATTTTTTATTTACTTGCTGTGTGCCAGGCACTGTTCTAGGCACTGGAAACAGACCAGTGAGCAAAAGAGAGGAAAGTCTCTGCCCTCACGGGGCGTATATTCTGGGAGGGGGAACAGATCATCTACACACAAGAAAGGACGATAATTTCCAATAATAATAGAAATAAACAGTATCAGGGAGGCACCAGGTGGGGGTGAAGGAACAGGGTGGTCAGGGAAAGGACCTTTGGACTGAGCCTAGATTGTTGCAAGGTGGCCAGCTAGGAAGAGATACACAAGTGTATCTTGTGTATACCAGATACCAAAAGGCCCTTAGAAGGAAACAAGTTGGGGTGCCTGGGTGGCTCAGTGGGTTGAGCCTCTGCCTTCAGCTCGGATCGTGGTCTCAGGGTCCTGGGATCAAGCCCCAAATCGGGTTCTCTGTTCAGCAGGGAGCCTGCTCCCCAACCCCCACCCCGCTCTGCCTACTTGTGATCTCTCTCCGTTAAAAAAAAAAGGAAACAAGTTTTTGTGCTTAAGGGGGAGCTAGAATATGGCTGGAAATGGAAGTAGAAGATGTGGTGTAAGCAGAAACGGGGGCAGATCACATAGGGCCTTGCTGGCCATGGGAGAGGAGGGCTGGCTTTTACTCCAAGAACATTCACCCTGTGCTCCCGTGAAGTACCCAGGCCAAGCTTCCCTTTGCTTCAGCTTTCCCTTCTGATTGAAGCTTTCAGTGGGATACAAGCTCCCTTTCTCCCCACTCCTCCTGCCAGCTCCCCCGACGGGATCAGACTACCTGGGGGACATAGAAACTTCTGTTTTGTGATTTGGAAGGAACAAGAAGAAGTTTAGAACATGGTTCCCTGCCTCTCCCCTTAACTGGAAAGAAGCCATTTCCAGAAGCCTCCCCCAGGGATTTTCTGGCCGGAGATGGCAAGAAATTTGCCCAGCTTCACCCAAATAACAAGTTGTGGGTCAAAGGTATGAATTCAGGTTGTATGTTTAAGGTTTTCATCTTCTCCCATACTGCATTTTCCCCGGACAACTGGAGCAGAGACCACTTCAAGGAATTGCCCAGAGCCTGCGTTCACAGTGGACCCCAGAGAGCAGAGGAAGAACAGCCTATCTCTCGTCACAACAGATCCAAGTCAAACAGTTATCAGCTAAAAGTCCCTAGCAAGGACGTTTATCAGTGGGTGAAGGAGATCAAGGCAGAAAGGCCAGAGAGAAAAGAAGTGGTTGTCTTCTACAGTATTGTATGTCTTCCGTGCCCTGACCAGGGTCTGCTCCTTCCAGTTCTCTGCTTGCTCACCCCTCACCTCCATAGGCAGGGCCTTCCCCTTCCCACCATGCAGGCCTTCAGCAAACCCAGGCCTGCTTTTTTTTTTCCTTTTCTTTTTTTAGACTGTGGAACCAGTAAAACCTAGACCCTGGCTGGGACGGTGAGGTTGGCCCCAGACTGGCATTGGCAGAAACAGCTCCTTGGGCTAATTTCTGAAGCTGAGTTCAGAAAGGGCTTCCTTCCCTTAGCTTCCCCCTCCCTGCGATCAGGAGCATGAGAAGCAGCAAGGAGCTGGCCAGCGCTTCCAGCGGCCAAAGGTGAGGGTGGGACATTAGAGCTCCTGCCTACCAATGGAAGGTCCAGGAGTGGGTCAGGACTCTCTCAGTTGGGAACTCACACTCACCCACAGAGTGGACCCCGCATTAGTGATCGTCAAGGGTTCCAGATGCTTCAGTGACAACAGAGCAAACAACAAAACAAGAATAAGGAAATCAAAGATATGGAAAAAGACACACAGAATAAGGAATAGGAGGAAGAGGGAGAGAGGAGAAAATACAAAAAGAATCTTCTCATTCACAAAAAAAAAAAAAAAAAAAAAATACCTTCCCAAGGGGCGAAGGCTGTGCTGTGATTCCAGCTTACAGATGGGAAAACTGAGGGTTTCCATGAGTTCCCCAGTGAGTTAGAACAGAGCTAGGACTGGGATCAGCTGCCTGCCTCTCCCTCTCCTTACATCCCACCATCAATTAGCAGCTGCACTTGGGGTCACTCTGGCTAGAGGTGTCCTTAGTGTGGGATCGCTGTCCCATTCTCAATGCTGGGCTTGAAATCCCAATCTTAGGTGCATATGTCAACACCAGGACGCACAGAGGTAGGACGGGTCTTGTCTGTGAACAACAAGAAAAGAGGCACTGTTGTGAGATTAACCCACAGGTAAATGATCTGCTGGAGGCCAGGGGCTGGGGGAATGGGTGGCTTTGGTCCTTTTAAATCTCTCCCCCAGGACTGAAGTCATGGCCACAGAGCCACTTAGTGACTAATCCTACTGGTCAACCAGTCTACCAAATTCAGGCATTCACCAGTAAGTAGGAATCGAATACCATTTTTTGTTGTTCCCAGCGTTGCATGAATTAATGTGGAGGGAATTCTCTTTTTTAACATAAGGCTTGACTTTCAGCCTTAAGGAGGTCACAGTGTGCATGGTGAGGCAGAGCTAGCATACATAGGAGAAAACCTAGGTGCTAACATGGCTGTAGCAGCTGTCCTAGTCAGGGGAGGCGAACCAGCCTGGTTCTTTGTTTAGCGTTAGATGTCTCCAGTAGTGTGCTGGTAAGCCCACTCCCAAAAAGGCAGGGAAAGCCAAACGCCATCATTTGTGGTGTTCCCTCATTTTCCACGCTAGAGATAGTCCTATGACCAATTTCAATCTCCCAGTGTGCCACCGTTGAACACGGAGTTGGAAAGAGATATGGGAAGCTATCTCTGCCCAGCCAATGCGGCCTAGCCCTGGCGTCCCACTGGTTTTCCCAGGGACCCCAGGAAGGGAAGTCCCAACTTGTCTCAACCCTGGGCTGCACATGGGTTGTGACCTTCCCAAAGCCACAGGCTGTACCGGCGTGCTGACATGAAGGAACACGGCCAAGTACGTCACCAGCGATGTAGCTGAGATTTATTGATTGCAAAATGCGAGTGGTCTATCCCACAGCTGTGGGCTCAACCAATGTGAGCCTCCAGCGTCCCTTCTCCTCCGACAGATGCCTGGGGTACTCGGGCCTGCCTTTGTTCATTCATTCATTCAGCAGATATTTCCTGAATGACCTCTCTCTGTGCTGGGCGCTCTGTGGAGGGCTGTGGAGACTTTGAGGCACAAGACAGACTCGTAGAGCTAACAACAGGGGATGATGATGACCGGGTCCCTAGAACTGGCTTCTGGTTCTGGCTCTATCTCCAACTTCCTGTGTGGCCTTGAGCAAGTCACTTAACCTCTCTGGGTCTTAGTTTCATCACCTGTAAGCTGAAGGAGTTGAACTTGCCATTCACATGTCTCTTCCAGCTCTGGCTTTCTGTGGGTCCAGGAAGGGAGGTGAGGTCGGGAGGGCACAGGAGGAAGAGTTGAAGGAATGGGCAGGTCTGTGGGAGAACAGAAGACAGGAGAGCAGAGAGGACCCCTGGAGATCTGGCATGAGTCCCTTGAAGGAGGAGTGGACATGTTGAGTGTGGTCCCTGAGGGAGGATTTCAGGGGTGGAAATTATAATGGGGGCGGGTCATTGGACCCCAGCTTCAGCCACGACATGAGCCACCTTGTGAAGGAGCAGGCCCCTCCTATTCAGTTAGAGACGAAAAGACCACCTGTCTTGGCCATGTGGACAGGATCCTCGGCAGGGAGGTCATGACTATAAACCCCAGCCACTGGCCCCTCTTCCGGTCAGCTCACCCAGTCCTGCCACCAAGGGACATCAGAGGGAGAGTGGTGTTGATGGCTGCCTGCTGAATGCCACACCTCCAAGCCCGGGACACAGTTTCCGCCCCAGATAGGAGAGCCGGACTGGTACATTATCTCACTTGGTCTTGAAACAGCCATGGGGTTGGGTCCTGGGGTATTAAAGTAGTAGGTGGCCAAGCCAGGACTGGGCCTGGGGGTCTCCATTCTAGAGAGAGGGGGGGGTCTCAGGTCTGGGGGTCTCCACTGGATGTCCTGGAAGAGGGCTTCAAGGCAAGGGGGTGAGCTGCCCGTCCGGTCTCTTAATTTGGTGGAGTAAAGGCTTAGGCCCTGGCTAGGTCAGCAACCGTGAGGCAGAGTCTAGCTGATGAGAAGGTGGAGGTTTTTCCTACCTCCAGCTATGGGGCACGCACACGTGAGTGTGTGCGCGTACACACACACACACACACACACACACACCCCTTCAGCTCAGTTCAAAAACTCTAGTAAGCTTACATTCCCATCAGGCCTCCTAGTTCTTCTCTCCTGAGAAAGCCAGTTCCTTGGTGACCCACCCAGCCACACACAGAACCCCCTCAGCCCCCACCCTCCCATCATGCTCCCCCAAACTCCTGGTCTCACTTCAATCCAGATACTCCGGTCCCCTTCCTCAGCCCCAGCCCCGTCCCCTCGCCACCACCTCGCTGTGCTTGCCGTGGAGAAAGGCCTCCCTGTTGACAGGCTGGCAGAGTCTGTCTCCTTCCATAAAAGACTCAGTGAGTCCTGGAGACACTTGGAAGCCGGACAGAATGGTATTTCTCCCTATTTTCTTTACAGCTGAGAAAACACAAACACAAGAGCATATTTATTGCAATGTTTCTATCCCAAAGTTGGTCTTAAAAAAAGAAGAAGAAATAAAATTAGTTTCTCTGTCCAGTCCACCCCTACCCCAAACCCCTGCCCTGTCCATTCCCGGTGGAGGCCAGGGAGAAAAACAGAGCGGGCCCCAGCCCCACAGAGAGGCACTGCCTCTGGGACAATGGCGGGCTTGTTCATGGAGTTTGGGAAGAAACGCGCCTCCAAAAACATACACAGAACTTCCCAGTGGAGGGTGTTCTGAGGGAAGAACAGGCGGGCCCTGTGTCTGGACACCGTATCCCGGAGGCTCTGGGAAGAGAGGAGCTCGCAAGTCTAGCCCCCTCCCCAGACAGGAGGGGACACCTTACCCTCCCAGCCTCTGGGGGACAATTTCCCACAACTGGTGGGCCTGAAAGGAGTGCCACACGTGAGTGGCCCCACACGGACCTGGAACCCCAGAGAATGAAGAAGGCATCAAAGGAGGAACATCTCTGAGGAGAAGCAAGGGACAGCTTGTTAGGTCTCTGGGATTTTCCAGATGTCCTATGGTGAGAGGGAAACATGCCTCACACACTTATCTCTGTCCCCTGAGTGGGGACAAAGTCCTTGGAGACTCTGTCCCCAAGAGATGGGGACAGACCGTCCTTCCATCTCTCAGGTGACAAACGTATGTGACATGAATGACAGGGATGGAAAGAAAGGTCAACTGGGTCAACCCAGAGTCCTGGGCCCTACCTGCCCCTCCCCCATGCATTCCTGGGAAAGGAGCCCAGGAGCTGCCCCTGCCCCCCCCAACCCCCGCTGATGGTGACTGAGCCAACAGCGACACCTGCTGGGCCATCAGACTCTGACACAGCGGGGAACCCAGGGGTGCGTCCCAGCCTCCCCAAAGCTCCATGCTTGTCTTTGTTCCAGGTCCTCCAGCCCTTCCACCTCCCTCCCCCCACCCCACAAGGAGCATCTGCGATGCAGATACTTCCTAAACCAAGATGAAATGCTCCCAGTCTGGATGGGAGGGGAGGATGGGTGCCAGTGCGGGTCCCACCAACAGAGCAACTCAGGAAACATCATCAGGCACCTGTCATGGGGTGCCAGCCACAGGGTCTGCTACAGGACCGCACACTCTCTAGCTGGTGGTGCTCTGTCTTGGCCGCACATTAGAACCTTCTGGGGAGGTTTTAAAATGCCTCAAGACTAGGCTGAAGCTCACGTGATTTCCATATACAGCCAAGATCGATGACCACTGTTATGGTTGATCTCTTGTATGTTTAATGGGGTCTTTTTGGGGTCTACCTGCAGTGACCCACTTGGAGTCAGGGGCCCAGCTGTGCAGGGGAGGCCTTTATGTTGTGGTTGTCATGGATTTGCATACTTGGCATGACAGTTTTACTGCAGATAACAATAAGGAAAGCTTTTCTGATTCCCAGGAAGTCATTGTTTGGGCCAGTAGGAGGGATCTGGGGGTCTTGGGATCTCACTGCTCTCCTCCATGATTAATCTGTCCATTCCAAAGCCTCCTCAAGGGCTCTTTGGTTGGGAGTCCTTCCCCTGGCTTGACCCAGGCCCCTGTGAATTGTGTTCCAAAACTTGGACTTTCTTTATCCTAACAACACAGAAGATTCCCAAATTTGAAGTTGGGGGCAGGCCTGGATTCCATCAAGGAGGTTGGCTAACTGATTTCATTTCTCTGGGCCTGGGGGATTATATCAGACTTCTCCAAAGAGACAGAATCAATTGGATGTGTGCATCTATAGAGGAAGGAATTGATGTAAGGAATTGGCTCACATGATTCTGGAGGTACCAGGTAAGCCAGAGGCCCAATAAAGCCAGGGTATAGTTCCAGCCTGAGTCTGAAGACTCGAGACCCAGGGAAAGCCAATGTTTCAGTGCAAATCTGAAAGCAGTTTGAAGGTCATCAGGCAGGAGGAATGGGCTCTCTCCTGGAAGCGGTTCAGTGTTTGTTTGTTTGTTTGTTTGTTTAAAAAAAAAAAAAAATTCACGCCTTCCACTGATTAGACGAGGCCCACCCACATTATCAGGGCAACCTGCTTTACTTAGTTACCAACTTAAATGTTCACCTCATCCAAAAACATCCCCAGAGACGCACCCAAAATGATGTTTGAACAAATATCTGAACAGCCCAGGGTCCAGTCAAGTCGACATGACATCAACCATCACAGGGATCCTTCAGACACAGCCTTTACAGGTCAGAGGGTGGGACGTGCCCTAGAAGAGACAGGAGGAGGTTTCCAGCCTTGCACGTGTCATCAAACCGAGACATCCGTGGAGGCATTACGAAGAGAGGATTCTTGGAGGAGACATCCCTCGAACCACAAGCAGCCGCCTTATCTTGCTGGGATGTCAGATCTCCGCCCGTGGAATTGATCACTTTGTGTCCTGTGCCACGTGACCTCCTATCTCACCATATCTGAACCTCCAACTAACCCCTCCGCCTCCCTTCTTGCAGGTGAACTATGACCACTTTACTCCTGGTGTTTGTGACTCTGAGAGTCATCACAGCCGTCAGCTCCCTAGAAACTTCAGGTAAGGACACCCCCCGCGCGTGCCTCGCGCATCCAGCAGCCGCAGAAGACTGGATTCCGGGTACTAGGTCCCGAACTGAGTGCTGCTGCTCCCAGGGGTACAAGCTCCCCCTTCCTGGCCTTTTCCCCGCCCTGCCTGCCCCTTCCCTATGGAAGGCAAGCCTCGCTGCGCGGGGAGCGCACCCGTGCACCTGAACGCACGCACGCATGCACACATGCACGCACACACGCACGCACACACGCACATGCGCCCTGGAGCCCTGGCGCAGGTCGGCTCCTGGCCGTCCTAGCAGATGAGCAGCCGAGAGGGAGAGCTCCTGGAGGGTATCCATCTTCCCATCTCTTCTCTGTGGCTCTTACCCTAAACCGCCACACGCTGAGCTTGGGGTTGGGGCGGGATTATAGATAAACCCAGAGAGGAAAAGCTGCCAAGGAAGGATCCGCTAGAACATCAAAGAAGAGAAAATTCCTTGAGAAGCAGAAAGAAGTCCCCAACGCCTCGCGCAGGTCTTTGTTTTTCTTGGCAAACTGTCCTCAGGAAGATCCCGCGGGGTCTTTCACATACGGCAGGCACGAGGTGGGTTTCTGATCATGGAGCCCTCAACCAAGTAAACGAACTGCCCCCTGACTACAGGACGGGTTGGCCCCAAAGTGAGCTGTATCTCCCTTAGACCTAGGCAGGAGAGGCCCCTGCTCTGGGCCATGCACTTTCGGGCTTCCCTCCGGCCCTCCTCCAGCCCCAGTGCTCCTTAAAGGATGAGGGGTCTGTAGGGACATGTCCATCCAGATCGAGGCTCTCTCCCTTTAGACCACACTCTGGATACCCAGCATGCCCCAAATTACCTGCCCAAGCGGACCCAAGCCACTTCCAGGACCCATCCTCCAAGAGGGAGGACCATGCTCTTGGTGAGAGCCGTCCCAGGCCTGAGGGAGAGGTCAAGGGGTGGCTGTTTGTGTGCGGTGTGGACAGAGCTGGGGTGTGAGGGCTGGGATAAGCGCAGACCCCTCACCGTGCTGAGAACTGGCAAAGAAGGCGGCCCCCTGCTTTTGCACCAGAGTCCAGTGCAAAATGCTAGGGAATCCAAGAATCCTAGATTAGAATCTGGCTTTTCATTTTTGAAAGGTATCATTGTCAAATAAGAAGATAGAGCATATTTTATTTAACGATCTGTGGACTTGATTTATAACTTTTAAATATTTATACGTAGGATATATGGGTCTCCATCTGTACTCTCGCTCGGGGACCCACAAATATCCAGCCCTTGGCTGTAACCTGGGTGGTTTGCCCACACAGGCAAACCAGTTCATAGGGTCACATGAGAGCTTTAAAAACTGCAGTGTTGGGCCCTGCAGTCACTTTTAGCTCTCCCTGGAGAACCGGAGAACAGCCAGCTCTAAAAC
The DNA here is from genome assembly GCF_009829155.1 of Mustela erminea. NCBI lineage: Eukaryota > Metazoa > Chordata > Mammalia > Carnivora > Mustelidae > Mustela > Mustela erminea. The sequence continues at coordinate 6,463,279 of NC_045618.1, read as the reverse complement.
CATGCTGTGTTGTGGGGTGAGGGCTGAGCATTCAGAGGAAGATTTTTGTGGAAGGACCTAATAGTGGCTGCCCAGAACCTCAGAGCTTAGGGCTGGGCCCCCCAAACTTCCCTGCCCCCCATCCTTGCCCTGTTACGTATTTGCCACCCACAAATATCTGAGACATTTTTATTTTCAACCTGTAGGCTCTCCTGGAAAAAAAAAAAAGGGTCCCATAAGTCTATGACCTGTCATGAAAGGTGCTATTTTTGCAAGAGCTGTTTCTTTCCCATTCCAGGAAGATCTTTTACTTCTAAGTGTATTTGGTAAACATGTGACATCTTTCCTGCCAATACTCTCCGTGATTTTTTGAGGAGCTGCTCATATGCCACTCCCAACCCCCATCCCTCTCTGACTTTTTGTGGACGTACATGAATGTCTACGCTTCTCTGACGCTTCTCCAGCCCGTCCCCCATCCCTGAGTCCCCAACAGCAGGAGAAAATGCCTTGTCCTTCCGCAAAGACAGGATGGAGTCCAAAGCAGACCTCAAGTGTCTATGTCATTTTGCATGTGAGCTTTAAACATCATGTGGATTTATTTTTCTTCCTCATCACAACTTTTCCTGCCCGGAAGTGATTTTCCCCAAAATCTTTAAGCTGTCATTTCAGGAAGATGGGAGTCCTGTTTCTCTTATGGCTTGGTATCCCCTGGGGTACCCAAGGTTGAGAAACAGAGAGGCAGAATCTCAGCTCTAAAGTTTTCTTTGCCCTCCCTGCAGCCCTTTTCCAGTCCCATAGTTCCTGTCTTGAGGTAAGGAGACCGGGGTTCTTGAGGAAGGTTGCTCTGGAAAAGGTGTTGCAAAGCTTCCCAGAATTCCAGATGGTACAGGAGTGTTCCACACACACACCATAAATACAGATGCACTCACGGGATTTTGTCATTTCCAGAACTGACCAGGAGGCTGGGTGGTCCTCTCCAGTCACTAACAGCTCTGTCCCTGCCCCACAGACCCTGACAACTCACTGAGTGTCAGCATCCCCGAACCATCCCCTCTGCGGGTCCTCCTGGGGAACTCCCTCAGCATCCCCTGCTACTTCATCGACCCCATGCATCCTGTGACCACCGCCCCCTCCACTGCCCCCCTCGCCCCGAGAATTAAGTGGAGCCGCATTTCCAAGGAGAAGGAGGTGGTCCTGTTGGTAGCCACGGAAGGGCAGGTACGGGTCAACAGTGCCTACCAAGACAAGGTCTCGCTGCCCAACTACCCGGCCATCCCCAGCGACGCCACCTTGGAAATCCAGAACCTTCGCTCCAATGACTCTGGGATCTACCGCTGTGAGGTTATGCACGGCATTGAGGACAGCGAGGCTACCGTAGAGGTCATGGTGAAAGGTGAGAACGTCCCACAGGGACACTGCTTCACCTGGGGAAAGAACTAGAATGGTATGCTCACGGGAATGGATGCAGGCAGGCTGGTTTTCAAATCCCGGCTCCTACCCCACCAGCTTCCACCCACCTGAGTCAAGTCACTTAACTTCAGTTGTGTCTCTGTAACACGGAGATGGGACTGCCATTCTCTCTGGACTTTGAGGGACTTAAAAACATCTTGGCCATCATCACATGTAAATGAAAGTTTGTGCTTTGCTACAATCCCATGATTCCGTGATCATCCCCATTTTACAGATAAGCAAACTGAGGTTAGGTGATCTGCCTGACGTTTCCCTGGAAGCGAGCCAGAGTGGTCTCCTGACTCTTCATCCAGATGTCTTTTCCCTCCCCAGCCTCCCACCCCAGACCCATTCTCAGCTCCAGAAGCCAGAGAAAGGGATGAAGCCTCCCTGGTTCCCTTTCTCTCCCTGGCCCAAGGTTAGTTTGGTTAGTTTGAGGATAGGGTTCCCACTAGGATGCCCCTGGGCTGAGGATACTTGGAGCTCTGAGTGTCTCTTTCCCTGAAGAAAATATGGGGCCTGGGAGCGCCACAAAAAAAAGTAAAAGAAGGCAGATTTTAGTTCAATTCAAGAACTTTCTGATTATCAGAATTATCAGATATTCAAAACAGGTCCTCTGTAAGGTAGTGAGGTCCCCGTCACTAGAGGTATTTTAGCAAAGGCAGAAGGACCACATGTGAATGTGGGGAGATCAGTGCATTTGCTAGATGCCCAGACCAGGCCCCTTGACCATAGCCATAAATCTTCAAGGACTTTGATGACAGGAGGCTGTGCCTGACCTGCTCTCCCACCTGCGCGTGTCTTGCAGGCATCGTGTTCCATTACAGAGCCATCTCCACGCGCTACACTCTGGACTTCGACAGGGCGCAGCGGGCCTGCCTGCAGAACAGTGCCATCATTGCCACCCCCGAGCAGCTGCAGGCCGCCTACGAGGACGGCTTCCACCAGTGTGACGCCGGCTGGCTGGCCGACCAGACTGTCAGGTATGCTGCCAGGGCCACATGCAGAGTCGGGCAGCCCGGGCCTGGGGCCGCCGTGATGCTGTGGCCAGCCTGGGTTGGGGCTGGAGCAATACCTCAGCCTACTCTAACCATGCTTATGTCGTTGTTCAGGAGCAAGCTCATCCAATTGAGCTATGAGGAAAGATACAATCATGGGTCAGCTATGCTGCATGCAAAAAATTCACCACGTGCTTTTCCAGAAAGCTCCAGTGCTCCCGGGCAAATACTTTTAGTGGCTGCAAGGAATTTTAAAAGAATATAGAACTTGCACAGAAAGCTGTGCCTTAGTTTTTTTTAAAAAAGGGGCTTATTGTATTCATTTGAAAATGTAGCGTGAGCCATAAAGCAACTGTGCCCCTTGTCCCAGACCATCTCAGATAGGAGCCCCTGGGGTGGTCACGACACATTCTGGAACGTCTGATGACAATGTCTGGCTCTGCTGATGGAAGACTCTTGACCTGTCTAGATCCTTGTCAGTCTGCCCTGTGGCAGTCAGGAGCTGCTAGCAACTTCACCCTAAATGAGCAAATGACCCATCATTACCCTTCCTACCCCTGTTCCCCTTTGCCATGATCTCTGCAGTTTCTTGAGGCTTTGGTGTTTTGTGGTTTTTTTGTAAAACCCTTGCCTTTTTGTTGTTGTTGTTTTTAACAAGGCAAGACATAAATTAAGCTTTCTGGTGCTTTTTTTCCGTGCGGGTGGCTGCTGAGGGATGCGTAGCCCCTCCGCACAGACAGAGCTCTGCGCTCGAGGGATCTCAAGCCATGAGAGCCTGTTGAGGCAGGATGAGACATGCATTCAGGGTGGATCAGAGCTCTGAATGGAAGAGCTGGAACCACAAAGCCTCCAGAAGAAAACAAAGGAAAATATCTTCACAATGTTGGGGTAGATCTTTCAGATCTTAGGACACAAAGGCTATCAGCAGGAAGACAAGACAAGACAGCAGCCTAGCATAGTGCAAGGGCCCGCACTATGGCCTCAGAAAAAGCTGGGCTCAAAACACAGCTCTGACACTTAGAAGCTGTGTGACCTTGGGCAGATTGTTTATCGTCTCAGGGCCCAGTTTCTTCCAGGTTAAAATGCAGTGTTTCTAACACTTGCCTCATTAGGTGGACGTGAGACTCAAATGACACAAAGTAGGGGTCGGCATATGGTGGCCAATGGGTCAAATCCAACCCACCTTTATTTCTGTACATAAAGTCGTGTGGGAACTCTGTGACTGCTTCACGCTACCGTGCCAGAGTTGAGGGGTCAAGATGAGACTCTGCGGCCCACAAGACCTAAAATATTTATTTACTCTCTGGCCTTTCTATAGAAAAGGTTTGCAGGCCCTGGATGTTCGGTTCCAATATGTATTTGGCAAAGGGGGCTGCCTGTAATCGCCACTGACTGTGAAAACATGTATCTCATCAAAGCTTGGGGAACAAAGCCATAAAGACGAACAGTCCCCATATCCAGGGAAGATGCTGGCAAACACACCAGTGAGTCCCCGTTTCCTCCCACATGGGAGGAGGATACCAGGGCCCAGGCCACGCACGCCTTCTGTCCCCTGAGTGTCACACAACATCCACTCTGGGTTCCCGGCAGGTACCCCATCCACACTCCGAGGGAAGGCTGCTATGGGGACAAGGATGAGTTTCCAGGCGTGAGAACCTATGGCATCCGCGACACCAATGAGACCTATGATGTCTACTGCTTCGCTGAGGAGATGGAGGGTGAGGCCCTGTCCCCTTCCCAAGACACCTCTCTGTCCCCTTCTCCCCAGTGACACTAGGAAGCATGTGGGCCTCCTCTGAGGCAGACCACAAACCCAGGGCAGCGCACACCAGACCCCTCCCTGCCTTGCCCAGAGAGGGTGGGGGGCCTGTGGGGGGATGGAATGGGCCCCCAGATGCCCTCACTCCCCACTTTGGAAAGAGCCTCAGCAGGCGGTGGACACCTACCAACCACCTGGTCCCACTACTGGGCCCAAGAATGCTTGTCTCGGTCTCTCTGCTGGGCTGGGCTGGGGACCGCCCCTCCCAGCCAGGACCCCTGCTGCTCTGACCAGCCCATCGCTGTCCCAAGGGTCACTGCTCCAGTAAAGCCCAGCCCAGCCTTGTCACCCTCGCAAAGGACACCCCAGGCCACTCCAGGGTGGGTCCATCAGAAATGTAGTTCCCAGGAGAGCCGGCTGCCCTTCCACCCTCTCCAGTTTCCCTGCTGCCCGCCCCCAGCGTCATCTGGGCTCTCCTGGTGGGCTGGTTCTGGAGAGCCTCAGTGACGGCAGGAAGGAAGCTGGGGTCTTTCTCTGCTTTGTAAAGGGTGCTCATCTTGATCACAAGCAGAGCTTCCTGCGTGACCCAGGCATGTGGAGGACTACCTCTTCTCCCACCTGCACACATCACCCCTTTTGACACTCCAGGCTCTGCCGCCTCTGCCCCCAGCCCACCCAAGTTTGCAGCTTCCCCCAGGCTGGAGATAAGACCTGACAACCTGGCTCACTCTGAGGCTGGGACAGTCCCCTGCTTTCTCACCCCGGGGCTCCCTTTCTCTTGCCCCTGGGCCCAGGGCCTGTTAAGGAGCAAATATTTGTGTTCCCATTCTTGGCTCACCAAAGGCATGGCCAATCAGAGCTGCCACTAAGTGGGGACAACCAGCTCCTTCCCAGGAAACAGATACCCACTCCCAACCCCTACCCCCAACACAACATGCTTAGGTTTGCGAAAATAGTAAAAAGAGCTCACAAGGCCCTTATGGATGCTTTGGGGCCTAGAAACCCCCATTTGGGAACCACTGCTGGGAGGGTCAAAGCCTAATACCTGTTCTTCCCATCACAACTTGAATTTTTTTAAAGGATTGCTTGCATGGACAATGCTTAACTCCTAGGAAAGATGCCCTGGGAGGAGGTACGTTGCACAGCAGAGCGTGAGCAAGGATGCTTTAGAGCAGGATTTGGAGCCTAGGAGTCACATGGATGCCCTGGGGATGCAGGGCAGGAGAGGGGACAGAGGTCCTCACCCTGCGCATCCTGTCCCTCACAGGTGAGGTCTTCTATGCGACGTCTCCAGACAAGTTCACCTTCCAGGAGGCGGCCAATGAGTGCCGGCGGCTGGGCGCACGACTGGCCACCACGGGCCAACTCTATCTGGCCTGGCAGGGCGGCATGGATGTGTGCAGTGCCGGCTGGCTGGCTGACCGCAGCGTGCGCTACCCCATCTCCAAGGCCCGGCCCAACTGTGGGGGCAATCTCCTGGGCGTGCGGACCGTCTACCTGCACGCCAACCAAACAGGCTACCCGGACCCCTCGTCCCGCTACGATGCCATCTGCTACACAGGTGGGGCTCAGAGGGATGCCAGGAAGCGGGGGGGCGTTGTGCCGTGGGAATGGGGGCCCAGAAGAGGGGAGCTGGGAATGGGGGTTGTTTTCTATCCCTTCAAGGGGCCGCAGGTGCCCAAACCCCATGTCTCAACACCCTTGTTGTCACTAGCTCCTAGAACACCTAAGGGAGAGGCCCCGTAGGCAGCAGGATCCCGCCCTGGCTTGTCAGCTCAGAAGAGGATTAAAAGAGCGAGCTTAGACTCTGTGTTTGCTCAGGTTGGAGTCATAGCTCTGCCACGGGCGACTGTGCAGTCGGGGAAAGCCTCAATGTTCCCATCTGTCTGAGGGGTGGGTGGGGGGCACGAAACCATGCCCCCCCCCAGAGGCGGGCACCATTATCCACCCTCTGGAATCCAGTGTGCAGAAGGACCACAAGGTCATTGAAAAGAGTGGGGAGGTGGGAACAGTGCTGACCTACAATTTACTTTGGAAAATTTAGACTAAACCTTTTAAAAATAAGGTTTTTATTTCATGTTACACAGTCTGGGTTAGGGATAACAACTACATGCTAAATTTTTAGAGGAAAAATAATGTGGATACTGTGGAGCTGTGTCCCTGTTATGACGAAATTGGGACAGCATGGTGGCCTAGCTCCTTCCTGTTTGGCTTTCATGGCCTGACTTTACACGAAGAGAAGCATTTATGCCAAAGTAACAAAGATTCCCCCCAAAGCCTCTCTTAACTTTTCAATATCCTAACCAGCCTTTTGGAAGTGGTAGCACGCTTGTGGGTCTCCTCTTTCTTAAAATGATTGACTGGCTTGTCCTTGCCGGTCACTCTTTGGCTCATGACCAAGGCAGGCAGTGGTCTTAGGTCCTTTTCACCCATGTCATGGGCTCCCACATCTTTGGCAAGCTTTCTCAGTTCTGCTTCTTAACTGATTGACCTTGTCCTGCTGGCCAGTTACAGCACCGGGTACCCAGAAGATAGGTGAGGAAGCAGCGGGCGTTGATCAGGAAGGGAGGTTTAGCCGGACTGGTCATATGAGCGGTGAGCTGCTTGGTCAGTGTCTCGTGGCATGATCCCTTGGAACTCTTCAGCCACACGGAGACGGAAAGCTTTCCTTCCCTGGTGGGGAAGGAGGTGGATCTGCCACTCATCTCCCTCAAGCCAGCCCCAGGTAGAGCCACTAAAGCCTGTTTCTCTCCCCACCGCAGGTGAAGACTTTGTGGACATCCCAGAAAACTTCTTCGGGGTTGGTGGCGAGGAGGACATCACCATCCAGACCGTGACCTGGCCTGACGTGGAGTTGCCGCTGCCCAGAAATGTCACCGAGGGTGAAGCCCGAGGCAACGTGATCCTCACCGTGAGACCCATCTTCGGTGTCTCTCCCACTGTCCCGGAGCCCGAGGAGCCCTTCACGTTCGCCCCGGAGCCCGAGGAGCCCTTCACGTTTGCCCCTGTTGGAGGGGCCACTGCCTTCCCTGAGGCTGAGAACAGGACTGGAGAGATCACCGGGCCCTGGGGTGTTCCCGCTACGCCCGGCCCAGCCTTCACCGCCTTCACCAGTGAGGACCATGTCGTGCAGGTGACCGCAGCCCCAGGCACGGCTGAGGTGTCTGGGCGGCCACAATTGCCTGGGGGTAAGTGCCCGCCCCTCAGGGGGCTGCATGGGGGCTGGGGGGCAGGTGGAAAGAACTTGGAGTACTTAAGGATCTGTACCTTCAACTTTGCCTGAGACCTGGGCCAAGCCTTCCTCCCCTCAGACTCAGTTCTCCTCGCTTGTAAAACAAGGCGGTAGGCCAGAGAGTGACCCCCATGCTCTTTTGCCATAAAACATTTCCTTCAAATGAAATCATAGGTAAAAATAGGAGTATGTGTCAAGCAGATAAGGATGCCACATGGGTCAAGGGGGGAGTGGAGCCAAGAACTGGGGCCCTTTTGTCCAGGGCCCCCCCTCGCCCCATCAGGCACCACCACAGAACAGAGCCGCTTGAAAACCGGTGTACGAGGTGACCCCGGGGCTCCTCACAGAGCTGACCTTCAGGGACAGGGGTCAGCAAACAGAGCTCCCACGATCACACCAACTTTCCACCTGTTTCTATATGGTCCGCACATCGGGGATGGCTTTACAGTTTTAAATAGTTGGGGGGCAAAGTCAGAGTGAGAATAACCTTTTGTGTCATATAATGAAAATGACATAAAATTCAAGATTCAACGTCCACAAATAGAGCTGGACTGGAACAAAGCCACAGCTACTCATCAGTGTGCTCTCTGTGGCCCTTTTCAGGCTGTCACCAAAGAGTTGAGTAGTTGTGACAGAAACTAGTGAGCCCACGAAGACTAAACTATGTTCTGTCTGACCCTTTCCAGAAAATGCTTGCCAGCCCTTCTTCTAGGAAAGGTGTGTTCCAGGGGCTTAATAAAGGTTTGGAGGCTTGGGATGTTATAGAGCTCAGCTGCTCCCCAAACTCCAATCCAAGAACAGGAAGGACATTCTGGGGTGGCTTTTGTAAGGGCCTTGGTGGTGTCCCCTTCTGGGGGAAAAGCAGATTGGACACTGCCACCGACCATCACACCCAGGATGCCACCAAGTGGGATTTCAGCCTGACATGACCCAATGAGTACAATCTGTTGGGAAGGAGAAATCATTTCAGAGTTTCAGGGTAACCCCCAAATGGCTGGGTCCCAGGGTTAGGCCAGGACTGGAAAGAGTCCCATTGGCTCTGTGTGGGAAGGTGCCAAGGGACAGATGAGCATCAGCCACAGGACAGAGCAAGGGACATGGGACAGTATAGACCAAGGATTTGAAGGTGTGACATAGGCTGGTCAATCATCTTGGGAAGGGTCAGAAACAGAGACCAATGTACACAGCCGAACACAGTGGGAGAGGCAGAGTAAGTGGGTAGGTAGCTCAAGGACAAGGCTCTGCCCCCTTTGAAAACCTGGTAAAAGCCACGAGGCCACTCCCAGAACGCTCCTGGTACACACCCACAAAAACACTGGCTGGCATCTTCAGTCAGGCACCCGCTTCCTGGGGCCTGGGCCGGGTGCAAGAAGTGCCAGGGGTTGTCCAATATATTCCTTAGCCTTCTCTGTATTTTCCAAATGTTCTGTAATGAGTGCTTATTCTTTTCATAATGAGAAAAAAAATGCATTTGTTTTAAAGAGTAAAGGGACAAAGGGGAGGGTTGGGGACACCCAGGGCAAAAGAGTCCTCCAAGGCCCTCTCGGGGAGATGGATTTCAGGAGTGGCTTGAACAAGCAGAGGGAATCAGCTTGGTTGAGGATAGGATCAGAGGTAGGAAGGGAAGGAGAAGATGAAGGGGAATCGTTCCTGAAGGAGCCGGGGCTCCCTCCCTGCCCTCAAAGTCAAAGAACCAGGCCCTCTGGGCACTGTCACTGTGGTGTCACTGTCACTGTCCAGTGCCTGCTCTGAGCCTACCTGGTCTCTCCTTCTCTTCCTCTCCCCACCCCAAAGCAGGGGTTGTGTTCCACTACCGCCCAGGATCCGCCCGCTACTCACTGACCTTTGAGGAGGCTCAGCAGGCCTGCTTGCACACTGGGGCTGTCATCGCCTCCCCGGAGCAGCTCCAGGCCGCCTACGAAGCAGGCTACGAGCAGTGTGATGCCGGCTGGCTGCAGGACCAGACTGTCAGGTGAAGGACCAGCCCCGCCCCCCGGGCCAAAGCCAACCATGAGCGGTGGGGCTCGGGGAGCAGCACCTGTCCAGCACCCGTCCAGCACCCAGCAGAATGGGCACCTGCTACACTGTGCAGTAATTAATTAATTAATGACTCCATGGCTCCTCCCCTAATTTCTCCCCCAGAACCAAGGCGTATTCTGAGCAGGTGAGGAAGGGCCCAAGGTGACATTAAGCCCTTGGTCATTTTCCCCGAGGAGACCGGGAGAATCTCTCCTCAAGGCCCCCCACTCCAGGCCCCTTCAGCTTGACTCAGTGCCCTTCCATATGACGGGCTCTCTTCTGAAGCCAGGAATCCCCCAGGGGCCCCCAGACCCTTCCCCCAGCCACACAGGGAGCTTGCTGCAAGAGGAGCTCCATCCGGGTTTCGATCCCAAATGACTGAAGATGCGTCCAAGTCCCCAAGAGACCTGCCAGCCTCTCCCTGGGCCCTGCATCCCCCAGCCTCTAGAACAGGCCTCCATGCACCCCTCCTGTGCTCCTTTGCAGATACCCCATTGTGAGCCCTCGGACTCCGTGTGTGGGTGACAAAGACAGCAGCCCAGGGGTCAGGACCTACGGTGTGCGTCCAGCATCAGAAACCTATGACGTCTACTGCTACGTGGACAGGCTCGAAGGTACGGCCCGTGTTCTCGAATTTTGGGCCCCAGGCAGGGGGCTATTGGGGAGACACAAAGAACCTCCCAGTTCTGTTCCTTTTCCAGCCCCTCTCTCAGACTAAGCTCATTCTCTCCCTCCCGCATGGTTCATGCGGGTTCCCCCAGCACTGCAGGTGAACACTGATTTGAAACCATTGAGTTCTGCTGATCAATGAGCCTTTAATTATTACAGATAAGTTTTAGGTATGCCATCTGTCTCATGGACAGTCCCAGTGCCCAGGAACAAATCAAAGGTTCTGGGAAGTCCTGCAGTAGAAAACCTTTTAAACTCTGCTTAACCAGGCAGTACAAACAAAAAAGATCTTTTCTTTTGTTACATTTCATTTCTTTTAATTACAATGATCATCACCAAATTGCTATTCCAATGAACCCAATTTTGGAATTGCTGGTGTCCTGGAAAGAGTTTAGGGACCTGGGGCAAGTTACTTAACCTCTCTGGGCCTTAGGTTCCTCATCTATAAAATAGGAGCTGATTGTGCTGATATCACCCTTGGTGAGTATTAAATGAGATATGTGTGATAAGGGCCTGGTACAAGTGGGTATTCAGTAAACATGAACTTCCTTCTGCCCCCAGGGGAGGTGTTCTTCGTCACACGCCTGGAGCAGTTCACCTTCCAGGAAGCGCTGGCATTCTGTGAATCTCACAACGCCACCCTGGCCTCTACCGGCCAGCTCTACGCTGCCTGGAGCCGAGGCCTGGACAAGTGCTACGCCGGCTGGCTGTCGGACGGCAGCCTCCGTTACCCCATCGTCACCCCGAGGCCTTCCTGCGGCGGAGACAAGCCAGGCGTGAGAACTGTCTACCTCTACCCCAACCAGACAGGCCTCCCTGACCCCCAGTCCCGGCACCACGCCTTCTGCTTCCGAGGTATGCTTTCCTGCCTCTCGTCCAGCCTCCTTTCTGCCTGGTGCATGACTCCTCTGGGTTCACCCCTTCTGGCCCCTGTCCACCATCACTGTCCCTCCGAGCAAGGAGGAGAAAGCCCCTCTGGGGCAGGGAAGCTCTGGAGCTAGCATGACCTTAGGTGTTGACCCCAAGGCAAGTACATCCTCCTAAAGTTCCCCCAGAGAGCAGCAGAGAGAAGTGAGTGAGAACTGGGGCTCTAAAGTTAGGCAGACCTGAATTTTAATTACAGCTCTGCTGCTTAGTGGTTGTGGTTACAACAACCGGGGCAAGTCACTTGATCTGTTCCTCTGCTTAGCCTATAAAATAGTGATATAATAATTCCTCCTTCAAAGAGGTGTGCAGATAAACTGGAAGAGGGCATACAGAACACTTGGCATTGTGCTTGGGTAAATTCTCAGTAAATGTTACCTTTTCTATAGATAACAGATACATACATATAGATATGCTGTTTTGATTTGTATACCCTTGCCCAGTTTTCTCCTGCTTGTAAATATGTTTGTGATAAGCTGAGTCAAAGTATTCTTTTACTCTTCACTAAGCACCAGAAATTCATGGTTCTAATTGGCCCACACTGAGGACCCACTGCCGCATCAGTCAGTCCTCATCACCTGTGGGAGTTCTGGGAGTGACGTCATCCAGCAGCCCAGGGGGTGTGGCTAGGGCGTGGCCAAGCCCTGCAGGGCTCTGCCTGGATGAGATCCACCCCCCCACCCAGTTTTGGATCTACTACAGTGGAGATTATAGTCAGCACTTGGGCCACGTTTTGTATCTGATGCATCAAAACTGAGTGTCTTTGTAACTTCCCATGAATGTATCATTATTTAAAACAAAGGTAACAAAAAAATAAAAGCTGAGCTTTCCCCAGCTTCTCAGACTTCCAGAGCCATCTTTGAAAACCTAGTTCAAAGACGCTCAGCCCCACTGTGCAGCCTCAAGAAAGCCAGACCCTTCCTCTGCCTCCCCAAAGAGTTGGCTTGAGGTGGGCTTTGGGCGAAGGTCGAGGCCCAGCAAGGTTTTTGCACCAGGCTGGCCCCTCCTCAAAAATCCCCTAGTTCCCCTGGGATGGGTCACTGGCAGGAAGGAAGACACCCCCTGCCTCTCTTTAGGTGTCTCAGCAGCGCCCTCTCCAGGAGAAGAAGAGGGTGGCACACCCACTCCCTCTGTTGTGAAGGACTGGATCGCTACCCAAGTGGGGCCTGGAGTGGCTGCTGTCCCTGTGGGGGAGGAGACGACTGCCATCCCAGACTTCACCATTGAGCCGGAAAACCAGACGGAATGGGAACCAGCCTACAGCCCAGCGGGCACTTCCCCACCACCAGGTCTGTGAGGGGAGGGCTCTGGGGTGTGTCCTGAAGTCGCAGGTGTCTGTCTCCCTAGGCTGTGGCCCAGCCCGCACCGGTTCTTTCCCCGGGGCCTGTGCTGTTTCCCCAGCCCTGACGCTGGCTGGCAGCATATCCAGCCGTGGGCAACATCAGCCATCTCAACTGGCCTCTGGGACAACCGCCAAGGGAAAGAAGGCACAGACTTTTTCACAAAACGCACCCCCCCCCGCCTCCCACCTCACAATTCCCTGTTCCCTGCTTTTTATTTCTCCCACCTGTACTGCGATGCCTATCACTGAGCTGATCAGAGGGCCCTTCGTCTGTCTTCCTGCATTCACATCTTTATCCTCTAACCTTTTAAAAACTCTTGTAGGAAGATCTCCAATAGTGGGGAAGGACCTATAGGGGTCTTTGGAAGTGTGACTCTGACCTGTCACCTTGCCTTGATCCTCCTTCTGTGTCACTCTTTTGGGCCAGGTATCCCCAACCAGCACTTCCTGAGCCCCATCTGTCCTGATCAAATTGGATGGAACTTGATAGGATGAAAGCTTTGGTCCCCTAACCATGTCGGAAAAAGTGTTTTATGGCTGTAAATTTAGGGACATGCTGGCTTACAGAAAGATTAACAGGTTCCCCTGCCCCGCCCCCCGCCCCCCACTGCAGACCTTCTCAGTGCCTTTGATATGCTAATATGTGCTGTAAGGCAGAGGGGGTGATGTATTCAAAGTGTCCCAAATGAATCTGACCAACCGCTTCCCCCCACCCCAGTCGCGGTGGAGTATTCGTTTTATGGCTCAGTTTGGGTAAGCCTCAATTAAACAAAGCCCAGTACTGTGTGTGCGCTTAGTGGAGTCAGCTCGTCCAGGGACATTTTCATTTGAAGAAATGAGTATATCAGAGCTTTGCACTGGTCCATGTAGTCACTCATACAATGCACTGTTCCCAAGCCATTCAGCCAGGCCAGACACCCCTCTGGACGCTGGAAATGCAAAAGCCTGTCCTCCCTCCACAGCGGAAGGTGAGGGTGTGTCAGTGGAGCAGGTGGGATTGTGGCCCAATGACCTCACCCAGCAGCCACACCTGCCTGTGCCTTTTCCTCACCCTTCACCAGGACCAGAATAACCGAGTCCTGTTTGGCCAGAGTGTGTAGCTTGGCACAGGATCCTGGCACCAGCTAGTGGGAGTTTTCAAGGGAAGGGACTCCAGCGGGCCCCTAGACACATTTTCCATACTTCAGTTCCCTACCACCTTGGCCATATCAGGAACCATCTGTACTGTTGTTAACTCTCTGTCTTTTTCTTTAAATTGACTTGCCTTTAAAAAGAAACCTAAATTTATTTAAAAGAGAAACGTTTTATCATGACTGTAAGTGGTTACTCCAGAATGTTTCTGGTATATATATATATATATATATATATATATTTTTATATATATATATCTGTCTCCACCTAACGCCCTCTTGCAAGCCTCCACTACTATCCTGAACCCCACACCCACCTCCAGGATTCTCCTGTAAGCCAGAGTAGGCTGTGAGCCTGCCCTGGGACTAGGGCATGTGCTTGGCTCAGGTTCTCTGCCTAAGAAATAAGTCCAAAAGAACGTGCAAGCTCCAGTCCCAGCTAGGCATTTTGTTGGGTCTTTTTTTGTTTGTTTTTTTAATTAATGTATTTATTTGAGAGAGAGAAAGCATGTGTGTGCAGGCAAGTGGGGGGAGGCACTGAGGGAGAGAGAGAATCTTAAGCACACTCTGTGCTGAGCACAGGACCCTACTCGGGGCTCCATCTCATGACCCTGAGATCATGACGTGAGCCGAAACCAAGAGCCAGATGCTCAACTGACTGAGCCATCCAGGTGCCCCAGCCCGCTGGGTTATTTTTAAATGCAAAAGGTGGAAACAAGAGGGAAGGAAAATAATGCAACCATGATTCTTTAGAATGATGAGACTTTTTCCGCTTTGGTTTCGCAATCCTCTGCAGTAGTAGTCTCAGAATTGAAAGAGTTGATGTATTTTTGCGAACAGTACTACCTGGCCTCCCCTGCCTCAGAGGGATAGGATTGGATGAGTGACTCTCAAACTCAAGGGGGCATCAGCATCGTGAGGGTTCCAAGGTCGGGGGGCAGTGGGGAAGGGTTTTATTGAAAGACGACATGCCTGGGCGGCTTAGCTGGTTAAGTGTGTGACTCGTGGTTTCCACTCAGGGTCCTGGGATCGAGCCCTGTGTTGGGCTCCCCACTGCTTGTGTCCGTCTCTGCCCCTCCCCGCTGCTCACTCTCTATCCCTTTTTCTAAAATAAACAAATAAATATTCAAAAAAATGAAAGTTGGGGGGAAAAATGACATGCTACCCCCACCCTAGAGTCCCCAGAGGGATTTGGGGTGTGGGGGAGCTCTGAGAGTCTGCTTTTCTGTCAGGCTCCCAGAGAATGCTTGTATTGCTGGTAATGCTAAGGCTATCAGTCTAGGGACCACACTTTGCAAATCATGGGTTTAGCTAAATGAGGTGATGGTGTGGAGGTACTGGAGAGGTGACCTCCCTTACTTTCCATGGGAGCCAGACCCCTACTTGCATGGGCTGTGTGGATGGCGCCCCCTGGAGTCTCAAAGAGCACAGTTTCCTGGGCCCCACCCTTCTTCCTGCCCCAGACACTGGGCAAGGTTCCATTAGAAGACGTCTGAGCACACCTCTGAAGAAAAGTTTTACTGTGGAAGGAATGGGTGAGGCTCCAATAGAGAAGAGTTACTAAACCCACACCTTATCTTCTTCCTTTCTTCCAGGGATCCCTCCAACATGGCCTCCCACCAGCACAGCGACAGAGGAGAGCACAGAAGGCCCTTTTGGAACGGAAGTGCCCTCAGCCTCAGTGGAGCCATCCCCCTCAGAGGAGCCATCCCCCTCAGAGGAGCCATCCCCGTCAGAGGAGCCATCCCCCTCAGAAGAGCCATCCCCCTCAGAGGAATCCTCATTCCCCTGGGAGGAGCTGTCCACACTTTCACCCTCAGTGCCCAGTGGGACTGAGCTGCCAGGCTCTGGGGAAGTATCTGGGGTACCTGAAGTCAGTGGTGACTTCACAGGCAGGGGAGAAGTTTCAGGACATCTGGACTCCAGTGCGCAACCCTCAGGAGAAAGTGCAAGTGGACTGCCCTCTGAAGATCTTGACGCCAGTGGGCTCAACTCTACTGTGGGCTCAGGCCTGCCTGTGGGAAGTGGACTGGCTTCAGGAGATGAAGATAAAATTCCATGGTCCAGCATTCCTAAAGTTGGAGGTGAGGGTCTAGAGACCTCTGCCTCTGGAATAGGGGAACTCAGCGGGCTACCTTCTGGAGAAGGTCCAGAAGCTTCTGCCTCTGGAGTAGAGGACCTCAGCAGGCTGCCTTCTGGAGAAGGTCTAGAAGTCTCTGTCTCTGGAGTAGAGGACCTCAGTGGATTACCTTCTGGAGAAGGTCCAGAAGTCTCTGCCTCTGGAGTAGAGGACCTCAGCCGGCTGCCTTCTGGAGAAGGTCCAGAAGTCTCTGTCTCTGGAGTAGAGGACCTCAGTGGATTACCTTCTGGAGAAGGTCCAGAAGTCTCAGCCTCTGGAGTAGAGGACCTCAGTGGATTAACTTCTGCAGAAGGTCCAGAAGTCTCAGTTTCTGGAGTAGAGGACATCGGTGGACTTCCTTCTGGAGAAGGTCCAGAAGTCTCAGCCTCTGGAGTAGAGGACATCAGCCGGCTACCTTCTGGAGAAGGTCCAGAAGTCTCAGCCTCTGGAGTAGAGGACCTCAGTGGATTACCTTCTGGAGAAGGTCCAGAAGTCTCAGCTTCTGGAGTAGAGGACCTCAGTGGATTAACTTCTGCAGAAGGTCCAGAAGTCTCAGCCTCTGGAGTAGAGGACCTCAGTGGATTACCTTCTGCAGAAGGTCCAGAAGTCTCAGCCTCTGGAGTAGAGGACTTCAGTGGATTACCTTCTGGAAAAGGTCCAGAAGTCTCTGCCTCTGGAATAGGAGACCTCAGTGGACTTCCTTCTGGGGGAGAAGGAATAGAGACCTCTACCTCTGGTATAGGGGACCTCAGCAGGTTGCCTTCTGGAGAAGCTTCTGCCTCCGGAGTAGGGGACCTCAGCGGGCTACCTTCTGGAGAAGTTCCAGAAGTCTCTGCTTCTGGAGTAGGGGACCTCAGTGGACTTCCTTCTGGAAGAGAAGGTCTAGAGACTTCTGCCTCTGGTGTAGGGGACCTCAGCGGGCTGTCTTCTGGAGAAGGCCCAGAAGCCTCTGCCTCTGGAATAGGGGACCTCAGTGGACTTCCTTCTGGAAGAGAAGGTCTAGAGACCTCTGCTTCTGGAGTAGAGGACCTCGGTGGATTACCTTCAGGAGGGGAGGGTCTAGAGACCTCTGTTTTTGGTGCTGAGGATCTCAGCGGGTTACCCTCTGGAAAAGAAGACTTAGTTGGTTCAGCTTCTGGAGCCTTGGACTTTGGCAGAATACCTTCTGGAACTGTGGGAAGTGGGCAAGCTCCAGAAGCAAGTGGCCTTCCTTCAGGGTTTAGTGGTGAGTATTCAGGGACGGATCTTGGAAGTGGCCCATTCTCTGGTCTACCTGACTTTAGTGGACTTCCCTCTGGATTCCCAACTGTCTCCCTAGTGGATACTACATTGGTGGAAGTGGTCACAGCTACCAGTGCAAGTGAACTGGAAGGGAGGGGAACCATTGGCATCAGCGGTGCTGGAGAAACGTCAGGACTGCCCTTCAGTGAGCTGGACATTAGCGGGGCAGTTAGTGGCCTCCCTTCAGGAGCTGAACTCAGTGGCCAAGCATCTGGGTCTCCTGATATCAGTGGGGAAACATCTGGATTCTTTGGTGTCAGTGGACAGCCATCAGGGTTTCCTGACATCAGTGGGGGAACATCTGGGCTTTTTGAGGTCAGTGGACAGCCATCAGGGTTTTCTGGGGAAACATCTGGAGTGACCGAGCTTAGTGGACTGCCCTCCGGACAACCGGATATCAGTGGAGAAGCCTCTGGAGTTCTTTCTGGCAGTGGCCCACCATTTGGCATAACCGACCTCAGTGGAGAAGAATCTGGGATCCCTGATACCAGGGGGCAGCCATCAGGGTTGCCAGAGTTCAGTGGGACAACTTCTGAAGTCCCTGGCCTGGTTCCCGGCACCATGAGTGGCAGTGGCGAGTCTTCTGGAATTACATTTGTGGACACCAGTTTGGTTGAAGTGACCCCAACTATGTTTATAGAAGAAGAAGGTTTAGGGTCTGTGGAAGTCAGTGGACTCCCTTCAGGGGAGGCAGATGTCTCGGGCATATCTGGGATCATGGATGTCAGTGGCCAATCTTCTGGAGCAATTGACTCTAGCGGGTTGACATCCCAGCCTCCAGAATTCAGTGGCCTGCCAAGTGGAGTAGCAGAAGTCAGTGGAGAATCCTCTGGAGCAGAGACTGGGAGCAGCCCACCCTCAGGAGCCTATGACAGCAGTGGACTCCCATCCGGGCTCCCCACTGTGTCTCTTGTAGACAGAACTTTGGTGGAATCCATCACCCAGACTCCGACAGCCCAGGAAGCAGGAGAAGGGCCTTCGGGCATTTTGGAACTCAGTGGGGCCCATTCTGGAGCCCCAGACGTGTCTGGAGACCACTCGGGGGTTTTGGACCTAAGCGGGCTGCAGTCCGGGCTGCTGGAGCCCAGTGGAGAGCCGTCAAGTACTCCATATTTTAGTGGGGACCTTTCTGGCACTGTGGATGTAAGTGGAGATTCCTCTGCAGCCACAAGCACCAGTGGGGAGGCCTCAGGGCTTCCAGAAGTTACTTTAATCACTTCAGAGTTCGTGGAGGGTGTCACCGAACCAACTGTTTCCCAGGAGCTTGCCCAAAGACCCCCTGTGACACATACCCCCCAGCTGTTTGAGTCCAGTGGAGAAGCCTCTGCGTCTGGGGAAGTTAGTGGAGCTACACCAAGGTTCCCCGGGGCTGGGCTAGAAGCGTCATCAGTCCCGGAATCCAGCAGCGAGACGTCTGTCTTTCCTGAGGCTGGGGAGGGGGTGTCTGCCGCCCCTGAGGCCAGCGGACGAGCTTCCGGGGCCCCTGAGGTAGGTGAAGCCACCTCCGCCTTCCCTGAAGCAGATGTGGAGGGAGCCTCAGGCCTGGGAGTGAGCAGCAGCACCTCTGCCTTTCCTGAAGGCCCCAGGGAGGGCTCTGCCACCCCGGAAGTACAAGAGGAGCCGACCAGCACCTATGTTGTGGGCACAGAGGCGTCAGGCTGGCCTTCGGCCACTCCGATGACATCTGGAGATAGGACTGAGGTCAGCGGAGACCTGTCTGGTCCCACGTCGGGGCTGGATGTTGTTATGAACCCCAGCGTCTCAGAGTCCGAGCGGATCCAGCAGACCCAGCGCCCTGCAGAGGCACCTCTAGAAATCGAGTCCTCAAGCCCCTCGCACTCAGGAGAAGAGACCCAAACCGCCGAAACAGCCACCTTCCCCACGGATGTTTCCGTCCCTACTTCTCCACGAGGGACAGATGAATCCGCACCAACCACTCCAGGTATGGTTGGGAATTTTTTTTTTTTTTCTCCTTTCAGTTTTTTTCGGGGAGTTCAGACTGTAGTGTAGTGAGAGACAGCGTCAATTCATACTCCTCTACAGGCCAGCTGTGTAGCCTCAGGCAAGTTTCTTAATCTCTCTGAGCCTTATCTGGAAGATAGGAAGAGTACCAGGGGCCGGCAAACAGGATATAAATATATATCGAACAGGCACTTAGCATCTAACTTCGCACCCGGCCACACTTAGAGACTCGTGCTTGCCCGGGTTGCAGTGGTACATCCCAAGAGTAATTATACGTGAGTCCAACTGTCTGTGCTTGGCCCAGGGAGAGAGAAGGGGGACTCTTCAGATAGTGCTAGAAATTCTACTCGCACCCCTTTCCCATGGAGTTCGTGTGAGAGGAGAGAATGGATTTGATGACATCTATGCCCAGATATTAACCTCATGTAGGGTGAAGACCTGCATGATGTAAAGACCTGAAGCGTCATGCTGGCTGTCCTGACTTTGGTCCCCACCCCGACCCCGGCACAGGTGCCTTCTCCATACGACGGTCTCACTTTGACACAACCCAGGCATCGGGCACAGGAAGCTGATATTTTTCCTTTGCTTTTGCCTGGGGCTCCCTTGTCCCTCCCTCTGGGCCGAGAGAGCTCTCGCAGTCGGAGAGCCCCCCACCGAGATGCTGGGGCCAGCTGCCCAAGAGGGACAGAGTCCCCAGAAACATGCTAACCCAGAGCCAGCCTCGTGGGCTTCAGGGACTTTGTGCCCCAACCTCAGAATCTCAGAGGCGAGGCTGCACCTCCGGCAGGCAGCTGTGGTCTCGCTGCTCAGTGTCTCCCCAGGAGCTGCGGCCCCATCAGGTCCTGTGCCAAGGGGCCCTGTGGGAACTGCCAGGAGATGGAGGGACCCATCTCCTGCCCATGCCCCCCAACCCCGGCCACATTGGCAAGCATTGCAACATAGCTAAACCCTTCTTCAGCCGTGGGGGGGACAGGCAGGGGAAGAAGGGGGACCCCTTTATTCCCCAGAAGGGGCTGCAGGCAGGAGGAGGTGACCAAGGCCCGCCGAGGCTCAGGCTTCCCAGACCAGGAAGGAGAGGGGTACAGTGACACCGTAGGGCAGACGCCGCAGGGTAAACACGGCACGTCTCTCTAGAGAGTCTAGTCTAGGGCACTTTTGGGGAAAAAAAGTTAAGTAATTAAACCAGGAAATAGTTCCTTTTTTTGTTAAGCCAATGATTGTTCTATGAGTCAAATGCCAAATATGCTTGAATTTTGAAGACAAAATCCATGACTTTCAGGAAGTGTGGAGCTAGGCCGTCAGTGGGGTCGAGCCGGTCATGCCTCCTGGGCCCGGGGAGGGAAGCTCCGAGGGGGCTGCCTTGCACTGTCAGAGCCTTCCTCTGCAGGAAAGCCCCTGCTCGCCCCTCCATGCTCAGACCTGGGTGCGGTTTGGGTCTCCTTCTTGACCTGAAGGAAATGACGGGCACTGCCTACCACCCCCACCTGGGGGAAACTTGACCTACCGCGCCTGGCCCCTCAGCTCCCCAGTCCCCACTGCCCTGGGGCCTCTGTCCTTCTTCATGGGTCAAGCAGCCTGCGGGGCAGGTGAGGAGCCTAGGGCAGGGGGTCCTCTGATGGGAGGTGGCGCCCCAGAAGGAGACGATGAGGATCTGCTTGTGTTCCCTGAACACATCAAGGCCTGTGGTCATGAGGACGTTTCCTCCTGTCCCATCAGCACCCTTAAGGGAACAGATGCCCGGTACCTCCAAGCCCATATTCTCGGGGTGGTGTCTGCACTGCCACTGCACCCTTACCCCAGCCTCTGCTCCAGAGTCTTTCCTAGAAGGGCTTCATTCCTCTGACACAGGCAGAATCAGAGCCATGAATCCTGGGGGAAAGTAGATCCCACGAGACAACCAGGGCCGGGCAGCTATCTCCTAATAGTCATTACATCATATACAAAGAAAGATTTTGTGTTTGCATATATATACGTATACGCAAATTAATAACTTGTAATATATTGCTCCTATCATGTAAATATGCTGTATACTTGGCCCTTACACTGGAAAGAGTCCGTGTAAGCAGGTCCGAGGGTGACTACGGATTCACTCTTTCCTCCACTGGGTTCGATCTCTGGCCGCACGGTGGAGCCATGAGTAAGAGCACTGTGGGCCTCGGTGGCCAGAGGGTGGGCTCTCCTTGGGCAGTCAGCCTTACCACCTAGGGGATAGTGTCATGAGGCCATGGTGACCCCTGGGACTCCAGCCGCATCCCTCCATCATCCACCCCATTGGGAGGGCAGAGCCCGTCCTCCCTCTGGGTATGGCTGGTGGAGAGCAGCAGGATGCCTGACCTGGGTGACATGTTCATGGACACAGCCTAAGTCAGAGAGGAACAGACTCAGGGCCCAGCAGGACTTCCGGGACAGCTGCCAGGACCGGAAACCCCTTGCCCTGGTGTTTGTATCTCCTGACACCTCTCTCCCTTTTAGCAAGTCCTTTCTCTGACCATGTGTACCCCCATGGGGCTCTCTGCCCCCCATGATTCCTTCCCAGGCAGCTCTGTGGGTAGCTTGACAGTTATCCCCATCTGAAACGACAGCTCCTCCGAGGGAGTCAAATCCAGAACTGGGGTCTTCACTCACTTGTTTCACACGCTCCGCTAAGTAAGAAGCCCTCTCTCGAACACAGAATCAGCCGCTAGACTTCACTTGGGAGATGAACTTCAGAGCCGCTAGAATGAAGAGAGGTTTAGAAGTGGGGCTTGGCCAGCCCTCAGGACCTCGTTTGTAATAGGCTCAAAGTAGTGGTTCTCAGCTTTAAGAACCTCCTGATGCCTGGGGTCCCACTGCCCCCGATTCTGATTGAAACGGTCCTGTGGCCTTGGCATTAGGGTTTTTTAAGACTGCCCCGGTGACCCCAGGGCGCAGCCAGGGCTGAGGATTAAGAACACCTGTGTGCAGCGTCCGGGCCCCCCCAAGAGGCATCTGTAAAGATTGCTTACCCTTCCCCATCTCTCTCGCCATGTTTAGGAAAAACTTTATCATCTCTAAAGAGCAGGTGGTAAGGATGCTTCCAGAAGGCGTGCAGATAGAGTCCCGCCTCTGCAGGTGACCCACTGTGATCTTGAGCTAGAACCCGCAAGCACTCAGAAGCAGCAAAATGTCGCATTATTCCTGTGGCAGTATTTGAATACTCGGGGTAACCTTCCACCTAGTAAATGAGGCTGGAGGTTGTTATGTAGCCCTTAAGAGAAAATACGTGACAATTGTCATCGTCTTGCTAAGTCAGCATTCCATAAGCAAGTTCTTGATAAATGAGTCATCTGCACTCTTGACATCGAAATGAACATGTTTAGTGAATACTCAGATTTCCTAGAGATTGAAGAAGTAGGGCTACCTCCCTCATTCTGATCCACTTAAAAAGCAGCAACCTCCCCTCCCTCCCCCGCCAACCTCTTTGCTGACCTTTGTTGAGATTTCTGGCCCCAGCAGAACTGGTCTGAACATTGGTAGTTTAAAAGATCTTTTAAAAAATTTTTGTTAACTACCTCAGTAGATTCTGTTTTGCTAAGGTTGAGACATTCTGTTCTAGTCAGATCTCAACATCCAATTTTCCAGCAGTCACTGGTGCTGGGTGGATTTCTCTAAATTCCTGGGTTAGGAGGGCATGAACTCAGAATTCAGTCAGCCTCTTTTCCGTCTTACTGACATTATTCATTTTGTAGGCTTGAGGCTCTGATCTGTGATCTGACATTGTCTCTTCCCCTGGAGCAGGGAGGTTGGAATTTCAGTGAAATCTTAGCCTCAGGGGGAAGGGGGATGTTGTCAAAGCAAGTGAAAATACAGGGTTACAAGTGCAAATACAAATCACACCTTCATGACACGACATAACCGAAAAGTCAATGGGCAGACTTGAACAGGGACTGGTCAGCCCTTGAACGGCACCGGGATTAGGGGTGCCAGTCCCCCACAAAATTGAAAATCTGCATGTAAATTCTGACTCCTCAAATACTTAACTACTAATAGTCTCCGGAAGCCTTCGTAATAGCAGAAAGTCAATTAATACTTAGTTTGTATGTTATACGTACTATTTACTGTATTCTTATAATAAAGTAAGTTGAAGATAAGAAAATGTTATTCAGAAAATCATAAAAGGGGGGCTCTTGGCTGGCTCAGTAGGTAGGACGTGTGACTTTTGATCTCGGGGTCATGAGTTCAAGCCCCATGTTGGGCATAGAGCTTACTTAATTAAAAAAAAAAAATAGAAAAAAAATCATAAGAAAGAGAAAACACGTTTACAGTACTGTATCGTAAAAAATCTGCATATAAGCAGAAAACACACAAACCCATGTTAGTTCAAAGGTCAACTGTGACTGAATTTAAGATGCAGGATATTAAACTTACATTCAGGATCAAACTTTAAAAATATAAAAGACTTGATAGTATAATTATAGCATATTGGTTAACTTAATTATGTTTATTTAAAAGCAAACTGGAACTGGCAAATATGTTCTTATAAACCTTCTGTCAATTGTGATACACCAGAAAGCAAGTGTATTTACTCAGTTCTGGCCATCTAATTGATTCTAGGTGTTTGCAGGTTGTAGGACATCCACTGAGTTAAGAAATTGTCTCTGTGCTTCTTCTGCTTCTTCTTCTTTTTTTTTTTAATTTATGAGAGAGAGAGATAGCGAGAGAGGGAACACAAGCACAAGAAGCAGGTTCCCCGCCAAGCAGGGAGCTCGACCTGGGCCTCAATCCCAGGAAGCTGGGATCATGACCTGAGCTGAAGGCAGAAGCTCAACAACTGAACCACCCAGGCACCCCATCTCTGTGCTTCTTGAGGGGATTTTCTTCCATGTTTGTCCAGGAAAGTTATGTCCAGGGTCAACACATACAGCTACAGGTTGTGCACTGAACAACTTGAATACCATTCATATATTCTTTATGATTGGCAACCCCTTTAGTTGGGTATCCTTTGAGTAAAATTACCTGCTGTCTTCATTCAGCCTTTTCCTGTAAGCCAAATAAACTCTCTTGTTTGGAGGTCCTTATTTCTGACATAAGCAAAAGCCAGTCAAGGCCTATTCAGGGGGGAGGCCTGAGCTCCCCAATTCAGATGCCAAAGTGATTATTTGGAAGTATCTTATTCCCCTCACCTTTACCGGGAGCTCTCCGTTCTTGTCTCCCCTAAGTTAGGTCCTGGTGCAGGAAAAAATCATCCCTTTTGGTTATAGCGGTGGGAAGAGGACTCAGAGTTCTGACCGTCCCCAGGGTCCCTGATGAAACAATAGGGGAGCTCTTGGCCTGGTGCAGCAGGAATGATAGTGAGATACTGAGATCCAAGACTTCAGTGACCCTCTCCCTTCACAGAGGACAGAGGCCCAACTTGCAGCCCGAGTGTCTGATTCTTGCCTCTGTCTCTTCCAGACTGTCTGCCCAGCTTACCGGCATGGGCAGGCTACGTCCTTTGTTTCCTTACCTGTACTCTAGGGCATATGACATCTGCGCCCTGGGACTGTTGGAAGGGTAAAGCATGTCGGAGCCATACTGTCTGGCTCAGAGAAGATTCATGAGAGAGATCGGTTCCTTCTCTCTCCTCTCTTCCTTCATGCAGTCTGCCCATGGCCCAAAGCCCTTTCAGTCCCCCCTCCTGCTGGCAGCCTGTCTGGGTCCCCACCCTCTTTGTGGTCAGCCCAGCTCACCTTCTCTCATGGTTCCAGAAGACAAGCAACATCCCATTTGCCCTTCACAGAGGTATTGGCACTGCAAGGCCGGAGGGAGAGGAGATGAGGCCTGGCAGATGTGAGCAGCTCACAAGAAAGCCCCACACAGAATGCCGGGCCCCCTTCCTGCAGCAGAAGGCCTCTCTCTACTGCCCCGCAGGCACCCACAGGCTCTATGGTCTTCAGCATTCTGGCCCTCCTTCCCTTCTCATCTGTGAACCCTGGGCCCTGCACAAAACAGCTTCTGAACCCCGGGGGACAGGTTCCCTGAGTTTTGGGGACCGTCTCTCCCCTGCACCCTTCTCAGATCGGGTGCCAAAGCCAGGAGGAAAACAACAAGGTTCCCAGCCCCGGTCTCTGGGCCACCAGGGGGCAAGTTATGTGAAACATGCTTCTGGGACAAGGAAGGCCACCTGGCCCGACCTCCCCGGGGCTCCGCCTCCTCTGCCCCTCCCCCATGGTGGGGTTGCCATCCAGCTCTTCCGCCCACAGGCCACTCCTGTCCCCTGCTCTCTACAACTGCTTTAGCGCCTCCGTTTGCTTAAGCCCCCCTCGCCCGGTGCTTCCCACATCCCGCAATGATGCTAATGGACACAAGAGAACAGGGGCTCCGTTGAGTAGCCCCCAGCTTCTGCCCGGCCCACCGGCCTGACCTATTGCTGCTACTGCTGCTGCTGGGAATCCAAGTGCATGCTGGGAATCCAAGTGCATGCTGGGACTCCCGTCAGTTCCTCCATGCATTTTGGTTTTGCTTGGAACAGTTCCGACCTTGGAACTGTTGGTGTCTAATCCGTGGCGCACGCTCCCTGAGATGAAGCTACGAACTCCGTGGGAACAGAAAGATACCTGAGGACCTGAGATTTTCAGGCCACCCACTGCCCAAACCTATCTGGTCCAGAAGACGTCTACTGCACGCCAGCTAGCGAAAAGGATCCACAGGAACGTACTTTTGCCTTCTTAAGAGGAGATGGACTTTAAGGTCTAATCTGCTGTCCTAAGAGGTGGGAACTAATCCTGGAAGGTGTTTAGGCGCTGATCACATGGACACCACCTATAGACATGTTGGGTCCTGAAGGTTGTGTGAACACAGCTGCGTACATCAAGGCTTAGCCTTGTATCATGATGCCCCAATGGCCAGTGGCACCCATTCATTGCAGAATCCTACTGATCTGGGGAGAAGAGCTTCACAATACCTTCTATCCTGTTCCCAGAGGAAGGTACCCAGAGAAAACCAGCAGGAGCCTTTGTAGTAGAAATACGAAGACAGTAAGAGACTCCCAGGTTCCTGGCTTCTCAGAAAGAGGCAGAAAGACCATATTAGAGGATTCACTTCTTACCTTGGCCGATGGATGAAAAATGGAGGCCAGTGGCTTACCAATTCCAGTCCCACAAAGAAGTTGGATCAGAAAAAACGTCTTGGGCCAGAAGAACAGAAGGGAG
This sequence comes from Mustela erminea, assembly GCF_009829155.1. Classification (NCBI taxonomy): domain Eukaryota; kingdom Metazoa; phylum Chordata; class Mammalia; order Carnivora; family Mustelidae; genus Mustela; species Mustela erminea. Next base: position 6,437,268 of record NC_045618.1, on the reverse strand, counting down.
GAAGAGTCTTCCTGGACAGAAGAGGTTGATGGGGACCTGCTCTACCCCAGGGTGGGGGCTGGCCACTTAGTAAGTGGCTCACCAGCTTCAAATCTTAGTCTCCCACTGACTAGAAAGGAACCTGTCTGAAAACTGAGACTCACTGGAGATGTCCACGTTCTAGGGCCCTAAGCTGGAAGGAATAGGAAAATGCTGCGCTGGTTTCTCTTCCTTCCCCCAGGAGAATGATGCCAGCCTCACCTTTATAAAATAGAATTTGATTTACTGAAGATGGAGGTGTCTGCGACTCCCAAAGATGGAACGAGTCTCGGGCAGATGGCCCCCGCCACCATTTTCTCATGGTTCTATGGGATCCATGCTGCTGGGAATCCAAGCGCATGCTGGGAATCCAAGTGCATGCTGGGACTCCCGTCAGTTCCTCCATGCCACCTCTGGCTTGTTTGTGCCTTGCCCTCTTGCCTCAGTTCATAACTACAGAGGAAGATCGGAAAAGAAAAGCTCTAACAAGCTCCAGACACTTGGCTTCCGGTGTCCTTGCTCGCCAGTGTCACATTGCGAGCCAGCTCAGACACAAAGCCTCTCGAAATACTCACAAAAGAAGGCATCTCGAAGGAGCTGGGTGCTCAGTCTTCCAGTGGGCATTCGCCTTCAGAAGCCCCAGATCTCTCCACCCACAGGGAAACCTGGCTCCAGGGCTCCAGGGTTGCCAGTCAGGAATCACACACATCCAAGAAAACCCGGGTTGGATCTTTGGCTCAGCGCTCCAATATGGCGGTAGCAGCAGCAGCAGCAACAGCTCTTAGGAAGTCCAGCCACCCCTCCCAGGGCTCTGGAGAGCAGCAGGGCTGGCCACCCATAGGGCACCTGCGATGCTTGCCAAGCTGGAGCTGCCGGCCAGAGTCCTAATGGTGGCCCTTGGTTTCTTGCAGACATTGACGAATGCCTCTCAAGTCCTTGTCTGAATGGAGCCACCTGCGTGGACACCATCGACTCTTTCACATGCTTATGCCTTCCCAGCTACCGAGGGGACCTGTGTGAGATTGGTACGGCCGTCTCGGCTTCAGCTAATGTTACTAACTGCCGCACCCTCCTCCTCTGTCTCCCTTCCTTCTAACCACAGGCACTCGGCCCTGGCTGGGGCCGGCACGCTCCACCCGGACAGCCATTTCAGGGGCCCCCACTGAGAAGTCTGCCTCACTCACTCCCACTCTTCTTGCGGAAACCCTCCTCTGGGGCATTGGCTGATCTGACCATAGGAGAGACGTGCCAGCCTGTGCTCTGGAAGGTGGGGTCCTGGGGGATCGTTAAAACACGGACCTTCTTCAGGGCTTCCAGACCACTGATAGCACCTTGAGGTCGGTGCGTGCCTCAGACCAAAAGAGGACAGAGCTGATCCCGTGCACTCGTCTGGAAGGAAGCTGTGGGTCACAAGCATGTATCAGCCTGCTGTATTGCCCGTGGGACTTTTGTGGCCCCTCCATGGCCTGGGGAGCCACCAGGCCACGCTGGCCATGCTACCTCATTCTTCTCTGGCAAGCCTTCTGTTTTGTCTGCCTGAGAGCTCTGCGTCACCAGCATGACATGCATGGGCAGGGGCTGCTGCATGTCAATTTCTTCCCATCACCAGTGACTGCTGCCATGTCAGTGCCACTCCTGGCCTGTGCTTCCTTTTCCCTGCCCTTGTGCAAGTCAAAAGGTTGGCCAGAGAGAACAGAGCCTCGCTGCAAGGGATAGGGGCTGAGTTTCCCCTCTTGGGCCTTGCCAGCCCCTTCACTTCTGCACCTGGGCCAGGCTCGGCCAAGGAAGGCGTGTGCCAGGAACTTCCCTGAGCCTCGCACCCCCTGTCCCAGGCACTCCCTCACTCTGGTGCTTCTAGTTTCCCCCTGCCATGCTCCTAGGCCTCAGAGTCACCCCAACTCAGAAAGGGGGAGATGGCACTTGTGATTACTAGTAGCAATAACTCACACAGACCTAGAAGCATGTAGGGGTTCCAGACCATTTTCTATGATCGCTCAAGTTGGATATCTCAGGAGCTGCCAGAAAGCAAAAGAAACTCCTGGGAAGTGTCCCTCTGGTCCTCAGCAGTCTGGGGAGGTAGCTTGGGATTGCATTTTCCTTCCAGGCACTGCCAAGATTACAGACTGTTGGAGGAACTTAAGGTTTCTGGAAGAAAAGGCCTGAACCTCCTTCCTTCCCTGCAGCCTCCCGCCCTCCTCCTCCACCCCTAGACACAAAGAAACTAAGCATGGGGTCTTGGCTGCGGGGAAGAATGGAGGGTTATAGGATTCTCTTCCCAGGATGCCGAAATGTTTGCCACAGGGGAGGAGTGTCTGGCACATCTGCTCTTGGACACCTTCCTAGGGAAGGAGGTGCTCTGCCCAGCGTGGAGGCAGGGCCCCCACCGGGCTGTGTGCTCTGGCGGGCCGCAGAGATGGTGCCGGTGTCGCCCGACTAAGCAAAGCGAGGCTCCATTTCTTCTCCCGTTTCGGTCTGCCAGGTGCTTTGCGGCTTGGCTCCGGGCCCACTGCGCCTTCCCGCCTTGCTGGAATTCCATTCCTGCTTCCCCAGAGCCTCCATCCTGCATGCCCTGGGCCCTCCCAGAGCTGTTCCCGCCAAACCTCCCACCACCACCACCCCCACCCCTGCCCAGGTTTGCCTGCTCAGCCCAGCTCGTTGCCCCGACAGTCCTGGAATGCCGTCTCTCGCCTGCTCAGGTGCCTAGCTCCCTCGGACACCTTGCCACCTTCTTTCCAGAACTTTGCCTTGCTCCTTGGAGGAGGCGTGGGCTGCAGGGGACCAGCGGCCTCCTTCTCAGCCCTCCTGCTGCTTGGCCTCTTCTCGGGCGGCTGGCCTCCACGCGTTCTCTGTCTCAGCCTCCCGGAGTGTCTCTCTGCCTAGCATCCACCCCTTCAGCTAAGCCTCCTCCCCCTCTGGTTCTGGTCCTCCCTTCCCGGGTCAGCCAGACTGTGGGTCGCACCCAGTAAGGGAGGCTCCATACAGCCTGAGGGTTCCCAGCCCTGCCCTCGGGCCCCCAGGCCCAAGGAGCACCCCTTCCCCTGGGAGGCCCCAGGGGAAGGAGGAAGAGAGGGTCTGGGAATTCCCTCTGTCCCGTGGGGTACCGGCTGATGGTTAACAGCTAGCTCTTGAGGAGGAAGGGGGAGCCCTGAGAGGTAGCATCTGCCGATCTCTGAGGAATTTACAGCTCCTGATGTGGTGTCACTGAAGGCAGAGATGGGAAGACGCAGTCCTATGACTCTCCCAAGCCTGCGGGAGACTCTGTCTGTCCCTCCGGCCTGCTCTAAGAGCTCCTTCTCCTTCTCCTGAACTCAGAACCCATTACCCATTTAGGTTTGTGAGGAGAGAAGCTCCCCCCTCTTCTCACTTGTCACCAAGAAATTAAATTAACAAGTAAGGCCCCTGGGTCGTGCACCCCCAGTTGGCTTCCTCGTCCTCCAAGAGGCCGGTATCCTGTGCCCAGCCAGGGCCAGCTCAGATCGACAGATAGAGAGCCCAAGTCTTCTGTAGACCCAGACCGGACTTATTTCTGCTCCTCTCTGCCACCCAAAGTGCCATTTCATGCCCCCAGCAATGCCTGCTGCTGGTCCCTTCACGCGTTCCCCACAACTCCCCTTCTCCTCCCTTTAACCTCGACACCTCCCAACTTCCACCCCGCAGAGCAGGGATCCCGACAGGAGAAAAGCTTGGGGGGCTGACATCAGGGAAAGATGGTGGGAACATACCCAGAGCCTCTGGGGCTCCAGGGCCGGGCCTTCCTGGCTCCCAATTCGAGCCTCGTCTCGATGGGCCCCACCCTCAGGGGCGGACCTGGAAGGCGGGGTAAATGGAGGCAGCTGGCATACGACTGGACTGGCCGCACCAGACACCCCCAGGCGGCCCCGGGGCCTCTCCCTTCAAGCCCCTGACCTGTGTTGCAGACCAGGAGCTGTGTGAGGAGGGCTGGACCAAGTTCCAGGGTCACTGTTACCGCTACTTCCCGGACCGCGAGAGCTGGGTGGATGCCGAGAGCCGGTGTCGGGCCCAACAGTCACACCTGAGCAGCATCGTCACCCCCGAGGAGCAGGAGTTCGTCAACAGTGAGTGCGGAAGGGGGGGGTGGTCTCGGGGCCGGCAGGGTGGGGGGCGGGGAGGGAAGGAAGGGGGTTTCCGCCCCCGGGGCTGCGCCCCGAAGCCGCAGACTAACCCTGGGGAGTGGGTATCGCCAGTCCCTGCCAGCTTGGGGGCTGGTCCGAAGCACACTCCGCACGTGTGTATGCGGAGACCCGTGTCAGGGCCGTAGAAGCAGGTGGCCTGGTCCTAGGAGCCCACCCGCCTTACGCCACAACCCCATCCCCTCCGGCTCTGTGCGCACAAGTTCTCAGACACCCTCGGGGTGTCCAGCGCCGTGCCCAACCCTCACGCCTCTCTCTAGACAACGCCCAAGACTACCAGTGGATCGGCCTGAATGACAGGACCATCGAAGGGGACTTCCGCTGGTCAGACGGACACTCCTTGGTGAGTTCTGCCGGGGACACCGGGGAGAGTTGGGGGCCCCGAGGAGGGGAATAGAGGCACCCACTGAGCCACTGCCGGGCTGGGAGCCCCGCAGGCCGGGACTGCATCTCAGTCCTCTCTGCCAGGGTGGGTCGGGGAACACTAGCATGAAGGAGGCGATGCAGACAATGACGGAATGCAGGCACACCAGCAGAAGGGGACATGGAGGCTTTTAAGGGCTTCCCTGCCCATAGAGGATTCAGTCGACTCAAGGAGCCAGGCCCACAGAAAGCGACATAGATGCCAAGAGACAGTACACAAAGTAATGCTGCAGCTCAGCAGAGGAAGTCAGGGAAGGCTTCCTGGAAGAGGTCGATGGGAACAGAGTTGGAGGGTGGGAGAAGCGGACTCCGTCGGAGGACCAGGCCTGAGGGAGAAGCCTAGGGAGACAGTCTGGACCCGGGAGCCACGTCTTCACCGCCCAGTGCTATCCAAGCAAGGCAGCCTGTGAGGCCCGCCCCTGCTGGCCCGATGGAGGAGTGGCCTGGGCTCATCCGGGACAGAGAAGAAGGCGGGCGTCAGGCCGAGCTCTGGCCTCAGCCTCACCCCTGCCAAACCCTCCCCTCCCCCCAGCAATTTGAGAACTGGCGCCCCAACCAGCCGGACAACTTCTTCGTCAGCGGAGAGGACTGTGTGGTGATGATCTGGCACGAGAAGGGAGAGTGGAACGACGTGCCCTGCAATTACCACCTGCCCTTCACGTGTAAAAAGGGCACAGGTGAGCGGCCACCCTGGAGCGGCCCCGCCTGGCTGAGGTCAGGCCCTGGGGCTCCTGCTGTGGGATCTGGGGCACATGTCCTGGCCTCCTGGGTGCTACTGTCCCCTTAACCACCCAGCAGGCAGACTGGCGCTAGTCTGGGCGTGGGGGGCTCTCCCTGTGCCAGCGTCCTGGGGCCAGTGGCAAGAGCAGGCCCACTCCTAGGGAGGGCGAGGGTCCCAGGCTGGAGGACAGACCGGCTCCCACACACACAGCCCCCTGGGCACCTGCACAGAAAGTCACACACGAGGACTGCCCTGGGTGGACAGCCCGGCGCTCTTCGGGGTCCCCAGAGCCGTCAGTGGTCAGGTCCCGATCCTCTGTTCAGAGTCTGTGGACACGGAGGTACTGGTCGAACATGGCTCTCCGCTTCCTGTGCCCTGCCCAGGCCTCCTTTCTGTCCCACTGTTTTCATAAAGAAGTCACAGGCCATCTGCCTGGCTGTCGCCCCTTTTCCCACCCTTTTCCCTCCCTGTTGTCCTTTCTTCGTTCCCTGGAGACCCTCCTTCTGTTCCTGCCATGCTGCCCTAAATCACAGAGGGGCCCAGATGTTAGAACCAGTGGTTCCCAGATGCTTAGCACAGTGTGAAAACGGCCCTTTGCCAGCAGCCGGGGCTCAGGGCCATGTGTCCCCTCCTTGGGCTCTGCGCTGTCTCCTCACAGCCAGAGGGGGTTGCACCGGCTCATCACGGGCATGGGCCATCACGGGAGACCCTCTGAGAGCCCTTTCTCAAGGGTGTTTGCCCCTCAGTGGCCTGCGGAGATCCCCCCGTGGTGGAACACGCCAGAACTTTCGGGCAGAAGAAGGACCGGTATGAGATCAATTCACTGGTGCGGTACCAGTGCACCGAGGGTTTTGTCCAGCGCCACGTGCCCACCATCCGCTGCCAGCCCAGCGGGCACTGGGAGGAGCCTCGGGTCACCTGCACAGACCGTGAGCACCGCCCCTCCCCCGACCCAGGCTGGGCACAGTGTTAGATCCCGGCACCAGGTCCTGCTGCTCTCTCCCGGGGGGGGGTCCGATCACCAGCTGTCCGCACTGTCCGGGGCCTCACTCCCTCACACTCACTCCCTCTGCCCTTGGGGAGGGCTCGCTCTCGAAGGAAAAAGCAGATGGCCTGCTTTCCTTTTCAACACCAGCTCAAAGCCCCCTAGCCCAAGTTGGTGCCAAGAAAAAATCAAAACCAGAAACCGGGTGAAGCCTCAGGTTGCCTTCTTGAGCCGGTGGTTTCTGCGGGGAAGGGGAAGAGGAGGGACCCGTGGGGAGAGGCTGGGCTGCCCCAGCTCCCTGTTGAGCAAGCGGTCAAGATTTCTGGTCTCCCTTCCACCCCAGCCTCCACATACAAGCGCAGACTACAGAAGCGGAGCCCACGGGCCCCACGGAGGAGCCGCCCCAACACAGCCCACTGAGGGGAGCCTCCAGGACGCGCCCAGGATGCTGAGCCCAGGAGCCTCGCCAGGCTGACGTCCCACACGGATGGTGTCCCCTTCTTGTCGCTTTCTGTCATATAAGGAATTCCATTAAAGAAGGAGAAAAACAAATCCCACATTGTGTATGCAACCGCCCCCCCGCCCCCCCAATTGCCAAAACTGCATCTGATTTCCCCCCCAATGCCAAAGCCAAGCAAACGTATTGTAACCCGTGGACTGAGTTTAGAGACGTTTCTTCAATCTCCCGTTGTGCCTTTCCAGGGACCAGTGCAGGGACAGGGGGAGAAGGGGAGGGGTTAAGTTAAATAAAGAAGATTATTTTTTGTTTCCTGACTTTATCAAGAGCAGTGCAATCGTTGGTTCTTTCACCTCCAGGGAGAGCTAGGGGGGGAGGGAGGAAGGGGCTGGGACCGGACCGCAGCTGAATGTATTGGAGGAAGGAGAGCTGCACCCTCTGTGTGGGGGAAGAAGCCTGGGGGAGAGGGGGCGGCCTCCGCTGAAGGTGAGGGGGCAGGAGAGAGCCATGGAGGGATCTTCCGCTGCGTGGGGGTCGGCTTCCCTCCTAGGGTCCCTCTTCCAGCAACCTCCTCCCACCCGAGCAGGTGTACATCTCTCTCGGCAGGGCTGGGTGGGGAGGGCACCTCCTTCCCAGCGGGAGTGCCGCCCCACCCCCTCCCCTCCCCCCACACCCCCGGGACGGTGCAGGCACCAGAGTTCCGTGCACCTATTTATATTTTTGAAAACTAAAGATGATGATAATTATAATAATAAAGACATTGGAAGAGATCTCTTTCTTCTCTTTTCCCTTTTTTTAAATTTCAAGAGAAGGCAACCAGGGTCTGAGGTCGACCGAAGGGGCCCTTAGGAACGGGGGCAGTTGGGATGTGTTTCCAGCAAAGGATCCCAAATTGGGTGAATGTTGTCTGTTCACAAAGCCTGGAACAGTCACACCTGTTGCACTCTGTTACTGTGAGGGTACCTGTGCTTTTGATGGACCGTGGGGGTGGGGGTGGGTGTGGATGTGTGCGTGCACACGCATTTACTGTCAAAGGCCCACTCAAATGGGACATCCGGTTACTTTGCATAGTTTGGTTCTTTGATCGCACACTGCTCCCCTAGGAGATGCTTGGTAGAGCGAGTCAAGAGCAGAGGCCCATCAGGATTGAGAGGAGGGAACAGAAGCAGCCGCAGACAGCCTGGGAACGGGGCATCTTGCCTAAGTATCTGTACTTAGCTAGTTCGCTGGCCACTAGCCAAAAAGTCTGGGCTTCCTGCCCTCAAGGAGGCTATAGGATATCAACCAAAGCGATTACAATGGCTTATAGATTCCCTCAGGAGACCTTGAGTGGAGGCAGGGGACAGTCCCCTGCCAAGCCTGCTCCTTAGGAGGCCAGATGGGGGCCCCCTGCTCGGCTCAGTTGCTCATTGGGCCCCTGCGTCGGTGTTTGGGAAGGAGTCTGGGCGCTGGTTAGTGCTTGCTGCTGTGAGTTTGCTGGTATCTTTTCAGGCGTGTGTTCGTGTGGGTGAGTATTTGTAGGTGAACATACACACGTGTCCAGATTACCCAAGAGTCTGGAAACCACGAGTGGACAGAAGTAAATGACGGTCACATAGAAGGGGCTCAGTAACTGTGTAAGTGATTAGCTGATCAGTTGGGAGCACTACGACATCTGTGGCTTTCAAACCTGGATCAGAATCAAGAGCGTCTGTGATAACACAGAGTTTCTCCCAAGGCCGGACTGAGGTGGGGCCCAGAAACTGGCAGTTCTAATAATTCCCAAGGGGTGCTGCCTGGCCACGCTTTGAGAAGCACAGGCCCACGTGTGGAACAGACTGCATAACCGAGTGAGAGTGAGAGAGGGGTGCCTGGGCAGAGGCAGGCCTGCTTTCCTGAAGCTGGGGTGGGGGTCGGGGGAAGAGGGTGAGACACAGAGAGGGCTGGTCTCCAAGATCCTATTGGGGCGGGTGGCGGGGAGCACAGCCTCCTCTGTGTCCTGAGAGGCGCATCCTTCTCTTCTGGTATCTTTTGCGTATCCACTGATACGCAGCCCGGGAGTGGAGACGGTAGAAAAGCAGGCCGGAGCTCCAGCAGCTGGGCCAGTGCCCAGGGCACGGAGCCACGGGGCGGGCAAACCAGAACCACGGGGCTGGAAGGTGCAGCCCACAGAGCTCCCTGAAATAGTGCTGCCCCCCAGTCTCCCTGGAAAAGGAGCTGGGTGCACACCAGGACTGAATGAGGCAGAGAGCTGGACACAGGGACGGGGGTCACAGCACCATTTACTGTCCAAAGAGAGCTCACACCCCTGAGGACCACTCCCTGAGCAGGGGAAAAGGGGAACAAAATACAGACTTTTTGGAGAGAGAAATTTCTCCCTTTCCTGGGACTTCACGCAGAAGCCTGGGGACCCGCTTCCAGCGCTGGGCTGACTTGGGCCAGTAGCTCTGCAGAGGGGAAGGAAGAGGCAGGAGGCCACGATGCCCAGCTCCAGGGCCCCCTGGACACCCTCGCCCTCCCCCAGGCTGAGGTGGGGGGGGCGCTGCAGCCACCACATGTCATGGGCAGTGCTTGGTGACGCTAGAGAACCCTTGTGAGCCCACCAACCTCCACCGGCCTGGAGGAGAGGGGCAGAGAGCTTCCGGGAAGCGGGGAGCCTTGGGGTATCCACCCGAACAAAGGAAGGATTTGCAATGTTGGATTTACAAAAAAAAAAAAAAGTAATTAAAAAAAATTTAACTTGCGAAGTATGAAAACAATACAAAAATTGCCCCAACCCACGCGAGAAAATCACCCCCTCAATAAATACAGCGTGAGACGGGACGGGGCAGAGCGGGGCAACCCCTCCCGGGACTAGCGCCGACGGTAGCAATACACGCCGTACTCTCGGCTCTGCGGGTCCGGGAAGCCGAAGCTTCGGACGCCGGGCTCCAGGGGCCCGCAGTTGGGACGCGGGTGAACCACGGGGTAGCGGGCACTGCCATCCGCCAGCCAGCCGGCATCACAGCGGTCCAGGCCGCGGAACTTCCAGGCGGCAAAGAGCTGGCCCACCTTGGCAATGTGGGCGCCGTCTTCCCGGCATGCCTCCTTTGCCTCGGCCAGGGTCAGCTTCTCAGGAAGCTCCAGGTAGTACACCTGCCCTGTGGGAAAGTGGGGCGTGAGGGCTGGGCAGGAGGGGGGCAGCCCAAGAGGACAGTGGGGCCCGCAGAAACGCCCGCGCGTCAGATGTCCTCAGACAGACCTGGCAATGAACCCAGGGAACCACGAGGCTGCGGGCACTGACCGTGTGTCCTTTGGGGAGGTACCTTTGAATTCTGACCCCCTGCCTGAGGGTTCCATCCCACCTGCCAGAGCGCCAGGGTCCCTCCCACCACGTCTGTACTCCGCTTCTCCCTTCCCCAACTGCACCCTGAGCGGGCGCCACCCCTAGTTGCTCCAATCAGAGCCTCTCGCTCACCCAATCATTTACTGAGTCCCCTGGGCGCCTGCCTGGCTCGGTGGGTGGAGCGTGTGACTCTTGATCTTGGGGTTGTGGGTTCGAGCCCCATGTTGGGTGTAGAGGTGACTTAAAAATAAAATCTTTAAAAAAAATCGTTTACTGGGTACCTAGGTGCCGGACACTTCTCTGAATGCTTGGGATGTGACAACAAACCAGTTTCTGTTTTTATTTGTTGATCTTGCCATGAAATGATTCCCTTCGTGAGGACAGACCGTGCTTTGTTTGTCTGGGGTGCCCTAGTGTGGCTCCAGCACGCAGGAGGCTCTCAGAAAAGATCCGACGACCAAGGAAACCAGTGGTGGGCGTGAAACAGCAGCAAAGCCCTCAAACTCAGCCAGACGTGACTTCCAGCCCTGCAGGACTCCAGACCTCCAGGTAAGGTGCTGGCAGTGCGGGCAGAGGGGTCCCAAGGCTCCCCAGAGGCTGCCCTCCCAGCCCGGGCCCACGTACTCACCCCTGAGGGCAGGAGCGAAGCAGAAGGCATCATAGCGGTGCCGGCGGTGGTGACGCGGGCCGTAACTGCGCACGCCGGGGGCCAGGCCCAGGCCGCCGCAGGGCTGCCGGGCTCGCGCGATGGGGTACTGCACCGAGGCGTCCTGCAGCCAGCCCGCATTGCACCAGTCCAGGCCCTCCTCCCAGGCCCGGAACAACTGCTCGAAGGAGGCCACCACTGCGTCCTGCTCCTTGCATGCCCGCTGGGCCTCGTGGAAGTTGAGCTGGTAGCGCCCTCGGGGGTGTTGGTAGGGAAAGACCACACCTGGGGAGGGAGGAAAGAGGGGCCTGAGGGGTGCGCAGGGGCCCGGTGGGCTGGAGACTCCAGTTCCTGCATCCCCACTCCACGTCCGGGTCTGAAGCAGAGTCTACGTCTGCTTCCTGCCGCCCTCCTAGGACTGGGCCGCTACATGGCAGTACTCAGGAAACACAGACTAGCTCATGAAGGTCACAAAGGACTCAGGCAATTAATGTCTCCACCTATAGAACGGACATACCCCTGAATTTGCAGGGCTGCCGCAAGAGCCCCAGTGCCGTGGTCTCAGTGTGTCCCCCTACTTTCTGTTGAAATCCCAAGGCCTAATGGGATGGTCTCTGGAGGTGGGGCCAAGGAGGTACTGAGGTCATGAGGGTAGAGCTCTTGTGAATGAGACCAGTGTCCCTCTACAAGAGACCCCACAGAGGTCGCACACCCCTTCCATCACTGAGGACACAGTGAGCAGGTTGGGAGCTGGCAGGGGACTCTCCCCTGACCACACAGACCTCCCCTCCCTGTCATACCCAACATCAAGGGTACGGAGTCTGACCCCGCTAGCCGCCGTCTGGACTAGACCGGGATGCTGATGGGAAAGGTCCCTGACTTGCCTTTTATCCTCATCTCCTCTCAAGGAGGTGGAGGAGGCCCTCGTTTCACACTGGAGGGGACGGAGCTCCGAGGAAATGGGGCGGCCACCCAGGGTGCCACAGCTGGGGCGTGCCGGGTGTGGAGCCAGAACATGGTCCTCTATGCCTCCCAGCTGCCTCCCTCACAGGTAGGAGAGGTATGGGGACACATAGCCCATCCTAGGGACAGAGAGGGTAACTGTCCCTAGAGATTGCCCCCGGGGAGCACACACACAAGGTCTGGCGTGCGAGCTCTGGATGGTTTGCACATAACAGAGTTGTGACTCTTGCTTTTTTTTTTTTTTTTCATTAGAAGATTTTACAGAGAAATTCAGAGATTTCGCATGAAAGTATACGCTTCTCTCGTCAAGTCAGAAAACCTGGCTGTGTGGGGTCTGCTTCTGGGCCTGAGTAGGGAGGGCACTCCCATGGGACAGGACGAGGGCTCAGCCGCGTGGCCCCAGTGCCCACCACTCCTGCCACTCACACGGGGCGGCCCCCTTGGTTTGTGCCACTTACAACCCCCCACCGGAGCCTCAGCTGTGCCTCTGTTTCCTCATCTGGCCTCCCTGTGCCTCTGTTTCCTCATCTGTAAAATGGGGACGGTGACAGCAGTGGCTTCCCCGTGGGGTGGTTTTGAGGACTGTGTGTCTGTCTAAGGCACAGAGTTCTAGACGGTTTCTCGGGGCCCTCTCCCCGTGGCCCGGGCCCCCACGACCCCCCTGCCCGCCCACCGGGGCCTCACCCCGCAGCTCCAGCTCCACCAGGCCGCGCTCGTCCTCCAGCCCGTCGATGACCTCACAGCGGTAGCGCCCGGAGTCCTCCAGCCGCACGTCCCGGATCTGCAGCGACGCTTCTCGCTCCCCACCCTCCCGCAGGCGCACCCGGCCTCGGTAGTCCCCGAAGGTGCGGTGCCTCAGCCCGATGGCCACGAGCACATCCAGCTCGGGGGCCCCGTTCTCTGACAGCTTCCACCATTTGATGCGCACGGGCCTCGGGGACAGCGGGGCTGGCTCGTAGTGGTAGCGGCAGGGCAGGGTCACGTTGGCCCCCGGGTGGGAGAACAGGGTCTCCTCGGGCGTCTCTACCACCAGCTTCACCCCATTGAAGATGCCTGGGAGAGAGGTGGGGTGCCAATGGGGCCTGCTCCAGCCCACCCGTGCCCCTGCGAGGACCGCCCCAGCCTCGGGAGTCACACCTTGCAGGAATGGCCGTAATGCTTCGCTCCTCCCCGTCCCTCGCACTCTGCACTGCGGCTTTGGGTCTCCTATCGGGAGGGGACGTCATTTCCCCTCCCCCTTAAATCCCTGCTGCCGTGCCACTTGCTCTGACCACAGAAACGTGACGGACGTGACTATTTCCCTGTGCCTGCTCTCAGCCTGGGTCCACTCTTTCCCCGGAACCTTGCCAACCCCCATGACAATGAACCTGGGTGCACCTGCTGGAGAGGGAGAGCCCACGGGGAGCAGAGACAAGCCCTCACAGCTGGGGCCATCCTAGGCCAACCAGCTCCCAGCTGACCTGTCTTACCGACTGCAGGCACAGTCAACGGAGTGAGCACAGCCGGGACCAAGGATGTGGACGCCAGCCCAGAATGCTGACCCTTGGAATCACGAGCCAAAACAACAACCAAAAAAAGAAAAAAAAAAAAAAAAAGAAAACCAAAAAACCACTAAAAATGACTGTTGCCTTAAACTGCTCAGTTTGTTGTGCCCAAGAAGCTACCTGATATAGCAGGCACCAGAGCACCTCCTTCTCAGGCGGCTGGCGAGGACGCAGCTCTCCCTGAGGGAGCCACCACGGTGGCCGCGGGAGAGCACAGCCTGCCCTTCACTTTCTGTCCAACTGTTCTCCCTGATGCTCCCCAAACGCCTAGAAGTGCGGGTGACAGGAGGTCGGGGCTTCTCATGGAGACAATGTACCTCTAATCCTATGCATATATACCAGCAGGCCTCCTGGGTACGAATAAACACAGAGCTGACACTGCTTGACCTTGGAAAAAAACTGTATTCTATGAAGTAGCAGGGAGACTCCCAAGCCCACATGTAGAGCAGGAGGAGAAAATGAATTTTCTCGATCGTCTCTCAAAGGCGGGAGGGACCCACCGGACATGTTAGCAACGGTGCCCCCAGGTTGGGGGGATTATTGGTGATTTTGCGCGCACATATTCAGGGCCTGAAGGGAAAGCGGTAACAGGATGAGTATAAGGTTTAAATTTTTAAGTTTCCTTGAATCTCAGTAAAGTTGCGATTGTCTCACGAACTCTGGGGGACGAGGAGGGTGAGAGCCGGGTCCTAATTCCTGGCACCTGTGGGAGCTGCCTTCTACGGGAAAGAGAGGAGCCCGGATTACAGATTGCAGTCACACATGTCTTCTTAGAAGGGGGCCGAGGGAGATGTGACCCCGGAGACTTAGATTGGAGCGACACAGACACAAGTTCGGGTCCATCAGCGGCCACGGGGCACAAGGAGAGGTGAGGAGCGCGTGTTCCCCGAGAGCCTGAGGGAGGCTTATGGCACGACCGGGGGGGCTGGGTCCCCAGTCCTGCCACAGACAAATCTCAGGGAAGGTTCTTAGGATCCGTGGGCCCTGGGAGACTGGCTCAACCCTGTGAGCTTCGGTTTCCTCATCTAGGAAATGAAATAATCCACAATATTCACTTTCGGGGCTGCCCCTCAGCGTGGGGTGGCGGGTGCCCTCACGGCACTGGTTGTCAACCTTGCCGCTACACCAGGGTTTTTTGAGGATTGTATGAGGCAGCGTACGGACGGCACCGAGAAGCGTGCCTGGCGCATAGTAGGTACACAGCTGCTAACTAAAAAGTCACCTGCCCAGAGGTGCCTGGGGGGGGCTCAGTCTGTCAAGCATCTGACTCTTGATTTTGGCTCAGGTTGTGATCTCAGGGTTGTGAGATCAAACCCTGAGTCGGGCTCTGTGCTGAGCACGGAGCCTGCTGATGATTCTCTCTCCCTCTGCCTCTCCCTCACCTAAAAAAAGTCACCTGCCCAAAGCTGTTTAGGTACAAAATGGCAAAATTAAGATTCAGACACATATCTCTCTAATCTCAAACCCCCTTATCCCCTGGGGACAATAGGGGAGATCCACTTAAGTTGGATCTCAGAAAACCGGCAGCGTCCGAGCTTCGGCAGTGTCCAGAAGCACACAGATGATTGTCTTTAAGTGCACTCGGCTCTGACGCGCTCCAAGCCCGAGGGACCAGCAAACACAGAGTAAGTGGACCGTCCCTGGCCTTGTCTTAGAAATGCGCCTGGTCTGCTTCAGGACCTAGAGAGGGAAGAGGCAGCAGGCTCCACACCCTGTCCCCTGTCCCGGACTGGAGCCTCCTTATCCCAGCAGGAGCCCAGAGAGATCCCGTTCACCCGGGCGAGGCATAGAGCCAGAGCCAAGAGGCCGCCCACCTTCGCCGTGGCTGTTCCAGGAGCTGGGATTGTTGGAGTAGTAGAAGCCATTGTAGAAAGGCAGCCCGGAGACGCAGGACAGCGGGTACAGCAGGACCAGGAGCAGTGGGCCCATGGCGCCAGGGTGTCCGGGGCAGGCTGGGAAGAGAAGAGAAACAAGCCAATGAGAGAAGCCTGCTGCCGGGGCCCTGGGACCCCTGCATCATCCACTTGTTCACTCGCTCAGCTGGCAATTACGGATCATCACACCCTGTCCTCGGAGCTGAGAAGACAAAGGGGAGCAAGCCCAGGTCCCTGCCCTCCGGGGACTGCACCCCCCCCCCAGGCCAGATGCGCCAGAAGCAAGTCAGCAAAGCCTAGGGAGGAGTGAGGAGGAAGCATGGCGTCCGCGGAGAAAATTACACAGGACGATGGGACAGGATCGATAGTTTTCAGACGTCACGATTGGATCTGAAAGTTGTGAGCACCGAAGAGCCTCGACTAGACTGAAAATCTCGGGTGAATTCACGTTTAGTGAGGGGAGTCCTGCATTGTCCAGCTTTTGTCTCAGTCCTGAGCCGCTGCTGGGGGGTAACGGGGACCCCACAGATTTATTTCCTATCCTGAGTCAAGGTGAGCACTTCTGGGGGCCATCCCAGTTTCGGTGGACATGCACATGAAATAGGCAACTAGGCCTTGGGCTGTAGTTTGTTTGTTGGGTTGTTTTTTAAATATTGCATTAAATATTACATCTTGACGACCAAGGGCTTTGGGTGCACACAGACCCTCCTCCCCTGGTGTATTTTGCGCCCAAGGCTAATAGTGCATCCGTCACCTCCCCCTCATTTCCCCCGCCCCCTCGCTAACCATTTGCTGAGCCCTTGATTTAAAAGACCGGCAGCCTTGGAGGAACTCAGTGCCGAGACGGGGTAGAGTCACACGGGCGGAAGTCTGGATGCTGTGTGGGGAATGCAGAGGTGGGGTAGAGACAAGGAGCAGGAAAAGAGACTGAAGACACAGGAGTCAGCTAGGTGGAAGGGACGCTGGGGTGTGCCCAGCAGGGGCCCGGCAAATGCAAAGGCCCAGAGGCCAAAGAGCACCCGTGGGGGGCTGGGAATGTGCTCTAAGTTCTCCATTTGTGCTTTTCTCTGCCCTGCACTGGTCCCTGTGAAGCTTCTCTGGGGTCCTGGCCTCTGGCTTCCAGCAGGATTCGGCCAACGGGAGGCAGCCACAGCAGAGGGACAGGAGGAAGGAGAAGCTGCCTTGTGACCACAGCCCTGCTGTGGGCTCCTCTCCCCAGCACTTGCTCTCCTGGGGTGTGTAAAGCGTTTCCTCCCCTTCCCGCAGCCCCTCCCAGGCTGGGGGTAGGGAACTTGCTTGTATCTGTGTCTTCCACTCCCTCGTGGGTTGCCCCCGACCCCCTTCTCTAGAAGTCAACCAGTTCTTCCTCATTAAAGCTTTTTTATTGGAACCACCAGGGTGAATTCGGCTTCCAGCCAAAACCCTAGCTGATCCAGGGCAGAGGTGGTGAGAGGGGTCAGCGGGCCCAGCATCTAGATGCCCTTCGGTCTCCAGACCACGATTTCCCCTCTCGCCTTGGTCCCAAAAGTCCTAGGGTGCCAGGAACGGCCATAAGCAGAGGAGCCACAAGGTCAGAAGCCCTCGTCCGGGGCCTGTGCTGAAGGCGGACAGTGGGGCGGCAAGGCCAGGGCGCAGCGGGCATCTGGAAGTCCGACCGTGATTATCATGTGGCAGTGTGGGAACAGGCTGAGGGTATAATTTAAAATGGACAAAGCAGAACATGAGAACTGCCCCTTTGCTATGATTGCAAGGCTGCGGCCCCGTGAATGCCTGTTGTACGGAGACCAGAATGCGGGAGAACAGCAAAAAGAGACCAGAGCGGGGAGGTGGGGGAGAAGGGAGGGGAAAGAAAAGAAAAAGAAATGGGGCACCTGGGCGGCTCAGTCACTTAAGCGTCTGTCTTTGGCTCGGGTCATGGTCTTGGGGTCGTGGGATGGAGCCCCCGCAGGGGGGTCTGCTTTGTCCTTCTCCCTCTCCCCACTCCCACCCCCCTCTGCCCCAGCTCGTACTCCGTCTCTCTCTCTCTCTAAGTAAAATCTTTAAAAAGAAAACAAGGAAAGCATGGAATCTGCAAGGAAGGGCGGTGGGATTCAGCAGGGAACCTTCTTGCTTCCAGGACAGTGAGGAGCCCTTGCTGGAGAAAAAGCGGATTCGGGGGCACCTGGGTGGCTCAGTGGGTTGAGCTGCTGCCTTAGGCTCAGGTCATGGTCTCGATCTGGGATCGAGTCCCGCATCGGGCTGTCTGCTCAGCAGGGAGCCTGCTTCCCTTTCTCTCTCTCTCTGCCTGCCTCTGCCTACTTGTGATCTCTCTCTCTGTCAAATAAATAAATAAAATCTTTAAAAAAAAAAAAAGAAAGAAAGAAAGAAAAAGCAGATTCAGGGAAAGCTGACACGTAGAATCTGCTACTCTTGTAGGCCTCTTGGGGGAGATCTGAGCCCCAGAGCCTCCTCTGTGCTGAGCATTGCTGTAGGACGAGGCCCTTCTGAGCTCTCGCTTCTTGGCAAAAGAAGCCCCCAGGGGACACTCACAGAGCAGCCCCACCAGGCAGCACAATCTGCAACCTAGTACAGAAGTCCAGGGATGGGAGGATCTGGGTTCAAACCCCATCTCCACCCCTTATATGCTGTGTGATTCTAGGCGGGCTTCCTCGTGTGTGAAATGAACCTCCTAAAACTCACCACAAGCTATGTCTCACCCACGTGCTCGACTTCTCTCTGCTGTCACCTACTTCTGGAGAAGCGCGTGACCAGCCAGCACGAAGCTGTGATCCCAGCCTCCCTCGGCAGCGAAGAGGGGCCGAGGGATTCCGTGCTGGTTAAGGGCCGTGGGCGAAGTAACATGTGCCACACACAGCTCTTGGATTAAAACAGGGATCCCAGGGGCGCCTGGGTGGCTCAGTGGGTTAAAGCCTCTGCCTTTGGCTCAGGTCATGATCCCAGGGTCCTGGGATCGAGCCCCCCATCGGGCTCTCTGCTCAGTAGGGAGCCTGCTCCCCCCTCTCTGTACCTGCCTCTCTGCCTACTTGTGATCTCTGTCTATCAAATAAATAAATAAAATCTTTTAAAAAAAAAAAAAAAAACAGGGATCCCGCTCCCTGGCATTTTTTTTTCCCTCCACCTGCTGGCAACCAGAGGTCCCATTTGAGTTTCAGAAATGTAAATCATGGGTTGAACGGCAAAGCCAGGTCCACCAGCCCTGGACTGCCCCCAGTGCATGGTGTCACCATGAGAGAAAGTCCTAGCATATTGAAGTCCCCCATTTTGAGTCTCTTTGTGAACCCAGCTGAGCCTCACTTGGACCGCTCTCCTTGGCCTGAAAATACTGACAACTGAGTTTAATGAGCACTTACTATCTCATTTACTCCTGACCACAAGCCTCAAAGGTGGGACCTTCTAGTATTTCACTGTACCGCTGGGAGGACCAAGGGCGCAGAGAGATGAACTCATCGGCCCAAGGTCACCCAGCGAGGACACAGCAGAGTTGGGATCTGAACCCACAACCAGCTCCAAAGTCCAGAACGACCACGTCAAATTCCGAGAGGTGACGTGTGCAGAGCACACACAGCAGGCCCTCCTAGGGGAGTTTCTTTTCCCTTCCTTAAGGTCTCACGTCTGGAACCAGGACCGAGAGGCCGTTGATACTGAGCTGGGTGTGACAGGCCCTGCCGTGTCCCTGGACGCTCGCAGCCTGTGCCAGGGAAGGGGCCGGTCGGGTCCCGGCCTGCCATGTCCCCAGCCTCCTCCTCACAGTGGCTCATCAGGCCCAAAAGCCCTCCAGTGAGAAAGGGCTTCCCTGGGGCGAG
Source organism: Mustela erminea (assembly GCF_009829155.1). NCBI lineage: Eukaryota > Metazoa > Chordata > Mammalia > Carnivora > Mustelidae > Mustela > Mustela erminea. Next base: position 6,418,379 of record NC_045618.1, on the reverse strand, counting down.
CAAATGCAGGTGTTTCTGCCACAAAGTGATACAGATGTGCCTGAAAAAACAGATTTTTGCAATTAAATAATAAGGTGAGGGGGGAAAATCAGGCTGGGGCAGATTACTCAAAACATATGCAGCTTTGTAACCAGCCATTGACAAAACCTAATAGAGTCCCAATAAAGAACACCGGCACCGTGCATTCTCTCCACTGACCTTGGCACCCAGCGCGCCCCGTCAATCAGGCTTTGCAGCCTTCACCTCCGGGTCAAGGGCTTCCTCCTCTGAGATGTAGGTTTTCAGGGACCTTGGATTCCGGGAGAAACCAGATTGACCAAAATTAAGAATCTGAGCCAGATGGAGCCATCTTCTTCAATCATTTTTTTTTTTTAACTCAAGGGAAATGGCTTTGCAACTTTGCCAAGGGATTCCTACACTTATCAGAAAAATTTGCACAAAGCTGCCGTACAGGCACCCCTCCCCAACCCTGGAATCCTTGTGTTGAGATGGTGTGAGTTTGGATCTCGAGAGGCGGGACAGTGGGGTGGGAAGAGATACTGCATTATCCAAGTCTACTTGGTCCCTGAGTTTTGAACACGGAATGGCAAAGAGCCTGGGGAGTGACCTTCGTATGCGTGCTTTTCTGCAGGAGTATCAGCATTTGTCTTAAGGAATCCACAGCTTGCTTAGGTTTGCTCTTTGCTTGTGAGACACGCTGTTTTAGTGGTCCAATATGTCAGCATGTTGAGAAAGATCACCCTGGACCAACGCCGCTCCATGACACTCTGACCTCAGTCCCCCATGGTTCTCCCCAGTCGTGGGTGAGGTCCTTTATTGTTCAGAAACATGCACTGAGGCAGGAAAGACTGTAGCACCTTCCGGAGCCTCCAGCGAGCTCCTAGGCACCGCTTTCCAGCCTCCAAAACCCCACCCCCTACACTCCCTTGGTTTTAAAGGGCTTCCATGGCCAGCAGCTCTCTTGACCCTTCCAAGAACCACCCCCCACCCCAGACAGAATTTTACTCTTCCCAGTTCCTCCACAGGTAAACAGAGGCACAAGGGTATGAAGCAGCTGTCCGAAGGTCAGGTGGCCAAGATGGCAAGGGCGGGACTCTACTGGAAGCTCTCCAGCCAGCCCCCATAAGGATCTGTCCTATAGGAGGACCACCTTCCGCTCAACAGCGCATTTGTACCGATGTCATTGCCTGTGGGTTTCACAGTGTCAGAATTTTTATCCCCCTTATACAGACAAGGAAACGGAGGTTCGGAAATGCTAAGTTGCAGGGCGCCTGAGCGGCTCAGTCGGCTGGGCCATCGACCCTCGGTTTTGGCTCAGATCGTCATCTCAGAGCCATGGGATCGAGCCCCAAGTCTGGCTCTGCGTGCTCAGCGGGGAGTCTGCTTGAGATTCTCTCCCTCTGCCCCTCCCCCAACACTCACACGTGTGCAGGTGCGCTCCCCCCTTCAAAAATTAGTAAATAAAATCGTTCAGAAAAGAAATGCAAAGTTGCATAGCTAAAGTGACGGTCTTCATCAGGAGATGGATGAAGGAGCTGGAACCGGGGCCTCATTCACTCAGCAAGTACTTGTCCCACATCCGCCCCGTGCCGGGCACAGTTTCCGGCCCGCGGGAGCCACATCAGAAGTTGCCAGAGCTCCCCTTCCAGGGAGGGAAGCAGGCAGCAAATAGGATATGGGACATCCGTGTCGTCCCAGTGTGGCAAGTTGACAGAGGAGGCTGAGCAGGGGAGAGGTGCTGCCGGAGACAGGATGGGTCAGGAAGGCCTCCCTGAGAAGGGGACCAACTGAAGGTGTGGGCTCTGAGAATCCTAGGGAAAAGCATTCCAGGGGAGGGAACAGCAAGTGCAAAGAAAGGCCTTTGGCTGGAAGGGCTTGAAGTCCAGTGCGGAGCAAGAGGGAGGGAGTCAGGACGCGATGTTCCCACCCCCAGCAGAAGCCCAGGACCAGACGCAGCCCGCTGAAGGGAAGGCACGGGAGGGTTTCCAGTGGAGGATGGCCACAAATCTGATTGACATTCTAGAAGAACCATTCTGGCTCTCTTCCTGCCTTAGCTCCAGGGCATGTCCTCCTTCTGGTTCCTTCTTTCCAGCTAAAGACAGCCCTAAATTTTGCTTTTTGCTTTTTTTTTTTTTTTTAAGATTTTATTTATTAGAGAAAGCGCATGGTGTGGGGGGGAGTCGGGTACAGAAGGAGAAGCAGACCCTGTGCTCAGCAGGGAGGCTGATGCGGGGCTCGATCCCAGGATCATGACCTGAGCTAAGAGCAGACGCTTAGCCGAATGAGACACGCAGGTGCCCCAAAAGAGCTCTTGCCTCCTTCATTACTTTGGTCCCCTCTCCAGTCTGGATACCCACTCTCTGGTTTACTAACACCACTGCAGGGGTGCCTAGCTGGCTCAGTCAGTGGAACGTGTGACTCTTGACCTCGGGTCGTGAGCTCGAGCCCTATGTTGAGCATGGAGCCTACCTAAAAAAAAAACCAACAAACCATTCCCACAGGAGAGGTGTGATCTGGTCGACACCACCCTTTGCTGGATGTTAACCCAGCAGTCATGCAACCTTAGAATGCAGGGAGGGGTCCCAAGAAAAACAGTGAGTTCTGAAGATCAGCCCAGTGTCCAGGGGCTCTGACCCAGATGGAAGCTGGCCCTCCTCTCCCAGCCTCTCTGACACCAGGGCAGCACACAAAGCCTGAGGCGTCCCATTAGACTTGCCCCTTGCTGGCTGGCTCATTTGACTTCTCTGAACAGAAGTTTCCCAGTCTCCAGAGCAGATTAACGGGAAAGCTCAGCAGTTGAAAACAAACGACCATCCTGAATGTTAGGCGTCAACCACTACCACTCAAGGAAGCAATGGACAGCCTGGGCTCCCCTACCCTGGCTACCGTGGGAGTCATGGGAGGCTCCCCAAGTCAGCTGGAGCTTTGCCTGGGCAAAGACACACCTGCACCCTGCTGAGTGACCTTGAGCAAGTTACTCAACCTCTCTGTGCTTCCCTGTCCTCATCTAGAACCTCACTCTAGGATGTGAAGAGGATTATATACAATGAACTGTGTCCAGCCCCAACATACAACAGATGTTCCACAAACCGTTGCTCGTACGCATTGGCAGAAGAACATAGCGGCAGATTTCGGGTTCTAGAATCAGACCGGCCACCAGGATTCGGTTCTGGTTCCCCCGAATTACTAACAGTGTATTAGAGGGCAAGTCACTGAACTTCACTTTCCTCATCTGTCAGATGGAGGTCACAACACTTATAACCAGAAAATATCTCTGGTCAGAAAATTAAAGGAGAGAAAGTCTGCAAAGCTGTCACTCACAAAATAGAGCGGTTATTACTACGTTAAAGGTGTGGTCTCCCCTTATTTCGGTGGATCCTTCACCCCTCTCACTGCCTAGGAGAGAAAGCAGTCACCATTGCCTCCTCTTCACAGTTGGGGAAACTGAGGCCAAGAGCATGGAGGCGAGGGAAGTATCCAAGGCTTTATCTTTGGTAAACAGGCAGCGGTAAGAGAACTTTCAAGTCTCCCTGGCCGCCCACCCTTTGCTTCTCCCAGCACCAGGTGCCTCGGGACCCGTCCCCACAGCGGAATAAGGGGAAGCCCAACTCGGAAGGAAGATGGGGCCCCCCTCAGGCTCTCCTCATTTGTGCGGCGGAGAGTAGCGTTCCCCCATCCAACAGCAGGGGGCAGTATTGCCCTCCAGGTTTCTCCAAGCCCCGGTTCCCGGGGAAGAATCAGACTTCGGTGCCCCCTGTTTAGACAAGGCTTCACAGGCGCCTTTTGAAACCTGCGGCCCCCGGAAACTGAAAGCCGGAGGTGTTTCCTACCAGCATTCCAGCCGGCTGGCTCACGCGGGGCCGCGGGGGAGAGGCCAGGGCGCCTCTCAATCACCTCCCCCTGCTGCAGAGAGCAGAGGCACCCCGGGGGGTCAGCGCTGGGCACCACGGTCCACGCTGGGTCACACAGCCTGCTGGGGCCACCCAGCGAGTTTGGTGACAGAGCCGGGTCCAAGCGCCCGCCCTGCTTCCTTCCTGGCTGCCCACCGGCCCTAAATGCCTCCCCGAGCGACCCCATCTCCCACCCAGGGCGCTACTGGCCTCCCTCCCTCTTCGACTCTGGTCTCGCCGCCCTAAGGCAGAAACCCTCGCGAATCGCAGCCTGAAACCGACCCGCATCCCTGGGACAGCCGCGGGGGGGTGGGGGGGGAGGCCAAGGGGCGCAGGTCTGCCGCCTGCCGCCCCCGCGGGTTGTCCCCAACCCCTCACCCCACCCCCGGCCTCCCGCGGACCCCGGAGCACCCGACACATGCCGGGACAGAGCCCGGCGCGCCGCGCACGGCGCGGGAGGCTGCAGGACCCAGACCGCACGAGACGGGCAGGGATCCGGCGGGCCCCGGTGGCAAAGGGGCTGGACCGGGCGGTGGTCTCGGAGGCATCGGGTTTCGCTGGGGATATGCCGCCTCGTGGCGCGCCCCGGGGTTCCGCGCAGGTCCGCCCGCGCCCCCACGCTGCTCCCCATGAACTTGCGCCCGGGGCGCGCCCCAGGAGCTATCACAGCCCGGCGCTGCCCAGGGCACTCCTCCTGAGCGCTTCCCCTACCCTGCCCCGGGAGACGTGGGGGCCCGCAGGAGACCCAAAGCGGGGGTGGAGGAGGTGGACACGGCCCGCAGAGGGACCCAGCAGCCCGGCCACCCCCCAGCTACTCACTGCCCCAGGCGGCTCTTGGACGGCTGCAGCGCTCCCAGCCCGGGGCTGTCGGGGTCCGAGGAAGCGGGCGGATTTGGGGGACCCTGAACCGCCTGAGAGGAAGCGGCTGCGGACAAACCCCCGCGTTCCCGCTGGGCCAGCCCCTTAAAGGAACACACGCCCCTTTCCCATCCAAGGGCTGGGCCCAAAGGGAGGCTCTTGGGCTCCAATTCTGAGATGCTAGTGGGGAGTAAAGGGAATGTGCAGGAGTTGCTGGCACAGCTTGGAGAGGGTAAGTGGGAGATGGAAGAAGTGCGTTATTGAGGAAGGTCCCCTTGGAACACTCTGGTTTACCAAAAACAGTGGGACTAAACAGGGGGAACCCCTCTCCAGCACTCAGCAGGCGGGCAGTGGCTGCCCCCCACTTTCAGGAGCAGGAAGGATAAACGTTCTGTGTGCTTACCGCCCAGATGAGGCAAGGGGTCCGTGACCTCCCTCCTGCCCATGAGTTTAGCCATCATGAGATCCCCAGGCAGGCTGTTAGCTAATGTCAGGCACAAGGACACTGACCTTCGGAGAAGGGGCTTGAAACAGTGGTCTTGGGGGAAGGGAAGGCAAAGTTAGGGGTGCTCCCAGCAGCCAGCAGGGGCAACCAGGATTCTGACTGGTGCTCCAACAGGGGCAGGGCCCTCCCTCAGAGTCCTGACTTCTGTCTGTTCAGCCATCTGGCAGGCACCACCACCTCCTAGGACTTCTGTTTGGAAAGGGTGTTTTGTTTCCACCCTGGTCAACAAGGGTCCTGGGCTGGACAGTTTCCCTCAGCAGAAAAGCCTAGAGTCCTTTGACCCTAGTCAGGAGAAGGGCCACATGTCACAGGGTCACTGAGTCCAGAGTCTTCCTAAACACACTTCAAATGCGTGGGTGCATGTGCGCATGCGTGTGTGTGTGTGTGTGTGTGTGTGTCACACGCAAGCCAGGAGCACATGAGAGCACACTGTGGCCGAAGTGAATGCCAGGCATCAGAGAGCCAGTGAAGGTTCCTCCATGAGGAGGAGAGACCCGTCTGACTTCTGAGTGGAGACGGACTGGAGAAGTAAGACTTGAGCACCAATTAGGAAATTCTTGCAGGCTTCTCTGATGGTGGGCGACCCATGTTTGAGGCCTCCAAAGAGCCAGACTTTGCATTTGGGGATCTCCTCTGTCAGCCTCCACAAGACTATGGAGCTGGTCCTGTTATGAGGCCCAGAGAGATTTCAGTAAATTGCCTAAGGCCCCCTGGGTGGCTCAGTGGGTTAAGCCGCTGCCTTCGGCTGAGGTCATGATCTCAAGGTGTTGGGATTGAGTCCCGCATCGGGCTCTCTGCTCAGCAGGGAGCCTGCTTCCCTTCCTCTCTCTCTCTGCCTGCCTATCTGTCTACTTGTGACCTCTGTCAAATAAATCTTTTTAAAAAATAAAATAAATTGCCTAAGGCTCCTCGCAATCAAGAGGTGAACTCCAGTTTTCCAACCTGAGTTCCTAATGACCCCACCCTATTTAAACCAGGAACATAAAGTAGACCGGACTCCTGGGAGAGGGAGTTCGAAGGGTCCCAGGGCTGAGAGCCACAGGGGAAGGGAGGACCACGGCTGGGCAGGTCAGTTCTGCTGCAGCATCGCAATGTCATGTGCCAGCCAAGGCCAGGGCTGGCCAGCAGGTAATCTCAGTCCTGGCTCCCCAGACTGTGGTCAGGAATGAAAAAGGAAATCTGGGGAGGAGATGGTGAACGTGTGTGGAAGTCGGGGGGCTACCCAGGGGGAGGGGCAGGAGTGAGGGCCCCAGGCTCTCCAGAGGGGGATTTTCAGGCTCGGGCCAACTCATCCAAGATTACATTACAGAGATGAGCAAAAGGGCCTGTGTGGCTTAGGCCATTCCGGAGGGCCCTCGGGGCTCCCAGGCCTGGTGGGGGTCTTGTGACAATGCTTGTGGACAGATAGCCGGGAAGCTATTTCCCCTTATGGAAGTGGGACTCCTTGGGTTCTAGCAAGACCCCCAGCGCAGTTCATTCCTGGAGGTGGGGCACAGTGGAACCATCCCAGAGCACAGGTGTGAAGGAAAGCAGCTTCTCCCGCTGTGTTAGTCCCCAGGGGTGCCAGAACAGGCTTGTGGCTAGGAAATGCTCCCAAAAGGGAGTCCCGAGGCCAATAACCACCCCCGCACCAGAAGACTGACTCGAGACACAATCCATGCAGCTCCCCCCGGAAAAGCTCTCTGAAACAAGAAGGAGTGGGATGGAAAATTCCCCAGAGGTAGGGAGCCCCACTGGCCAGTTCGCTCGGAGACCACAGCCTGGGCCTTTTATTCTGTCCCTGCCCGGCTGAGAATCCCTGGCAAGGACCGCTCTCAGGAAGGAGCCACTTCCAGACGAATTTTCCTCACCAAGTTCCAACAAAGCCACACCCTCTCTTTGGCAGCCACATGGCCCAGATCGGCTGCCAGGAGGTGCCTATGTGTATCACAGCATGGCTCCCGAAGTTTGTTCCAGAAAATTCACCTTGTGTCCCATGGCCTGGGATACAAGGGTGGTTTCCTATACCCCTTCCCACTAATCCGTCCCTCCTCTACCTCTCCATCTCCTTCCCAGACCACCAAGGTGCTGGCCTGCACTCGCTGGCTACTTCCTGTTGTCTTCAGCAGGGGGGGTAGGGGAGAACGGCCGAGGGTATCCCTGGAGCTTTCCACAGCCCTGCTGCCCTGCCAGCAGCCTCCCAGGACCCTGTGTGCTCCGCCAGGAGGCCTCGTGACCAGCCAGGGCCCTGGCTGCTTCCTTGCATCCCACCCCGGGTCCTCCCCCAGCTCTGAAAACAGCCCCGGTTCATAGGGTTTCTAGTCATTTCTGCAGCCCACCACTCCGGATGCAGAGAAAATGCCAAAAATCAACAGCCTCAGCAGTGGGGCTGTGGTGGGGGAAAAGAACAAAGGCATTCATGGAGACCGCCTCTGTGCCAGCGCCACCCCCCACCCGGTCCCCCGCCACCAGCCGCAGCTACGGGCCCCCAGGGCTGCATGGCTCAGGGGGCTGGAGAACGGAGGGGACAGAGGGGACGAGTGCAGAGGAGTCTCTGCCCTTCTCCAGCTGTCCTGCCTCTGGGAGGACCGAGGGGGACGGTGCGAGCACCAGCCCAAAGCCCATGCCGATCGGAACAATGATGAACCACAGCAAGAGTTCCGGGGGTGACATAAATATATTTTTGAAGCTGCCTGTGTACTCTGGGGTAAATAACCAGCACAGAGGGTACCTCCCCCCTCCCCAGGCCACCCACCTCCACCCCTATCTCTCTGGAAGCCCACCCACCCCATCCCCTTCTGTCTCTTTTTAGGCCAAGGGTCAAGAGGTCTCCAGGGAGATAAGGGGCATGTGTCAGAGGGCTTGGTGGCAGCGGCAGGAGTGGCAGCCTCGTGCTGAGGGACAGGAGACCGTTCTCTCTAGCCTGGTGCCTCAGGGTCTTCCTCCGGGGGCAGTGGGCACTTGGGGGGCGGGAGCGAGTGTCGGGAAAACACAAGAGACTAGAACCAGGGATCCGGGGAGATGCAGCCCCCACTCCCTACTCTGCCCTTCCCGCTCCATCCCTACTTCACTCCCACAGGGCCTAAGAGAACTGGACAGCAGCAGGGGCAGGGAGAAGGGGGGGTGGGGGGGTTGGGAGGGAGGGGTGGCTGAACCCCACCCCCACCCCAGGTCGCGGACAATCAGGAGGTGGGGTGGAGGAGGCAGCAGGCCACCCGAAGGCCAGGAGGACCAGGTACGGGGCGGCTGCCCCAAGGCCCTTGTGGTCACTCCGGCCAGGCCGAGCACTAACAGCCCAGCAGCTCCACACGCATGGTGATACGGTTGTGCCAGGCGACGGGCAGGATGCGCACAAAGCGAGCCAGGAAGGGCATCTCGAACATGTTCTTCTTGTGGGAATTATTGTCCAAGTTGCCAGGGAAGATCTGGAGGCAGAGGGGGGTCGTCAGGAGGGCCCCAGGGCCCACCCCACCCTGCCCCACCCCGCCCCGCCCCGCCCCGCCCCGCCCAGCTCCTGGCCAGACTCCAAGGGCACCCCCGGAGGGATGGCAGGACACGGGCTGGCCAGACACTGACCTTGCTGTCGACAGACCCCGGGTCCTTGTACTCGACCCAGTTCATGCTGTCGTTACTGTAGGCCACCTTGTAGGCTGCCACATACTGGATGTGGCCGAAGTCTCGGGCCCCCTGGGTAATGATGCCGGCCACTTGCCTCTCGGAGCCCAGGTCAATCTACAGGGAAAAATCAACCACGTTGTGTTTGTGTCGACCATTCTCTCCAAGAAGGTAGCAAAAGGCAGACAGGCCGGGGAGGCAGGGTGGGCAGGGCTTCCAGTTTGGACGAAGCTACTGTATTTGGCACGACCTTCTCATTTATACGAGGGACATAAAGCCTGTCACCTACTTTGCCACACTCTGTTAGACATCTCACTGCAGCAAAGCTAGAGTTTAGAGCCCGGACCTTGGCCAACCCGCAGCCAGTCCCCACCCCTCCCCCGGCCCAAAGAGAACAAGGACAGGAGAGACACTGGCGCGGTTCCCGGGGGGTCCCGCATGGCTGTCTGCGGCCTGGCACGAATCTCGAAGGAGTCCAAACGCAGATAGCTGCTCACAGATCCCAGCTCTACAGGCTAAGGGCAACTGGGGACCGAGAGACACAGGTCCTGCTCCCAGTCCCTGAACTCTCCTGGTTCCCAATTTCATGAAATCCAAGGGCTGTCCCATGGGGTATTCTCAGACACCGAGTGTCAGGCAGGAAGTCCTGTGGGGCACCTGCCCGGGTCAGGTGTCCCACCTCTGTCCTGCCCTACTGTCCACGGGCTCAGCCTGGTCACCTTGTGACCGCGAGTGGAGATGGCTCGACCGTGCTACACACACACACACACACAGACACACACACACACAGACACACACACACACAGACACACACACACACAGACACACACACACACCCCACCCCCACCCCCACCCTTTCTCCATTGCCGAATCCGGAGAAGGTGCGGCACAAAGGAGGAGGGAAATAACAACGCTGAATTAAAAATAAGGCTTTTCAGACACTCCCTCTTGGGGAGCAGAAGCCTGGGCTGGGCGAGGTCAAAGATCAGTCACCCCGTGGATCCAATCCCAACCCGTGCCCTGCAGCCCTGCAGCCCAACACACCTGCAGCCACTCGGAGGCATCATTGGTCTGAGCGGTCCAGGCATTGAACTTGCCCTGCTTGTCCAGCCGTGCGTAGAAGGGGTACCAGCTGAAGGCATTCAGGCCCCAGGTCCTGTAGATGCTGGAAGCCGTGATCTGTCTGTCGGGGATGCTGTTGTCCTTCATGCCCAGGGGCTCCGCGCATCCTGCCAGCAAAGGGGTTTGTCACCAAGATCACGACTCACGGCAGCCTCCCAGAAGCAATAGCACAAGGCGGACTGGGGGGTCAACGGTTGTGCTTCCTCTCTGCCCACCCCACCCACCCCTCACCTGGGCCAGCTGCCCTCAGTTCCCACCCCCACCTTGATGTGCCCTTCCTAGATCCCCCACCGCCTGTCCCCTCTGCACAAGGGCAGGCTCTGCCACCACCTCCGCCACGCCTTCAAGGCCTGACTCATTAGACACCTCCTCCAAGAAGCCTGCCCTGACCACCTTATTTGGGCGGAACTTAGGCCACTATGGGACTTCTCTCTTACTCCTATGGTCCAGCTGCTATCTGTATCAAGGCTGAGGCCTGTGATCTTGGTCAAGGACATCAGCAACAAGTAACCCATTGATCCAGTGCTCACTTGTGTGATTTCGATCACCATCAGGAACCTGAAAGCCGTATCAGTAACCCCATTCTATAGGTACAGAAACAGGCTGAGATGGTAAGCATTGTGCCTAAGTCTGTCTCTCTCTCACATGTACACACAGACACACAGACACACTCCTGCTCCCCACACCAGGCTGTGACATCATCGCCACCATCCACACCCCCTCCCAGAGCCATGAAGGCCTGCCTGCTGGTAACCCAGGGATGAAGGGGACCACACGGCTGCACTCCAGCAGGTGGAAATGAGAGCAGTCAGGATCCCTGGGCTCAGCGTGGATCCCATCTCCTTGCCCAGCAGCCCCTCCGAGTCGCCCAGGGGGCTTTCACGCTCAACACCGATTCCTCCCGGTGCTGCCACTCGGGCCCTGGAAGCTAGTCCAGGCTTCGCGCAGGCATGCCCTGCTCAGCAATGTGCCGGGCTTTTCTGCATAGCCACACCCACCGGCAGGTGGCTGGGACAGTTAGGGAGGGGCGGCAGGAGACCAAGCTCCCAAGACCATGATGGGTATGTGTCACGCCCGGCAGAATCCTCACTCTGCTCCCCCAGATACTTGCACTCTCGCCACTAAAATCCTCTGCCTCCAGCTGTGCCCTTGTCTGCTGGATGCCTCCTTGTGATGGTGGCACGCCAGGTCATCCCCACGCTCCTCCCAGAGAGAGAGGCTCCTGGGCCGGGAGGCAGGTGGTTCCCAGACAGGCTGGCAAAATCAGCCTTCCAGGGAAAATGCCATGGGGAGGGGCACTGCGCCAAAGGCCAGGACTCTCCCCTCCATCCCTCGCTATGTGACCCTGGGAAGGACCCCACAGAGGGGTGTTTCTCTTAGATCAACCAAGGATATTATTAAAATCAAGATTCTGGGGGCACCTGGGTGGCTCAGTGGGTTGGGCCTCTGCCTTTGGCTCAGGTCATGTTTCAGTCAGGGTCCTGAGATCAAGCCCCGCATCGGGCTCTCTCTGCTCAGCGGGGAGCCTGCTTCCATCTCTCTCTGCCTGTCTCTCTGCCTACTTGTGGTCTCTCTGTCAAGTAAATTTTAAAAAGGGAAAACATGAGGATTCTTTCTCCGTGGGTCTCGGATGAGGCTGGAGCCCGCGTTTCTACAAGCTCCCAGGTGATGCTCATACTGCTGGGTCCCTGGAGCTCACGCTGAGTTGAGGGCTGTAACCCAACCCCGCTCAAATCTACCACCCTGATCCAAGCCACCTTACTTTCCCACTCCCCTCCCCCATGATGGGCCTCTGCCCCCATTCTCCCCACACAGCCTAAAGGATTCCTTCTAGACACATTCCAATCATTTCCTGTTAGCACTCCCCCACGTCCACATGGCTGCCCCTTGTTCTGAGGACAAAGATCTGAATCCTTAAAATGATTCATTCAGCCCAGCTCGCTAGGCTCCGTCCACCTCTCCAGCCTCACTGCCCAGCAAGCTGCCCCTCGCTGTCTAGGCTCTAGCCCCACTGGCCTGCCTTCGATCCTTCAACATACCCCAGGGCCTTTGCACTTGCCAGCTCCTCATCTGCCTGGAATGCTCTTTCCAAGTTCTTCATTGTGGCTTCCTCTGTCATCCAAGCCTCCACTCAAAAGCCATCCCAACAGGGTCGTCCTCGTGCCCAGATCTCAGTGCCACACGTGCACACATGCACACACACGTGTCCATACACACATACAACAACACTCTCACCAGCCCTCTAGAATGCCAACTAGGGAAAGGAGAAGATCCATATCTCGAGGAATACAGGCAGGACAGCTTCCACAGCTTGCCGAGCTTGCCCTCTCTTGGCCTAGGAGGGAGCCAGCTGGGACAGGACCATGAACCATGCAGGCAACTTTAATACAGCCAAAAGCTGCAGAGCCCCCACACCTGTCCTGTATCAACAGCCTAAATTTCCCTTTAGCAAAAGGTAGTCTATAACCCCCCACTTAAACAATAAGGCTCAAAAAAGCAATGACCCTGGGGAAAGGAATGCAATGACTTAAATTCATACTTTAAAAGGGTGGGTTTTCGGCAGCTCCGCCTAACGAACCCTGAAGTTCCGCCAGGGGCCAGCAGGTGGCGCTGTCACCGCAAAGAGAGGGAAATAACCCAGCGCGGGAGAGCCCAGGGCTGAGACAAAGTTGCCCAGCCTAGCCCCTGCAGCCTGAGGGTCCCTGCTGACTTTTCCTGGGATCAGATACAGATCTCTTTCTGGTGTCTCCCCACATTCCTCCACATGGGACTCTCTGTAAAGAGCAGCAGAAAGCACCAGCTCCAGGCCTAGGACTCTCGAAGTCCCCATGTTTCTCTTGAATGATGAGTTATGGGGGGGAAGCCGGGTGGGGGAGGGAGGGGCTGGGGGAGCACTAAATGGGTGGGTGTCCAAAGCCCAGGGATCTAGACCAAGTTTTAATACCAACCAGCTTGTGTGCACTTGACAAAAAATTTATCGGGGCCTCTGTATTCATTCACTCATTCATTAAATGTTGATTGATCATCTATAATCCAGACACCGTTCCAGGCACTGGGACTACAGCCATGAAGAAAACAAACTCCCTGACCTCAGGAAGCTGATGTCTGTAAAACAGAACTCACACTACATGTTCTAGAAGCTCAAGGAACCAATCAGAATAACAAAAAATACTTTGACAACTGGAGGGATTGTCTTTTTTTTTCTGCCACAACCCCAAATGCCAAGGGTTGGCAGACCGCAAACACGGAAGCAAGTGCCCCGAGGGCCGGTGGTCCCTCTGGTGTGCATCTGCTGTGGGAACCCAGGTCCCCTGGCCGTGCTGCTGTCCTACCCAGCTCCGCCTGGCTGAAAAGGAAGTGGGCAGGGAAGCCCATTTCGTAGCAACGCTCCAGCTCCCCCATACTCACCATTCACCTCACAGCCAAGGAGCTCAAAGCGGAGGGTGCAGCCCCGGTGACAGATGATGGGGACCAGCCTCACATACTGCACCTCCAGAGGGAAGTCAAACAGGTTGACTTTCAGGCCACTGTTGTCCATGTTGCCCACAAATATCTAGGAGGAAAACAGATTGGAGCATGGGTCAGCGTGGGCAGTCTACCTTCCTGGGGTCACCTCACCTCCCTCGTCAGGCCTGGGAGGCAGAGATGGGGTTTAGCAGAGCCAGCAGGGGGTCAGTTCTTCCTCTGGCCACCCCTCTTCACATCTTTCTTGGTCGTCATGGGGGATGGGCATGAACTCCTATCTTGCACACTTGCCTACCTATCACCTATAGGGTGCCTCTGCAAATTAGGAAAAGCCACTCCTCTCCCGAGACACTTTATTATACTAATTTCCCCATAGGCAGAAGTACACAAACCCATGATGTCTACACTGTGAATGGTGCTCACTTAGAAATGACATCCTTAAGCAGTGTACAACCTGCACAGCTGTACATGGTAGCCCTGAAGGCTCAGAATGCCTCCCACCTCCACCACCACAGCCACCCTCAACAGGTCACTGAACCTTTCTGAGTCCATTATCCTCATCTATAAAGTAAGAGCTATCACCTGTAACTATAGAACATGGGCATAATGTAGGTTTCCCGATTTCTGGGAACCAAGAGGTAACTGATGACCCACCACATAGCTAATGGTCCAGCATACCCTCCCTCCACTAGGGCCCTCAAATAGCTCTAGGGCCCCAGAGGATGAGGACCACAGTCCTTCTTTAGAGCCCTCACCTTGTCTCCTGTCCCCTCCGCACCCTGGATAAATTGGAACTTGTGTCCATTGTTGCTGTAGGCCACCTTGAAGGTCTTCAGGTACTCAGCACTGCCTGCGCGGCTGGCACCCTGTGTCACAACGCCCATCACCCGCATCTTCCGCATCAGGTTCACCTGGATCCCGGGAGGGAAGACAGTACCCTTATCTCCTGGGTTCTTTATCTTCTCCACTCCCCCTGCCCAGAAACAAGGAGGGGCTTTCCCATGGGGGCCTCTCAGAGCCTTGGGCCCAATGCTCAAGAACGCACACAGAGAAGGACAAGGACCCCAAAGGCTGCATCCAGGGCAAACAGCCCCTCTGCAGCCTGGGGTCTGCTCCCCATCCGCCCCCCCACTCCAGTCCCCCGCAATACTGCTCTGCACTGACAGACCCTTCACCTGTGGGAACCCACAACCTTGTTACCTGGACCTCGGTTGTGACCCCTCAAATGCAAGCAGACTCTCTCCCATCCCTCCGCCGCCCCCCTTCCCCCACCCCCGAGCCATTCTTTCCATACCTGGATCCAGGGGTTCTTGTCATAGTTGCTGGCTGTCCAGGCATTGACGATGCCCGTGCGGTGCAGACGGGCCAGCTCTGGGGCCCAGCGCTGTAAACCCATGAAGCCCAAGTGCACAGAGGAGGCAGAGATCTGCGAGTCGGCAATGGCGCCCGTCTCCATGCCCAGCGGCATGGTGCAGACTGCAGGGGGGAGGGGGGAGGGGGAGGTGGCAGTCAGGTGGCCACCCAAGCACATGGGTCCCAGACGACCGGAAAATCACGGTGTGGCCTCTGCTGAGACCCAGGGCAGAGATCAGGAAAGGACTCTCAGGGTCCAAGAAGAGGTGCATGGTAAGGAAGAGGTGGGGAGAGAGAGACAAGGGGAGTTGGGACCCAGGGCTGCCCGCGGCACCTGTGCCATCACTGGGACGGGCAGCCAGGGACCAGACTGGTGGGAGGGATTTCCAGTGGGACCCGCTCTTCTTCAGTGTCCCCAGCCCACCAGGAGGTCCAACGTGTCCAGCCCCACCCATGCCGTCCCCAGAACAGCTTTGGGAAAAGGGACACCCCAGTTGGCAGTGAACAGTACTTGTACTAGACATGAAGGAAGAGGCAAATCCTGGGGCACCTCAGGGGCTCAGTCAGTTAAGCATTTGCCTTTAGCTCAGGTCATGAGCTCACAGTCCTGGGATTGAGCCCATGCCAGTCAGATTCCCTGCTCTACGAGGGTCTGCTTCTCCCCTCCCTCTGGAGGGGGCTCCTCCACCTTTGTGCTGCCTCCTGCCTTCTGCATCGAACCCGTGGCAGACCCCAGGCCACAGAGCTGGAGGTTGGGTGGGTAATGCCAACTCCAGCACACCCAGAGTAACCTTGGCTCCCCGCACAGTAATTAGTGGGCACACCTGGCCCCACCCAGGGCTGTCTGCCTTAGGGACCCCCCCCAACCACAGACACGCACACACACACAGACATGCACACAGTCCTCCACCCAGTGTCAAAAGACACTGGCCTCAGCCCCGAGCCCAAGGGACAGGCCCCTCCCTGCCACCTCCTTGGAGGTGCTCTCCCCCAGGCCCCAGCACCCACCCAGCTGGCCCACAACCCCCGCTTCTCAGATCAGCCTCAGAGAGCAGCCCCACATCGGTGGGAAGGGGAACCGCCTGCCCCCGGCAAGGTGCTCGGCGGCAGACCCACTGGCCGGAAGAACCCAGACCCCCCGAAGATGCAGACTCAGCCGCCCGCCCGCCCGCCTGCAGCAGGCAAGGACAAGTCCCAGCTTGGGGGGGAGGGACTCCAGCTGAGCCAGAAGGGAGGACAGCGTGGACAGCCACCGCCAGCACTGGAGGCTGGGCACACACCCAGGGCCATTCTGTGGCTGAGTGGATAACCGGGCAGGCCGGGCCGGTCAGCCCCTCTGCACACGCCGGGCCTCTGACCGCCTGACCGTTAGGGGACGGCCCAGCCTGCCCAGGCCTCTCCCTCCTCCCTGAGCTCTGTGATGAGGCCGCGGTCAAACTTGGGCCAGGAACCATCAGCCTCCAAGGCAAGGCCCCCAGCCTTACTTGCTGACCTCCTGTCCCTGGGATTAAGAATGTATTTGTTTCCCCCTCTTGGGAGAAAACTCTCAGGACTTAATCCTAACACTGTGGGTGTCACCACTGGTTCGTGGTGACCCAGGCAGCAGAACTCCTGGGACCTCTGGGGCCACCACCACCCTTCCGTCCACTACAGTGATATCAGGCCTGGCCTGCAGCCTGAGGACAAAAGGCCAAGCAGAAATTAGTCCAGGACAACAGAAGCGCGAACTAAGGCTCTATCTTCCCCTTGATCTACCAGAGGAAACCTTAAGGCAGGGAACGAGGCCAGCATGTGGCCAGGGCTGCTCCGGGCCTCCCCAATCAGAGCAGCCTCCCCCAGATACTCACTGGTCTCACAGTGGACACCCGTATAGCCATGATGACACATGCAGACATACTCAGTGAAGACGTCCCCTCTGTGCGAGTCGTCAACCACCCGGCACTCGGCTTCATTGCGGCAGGGGTTTGGAAAACAAGGACCTAGGGGTGGAGAGGCGGGTAAGGCAGGCAGGGGATCAGGAAGGAGCCAGAGATGCAGATGCCCCAAAAGGACCCGCTGCACAGACTCAGCCCCCTGCCCGCCTCCCCCTGCCATTCCCTCCCTCTCTCCTCTGCCTGATGGGAAGCTGGGCCAGCCTGGCGCCAAGAAGGGTCAGGTGTAGGCAAATCAGTCCCAGGGCGGGAAGCACCCAGCTTTCCAAGTGGCACGGGGAGTTCTCAGGGAAATGCTGGCTGAGCACAGGAGAGGGGCTGGGGACCTCCACCCACTAGGGGACAAAGCAGGGCCCGGCAGCTGGGAGCTGGGGGCGAAGCGGGGTGGGGGGCGCAGGTACCTTTCTCCGTCTCATTGCAGATCAGGCCCGTGAAGCCTTCGGGGCAGAGGCAATAGAAGGGGGTGTTGTCCTGGCCCAATATGCAGGTCCCACCATTGAGGCACTGGCTAGAGTCACAGAAGTCACCTGCAAAGTCACCAGCTCCGACTCAAGAATAGCAAGTCATTCCTTGTAAATACTGGGGGCGGGGGGGCCCTACCATGCACATGCTGGGTCGCTGAAACAGGGAAACCAGGTGTGGTCCAGGCCTCAAGAAGCCACTGGAAAGAGGGGGACAGTCACTGGGTGGTGAAGAGGCATCACCAGCTCCAGACAGAAGCCTGCATGAAGAGCCACTGGAGGTGGGCTCTGTCAAGGTTGGAAGTGTCGCAGAGGGGCAGGGGAGCTGGGTCTAAGAGGTGGAGTGGAGTGTGCCCAACAGGGCGGAAAGAATGTTCTAAAGAAGGAGAGGAGTACAGGACCACGGTACGGTACGCTGTGGAGAAGGATGACAGAGCAGAAAGGGTAGGTAGGGGCCAGACCTGCAGGGACCTTAGGAATGACCAGCTCAGACTTCCCGTCCAAGAGACTGGGAGCCCTTAACCTTCCTTCAGCAGCCCACCGTCGTCCACAGAGGGAAAAGGAAAAAAAAAGTGGGGGGGGGGGACGTCCCAAGAGGGAGGTGGGAGTGAGGACGCCCTTTCCCATTCTGGGAAGGTGAATATGGAGAAAAGGCCATCTGCAGAGCTGTGGATAGGCTCCCCTGGGCCAGGGAGGTGTCCTGGGGCCACACCAAGCTCTCTCTGGCTCTGGGGTGGAAATGTGACAGGAGTGGCTGGGGTGAGTGGCCTGATGAGAGAGGAATTCAGGTGAAAAGGTGAGGGGGAAGGCGGATTGGAGAAACCCGGCAGAGGGAGGAGGAGGGCTGGAGAAGACCACAGGGCTTCTAGCCCCAGGGCCTGGGGGACAGATGGGAGCTATCTCTGCCGCCCACCAGGCCGGCCAGGCGGGTGGGGGCTCTCCTGGCGGACCCTCGCATCCCAGCAGGGCCTACCCTGCCACGTAGGGGAAGACATGAGAAATCTCTTTTCCTCCCCCTAGAATCCTGCCATTCCAGGTGGGGGGTGGGGCTCCTGAAATCTCAAAGCTCCAGAGAGCGGGGCCCAGCTCCTGAGAAGGGAACAGAGGAACAGGAACACCGTTAATGAGTACTGGAGCCCTCAGACTGCCACCTCGGCTGCTCCTGGGAGCTTAAGGCGGCTCCCAATGAGCTATTAGTCATTGGCTTTAAATAGCAGGTTAATCCTCTCCCCTGACCTGGCAGGCCAGGGCACTGCTACAGACAGAGCCTTGGGAATGGCCAGAGTCCTGGGCTCCTGTCCCAACCAAATTCAACTCCTCTTCTCCCCAACCAACCGCACCCCGACCCCCATGCTGTTCCGGAGCAAAGCGGTCCACTGGGTAAAAAAGGAAAGTGAAAGGTGGCCCCTGCCCCCCACAGCCCAGGTCTTAGGTGGACTCACCTGCCCACCGCACCCATGGTACTTCCCCTTTCCGGGAAAAGCCCCATCACCCCCCACCAAACCACCTTGGAGGTTTCAGAGTCCTGCCTTGTGGGTGACTTCCCCAGGAACATTTAGCCAGGGCTCGGGTGGTGGGGACAGAAAGGTGCAGAAAGGGACTTCAAAGACCCAGCTATGTCTCAGGGTCGCTGGACAGCCACCAGCTCCAAGTACCCAAGTGTGGCTGAGCTTGGAGGGCCCGGGAAGTTCTGGCTCCAGGCGTGGGGGTCGGACTGTGGTAGGAAGGCAGGAAGGAGCGCCAGGGTTCCGCTTTGACCGCATCTCTACCAGCCACCCCCCCGCCCCCGATTTCTTTGAGAAAATGAGGAAGGGGGTGCCCGAAGCGCGCCGATCATGGGCACCTCTTCAAAGCCCTGGAGGCGACCAGCTGTGCGGGGCCCCACGGTGAAATGGGGGCATCCCCAGGACCAGCCCGCCCAAGGCCCAGCTGTGCGCCGGAGGCCTCCTCGGCGGGGGAGGAGGAGAGAGGAAGATACAGCAGCAAGCCAAGGCCGCGGGAGGGAGTCGGAAGCCACCACCAGCCCGGGAGGCAGCCCTCTCCAAGTCCCTCCCCTGGTGCTTGGGCCCCCCTCCCGGGCCCCACCCGAAGACCCGTCCCTCCTCCCTCGGCCTTCCCCGCCCGCACTCCACCCACCAGACACCCACGAGCGGAGATGCAAAACTCCAATGAACACACGAGCCGCCGGCTAGCGAGGGAGCAGCCGGGGAAAGTTGGCTGGACAAGACTCAGCAAGACAAGAGCCCTAGAAACTTCAGGTGGAAGACGCGCCAGAGTGGGGCGCAGTTCTATGGCCTCATTTTACAGATGGGAAAAGAGAGGTCCGACACAGCAGATTCCTTTGTTATGTGTAAGCCCCATCCCTGGGGGCCGTCGGGCTGTCACCCGGTGTCCCCAGTCCCCGCCCCACTCTCAAGCCTCTATCACTGCCCAGAACGCCCGAGCGCGAAGAGCGCAGGAGAGGCCGAGCGCATCCCCGCGTCCGGCCGGGGCGCAGCCGGAGCAGCAGCCCCTCCGCACGGGCCCGGCTCTTTGCCCAAGTTTGTAAACAGGGGTGGTGGAGGGAGGGCGCCGCGGCGAACTTCCGAGCCGCGCGGAAAGGAGGGGCGAGGGCCGGAGGGCGGCGCGATCGACTCACCCGAGGCGGCGAAGAGTCCCGAGGCGCAGAGGAGCGCACCGCAGAGCGCGGCCAGCAGGCGGGGGCGCGGCATGCCGTGGCGACACCGGCGCAGGAGTAGGCGCCTCAGCGGTGCACACTGCGGGGCTCTCATTGCAGCTCCTGGACGGGAATAAATCAGGCAGCGCGGCGCCGCCCCCCCGCCCGCCCGCTCCACCCAGGCCCTCGGGAGGCGGACCCGGGGCGGGGCTCCGCGGCCAACCAGGGAAGGGGGGGCACCGAGGGGTCCGCGCCCCCGCCTCCCGCCTCCCGGCGCGGCCACGCCGGTGCCCCGCGGGGAGCGGGGAACCAGGCCCCGCCCGCGTCGTGAATCCTCTGTACCGCGAAGGGCTCCGGAAGAGCTGTTTGGTGTTTCGTGGGTTTTTTTTTTTTTTTTAATTTTAGACTTAAGATGCTTTGCCCTTATCCCTAATGAGAAAAATGCAAATTAAAAGTACAGTGAGCGCCAGGTTTCACTTAATCAGATTGGCAAGTGTCGAATGATTAGCGCACTGTTCGTGCGAGGCTGAGGGGAGCGGGCCCAAGCATGCATTGTCGGAGGGAGTCTAAATTGGTTCGGCTTCTCCGGAGAGCTGCTTGGTAATAGCCACCAAAGCGACCCAGACCACGACCGTAAGCCCTAGCCATTGCACTCACAGCATTCTTTCCATCTGAACTCACTATGTAAAATGGCATGTATATAAAGATGTCCTAGCATATCATAGCAACATCCTTGGAAAGGATAAAAGACTAAAAAGGGAATCAGCAAACTTCTTCTATAAAGGATCAGATAGAAAATATTTTAGGATTAGCCCACACGTGGTCTCCGGAGCGGCCCTTCACCTATGCCCCCAGGCGGAAGAGCAGCTACAGACAAGTCTTCCAGGAAATGAGCACGGTGGTGGCCTAAGCCGAAGGAAACCAGGGGGCCAGGACTGGAAGAGACTTGCCGGTCACCCTGACTTTTATCTAAATGACTCTTTTTTAGATCCTATCTCTCTCTCTCAAATCTTTAAAGCAAAAAAGAGAATAATTTCACTTATAATAGATAATAGCATCAGTAAGAATAAAATAATTGGGAATAAATTTAACTAAAGTGCAAGACCTGTACACTGAACACTACAAGACACCACTGAAAGAAATTAAAGACCTAAATAAATGGAAAGTCATCCTTGTTCCCGGATTGGAAGACTTACCTTGTTAAGATGGCAATAATCCCCAAACTGATATAAATTCAACACAATCCCTATCAAAATTTCAGCTGTCCTTTTTCAGAAGTTAACGAGCTGACCCTAGAATTAATATGGAAATGGATGGAACCCAGAATCTCCAAAGCAATCTTGCAGGAAAGAAAAAAAGTTGGAAGACTTATATTTTCCAATTCCGAGACATACTACAGAGCCGCATTAAGCAAGACCATGTGGTCCTGGCATAAGTATAGACATAAGGATCAATGGAATAGAATTAAGAATCCAAAAGTAGATCGATACATCTGCGGTCAGTTGATTTTCAACAAAAGTGCAAGACAATTCAGTGGGGAAAGAGCAGTGTTTCCAACAAATTATGCCAGAACAACGGGATAACCACAGAAGAATAAAGTTGGACTACAGATCACACTTTACATAAAAATTAACTCAAAATAGATCAAAGACCTAAATATAAGAGCGCCAAATGCAAAACAACCAAAGGAAAGAGTAGATTAGTTGAACTGTATCAAAACTTAAAATTTTTCTACTTCCAAGGACACTATCAAAAAGGCAGGAAGCAGGGTGCCTGGGTGGCTCAGTGGGTTAAAGCCTCTGCCTTCAACTCAGGTCGTGATCCTGGAGTCCTGGGATCGAGCCCCGCATCGGGCTCTCTGCTCAGCAGGGAGCCTGCTTCCCCCTGCCTCTCTGCCTGCTTGTGATCTCTCTCTCTCCATGTCAAATAAATAAATGAATAAATAAAATCTTTTAAAAAAGGCAAGAAGACAACCCACAAAATGAGAGGCAATATTTGCAGATCACATGACTGATAAGGGTCTCCTATCCAAATTATCAGAATATTAACTCCTAACAAAGGATACCCCAATTTTAAAATGGGCAAAGAATCTGGATAGATTTTTCCCCAGAGAAGATATATAAACAGCCAATAAGCGCATGAAAAGACGCTTAACGTTATTAGTCATCAGGAAAATGGAAATAAAAATCAAAACCACATGAAATATAGCTTCACACACCCACTAGGATGACGATATTCAAGAAAACATCATAACAATGTTAGTGAGGATGTCGAGAAAGCGGAACCTTCACACATTACTGATGGGGTTGTGAAATGGTGCAGACACTGAAAACCAATTTGGTAGCTCCTCAAAAGATTAAGCAGAGCTATCCTATGACCCAGCAGTTCTACTCCTAAGTATACACCCAAGAAAATTAAAAGCATATGTTCATACAAAAGCTTACACGTGAATGATCATAACAGCTTTAACAGCCGGCAAGCGGAAACCTCCCAAATGTCCACTAGTTGATGGGTGGGTAAGCCAAGTAGTCTATCCATCCAGTGGACGATTATTCAGCCGTAAAAATAAATGAAGATTTAATACTCGCTGCAGAATGACTAAACCTTGAAAACACGATGCTAAGTGAAAGAAGCCAGATACACAAGGCCATGATTCCGTGTATATGAAATGTCCAGAATAGACAAGTCTATTATGACAGTAAGTTGATGAGTGGCTGCCAGGGGCTGGGGTGAGGGCAGAATGAGAAGTCATGGTTCATGGGTGTGGGACTTCTTCTGGGAGGCGATGAAGGCATCCTGAAATTTTTTTTTTTAAGATTTTATTTATTTATTTGACAGAGATTATAAGCAGGCAGAGAGGCAGGCAGAGAGAGGAGGAAGCAGGCTCCCTGCTGAGCAGAGAGCCTGATGTGGGGCTCGATCCCAGGACTCTGGGATCATGACCTGAGCTGAAGGCAGAGGCTTTAACCCACTGAGCCACCTGGGTGCCCCAAGATGTCCTGAAATTTAATAGTGATGATGGTTCCCTAACTTTATAAGCATGTTTAAAACCACCGAACTTCACATTCCAAAAGGATGGATTTTCTGTTGTGTGAATTATATCTCGATAGAAAGGGAATATGACTCTTCAGAAACCTGTCTCAAATCAGTAAATCACTCAATAAGCATTTAGTGAGCACTGACTGTCGTGAGCATTGATTGGAAACCCTCGCTGCACATGAGTGTCACTTGGGAAGATTTTGGTAAAAATACAGGTGACCAGGATGCACTCCAAAGCAAATAAATCTTAATCCTTGTAGAGCGTAGGAATGAGTATTTTTTTAAAGCTCTCCAGATGAGGCCAGTGTGAAACTAATAAAAGAACCATTAGCTAAACTCACTGAGAGCAAAGACAAAAGACCTAGGCCTTGGGACCACAAGGGACAAGGAGGGGAGGGATTTTAACAGGTGAAGGTAGGATAGAGAAGGAGGGGATTTTCTTGTATGATCTGACCCTTGTAGAGTTCAGTGGGTTAGTAGCTCCTCTGTCTGAATACTTTTCTTTTTTTTTTTTTTTAAAGATTTTATTTATTTATTTGACAGAGAGAAATCACAAGTAGATGGAAAGGCAGGCAGAGAGAGAGAGGGAAGCAGGCTCCCTGCTGAGCAGAGAGCCCGATGTGGGACTCGATCCCAGGACCCTGAGATCATGACCTGACTGAAGGCAGCAGCTTAACCCACTGAGCCACCCAGGCGCCCCTGTCTGAATACTTTTCTTACCCAGCATTACAGCATCCCAGTGTTGGAAGATTTGGTTGGATTTTCTAACAAGTGTCATCCCAGGATCACCTGAAACAGGGAATCCACTTAAGAGCTTTAGATTTTGTTCATGTATATGATAGGAAACCAGGTACGCTTTTACTTTTCACTTAGTCCTACCCCTACACAATCAGAGAAACGTAACAGAAGTTCCATTACATCGACAAAACTCAAAGCCGATGGGGCTGGGGGGAGGGAAATAAACATGTATACCTAATTGGTAGAACTACCAGTTGATTCCGCGTCTGGATCACAGTCCGACTGTAGCGAGACCTACAGAACTGGACCTTGTATTCTACTTTGGACAAATTCACTGGAATGAAATTACCCAAATAAAAAGCCAATGTACAAAGATGCACGCGGTACCACTGTTGGTGGTTCTGAAAAACTGACTAACCGTCCAAAACGCCCAGGGGTGAAGAGCTAAACAGACCTGCTAAGATACAGCGTTAACAGGTGAAAAGGACGAGTAAGTTTGCAGGTGAAAGGAGGTGCCTTGGCGGAGCAGAAGGCCTGTCCACAGCTCCCGTCCGTACTCACCCACAGCACACCTCGGTAAAAAGTGCCTCACGCAGACATGGGTCTGCACAGAAACAACACTCGAAAGAGAACAGATCACAGACAGGTAATCCCATGATGCCGCTTATATGAGGTCCCCAAAGTAGTCAAATTCATGGAGGGGCACCTGGCTGGCTCTGTCCAAAGAGCATGTGACTCTTGATCTTGGGGTTGCAAGTTCGAGCCCCACGCTGGATGGACAAATACTTAAAATCTTGGGGAAAAAAAATCTAGTCCTATTAGAAAGAAAAAGTGGAATGCTGGTTGCCAGGCGCCGAGAGCAGGATAAGGGGAGCTTCTCTTTAAGGGGGGCACATTTCAGTTCTGAAAGGTGAAAAGTTTTGGAGATGCTGCTCTGCCAGGGCACAAACATAATGAGCCCCGCTGAACTGTATATTTACGATGATTTAGGTGGCAAATTGTATTTGCATTTTTTTACCATGATAAAAAAAAAAATCAATCAATTTTAAAAGAGAGAGGGGGGGGGCACCTGACTGGCTCAGTCACTGGAGACTGTGACTCTGGATATTGGGGTCATGAGGTTAAGCCTTAGGTTGGGGGGGTAGAGTTTACTAAATAAAAAAATAATAAATAAATTTATTTTTATTATTTTATTTTACCAACTCTGAGCCAAGCACCATTCCAAGCCTTACATAGGTAAGAAAAGAAGATAATATGATATGACATGTCAAGTAGACCTCAATTAATGTTTTTAAGTTTATTTATTTAGGGGCTCCTGGGTGGCTCAGTGGGTTAAGCCTCTGCTTTTGGCTCAGGTCATGATCTCAGAGTCCTGAGATTGAGCCCCACATTGGGCTCTCTGCTTGTCAGGGAGCCTGCTTCTGCCTCTTTCTCTCTCTCTCTCTTTCTCTCTCTGCCTGCCTCTCTACCTACTTGTGATCTCTCTGTGTCAAATGAATGAATAAAATATTTTTTTAAGTTTATTTATTTAAGTAATCTGTACACCCAACGTAGGGCACAAACCCAACAACCCTGAGATCAAGAGTCACACACTCTCCTGCCTGAGTCAGCTAAGCGCCCCGAGTATACCTCAACTTAAAAAAAAAAAAAAAAAAAAAGAGGAAGAGAAGTTATTTCAGGTGCTAGCAAGGGCTCCACAGATGACAGGACAGGACTGTGTGACAAAACACCGAGGGGAGAAGGGAGGCCAGTTTAGGCAGGTGACTAGCAAAGCCTTGTCTGAAAAGGTGACATTCCCACTGAGACCCTGAAGGGCGAGAAACCGGCCTCCTATGGATCTGAGGAGGCGAAAGCTCTGAGAAAGGGACTGAACCGGAGCTCAGAAACTGACCGACACCAGCAAAGCCCACTGAATTTTGACAAAGGAGCCATGCAAGAAGCCGCTGGCTGTCCGCACCCCGCAGAACGAAGTCAAAGCCAAAACTCACGACTTGTACAAAATTTAACCCCAAACGAATCAGAGACCTCACTGTAAAACACAAAACTCTAAAACTTCTGGAAGAGAACAGAAGCAAATCTGTATGATCTTTGGTTTGGGGACGAGTTTTACATACATACGATACCCAAAGCAGGATCCATGAGAGAAACATCGATATAAACTGGGCTTTATCACAAGAAGACCAGTTGTTCTGTGAAAGATACCAGTATGAAAAATTAACAGACAAGCCACAAACTGAAGGAAAATATTTGCAAGTCATTTATCTAATAAGGAAGATGTGGGGCGCCTGGGTGGCTCAACGTGTTAAGCCCCTGCCTTTGGCTCAGGTCATGATCTCAGGGTCCTGGGATTGGCTCAGGTCATGATCTCAGGGTCCTGGGATCGAGCCCTGCATCGGGCTCTCTGCTTGGTAGTTCTGCTCCCCCTTCCCCTCTGCCTGCCTCTCTGCCTACTTGTGATCTTTCTTTCTCTGTCAAATAAATAAATAAAATCTTAAAAAAAGAAAAAAAAAAGAAATGTGAGGTGCCACCTGGGATTGCCAACTTATTAAAAAAAAAAAAATGTATCCAGAATAAGTAAAGAAATCTTAAAACTCAAAAATAGGAAAACACCCAGCCCAATTTTTAAAATGGATGAAAGATCTAAACAGACAAAAAACAAAACAAACAAACAAACAAAAAAACCACACACAAAAAAACCCCAAACCCTATGGATGGCAAGTAAGCCTACAAAGACACGCTCAACGCAATTTTCTGTTAAGGAAGTGAAAACGCAAACAACTATTAAATACCACTTCCTACCTACTGGAACGGCTACAATCCAGAAACCCTGCCCCAGCCAAATGCTAGCGGCCACGCAGAGCACGGGGAAAGCTCCTTCATCGCTCCTGAGGAACACACAGCGATGCGACCACTTTGGAAGACAGGTTGGCAGTTTCTTATAAAGTTAAACACAAACTTGCCATAGGACCCTGAAGCGATCGCACTCCCAGGTAATCTACCTCAGCCAATTAAAACTTAGGGCAACACAAAAACCTGTTTGCTGAAAACCAATGTTTACCACAGCTTTGCTCATCATCATCAAAAACCAGAAGCAACCACGCTGTATTTCGGTAGGTGAACGGATGAACTGTGAACCCCCATACAATGAGGGACTGTTCGGTGATAAAAGGACAGAGCTACTGACTCACACGGCATGAATAAATCTTAAATGCATTTTGTTAGGTGAGTGAACACAGATCAAAACAGCTACATGTTGAGTGCCTGGGTGGCTCAGTCGGTTAAGCGTCTACCTTTGGCTCAGATCATGATCTCAGGGTCCTGGGATCGAGCCCCGCATTGGGCTCCCCCCTCAGTGGACCCTGCTTCTGCTTCCCCTCTGCCTGCTGCTCCCCCTTGTGCTCTGTCAAATAATAAATAAAATCTTTAAAACACACACACACACATAAAAAACCAACAACCACACACACACATACCCAAACCCCAGCTACATGTCCTGTGATTATATTCATGAGACATTCTGGGAAAAGCAAAACTGTAAGGGCAAAAACCTACATGAGTGGTTGATGGGCTGGGGGAAGGGGAAGTGGGCAACTGCAGAGGGGAGGCCTGGGGGGGTTTCAGGTGATGGGATTATCCTGCGGGATCCTGGAGTGCTGCAGACAGAATCCCAAGTAACTGCCAAATGCATAGAACTTGACAGCCCAGAGACTGAGCTTTGACAAATGCACAGGAAAAAAAAAAAAAAAATCATCCGGGTGGCTGCCTGGGGGACACAGTCAGTTAAGAATCTGCTTTTTGGCTCAAGTCAGGATCCCACTTTGGGAATCCCTGCTGGGCTTCTATCTCTCTCTCTCTCCCTCTGCCTGCCACTCCCCCTGCTTGTGCACTCTCTCTCTCTCTCTCTGTCAAATAAATAAATCAAATCTCTTAAAAAAATCATCCAGAATGTTGGAAGATTCCAGACTACGTCCAAAGAATCAAAATGTATGAAAAACTTCACTGTAAGCAGTAGGGGGGCTGGGGTGCAGCAGGGAGGGGTGTGGAGAGGACCTGACCTCCATAACTTTAGGAAGCAGTGTTTCAGCCAGAAACCGTAAGGCTAAAGACGAAAGGGACTGTATATAACCGCCGAACCCCAGCTGTTCCTCATGGGAGTATGGGTTAACAATGCTGGAATGGCTTGTGTTGGCATCCTGGGCTGCGAGAAGGTGGTGGCTGGTGGAGGGGAGGCGTCGGGATTCTCACTGCCGGAGAGGGAAGTTAGAGGCAAGCGGGGAGGGAGGCTGGAACCAAGCACACAGTCCTGGGTTTGTCTGAGACGTCAGTGAAAGAACCTATTTAGCCGGAGGCTTCCATCAAGGTTGAGACAATAACGTTGTTTAACCCTTAAACTATCCCTGCTCCCCTTCCCCCGGGGGACTTACTTAAAAACAAGTCCTGGAAACCAGTTCCAGGTAACAAAGCTCAAATGCAAGGGTGGATCGGGCCAGGTGGAGACATCCGGTCAGTGGGGGGTTGCATACTGTCTCCCTAGCTACCAAGGAGGATGGGCCCCGCCCTTTGGGCACCTTTTGGGCACCCATTCTGACCTAGGTGATAGGCTGGTTCAAATGTCTACTAGGGTATGGGACGCCTGGGTGGCTCAGTTGGTTAAGCAGCTGCCTTCGGCTCAGGTCATGATCCCAGTGTTCTGGGATCGAGTCCCACATCGGGCTCCTTGCTCCGCAGGGAGCCTGCTTCTCCCTCTGCCTCTGCCTTCCACTCTGTCTGCCTGTGCTCGCTCTCACTCTCTCTCTCTCTCTGACAAATAAATAAATAAAATCTTTAAAAAAAAAAAAAAAGTCTACTAGGGTAAATTGTAATTCAATTGGCCACCTGTGCGTGGCCAGGCCCGACCGCAGGGTCTTGGCCCTTAAAAGCTAGCCCGTGAAACAGAGAAGGGTCGTCCCTCTCTGCAAGAGGTGCGGCCCTGGCCAGTCAGTTTGATTCATGATGCTTGGCACGAAATAAATCTTTGCTTGACCTTCGCTTTATATCAGTCTTGCTCCTTTAATCTCGGACCCATTTTGGGGGCATAACAGTCAGTATGCCTGCCTGCTTAACTTTGTTTAGATACAGATGACAGGTGTAGGAAAAACTGCAGGTACGAGTATATATACACACGCAACTGTGTGTCTGTGTGCGTACACACAGGTTAGAACGCGTGTGCCTATTTCCTAGCTGTCTGCAGACGCGGACTAGAAGCAGCGACAGCCCAGTGCTCAGAACTTGATCTGTTCCTTTGCCCCTTCCAGCACACTACAGACACAGCGAGAAGGCACCATCCAAGAACCAGAAAGCAGGCCTTTGCTAGACACCAAATCTGCTGGTGCCTTAACCTTGGACTTCCCGGCCTCAGGAACCGTGCCAAGGAAACTTCCATGGCTCATAAGCTACCCAGTCTCTGCTGTTTTGTTACAGCGGCAAGAATGGGCTTAGACATTCTTCAATCTCTCCGAGCCTCCATTTTCTTAGCTGCACAATAATGTAGTCTCCAGGCCTGGGCACAATGTGCAGTAATAAGAAAGGAAGCACCCCTAAAATACTCGTGGAAAGATCAGGTCATTCTTTACCTGACTCTCCCCTTCAGGCAGAACCAGATCCAGGGTGTGGGAGCTGGTGGCCAGGCAGATTATATACGAGAGAAGGAGGGCTCAAGTCACCGGAATCACAGGGACAGAATAGGGAATATGATCAGTGATACTGTAATTATGGGGACAGATGGGGACAGATGGGGACTGGACTTGTGGGGAGCACAGCGTAACATAGCGAGAAGTGGACTGTACCCCTAAAACTGATATAGCATTGGGTGTCAACTATACTCAAAAATATTGTTTTAAAGAGAGAGAGGGGGACACCTGGATGGCTCAGTTGGTTAAGCGTCTGCCTTCAGCTCGAGTCCTGGTCCCGGGGTCCTGGGATCAAACCCCACCTCAAGCTCCCTGCTCAGTAGGGAGTCTGCTTCTCCCTCTCTCTCTGCCTGCTCATGCTCTCTCTTGGTCACTCTCTCAAATAAAATCGTTAAAAAGAGAGAGAGAAAGAGGTGCTCCCCAGGGACGGCAGCTAGGTGCACAGTGGGGGACGGACTCCCCTCGTGGGCGCTGGGCTTCCTGTGCTGGAAGGGACTGACGCAAAGGGTACGTGTCAGGAAGACAGAGCAGGAGATGGACCATGAGGACAGGCGACCTTGAAGGTCTACACCACCTCCAGGATGCTGCTTTGGGATGACCTGTCAACACTGCCCAGCACCCTCCAAGTGCACAGGAGGCAGGGAGGGGCGTCCCCACCCCGCACCGGGCTAGCCCAGGCCCCTCCCCTCTGCTCTCCAGCATTGGTGAACACAGGCCTCACATGGGCTCGAACAGAGCCTGGGGTGGCCCCACACTCACATCCTCCAAGTGCACACCCCCTTTCCCAAACCAGATGCTCTGAACACACATCATGATCTGTGAGCAAACATCCCGGCCCAGGGACCAAACAACCCCCTTTTGTTTCCAAGCCAGAGACCAAGGGCTAGGGCCCAGCGCTGCCGAATAAATATGCTTTCAGTTGAAAAACGTAAAAGTGTTTTCTCACTGAAACCAAAGGGGTGGGCTGAATTCTGAGGTTCCTTTATGTGATTTTCCATACTTCGGCTCGGCTTTCCATTGCCTGCTGTCCTCACGAATTTCTCTGGAGACTCCCTCCAACCCTGACCAATTTCCCCTCCTCTGATCCCCTGAAGCTCCCACAGTCAGAACCAGCCCAGATCTGTTCACAGTGGAGCAGCGCCCCAAGGTGTCTCCTTGCCAGGATTGTCTGCTCCTCTGAGACACGCCGGGGGTCATACAGAAAGATCTAGACCCAGCACCTGAATCCAAGCCCCAGCTTCATATCTTACCTGCCTGGTGATCTTCTCCAAACTGCCGCTCCGGCACATTTATTTTCTTCATATAAAGCTCGTCTCCTTCCCTCCTTTCCAGGAGGTCAGTGACACAAGGAACAGTTGCCTCCCAAGCCCTGAGAGGTCTCAGGCGTCTTCATCTGCTGGGGAACGTGCCCACATCTGGGTTGGGTTTTGGTCTGCAGAGTCAAAAGGATGTGAAAGAAATGCTTTAGAAAAATCTATTTTTATAGGGCTCTGCTCACAGCCTTTCTGCGTGGGCCAGCTGGACATCTGGACAACGCATCTCCCGAATGAGACCGGAGTGAGGCCGTTTCCAGGAGAACATCAAGTTCTTCCCTGGAAGTTGCTAAAAAACAAAATTAACCCGAGTAACTTTGAAGATCTAATGGGCTTTATGAAATGATTCGTGAATTGGGCAGTGTCCCATCCAGCGAGTAGCAAGCAGCTCTGTCATGCTATAGAGAAGGAAAGATGTTTAAAGGCAGAGAAGGGGCAGGGAGAAAGGGAAATTATTAGCGAGGAATGCACTGTTTCAGGCAAGGTTGTCCTCCTCGGAAAAGGTCTATGAGTAAATGTCCTCGTGCTGACCGGAAATTCCGGGCTGGCTGGTTAAAGGTTACATTCCTGGGAGGGTTGAAAGTGCAGTTGGTTAAGGATTAGGCTTGGTTTACTTGTGTGAGGCCTTAACATAAGTGACTCCATTTTGGGCCTGTGGTTTTCTTCCAAACAAAACCAAACCCGAGGAGAGCTGGAGGCAGAGCCCCAGACTGGGCAGGACTGAGGGGCCAATCAGCAAACTGTAGGCCCAGGAGGGTTTATCACTGGCTGATCCAGGCCCCCTACCCCCGCCACCCAACAAGAGTCTCCCCCAATCTCCTTCCCCAGCTGGAAGGGCCTCTCATAAGGATCTGGTAACCTTGTCTAAGCACAGATCACTGACCTGTTTGGGAACTGGTTGTCTTCCTTCTCTATTACCCGCCCCTTTTGAGCCAGTACCCCTTGGGCTCGCTTCGGCAGCACATCTACTAAAATTGAGCCAGTACCCCTTGCTTGTCAGACACTCTTTCTGCCATTCCTCCCCCAAAAAAAGTCAACCCTCTCAATGAATTGAGGAACAGACTTAACATTTCTGACTTCTTGTTCCAAACCCACTGCTCAGTGGCTCTGGCCTCCAAACTTCCTGAGTCCCAGCAGATGTCAGATGAAGGTCCACAAAGCTACTGGGTGACCAAGCTGGCCGGCCCAGTCTTTGATGAATTTCAGATCAGGACCTGAGCTGAAAGCAGAGGCTTTAACCCACTGAGCCACCCAGGCGCCCCGTAAAGAATTTTTTAAATTTTAAGTTATTTTTCTTAAGTAAATACTGCGCCCAAGGTGGGATTCAAACTCACAACCTTGAGATTAAAGAGTCGCGTGTTCCACTGACGAAGTGCACCACCTGCCCCAAGAATATTTTAAGCTGAAGACATTTGAGATTCAACAGATGAAGGAAAAAGCCTCATGGGAGGCTAAAACCAGAAACTTCTAAGAAATGAGGATTGCCATAAATTCCTTCTTTAAGGGAGATCTACTCCCGGGAGAGAGTAAACCTAACATAGATTCCCTCTCTGGAGGAGTTTTATGGCCCTGGAGAAGAAAGACCACTCAGACCTTTTATAGACAAATATTATCCCAGATATTCTTTTGTCCCCTTTGTTCTCCTAAAGAAACTTCTACTTCCCACAGGAGCCTTTTCTCCCCCTTCCCTTTCCCCCACTAAATTAGATATAGGAACCCCTAAATCTACCCATCCCTTTTGAGTTACTCATCATTGAGCACTCTAGTGTGTAAACAGACTCTTTTCATTTGTTAACGGATCTTTTGTCAATTTAATTCGAAGGGCCGCAGGCACAGAACTTAAGAAGGCAGAAACCAAGAGTTTTTTCCTCCCCACCAACGGTCTGTACTGACTCTTCTTTTACCCCTCAATTCTCAGTAGGGCTTAGAGCCCCTAAACCCCTCATCTAGCACTGCCAACCTCTTGATCCTAAGACATTAAACCCTTCTCATGGGGCCCTTGGGGGTGTCCCTGTCCCTAGCCTTACTCCCTGGCAGTCCTCACTCCCCAAGTATCTACTAACCTCAGCAGAGGAAGTCTCTGGTATGTGGGTCTTGAGCTCAAAATCCACTCCTTTCCCAGCGCAACCGCAGGCCTAACCTATCTGTCTTTCTAGAAATTAGATTCTAGATTCTATTTGTCTTTCTAGAATCTAGAATGTTGATTGATGCCCTGGCAGCTCTTGTCAAACAATATGGTGGTCAAAGAAGCTTTGGCACAGAGTCCAGACCCTTCAAAGTCTTACCAGTGAGGTGACTTGCGGAAAAGCCTCTTTATTTCCCCAATAATCCAGCTCATCTTTGCTGAATCAGATACCCCCACATTTCTAAAGGGCAAACATTCGTCCTCAGAGATAGAACCACTTAGTCTTTATGGAGGATGGGACAGCGCTCCTAAGGGCCCTGTAATTAGTACTTTACACCACCCTACCCCCAGCCCCTTGGTCTGCCAGAAACAAGAAAAACCCCAGTGAGCCCACACTCCTTACAGGCAGCTCTCAGCTACATACACAAAGACTGGACCGAAAGAAAACGATCCCCCATAAAGGCCCCAACTGCATTCTTAGCGAGGGTGGCCCTCCCCCTCTGCCACTGTCTTGATGTGGGTTGGGTAAGGGGATATCATTCTTCTGGCCATCTCTTGTGTTTGGGAAGGTAAAGTTGAGATATCTCAGAAGGCATCCAGGCAGTTGGAAATAAAGCTTCTGGGAGCTTGTTGATCCAAACAGATAGATGTGAAAATCATCAGCTCTGACGTGGCAAGCCGACTTGTGAAAATGGGGGCACCCCCTTGGGGGCACAGGCAGGGACAGGGCAGAATCTCTGTGTTTTCATCTGCCTGGCTCTTAGAAGATGACCTCCTTCATCTCTGGCCAGCTCCCCTAGATACTTGAAGCAGAAGAAGGGGCAGGAGAGAACTAAGAAGTTCTGAGAGCCTACCATAAGGAAACTTTAGGACAGGAGTGGGCCATGGGATTCCGAGTCCTCCAAACTGGGACTGAGCCTGGCTCCACCACTTCTGTAGCGGGAATGACCGGAACCAGCTAAAAATGGGTGCGGCTCCATGAAAAGCGAAAATACCAGACCCCTTGTCCCCAAATTATGAAGAATTTCAAGATGACAACAGAAGAGCTTTCCACCAAGTGCGGGTCCTTCTCAGCGAGGGGTCTGTGAGACAGGTCTCAAGTCCAGGAAGCCAGCCCTGGAGCAATTCGGAGCAAGTTCCTTTCCTTCCCTCTGATTCTTGGACTTCTCGAAAGTTGTTGGGACCCGCGCAGGGCCACGTACCTAGAAGGAGATAAAATTTGGGTTGTTTCCATATTTTTATCCACAGGACAGTTACTTCCTTCAGGGAAATGGTGACCCTTTCCATCTTTTGTGATCACAGCCCCTGGCATACAGTAGGTGCTCAATAAATGTTACAGAAGCACAACGTTCTCAAGTTCTTGCTTGATCCTAGAGCCTGCCTACCTTTCAAAGACAGCTGACTGGTGTACCAGCTGCTTCTCTCAATGTCCTGTTTCCTTGCTCAGTCCATGGGGACCTAGGGCCTTGACCCCTGAATCCCCACCCCCACACCAGGGGATAGGTCATCCACTTCTCTAGTTTTCTTCCACAGATAAACTCTCAGCCACCTGTTTGGCACTGTACCCTCCAGGAACAATGTTCGAGAAGGTTATTCCAGATCCTGCCCCTCACCTATAAAAAAAATTTTATTGGTCAGTCGTGAATTTCAGAGGATGGCACAAAACATTACTTTTCCTGTGAGGGCAAGTCTTGGGTAGAGACCGAGGCATCCCTTTTTCTCGCTGGTAACCCTCCTGTCCCCTTTGCATCCCCTCCACCCTCCCAGCAAACCTATCTTCACTCTGGCTGCTGCCCTCGGTGGTCCAGACACCTGGGATCTTCGTGTTTCCATCCTAGGAGGGAGGGGGAATGAGGGCTCCAGGGGCCTCGCTTCTCAGATTCATCAAGGTGAGAGTCAGCAGGGCAGGAAGACCTTTCTGTCACCTCCCCTAACTTGACCTTGTTTCATTATTATCATTATTATTATTAAGATTTTATTTATTTGTTTGACACACAGAGATCACAAGGAGGCAGAGAGGCAGGCAGAGAGAGAGGAAAGGAAGCAGACTCCCTGCCAAGCAGAGAGCCCGATACAGGGCTCGATCCCAGAACCCTGAGATCATGACCTGAGCCGAAGGCAGAGGCTTAAACCCACTGAGCCACCCAGGTGCCCCAAGTTGTTTCATTATTACGCTCCAGGGGCACCTGGCTGGCTCAGGTGGAAAAGCATGTGACTCTTGATCTCAGCGGCCCAAGCCCGAGTCCCACACTGGGTGTAGAGATTACTTAAACATAAAATCTTGGGCCCCGGGTGGCTTAGTCAGTTAAGCGTTTGCCTTCGGCTCAGGTCGTGATCCCAGGGTTCTGGGATCAAGTCCCACATCGGGCTCCCTGCTTGATGGGAATTCTGCTTCTCCCTCTGCTTGTGTTCCTTCTCTTGCTGTCTCTCTTCTCTGTCAAATAAATAAATAAATAGTATTTTAAAATAAAATCCTAAAAATGCAAAATAAAAAGAACCTAATTATGCTACCAAGCTAGGATGGGAGGGAAGCCCCTGAGAGGGAACCACACGGAAAACCAGTCAGACCCCTTGAACCACAAGCCACGGTGGATCCACTCACCGGCCCACGGTTGCGAAGGGGGCCTGGAAAGTTACAGCTACTTCCTGGAATTCCCCGTCCTCATCCTGAGAATTTAGGATCTGCCAGGCCTGGTGGGGAATGCTGAAGGGGGACCAGAAGGAGCCCGAAGCCCAGCGGGGGAGCAAGCTCGTTCAGGACTAACAAGGCAAACCTGGGGAAGAGCTGCATGACAGGTTCTAGCAAAGACCAAAGCGGCTCTCAGAGACAGGAGAGAAGGCAGACCCCACGCTCCCTGCCTCTCTCTGTAAGGGCCTCGGGGGGGCAGCTCTGATGCCATTTCAAAGCCAGAGATACAGGCAGAGCTCTAAGCCCATTTCCTCCCTGAAGGAGCAAACAGATGTCCCCTTGTTGCCTGAAACCCCGGATGAACACGGAGGAGGGGCTGTGCCAAGGCCCTCTCTTTAGGAGTTC
Source organism: Mustela erminea (assembly GCF_009829155.1). NCBI lineage: Eukaryota > Metazoa > Chordata > Mammalia > Carnivora > Mustelidae > Mustela > Mustela erminea. Next base: position 6,382,626 of record NC_045618.1, on the reverse strand, counting down.
GCTCCTGGCACCTGACCTGTGAGTCCTTGGGGTGGCAGTCCCCACTGGCTTCCCCCACCTCCCAGAGGACTGTAACCCTTGCTGTCCTGGCCTCCCTGGGGAGAACCGGCACCCCCTTTCTTGCTTGCCCCAAGCACCCTGACCATTGTCCTGAGGCTGCTGTTGATATTCCAGCCCCCAGGGGCACCTGGGTGGCTCAGTGGGTTAAGCCTCTTCCTTCGGCTCAGGTTGTGATCTCAGGGTTCTGGGATCGAGCCCCGCAGAGAGCCCGCTTCCTCCTCTCTCTCTGCCTGCCTCTCTGCCTACTCTGTTTAAAAAAAAAAAAAAGAAAAAGAAAAAGAAATTCCAGCCCGCACCACCACCATGAGGCTGCCACCAACAGTCCCCCCACTGGAGCGGGCTCTGTCCCCCTTGCCACTCAGTTCTCCGGGCGGGGGATGGAGCTGCCTTCTGCACAGGGCAGGCCCCTCCACCACTGCTGGGGAGAGAGAATTCCCTATTCCCTTCGAGGTCCTTCTAGCCAGACTAAGAATCAGATGGACATGAGATTAACAGGAGAAAATCAAATTTAGTTCCGTACGTTTGGAGAATCCACACAGCCACAGACATTCCAAAGATGGTCGGGCGAAACGAGGTATATCCACCGTCATTCTGAACTAAGAAGAGGTCAGCGGTCTGGACTTCAAAGGGAGCAGATGCAATTCCTAGGAAGGGGGAAAGGTGTAGATGTGTTGTAAACAAGCGTTTGCTGGGTCAGAAACAGCGGGATGCAGTGAACTTGGACCCTGCCAGGTTCCTCCCAACCTGCTGTACCTAGTTCCTACTACATTGTAGTTTCTGTGGTGATTGCCCTCTTCCCGGAGCAGCTCCTCTATCTACGTTCTTTTTAGGCAGTGAGGGGCAGGTTAAGACTTTTTGTGGACACGGCCGGGTTTTGATTGCCTTTTTTTTTTTTTTAAGATTTTATTTATGTATTTAACAGACAGAGATCACAAGTAGGCAAAGAGGCAGGCAGAGAGAGAGGAGGAAGCAGGCTCCCTGCTGAGCAGAGAGCCCGATGCGGGGCTCGAACCCAGGACCCTGAGACCATGACCTAAGCGGAATGCAGAGGCTTTAACCCACTGAGCCACCCAGGCACCCCTTGATTGCTTTTTAACTCAAAACCGTCTTTATGCTGAAGTGGCCCATCTTGGGGCCCTACACCATCCCCCACATGGCCGGCCTGCTGCTAGAGATGCCCTGGGTCATGTCTCCCTGTTGCCAGGCTTAGGGGCCCACTTCCCCCTGGGAGCAAGGGTGGACCGCAACCAACACAGTGCCCCCCCTCTCCCCAACCCCGCCGCCCCAGTCGGCCCTTCTAGTTCTGCTCTTCCAACCAAACTGTCCCGGTAGATACTCCAGCGGTCATGCCTGCCCCTCTCCTGTTTCATCGGGGCTCCCTCCCTTCATCAAATCTCCATCTTGTGCCCATTTCACAGTTGGGAAGACAAGGCACAGAGAAACCTCTCACTTGCTGTTTGCTCTGGGGGCCCAGCTGCTGGGCTTTTTGCCCAGAAACCCAGGCCCTGGTTGCAAAGAGAAGAACTCAGGGCTTGGGCCGCTGGCTCTCGTGGGAAGAGAAATTGTCAGCAGTGAGCAGCTCGAGGCTCCCAGCTCCCCCTCCAGCCAGACCTCCCTCCCTCCGCCAGCAAGCTTGGACAGGGAACAGGCACCCAGGGGGCACCGGAAGCTGCCGGCAGCCTCCCAGCGGACCTTTCAGACCGAGTTGTTTTGGAGGATCAGAGAGCCTGCCGGAGACCAGGCAACGGAGAGCCTGCAAATAGGGCTCTTCGCAGAGAAAAGCGTAAATACACACTTAACCACTGGTGACATTTCCTCATCAGCCCACGCTGGCCGGCTCTCCCTGTCCCCCTGCCCCCGCGCTGTCCCAGAAGGCCGGCTGGCACGGAGCATGGGCACGGAGAGTTCCTTCCCAGTGCGGCAATTAGCTCCAGACATGGGAGCAGATGCACATTCCCAGGGAGGCCGAGTCCCGAGGCCTTGGCAGGGACCCCCGCAGCTGCCCATCGCCAGCAAGGCTGTCAAAAGGAGGTGTGGCGTGGGAGCCGGGCCTTCAGGGGGGACACCACCGGACCTGCCGGGCGGCCAGCAGGCCTTGGCAGGAAGAGAAAACATTTTTGCTCTTAGAGAGAGTAAAGAGAAAGGCAGCATGGTCCCGCAGGCCAACTTCTGCCAGTCTTGAGGGGGTGGAGAACAAAACCCTTTTTCTCCAGGACCTCGAATCTTCTGCCAGGCTGGGCCATTGATTGGTGCTTTCCCAGCTCTGGGGAGGTGTGGCCATCAGAGCACACCCGGGGCCCATTGAGGAGAGGCCCTGAATAGACACATCCAGGAGGCCTTGGCCAGCTGATACGACCTCCCGGAGTCAGCCTCATGGGCTCTGCATTCTGAGGGACCCCCCTTCCCCAGCCAGGCCTCGGAACATCTGCGGTGGGCAAGGTCTTCTTGCTTAATAGAATAAAGATAGGGTGTGCCATGCCATGCAAAGGCAGTGCAAGGGTACCTTTGCATGCCCAGAGTGCAAGGGTAGTGTGCCACCGGTCAAGGAGGCAGGGGAGAGAAGCCATAACGTTCATGCACGTTGGTGTGTGTGCACACGCGGGGGAGGGGCGTTCTAGTGTCTCCGGAAGGATAAACAAAAAATGGGCTGTTTGGGTTGCCTCCAGGAAGGGAAATGGGTGGCCGGCTGAGGAACAGGGGAGGGAGGCTTCTCGGAGGGTACATTTTGGAGCTTTCGAGTTTTGAGCTGTTTCAATGACTATATATTTAAAAATAGAATTTGAATTAGACAAACAAAACACAAGGGTAATGGTAGGGACCTCCCTGGAGGGCTGCGAGGGTGTGCTAATGACAGTGAAAGGCCAGCAGGGTGCCAGGTGTGTGGCAGGCCCTCGGAAAGTGGTGTTAGAGCCTTATCGGGTAAGATAGTGGCCACCAGTCTGCACTGCTGGGCCGGAAAGGGTGCGGAACCGCTGTGCATGTGGGAGCTGGAGGTCCAGAAGGGACATGCCCAAGGTCACACAGCTGGAAGTGATGGAAGATGGATCTTGGGCTGGAGTTCTGTCCCCGGGTGGAGCCTGGGAACATGTGTAGAAACTAGAAAAGCTGTTTACCACCCTCTGGAGATACCAACACCAGGGGAAAATCAAACCCTTCCGAGATGGCGTGACTTCCGCTGGCGAGTGTCAGCGTTCAGAAGAGCAAGGGGCCCCAGCCTTGACTGATCAGGCAGAATTTGGGGATGGGGGGTAAGGGGCAGGGAGGCTGGACTCAGAATCTAGCCTCCTGGCAGAGCAGGTCGGCCCCAAGAGCCCCACTGGTTGAGTGAACACACACTTCTGTGCTTCTCTACCCAGGCCCACTCTTGGCATCTGCTGGAGAGAAATCCTTTTGCAAAATGCTCCTGGCCCCTCCCTCACCCAGCAGACCTCTCCTCTACAAAGATAGCACGCCTCCTTTTTATACTAGGCATTCAGCGAGGTCATGGGGGCACCAAGAAATCTAAGGAAACTCTTGGAGCGTCTAGTTTAATTGGAAGTTGGGAGCAGACAAATACTGGTTCTTGGAGCCCTGGCCCTCCTGCTTGCTAGCTGTGTGACCCTGAGTCAGACACTTCGCATCTTGTGGCCTCTGCTTCCTCGTCCGTAAAATGGGCATCAAAAAAGCTTGTGTTGGGCACCTGGGTGGCTCAGTGGGTTAAGCCGCTGCCTTCGGCTCAGGTCATGATCTCAGGGTCCTGGGATCGAGTCCCGCATCGGGCTCTCTGCTCAGCAGGGAGCCTGCTTCCTCCTCTCTCTCTCTGCCTGCCTCTCTGCCTACTTGTAATCTCTCTCTGTCAAATAAATAAATAAATCTTAAAAAAAAAAAAAAAAAAAGCTTGTGTTGAGGATTAAGTGATAGTCAGTAGACGGCCTGTGCAGTGTCCATTGAGGGGCCCGACCACAGTGCTATTAGCTGGTCCTGTCAATGCGAGAGAGAAGAGGCAGTTTAAGACAGGACCAAAGTGTGGATGAGTGATGTAAGCCTACACAGCATTGTTATTACTGGGATTCCCAGAGGGAATGCCGGGGCAGTCTAGAAGGGCTCCGTGACCAAGTGGAGCTGGTGTTGGGCCTCGAACAGGGGAAAAAGGATACAACATTCTGGGACACCTTGCCGGTTCAGTTGGAAGAGCGTGCGACTCTCGATCTCAGGGTTGTGCTTTGAGTTCCATGCTCACTGTGGAGATTACTTAGAAATAAAATAATTTTAAAAAAGATTTTATTTATTTATTTGCAACAGTGAGCAAGAGAGCATGAGTAGGTAGGACAGAGAGAGAGGGAGAGGCAGACTCACCGCTGAGCAGAGAGCCTGACGTGGGGCTCAAACCCAGGACCTTGGGATCACCACCTGAGCCAAAGGCAGATGCTTAACCGACTGAGGTACCCAGGTGCCCCCAAAATAAAATCTTTTAAAAAAGGAGGTGATACTCCAAGGAAGTAGCTCAGTGATGGCAAAGGTGAGAGTAAGTAGGGCTGGAGTGAAGACAGCAGGTGTTGTTTTTACGGAATTGGCCCCTTGTGCTGTAGATGAAGCACCGGGGTCTGAAGCCAGCCTCTGCAGCCCTCCGCTGGTGACACCCAGGCCCGGCCAGAGGTCACCCAGAATTCCTGCTCTTGACTCATTGAAATCAGTGTACTTCCACTCTCTGGGTCCAGCTGCCAAGCCCAGGACTGCCTCAAAGGATTCAGGATGCTCCATTCCTGCTCCTGGGAAAGGCCAGTGGGTACAGGCAGCCCGACTCTATTATGCCCACTGTCCCCATCCCAGGAGTGTGGCCCCACAGTGGTCAGACTCTTCTCTGCTTGGGCAGTCAGAAAAACAGGCCATCTGTTCACAGTAACACACATTCATTATTAGAACTTTAGAAAACAGAAATATTTCAAGAAGAAAAGAACTGATACCCTCATCCTCTAACCCCAAAAGAACCTCTGACATCATTTGACCACATCTGTCCTTCTAACCTTCGTCCTATGCAGGCAATTCTGACAAAGGCAAAAATTGTGTCAGGCATCCAAGTGGCTCAGTCATTAAGCATCTGACTTTGGCTCAGGTCACCACCCCAAGGTGCTGGGATCGAGCCCTGTGCTGGGCTCCCTGCTCAGTGGGGAGTCTGCCTCTCCCTCTCCTCCCCATTCATGCTCTCTCTCGTTATCTCAGTGGCTATCTCTATCTCTCTCTCTCAAATAAATAAATAAAATCTTAAAAAAAAAAAAAAAGTGTGCCATGTGTGAGAGGAAGCCTTCTGAAATGGCCTCACTTGGGCTCCTAGGTGGCTCAGTCAGTTAAGAGTCTGTCTGCAACTATGCTTTGGAATAATGTGGTATGCAGCATATACAATTAATAAACCACGTATATAATTTTACAAACTAATTTTATTTTTTTAAGATTTTATTTATTTATTTGACAGACAGAGATCACAATTAGGCAGAGAAGCAGGCAGAGAGGAGGCGGGAGAAGCAGACTCCAGGCTGAGCAGAGAGCCCAATGTGGGGCTCGATCCCAGGACCCTGGGACCATGACCTGAGCCAAAGGCACAGGCTTAACCCACTGAGCCACCCAGGCACCCTACAGACTAATTTTATTTTATTTATTTATTTATTTTTAAAGATTTTATTTATTTACTTGAGAGAGAGACAGTGAGAGAGAGCATGAACGAGGAGAAGGTCAGAGAGAGACGCAGACTCCCCATGGAGCTGGGAGTCCGATGCGGGACTCGATCCCGGGACTCCAGGATCATGACCTGAGTCGAAGGCAGTCGTCCAACCAACTGAGCCACCCAGGCGTCCCCAGACTAATTTTAAAGCCTAAATAACAACATAAGCATTCTCCTTCATTATCCTATCTCTGCAAACATTGTGCTTGTGTGTTGTGTAATGCTTCATCCCTAATTTTTTTAACCGTCCTGCTCGGGTAGAACATTTGAATTATTTTCAAGTTTTCACTGTGTGGTGCATAGAGCATCATATATATATATATATATATTTAAACGATTTTATTTATTTATTTGACAGAGAGAGATCACAAGTAGATGGAGAGGCAGGCAGAGAGAGAAAGAGAGAGGGAAGCAGACTCCCTGCTGAGCAGAGAGCCCCATGCGGGACTCGATCCCAGGACCCTGAGATCATGACCCAAGCCGAAGGCAGCAGCTTAACCCACTGAGCCACCCAGGTGCCCCTCATCTTTTTTTTTTTTTTAAGATTTTGTTTATTTGGGGTTGTGAGTTTGAGCCCCACGGTGGATATAGAGATTACTTAAAAATAAAAATCTTAAAAAAATAAAATAAAAAAAGATTTTATGTATTTATTTGTTTAGAGAGAGCATGAACATAAGCTGGAAGAGAGGCAGAGGCACAGAGAGATAGAGAGAATCTTAAACAGACTCCCCACTAAGTGCAGAGCCCGACTCTGGGCTCGATCTCATGACCCTGATATCATGATCTGAGCTGAAACCAGGAGTCGAACCCTTAATCAACTGAGCCGCCCAGTCTTCCCTAAAGTATCATCTTTAAGATGATTTCTTCAGAGCATATTCCTGTAAGAATTATTGGGTCAAAGAACATGACACACATCATTTAAGAGTATGAGTTACGATAAACTCACCATCCTACCTCTGTAAGGCACAGTTTATCCTTTTAAATCCTGGCTCTACAGACCAGACTACTTAACAAAGTTGCCCTAAATTCATGCCGAGAGCCAAGGATTTGGCTGCAGTCAGAGATTAGATCTTAGAGAAGCCATAAAACAAGAAGTTCAGGTTCAATTTTCCTTTCAAGAGCATTTGGTACCGAAGGAGGCTGAGGGTACACTTTCTAGGTTCTGTTTACTACAAACGTCTCAGCAAACTCATCCTTCTTACTCTCTTGGGGTTCCCATTGACTGCTGTGTGACGTTGGGCAAGTTACTTAACCTCTCTGTGCCTCAGCATCCTCATATATAAAAGTGGGGGATAAAAATAATACCCACAGCATAGTATTATGTGACAATTAAGTGATTTTAAAATATGTAAAGTGCTCAGAGAAGCGCCGTGCACAGTGCTGTGGGTGTGTGTTCTTACTCTCAGAGAAGGATAGCGTAAGGATGAAGGGCTGAGCAGACTTGACTTTAAAATCACCCCCCACTCCCCCCCGCTTAAGGGGTTCCCGGGTGGCTCAGATGGTTAAACATCTGCCTTCAACTCTGGTCATGATCCTGGGGTCCTGGGATCGAGTCCCATGTTGGTCTCTCACTCGGTTCAGTGGGGAGTCTCCTTCTCCCTCGGCTTCTCCCCCTGCTCTGTCTCTCTCTCTCTCAAATGCATAAATAAAATCTTTAAAAAATAAAATAAATAAATAAATCTTAAATAAATAAAATAAATAAATCTTAAATAAATAAATAAAATCTTAAAAAAATAAAAATAAAAAATAAATAAAACCCCCCTCCACTGATTGTGAACTGTGTCTCCTTGGACAGATGACTTAACCTTTCAGACATTCAATCTGTGCATTTGCAGACTAGGTCCCGAAGTTTGGAACCCTCATTTGCCAAGGTTCTGTACCTAATTTTGCACAGGATTTATAATCGTTAATTGCAATTTACATATAATTTGCAATTATATAATTGCAAAAGAAAGCCCCCAATTTTGTAAGCTTCCAGGCCTCAAAAACCTGGGTGCAGGGGTGCTTGGGTGTTCTCATTCGTTAAGCATCTGCCTTTGGCTCAGGTCCTGATTCTAGGGTCCTGGGATCGAGCCCCTCGTTGGGCTCCGTGCTCAACAGGGAGCCTGCTTCTCCCTCTCCCACTCCCCCTGCTTGTGTTCCCTCTCTCGCTGTGTCTCTCTGTATCAAACAAAGTCTTTAAAAAAACAAAAACCCCTGGGTCCATCCCTAAGAAGGGTGATGCCATATGGGGTGCTTATAAAAATTAAATGAGATAATGTGTTAATAGACTTAAAATAGTGTCTGGTACATGGAAAGCCCTGACTAGTGTACAGTAGTTACTTCTTTGGAACATAATGAGCATAGAACTTCCTTTGCTCCTTTTCTTCCTTTATACATATGTTACCACTTTAGGAAACCTAATTTACAAACACCCAAATTTTGGAAAAGAAAACAGAGGATGATCATCCTAGTCACGAAATGACTCACTGACTTTATTTATTTATTTATTTTTTAGTAACCTCCATGCCCCACGTGGGGCTTGAACTCACAACCCTGAGATCAAGAGTCACATGCTCTACCGACTGAGCCAGTCAGACACCTCCCTGGCTTTACATTTATAGTTGATGTCTGAAAAGCAGGGATCCATCCACCGGGGCAAACATGAGAACTGAGACACCGGAAGTGCTTTGAAATCCTGGGAGGGTGGTCCCTGCGGAGAACAGAGGGATAAACAGCCCTTGGTACCCAGGGCTGCTGCACCTGCAGAACGGAAAAGCTTTTCTGGCTTTTCCGGGGGAGGAGCGGGATGGGTGGCCACCGCTCTCCAAGCCTAGAGGACAGGACCCTGCCTTCTCTTTGTTTTTTTGTAAACATCCCAACGACTTTCTTTTCAAAAAAACATTTTTTTTTAAAGATTTTATTTATTTATTTGACAGAGAACACAAGTAGGCAGAGAGGCAGGCAGAGAGAGAGGAGGAAGCAGGCTCCCTGCTGAGCAGAGAGCCCGATGCGGGACTCGATCCCAGGACCCTGAGATCATGACCTGAGCCAAAGGCAGCGGCTTAACCCACTGAGCCACCCAGGCGCCCTCAAAAAAACATTTTTTAAAGAAAATCCTGAAGCAAAGAACCAGAGCAGGTAGTTATCACTCATAGCAAAACCCCCGGTGATAACTGATAATGCAAGAGGCTAACGAGGAGGTTAAGCCTCGGTAAATAAAGCCAGAGGTAAACAGCAGTACGAGGAGCAGTGGCTGATGGAATGTGGGAGGGAGAGGATCCAAGACAGGGGCCGCCAGGCAGTGAGTCAGCCCGGAGGCCTGGCGAGCCCTCCTCCCAGCCGCTCCTTGGGGAGTCAGGGCTCAGACTCGGGACAGGCCTGATAAACCTGGTCAGGATCCAAAAGTCCCTGGAATCCTCTCCCGGGTCTGTTATTCTCTGTCCCTCCCTGGCTATGGCTCCCTCCTCCACATCCAACTAGCCCTTGCTTATGATTCTAGCCTCTTGCTACCTAAACCAGAGCCTGCGGGAAGGACCCATCTGTTTCAACGAGGGGGGGGGGCGGGGGGTAATTTCATATCCAGCATCCCGTGGCTTATGTGGCCACCTCCTGACATGCCCACATGACCTTGGGCTGCACCCACATTTTCTAGACCAAGTAGATCCCCCAAAAGTAATGAGGCCAAACCCTGGCAATGCTGCGTGACAGAGCAGCAAGGGCACAGATGAATTGGGCTTGTGTGACGTTCTCCCCCGTGTGACCTTGACAGTCCCTCAGCGCCATAAAATGAGGGGAGTGATAGCCCCGTGGCCCACCTTACGTGAGTGTCCTGAAGATGAAGGGAACTGTTATGTGGGAAAGTACCTCGCAAAAGGAAAGGTATGGAACAAAGATAGATTATGTAAGAAATAGGGGAAATTTCAGGTCCCAGCCTGACCTGGCATAATCTCCTTCTGTCTTCTGCAGCGACCTGGAAACAGCTGCACGGGCCCTTTCCCTAACCCCCTGGGGTCTGTCTGTACAACCCAGTCCAATCAACGCTCAGAGAGGTTTCCTCGGTGCTGGGTTGGACAGCGCCTGGGGCCTTGTGAGCACTTCTCACTGACTGTCCTCCCCCGGGACCCATCTCCACCACGTCTCCAACTTCCTGGAGGCAAGTCTCGGACAGCTGAGCATCCTCCCAGAAAGTGAGAATCCTGTCTTGTAGAAGAAAAAGATGGAGGAGAAGGAGAAAAAGTAATTGGTTTACAGTTGAAAAGTTTGGGAAATTCTGCTGACCCAAATCCAACCTCTTCTCCCTTCCCCTTCCCATCCATCAAGGAAACACACAGGAACCTGCAGGGTTGGGACAACACCATGACGAAGGGCGTAGTTGGGGTTTTGGGTTTTGGGGTTGTTTTAAAGGCAACTTTCAAATACACAGAAATAGAGTAAATAGTAAAATAAACCCTTTGGATCAGCTTCAACAATTATCAATATCTAAGAACACAAGGGAGGAGGGAGTTAGGAACCAAGTCAATGTCCCAGTTCCAGTCCTAACACCAATTAGTGATGAGACTTGGGCAAGTTGTTCAATCTTTCTGTTTCTTGACGCATTCCATGGAAATGATAATTGGGAATAATCACCTTGAGAATTCCTTGTTCCGTAGTAAATGAAATAAGTTAGCTCCAAGGCACCAGCAGAATGTCCGCAACAGAGTGCTCAATCATTAGTGATAATCTGAGCTAGAGGCTAGGAGTGCCGGTTGTAGGGGCCCAGGGCAGACTGCCCCAGGATGGGCCGCTTTGCTTTTAATGCAAAGAAATGTTCCTGCCAATTAAAACCCAGCAGATTCAAGAACAGCTCTTCACTTCCCCCTCCAGGGTGCGCTTGGACCAGGAAGAGAGCTATTAACAGAAATTCCTGTTTACACAAGAAATGTATCTGCATGATAGGGCAACCTTTGTTTAACAAACATCTCCTACCTTCCTGCTAATGGTCTTCCTCCCTTTGTAGCTTCAGACCCCCACGCCCCTCTGTAGCTCCTATAAGGGTCCTGTTGCCCCACTGTCTTTGCAATTGTCATGGTCAAGTGGATTCCCCATGCCTAAGCCGTGAAATTTGACTCTCTCCTACTAATCTGTCTCCTGTCGATTGGATTTAGTCCAGCTAGAAGGATCTTGAAAGGCAGAGGAAATTCTTTGTCCCCAACAGGCTTTCTGGAGCCAGATTACCTGGGACTGAATCCCAGCTCTCACTTCCTAGCTATGTGACCTGGGACAAGTTGCTGACGCTCTCCGTGCCCCAGTGTTTTAACAGCATTCCCTACCTCCTGGGTGTTTTGTTAGGCAAGTACATTTAGAGCATTCGTACATTCCATTTCACACCTGTACACATCCTCCTTCTGAAGGGGAAGCTCAGAGCCTCAGCTTTAGGGAAATCTGGAAGAAGGAAAGAAGGAAAGTGTCCGGAGTTGCACTTCCACTGGACCATTCCACGGAGGCTCCTGCCATATTCCCAGCAGAAATCTCAGACCTGCAGGCCCAAGAATTATGTTCTGATTTGCTTGCTCTGTGTGTGGCTCACAGATTCTTCATGGGGCAATCAGAAATGCTTTTAGGTTAAGTTGACACAACCTTGAAAAGCTGGAGTGACAAACCAGGAGAGGCTTCACAGTGACGGTGACACGCCACCCCCCGCCAAACCCCACACTAGCTGAACAGAAGGCACCTCCTTTCTCGAAGACCTTTAAACTGCTGCCTGACCTCTCACGGGAGCCCTGTCACCTAGAAATCCTGGAGTGGTGTCCGTGGATGAGTCCATTTCATTCTTCTCCCCTCGTGGAGCAAACACTCGGGTGCCCCATGGTACCTGGCCTGGGATGAGGGAATGGGGTGTGCCCAGTTTTTCCTGGGGCTCTTTGCTTCCCACATCTGGGCTTTCCTCTTCCAGTAGGGTGCACCCACCCATGTGATAACCACAGTCCCTTCCAAATCCTTTTGTGATGCTATACTTCTCTTTTGGATCTGAAATGCCAGTATTTGAACAATCTGATTCTTTTGACCAAACAAAGGGGGAGAGGGAAATCAGGGGCCTGTGGCTTCTGGCGATGGCGGTTCTCCTCTCAGCCTGCAGCTGCCCGCACCGCCTCCTGCATGCAGATGTTTACAGTGGTCGAAACCACAGTTTTTCCGTAGGGCTCAGACAGTGAGGCCAGCTCACCCCCACTGGCCCTGGCTTTGTTTATTAGGGGGGAAGAAAAACCACCAAAAAATCCCGCTACCAAGATCCCAGACAGGCTGAACCCATGACCTGAGAGAGAAGGCAGTGACCTGGGCCTGTGCCAAGAGGAAATCCCGGCGGCCCAGCGAGGGCTGGGTCTCCTCATGATGCCGCGGAGACCATACCGTGAACTGAGCCAGCACAAGACCTTCTTGTCCAAATTCTGACCTCGTCACCCCAGTACGTGTTTCTATTATTGTGTTCCTTGGAGGACAGTGAACCTTTCTTTACTGTCAGTTGCGTTGATCAAAAAACGCTGTTAAGAAGGCCAGTTGTAGGGGCACCTGGGTGGCTCAGTGGGTTAAGCATCTGCCTTCGGCTCAGGTCATGATCTCAGTGTCCTGGGATCAAGCCCCCGCATCGGGCTCTCTGCTCAGTGGAGAGCCTGCTTCTCCCTCTGTCTCTGCCTGGCTCTTTGCCTACTTGTGATCTCTCTCTGTCAAATAAATAAATAAAATCTTTAAAAAAAAAAAAAAAGAAAAGAAAAAAGAAGGCCAGTTATAACTCCGAAAGGAAGGCTGACCAGGCGTGGTAATGGTCACCAGCATCCATGGCCCCTTCCTATGAGAGAGGATTGTTGGTCCCCGCCTTGACACTGGTGGCATCTCTCTGAGTGAGGACAGACCTCCCCGGCCCCCTCCTCAGGTCTGGCCATGTGGTTTAGTAGTGATGTGGGAAACAGAGGCAGAAGAACAATTATTAAATTTCCTTACCCACTGACAAGCCTTGAAAAAGACAGTCACATTCCTCTAGGGACTCAATTGCCTCCTCCTGGAGGCTTTGCTAAGGGCAAAGGGCAAACCCAGCCTGACGACCCCTACCTACCCCCTACCAGGATCCTGCAGTCTACTTTAACAATTCCTTTGAAAATTTTATCTCTGAATCCTCCAAGATACATGTTGACAATCATTCCCAAACATATGGCCCACTGATAAACATCTAAAGGGTCTCACACAAAGGTTTTATTACATATAATGAATAACTTTTTCCCAACAACAGCCAGCCCCTCAAGGTCCTGGAAACCTTGCTTCCAATATTCCTTAGAGACTTACGCCATCCCTAACCTCCTACCCAACTTGGAGGCAACCAATGGACCACTCCTCACAACCCCAAGGCAACAGCTTTTTCTGCCCACGGGTCCTGTTCCTGTGCTTTTTTTTTTTTTTTAAAAGATTTTATTTATTTATTTGACAGACAGAGATCACAAGTAGGCAGAGAGGTAGGCAGAGAGGGGAGGGGGGGAAGCAGGCTCCCTGCTGAGCAGAGAGCCTGATGCTGGTCTCAATCCCAGGACCCTAGGATCATGACTTGAGCCGAAGGCAGAGCCTTTAACCCACTGAGCCACTCAGGCGCCCTCCCTGTGCTTTAATAAACCACCATTTTGCACCAAAGAAGTCTCAAGAATTCTTTCTTGGTCGTCGGCTTCAGACCTCACCCCACCAAACCTCACTTATATTCTAAGATGTCATCAGTAGGACCCGAGACAGGAGAGTAGAGCTAACATAAGTCCGCTCCAAGCAGAAACTTTAAGATCCATTGTATGTTTCCTCCAGGTGGCTTCCTCTTTCCCATTGCCTTGGGAACCCCAGGTTCCAGAGAGCTGCTTCCCCAACTTGGGTCCTGGGCTGAGAAATCACGTGAGGCGGAGCTGCAGCCACAAACATATAATGTGGGACGCTTGAGTGGCTCAGTGGGTAAAAGCCTCTGCCTTCGGCTCAGGTCATGATCTCAGGGTCCTGGGATTGAGACCAGCATCAGGCTCTCTGCTCTCTCTCTCTCTCTCTGCCTGCCTCTCTGCCTACTTGTGATCTCTGTCAAATAGATAAATAAAATCTTAAAAAAAAAAAAAAAAAGACTTCTGCAAAACCAACTCTAACCAGGGTTCAATTCAACAGTAGCTAAACATCAGGAAACTGCCTGACTTTGATTCAGAATAGTGATACATACGAATGCAGGGCTGTTTTCCACTCCACACAACTCTCTGCTCTCTTGGGATATAAGCAACACAAAATCTGGTTGCTCTGTTTTCCATCTTACCTACCGTGGCGGCCCCGGGCAGGTCACCCCCAAATCTGTCATGGTGGGATATTGATTATTTTGATGTAAGTTACTTAAGAAAGAGCAGGTGCAGGAAGAAGGCTCTGGCTCCCCTTGGCCTCCAGGAAGTAAGAAATCTATCTCCCGTGGGAGAGGTGCGTCCCTGCAGCAGGAGGCAGAGAGATCCGAACCGTCGGAGAAGGGGATCCAGAGAGGAGGAAGTGCACATACACAGACCTTGTTACTTTCATGTACGTACTGTCCCCGGCCAAATTCTGTTTAGGATTCCTCACTAACGGAAACTCCCAAATAGAAGTCATTTGTGATGGTTTGTTTGTTTCTTTGTTTTCGTTGCCAATTCCTCACCGATTGTTGTGTCTTTGTCTTAAGAAGTAGAAAAGCTGCCTGCCTTGGTCATGGCGTCGGGGCTCAGTTTTCCTCTTGTGCTGGTGATGGGAAGTTTTGCGGGGCAGGTTGGCTAGGCTGTACCCTCCGGTTGCTTAATCCAACACCAACCTAGGTGGTGCCGTGAAGATGTCTTGCAGATGTGGTTGACTTTCAGCAAAGGGTATGATCCTTGATTATGAGTGTGGGCCTCACCCGATCAGCGGATTTTGCCACGAGAGCAAAAACAGGTTTTCTGGGAGCAGGAATTTCTGTTGCATCGGTTCCTGCCTGAGTTTCTAGCCTGCCGTATGGATTTCAAACTAACCAACCCAGTCCTTAAAATCAATCTCTCTCTTGCTCGCTCCCTCTCCCTTTCTTAGCCCACTCTTCCCCATCCAGAGCCAATCCAGGTTTTTCTGTACTCCCTGTGTGATCTGTTCTCACTATTTGTGGGGCTTTGGGCACTGAGGCCATTGGTCTTAGCTGGTACTGTTTACCCTGGGGAATGCCAGGGGGCCTTTGAGAAGGAGGGGCTCCCCCCCCAGCTCATCCCAAAAAGCTATGAGTGAGCTGAGGGAACCCCTCCCCCTCTTCCCTGCCCCCTCCGCCTCCCTCATCCATGTTCAGTCATCCTTTGCTGACTTCTTTTCCCCTTTAAAACTGTCCTTGAGTGTGATTTTGCCCTCCTTTCATCAGTATAAAAGCAAGTCTCTCTGTCTTTTTTTTAAAGTAGGCTCCACCCCCAGCATGGAGCCCAACACCGGGCTCGATCTCATGACCCTGAGATTAAGACCTGAGCTGAGATCAAGAGTCAAATGCTTAGCCAACTGAGCCACCCCAGGTGCCCCTAAAAACAAATCTCTTGATCAAGGATTTATTGGCAGCCTCTATCTTTTTGGGAATGACCTATCCTTGGAGTCTCTGTTCTTTTCTTCCTTTCTGTCTTTCCCTTCCTTGCCTCCTTCCCCCCCCCCCCGTTTTTTTTTTTTTAAGATTTTATTTATTTATTTGACAGACAGAGATCACAAGTAGGCAGAGAGGCAGGCAGAGACAGAGAGAGGAGGAAGCAGGCTCCCCGCAGAGCAGAGAGCCCGATGCGGGACTCGATCCCAGGACCCCGAGATCATGACCCGAGCCGAAGGCAGCGGCTTAACCCACTGAACCACCCTGGTGCCCCTCCTTCCCCCTTTTCTTCCTCAATCCTTCCTCCCCAAATTTTCTCTCATTTACGCAAAAGTGAGGACAATCAGTATGGTGGGACAGAGAAGTAGAGTGCTCGGGGAGGTGATCATGAAAAACAAGGGTGGGAACCAGGCCACCCCACGGCTCAGAACAGCAGGGACAGGCACAGGTGTAGGAGACACTCCAGGGACCCAGGGGACAGAACCCAGGGTCTGGGCAGTATCTGAGAGCCGGGTTGGGTGGTGAAGCCATTGACTGACCCAGGGGACAAAGGATAGGGAGAGAGTTGGTGAAGGGGTTATGTGATATAGTGGGGTTTTTTTTTTTTTTAGATTTTATTTATTTATTTGAGAGCAAGAGAGCAAGCGAGTGAGAGAGAGAGAGAGAGAAAGCACAAGCAGGAGAAGGGGCAGAGGGAGAAGCAGGCTCCCTGCTGAGCAGAAAATCCAGGACCCTGAGATCATGACCAGAGCCAAAGGCAGATGCTTAACCGACTGAGCCACCCAGGCGCCCTGACACAGTGATTCATAATAAGAATATACATTTTGTCACCTAGCTCCTAAAAATCCCAGGAGTTTCCTGAGAAGAGCAATAGCAATAGAGCATTTTTCACAGCCAGCTGCTTTCAATCACTCAAGTTTATGTTAATGAATGACTCCTGGAAAGCCCCTAAGGACAAGGGGGCAGTAGCCAGAGGAACCAACCTTACAGATTAGAGCCCACCTCTGGGGAGGGGAGCAGGGATGGTGACTGAGCTAACTCACAGATGGCCCATGAACTGATCAGCTGTGCCTGCGTAATGAAACCCCCGCAAAAACCCAGAAGGATGAGTTAGTGAACGAGCGCGCATCGACCCCCCAGGAAGGTGGTGCTCTCGGCTCCACGGGGACGGAAGCTCCGGGGCTCAGAACCCTTCTGCACCTCACCTATGTCTCTTCATCTCTCCCTGTATCCTTTGTAAGAACCAGTGATCTAGTAAGTAAACTGTTCCCCTGAGTTCTGTAACTCAGGCCATGGGAAGCTGAATTATAGTCAGTGGGTCAGAATCACAGGAAACAGTCTGGACCCATGATCGGCGACGGGTGATTGAGGATGGGGCCATCTTTTGGGACCGAGCCCCTAACCGGGGGGATCTTATGCCATTCCCAGGCAGACGGTGTCAGAACTGAATGAACTGTGGGACGTCTGCTTGGTGTCGCAGAATAGTTTCTGTGTGGCGATCCCTCCCCCGCACCCCCCCCCCCACATATATTTGGTGAGGGTAGAGAAGATACGCAGGAGTGTTTTGTAGGGTTTTTTTTTTTTTAAGATTTAATTTATTTGGGGTGCCTGGGTGGCTCAGTGAGTTGAACCTCTGCTTTAGGCTCAGGTCATGATCTCAGGGTCCTGGGATCGAGCCCCACATCGGGCTCTCTGCTCAGTGGGGAGCCTGCTTCCTCCTCTCTCTCTCTGCCTGCCTTTCTGCCTACTTGTGATCTCTGCCTGTCAAATAAATAAATAAATAAAGCTTTAAAAAAAGATTTAATTTATTTGTCAGAGAGAGAGAGAACGAGAGGGCACAAGCAGGGCGGTGGCAAGCAGATTGAAAGGAGAGGGAGAAGCAGGCCCCCTGCTGAGCAAGAAGCCTGATGTGGGGCTCGACCCCACGAACTTGGGATCATGACCTGAGCTGAAGGCAGACACTTAACCAACTGAGCCACCCAGGTGTCCCACACAGGAGTGTTTTATATTTACAAGTGGGAGAAAGTGATTGTGGTTAAGATTTTTTTTCCTTTTTTATTACTTGATTGACGGACTGATTGATAATAGTCTTGACACCCAAAGTGGGGCTCGATCAGAAGTCACATGCTCTACCGACTGAGCCAAACAGGTGCCCTGATTGTGTTTAAGATTTTAAGTTATCTTGAGCCACCTGTGTGGACTGAGCAGGTAGAAGGAAATCGGAAGCTCATGAACCAGTGGAGAAGGTGTGTTTGGAGAGGCTCCAACACACAGGAGAGGGAGAAGGGGAACTGTGGGAGACATGTGACCGGCCTGAGAGGAAGTGGTGAGTGACAGAAGGTGTTGGGTGGTGCTGGCTGCTGGGGACATTCTGGCGCTGAAAGGACTAGAAGATCAAGAGGTGCCAGAAAAGAGAAAAAAATAAGGCATAGAAGGAGGGGCAGCCCATCTGGAAGTTCCAGAGAAAGAGAAGAAAGGAAGGAAGGAAACAGAGAGGCTAGAAAAAATTAGAACTAAATATCCATCAGCTGAAGAAAGGCTTGAATCTGCAGATTGAAAAAGCTCAGGTATCAAGCGAGATAAATAAATAAAACCAAAGCCCAGTAAAACCACGAGACACAGCCTGGTGATAATCTAGGTCTCTAAGGATAACAAAAACCATCGTGAACGTTTCTGGAGAGAGGAAAACAGGTCGCCTGCAAAATAAATATCCAACAAGCCTCCAACATCTCATCAGCAATACTGGATTCCAGAATATAATCAAAACAATACCTTCCAGCTTCTCAGGAAATGTTGTTTTGACCCTTCGATTGTATGCCCAGCCAAGAGATCAAATAAGACATTTCTCATATGTAGAAGGACCCGGCATTGACCTCCCACATGACTTTTCTAGGGAGAAAAAAAATCCTAGGACATACCCTAGTGAGATGGAAACAGAATTTGGGAGAAGGAAAGTGAAATCAACTGAAGATCAGGATTGGGTGGGGGGCGGGGGATTCCAGAATGGTAGCTGTCCACAGACCTGTAAATTAGTGGCTCAGTTGGAGTAAGAAGTCAAGGAATTGCATGAAAAATGCTTTCAAAGGGAAAGTGAATTCAGTCAATGGGTAATATTAGGGGCGCCTACTGGCTCAGTCAGAAGAGCCTGCGACCCTGAATCTCAGGGTTGTGTCTGAGCCCCCCACACTGATAGAGTTTACTGAAAAAGACAAATATAAACTTAAAAAAATATTAATCTGAGGAAGATCTTCATCTCCACCTCATTTAAAAGCAGAGAAACCAATAAAAAAAAAAACTCTGGGAAAAACAAAAAGTTGTATTAAGAAGTAATGACCCATATATTAAAGATTTATTCTTTTGTTAGAGGGAGAGAGAGAGAGAGAGAGAGAGAGAGCGTTGGAGGAGAACGTGCACAGGGCGGGGTATGGGCAGAGGGAGAGGGGGAGAGAGAATCTCAAGCAGACTCCCCACTGAGCACAAGCCCGGTACTGGAGCTTGATCTTACCGCCCTGACATCATGGTCTGGGCCATAATAAAGAGTCAGAAGCTCAACCCACTGAGCCACCCAGGAGCCCCGTCATGACCCATCTATAAAGCCAGCTACTTTTTAAAAAAGATTTAATTTTTTTTAATAAAGATTTTATTTATCAACTTTGAAAGAGAGAGAGAGAGCATGCATATGTGAGTGTGGGGGAGGGGCAGAGGGAGAGAGAGAACCTCAAGCAGACTCTGTGCTGAGTGCGGAGCACCACGTAGGGCTTGATCTCATGACCTTGAGATCATGACCCGAGCTGAAATCAAGAGTCAGACACTTAACACCATCCAGGCATCCCATACTTTTCCTATTTTAATTAAGGTATAACATACCTAAAGGAAAATGCTCTGATCTTAAGAGTTCTAGGCAGTGGGTTGTGACCAATGTGAACGCTTAGGTAACATCACTCATTTACATCATTATCAAGATCAAGAACATCCATATCACTCCCAGGAAATTCCATCATGTCTCTGCCCCATCGAGTCTCTCCATCCAAAAGCAACCACTGATCTGAAACAAGCTAATATTGAGACGGAGTGTAATAAACAAGAATCCATTTGACCTTGATTTTTCTTAACTCTCTTTTGAGCAACCCAAGTGTCGTGCCAAAAACTATGTTTACTTCTTTACAGAATCTAAGAACAACACTTTGCCCTAATATTATAAGTGATATTTATTGGTATATTGGTTTCCTAGAGATCCTATTACAAATTTCCATAAACTTGGGGGCTTAACACAACAGAGATTTCTTCTCTCACAGTTCTGAAGGCCGGAAATCTGAAATCAAGGTGTCAACAAGGCCACGTTCCCTCCAAAGACTCACCTTTCTTTGTGCCTTCCAGGTTCTGGTGCCTCCAGATGTCCTTTGGCTTGTGGGTGTGTGTCTCCAGTCTCTTCCTCTGTGGCCATTTTCCTTTCTCCCCTCTTCTGTGTCTTCTCTGTGGGCCCTTATAAGGACACCTGTTATTAGAAATAAGGCTCACACTGTTAATCCAGGATGACCCTCTCATCTCAAGATCCCTATCTTAATTTTACATCTGTAAAGACCCTTTTTCCAAATAAGGTCACATTCACAGTTTTCAGATATGAATATATTTTGGGGGCAGGCCACCATTCAGACCCCCATAATTGGTTCTCAGTTTTGTTTTTGTTGTTGTTGTTGTTGTTGTTGTTTGCAATTTGAGACGATTTTATTGGCTACAGGGTCTGGGAAGGGGTGAGAACAGGAAGGAAATGGGCTCCAGCTAAGCTGGCGGAAATACAGAGTTCGAAGCCACTTAAAGGCATTCGGTGTCGGTGTCTGAAAAGATTAAGATGCTTTAAAACAAAACTCTTATAAGAATATCAAATATTTACGGAATTAGCTTCAGAAATACCCAAATGTCTATGGCTTCACCTGTCGCCTTCCTGCTGAGGTAGGTGACCAGGAGCCAGCGAAACAGAGCAGTCTTCGGGAAATTCCCTACAGAAAACGCCGGGTCATCGCTGGTTTCTTAAACCTGTGTCTGTTTTCCTCTGATGGTTTTTCTTTTGTTCTGCTGCTTCTTTCTTCTGCTGACGCTTTTTCGAAGAGGCTGTCCCGGCAGCCGTTGCTGCCTTCAGGCCCCGTGCTGAGTAGCATCTCCTGTACTCCGTCACCCACGGGTTCTCCGAGCGCGGAGGCTTTATCCTCCGGTTCTTCTCCACCTCCACGGAGTGGGCGCGCTGCCTCTGAGTGACCAGTTTCCGTTTTTCCACCTGTCTCCTGTTCTTGGCTCGTAGTGCTGACTCGTGAATCTCCTGGACCGGAGCGGACGCGCAGACATGGTGAGTTTTCTGGATTCCTGTATCCGTCTGCTTTTCTCCCCACCCGTAAAGGGCAAACGGATGCTTGTTCTCTTTTCTTTTACTCGATGATCTTTGAGGACTTTTGACTGCTTTCCTATTTCCTCTGGCAAATAAGGCACTTGGTTGCTGTCGGGGTTCAGGACTGTTAGGGAACTTCTCAGTCTCTTTTGTTCTGATCTCTCTTTTTTTTTTTTAAATATTTATTTATTTATTTATTTGACAGACAGAGATCACAAGTAGGCAGAGAGGCAGGCAGAGAGAGACGGAGAAGCAGGCTCCCCGCTGAGCAGAGAGCCCGATGTGGGACATGATCACAGGACCCCGAGATCATGACCCGAGCCGAAGGCAGAGGCCTTCACCCACCGAGCCACCCAGGCGCCCCTGTTCTGATCTCTTGTTCAGGTTTTTCTTTGATGTCTTTCACTGGCGGGGCTGGCAGAGCCGCCACCGCCTCGTCCGCGCCCTCCGCGTCCCGGGCCTCCTCAGCCTCCGCCGCCTCCGCGCCCCGCTCCTCCGCCGGCCCACGCGCCCGCCGTTCCGGCCTCTCCCGCGCCGCGGGCTCCGCGGGCTGCAAGGCGAGGGGCGCCCTGGGGCGCGGGGCCCCAGGCTCCCGACGACGAGTCGTCCGAGTCTCCGGCCAGGCCACAGTCGCCAGAGAGCCAGAGCACGTGCGCCTGCTCCCGCAGCTGGCGGCCCAGGCGGTAGCGCTGCAGCTCGCGGTAGCACGGCCCGTCCTCCTCCCAGCGCGGCTCCCGTTGGCGCTTCGTGTACTCGCCCGTTGGCGCTTCGTGTACTCGCTCTTCACCCGGCTCCCGGGGCACGGTGCCCGCCGCCGGCTGGAGTACTCGCCGCCGCCGCCGCCTACGGAACCCGGGACACAACACAGAGGCCCGCCCCGCCCCTCCCGTCGGTTCTCAGTTTTTAAAACCAGACTGGTGCTGATGATAGACATAATATGTGAATGGTGTACATAATCTTAAACATTCTAGTCGTCACATTACAGAAGTAAAAAGAAAACAGGTGATATTAGGGACCGAATGTTTGTGTCTCCCAAAATTCGTATGTTGAAGCTTTAGATGTACAGTTTAGCCTAGAGGTGGGGCTTGTAAGACAGTGATTAAGGTTGAATGAGGTAATAAGGATGGGAGTCTTATTCAATAGGGTTGGTCCCTTATAAGAGAAGGAGACGCTAGTGCACTATTGGTGAGAATGTAAATTGGTGCAGCCACCATGAAAACAATATGGAGGATCCTCAAAAAATTTAAAACAGAACTACTCTATGATCCAACGATTCCATTTCTGAGTATTTATCCAAAGGAAATGAAGTCACTATCTCAGAGAGGTATCTGCTTCCCCGTGTTCACTGTAGCATTATTCACAATAGCCAAGACATTGAAACAATCTAAGTGTCCATCAATGGATGGATGGATAAAGAAAATGTGGTGTATGTATACACAATGGAATATTATTCAGCCATAAAAAGGACATCCTGGCAACATGGATGGACTTCAAGAGTGTTATATGAAGTAAAATAAACCAAGAGAACAGAACTGAGAGTCCAGAAATATATTTATGGGCAATTGATTTTCAACAAGGGTTCCAAGACCATTTCATGGGGGAAAGAAAAGTCTTTTCAACAAATGGCGCTAAAGCAGGTTGAAATGCAAAACAATTAGTTTGGACCCTTACCTCATACCCTATGCAAAAATTAACTGAAAATGGATCAAAGTCTAAATGGAAGAGGTAAAATCATAAAACTCTTAGGTGAAAACATAGTTGTAAATTTTTGTGAACTTGGGTTAGGTAGTGGTTTCTCACATATGACACTTAAAGTCCAATTTTTCTATTTTTTTCATTGCTTGTGCTTTATCAAAACCAGAAACTTCTGTACTTCAGAAAACACTCTCAAAAAAGTGAGGGGAGCCTAGCTGGTTCAGTCGGTGGAGTGTGGGACCCTTGACCTCAGGGCTGTGAGTTCAAGCCCCATGCTGGGTGTGGAGAATACTTAAAATCTTTTTCAAAAAAAAAAAATTTATCAAATAAATAAGTAAAATCTTTTAAAAAAATTTTAAAAAGTGAAATTAAAAAATAAAATCTTTTTCAAAAAAGTGAAAAAACTCACAGAATGAGAGAAAATACTTGCAGATCACATGCCTGATAAGAGTCTAATATCCAGAATATAAAAAACTTTTTTTTTTAATTTTTAATCTCTACACCCAATGTGGGGCTCACACTCACAACCTTGAGATAAAGTCATATACTCTACCATCTGAGCCAGCCAGGTGCCCCCAGAATACAAAAAACCCTTTTAACTCAACAACAAAAAGACAATCCAATTAGCAAATGAGCAAAGGATTTGAATCAATATTTCTCCAAAGAAGGCACCCAAATGGCCAATAAGCACACGAAAAGATGCCCATCATCAACCATCAGAGAAATGCAAATCAAAATTGCAATGATACCACTTCACACCCAGTAGGATGGCTATAACCAAAAAGGCAGACAATAAAAAGTGTTAGTGAGGATGTGGAGAGACTGGAATGCTCATACTTTGCTTGTGGGAATGAATAGTGGAGGCAGTCGCTTTGGAAAACAGTCTGGAAGTCCCTCAAAAGATAAAGCATAGAGTTTTTGTATGACCCAACAAATCTACTCCTAAGTACATACCCAAGATAAATGAAAACATACGTTCTTGAAAAACATGCATACTAATGTTCATGACAGCACTCTTCATAAGTAGCCAAAAAGTGGAAACAGCCCAAATGTCCCTCAACTAATGGATGAATAAACAAAGTAGTATATCCCCGCAATGAAATACTATTCCCCAACAGAAAGGAATGAAGTAATAATGCATGCTTCAACACAGACAAGCCTTGAAAATATATTAAGTGAAAAAAAGTCACCCCCCAAAGGCCACATACTGTATGGTTCCATTCATATGAAATGTTTAGAACCAGAAATCCATAGAAATGGAAAATAGTAGTTTCCAGAAGCTGAAGGCAGGAAGGAGTAGAGAGTGCTGGCTCATGGGTCGGGGGTTTCTTTTTTTTTTTTTTTTTTTCACTGCAAGGGGGGTTTCTTTTTTGAGTGCTAAAAATGTTCTGGAATGAGTGACTGGTGATTCTGGGACAATTCTGTGAATACATTACAGTCTACCAAATTGAACACTTTATTTTTATTATGGGGGGCGGGTGTTGGGAAGTGCAGAGGGAGAGGGAGAGAGAGGATCTTAAGCAGGCTCCATGTCAGCACAGAGTCTGACGCGGGGCTCGATCTTAGCACACTGAGGTCATGACTGAGATGAAATCAAGGGTCAGATGCTTAGCCTACTAAGTCAACCCAGTGCCCCTATAGTCTATCAAATTGTACATTTTAAAAGGGTAAATCGGATGATACGTGGAAAAGGAAGGAGGGAAGGAGAAAAAAGCGATAGAGAAGGAGAGAGGTAGAGAGGGAAGGAAGGCGGGAGGGAGGAAAGAAAAGAAGGAAAAACTCTGAGGAAGAAGAAAAGGAAATGAAGGATTTAATTTAACTGGACCTTTTATTTTCTCATTGAAATATTCATTCCAAAGACCCATCTGTTGTGTGCAGAACACTTAATAATGCTACTTGACCCAGCAGAGGCTCCGTAGATGCTCATTTATCAAGAAGTAAGTGGGCCGGGGGTGTGGGGGGGTATCTAGTTGGTTCAGTGGGTGGAGCCCGCTACTCTCGATTTCTGGGTTGTGAGTTCGAGTCCTGCTTTGGGGGTCCAGACTACTTAAATCCTTAAAAGAACATCTACATCTACACCTGTTGATGTAGAATGGGATGCGCTAAGGATTTAAAAAGAGATTATGTCTCTGTTGACCCTTCTAAATGTAGGGAGCACCCTTGGTGTGTTTACCATTCCTGGCCATGCTCTGTGGCGCAAAGGGCTCTTTAAGGGGCAGGAATCCTTTTCTTGGCCTCTGTGGTGGGTCCTCTTGCCAGTGACAGACAACACTGGGGCAGCATCGGAAAAAACAGACTTCGAGGTCCTGGGCACAAAGTCTCTGTGGTTTCGGCAAATAACATTCTTTTGCCAATTTCCCAGTAAGGTGACTCATTCAGCCGCAGGCGACTTGGTGGGTACTTCCTGGACGCCCACTCACCTGGAAACACGGAGGTGGCTCCGGTCCAGAAGTGGGTCTCCCCCTGCCTGGAGGGGAGACAAGAAGCTCATTGTTGGGAGAAGGGGTCAGAAGTGGTCAGAATAATGATGCTCAGAGATACCCCTGGGGCGGCTGGAGCTTACCCCCACCCCAACCCCCACCCCTGCCAGGGCAGAGCTTCCCCCACTTTTCCTGGTAGCGGAAGCCAGGACAAGCCCAAAGCACGCGACTGGGAGGCGCAGGTCTGGGCGCACTCAGCCGCCGCTGCCCACCTGCCTTGGTCTCCGCGGGTAAAAGTGGCCCCTACCCCTGGCCATTGAGAGACGGTGGGGGAAATGCGGGGCCCAAATTTGAGGTGTCCTGCATCCCCAGCTCCCCCTAGCGGCCAATCAGACCTGCTGTCTTCTCGCCTCCCCTCTTACCACCCAAGCCTGGTTCTAGAGGTAAAGGATCCTCCTCTCCGTCCAAACCCTTCCCTGGTGGGAGCTGTCACACCCTCCCACGTCCTCCCCCAGCTCCCCGGTGCTCACGACAGCCAATGTGCTTGTCATATCCAGTGCCTGAGAAACTGTGTTTGAAAAATTGTTGTTACCTAAATAAATCAAGCCTGCTGTTTGTCTGCAAACAAGGTCCCTGGTTTAAGTAAGAGCTTGGGTGTGCTGCGTGTGTGCCCGGCTCCTCTGCAGTAATTTTAGGAGCTTCCCAGGGCTTCAGGGGTCCCAGCCAAGCCAGGAGTCCAGGGGTTAAAAACAGATGGCGATTGTGGCCACTCTTGACAGTATTTAGGCTCTTACTGCTGATACTCCGTTTCTAGAAAGTTCTAGAAGCTGCTGTCTCCCTTAGTCATGGCTGACTGAAATTCCCAGGGGGAAGAGGAACTCTGTGGGAAGTTACCTGTACTGTCGGCTTCCAGGCTGGGCCCTAGGATTCCTGGCAGAAGGGTCTCTGTGGCCCTGTGACTCAGGATCTCAGTGAGGCCAGCATTCGTGGTGTGTTTGAGAATGTTGCAGTGCAGGAGGTCAGTGGTCTCCTCTCATGATGTGGTCAGACTGTCATCACAACTGCCAGCATTTTGTGAGTTTCTACTATGTGCAGAGCACTTTTCAGAACTTTTAAAAAGTAGAAATCAGTGTCCTAGTTCTCCAAGGTATATAGTCTTAAGAGAAGGGAAGTAGTGGTAACATGAAGTACCTATAAGAAAATAACTAAAATTCTGGGTTTTTTTTTTTTAAGATTTTTATTTATTTATTTGAAAGAGAGAGAGATCACAAGTAGGCAGAGAGGCAGACAGAGAGAGAGAAGGAAGCAGGCTCCCCACTGAACAGAGAGCCCAATGCGGGGCTCGATCCCAGGACCCTGAGACCATGACCTGAGCTGAAGGCAGAGGCCTTAACCCGCTGAGCCACCTAGGCGTCCCTAAAATTCTGTTTAATTCCAGCAAAACCAGCTGAGCACTTATGTAAGGAGTTGTGTAACATGTTTCAAAGGTGCTTTAAAAGAAGTTAGATGTTGGGAAGACAAGGAATGGAACACTAATAAAGAATAAGGAACAATGGCATAAAAGAGGGTAAAGTTGTACCTATACTGACCAGGACTAGTTTTGCTGTAAATGCCATTTCAGTCAACTCAAACTCACATAAACTAAACTAAACTAAACTAAACTAAACAAAGGAATGTATTGGTTCACTGAACCAAATAATAGAAAGGGTAAGAATGGACTTCAGGAACAACTAGATCCAGGACTGAAATGCCAGGCGAAATCTCTGTCCCCTTCTTCTCAGTCCCCTAATCTCTGAGCCTCTTTTTCTCCTTGACCTACACAGAAGGGCTTTCTTTGCAAAAGAGGAAAATGGCCCCAGGTGGACCTGGACTCTTACCTTTGACTTTCTACCAAAGAGAAATCTTATCTTCCCTTCTGTTTCCATTTAAAAGAAGAGAAATAAACAAATAAAAACACAACAGGACTCGATGTGCTCACTCTTCTGAGTAGAGTGTGGGGTCACTTTCACTGGCAGCCCATCTACAACCAAATAGTTGGAGTGGGGAGAAATGTCTCCCAAAAGAAAACAGAGTGCTGGTCTTGGCAAACACAACAAGGTAAACCAGCATAAGCTATGTAATCATTTTCTTCTGAAATGAGGATCCACAGATTTTTAAAAAATAATCTCTACACCCAATATGGAGCTCAAAGTCACAATTCTGAGATCAAGAGTTGTGTGCCCCATGACTGAGCCAGCCAGGTGCCCCAGGGGTCCATAGTTTTTAACCAATTCTCAAAGAGATCCCTAACCCAAAAACTTCTCTGTAGAAGTAGACTTATGACCACCAAGTACAATTCTCCCATTTTATAGATGAGAAACTGAGGTGCAGAGTTTGGGTGATTTTCCTAAGATCACACAATTATGACAGGATTCCATCTTGATTTGATGTGGGTAGAGGAAGGGGGTATGTGTGAGAAGAAGTGGTCAAAACCTGGTCTGAACATGAGAGTCAAGACAAATATTGTTTAAGTGATGATGGATTTCTGCAACAAGAGGTTTTGGGGAAAACTAAAGTGTAGAATGAGGTGAGGCTTATTTTTAAAAAGTAGATATTTTTTTTTAACTTCTAAAGTCAACAAGGGCCGCTCTGGTTAAGTTCCAAAGCCTCCGCAGTGTTTGTAATCTTTGAGGAATTTTTAAGAATGGGTAAGGCTCCACCTGACTGGAGATGGGCAAATGTTTTGACTTTCCAAAAGAAAAACGAGAATATTCTAAGAAGTGCAGGCTAGAGAACTGGACAAGGCTCTAGTGTGGGCTTGTTAAGAACAGTTATGCCAGTCAGGCCTCATTTCCATTTTTGAGGAAGTTCTCACTCTGGCAGGTCACTCAATTAAGGGAATGCTCTAGACTCCAAGACTTGTTAAATCTGAAAAGAACCTTTTGGGTTTAAAATGCCAGGGGTGGCAGACTGGTGACAACACCCCCCCCCCCAACTGAATTCAACCCACCCACATTTTATTTTTTAAGATTTATTAATTTATTTGAGAAACAGAGAACATGAATGGGAGGAGTGGCAGAGGGAGAGAATCTTTAGGCGGACTCCCCACTGAGCTCAGAGTCCCGTGTGGGGCTCCATCTCAACATCCGGAGATCATGACCTGAGCTGAAATCAAGAGTTGGATTCTTGGGGTGCCTGGGTGGCTCAGTCAGTTATTGTCTGCCTTTGGCTCAGGTCATGATCTTCTGGTGCTGGGATGAAGCCCTGAGTGGGCTTCCTGCTCAGCATGGAGTCTGCTTCTTCTCTCTCTCTCTCTCGCTCTCTCTACCCTTTCCCACCACACATTCTCTCTATTTCAAATAAAATCTTACGAGAGAGAGAGAGAGAGAGTTGGATGCTCAACCAACTGAGCCACCCAGACCCCTAAGCCCTCAGACATTTTAAATAAATGGGGAAATTTCCCATTAAGTCTGCCTTTCTGGCTTCATGATGACATTAGTCTACATTGTTGCCTGGCAATGAGCATCACAACCCTCAACAGATAAAGCATGTACACGCACACTCCAATTCACCCCAGATGCCGTCATTCCCTATTGCCTCAATCTTAGCCAGCTTCATTTATTATTGTAATCTTCTACTCCAGAGGGCATTTCAGTGTATGACCCTGATCTAATCTACCCACATTATTTTATAGAGATTCAGAGGAAAGAAATAGGAGGGGAAGAATTTCTGATTCCCCATGAAATAGTAATCTAGCATGGGCTCCCGTCCACCAAGTAAACACTAGAGAAGCAAAAGAAGCAGAGAGAAGCTTGAATTTGAGACACAGGCCTGAAAACCATGAGCACTCCAAGGAAGACCAACTAGTATGTGTGTGGTGGTAGCTTGGGAGGACCGAACATCAGCCTATGGATAGAGCAACCCGTTATATCAGTAAGAGGATGAAACGGAAGAGTTTGTTTGTTTGTTTTTTATTGATGTAGAGTTGACACACAATGTTACATTGGTTTCAGGTGGACAACATAGTGATCTGACAACTCTTTATGTTATGCTATGTTCACCACAAGTACAGTTACCATCTGTCACCATGTAACACTACTGTAATACCATTGACTATATTCCCTATGCCATACCTTTCATCCCCATGACTTACTCATTCCATTACTGGAAGCCTGAACCTCTCACTCCTCTTTACCCATTTTATCCATTCCCCTTCCCTCTGGCAACCATCAGTTTGTTCTGTGTATCTGTGGGTCTGTTTCTGCCTTTTGTTTTGTCTTTTTTTTTTTTTAAGATTTATTTATTTATTTGAGAGAGAGAGATTGAGCATGAGCAGGGGAAGGGGCAGAGGAAGAGGGAGAAGCAGATTCCCTGCTGAGCAGGGAGCCCAATGCAAGACTTGATCCCAGGACCCTGGCATCATGACCTGAGCCAAAGGCAGACACTTAACCAACTGAGCCACCCAGGCATGCCTGTTTTGTCTTTTAGATTCCACATATAAGTGAAATCATATGGTATTTGTCTTCCTCAGACTTACTTCACTTAACATAATACTCTCTAGCTCCATCCATGTCATTGCAAATGACAAGATTTCATTCTTTTTTTTTTTAAGATTTATTTATTTGAGAGAGAGAGAGAGAGCCTGCATGAGTGGAGGGAGTGGCAGAGGGAGAAGGAGAGAGAGAATCTCTAACAGATTATGCGCTGATCATGGAGCCCCATGCAGGGCTCCATCTCATAGTCCTGAGTTCATGACCTGAGCCAAAACCCAGAGTCTGATGCTTAACCAGCTGAGCCACCCAGGTGCCCCTCCACATCCATTGGGATAGTCACTGCCTCCCCACTGCCTCTGTGTGACAGAAGCTGGGAGCAATAGTTCAGGTGTCAGGTGTTCATGGGCTTAATATCAGGGCACCCCAGCAGTACCCTGATAATGAAAACCTGTATGAAATAGTGAAAACAGGTGTGGGCTGACCTGATTCCTTCAGACATTCACTTCTCCCCATTTCTTCGTCCCATCACCAGGGCTGGTAGTGTCCCATGGGGGAGGCTTCCTCCTTACAACGCTGCTCATTTCTAAAAGTTAGGGGTGAATCTCTGACTGGAGGCTTTGCTTGGTGGCCCAGGGACAAACAGGGGAGGGAGGACAGGGATCAGTAGTGACTGTGTGGTGCTTGGTGCTCTATACCTGGCTTTATCCAAGCCTCTCTCTGTTACTCACAGGGAAATGCAACATCCCCAAAAGGCATAAGCATCCCCAACAACAAGAGGGCATGAACGTCCCCAAAGACAAGGCAACAAGAGTTCATGGGCCAAAATACCAGATACCGGAGGGATATATATTCCATTGAAAAAGGGACATACACACAGAGAAAATGGAACAAAATATATTACATGAAACAAAAGCAATAATTTAAAATAACTATCTTCAGAATTCTAGGAGAGAATATTAGTACATGGCTATAAATTATGTACATAAATTCTTTGATAATCTCCTCTTAAAGAGATGATTAATTCTCCTTTCCTTGAGAGTGGGCTGGACTTACTGACTCCTTTTTTTTTCTTAAGATTTTATTTATTTATTTGACAAAGAGAAAACACAAGCAGGGAGATGGACAGAAGGAGAGGGAGAAGCAGGCTCCCTACTGAGTAGGAGCCCAATGCGGTAACTGAGCTGAAGGCAGTCTTTTAACCAACTGAGCCACCCAGGTGCCCTGATTCACTTCTTATAAATAGGCTATAATGGAAGAGACATGTATAACTTCCAGGACTAAGTCATAAACCACCAAGGGTTCTTCCTTTCTCTCACTCTCACGAATCACTTGTTCTAGGGAAAGTCATCAGCCACATCATGAGGGCACTCAAGAAGCCCCATGGCAAGGTTTATGCAGTGAGGAACTTAGCCCTCCTAATAGCAGCCAGAAAAGAACTGAGGCCTCCTGCCAATAGCCATGGAATGAACAATCTTGTAATCAGATCCTCCAGCCCTAGTCAAGCTTTCAGACAACAGCAGTCCTGGCTGCAAGCATCATGACTGCAAGCTTAGGAGAGATTATGAACCAGGGCAACCCAACCAATCTCCTACATTTCTGACCCACAGAAACAACTCTGACAAAAGGGTAGCATTCTAGATGTAAAACACAAAATTGGAAGGCTTGGGCTATTAGATTATATAGAACTCTACAACCCAAATCAGAGGGTACGCACATATGGGCACACACGCACTTTCAAGCACATATGGAATGTTTACAAAATGTTGCCTGTGTATCAGACTTTAAATGAAGCTTTAATAAACACCAAAGAATTGGTTTCACACTGACTATGTTCTCTGATCAATAACGATTATAACTGGGGGGGTGGCAGAATGGGTGAGCTGGTTTTGGTTTTGTTTCTAGTTTAAATGAATTGAGAAGGGAGTTAGGACCGAAGGAAGGAAGGATGGAAGGAAGGACGGGCTCTTCTTCTGCCACATTCTGACCACATGAGGTCATGGAAGCTGCCATATTCTTTTTTTTTTTTTTTTAAAGATTTTATTTATTTATTTGACAGAGAGAGCGATCACAAGTAGGCAGAGAGGCAGGCAGAGAGAGAGAGAGGAGGAAGCAGGCTCCCTGCTGAGCAGAGAGCCCGATGCGGGGCTCAATCCCAGAACCCTGAGATCATGATCCAAGCCGAAGGCAGAGGCTTTAACCCACTGAGCCACCCAGGCGCCCCAGTTGCCATATTCTTATAGACCCCATCCTTCTGCTAAGAGTTGATTGCTTTAGGGTGGAACCAGATTCAGATGGCCAGCCAATGAACACTTTTCCCAGGTGTGACATACCTCTATATCCTTCCAATAAATCCCGTTTAGTCTAACCTATTTGCAAAACAAAACCAAAACATACCTTGGGTTGCCTAGGTGGTTCAGTCAGTTAAACATCTGACTCTTGGTTTCTGCTCAGGTTGTGATCTCAGGGTCATGGGATGGAGGCATGAGTTGGGCTCTGTGCTGAGCATGGAGCCTGCTTGGGATTCTCTCCCTCTTTCTCCCTCTGTTCCTCCCCTCCTGCTTGCCTGCTCTCTCTCTAAAAAAAAAAAAAAAAAAAAAAAAACCCAACAACAACCTATAGGAACCTATAGGCTCCTATAGGAACCTATAGAAAAAATGGACAAAAGTTGTAAATAGATCTTTTTCGGAAATTAAGGAAATTAATTAAAATTAATTAAATTAAAATAAATTAATTAAAACTAAATTAATTTAAAAAAGAAATGAAAGAAATGTTTTTTAAAAAAAGAAATGTTCAAATGTATCAGAAATTGAAGAAATACAAAGTCAAAACAATAACATACATCACCTGCGCCCCCATCAGGGGCAAAAATCAGAAAGCTGGGTAAAGGCATAGGGTGAGGACTATGGCTGTTGGCTTTCTCAATGATAGAAATTTGTCATATCCTGCAAGGACCAACAAGTGGATCCAGGCCAGCCTGAAGTTTCTTGCTACAAAGCTGTGTTTTCCGTCTCACCCTATTCAACCTCTTACCAGTGACTTAGATGAAGATGCAGAAAACGGGCTGGGAGGGCAGCTGATATTTTGAGAATGGCATCATGATTCAAAAGGATTTCCACAGGCCAGCTGGACCCGTGGTGGAAGTGTGGTCCTCAGACTAGCACTACCAACATCACCTGGAAACTGGTTAGAAGTGCAAATTCTTGGTCTCCACCCTGACTTAATAAATCAACTAGGAATGGGGCCCAGAAATCTGTGTTTTAATAAGCCCTCCAGGGGGCTCTGATGCCTATAAGAGTCTGAAACCAAAGTTTTAGGCCAATAAGCCACCACCGACAGCATCCCATTTAAGAAGGATAAATGTATTGTTAACATCTATATTGTGAGACAGATTTTTAAGTCTTTAAAAGGCCTTGAGAGAATTTAAAAATAAACGGGAATGTCTGCCCCCTGATGGGTACTGGGGGGAATTTTTCCATGTCAAATATGGCCTTCGGGGGGAAAAAAAAACAACAAGCGTTTATTTTACATCTGCCATGTGCAAGGCTCTGAAGACAGAATTCCTGACCCTGTTAAGTTTGCAGCCTAAGAGAAAAGACACGAACACATAATAGGTGATGGTTTGATGTGTTCTCTACTCCAGGTTTATATCAAAGGCTGTTACAGCATAAGGAAGGGAGCACATGATCCTTCCTAGGGATGACAGTCAGAGTAGAACTCACAGTGAGTGCTGTTCCACGGGGGTCTTGAAGTGTAAGTGGTGTAAGGAAGCAGAGAAAGCAGGAGACACACTGCAAACAAAGGGAGTGTGAGATCAAAACGCCAAAGGGGTAAATGCCAAAGGGCGTGCTAGGAGCTGAGAAAGGTGCCAAGTGTGGGGTTGGTGAAGGAGAAGGAAGAATAATAGGGAGTGAGGTTGGAAAAGCAAGTTGGGGTCTCTGATTCTGCAAATGGTCTTGAATGTTATTCTAAGTGTTTGGATTTTAATCTGTACGCACTGAGTTCTGGTGAAGAGTTTTTATTTATTTATTTTTAAAGATTTTATTTATTTTAATTTTATTTATTTTATTATTTTATTTATTTATTTATTTATTTTATTTATTTACTTGAGAGAGACCACATGGTGGGGGTGGGTCCTGGGGAGGGAGGGACAGAGGGAGAGGAAGAAGCAGATCTGCATTGAACAGGGAGCTTCGATCTCTGGATCCTGAGATCATGACCTCAGCTGAAGGCAAAGGCTTAACTGACCCAGCCACCCAGATGCCCTCTCTTTTTTAAATTTTTAAATTTTATTTCTTAGTAGGTTCCACACCCAATGTGGGGCCCCGCTTTGGGTTTTGGGTGTAGAGATTACTTAAAAATGGAATCTTTGAAAAAAATATTTAAAAAAATAAAGGAAAGCAGAAGCCTTCCCAGGAGCCTTCAGCAGACATTTCTATGTGTGTCTCATTGGCCAGAAGTATGTCACATGGTCACCTCTAACTACCTCTGTAGTGGAAACATGCAAGAAGTAATTGAGAACATCTGTTGGCTCAGCCAGTGAACAGTGTCTGAGGAACACATCTAAGGGATATTAGAGGTAGAGATGCTACTGAAGACTGAAGACGACTTTGGGACTTGTGCTTATCATGCTTCTTCCTACCTCAAGGACTTTCTCCTCTGCTTAGAAGCTCCACTTGCTACTCTTCACCTAATTAACCCCTTATCCATCATCTCTAGCCTCCAGCAGCCCTTCCTAAGGAGAACAGCCCCCACCCTCACCTGGCAGATCAAACCCCATAATATAATATAATGGTACCTTGACTTGGTAGCACTGATCATACTTGAAATCTCACTGTTTATTTTTTATTTTTTAAAAGATTTATCTATTTATTTGAAAAAGAAAGACTGAGTGAGCGAGAGAGAAAATGAGCAGGGGGAGGGGAGCCTGACATGGGGCTCGATCCCAGTACCCTGGGATCATGACTTGAGTTGAAGGCAATTGCCTAACCAAATGAACCCAAGCGCCCCTCAGTGTTTCTTTTAAGTGATTGTTGGAGTCATATTTATCTCTCCTACTAGACTGTAAAATATATGAGGCCTGGGCCAAGTCTGTGTTTGATCACATTTGTCCCAAATGCTGTGCACTAATGACATTCAGAGAATATCTGTTGGATGGATGGATGGATGAAAGGATGGATAGACAGATTTTTCAGTTGAGAGATTTGCACCAATTTTGGCAAATTTATTTAAAAAAGTAATTTTGAAGAAAGTTTTCTCAACAAAACATGAGTATATTTTTTATGGAACATCAATTTGCCAGAAGCTAAGGGCTATAGCATAGTTTAAACCTCCTATGAATATATTTTTCTTTCACTTATATTCATGAAGGGGATATCGAATGCATGTATTAATATATTCATAAGTATATATTCTTATGCATTGAAGATATTAAAGAAATTTTTTAAGTGAATAAATCAGAATATTCAGTAAATTTAGCAAACTGGCTATAGGATACTTTTTTCTGCTACTAGCATCAACAGCTCTTTTTTTTTTTTTAAGTTTTTATCCATTTATTTGACAGACAGAGATCACAAGGAGGCAGAGAAGCAGACAGAGAGAGAGGGGGAAGCAGGCTCCCCACCGAGCAGAGAGCCCGATGCGGGGCTCGATCCTAGGACCCTGGGATCATGACCTGAGCCAAAGGCAGAGGCTTAACCCACTGAGCCACCCAGGCGCCCCACATCAACAGCTCTTTGAAGACTTTAGAAAGGGGAGGAATGGAGAGAGACAGGGCTGTCGCTCGAGAGGGTGAAGCAAGGCTGGGAGAAGCTGTTTGGGGACAGCTGTGACTCAAGTGGTTTGTTGGCTGAAAAGGGACAGTTCAGTGAAGAGGGAACAAGGGCTGAGGGGAGAAAGAGGCAAGTGGA
Organism: Mustela erminea; assembly: GCF_009829155.1. Taxonomy (NCBI): domain Eukaryota; kingdom Metazoa; phylum Chordata; class Mammalia; order Carnivora; family Mustelidae; genus Mustela; species Mustela erminea. The sequence goes on along the minus strand of NC_045618.1, from coordinate 6,347,427 downwards.
TAAAGCAAGGATTTGGGAGGGTCAAGACCATAAGGGGTGAACCTTAGGGAAAGTAAGTGGACGTGGACTGCCATTTTGCTGGCTCTCAGTAAGCCACACCTTCCAGTGTTCATGCCGGTGTGTTGTCTCCCTGCACTGACTCTGGGCCTTGGCCAATGGGGCATTAGAGAGAAGATGCCAGCAGACGCATGAGAAGTGCTTACACCCTGGGCTTGTCCTCTTGGGGTTCTCCCTCTTGGAGCCCAGCTGTCATGCTGCAGTTGTTTGACTTAGCTAGGGGGGGAGACCACAGGAGGACAGTCCCTGGGCTGACAGCCCCAGCTGAGCCCCCAGCCAAGTGAGTACCCAGCCTCAGTCATGATGCCACATGAAGCAGAGATGAGTATCTCCTGCCAAGCTCCGCCCACCTTGTAGAATCATAAGCAAATAATGAGTGTTGTAGGTTTTGTTTTGTTCTATTTTGTTTTTAAAGATTTTATCTTCTAAGTAATCTCTACACCCAATGTGGGGCTTGAACTTACAACCCCGAGATCAAGAGTCGCATGCTCCACTGACCCAGCGAGCCTGGTGCCCGAGGTTGGGGCTTGAAGTCAACCAAGTTTTGGAGTGGTTTGCAATGGAATTGAAGTTTGGACTTGAATTCTGTTTTATTATAATTGATTGATGATATATTTAGGCTAATTCTGTCTAGGCTCATTAGCATTGACCTGGCAAGACCACTTAAGGTTTCAAGACTCCTGGAACCCCCTTGATTCCTGGACCCACTGCAGTGGTTTTTAGTGCCGTGGTTCAAGGTCAGACTAGCTGAACCTGAATCCAGCCTTGGCCATTCATTTTGAGGTCTGGGTCAAGCCTGTCCTCTGTAAGGGCTTCTGGGGAGACATCACTAAGGGAAAAGGAGGTCACTGAGGAGAAAGCTGAAGCAAGAGAAGGTGGAGTGGGGGCAAGAGCTGGTGTCCTGCTGGGGAAGCAGCTCTGTCCTCAGCCTGCTCTGCTGGCCACGCACAACACTCTGCCTCCATCAACAGGGCTCGCCTCTCCCAGATGCTACTCCTGAGGGACAGAAAAGCAGGGATAGGGCTTGGCAGCAGTGACGGGGTCACAGAATAAATGATCTGAGACCTGGAAGAACACAGGCATCTCCCCCTGCCTAGAATCAGAGACATAGCTGGGGTTCAGCATTGAGGGGTGAGGCTGTGGGGTCAGAGGTCCCCTAGGATGTTTCATTGGTAGGGGACCATCACCACCATTGTCACCAACATTGCTGACATTTGCTGAGCTGTTCCTATGTGCCAGGTACCGGCCTACACACTTTACAGGTGTTAACTCATTTGCATACACACATTATTTTATTTATTTGAGAGAAAGAGGGAGCACATGAGAGTGGGGAGAGGCAGAGAGAGAGGGAGAGAGAATCTCAAGCAGACTCCTTGTAGACTCTTCACAAGGTCAGCACTTTAGCTTAAATTTGGAAAGCTTAAAAATTGGAAAGCTGTTGGGTTTGGAGCAAGTACTCAGAGTGCAATGCAAACCGCTCCCCCCACCACTCCCCAGCCAGCGACTCCCACTGCCCCTGCCTCCTGTTTCATCTATTGGCCATCTATACGCCTTTTTAAAAAAATGTCTATTCATGTCTTTTGCCCATTTTTAATTGGATTGTTTGCTTTTGGAGTGTTGAGTTTTATAAGTTCTCTCTAATTTTTGGATACGAATCCTTTATCACATACGTCATTTGCAAATATCTTCTTCTATTCCATAGGTCGTCTTGTAGTTTTTTTGATTATTTCCTCCGATGTATACATCTAAGTCCTTACACTGAATGCCACCTCCTTCAGGAAGACTTCCAGCTTGCTCTGCTCCTGGAAATGTATCCCTTCTCTCTTAACTTGCCCAGACTCATTGGTTTTCCCACTCTCATTCCAGGGCTTGCCACCATCTGCTTCTGTGCCTGGGCTGACCATTGGGATGCAACCCAGGGCTCTTTGAAATGCCATCAGGGTTGTCCAGAAACAGTGAGTGGTGGAGCTGGGGACAAATAGCAGTAAGACACAGAGTCCCTGAGAAGGTGGCAGTCCTTCCTGCCTGAGCTATTCCTGGTACCCTAAATCAAGACGTGATTGCTATTGGCAGAAGAGTTGAGGTCAGGGGCAATCTACAAAGTTGGGATAAATATTTCAATATATTTATCAATGAGTTTTTTTTTTCCCCTCCCCCTCATCTTGTTATTTTTTGCTATCCCTCCAAATGTATGAGAAGTGGGCTCGTTATCTCTGTTGCAGGGCAGAAAACAAAAATCACTTAGTACCAGCCCTCTGCCTGGACTATCTCCATAGGTCTGGTCTAAGTCCTCGAGGTTGCGAGGCTTTCCTGGAGCAGACAAAATATCTGGGAGAAAGGTGAAAGCAGCCTGGCACCCTCTCCCCTTGGACGGACTCTAGGCCTGGGAGGAGGGAGAAGTCCGGGGTCCCGGGAGGCATGCAGACCTCGCCTGGCTCCCTGACGAACGTAAGAAGCTTCATGCGCAACCCCAGGGAAGGATGGCAAGAGAGTGCGTCTAGGTGCAGGACTTAGTTTATAGTTTTTTTAAAAAAAATATCTTTATTTGAGTGAGAGAATGAGAGAGAGGAAGAGAGAGGGCATGAGATGGGGGAGGGTCAGAGAGAGAAGCAGACTCCCCGCTGAGCAGGGAGCCCCGATGCAGGACTCGACCCTGGGACTCCAGGATCCTGACCTGAGCCGAAGGCAGTCACTTAACCAACAGAGCCTCCCAGGTGCCCAGGACCTAATTTAGATGGAATTTACAGAGTCTGGGGCATAGGGACCAGGGGGCAGGGAGGGTGGACATCTCAGCAGGAACTGTGTAGAATTTGTCCAACAAGATGACTTGGCACAGTCTAAGATTTGGGGGCTGGAGGAGTGCAACAAAGGCACGGGAGCAGGGGAGTACGGAACTCATCTTAATTGCAGGAGAACTGCAATTAATTGTCCCCCCATTTTAGCAGAATTTATGAAGAATGAAGCTAACCTCATGGGCACCTGTGTTTGCAGACTGAGATTTCTACCCAGTGCACCTGTTCTTACAATGAGTCCTGGGGATCCAGTCTGTTCCTGTTCCCATCTGCTGGGGCAGGAGGTGGAGGGGAGGGGCTGGCTTTCCCTTGAGACACCAGATGACAGTCCCCCAGGGAGCTAATCCTACCGATAAAGAAAATACCATTTCATCCTCAAGGATCTTAAGCTTCTGTAAGAGGTCAGGACACTTGTGGATGTTTCTCTACAAGCCAGGCAAAGCTCAGAAAGCTACGTAGCCCAGGTCCAAGGATCCAGGGATTCAAGGAGGAAAGAGAGATCTGATTGAGGCTTCATGGGAGAGGCACCATAGGAGGGTTGAGTGTGCGTAAGGAGAGTGTGCATATGGGACATGAGGAGGGGGCCAGGGGACTGGACTCATGGGAAGCCATCAGGAGACCGAGCCACAGGAGAACGCATTCTGGCAGTTCCTAACCTCCAGAGGGAAAGTTCATGTACAAATCAGTTGTTTGGAATTTGGAATGTGTTTTCCCATGGGAACAATACCGTAAATGGAGGCTGGGTTCTCAGGCCGGAGGATGGAAGCTGATTTACCCCACAATGTTATTCAGCGAGATTACTCAGAGCGATTTCCCAGATCAGGACTCAGAGAGATGGGAGCCTTGTGCCGCAGATCCTCTCTGGGGGGCTGGTCCTGCCTTAGGCCAAGGTGGTCTTCTTGTCTGTGCTTTGGTTTGGTTTAGGCAGGGCTTAAACTTTAAAAAGCACAAGGTCAGTTTTAATTGTATTTAATAACAAAACTACCCACTGTCATACATTTATAATGACATATTAAAGGAATAGTCAGTTTGCAGGGAGTAAGATGAGATAAGCTCTAAACAGCTACCAAATCAGCAGCCGGGCCAGTCTTAGCATTTTACAGTGGCCCAGACAGTCCTGTTCGATGTCAGTGCTTCCTAATTCCTAATCCAGAAGGACTGGTGTCCTTATAAAAAGAAGGAATGTGGATACAAACGCCCACACAGGGGGAATGCCAGACGAGAGGACGGTGTCTGTTACAGTTATGCTTTTCTGAGCCAAGGAATTCTCAGGATTGCCAGGAAACCACTCAAAGTGGCATGGACCAGACTCTCCCCCACAGGCTTCAGAAAAAAAAACAGTCCTGCTGAGACCGTCTCCTCAGACTTCTGGCCCCACAACTGTAACGGTATTCCATTTCTGTTAAGGTTTCCATACTTTGTCACTGCAGTTCTAGAGACCAACAGGGCCATTACAGTGGTCATAGACAAGGTAATATACAATGTAAGCCCACCATCTTTGTGACAGCTGGGCCAGGGGTCTCCAACAAAGGCAGCCATCTGCAGGACCAGTATTGCATGACCTGGCCTGCTCCTGGAGCTATGCCCAGCATGCGCTCCCAACACCAGCCACCCAAGCAGATCGACTTTCTTGGAGGGTTTGAAGGAAGTGCAAGAGGGTTGCCCGGCTGGCTCAGTTGACTCTTGATCTCGGGGTTGTGAGTTTGAGCCCCACATTGGGTGTAGAGATTACTCAAAAATAAAATCTTAAAAGAAGAAGAAGGGGGGGCACCTGGGGGGTGCAGCTGGTCAGGTGTGTGACTCTTGGTTTTGGCTCAGGTCGTGATCTCGTGGTCCTGGGATCCAGCCCCACCTTGGGCTCCGCACTCTGCTTGGAGTCTGCTTGGGATTCTCTCTCTCCCTCTGCCCCATTTGCTTCTCCTCTTGCTCTCTCTGTCTCTAAAATAAATCTAAAAAAAAAAAAAAAGGAAGTGCAAGACCCTCAGAGAAGGGGAACACAGGTGGCAGGGAGAAGCTGAAACCAAGAGCTCCATAAGCAGAAGCCATGGAGGAATCATGCATGATCTCCCAGCGCCCGTGCAGAGTGAGGAGATGTTCACCCCATGCTCCTAGGGGGCTGGCAGAGCCCCGTTTATCCTCAATAGGGGGCCAGTGTCCCAGATGCCCAGCATCCTCACCCACTCCCCTGGGGAGCCTTACAATGATCTCACTCCTGTCAGGTGACACACCTGAGCTGGACTCTGCCCCCCCTGCAACCCCAGAGAGCCTAACACATGAAGACATGCAGCACGTGATCCCTGTAAAACGTACAGGAGAAACAGACAAGGCGCAACAAGAAAATAAAGGTCATCTGTGACCCCACCCCTGAGAAATAACCACCGTTAGTGTTGTAGTGTTTGCCTTTCTCTGTCTTTAATCTATGCACATATTTTTACAAAATAAGGTGGTACTATATATGCTGGATTAGAACATGGCTCTTGTCTAACTAGCTTCTTTATTTTTTTAAAGATTTTATTTATTTATTTGACAGAGAGAAAGATCACAAGTAGGCAGAGAGGCAGGCAGAGAAAGAGGGGGAAGCAGGCTCCCTGCTGAGCAGAGAGCCCGATGCGAAGCTCAATCCCAGGACCCTGAGATCATGACCTGAGCCGAAGGCAGTGGCTTAACCCACTGAGCCACCCAGGCGTCCCTCTAACTAGCTTCTTATAAGTATTTCCAAATTGTTTTATAAATAATTGTTCATTTATTTATTTGAGAGAAAGAGAGAGAGAGCGCGAGAAAGTGCACAACCAGGGGCAAGAGGGAGAAGCAGGCTCCCCGCTGAGCAGAGAGCCCGATGTGGGGCTCAATCCCAGGAGCCTGAGATCATGACCTGAGCCGAAGGCAGAAGCTTAACGCCTGAGCCACCCAGGCATCCCTAGGCATTTTTCAAAACTAACAAAACTTGACCATTATTTGTAGGCAATGTTCCATCAGCTGGGGTGGGCATTAACCGATTTCTCTGTTGTTAGTTTTCATGTTCGTGCCCTTTGAGCTAACAATTTTCCCATTGGAAATATATTGGAAATATATCCCACCAGAGTGAAGCCCTGATTTCTGAGAGCATATTTACAGAGATATTTATTACAACATTATTTTTAAAAGATTTTATTTATTTATTTATTTATTTATTTATTTATTTATTTATGAGAGAAAGAGTAAGAGATCGTGTCGGTGGGGGGAGGAGCAGAAGGCTTCATCCCATGACCCTGAGATCAGGACCTGAGCTGAAACCAAGGGTCAGACCCTTAACTGACTGAGCCACCCAGGTGCCCCACAATATTATTGCTAAGAGCAAAAATCACTGGGACAATCCAGGTGCCCACCAGTGGGGGAGTGGTTTAATACCTTAGGGCACATTTGTACAATGAAATTTTGGACTGCTATTAAGGGTGAGATGGGTGAATATTATTTGTAAAAATGATCATCATCGACTGTTAATTGAAAAAGTAGGTCAGAAACTAGTTACCTAATGTGATTTTTGCTTTTGATTTCAATTTTGTAAATGGAGGTGGGAAACCTCTATATGCATTTTTTCCAAATTTGCATCTATGTGGATCTCCATGGGGAAAATAACTTGCAACACCGTTTATGTTGTTCACCCCAGGAGGTGGTGTTGGAGATATTTGCCTAGGTACACAAACTACGTATTGATTTTGCACTTAAATAATGTAGTAAAAGATATTTTAAGAAGTAGCAGAAAAAAGAACCCCACATCCCTGTGCAGGGATTGCAGGAGGACAGTGCAATGAAAAGAAAAATTTAAAAACCACAGACATATCCAGCAATGCTTCCTGACTACTCCCTGATCCTGAGCTGGTCATTAATCTCTCCCATGCCTCGGTTTCCTTGTCTGTAAAATGGGGGTGGTAACAATCTCTACCTGTCGGGGTTGATGTAAGGGCGATGCCAAGGAAGATGACAAATAGGCATTAACATTTTTGCACACCCTTAATCCAGTTTTATCTATAATTGGTACAATTTAAAATGATGTTCAGTGAAGGGGGAAAGAGCTATTTAACCCCCACCCCCTACACACGCAAGCGGTGAACTCTGCTTCAGAAGCTACCCCCAGATTAGCTCTCCTAAGCTCCTCATAGCTAATTCCCTTCTTTCATCTCTAAATTGTGTTGGTGTTCAGCGTGGTGGGCAGGTCTCTGGTGATGGGGAGTAGAGGGGGGACACAGGGGCCGTTGGGGAGTTGGGGGCTGCATTCCTTGGAAACCTCCAGGATTGATTTTCACCACTAGCAAACAGCTAAGGGTCCCCTAGGGAGCTTCTATGAAGAAAATGGTATTTGGGGTCAGAAAACAAAAAGTAGACTCTCTAATGTAGCTGTGGCTGTGGGACCCGGAAGGACACCTGTCTGGTGCATCAGGCTCTTTAAGGTCCCTCAGAGATTCCTGCTGCCATTCCTAACCTGGCCTTAGGGTGGCACTGCTCCCTTTGCAACAGTGGCCTTTTCGTCTGCCATGCGGCTGAATTCTACCACCAGCTGGAACTTTGCAGCAAGACTGGCCTCAAAGCTGAGGAGTAACACAAAGACAAGAGCCTCAGAGCGCATCATGGGCTGCAGCTCCAGCTCTCCAGGTCTCGCTTGTGTCCTGCAGCTCACAACCCAGAGGGACTAGGACTCCCTGGTTCCCACCTCCACATTTTTAGGCCAACTCTATCTCCAGCGTCCTGGGCGAGAGGACAAGTGGAGGCTCATGGACTGTGTGTCCAAAAGTCTTCTATGTTAGTCAATCAAGCTAATACACTATTAAATAAATTAGGTCCCATCCTCCCACCTTGACATTTATACCCTTTCATAACAACCTAGAAGACTAGGTTCCAGTGCAGGATTTTTTTCAGACTCTTCAGAGATCAATGTCAGAATACAGTGGCTTGGGAGGACTGGCTCCTGGCTCCCCACCTGCAGGCCTTGACCTACCCCTTCTCTGCCCAGATCACCCCTGATCCTCCAACAGTGCGAGCACCCTCGCATGTATGGCTGTGGACACTCCAGCCCAGACATATAATCTTCAACCACACCTACACTAATAACCAATAATAGTATATATCTACACACACACACACACATATATCGTAACCAACTATCCTCATGACCTGCATTCGTAACCACCCCTTGGCTATTCTGAGGACCTAGGACACGCACACTGGTAGAGAGGGTGACCCAGGGCAGAGGGACCTGGAGAAGAGGCCCCTGCGGGCTTTGGAAGAGGGCATGGTGTCAGTTGGACCAGAATTCAGGGTTCTAGAACCCAGAGTCCAGTCTGGGAGTGTGAATGCGTTTCCTAGTGCTTCTGGGATCAAGTACCATGAACTGGGTAACTTAAGACAACAGAAATTTTTTTTTCTCTCTCTCTCTCTCTCTCAGATCTGGAGGCTGGAAGTCCAAAATCCAGGTGCCAGCAAGGCCATGTTCCCTGTGAAACCCACGGGGAGAATCCTTCCTTGCCTCTTCCCAGTCTCTGGTGGCTTGTCGGCAATCCGTGGTGTTCCGTGACTTGTGGCTGCAGCACCCCAGTCTCTGTCTCTGTGTTCACGTGACTCTCTCCCATCATGTGTCCGTGTCTCACGTGAACTGATTACATCTGCAACAACCTTATTTCCAAATAAGGTCACCTTCTGAAGTACTGGGGGTTAAGATTTCAACATACCTTTTGGGGGCTACTATTCAATCCAAAGGGATCAGACTGAAGCAGTGCAGAGCAGGGACCCTTCTTGCTCTGGGGCAGGAGGAAATGACATCTCCAACCCCACCACCTTTGGGCCTGCCCCTAGCTACCTGGATTCCTGAGAATCTGAATCGTGAGAGGCCAAGTTCTCCCGTGGTTCCTCTGTTCTGCTGTGGATGCCCCTCGTGTTCAATGAGTAGCACATTAAGGAAGACCTCGCCCCACATGTGAGACCACAGTAGCTGCCCCCAAAATCTTCCTCTCTGAGCCCTCAACCATATCGTCGTAAAAACAGCAACCTAACATTTCTGTGGACACTACAGGCCTACAGGAACCGGGGCAGGGGTTGGGGGAGGTGGGAGCTGTCCTTTCGAAAGCACAGAGTGCCCTTCCTTTCTCAAGGGACAGATAATTCATGCCTTAATGCAACTCTCCATCTGCCCAGGCTCCAGCTGATGGGAAAGCAGGCTCCTGAAGCAGCTCCAGTGAGAGATAAGGCTCTTTGCCTGAAATAAAAAATTCATGAACAAAGACTAGGGATCAGGCACGCAGATAGCTGCCAAGTTGCTGTCCTCTGGGGACATGGCAAGGAGCTCGAAAAGCCAAATGGAAATTTTCTCTTCTCTCCAGCACCTCTGGTCATGCTCCCCTTGTTTGCGGGGGGAGGGGGAGGCCCTTCTCTGCAATACCTGGTCACACCCCTTCAGTCTCATTTGAACCCCTAGACTCACACCACCAATGCCCATATGCTAGGGCATTCAGGAAGAGGGTACCTCTCCTTACCCAGACCAGCCCCTGCCAGCGGCTTCAACAAAATGTGTGTCCTAGACCAAGCTGGCACTGCCTGACCCCCTGCCATCCCCAGACCTGAAGGAGCTCCAAACTGGCTTTTATTTGTCTCCTGGGGGGACCCCACAGATGACTACCTGTTCCAATTCCCTAGCTCACAAATCTGATCAAAACTCATATTGTTGGTCAGATGGTCGTAACTCAGCTTGTGAAGGTCATTAACTTAAAAGAGCTGGAGAAATTGACTCTCGTGTAGGGATGGGCTTGAGAAGTATGACTGGTTAGCCTAGGGTATGCAAGATGGCAGAAGAGTCACAGACACCATCCTAGAGAGGGTGAGCACTGGGGCAGAAAAGGGGTCAGAGGGCAGACTGCTACCAGAGAGGAATCTGCCGCAAAGGAAGTCCACCAGACTCCACTCTCAGGGAGAAATGGGGAGATTGAGTCTCCTGCAAAGCTGTCATGTCTCCTCCCAGCCACAGGAGTCGCTGTAGGAAAAAAAACTCACTCCACTGTCCCCTACCAGGTCAGCAAGATCCTTCAAAGGAACACAGCCTCCTTCATGAGCTTGGGGGCGCGTCCCAGGCTCCCAATGTCTTGGCTCTTGGTTTCTAGTTTTTTTAGGCATTCATACAGCCCTTCCCATTCCCAGAGGGATGTGGCTTGAGCAGCTGCCTCTCATTACAACCCTGCCCCCACTGTCTGGACCCTGAGAACCACCCCAGGGTCTGCTTTTCAACTCCACCTCCTCCAAACAAAGGATTTGTCTAGCCATTTCCTCCATATTAGAGATCTGTAGGGGAGAACACAGATCTCAAAAACCTATAGGCTTATTTGCTCACAGCCCTATCCCAAAAGGAATAGGGGACCCCTCACGCTACATAAACAAAAAGGTAAACCTAAGTTCTCAATGATACACCTGGAGTCTTGCAGTTCAGGTAAAAGGTTATGGACCTCAAAGTCCAATGTGTCTATGTCACGAGGGGGTGGGGGTCTCCATACTACCAACACCAGCTGGGTGCCCTACAGGTCAACTCAGTTCTGACCCTATCGACTCAGATTCTGCAGGTAAAGAGCTCAGTCCTATAAGACCGCCCAACACTGCAGACACCAATCACAAGTCCAGATTGTTACCTGTACTTCTGACCGACTGGCTATTATGGAGGTCCCCATGACCTTTCCCTTGGGTTCCATTAACTTGCTAGAGAAGTTCAAAGCACTCAGGACTAAACCTGGTTACTGCTGTGTTATTGATTCATTACAAAGGATATTAAATGATATGAGTCAACGGCCACATGAAGTAATACTTAGAGCGAGGTCCTCAACAAGGGAGCTTCTGTCCCTGTGGAGTTTGGGGTTTGGCATGGTTGCCCATGGAAGCCTTCTGATTCCTCAACCCGGAGGCTCTCTGAATCCCCTCATTTTGGGTTTTTATGGCGGCTTCATTAGCTCCCATGATGGAGTAAATCATTGGCCATTGAGGACTGAACTCAATCTCCCCTCCCCAGAGACTGGAGAATGATTTCAACTCTCTAATGACATGGTTGGCTCCCCTGGAAACCAGCTCCCATCCTTAGGCACTTCCCAAAGTCACCTGATTAACACACACAAAAGGTACTGGGACCTCTTTCATTACTTAGGAAGTTCCAATGATTTTAGGAACCATGAAGGAAGATGAAATATATGGTTCATATTATAAATCACAATAGCACACTAGGATACCACGTTCAAGTGTAATTAATTGTTTTTTCTTCTACTTGTGAGAAGTCTTTTGGGGTTTTCCCCTTCAGATTATAAAAGTGATTTGTACTCACGTAGAACACTTGAAAACTCTAAATATAAAGAAAAATGGTGGGGAAAAGATTCTACAGCCTCACTACCCAAAGGCAAATTATCAATATTTTGACATATTTCTTTCTTATTTTTGCTTTGTGCCTTTTTAAATTTCACTGGAAATCATATAAAATACATAATTTTGATCAAGGTATTCTTCCATGACATTAATAATATTGCAACCATATTCATGGCTGCACAAATGTCCATAATTAGCCTGTGCTATAATTTGCCTGATCAGTTCCCTGCTCTTAGACACCCAGGTTGCTTCTGTTGTTCTGCTGATTTAAATGATCTGATTCATATTTCTGCATAAATCCTTGTCCATCAGTTTCATTTCCAGAGGAAATATTCCTGGAAATGAAATTACAAGGTCAGAGTCTCAAAGGCTATGAACATTTCCAGAGCCTTCTTGCATATTGTCCAGTGGTGTTCTGGAAGATTTGACTCACCAGCTGAGTAAAGGGCTGTCTCTAAAAGACCTAATACTAAGCCCCACCAGGTATTAAGACCAAAGCCACACCACCAAGGAGTGACTGCAGCACGACTCGACTCAAGGAACAAGAACAGGTGCAAGTCCCAATGTCAAGGCTCACAGAGACCGCTGAAGCCTGCACTTTTAAGACACAAATACTGGAGGGCAAAGCACACAAAGAGGAAGAGAGAAATCTTTTGGACCCCAGAGCTGGAAGGAAAGTGGGTGCTTAGGCCATACTGAGATCCAAGACAAAGCAGCATTGTAAAGAAGGGTGTATAGGGGCTCCGGTGTTGTGGTTCATTCAGATCAGGCATGATGGGCATCAGGGATAAGTCTGGAGGAGGTGAAGGAGTTGTTTTTTTTTTAAAAAGCTATTTGGGAATGGACTCAGGCTGGTGGTTGGTTCACAGGCTGGCAAGAAGAGAATGGGGTCATTTCTGAAGATGCTGGATTGTAAGATGGACATAAGTATGTCAAAGAAGAGATCTAAGCCTGGCGCCTCTCACCGTATTGATTTCCGCTGCTTTCTGGATGGGTCACTTTGAATGGAGGATAATTTCCTTTTAATTTTTTTAATCTTGTTTATTTGATTATGTCAGTCACAATGCTTCTTGATAGAACATGGGATCCCTTTCTTTTTAAGGATTTATGTGTTTGTTTGTTTGTTTGTTTATCGAGAGCGAGTGGGAGGAGAGGCAGGGGGAGAGAATCTTCAGGCAGATTCCCCACTGAGCTCAGAGCCTGACTCAAGGCTCCATCTCACGACCCTGAGATCATGACCTGAGCCGAATCAAGAGGCAGATGCTGTGCCTCCCAGGCATCCCCCCTTCTTTCTTTTTAAATCAGGTTTATTTTTTCCTGATTACACAAGTAAAACTTACTCATAGACAAAACCCGTAATATATAGAAAAGCATGGGGTGCCTGGTGACTCAGTCGTTAAGCCTCTGCCTTCAGCTCAGGTCATGATCCCAGGGTCCTGGGATCGAGCCCCGCATCGGGCTCTCTGCTCAGCGGGGAACCTGCTTCTTCCTCTCCCTCTGTGTTCTCTCTCCCTCTCTTGGTCTCTTTCAAGTAAATAAAAATCTTAAAAAAAAAAAAAAAAACAGTTTACTATTTCTGCTATCCCAAATGAACGCAGGCTTTTTCATGATTTTTTTTTTAAGATTTTATTTATTTATTTGACAGAGAGAGATCACAAGTAGGCAGAGAGGCAGGCAGAGACAGAGAGAGAGAGAGAGAGGGAAGCAGGCTCCCTGCTGAGCAGAAAGCCCGACTCCGGGCTTGATCCCAGGACCCTGAGATCATGACCTGAGCTGAAGGCAGAGGCCTAACCCACTGAGCCACCCAGGTGCCCCGCTTTTTCATGATTATTCAGAGAAGTTTTCGTTCCCCCTCTACCTCCCCCTTCTATCTAGACTATAGATTAGGTTATCCTCAGACATCTGCAAATCCATTCCTTCTTGCTTCGGTCCTCTTGCAAGACACTGCACAGAGGGAAAGCTTCCTTGGTGACCGCAGAGAAGGGAGTCTGGGCTCATATGCTAGTGTTAGCTACCATTTACTTCCTGCTGCCCATGCTCCCGGCACTTTGCATAGATTATCTGAAAAGGAAATTTCACTAGTTTTTGCATATAAGGAAACTCACATTCAGTCATGCATCCAAAGACACTGGCTGGTGGATGATCAATTTGGAATTCAGGCCTGCTCTGGGCGCCCCTGCAGTGTCTATGGGTAACTGTTAGGCTCTATATTCTCTCTTTGGGAAAGGTTAAAGTCGTGCAACATTCAGCACCCTCCACCCTGTCCCGGGGTGTATTAGTTAGCAACAGCTCCTGGAACAAAATACCAGAAACCTGGTGACTTACAACAATAGAACTTGATTCTCCCACAGTCCTGAGGGCTAAAATCCAGGTATGGGCAGGACTGGTCGCTTCTCAGAGCTGTGAGAGAGAACCTCTCCCCCACCTCCTAGCTTCTGGCGGTTGCTGGCTGTCCTTAGTGTGGCTGGCAGTGCCTCACTCCGACCCCCGCCTCTGTCATCCCGGGGCCTATTTCCCCATGTTTCTCTGTGTCTTTCTATCCAAAATTTCCTTTCCCTTCTTTTTTTTTTTAAAGTTTTTTGCTTGTTTTGTTTTAGTAATCTCAACACCCGACACACCTGTCATTGTAGGGGCCACCCTAAGCCAGTGTGATCAAATCTTGATTGTATCTACAAAGACCCTACTTCCAAAGTTATAGATATCAGGGGCAGGAACCTGATCATATTTGCTGGAGGACACAAATTTTTTTTAAGATTTTATTTGAGAGAGAGAGCATGTGCACGGGCAGGGGGAGGGGCAGAGGAACAAGCAGACTCCCTTCTGAGCAGGGAGGTCCATGCTGGGCTGATCCCAGGACCCTGAGATCATGACCTGAGCCCAAGGCAGGCTCTTAACTGACTGAGCCACCCAGGCGCCCTACCCCTGGGCATTCTTGTGAGCAAGCCATCTTCCTGCCCTATATCCTTTCTGGGGCATGGCAAGGACACTACTCTCTGTTCAAACAAGAAAACAGGAGGTGCCAGAGGTCTTTCCCGAGCCAAATCCACACCAGGAGAGCCGGATACACGCATGTGCTGAGCCACTGAGCCGGACCTCTTGGTTGCAGGCCAGGAGAGTCAGCAGGCCCGCAGAGAGACCGAACAAAGCCCAGGGGAGAAGTGTTTCCCTCTGGTGTCCGCACCTGAGCTCCTGAGGACGCAGTGACGGTGACATGCCCAGCTGCGGGAGTCGTCCCTCCTCCAGGATGCCTTGCCCTCTGAAAACCTTGCAAGGTCCCGGGGCTCAGGGACTTTGGGTTCTGAATAATAAGGGGGCAAAGGTCTTGAGATTCACAATGATTTCCACTCCAGATAGGGCCAAGGAGGCAGGTTTGTTTTGCTTTGTTTTATTAGAGAAATCTGTGCCTCTGTTAGCCCAGCAGGTGACTTAAGGGGCTGAGACGCGAGGAGAGACGGAGGCTCCCATGCCGCACCCCCGTGCTTGATGGAAAGCTCACCCAGGTAGAGGCTAATCATCCCAGGCTGGATTTCCACGTGGCTGAGGGTCTCGAGGGCATAGACACCTACCAGGCGGCCCAGCCGCTCACAGGGGCGTCTGCAGGTGCGCCTCCACCACCCGGGGCTCGTGGGGGCGGGCGTGGGGGGCCTCGGCAGTGCGGCCCCGCCGCCGCCGGGAGGCGCTGTGAGCGGCAGCCGCCGGTGGGACGCGTCCAGGGGGTGAACTCGCGGAAGGTCCGCTGCGGCTTCTGCTCCAACCCCGCGGTCTCGTCGGTTCTTGGCAAAGAAGGGAGGTTTGAAGGGACTGAGGGGCCTCGGCTCTTCCCCCAAAACCCGGCTGGAATCCCACAGCACCCTGGACACCTAACTCCTCGGCAGGGAATTCCCCGCTGGGCCACCCCCCCCCCTTGGCTCCGAGGGTCCAGACCACCAAGGTAGTTCACACCACCCCGATTCCCTGGGCTCTGCCCCCTAGGTGACCTGTTTGGTGAGTGAATTAATGTGGGATTGAGTAAGCGAGAGAGTGCAAGAATCCCAGTTCAGGGCAAGTCTCTGGTCACACCCACTAAGTAACCTTCCGCTTCCTTCACCCTGGAATAAGGGAAGATTTCCTTCCCCAAGACCCTGGCCCTAGACCTCACGGTCTGTCCCCTCTTCTCCCCGCTGCGGGGCATTCGGTGGGCAGCCCAGCCTCTTGCATGCACAAACTCACTTAAGGAGGGCCCAGGGAGAGATATTTATAGTATGGAACTGAACCAGTTTTCAAAAAAAGTGTGCGCGTGTTTTAACTGTGTCACTTACCAACGGCTCCGTGGCAAACTGTCTCATTTTACATTTTACACAATTTTATTGTGCTTGTGGCTTCCGCATGTCAGCAGTGAAGATGGGGTCAGGCTGGGGTGACTTGGCTCCCTGAGGTCTGGGGGTTCTGCTGGCAAGAATGGAGGCCTGGAGGGTATCTCAGTGGTGGGGGGCTGGAGTCATCTTCATTGGGGGCATTTGAGGCTGGCTGTTGGCGGGAACCCCAGCTGGGCCATCAGCCAGAGAACACCCAAGGTGTGGTCTCTCCATATGGGCTAGTTCCGGCTTCCTGGAACTAGCTGGTCATTGGAATCAAGAGAAGGTGTCCAGGAAAGCAAAGGACAAGTACACGTCATTTTCATGATCTTTAAGTTGTATAATTAACACACAATGGAGAAAATATAACGTGAACAGTTTAGAACTCTTTAATGTCTCTCTGACCTCCAGCCCAAGGCAAGCCCTCCCCTGAATTTTGCGTTAATCATGTTCTTGTTTTCTTTATAGTTTTGCCACCCCAGCTTTATTCTTTTTTTAAAAATAATTTTATTTATTTATTTGACAGAGAGAGAGCCATCACAAGCAGGCAGAGGGGCAGGCGGGGGGTGGGGTGGGGAGAAGGCCCCTTGCTGAGCAGAGAGCCCGATGTGGGGCTTGATCTCAGGACCTGAGCTGAAGGCAGGGGCTTAACCCACTGAGCCACCCAGGCGCCCCACTCTAGCTTTCTTCCTAAATGGTATACTATTTAGCTTTGCCTGTTCGCAAACTTTGCAAACACAGAATCATAGAGGTATTCTCGTGTGATTTTGCTCGTTCACTTTTGTACCTGGCAGGATTGGCTTAGTTATGCTTGGTTACAAATATCATCAACATCTCAGTGCCAATATCGGCACTTACTTCTTACTCATGTTACATGTTTGTGGTGGAGTGGATGCAGTTCTGCTCTGGGATCCTGTAGCCTTTGTCTGGAACATGCCAATCTCAGGGAGAAGGAAAAGAGAAGGGGGTGGGCCAGGGGCTGGCTTTTCAGTCTCTGACTCAGAAGTGACCTGTGTCCATTCTCCTTACATTCTGTTGGCCAAAGCAAGTCACATGGCTGAGCCCAAGGTCATTGGGGTTACAAATATAATCCTCATATAGGTAGGGGTCCCAAAAGACGTAGTCCCAGAGAAGCAACACGTATTTTGGATAACACAAGCTACCCCAATATACCCCATCGGTCGCAAATATTTTTTCCCTCTTTTCTGCAAAATAAATCACTCCTCTCAGGAGACAACTTAAATTCTCATCTAACCATGACACCAGACTTTAAGCCCAGCATTTCATGATACATCAGGTCTGGATGTGGTTCCTCTAGATCTGGAGATCTAGAACTAAAAAGACATTATCCATTCCTTTCGATGGATGACGGAACCACAGGGATGGAGTGATCTCAATCCATTTAGAAAGGAAAGAATGGGGAACATAGTAGTCCCTGGTCTGTGGAAATCTTGAAGTTCGCCTGGGCTGTCACTGATCCTGGGTGTGGAGTGTGTCTCTTGATTAGGTCCTAGTCCTGCTCCCGGGAAGAAGGGAGGTCCTTAGGCTGCTGTTCTTCTGGCCCTTGGCTCTGCCATCTTGGAGGTCCTTCCTATTCTATATTCTAAAGAGAAGACTATGAGATTTTCCCACCTGCTTCTTTGTGGAAGATTGTATTAGTATTAAAAATATCCATTGCCCCATTATCCATTATGGATATTAAAATATCCATAATATCTCTGTGGGTCCCTCACTACTGGAGGCTTGTAAGTGCTCGACCCATTGATGACAAACATGGTAACGTGACTCTCTTGGCCAATGGAACATGAACACAAGTGACCAGTGTCATTTCCACGTAAAAGCTTTATTAATTAGGGTGGCTAACCATCTCGATTTGCCCAGGGCTACTCTACTTTTAGCGCTGATGTCTTAGGTCCCAGGAACCACTTAGTCCTGGACAAAATGGGACATTTGGTCCCCCTAGCTTTAAGAATCATTCTGTGGCCAACCATTCTCTTTTATCCCTTTTCCCTGAGGCCAGGAGTGTTCTAGCTTAGAAGCCTCTCATGGGCCATAGTCACAGAATGAAGAGGAGAGGCAGCGGATCGTTATGGACATGTAACATGAACAAGCAATAAACCTTCGGGGCTGTGAGTTACTGAGATGGAAGTGTCACTTTTCTGCAGCCTTAGGTGTAACTTAGCTTGAGCTGATTGAGATAGTGTAACACAGTATTTTTTACATTCCGCCTTTCATTCATCCATTTCTTGTTGTCCTGGCAAGCTCTTCCTCCTCCTCTTCTCCCTAAGGTTATGCCAAATTTCTCCTTGAAATTCCGGGACCGTTGTGAGTAGGGTTGCCAGAAAAAATTCAGAACACCCAGTCCAATCTGAACTTAAATTGAATTTAGATATTAAACAATAATTTTTTTTTAGCAATTTTCACCCAATTTAAATTGACCAAATTGACTGAATTTAAATCTTTTTTACTAGTAAATACACTAAATTTTAAAATTTTTACTGTTTAAAATAATTATAACTAGTATGTTCCAGGCAATATTTGGGACATTCTTACACAAAAATTTATTTCCTGTTTATCTGAGATCCAAATTGTACTGCATGTTCCGTATTTTACTTGTTCAATCTGGCAACCTTAGGCAACCTTCTGAGATGCCTTGGAAAAGAATACTCAGAAAATTCCTTCTACAAAGAGACAGCAACATGGAATGGAATTGTCCCTAAAATTAAATGATCATCGGATTTACCAGAGGGTTTCACTTTATTTTTTTTTTAATTTTAAGAAAAGATTTTGAAAGATTTTATTTCTCCATTTGAGAGAGAGAAAGAGATAGTGACAGAGCGCACAAGCAGGGCAAGAGGGAGAGGTAGGGTCCCCACTGAGCAGGGAGCCCAACACGGGCCTAAATCCCAGGACCCTAAGACCATGACAGGAGCTGAAGGCAGATGCCCAACCGACTGAGCTGCCCAGGCACCCTTACTGGCAGGTTTTTAAAGAAGGGACCTACACGTGACCTCAAACCTAGTGAATTTGAAACCTGGATGGGATACCTAGAGAATTTGTACTTTGTGTGTGTGTGTGTGTGTGTGTGTTTTTTTTTTAAGATTTTATTTTTTTATTTATTTGACAGAAAGAAATTACAAGTACACTGAGAGGCAGGCAGAGAGAGAGAGAGAAGGAAGCAGGCTCCCTGCTGAGCAGAGAGCCCGATGCGGGACTCAATCCCAGGACCCTGAGATCATGACCTGAGCCGAAGGCAGCGGCTTAACCCACTGAGCCACCCAGGCGCCCTGTGTGTGTGGTTTTTAAAAATTTATTTATTTTTAAAGATTTTATTTTTAAGTAATTTCTACACCCAAGTCAGGGCTTGAACTCATGACCCTGAGATCAAGTGTTGCCTGGTCTACCTACTGAGCCAGCCAGGTGCCTGCCCACCCCCCTTTCTTAAGAGGCTTTAATTCACTTGAAATTTTCTTGGATAAAACTATGCGGTGGCCACAGCTAGATCCTGGGTCCGCTGCATAGAGACTCCAGTGTGGATTTTTACAGATGTCGGTGAATTCCTGATAGGGAGACTTGGTGAACATAGTCTCCTTCCAGAGGTCAGGTGTGAGAGAGCTGTAGGTCTTAGGAATGGCATCAGAAGGGGTTTTGGTGAAGTTGCCCAGGGTAGGTGCAGCCCCCCGGCTGAGGGTTAGCCATTGTCAATGTGGGCCATCATCAGTAGTAGCTTCTTGGGCACAGGGGTTGAGACAATGCCAGTGCCCCTGGTGTTGGGGATAAGGCGCACCAGCCCGGAGTCACAGCAGCCAGTCACCTTGCATGAGACACTGTGGGGCTGGCCTGTCTTGTTCTCCTAGGAGCCTTGCCACACAGGACTGATGGAAAGCTTGGCCACGATGATGGTCCCACAGATGGCAGCGGCTACCTCCTTGGAGCACTGAACACCCAGGCCAACATAATCTCTGATGGCAACCAACACCTTGAACCTGGTCTGTACGGGTCTGCTTCTGCACAGGAAGAGTCTTCGAGACCTCATCCTTGAGGGATGCTCCCAGGAAAGTCAGTGATCTCAGATTCCTTGATGGGGAGGAAGAGCCGAGATCTCCATCTCTGGGGACCAGATCTTTTTGTCCTTCTTGTTGTTGACCCAGCTTGGGGATGGGGATCCTCTCCTGGTCCTCAGCCTTGCCCCTCCCAGATCTGGGCCGAGACCCTGCCCTGGATGCTGCTGCCAAAGCTTCTGTGGGAGCCACCAGGGCCCCCCACCTCCTGCCAGGGCCCCCCACCAGGGCCCAACCACAGCACCAGCGCCATTGGCCATTTGGTGTTTCCTCGGAGGCAAAGCCAGAATTTGGCTTTTTTTTTTTTTTTTAAGTGAGTTCTACGCCCAATGTGGGGCTTGAACTCATGATCCCAAGACCAAGAGTCGCACGCTCTTCCCACTGAGCCAGCCAGGTACCCTGGGCATTTGTACTTCAAAACCAAAAGCTCCCAAGTTAATGCAGTTTTTCTGGCACATTTGAGAACTACGGGTCTAAGGCAGGGCTTCGCAAACTCTCCTGCGTGAATGAAGAGCCCAGGGGTCTGGCCAAACACAGATTGTAAATCAGGAGGTGTGGGGTGAGGCCTGAGCTCTGCATTCCGCACAGGCTCCTGGCTGGCGCTGAGGCTGCACGTTGGCAGAGCGAGGCTACCGGGCAGGGGCTCTCAAACCTGAGTGAACATCAGAGCTCTGTGTGGCGCTTGTCACACCAGATTGCTGGGCTCCGCCCAGAGCTGCTGATGTACTAGGTCCCCAGGTAGGTGGGTGTCCGCTTGCCACACCAGATTCCTTCTGTTTGCTCTCCCTCTGACCGTAGGACTGATCAATTCAGTCAATTCTGTCAGAGGGAGGATCTAGTCCTCCCTCTGAAGGACTTGATCAATTCAGAGGTCAGCATTCTGTCCCTGATCAGATTAGACCAGAAAAGCTGGGGGACCCAGAACCACATCTTCACAAACTCCTCAGGTGATTCCGATGTGGAACCTGGTGGACAGTCACTGACACACTTTGAACCCATCTCCTCATCCCAACACGAACACTGTGACGATTCAGTAAGATAAAGAGGTTAGGGGCCCCCGGCTGGTCAGGAGGAGAGGCACGTGACTCTTGATCTCAGGGTTATGAGTTTGAGTCCCTCGTTGGGGTGTGGAGATTACTTAAAAATAAATAAAAATAGGGTCACGTGGGCGGTTCAGTGGGTTAAGCCTCTGCCTTCGGCTCAGGTCATGATCTCAGGGTCCTGGGATCGAGCCCCGCATCGGGCTCTCTGCTCAGCGGGGAGCCTGCTTCCTGCCCTTCTTTGTGCCTGCTGCTCTGCCTACTTGTGATCTCTGTTTGTCAAATAAATAAATAAAATCTTAAAAAATAATAAATAAATAAATAAAAATAAACTTAAAAAAAAATGCAAAGGATTGGGCCTGGCACAGGCCCTCCAGGGGGGCTGCGATGACTCCTCCCAGTTTTACCACGGCTGTCTGTGGGTCTGTCCAAGGCCTGGCCTCCCATCCTATCCACCACCACCAAAAACGGCAAACCTCATCTCCTTTGTCATTTTGCTCCTGGATGTTTGCCTCCTCTCACTAGCATCTTTTTTTTTTTCTTTTTAAATAAGATTTTCTTTTTTAAGTCATCTCTATACCCAATGTGAGATTCGAATTCATGACCCCGAGGTCAAGAGGCTCTAGCCACTGAGCCAGCCAGGTGCCCCTCACTAGCGTCTGAAGCCTGCTTCTTACTGTCTCTTCCCAGTGTCTTTTAAAATACTCTGAACACCCCCGTCACTCAGTCTTGCTGCCATCTTGTTTCCGTGGGGGAAAAGGCTCATTCTGTCTACCTTGATCTGGAACTTCACCTCGCAGACACCCAAAGATTATCAAGAGTGGAAAGTCAGACCCAAAGGCCTTTTCTCAGTGACTGTTCTTTATTTCCACTGAGCAACCATCTTTTTTTTTTTTTAAAGATTTTATTTATTTATTTGACAGAGAGAGATCACAAGCAGGCAGAGAGGCAGGCAGAGAGAGAGAGAGGAGGAAGCAGGCTCCCCGCTGAGCAGAGAGCCCAATGCGGGACTCGATCCCAGGACCCTGAGATCATGACCTGAGCCGAAGGCAGCGGCTTAACCCACTGAGCCACCCAGGCGCCCACTGAGCAACCATCTTTAATGCCCATTATCACTGGGGTATAAAGATGAGAAGTCACTATCTTTGACCTCAAGAGGTGGGGTGTAGGGGTAGGCGTGGCTAGTGGCTATTATATAATATAAGTAAGTTCATACTATTGGTGAGATAAAAGCCATGATGTAATTGTGAACTAGGTGGGTTCTTGACCTCAGCACCCAACCGTAGCACAGGGCCCTGAGTATAAATATTTTTTGAATGAATGAATGAATAATTGACTGAATGGGGGAACTCCACAGGAAGATGAGGAAAGGCTTTACCCATGCGATGACCCTGTAGCAGAGTCCCAAACGATGAGTAGAGTTTTCCAAGTGAGGCAGTCTATAGGTAAGTATTCCAGATGGAATCAAAGATATGGGAGCAAGAAATAGCATGGCACATTCCAGAAGTGTCGATGATGTAACCAGTGGACATGCAAGGTGTAAAGACGAAGAGGGCTGGGAGGTAGTTAGAAAGGAGGTGGGCGTGTGAAGAGATGTTGAAAGCCCTCCTGGGCCTCTACGAAGAGTTAGAACATGGCCCCTGGGGAATGGGAAGCTGCTCCTGGGTTTTAGCGAAGGAACTGGCCGATCAAAGTTGCATTTCAGAAAGACAGTCTGGCAGCACCTGGAGCTACTAGAAGGGGATAAAACTGCTTAGGAGGAGTGTATGGGGGAGAAGAGTAGAGGCTAGAGGCCAGACTGCATGGCTGAATCAGCGTAGGGAAGAAGGGTCTGTAGTGCAGACTGACAGGGAGGCTGGGGAAAGCAGGGGTGCCTGCCACTAGTGCCAGGATACCCAGAAGTCAAGTAGGGGGGCTGGAAACCAACTGCTAGGTGTGGCAGTGAGTGGAGGTCATGGTGACCTGTGCCAGAACCATTTCAGTGGAGCACTGGGTGGGGAGAAGCAGAACCACAGCCATGGGCACCGCAGAAACCTTCCCTCCTCCCTTGGTATCCGTGGCCATGCACTTGCGCTCACCTCCGTCCATCTCAGTGGAGATGCAAACTTAAAAATATGCAGCCATGGACATCAATTACATTGCAGGCACACTAAATGTAAGTTTCCTTTAAAAAAAAAAAAAAAACTTCTTATTTATAGGGCGCCTGGGTGGCTCAGTCGGTTAAGCATCTGCCTTCAGCTCAGGTCATGATCCCGGGGTCCTGGGATTGAGCCCCCCATTGGGCTCCCTACTCAGCGGGGAGCCTGCTTCTCTCTCACCCTCTGCCTGCTGCGCTCTCTGTCAAATAGATGAATAAAATCTTTATTTTAAAAAAAACTCTTATTTACAAATATGTTCAAAATTATACCAAGTAGAGAGAATAGTACAGTGACACCCAGGTAACCACTTCCCACCCTCAACAGTGATCAACTAACTCCTGGTCAATCTGGCTTCATCTCTCTACTCACACACACATTATTTTTTTTTTAAGATTTTATTTATTTATTTGACTGAGAGCGATTACAAGTAGGCAGAGAGGCAGGCAGAGAGAGAGAGAGAGAGGAGGAAGCAGGCTCCCTGCTGAGCAGAGAGCCCGATGCGGGACTCGATCCCAGGACCCTGAGATCACGACCCGAGCCGAAGGCAGCGGCTTAACCCACTGAGCCACCCAGGCGCCCCACACACATTATTTTGAAGCAATTCCCAAATGTCACATCATTTCACTCATAAACACGTCAATATGTACCTCTGAAAATATAGAGCCTTTTAAAAATCATCATGGTACAATTAATAAACCTAAAATCAACAATACCTTAACGTCATCCAAGATGCAATGTGTTCAAAGTCTCTGATTGTTTCATTATTTTAATTTTTCCCAGGCTGTCTTAATAAGGATGCTAACAAGGCCCATATGTTGCATTTGATCCATCTGCTGCTTAAATTTCTTTTAAGTGTATAATTTTAGGCACTCCCCTCTGTATTTTTCTTTACATTTTACTCACTGAAGAGGAAACAGGACAGCTGCTATCTTGACAGCTCCCTGGTTCACAGGGTGTGCCCTCAAATCATATGGCCTTTTTCCCTTTTGCTTTCTTCTGTCTTAGTCGACTTTGTAGTGAAGTGTTACCTGTCCACAAAAAAGTACAGGAACTAGAAGTGTGCGGCTTGGTGACATTTCATAAATGAACATACCTGTGTAACCACCACCTGGATCAGGAAACAGAGCGTTACTGGACCCCCTCCTCATGCCCTCTCCTGGTCTCTGCGACCACACAGAGGTGACCTGACTTACTTACACTGTAGATTCATTTTGCCTCAATGTAAGTAGCATCAAACAACACGGTCTCTTTTGTGAGTGGCTTCTTTTGCCCAACATTATGTCTGTGCTGTTGCTTCTAACAATGGGGTTTTCCATTTTCACTGCTGTGTAATATTCCACTGGATATGAAGATGCCATAATTTGTGTATCCATTCTAGTGTTGATGGACATTAGGGCTATTTACAGCCTAAGCTGTCACAAATGGTGCTGCCACGAACACTGGCATATGCACATTTCTTTGGGTACACACTTCGAATGAACGTTACATACGTCCATGACGGCTTTGGTTTTTTTTTTTTTTTTTTAAAGATTTTATTTATTTATTTGACAGACAGAGATCACAAGTAGGCAGAGAGGCAGGCAGAGAGAGAGAGAGAGAGGGAGGGAGGGAAGCAGGCTTCCTGCGGAGCAGGGAGCCCGATGCGGGGCTCGATCCCAGGACCCTGAGATCATGACCCGAGCCGAAGGCAGCAGCCCAAACCACTGAGCCACCCAGGCACCCCACGGCTTTGGTTTTTAACTCGGGCCCCATCGCATACCACCAGCAAGAGCCCATTAGTTCCTCTCTCTGGTCTCAGTGTTCTGAGCTATAAAATGGGGGCAATACCAATGCTGTGACGTTAACAGTAAGATTAAATAGAAGAAAACACAGAAAGTTTTTAAAACAGTGCTTGGCTCTTAGTAAGGGTTATAATAAGTGTTAGCTCTCATGATTTCTACCTTTCTGGAGATAACTTCTCAATCTCCCTCATTCCTGCCTACCACGAGTTCTGTTCTCCCACATGGAAGGTGACCTAGTCTGCTTTTCTCGCTCTCTCTGGCACTTATCTACTCTCATGACTCCTGCTATCTTGTGTGTGGGCACTGTTGCAAAGCGTTACACAAAACGTGTGACAGCAAAATTCTTTGTCTCCAAGCTTGACTTTCTGCCTGCTCTCGAGTCCCACCTTCCTGGGTGCAATGCACTATTTGTCCTTTCCCTCCAATAGATCTGCTACCAGGGTCTCCAGGGCTCTACTTCAGACCAGGCCAGCCTCTCCCATACTAGAATCACCTTGGCGTTCTCTCTGATCCTTCCCGCCCCCACCCAGGCACCCCAGATTTAATCTGCAGGGAGCTTTTGATGAGTCTGGCTGTACCCCCAGCACTTCTGCACTTCTGTACTCCCTCCGTCACATTCAGACCTCTGTCACTTTACACCTGAGCCAGTGCAGCAGCCCCGACCTCTTCCACCTGGCATCAGTCTCCCCTCCTTCCACATTCCCCAGCACGCTGCCTCCAGCCTGACTGAGGTACCGCCTCATGATAAATAAGCAAAACAGAACGCCTGACTTCTGGAATGGTGACGTGAGTTGCTCCGTGAACCCTCTCCATGGAGAAACAATGGTAACAGGGGAAAAAAATTTTTTTAAAGATTTTATTTATTTATTTGACAGAGAGAGATCACAAGTAGGCAGAGAGGCAGGCAGAGAGAGAGGAAGGGAAGCAGGCTCCCCGCTGAGCAGAGAGCCCGATGCGGGGCTCGATCCCAGGACCCTGAGATCATGCCCTGAGCTGAAGGCAGAGGCTTTAACCCACTGAGCCCCCCAGGTGCCCTGTAACTGGGGAAAATTTAAGAAAACAAAATAAAACCATAACAATTCACAGTCTCTGAAAAGTGTTTAAAGAGCACACAGCAAATTAAGAACTTTTAGTCAGGAAAATTCACTAAATCTTGGTGAGAACAGTGTGAGTGACATCTGAGCCTCAAACCTCTCTCTTTCCTTCTCTCCTGCCCAGTCCCAGCTCTGCCTGATGGGAGCTCCACTCTGGGCAGGTGAAGCCAAGAACACAGAGCTCCCTCCTCCCTTGGCACGAAAGCATGTCTCCCAGAGGGACAGGCTGCCAGCATTTCTCAGAGCTCTATTCCAAGCAAGATTGGCCAAGAGGACTGGAGCTCATTGCCTCTACCTAGCTCCCACTCCTAGGGCATAAGCTCTATCTTGGGCAGCACAGGCTAAAAATACTGGGGCCTCCATCCCCTTTGCCCCAGCTGGCTCACAGGATAGAGATTCTAGTGGGGAGGGGAAGCAAGGAGACAAGAGTAGAGTCTACTACCCTTGTCCAGCAATCTGTTCATAAAGCAAAGTTGTCACTCTTGAGAGAAGAAGGCCATTGTCCCTGCCCACGCTCCCCATGTTCTGGAGCAGTGGTTTTGCCTAGGAGGAGAAGCAGGCCATAGGGACAGAGAGCTCCAAAGCTCTCCCCAAAGAAACTGACTTTATTTGGAATACAGTGTAGGGAACTTCAAGCGTAGGGTACTTTCAAAAAACAATGGAAATGTTGTTGGTAAGGAGCCAGGAAGAGTCTGGGAGCTCTACTTGGGCAAGCAGTTCAACTGTCGACTAGCGAGATGTACACAGAAAGAACCAGGAAAAGAGACAGCTATGGAGAACCCTCTTGATTGGAATAAGCCTTGAAGACTACCCCTGGAATGGGGCCCAGATTTAGCTGGACAAAATTATAGAGCGGTTTATGCCCAGGACAATGTTAAACCCAGTAGAGTGACCAGCCAGCCACTGGTGGAGGCTGACAGTCGGATACCACAAGAGGCAGAAGGCTGAACACAGAAATCCTGTAAACAGGGGCTGGGGCACCTGGGTGGCTCAGTGGGTTAAAGCCTCTGCCTTCGGATCAGGTCATGATCCCAGGGTCCTGGGATTGAGCCCCGCATCAGGCTCTCTGCTCCTCGGGAAGCCTGCTTCCTCCTCTCTCTCTGCCTGCCTCTCTACTTGTGATTCTGTCTGTCTTATAAATAAAATCTTAAAAAAAAAAAAAAGAAATCGGTAAAGAGACAAAGTTTTGTTGGGATTTTTTTTTTTTAGATTTTATTTTTTTATTTATTTGAGAGAGAGAGGACAAGCAGGGGGAAAGGGGGAGGGGAAGAGAGGGAGAAGGCTCCCCACTGAGCTGGGAACCTGACATGGGGCTCTGAATCCCAGGACCCTGAAATCTTGACCTGAGCCAAAGTCGGACACTTAAGCAACAGAGCCATCCAGGTACCCCAATAGACAAAGTCGTGTTAAGACCACGTGTCACCCCAGAGAGACTGACCATATCCAGGGGGTACATATCCAAGGCTGTATGCCGTGAAGAGTGATGTCAGAATGTGCATTACGAGGGAGTTGATTTCACTAGAATAGTCCAGCCAAGTCACTGAACAAGTAAACAAGCAAACAACAATAATCCCCAGAGTAGGGAGGAGTCTATATCCAAAGTTACCTAAAATATCCAGTTTTCAAAGAAAACTGTGATACATGTGAAGACACAGGAATGTATGACCTATATACAAGAAAAACATCAGGTATCAGAAACTGCCTTCAAGAGGGTTCACATGTCAGACATAGCAGACAAAGACTTCAAAGCAATTGTCATAAATATGGTCAAAGAAAGAGGAAACCATGTTTAAAGAAGTAAAGGATGGTCTGATGACAGTGTCTGATTAAGGAGAGAATCTCATTGGGGAGGGTGTGTGCTATGGTGAGTGCTGTGAGCTGTGTAAGACTGATGAATCACAGACGTGTACTCCGAAGCAAATAATGCATTATATGTTAAAAAAAAATGTGGGGGCACCTGGGTGGCTCAGTGGGCTAAAGCCTCTGCCTTTGGCTCAGGTCAAGATCTCGGGGTCCTGGGATCGAGCCCCACACCGGGCTCTCTGCTCAGTGGGGAGCCTGCTTCCCCTTCTCTCTCTGCCTGCCTCTCTGCCTACTTGTGATCTCTGTCTGTCAAATAAATAAACACATTTTTTTTTAAAAGGGAGAATCTCAGTAAAGCAAAATTATAAAAGAACCAATGGAAATTCTGGAGTCAGAAATTTCAAGAACTGAAATGAAAAATTCATTAGAGGAGCCAGAAGAGGCAACACAACCTCAAAAAAGGAGAACAAAATTGGAGGACTCACAATTATCAATTTTTAAAAACTTACCATAAAAACTACAGTAATTATGACAGTATAATGAGAGACATATAGATCAGAGAACTAGAACTAAGAGCCCAGAAGGAAACCTGTACATCTCTGGCCAACTGATTTTTGACAAGTGTGACATTCAATGGGGAAAAAAAAGTATTTTTCAGTAAATGGAATGAATGAAATGGAAAATACTTTTACTGAAAAGTAAAAATACTGAAAAGTATTTTTTCAGTAAATGGAATGAAAATGCCCAAGAATGAATCTGGGCATCTTGCTTACAGGACACAAAAATTAACTCAAAATAGGCATAGACCTAGACATAAGAGCTAACACTAGAAAACTCTTAGAAGAAAATACAGGAGTAAATCCCCGTGGATCTTGGATTAGGAAAAGCTTTATTCAATTTGATAACAGAAGCACAAACAGAAATAGGTAAGCTGGACTTCGTCAAAATGAAAAACTTCTGTGTTTCCAGGGATACCATTAATATGAAAAGGCACTTCACAGAATGGGAGCAAGTATCTGATCATATATCTGATAAAGGACTTGTATCTATAATATATAAAGAACACTTACAGCTCAATTAAAAAGAAAGGAATAAGAGATGAACACATGCTACAATGTGAATGAACCTTGAAAACATTTTAAGGGAAAGAAGCCAGTCATAAAAGACCACATCGTGTATGAGGCCATCTACATGACACATCCAGAATAGGTCAGCCTATCAAGACAGAAAGTAGATAGTGGATTGTCTTGAGCTGGTGGAGGTTGCTTTTGGGGGAAATGGGGAGTGATTTCTAGTGGACAAGGGGATTCCTTTTGGGGGGATAAAAATGTTCTAAAATTGATTGTGGTATAGTTGCACATTCTAAATACATGAAAACCCATTGAATTGCACACATCAAATAGGAAAATTGATTTACATGTGAATTATATCCCAGTAAATCTGTTAAAAAATAATAATGGCAATATCAATAGTGATCACTCATAGAGCACAAACAATATACCATGTAATGTAATTAAGCATTTCACACACATTATGTCATTTTCCAACATTATGAGATGGGCAGTATTTTCTTTACAGTATAAAGGGAGAAACTGAGACTCATAAAGTCTCAGTTCACTTCCCCCGAGAGAACACAGCCAATGAATACCACAGGCTGGATTGAAATTCAGATCTTTCTGCTTCTAAAGCACATGTCCTTCAATTGCTTCTTTTTCAAAAAATATTTATTTATTTATTTGAGAGAGAGAGAGAGAATGAGGGAGAGAGCACATGAGAGGAGAGAGGTCAGCGGGAGAAGCAGACTCTCTGCTCAGCCCGGAGCCTGATGTGGGACTCCATCCCAGGACTCCAGGATCATGACCTGAGCTGAAGGGAGTTGCTTAACCAACTGAGCCACCCAGGAACCCCTCTTCAATTGCTTCTTATGGTTTAGAAGAAGATAAATCTAACTCCCTTCCATTTCATTCAACAAATGTTACTCATCTACTATGAGCTGGGACTCATGTTTTTGAAAGCAGGTTGAGATGTATCACGGGTGATCCCAAGAAAAAGCTTAACGTTTCTTACTGCGGTGGAATATACCTTATATAAAGTTTACCCTCTCACCCACTTTTAAATATACAACCAGTGATATTAAGCACATTCATGTTGCTGTACAAGCATCACCACCCTCCAATGCCAGAACTTCTTCATCCTGCAAAACAGAAGCTCTGTACCCTTTAAATAACAACGCATTACTCCCTGTCCCCATCCCTGGTAGCCACTATTCTATTTTCTGTCCCCATGAATGTGACTCTCTAGGTTCCTCCTGTAAGTGGAATCATGCAACATTTGTCC
Source organism: Mustela erminea (assembly GCF_009829155.1). NCBI lineage: Eukaryota > Metazoa > Chordata > Mammalia > Carnivora > Mustelidae > Mustela > Mustela erminea. The sequence continues at coordinate 6,317,629 of NC_045618.1, read as the reverse complement.
TTCTGTAACTGGCTTATTTCACTTAGCATAATGTCTTCAAGGTTCACTCCTGGTGGAGCATGGGTCAGAATTTTCTTCCTTTTTATGGCTGGACAATTCCCCATTGTATGCCTGTGCTACGCTTGGTTTATCCATTCATCCATCAATGGACAGTTGGGTTGCTTCCTCCTTGTGGCTATTGTGGATAATGCTGCCCTTAGTGTGGGTATCCAAATATCTGTTGGAATCAAGTAGCACGGGGAAGAACATTCTTAAAATTTAATAATTGTGAAATTATTTTCATGTAAAGTAGAATAAAATCTAACCAGCACATCAAGCCTGTGATATCACAGACATCATTGGTTAGGTGTGCAGGGTTTCTCAAGCTCAGCATGACTGACATTTGGGACCAGATAATTCTTTTTTTGTGGGGCTGTCCTGTTCAGCAACACCCTTGGCCTCTAACCTACTAAATGTTAGTGTCGCTATCTTCAGCTGTGACAACCAAAAAGCATCTCCAGATATGTCCTGAGGTTGTGGATGAACTTGCCCCCAGTTGAGAACCACTGATTTAGTATGAGGCACAAGAAGGCATTTAAAAAGTGGGCAAGGGACACCTGGTTGGCTCAGTCGTTAAGCATCTGCCTTTGGCTCAGGTCATGATCTCAGGGTCCTGGGATTGAGTCCTGCATGGGGCTCCTTGCTCGGCAGGGAGCCTGCTTCTCCCTCTCTCTCTGCCTGCCACTCTTCCTGCTTATGCTCTCTCTCTCTCTGTCAAATAAATAAATAAAATCTTAAAAAAAATAAATAAAAAGTGGGTGAGTTTAATGAAACTATTAATAACCAGATAATAATGAGAGAGGTTCAAAATTAGGAAGAATACATACAGATACCTGAAGCAGGCCATACACTGTGCTAGGATGTCCTAACTACTCAGGCAGCTGAGATGAAGCCATGAACTCAGATGAAGGCATTGACTGCCATCCACCACAAGCCCTATTCACCTTTTCATCTTCTCTCCTGCTGATTCCCCATTTGGACTCCGCTCCAGACAAAACATCTTGTATTTTTCCACTTAGAGGCTTCTGTTCCTGTTGTCCTCACCTCTCCCCACCCCAACTCCAAGGCCCAGTTCAAATCTCCAAGAATCTGAATCAGGAGAAATTGTTCCCTCCTCTGCTTAATGGTTCACAGTGTTGATGAGGCTCTGTTGCTTACTGCTTAGTCTTTTTGGTATCTCTTCACTACGTATTTGTCCTGTATTGAGATGGGACTTTGGTTTATTGTTCTATCTTATTTGTACTGTGGGTTCTGTGCAATAAAAATATTTGCTCTCTTGTTAATTCTGGGTATGGAGAAACAAAATAGGGATCTCTGGTAGGATGTAAACAGCTTTAAAATAGCTCAATAACATGAACGAGGCAGGAAAGGGTGTGTGATATACTTATTTAATGCACAAGTTTTACTGACTCCTTTTGAGTTGATAGCATGAGGAACTCAATTTTTATTACTGTAATTAAGGATGACGTCAAGAAGAGGAATGCATGGTGATTAAGAAGTCATCTTGAGCCAAACACCTGTCTGATACCCTGTATCTGATTATAAGGCTGGAACAGCTTTTCACCTGTTTGTGTGTGTGAGTGCATTTTATGAGCATTTTCAGTGCTGGGCCCTGTGTATGTAAGTACTGCCATATCATTTATCATCTAAACTAAGAACATTTGACACGAAAGGGAGGCACTATTAAAAATTTTCCGGGGCAGTTGGCATAAACCAAGACTCTCCCCGGCGAAAAACAACCCTATGCATTTTTTTTTTTTTAACAGAGAGCTTCCCATGTAGGTTTAAGGAAGCAGCCTAAAACATAAACTAGCTATTCATCACTGTTTTAAACAGCCAGTGGGAAGCTTTTTCTGATAACAAACTAAGCCAAACCCTGGAATTTCATCATAGTTTGCCCTCACGCAACTATTGCATACTGGGACTTAGAACTTCTAAACAAATTTCATCTCCATTATCAATGAGAAGCTAGCCAGGAAGTCTGGCCATGGACAACTCTGACCTCCCTTCCTAGACTTTACACAGGCAGCGCTGGGTGGAAAAAGAAAGTAACAATCTTTGACTCATGGTGCTCTCAGGCCCTCTGAGAAATTTCATGAGTTTCTAGGCTGTGGTTTTTAGCACTGTTTTGTCAGCCACATCCTTCCCCACTTTCCTCTCACTGATTATAGTGATGAGATCTAGTCTCAGAAACCTTAATTCAGTCTTGGGAACCCTCTTTTGGAAAGGATATTCTAAAGGAAAAGTTTCACCTGCTGGTAGATATTGCTAGTAAAAAATAAGCCTGCCCGTCAGACACCAGTGGGTCAGTCGGTTGAGTGTCTGACTCTTGGTTTTGGCTCAGGTCATGATCTCGGGGTCGTGGGATGGAGCCCCTCCTCTGCTCCATGCTCAGTGGGGAGTCTGCTTGAGAGTCTCTCTCTCCCTCTCCCCATACTGGCACATGCACGTTCACACGCACTCTTTCTCAGATAAATAAATAACATTAAAAAAAATAATAATAATCCTGGGCACCTGGATGGTTCGGTTGGTTGGGCTTCTGACTCTTGATTTCCGTTCAGGTCATGATCTCAGGGTTGTGAGATGAAGCCCCACTTCGGGCTCTGTGCTCACCTTGGAGTCTGCTTGGGATTCTCTTGTTTTCCTTCTGTCCTTCCAACTCATGGGCTCTCTCTCTCTGTAAAATAAATAAAATCTTAAAAAAAAAAAAAATCCTGCCTGTGTTGGGGGGGATGGATAAATGGGAACTTTCTAAACTTTCTACCCAATTTTGCTGTGAATCTAAAACTTTTTATCTATTTTCTTTAAGCTACTTAAGTAATCTCTACACCCAATGTAGAGCTTGACTCATGACCCTGAGATCGAGTTGCATGCTTTTCCAACTGAGCCAGCCAGCACCTTGAATCTAAAATTACTAAGAAAAATAAAGTGTAGGAGCGCCTGGGTGGCTCAGTTGTTAAACGTCTGCCTTCGGCTCAGGACATGATCTCAGGGTCCTGGGATCGAGCCCTGCATTGGGCTCCCTGCTTGGCAGGAGGCCTGCTTCTCCTTCTCCCATTCCCCTGTATGTTCCCTCTCTCACTGTCTCTGTCAAATAAAATCTTGAAAGAAAGAAAGAAAGGGAGGAGGAAGAAAGAGTATATGAAAACAAACCCTGAATTCTGTGATCCCCACTTTTGAGTGATCCCCCACTTCTGAGGGACTTTAAAATGATCACCTTAGGGAAAACGTTCTTAAGTGGGCTCTTTTTTTTTTTTTTTAAGGGGGGGCACATAGGGAGAACTGGGGAGACAATTTTAAGCAGGCTCCATGCCCAGCACAGAGCCAGACCTCATGACCCTGAGATCATGACCTGAGCTGAAATCAGGAATCTGAAGCTTAACTGATTGAGCCTCCCAGGTGACTCTGCTGTGCACCTTTTTGAGCCTTTGTGATGCAATTGTGTTTTAGAATTCCTTTCTGGAACTCTTGGCTGAAGCTGTGTCCCTGACATGGGGAAAAAAAAAATTCATCCGGTAGAGCACTTTACTCTTAACAGCTGCTTTCTATGGCTCTGAATCAAGCCGGAAAAATCTTCCCAGATCTCAGGAGTCACTTCAACGCCTTCCTGGACCGTAGGAGACGTCTCTGTCTCCTTTAGCAAACACCAGTAGGAGCAGACCTGTGTTGGGACAGTTTCCCCAGCACAGGTGCAGACAGGGTATGACCACCAAGCAGTACTATTTAAAGACAGGAGAACTGGGAAAATGGAACAGAAACAAATGTGCCTTCATATGCATGTGTGTGCCCGCACACGCGTGCGTACACACACAACTGGCCACAGCTCTAAAGTTCTTTTCTGGTAGCCCAAGCTGTATTAATGCAAGAGTCAGAACCCTGGGGGTCCTACTGAGGTGCAACTTTTTTTCTTTTCTATTCTTTCTTTCTTTCTTCTTCTTCTTCTTCTTCTTCTTCTTTTTTTTTTTTTTTGGTGACTGAAAAATACAATATTGGCAAAGGATTCTTTCTTCTCCTTCTCCCTGGGACACCTTGGGTATGGGTTCTCTCAAAGGCAGACCCAAAGGGTCTGGGGCTAAATTCTGGCCAAAGAGGCTATTTCTGTTCACACTCTAGGACTCCCACACCTTCAGAAGGGGGATGGGCTTCAGGAGTCCCTGAAAGATTTTATGCGGTGGTTTCTGGCTCACTGCTGATCAGCCTTCAAAGGATTACTTGGGCACCCTCCGTGAAACTTGGGCCAATGGACACTTGGAAGGCTGAACAGGAGGGGGAATGTTCCATTTTTCCTTGTCATAATCCTGAAATGAGCTGGAAAAAATTTAACATTGCTGCAAATACCACTTCCCTTCTATCGCTAAATGTTGCTCGGGTCTCATCTCCTGCTCTCTATCCCCCGGCCCTCCGGTGCGGTGATAGGGTGGCCCTGTCCACCTTTAAAGCGGGTTGCATTTCAAGTCCGTCAACTGTTCTATTCTTGACAAAGCACGTGCCAAAAGCAGTTTCAGGCTCGTAGAATTTTAGAACTGGGCCGAGTTCCACGGACCCATGGAGGTGAGTGGGTGGGAACCAGTCTTGATTAAACGCCTGCTGAGTGCCAGGCACTGGTGGTGATTATCAGGTTTATTTAATCTCCTTGTCAACTACTATTGTTCCTCCCGGTAGCCAAAGGAATCAGGGTGCATGCGGAAAGGTTAAGTGACTTCCTCGCGACCACGCAACCAGTAGGAGTCAACAGCAGGTCTGACTCTAAAGGCTACTTGCCTCCTGGCTGCCTCCCACTGCGCTAGGGGCATCTTGAAGGCTGGAAGGGCGGTGGGACAGCGACAGGTCCACACTGCGCCGGCATGTCCCCATCACCCTAACCCAGCTGGAAGGAGCCAGAGGCTCCCGTCTCCACATCCTTTCCTCTCCATGCGGCTCGGTGACTCACGAGCCTCCCTCCTCCGTCTCGGTCACGGCCGGTGTTGTGCACTCTATCCTGGGCTACAGGTGAGTTAGTAGGTCGGCCTGGACCCGGCGGACTCCACAGCTGAACTACCTAGTCGGGCTCCCCCTCTCTCAATTTCACAAGACCCCTGACCTTACCCAGCCCCCAAAGCAAGCTCGCAGTCACAACTGCCTCCCTCTCCGCACCCCGCCCGGATCCACATCAAACACGACCCATCCTTTAGTCCTCCTCCCTTTTCCCCGCCCCCTCCGGGCCAGCCTTATCCAATAGCGAGTCAGTCCACGGGCTAAAGACGTCAAAGGTAACCAACTGTGGAGGACTTCTTCCCCGAGGGTTCCGCCTCCATTCTGAGGAGCAGCTCCGCTGACCAATGGGCTGCCCGCTGGGTGCAATGAACTCGCGGGGCTGGCAGAGCAGCGGCTGGGCCGTCCAATGAGAGGGCGGGTTCGTGTCGGGGGCGTGGCAGAAGCCGTCGTCAGGGGCGTGGCGGCAGTTGCTTGGGCGGGGCCGGTAGCGGCGGGAGCTGCACTGGCCAGGGGTTCCGGCTGCATTTCCATGAGCGCCGCCGGCAGCCGCGGAGCTGCAGGAACCGGGCTGGGGGCAAGCTGGCCCGCGGTCAACCACGCGCAGGTAAAGCCACGGTCGAGCGAACTCCGCTAAGCCGGGATCGCGGCCGGTATCCGTCGCGCCAAACCCCTGAGCCCCGAGGTCCCCGTCGTGGCTCGGCCCATCGCGCCGCTGCCTGCGCCTCTGATTCTCCGGGGCCTGTCACCTGGCGCCGCAGGGGTCCCCAGGGTCGGCTCGCCCAGTGGCGGGGAGGGAGGCAGCCCGGACCGCAGCGGGTGGGATACGCCTTTCTGAAAGCCCTTTGTCCCCTCCTGCCGCGGCTTCCGAGGATGGGGACCTCCCTGACTGCGGCCTCCCTGCCGACCATCCCATCATCGGTGCTCACTCTTGGGACCTCTGGGGTCTAGGGAGGAGGTCTGCCGACCCAGGCCTGGTGATGGAGGTCTGGGATCCGCAGCTGGAAGGAGAGGGCCCAGGGGCCTGATTACAGCTCCGGGCATCCCCGGGGGCCTCTGCGTTTCAGGGTTCCAGGGGCGCACCAAGGACCGATGGGTTCAAGTTGTAAGGAGGCAGCTTTCGACCCAGTCGGAGACGCACTTACTGAGCTTGGCCCCGCGCCAAGCACTGTTCTAGGCGCTTCGTGGGCTTTACCCACAGAGAGCTGTCCAGCAGTGCAAGCGGCTGCCTGTCCGGGGAGGCAGCCGGTGCCTCGACCTTGGAGGCGTCCAGGCAGAGGCCAGATGACAGCCACCTGTCAGGGATGCTTCCGAAAGACTCTCAAAGGAGGGCTCCATGACCCACCTGTAAGGCCCTTCTCCATTCGCAGATGCACTCTGGGTGACCTTTAATGCCTAGCTTGAGAGGGCTTTTTCTGGGGGTCTGTTGAATTCACCATAATGCATTTTGTGGTCTTAACTCTGAAGAGTGGGTGTCAGCAAAGAGAATGGAGTATACCAAGAAGATAAGGTTTATTTAGCCATCATGAAACTCTGTAATTAGAACTACCTTGGACTGTATCAATCTCCCCCAATCTTAATCTCCCCCAATTCCTCTCTTTTGGTTGCCCCCCCCACTCCAGTGGGTCAGTTTCACCTGCATTCCAGTAACCAGATCCAAGGGCAGGTTCCAAGAACAGGCTCAAGAGAGGGGCCTGGGAGACTGTAGGTTTGGCACAGTTCATGTTTTCTGCTCCCGGAGCTTTTCCAGCGCCATTTCGTTACAACCGCATTAAGTCGAGTCCAAAGAAGAAACCATACAGTACCCCTTTCATTACTCCCTGGCATTTGCCTGAATGGAGAGGACACAGTAATCTTCTGAAGGTCAGGAGGCAAAGAAAGAATGTAAACGTAACTTGCTGTTTGTTTCAGTATGAATTAGACAGAAGCAGACCAGATCATAGACTGTGGATGGTCAGCATGGACTTGGGGGTGTTTTAGAGCTGATGATCCCTTAGTTAAGAGCTTACCTAATCTGTCTTTTCAAGGCACAGGTGAGGAAACTAAGGCACGCAGGGGTCCCAGGGCTGACTGGTCATCGCAGAGCCATGACTAAGGGATGATTAGTTGACCCTGGATTTAGCCACGGCATGACTTGTATTTTACTTGCTCTCTTGGTAGTTAGATTCTAGGGGAGTCCAGAGAGTTTAGGAACACAGATTTTGGGGCGAGTGCCCAGATTGGAATCCTAGCCTTACTTCTTATGAGCTGTAACCTTGGGCAGGTTAGTTAATCTCTCCATTGCCTCTGTTTCCTCGCCTATCAAACAGGAATGTTGATGGTACTGAGATTGGAAGGTTGTTTTGAGGATTGCATGAGTTATTGTATCTGAAGCATTTAGAACAGTGCCCTGTGCGTAGTAACCACTATTGATTTGCCAACTACGATGTTCTGTTGCCTTTTTATGCCCCCCCCCCCCCATATCTACCATGCAGTATTTTCTATCAGGAACTAATTTTTTTTTCCTGTCTCCTGCCCCCAGTTCATTAAACATATTCCAGATTTCAGTGTCGCCTAAACATCTGTGGGGTTTTCTAAGTCACACTGCATTTAAAAAAAAAAAGGTTTCTTCTGTTGAATCATGCCATCCCTTCTCTCTGTTGTCCTCTCCTTGTCATCACGCTGCTTTGAGACGACAAATCTCTTTTATTCTCTTTAAAAAGAGGGAAAGAAATCCTTCAAAGTGATAAAGTCCGTGATAATACCAGTCTTCCCAGCATCCTTCCAAATTCTCAGTTCCCTCTGTTTGGCCCTCTTGTCCATTTGTCCGTGTGATGCAGCTTGATTATAAATGGATAAACATTTTTAGATTAAGATTTCATGAGCCACTGTATTAAGTGCTTTTCGGAAGTTCAAGGATCGTGTGTCAAATGCATTTAAGCAAGTTACTTAGTCATTCGAGCAGGGGGAGCGCCGGCAGCGCGGTGTTCTTGGCAGGAACACAAGTGTGTGACTGATTTCTGCTGGTAATGTAGCTTCTTCACCGGTTTTCCTGTTCTCTTCTTGAGCTTGAAATGAACGAGATGGCAAGTACAATGGAACAGCTTTTCCTTTCTCTGTAGTTGGAAAAGTTCCCTTTCTCTTCTTTCTTCCTTCCGGCTTCGTTTCCTTTATCGTCTTCACAGTTTGGATAAACACCTTCTCTTGGTTTGCCAGCCAGTTCCCTTTTAATTGGAAGATACCTGTCACCTGTATTTGCCGGCAGGAATTCGGTCACCTTTGGTTTTTCCTACTCGGTTTTTATGAGTTTTCTAGGATGAACCAAAGATTGTTCAGAGTCATGGATTGGCACCTTCTTAAGAATTGATTCTGAGTTTTGGGATTTTGTTTCCCGGCATTCTATAGAGCTCAGCCATCTTAGAATAATTGTTTTAGGTTCTTTGTGTGTTAATATGGGCCCCTTTCTCTCCATCTCATTTTCTTTTCCATAACATCTTAGGGAAAGGCTGCTCGTTTGCTGTTATTCCTTCATTCTTCCGTGTAAATCTTTCTCCTGGTCATCTCCAGCAAAGCCTGCAAGGAGTCTAGTGGTTCCCCTGTGCCCAGAACACAAGATAATTTCTTTGGTCCTATGGAAGACAGAGGTAGAGTCTGCCTTTTTTTTTTTTTTTTTTTCCTTTCTTTTCTTAAATCCTGGTTATTTGAGAAACCCTGGCCGGAAGACTTCCAAAGTAATAGAATTTCACGTGGCAGAATTTTGGCTAGATCTGCTAACAGTAGCCTGGTGTTTATTGCAATGTGGGTTTTGGGTACTCCTTGACTAATTTGAGCATGTGGCTGACTCGACCATGAGGTGTGGAAGCCTTCCTGCTCCCTTTTGGACTAAACTGTCCCCAGGAACAGAGCCCTAGGGGCTCGGTCTGCCTCTGGATGTGGTCTGGCTTGAGAATTTCGTATATAGCAGCTTTCCAACCTCGTTGGCCATGCGTGGACACTTTTAACCCCTGTGCTGCTGTGTTTGTGTTGATACTATGTGCGTGCTGACATCATCTCCCCACAGGACCGTTTTTCTTTTTCTTTAATTTAATTTTTTTTAAAGATTTTATTTATTTATTTGACAGAGATCACAAGTAAGCAGAGAGGCAGGCAGAGACAGAGAGAGGGGAAGCAGGCTCCCCACTGAGCAGAGAGCCCAATGTGGGGCTCGATCCCAGGACCCTAGGATCATGACCAGAGCCGAAGGCAGAGGCCTCAATCCACTGAGCCACCCAGGTGCGCCAGGATCGTTTTTCATATCTACATATTTATTTTTGTTGTCTTGGTTCCAGGGCATCATGTTTTTTGGATTAAACGTTTTCATTTTATAAAATGGCTGGTGTGGCCCGACGGTCAGACCTGTTTGTTATCCGTGAAGCTTGGGCACTAGACTCCGTTGCAAGGCCCCCTTGCCCAATCTTGTGAGATTGTGAAGTAGCAAACAGGTAAGGAGCTTACTAGAGAACTAGAACATCGATACCCTTGGATTTGCCGTGTTTCTGATTTTTCTTTTGTGGCTTTTAAGCAGAGGTTCATTAAGTTCAACAAACGGAGCATCTGGTGTGTGCCCGGAAACCAGCTGTGTGTTCTCTTTCTGCATAAGGACTGTTTTGTTTTTCCTTTACATTGAACACATTTTTTAATGTTTTTCATTCGAATTTTTAAAAATGAGTAATGCACTTGTACAATGAGCGAAAATAGTCAAAAGGCACCAAAGGCGAGCCAGTAAACACATCTCGGTCCAGCCCTGAATCCTGCTGCCTACTTCTGTTCCTTAAGAGGCGACCAGGGATACTGATCTCTTCATCCTCCAGGGGTGTTCCACGCTTCCTTTAGCAAGCTCATCACCATTATCCCCTTCGTGATAGCACACTATACATGCTATTTGGAAGCTTGCTTTTTTTTTCCCACTTAGTATTTCTTGGCAGTATGGAAAGAGAGCTCTCCGTTGTCGTTTTTTATGAAGGTGGACTATTTTAGATGTCTCCTTTCCGTTTCTAAGGATGCTAAGAGCCAGTCTTAACTCAGGCAGCAGCCTCGCGTGGAGATCCTAAAGCATCTTGTGGATATTTAGGGGCAAACTGTGTTTCTTCTCTACATCCCGTCGCTCTAAGCCGAAGAGGAGGCCAGGTGAGGTGGAGTGCTTCCCTTAAAGGTCATCCTGGGGAGGGAGAGTGGAAGCATTGGAGAGTGAGGAGCAGTGGGCCTTGGGCCCTGCCCCTTGCCCTCTGCTTAGAATGTGCTGGAATTTCCAGGAAAGCTTGCTGTGTTTTCTCTGGTCTCCAGAGAAGCCTCCTGGCCTTTCTGATACACATTTCAGCACCTCTGTCACATCCAACCCTGGCTCCTCACCGCAGCGCTGGCTCTGTTGTTTCTGGTCCTAGAGCACCAGGAAGGAAGCCCCTCATCGCCGGCCTGGCCTTCCCATTGGGGTAGCTTTGTTCAGTGCCCAACCTTTTTCTCTAGGAAAAATGAGCTCTCCCACCTGTGCCTTGGGGGAGAGTATCCTTCCTAAACCAACATTTGGAAATGTCATTTTGGTTGTTCATAGGAATGTTTCCCAGATTCTCTAAACCACTTTACCATTTCCAAGGTCTGAACCTGATAGGGCCTGGCCAAGCTTTCTCCAATGGTGACTTGAAGAAGAGAGTTCCGGGTTCTTCATATGTGAATTTTCTATGGCTGCACTTGTGTGTTCCATAACTGCACAGAATTAAGCATGGTCTTGTGGTCTTTTATGGCTCCCAGATCTTGCCTGTTGTTCTGTTTCCCTCTTTTCTTCAAATGTGCCTTAATCCTCATAGTGCTTTCATTTGCATCTGAGCCTAATTTAAAATCACCTTGAAATTGAACTGAACAGCCAAGGTCTTCGTCAGCCAGTCTAATTTCGAGTCATTGCTTTCTGGTCTTTGCTCTGTGCTGGGCGTCCACAAGATCAACCATTTGTACCATAGATACTGTGCTTTGTGATAGGAGAGGGAGGTGGCCTTATCAGTTATGCCTTCTCTAGTCTCCCAGGGGGTAAAAGAGAGAAGTTTTGAAAATCACCCCATTTGTGCACTATCGGTCCAAACATGTATTCGTATACTGTTCCCTTAGTCATGTCAGAGCATAAAAAACAAAGCAGGAAGTCCAACATAGGATTGCCAAATTTTCATCTTTTCAGAGATAGAAATAAAAAAGCCTTGTCAACTCCATGTTGCCATCTTTTTATTTATTTGTTTGTTTGTTTTTATAAGATTTTATTTATTTTAGAGAGAGAGAGAATGAGGAGGAGCAGAGAGAGAGGGACCAGCAGAGGAGCCCAGCACGTGGCTGGATCTCACGACCCTGAGATCATGACCTGAGCTGCAATCAAGTCAGGTGTTTAACCGACTGAGCCACCCAGGGGCCCCTTGTTTGTTTATTTTTAAATAAGCCCTGCGCCCAACGTGGAGCTTGAACTCACGACCTCGAGATCAAGAGTCACACGCTCCACTGACTGAGCCAGCCAGCTGCCCCTGTTGTTAAAAGAAATTTTATTTTATTTTTAAAGATTTTATTTATTTATTTGATAGAGATCACAAGTAGGCAGAGAGGCAGGCAGAGAGAGAGAAGGAAGCAGGCTCCCCACTGAGCAGAGAGCCAGATGCCGGCGCTCGATCCCAGGACCCTGAGATCATGACCTGAGCTGAAGGCAGAGGCTTTAACCCACTGAGCCACCCAGGCGCTCCTTAAAAGAAATTTTAACACCAAAAATATGGGAAGGTTCGTGTCCCAGGATAAAGAACCACCTTTTATTAAACAAAACAGATTTAGACCGATCAAAAGGTTGAGCTGGTGGAGATGGAATCATAGCATTGGGTTGCGGGGGCCAGGTTGCTGAAGAAGAGGGTTCTGTTCAAGGAGGTTTCTACTTTTTTGGTTTTCTTAAGCAGTGCTGGCTGCCCCCTTGCTGGGACACCAGGCCATTCAGGCAGCCCAACTGGACTAGTTTTGTCATGGTTTGGTGTGGGTTTGTGTCCAGTGTTTCAGGCAGTGTGGACTACTCCGTGTTGATCTTGATCTGCAGTTGTAGCGCCTTAGGGCGACTTGAGCCAATGCACTGTGGGGTCTTGATTTGTTCATGTCTAAGGTGCCACATTAGGGTTCTTAAGAACAAGGAGAGCGGGTGGCTGGGACCAGACCCCCCCCACACTCATTGGAATTGAGACCCTCCAGTGTATTTATACACTGGTCTTTTGAAGCATATTCTTAAACTTATTAAATTCTCAATTTACTGTGTCAGGTGGTGGCTCCTGTTGTTTCTGAGATGGATTGTGACTTCTCTTCCGTGTCCCCATGGCATTCTTTGCTCAGCTCTACCGCACCATTTCCATCCCAAGTCAAGGATATTTCCCTGAGATCCCTTGGGTTCTCCTTACGTTAAGAACATTCGGACTTTTCAGTTTCATGTTAACACTAATTGGGAATATTCCAAAAGTCTGTCCCAGATGATTGGGATAACCTCATTATGGCTGGGTCCAGCCACACGGCCTCCATGTGTGGGAATTTCTCTTGAGTTGGAACCAGGTCACCTGCTACAGAGAAGAGGACAGAAGGACTTAGCGTGGGTAGGAGGAGTCGCTGAATCCGGGGCAGCCAAGGGATAGCACAGAGTCCTGTGCCAGCGGAGGCCACGGCAACACTCCCAGCAGACAGGAGGGGACCCGGGATCACAGCTGTTCCCCTGTGCCCGGTGCCCAGCGGCAGGACCCGCCCAGGACAGGACAGGAGCACAGTGCTGTGGTCGCGGGATTTCAGGTCTGAAAAGTGGCATCAGGGCCCCCTGGTTGGCTCAGTCAGAAGAGCTTGTGCTTCTCGCTCTTGGAGTCGTGAATTTGAGCCCCACATGGGGTGTAGGGATCACTTAAAAATAACGAAACTTAAAAAGCCTTTTATTAAAAAAATGGCATCAGCCTCATTATATTAATGTAGTTAATCTCACCTTTACTGTTTGAATAATATTATTTGTACCTTTGTCTTGGTCCCCACCATTGTGAAAGCACGGAAAGAAGTTTATGCCAAGTTTGATGTTTGTACATTTAAAAAAATAATGTGATAAATAATAATCGAATAGAAGTAACTCAGTTTAAATTTAAGAATTGCATAAAAAGGGACGCCTGGGTGGCTCAGTTGGTTGGACGACTGCCTTCGGCTCAGGTCATGATCCTGGAGTCCCGGGATCGAGTCCCACATTGGACTCCCAGCTCCATGGGGAGTCTGCTTCTCTCTCTGACCTTCTCCTCGCTCATGCTCTCTCTCACTGTCTCTCTCTCAAGTGAATAAATAAAATCTTTAAAAAAAAAAAAAAAAAGAATTGCATAAAAAGCCCTCAGGGATCTGGCGGGACTGGGTTCCCCCCACCCAGAGGGGGCCATCTAGCACCTCAGCTTAAAAAAACCCCAACATAGGGACACCCGGGTGACTCAGACGGGTAAGCCTCTGCCTTCGGCTCGGGTCATGATCTCAGGGTCCTGGGATCGAGCCCCCATTGGGCTCCCTGCTCAGCGGGGAGCCTGCTTCTCCCTCTCTCTGCCTGCCTCTCTGCCTACTAGTACTCTCTCTCTCTGTCAAATAAAAAAATAAAATCTTTAAACAAACAAACAAACAGCGTAGGAGCCCCAAGCTCTCTGGAGCAGACTGAAGTTTCTAGACGGATCTCTATCACGTGCAGCTCCTTGCCGTGTGCTGAGCACTTTGGAAATGGACTTGAAATGGACTTGAAGTTAGTTTGCATCATTCGTGTGCTGCCTGAATAAGGGCTGTTTGTACATGCAGCTTGCACTGTGTCTACACCAATAGAAGGGGAGCCCTCCAAAAGTAATTTCCTTGGTTCTTTTTGCTTGTTTAATTCTGGAGTTAGATTTGTAGTTCACTTTCTATTGAGATTTGCTTGACCTGCATGCTGTCATGGGAGCAGCCTGCGACTGCCATGTGTGACTGTTATTCACTGTCATCGTCCCAAGGACAATGGAGTCTTGACCATCACTGGGCGTGCACTTGAACCTCAGTGACCATGGGAGACTGTTTGTACTGTAGCTAAGTAATCACGCGTGCATTCATTCGTCAGCTTTTGTTATGGGAATCTGAAAGAGACACAAATAGAATCATATAGTGAACCCCCTTTGGGGGGGTTAATTAAAAAGGACCCCTTTATTAAATGTGATTATATTAATATCATCACACTTTAAAAAGTAACAGTGATTCTTTACTATCAACTATTTGATGCATCTATCATCTATTTGATGAACAGATAGTCCAAATTTCAATTGTTGTATTTTTTTTAATTTTTAATCTTTTAAAAAAGATGTTATTTATTTGAGAGAGAGGGAGAGTACAAGCAGGGGGAAGCAGGAGAGGGAGAAGCAGGCTCCCCGCTGAGCAAGGAGCCCAATGCGGGGCTTGATCCCAGGACCCTGAGATCATGACCTGAGCTGAAGGCAGACGCTTAACTAACTGAGCCACCCAGGTGACCCCAAATTTCTGATTGTTTTAAAGTGTCAGAAATGCTTTTTTTCTTTTTTTAAAGGTTGTATTATTATTATTTCTATTATTGAGAGAGAGACTATGAGCAGGGAGGGAGGGGGAGGGGGAGAGGGAAAGAGAGAATCCCAAGCAGTCTCCACACCCAGCGTGGAGCCCGACGCGGGGCTCAGTCTCGTGACCCTGAGATCGTGACTTGGGCTCAAATCAAGAGTCGGGTGCTCAACCGACTGTGGCACGCAGATCTTTCTCTTTTATATTATGGGCAGCACTTTGTGCATGCTGTCTCCACCCTTTTGTTCACTAGGAACGACTGTTTTCGTAAATTTCCGCACGCGTCGTACTTCATCCTGTGAACCTCCTCAGGTATCTGATTGCGACACTATACTCTCTCCAAATTGATGGAGTAGTCCTAGGATGGACAGTATTCCTAGGAGCATGTGACCTAACTGGAGGCTTTCGTGTGTTCAGCAAGCATTTATGGAGCCCTCTCTTTGCTGGTCCTGGGCTGTCCGGCCCTTCGTGGGGCCTGCAGGCCCTCTCCCCTGCCATCAGCCCATGCTTGGCCCCAAGGCCACTGTCCATTAATGCCTGCGAGCTTCCCGCTGCTCCCTGCTAGCTCCCTATGTGGCGCCAACTGTGTTCCCACTGTGGACTTGAGCTTCTCGGCTTCCATCGAGAAACCTTGGCTGCGCTGCTCTTCTCTATTTGGATCATGTATATAAAGCGGCCACGCTCTCTTGTCGATGATATAAGTGAGTCCATCTAAATAGTAAGATGATGGGGAAATGCCGAATAGCTTATAGGTGAGGACATTTCCCCCAATTTGGAAAACGCAGCCCCTTTCTCGGGTCTATCATTAATATCATGCATCGATCTATTTATTGACTTGACATAGAAAGTCGGATGTTGCCAGAGAAGTCTTATCTTTGCCACCAAAAATCTTCTAAGGGGAATGCAGATTTTTTTTAAGGCCCTCTGGTTGGGAGAGGCCTCAGAGCATCCATTGAGGGAGCTCTAGAACTCGGGATCCGTCCAGCTCCGCAAAGGGCTTCTGAGATGGATGCCTGCCTGGTCTCTTTGTATCCCCAGAGTCTTATCCACAGCCTCGCCCAAGGGGCTTCAGTTTCCTTGCATGCCTTAATAATAATTCACAGAACTATTGTGAATCCTAAATGATGTAATGTCTGAGGACACACTTTGTAAACAGTACCTTATGTAATTGGTCTCTACTGTCAACTTTATGGCATTTCGTGACATGTTTGAGGAATAACTGAGGTTTTTTTTTTTTTAAGATTTTACTTATTCATTTGACAGGTAGAGATCACAAGTAGGCAGAGAGGCAGGCAGAGAGGAGGAAGCAGGCTCCCCGCCGAGCAGAGAGCCAGATGCGGGGCTCGATCCCAGGACCCTGGGATCATGACCTGAGCCGAAGGCAGAGGCTTTAGCCCACTGAGCCACCCAGGCGCCCCTGAGGTTATGTATTTAACTCACATGCACTATGGGGCTTAACCCACTGAGGCACCATGCAGGACACCATGGGGACTCTGTCTGTTCCCAGAGCCTGTGAATTCTCCACCCTGTTGTCAGTGGCCCCACTACCCCAACATCAGTGCACACCTGCAGAAAGCATCTCGGTAAAGTAGAAATCTCTGGAACAACAGTTGTTCTGACCTATTTACACAGACTTGATTCAGATACCATAGATATTTGAGGAGGGGTTTTTCTATCTTCCTTAAATGCCAGAAAGGATACCTATGTTACGATTCAACTATTTCAAGGCACCTGGGTGGTTTAGTCGGTTAAATGTCTGTCTTCGGCTCAGGTCATGATTCCAGGGTCCTGGGATTGAGCCCTCCATCAGGCTCCCTGCTCAGTGGGGACCCTGCTTCTCTTTCCCTCTGCTGCTCCCCCTGCTCGTGCTCTCTCTCTCCCTCTCTGTCAAATAAATAAATAAAATCTTAAAAAAAAAAATACAACAGTTCCACCAACATTTTAATCTAGGTTAACCTAGGATTAACTGTATTCAAATTTATATTTTCTGGATTATGTCCTAAGCTCATGTGTGTTGGAAAATACCACAGACAGTTTTGTTGCATTAAATGTTTTGGAGGAAGTTACCCGAAATTGTGAGTCTTCTAGTGGTATGCCAGGATTTAGCTGATTGCCAACAATCAATGGGTAGCTTTCTGTCTACCTTTTCTTTGGGTGCCTCCTTCCTTCTGCTACCTAAAACAGCCTCTCTGGGCTTTGAATTCTCTTTCTTTTTGTGTGAGCAGTGTTTGAAGTCCATTGGTTTCTGGCTCTTTGAACCTACTAAGATATGCTTTCGACAAACGGGGGAAACGGTAGAAGAAATAAGGTATCACACTGTAGCTTCTCTGAGTGATGGAAAGGGAAAACTTCCATTTAGATGGGTTATTATTTGCCTGAACTCTGAGATGGTCTTTAAAATACCCAAAAGCTGCTGACAGTCCAGGTCACATTGAGCTCTTTCTTTTTTTTTTTTTTGGCTTCACGGTAGCGTGGCTGTTACGCACTGAGACCTGCACCTTTCAGCCTAATGTAATAATCTCGTTGTGAGAAAATTCTGCTCAAAGGATCTGAACGGTGATGCGTTAGGCCTTCCCATAGACTCGGCCAATAAATACATATGGAGTACCCCACTGTGTGCTCAACACATTATATTTAAACTTGTGTAGAATTTACACGAGGATTGAATTAGAAGGGCATGGACCAGAATCCCCAACAGAGACAAAAGGAATATGAATCATTACTTTTATGGGGAGGTGAGGCTAGTTATGAAATTTTCTAGTTATGAAAGGGTGTTTGCAAAATGCAAAGGTGGGAAATGGTATGATTTTTAGGGCCTTAAGGGGATGGACTCTCAAAATGAAAATTCCTGGATAGGTTAGCATGTCGTACAAAACTGTTTGCATGCTAACACTGTGTGTTAAGTATCTTGAAAAAACAAGAGAAATGACTTGGGTTCCATCGAGGTCTTGGCAGTGATACTCAAATGCAAAAGACAACGCCCCATGGATCGGGTCCCACAGAGCCACATAAATGCTTCTCACACCTCTTACCATGTGCCCCCAGACCCTCTGTGTACCTGTGCAGCTCCGTGTGGCACCATCTTCTCCTTGGAAGTAAAGCCCTGAAGCTTCATCCCGCAGTGACTCACTCCCTCTGCTCCCAAACCCGTCCCTCTTGCCCTGTCTGCCTGTCTACTGACTGTCCAGCATTCCTGGGCCCTTGGCTCAGCCTGGGAGCCCAGCCAGGTGTCTGCAGCTCCAACCCTGCTTCTCACCTTCTCTTGTGTCCCATCTCTTCCCGGGGGTCCCTGCCTCTCTGAGCCCAGCTCCTTCCTTCTGCTTCCTTTGTTTAAATTCCTCTAGTATTTGTAGTTATCACTTTAGAATTCCATACTTAAATATGCTTGGAGTTGCACTGTTTCCCAATTATTTCACGGATGCCGTGTGTGGCACTTTCCTCATAGTCCTCGTCGAGCTCAGCATGAAGCTCATGCCGTTGGTATCCGTGGGGAGCAGAGAGGAATGTCGGGAGGGGGGTGTGGATTTCCGTAACATCCTCCCCACCCTTGTAGTATTAACACACTTTTTTGGGGGGTGGGGGGACAGTTTTGTCCTCTTCACTTACAAACCACTGCTTTATCCATGAGGATGCTTCTAGTTTATACAGGCAGATCGGTCTTTGAGAAACAGGGTCACTCTCTTTTCCAATTATGGAGAAGCAGTTCCATCATTTCTTTTTTTTTTTTTTTTTTCAAGATTTTATTTATTTATTTGACAGAGATCACAAGTAGGCAGAGAGGCAGGCAGAGAGAGAGGAAGAAGCAGGCTCCCTGCCGAGCGGAGAGCCTGATATGGGGCTCGATCCCAGGACCCTGAGATCATGATCTGAGCCGAAGACAAAGGCTTAACCCGCTGAGCCACCCAGGTGCTCTGAGTTCCATCATTTCTAATGAAGGAATATTCCTTGATGACTGGTTCCTCGTCTCTCGGGAGACACGTGTGCATGGGGAGAGCCCAGGACAGGAGGAACCCCTATAAAGGGAGCTAGGGGCCGAGACGCTCCTGCCTTACAGTACGCGGTATTGCGTAGATGTCTCCTGTGGGGTGGGGTGCTGGTCGCCCGAGGTGGACTCCAAGCAGATGCCTGGCTGATATGGGTAAGCTTTAGACGAAAAGCAGAGGAAGAGGCCACTGGCTGGCAAGGGGTGGCAGTGGGGACTTGTCCTTGGGCCTTAAAGAAGCCTGAGAAAGCTTGCTTCCCAAGGAGGCGGCAAGACGAGGACAGGCCTGGAGCCACAATGAGGTGTTTGTGTTGGCTGGATGAGGAGACAGAGCATTTGAGGGTGTGAACCCACTTCTGTCTGTTTATTTCGAAAAGCAAGCATTTAGCAGAGACCTCCAAATATAATATCAACCCTTTTTGTCTGAGAGCTTTTGAGTTTTCTTTTCTAGCTATTTCAGTGTCCTCAGTGAAGGACAGCCGGGGGGACCAATCCCAAGTTCTTCATGTAGTTAAAGTGCCTCGCTCTGGCTTTAAAACTAACATTTTTATAATCTTGAAATATTTAATAAGGCAGTTTTCCTCTAAAAAGCTCAAGGCATGCTACAAGCCTTATCTTGAGTATATCTGTGGCTATTTCATAATCATAAAGCTTTTCTCCTAACCTACATAATTTCATTAATTACTTCCCCTTAATAACCTGTAATGTTTGCAAACTCCTCCCTCCCATTTTATAGAAGAAAAAGCAAACTTTCGTAAAATTTAGGTAATTCACCCAGGGTCACCCAAGGTCGTTTGGCAGAATCTGAACTCAAACCCAGGTCCTCTGATTCTAAAATCTGTTGTTTGATTATAGCACATGGGCTCCTAGGGTAAGCTTCAGAATCCCCAGAGAGGGTGAGTGATCTGCCCAGAGTTGCACAGCACAGCATGTTTAGAGGAAAGAATAACTCCAGATGCCACTGGAAGCTTCTGGTCTGCAGACAGCATGGGGATCCCCCCACCCTTCTCACAGCGAGAATCCAGCACCTCTGGTCCTTCTGCTTGGGTTGTGACCTAGAAGTTGGAGACGTGGCTCCGTTAAATGCCCTGAAGGAGCATGGCTGTTGGCAGACGCCGGGTCTGGCCTCCATGGAGGCCGCGTGTTGAGGCTGGCTTGTTCATTTTTAGCCCAACGGCCTGAGCCTGAGTCAGTCCCTCTTATCAGCATTTAAGCAGCAGAGTTTGTCTTAGACTTGGCCATTTGTCACAACGGAATCCAAGTGGCCTTTAAGCCTGCTGCTCTGGGCTGGCATGAGATCCTGTTTCTACTCCCAGCGTCCGAGGTATTTATAAAACAGAAATCAGTAAAGCGTGCCTTGAAATGCCATGCACATTGTCTACCCTTGCCTCAAGAACCTTCTTGGTCTTGGAAGGACAAAGAGCCCAGAAGCTTTCCTGCTCTCCAGGCCTGTGTTAACAAGGGTCTGGTGGCTGAGCCCCAAGAGGAGCTCTTAATTGCTCAGAGAGCCACAGAGCCAGGAGGAGCCAGAGGGCTGGCGAGCTAGTCTGGTGGGCAAAGTCTCTCTCCCCTGGGGAGGGTCTAGGGGCTTGACCTGCTAGTCAGATCTTCTCACACGTGTACTTCTTGATGCTTGCATGGTGAAGGACAAATGCTAGAGGAACCGTGGGCCGCATGTGTGATGCTTTCATTGTGGGGCGTGCACTCTGGATGTCTTAGCTAGGTAGCGCTCTCTGCCCTGGCCCTGGGGGCCGTGGGAAACCAGAATGCTCAGAAACGGGGATTCCCAGTTACTTTTATTTTCTCTCTGAGGGTAACTTGTAAGTCTCCTGTTTGAGCTCTGGGTGCAACTTCCCTCTTCAGTCAAGGGCTGGGCCAGGCACGAACGAGGTCTTACCCTGCTGCCATTTTTTCCAGTCTCCTCTTTCTGGTAGTTTGTTTGCAGACACAGAGGACAGGGCAGGAGCCGTACTGTGTCCCAGGTCATGCCCAGGACATTTCGTTTGTGCAGTGAATCAGGAGAGGCTCTTCTCTTCAATTGTACCCTTCTCTTAAAAATTCCAGGAAACTGAGTGCTTGGGTTCTTGGGTTCGGGCAAACTGAGATTTGCTTCTGATATTATAGAATTTACTTACCGTATAAGTTTTTTTGTTTTGTTTTTTAACTCATGACCATGAGATCAAGACCCGAGCCAAGATCAAAAGGCAGACGCTTAACCAACCGAGCCACCCAGGTGCCCCACGGTATAGGTGTTTTAATGCAATGTGTACAGTCATCAGATAGCTTCATGAAAGTGCCTGTCCTTGTAGAAAATTCTAGGCACTCCACAGAGGAAACAACTGGCTTACGGGTTTTTGTTTGTTCTCAGGTAAGGATGAAGTGGTATTTCAGTGGTGGAGAAAACAATTTTGCTGGCGATTTTCCTAAGTGCTTTACCCCTTGGTCCCCAGTGGGAAGGTCAGCTCTGTTCCAGCAGGGCTACCCGCTAAGGGGAGAGGCCAGTCTCCTTTCTGTATTTGAGTCAGGGCCTGTGAAAGGGCTCAGTTAAATGTGCGTGCTTAACTGTGACTCAGTCTCCAGCTATTTTTAGGTTAGTGATTTTCTTTTAGGAAGACTCGTGGGTTAGTAGCCATTCCTGACATTTAAATGTGAGGTTCACATTTGCTCGTATAGAGTAACTTTCCGCTTACTAGGAACTTGTAGGACATTCTCCGAAATTCCAGCAGGTTGAGTATGTGACCGTATGACTTTGTGGAAGAATATGGTTCCATGAAACACTTAACACATGAGTGGCTTTGCACAGAGAGGCAATCTCACGGCCTGATTTGCGGCCACAACTCAAGACAATGTTAACATAAATGTATTTAATTACCTGTAAATTCCTCCCCTTCTCTTTACCAAATTGTGTGTAACTTTGGGCGGTCTCTTCATTTTGTATCCCCTGACTTGTCAGAGCTGTTGCCTTGGATCACCAAGGGGCTTCCTCCTTCCTCGCGGCCTTGTCTCCCTCCCCTCAGCCACTTCACGGCGCCATCATACAAGACGTTGACGGCCACCCAGTCTGATGCGCTGAAGGAGATCTAGTCGAGGTCCGCAGTGCTCAGTGTTCAGAAATAAATAAACTTGTTGGGGCGTCTGTTGGAAATAGGATTGGCCCCATCATTGCCAGGGCTCCCCATCCCTTCAGACTTGAGGTGGTAACCCTGAGGGCTCCTCCAACAGAACTCTCCTTGGGAGGAGAGCCTGCATGTGCTGAGAGGAGGTTCTGTGAGCTGCTCAGGAGGGGCTCACCGGGCCTTGGCACCTCACTGTGAGCGAGAACAAGGCCTGAGTCAGCCCAGCTGTCGGAGGGCACTGTTCTGGGTAGACCAGGATGTCCCTTGGCACCTTCCAGCCATGCCTCTGCCTCATCCCAGCCCTGTGGCAGTGAGTGGACGGCTGGGCTTTCTCCTAGCCTCTGCTCTGGGCTTGTTTCTCTCCTGCTGTGGAGCTGCTTCTCATTTTTATTTTATTTTGTTATTTTATTATTTTTTTCTTCTCTAACTGCTGTGACTTCCTTAGCTAAATGGCAGATAAAATGAGGAAGAACCTGGCCCTCTTCCTCCCTGCTTTCTCCTCCGAGGTGCCATGTGGCCTCCGTCTAGGGTCGACTGTGTTTTTCTTAAGCTGCCACCAACAAGGCTAAACGGACTGGAGTGACAGGAGCTTTTCTTCAGCAATGTGCTGTGGCCTCCCGCCGTCCTTCTGACGCTACTCGCAGGGCCATTTTGAGGAGCAGAGCCTGTCAGAGGGCATCGAGGCGGTGTGTCCGCAGAGCCAAGCCGGGCAAGAGTGGGTTTACCTGCAGGAAGAGTATGGGGGCGAAGGGACAGCGCCTTCCATGGGAAAGGAGGGACCCCCCCCCACTTCCCTGGCAGGAGAGAGAGGGCTCCGGGCTGTGCACTGCTGGAACCCCTTTTACCACAGAAACAAGAACACGTCTTGGAACTGTTAACAGAACCTGGTGAAGGGCACTTACCATCCAGGGGTTCACTAAGTTCAACATGGTTCCCCGTTAGAAGAATCAAGAAGAGTGTGTCCTGGGGGTATCTGCAGCCTTGGGGGAGGCCCACCCATCACCCAGCCGGTTACTCTGTTGTTAAAGCAGCCCCTCATAGCACCTCTGTGTCGGGTAGGAGAGAGTATCTTTTGGGGTAACTTCTGCCAGATGGGTTGTTTACTAAGGAGAGCTAGAGTAGAGCTCAGCAGTGGTGATGGTCCAGCTAATATTTGGGGGCACTTGCCGAATCTGAGGAGTGTTATAAAATACCATCTCTGAGGGCGCCTGGGTGGTTCAGTGGGTTAAAGCCTCAGCCTTCGGCTCAGGTCATGATCCCAGGATTCTGGGATCGAGCCCCGCATCGGGCTCTCTGCTCCACAGGGATCCTGCTTCCCCCCCCACCCCCTATCTGCCTGCCTCTCTGCCTACTTGTGATCTCTGTCTGTCTAATAAATAAATAAAATCTTTAAAAAAATAAAACCTGAATCAGCATGTTCAGAGAGGCCCCAGGACAAGCCCTGTAACTGGTGGGGCCAGGAACGGATCCTGGACTAGCTCCTGGCAGGGCCGGGACCTACATGAAATCCCCCTCCACACCAGAGGGAATAGGAAGAGGTTCTTTAAGAGTTTGGTTCGGTTTGGTTTTCCTTAAGAGGTGGTTACCGTGGGACCCACAGAAGTACTGAAGCTTATTCATCAGGTCCGCTTGGGAGGGAGACACCCCCTCCCAGATGCGTCTGTCTCATGGTTTCCATAGGTCCTGGTCCTGGGAGAGGAAAGGGTGGTCTGACAGTTGAATCACAAGGCAAAGAAGCCAAGCCAATATTTGTGCACAGAATCCCGTTTGGATTGTGTTAATAAGTAGCCCGTGAGTGTTCATGTGAGTTAGCTGCTTTGGGTCTGAATTGGCCGGAGCTTGTCTGGGTAACAAGGAACTTTTCAAAAGGGCATGGCAGAGGGTGTCTTAAGCCTGGAAGGGCAGCGGCGGGGAACTACTGAGTCATGAGAGTAATTTGGGCTTATTTTCTCACAGTTCTGAGCAAGCCTGAAATCAAAGTGTCATCAAGGTGGGTTCCTTCCCGAGGGCTCGGAGGGACGATCTGTTCCAACTATGCATTGCTCCTAATTTCTCTTGTTGCTGGCAATGCTTGGCATTCCGGGTCTCGGCAATGCTCTGCCCCAGTCTCTACTTTCACCTTTAAAAGTTCTTCCCTCCATGTCTGCGTCTCTGCGTCTAAACTTACTGGTCCTTACAAGAGCACTAGTCCTGGGGTTAGGGCCGACTTTAATCAGTGTGACCCCATCTTAACTTAATTACATATGCCAAGGACCGATTTCCAAAGGAGGTCACATTCACGGGTCCCAGGTGGATGTGAATTTGGGGGGGACACTATGCTCCCCACTACACCACGTAGTGAATTTTCTGGATTTGAGGTCTCTGCCCAGCTTTTTCTTTCTTGCCTCACTGTATGGTTTTTTATCATCATTGAACATTAATATTCTGAGGCTGAAATCATTGCTTAGCCAGGCAGGTGGAAGGAATATGACAGAATCATGGACCTAAATGGCACAGCTGCAAATGTATGGCTGTTTAACTTACTTGAAGGAAGAACAAAGGCCATGAAGGTTGTGATTTTTGGAGTTCTGTTGTTAATGGTTCACAGAGTTAGCTGGCAGGCGGGGTCTGTCTCTTGTTACAGAACCCAGAGAGTTTTTCTTGTCCTTAGCCAAGGACTGCAATTCTATCCCTAGAATTTCAGAAATTTTGAGCTGTGGGAGACCTTTGGCATCATCTACTTCTAACCTAATCCTCACATTTTCCAGATGAGGTCTTTAGGGCCCCCAGAAAGGTTAAGTGACTTACTCAAGGTCACTGGCTAGGAAGGAACAGGGCAGGCGCTAGGACCCAGGTCTCAGAATCCCAAGGCTGGAGCTTCTCCCAGCCCAGGAGGGACCCATCTCCCCCAGCATCTGTGTCTCCATCTCAAAATAACCCCCTTAGCCATGGGAGAGCAGTGAGAAGCCTGGGCCCTCGCACAGGTGGAAAGACTAGTCAAGCGTGTTGTAGAAACTGAGGCACTAAACGGTCCTGGCCAGGTGGGCGTTTTGTGGTACATTACACCTTGGGTTTCCTTGTTAACGCAGAGACTACGCACAGAATTTTAACTATCAATGACAGCATTTTATGAGTAAGTCCTAAAATGACCAGTGGGAGAAGGGGAGGTGTGCTGGGCTCTGGTGTACAGTGAGCCGCGCCCTTCCTTTCACAGAGGTGGGGAGGCGTGGGGGGGGGATACTTCCTTTCCATTTTGCACCCGCCCAGCCCCCCTGCTGTTCTGTGGGACTCCTTTTCCCCACCTGGGCTGCCTGATACTCATATTAATCGCATGTTGCCTGCCCAGGAAAGGGAGAGGGGGCACACGAAATAGTATAATGGCAGCTTACTTTGTTATGTCTGGAACAAGTTCAGAATATTAATATTTCGTGGCAGGTCGAACTTAGAAAGAGAGAACACCATAAAAATCAAATGCAGCAAGGTAAATTAAAATGCATGTCAAGGGTTTTGTTCTGAAATTGCCAGTTAATTAATGCCTGGTTTTATACACACAGACACACACACGTGTGTGTAGATATATGGATTTAATATGTATATTAAATACGTATTTATATATAATTCATATAAACTGTACATACACATGCACACACTCACTCTCACACTTACACATGTTCCTTCTGGACCCTATACTCAAGACCCAGTTGTAGACCTAGCTGCTCCCTAAGTCCTTCCCTCCTTCATTTTTTTCCTAGATGCATTTATTCTTGTCCCCAAATTTCTAAAGTATAGAGAACCCTGAGATAAACTTCTTTTCGAACCCTCGTGCACTGTTGGCAAGAATGCAAACCAGTGAGGCCACTATGGAAAACAGAATGGAGGTCCCACAAAAAGTTAAAAATAGAACTACCCTATGACCCAGTAATCGCACTACTGTTTACCCCCAAAGTACAAAAACACGAATTCAAAGGGATACATGCCCCCCTTTATTTATTGCGGCATTATTTACAATGGCCAAGATGTGGAAGCGGCCCAAACATCCATCAGTAGCTGAATGCGTAAAGCACATTGGTGTACCTATACATGCAATGAAATACTACTCAACCATCCAAAAGAGAGGATTGTGGCTGTTCGCAGTGGTGTGAATGGAGCTAGAGAGTATGATGCTGAGCCAAAGGTCAGTCAGAGAAGCACAAATACCATATGGCTTCACCCGTGTGGAATTTAAGAAACAAAACAAATGAACAGAGGAGAA
Organism: Mustela erminea; assembly: GCF_009829155.1. Classification (NCBI taxonomy): domain Eukaryota; kingdom Metazoa; phylum Chordata; class Mammalia; order Carnivora; family Mustelidae; genus Mustela; species Mustela erminea. The sequence goes on along the minus strand of NC_045618.1, from coordinate 6,291,717 downwards.
AAAAAAGAGAAACAAACCAAGAGCCAGACTCTTGACTGTAGAGAACACACGGCTGGTGACTGGCTGGGAGGAGGGGGGCTCGATGGGAGAAATCGGGGCTGGGGATGGAGAAGTGCACTTGTGATGAGTGCCCGGTGTTGTCCGGAAATCAATCACTGCATTGTACTCTTGCAACTAATGCTACACCATATGCGAATTATACTGAGATTAAAATAAACATTTTAAGAAAGATTAACTTCTTTCCTCCCCAGGTAAAGTGAGAGTTCTGCTTCACTGTGGTCCAGTGCAATGCTTAGCATCGTGCTAGGCACACAGTAGGTTGCCGGGTCCTTGAGCCACTCAAGTTCAAGGGAGGTGGCCCTGGGGACATGTGGTCGAGCTGCCCCGCTTCTTGGGACTTCTGGTTCAAGCCTCGCGTCGAGGGTGGATCTCTGGACCATAATAATTACAAATCTCTCAGATTATTGCCTTCACTGAACTGAATTCAGTTTAAAACCCTTGATGTTTTTTGAGGGTTGAGGAAATTAATTCTCTAGTGCATTTGCTATTAAAAAACGTTGTAGGAGGACATTGCCTATCACATCCCTCAAGGTCCCCTTATATAAAGTCCCACAGAGGGTTTTTTTTCCTTTCTCTCTTTCTTTTTTTTTAGTGATTCTGTGCCAGAAAAGCCATGTTTCCCCTTGTTATCTGTCTTGCTTTCTGGGATCAGAGTACAATACACATTACCTTTCTTTCTGCTTTGGAGAACCAGGAGATTAACTGGGTTTCCCCTCTTTGCTCTTGTAGTCAGAAAGCTCAGGTCCATTCTAGGCTTACTCACACCCATGATTGTTGTGTGTGTTCTCAGAGGGATTTTTCTCATCTAGATGTTCATAATTCCTTCTTAGATTTTTTTTAAAGGTTTTACTTATTTATTTGACAGAGTGAGCGCACAAGTAGGGGAACCAGCAGGCAGAGGGAAAAGCAGGGAGCCTGATGGGGGGCTGGATCCCAGGACCTTGGGATCATGACCTGAGCTGAAGGCAGACGCTTAACCAACTGAGCCACCCAGGTGTCCCCTTCTTAGATTTTTTTAGTTGTTATTTTAAGGCTTTTTTCTAGTATCGATATTATTGTTGTTATTATGAATTTGAATATGAAAAGAAAAAAAAGAAAAATTACCTATACTGTAGTGGCCCAATGACTGTGGTATCCAGAAGATTTGGGTATACAGTATTTCCTCTTCTATCATTAGAAATTACAGACTAGGGGCACCTGGGTGGCTCAGTCAGTTAAGCATCCTTCTCTTTGTTTCAGCTCGGGTTGTGATCTCAGGGTCACACCCCACATCGGGCTCTGCACTCAGCAGGGTCTGCTTGTCCCTCTTCCTCTGCTCCTCTCCCCACATGCATGCTCTCTCTCTCCCTCTCAAATAAATAAATATTCTTTTAAATTGACAGGAAGAATCTAGAAGTAACAATGGCTTAAACATGGAAGGGATTATTCTGTCCCGTAAAAGAAACCCAGAGGTAGGCAGTCTAGGTCTGTCATGGTGGCCCCATGAAATCACTAGGGCCCCCAGGCTTCTGTCTTTCTACTCTGCTGTCTTCTTAACATAGCTCCTAGAGCAACCTCAAGGTCCCTTCATGGCCCAAGGTGGCTGCTGGGGTTGCAGCCACATCATCTGCATTCCAGGGATACATGAAGGGAAAAGGGTAGAAGAAGAGTTAACCTCCTGCCTTTTAATGAGGCTTCAGAGAACTCAGACCAGCACCTTCAGAACTGGTTAGAATTTAAATGTGGACTCACCTACCTGCAAAGGCAGCTGGGATCTGTAGTTTTTTCCAATGGGGCAGGCCCATTTTACAGGTCTCTTACTAGGAAGAAGGAGAGACTTTGGGGAAGCAGTCAGCCATCTGCCACAATTCTGGGGTTTTTTTTAACACCCATTCCCATTCAGCGTTCCTTTGAAACCTCCTCAAATAGTTTGTGGGAAAAGGCATAGATAGATAAACATCCACTTGAATAACAACAAAACGCATCACATCTTTTTTTTTTTTTTAAAGATTTTATTTATTTGAGAGAGAGAGACCATGAGAGGGGAGAAGGGGAGAAGATCAGAAGGAGAAGCAGACTCCCCACGGAGCTGGGAGGCTGACAAAATGCATCACATCGGATGTACCACTCTGTCTTTCCAGAATTTTTTCTATGAATTTATTATTTATATATATACTGATTAGTGTAGGTTTTGAATATTCAGTCAGTGCAGACTGATCCAGGGCCAGAGGGATCTTAACACAGGTTTCTCCAATGGTCGGATGGCCACAGGAACCACTCCGGCACCATGAATGATTAAGCAGGCTGGGGGTGGGGTGGGGGGTGGGGGGAGGGTCAGTGTTGGGGGCATGATAGGGAGTGGTGGGGACTGTGGCAGCACGGAGGTCACAGGCCCTGTCTGGAAGGGGCAGCTGCCTCTCGGCTCCATCCGTTATTGCCAAGTGAGAACACAAGCTCAGTGTTGCCAAATCTTCTCTTTCCCTCTCTGTCTTTTTTTTTTTTTCCCAAGAGGAACCAGAAATTCAGGTTTTTATCTAAAGTCCCCTGGTGTTTATAACTTGGCAGCTAATGAACTTAATTTTGTAAAATGCTGGTCAAACACAACGCTATCCCCTGGCTGCTGACTTTGCTCTTTGGTCCGTTCGATGCTTGTTGTTCTGCTGGCAGCTGAGCCCCAGAAAGGTCAGGTGCCTTGTGATGTGGCTGGAGACTTTGCTCTTCGGTCCCCATCTCAACAAAGCCTGGTCTTCTGTGGCTAATTTGTCTCGGAATATGAAGAAATAATAAAATTTGAGGTTGAGCAAGACTGCTCTGAAGGTTAATTGAGTCTCCCCTTCAAGCGGCTTTCATTTACTTTTAAAGTCATTTTGATGTGGTGGAATCCAAGAACCGTGGGCTCAGATCCCAGCTCTGCTGTCACCGCTGTGTGACTGTGCGCAAGCCACTGCTGTCTCCTCTGTGTCTTCTGTCCCTTCAGTTTTCTTTCTTGCCTGCTTCTCCCTCTCTCTCTCTCTTTACTTTTCCTCCTTACAAATAGCACGGAGTGGGGGAGAAGAGGAGGGCTTCTGGAGCCAGATATGAATCCTGGTTTCTCTACCTACTAGCTGGGTGGCCTTGCTTGGGCAAGTCACTCAAATTTCCTATGCCTCAGTTTGCCCATCTATGAAATGGGGATAATACTAGTACCTGCTCCGTACGGTGCAGGAAGGATGGCATAGGTAAGTAGCATGGACAGGGCTTGGTGCATATAGGCAGCGCCGTAAAAACGCCAGCTTCCCCTCCACCCCACCCCTCTCTGTTTTCAGCTTTGGAAGCCATGTCTTTGCAGCACAGCAGGCCCTACTCTGGGTCCCCACTCACACAGCACACTTTTAGCTCCTGGCGGCCCTCCACAGCCAGCCCCCAGCCCCGATGCAGACCTGGCAGGCAGTGTGACTTCCCACTCCATGCTTCCAGCGCTCTTCTGCTCCCAGTGCCGGGCTTCCACGCCCTTCTCTCTCTCAGCTCACGTTTCATCTGTCGCCGCTCTGTGTTTGGGAGACAAGGGATGCATCAACCCACGGCCGTCTCGACCTCAAGCCTTGCTGAGGCTTGATTTCCTCGGTCACCGCATGATAGCTCTCAGGCCTTTCTGAAGATGACGTTATAAGATAAGTCATGAAAGCCATATGCGTGTGCTTTAGCCAGAGTTCTGAATGCAACAGATAACTTGTCCCCGAAACCAGAGAGCCTGTCAGTTTGTGGCTCTACAAAGACGTCCCCTGGCAGGTTTGTTCCAGTGGCCAAGGGCCGAGAGTGTGGCATATGCGTGAAGGAAAGCAATGATCTTTCTCCCCAAAGACCTGAAAGGAAGAGCGACTTAGACTGTGCTTTTATTTTAATTAAATTGCTTCTTTCTCATCTTTTAAAACATGACCGTCCAATCTTTTCAGCTTTTAGGTTAATTTGAATAAGAGATCTGACCCAAGCGGCCCGGCTGTACAACTCTTCAAGGACAGTCAATCTTTGCGGTAAAGAGGAAGAAGGGACATAGGTATGTATGGCCCAGACTTTCAGTTTTGTTTCTCCTCCTCACTTCCCCTTATGTTAAGAAGTAGTGAGGGGCGCCTGGGTGGCTCAGTGGATTAAAGCCTCTGCCTTCAGCTCGGGTCATGATTCCAGGGTCCTGGGATCGAGTCCCGCATCGGGCTCTCTGCTCAGCAGGGAGCCTGCTTCCCTTCCTCTCTGCCTGCCTCTCTGCCTACTTGTGATCTCTGTCAAATAAAATCTTAAAAAAAAAAAAAAATAGAGGAAGTGGGGAGGGAGGGACTTCTTTTTAATTCCATAAAATTTCAATTGTTGACCAATAAGGAAACTGGTAAGCCACATGCTGCATTTCTTGGTTCTCTTTCCAACAAAGGGGACAGGAAAGACCATGTTACCAGAATCACGTCAGAGAGACTTTAGAACTCCTGCTGGATATTGTTTGGGGCCCTTCAGTCACCAGACTTATAAATCCGTATTAATGAACAGCAGCTTCTTGAATTTTCATCATCTGCTGGTTTGATCGACGTAGCCGGGGTGGGGGGGTTCTCCCGTGAGGTGCAGGACCAGAGCTGTGGGGGAAACCCAGGGAGCACTTTGGGTGCTGTGCATGTTTTTAGGCCGCACACCCCGTGGAGAACCTGATTAAGTCTGCAGATTGTCCATCTCAGCTTCTTGAGATTGAGCCCCACGTCGGGCTGTATGCTGAGTGAGAGTCTCCTTGAGATTGTCTCTCTTCCTCTGCCCCTCCCCAGAGCACATGAGCCTTCTCTCATTCTCTTTCAATCAAATAAATAATTCTTTAAATCTGCAGATCCTTGCCATAGAAAACCACATACACACAAGACTTCACATATATATTTCAAGTGGGTTCCCTAGAATCCTATAGGGAAGCCACAGACCTCAAGTTAAGAATCCTGTTTTAGGGGGTTATATATAGCCAGCCTTTAGGGGACATGGCCCCAGGAGTGAGATGACACATCTCCAGAGCTTAAGATTTAATCCTCTGAAATGAAATTTAAAAGTTAAACATTGACATTGAAATGGACCAAATCAGAAGTTAGGGGTTTTTGTTTTTGTTTTTGTTTTTTAAAAGATTTTATTTATTTATTTGACAGAGATCACAAGGAGGCAGAGAGGCAGGCAGAGAGAGAGGAGGAAGCAGGCTCCCCGCTGAGCAGAGAGCCCAACTCGGGGCTCGATCCCAGGAGCCTGAGATCATGACCCGAGCCGAAGGCAGAGGCTTTAACCCACTGAGCCACCCAGGCAGGCACCCCCAGAAGTTAAGTTTTAAGGCAACTGTCAGATCATAAAGGGTCAAAGGTTGATACAGCTGAAAACGTATTTTGATTCAAAATCATGTGGGATACATTTTTTTTTAATTATTTTCTTGCCCCCATAGTAGAAGGCTAGTTGAGGCCTAATCTTTGATTGACTTTCCTCACGGAGTTGGAACCCCTGCCAGAGGCCATCGGCAGTATGGTCAGTCCTCTATTTGCCAACGTCACTTTGATCTCAGGAAAGGCTTTCTCGGACCCCACTGGCCTCGCTGGCGGTCTCTAGAGAGTTCATTCAGTCATGTCCCGCGCACGTTTTCGAGAGATTGTTTTGTCTTGCCAGTCCTGGCTGCACTGTGGGCCACCAGAGTTCCCGTGCTGACTGTTTTTAGCAGAGGCTACCTGACACCATTCCAGGGAAGCTGTTGCCATAGCTACCTCGGCTGTGAGTTACCATTTTCTCCTTTTTGTTCAGCTCATGGTTTCCCTGATTTTTAAGGTAACAGCTAACGTTCTGCTTTTCTGCTAAGCAACGAGGAAAAGACTGGATTTTCGTTGCTGTTGCTTCTGTTGTTTTTGATGTTTGGTTTTATGTGTTTGGAAGGGGTGTGTGTGTGTGTTGTGTATAAGGTAAAGCTACCTCAAAAGATAAAATATCAGGAGAGCTTGGGGAAAAGCCAGACCTGCATACACATTCTCTACACCCCCAATTTTTAATTTTGGACTAATGGCTATCGTCCATGAGGATGGGGAAAGAAGTTGGCTGAGTTCCATTTCACACTGCCTGAAACCCAGGCTCAAGGATGGCTGCCCCCCCTCCCCCAGGTGGAGTCTGAACTTGTCTCTAGCACTGGGGCTGCCCCTTCCCCCCGCCCCCAATGGGAGCAGATGGCAGAGTCAGGCCCCGCTTGCTTTGTCTCCCAGGCTGTAAACATAGTGCTTCACACACACCTGGTACAGAGCCACTCAGGGCTGCCAGCCCATGGAAATCAGGGGATCACCTCCTGTCCAGCTTGAGCCTCTTGGACTGGACTTGTTTCCCTGCTATTATTCTTTTTTTTTTTTTTTTTAAGATTTTATTTATTTATTTGGCAGACAGAGATCACAAGTAGGCAGAGAGGCAGGCAGAGAGAGAGGAGGAAGCAGGCTCCCTGCTGAGCAGAGAGCCCGATGCGGGGCTCAATCCCAGGACCCTGAGATCATGACCTGAGCCGAAGGCAGAGGCTTAACCCACTGAGCCACCCAGGCGCCCCTAAAGGACACTATTCTCGGCATTTTCTAGTTTGCTCATCTTCCAAGTGCTCACCAGATTAGAACCAAACCAAACCTTACCCAGTTTTTCAGTGCACGAGACTGTGATTTGGGTTGTTGCCAGTCCTCTGGTGGCTTGAAGGCCATGATGGCAAGTCACCCTGGGTGGCCCTATGGACATACCCAGATTGTGACATGTCACCGCGGGCTCTGCCTTTCCTCCCTGTACTTCTAACCCTAGATGTGGGCTTTTGCTCCCCAGCTCAAGATGAATGCCATGCTAGAGACCCCCGAGCTCCCGGCCGTGTTTGATGGGGTGAAGCTGGCGGCCGTGGCCGCCGTGTTGTACGTGATCGTCCGCTGTTTGAATCTGAAGAGCCCCACCGCCCCGCCTGACCTCTACTTCCAGGACTCGGGGCTCTCGCGCTTTCTGCTCAAGTCCTGTCCTCTTCTGACCAAAGAGTGAGTAGACCCCATGCCCACCGTGCGCCCCCCACCCCCTGCTGGTCTGTTTGGCTGGTACAGCATTCAGAGAAGACTCCTCTCATGTTGTGTCCCTAAGGCATCCATGTAAAGTAGTGTCTTTGGTGTTAAAATAGCCACGGTCTCCATACAAGCCTGGTGGTCGAATCCTGGAGGGGAGAGGAGGGGAGAGGGGGAGCCCTTTGTTGCCTGGAAACATCCCTTTCTCCACGGACTTGCAGAAAGCAGTAGTCATTTTTAGGTAGATACAGAAAACTTGGACACTGTTCTAGCCCTTTCTCAAGTGCGCTGTTGCCAGTCCTAGGGCAGAGGAACCATCCTTCCCTAAAATAATAAGCAAGAATAAAAAAAGCACAGATTTACGGGTTGGGTACTCTCCATCTGCATTACTGAAAAACGTACTAGACGTCGGCTAAGAGAATACTTGAATTGTGAGGGACCCAGGTTTCTCTGTGAAGCCCCAGAACCATATTTTGAGAGAGTGCCGAATCCTAACCACTAGACCACCAGGGAAGTTCAGAACCATATTTTGGAGGGGGCGAGGGTGAGCACTGCTTCTGAGAGAGGAAATGCTGTGGTGAAGTAACGGGAATCTTCATTCTCTGTCTCCCCTGTTTTCTAGAGGTGCGTGGTTGAATTTTTCCCTGTTGATGTTCTCTGAATAATTCTGTCTTCTCTCGGGGCTCAGGGCCAGCCTGGGGCATGAAGAATGAAGTATTCCCTGCCGTCCTGGGTCTGAATTCCTTCCTCCTCGCTCATTGTTGCTGCTTCACTGTTTGTGCTTCTTCAAACAGATGATGTTCTGCCAGGCTTGCCTTAAGATGGGAGCTTCTTCTAGAACTGTCTTACTAAACAGTGTCCCCTCAGCGTGAGGACGAAACTCGGTGGAGTTTCTGAGACTCAATGGATAGTAATAGGAACTTTCCCCTTCTCCTGATAGAACCTTTCACCCCCTCTAGGGGGTTGGTGGCATTGGGTCAATGATTGTCTTCTAAGAGTGGACAAGTGCCCAGCAGACACATCTGGGAGTTTGGGTTCTTGCTTTGTCTTGTGCAATCGTCTAGTTGGTTTTCACATGCTCTTAGCCAAGGGCAAAGAGCTGCCGTCGTGGGCTTTGGGTGTTTGGGGTGTTTGTGTGGAGTTTTTTTACTTTTAACAGCAATGCCAGGACTCAAAAGTTATTATCAAGTCGAGAGTGATGCGTAACTCTGTCACGTTGCCTAATACTTGGGAGTGCCATGTATGGTATAAATGTCATCATATTGACTTTGGAACTGCCCCTGCTAGGGGGGCTGCCCATCACCATGCAGGTCGAGTAGCCCCACAGCCGGGCATGAGACCAGGGGTTCTTACTCAGTAGTGTACACACTGACAGAGCTCCTCACCGCACGGGGGTGTGCAGAATCTATACGTTTTCCACATCTGCCAGCATTTTTCTTTACTGCTTGATTTAGAGAATTCACTAGTCCAGACTGGCAAGTGATACTTGCACCTGCTCTCACATTGAGTGGGACCCAGTTAGACCCAAGTTCCTTGGCTATCTCATTTTTAGAGAAAAAAGCAAAAGTATTGAGTCAACATGTACATGAAGAGTGTGGATGAGTACAAAGTTCTACCCAGCATGGGTTCCTGAGTCACCGGGGGAAGCCACGGAAAAGTGGCAGTTGTCTGATCCCCAGAAAATCATCACGGATGGTCTGATCCCATACTAATTGTTCAAAGTTTTAAAAAAAAGTTGATTATGGCAGGTTTTTACCTCTTTTCATGTTTTCCTTTAAAAAACAACCCAGAAATATTAAATCCAACAGTTCTCTGTGTTCTTTTTCTGCCCTAGCACACTGTCTCCCTGAGCCTGAGGTGCTGGTATAGTGCCACATGCTGAGATGGCCCCACCCACTCCCCTGATCTGGAAGTGTGTCCTTGGCCACAGATGTCCTTGAGCCTCATGGCAGTGTCCATCTCTGTTGTTAACCCGTCACCCGCTCCCTCCTGGTAAAACCCAAATAGGGAAGGATGGAGATCAGTTTCAGTTACTTAGCTATGGTTTGAAGGTAGGTGCAAAGGGACAAGTTGCCTAGAAATTGTTTCCTTCCAAGACCTGTCCCTTTCAGCATGTTGGAACATTACTTAAACAGCTAAATTCTAAACAGACAAGCTCTTGGACTTGAACATGACAAATGAACAAAGGACAAAAGGATTCACTATTTCTCCTCCATCTTTTAACTAACCTCTTGTTTTATTATTATTATTATTATTTTTAAGTAGCCTCCATACTGGAGCCCAGTGTGGGGCTCAAACTAATGACCCTGAACTCAAGACCTGAGCTGAGATCGAGAGTCAGATGCTTAACTGACTGAGCCGCCCAGATGCCCCAACAAACCTCTTTTTTTTTTTTTTTAAGATTCTAATTTTAGGAATAACTATCTCCTGCCCTCATGTAGCTTATCAGCAGAATGTTTTCATGTTACCCTCTTTTGTCCTCATTCCTGCATTTTGAATTTGTTGCTTGTCTCTTGGAGACATTATGCATTTCAGCTTCTTAGCGACTTTGAGGTTGGACTCATTTTTCCTTTCATTTTGAGGAAACTTCCCAGGAGAAGAGAAGATAACTGAATCCAGCATTAGTCCCCCTCTCATCCATGGGGTGACGGACAGATTCTTGTCAGGATATAGAGGGAGAGAAGGGAACAGAGAATAGCAAGGGGCTGGCCCGAGATGAGAGTCTTTAGCAGGAGGAGCCCCGGAGTGGCCTTCCAATTCCCACGTGACCCTCTTTCTATTTTAATCACTGTCAGAAGCCACTATCTTTGAAGTTCTCTCTCTGTGTCACATTTCTGTAATGGCCTCTCATATATTTGAAGCTGAGGACAGGAAACATGTCTGTTATGGGTAAAAGTGCTTCTCCTGAGACTTTGAAGATTTTTTTTTTTTCCTAGAGGAAGCCTGTCTGCAACCTTCACAAACAATCGTCTGGGCTAGAAAGTTCAGTTAACTGATTTACTGCAAGCTAATAGTGTTACCCAATAACCCTGACTGAAGGCAGCTGCTTATCAAGACCTATGTGTGGTATCAGAGCATATCTCCGTGCTGCTCTGGTATAGGGGAAAAAAAAAAACTGATGAAAGGTGAAGATTGAAAACATGTTACGAGAATAAGGATTTTTTCCCCTCCCGTTCAGCATTAAAGTTAGTTTTTTAGTCTATTTCAAGATGGTCTATCCAAAGATACATTAGAAATGCATCTTTTTTTAAAAATTTTTTATTTTTTAGAAATGCATCTTTTAATGTCTGGAGGAAAACTGTTCTTACATGGGATGATGTGTCTCTTGTTCACTTAGCAACAGATCAATATTTACCTAGTGATTCACTTTTTTGTTTCCAGAAATGTTTGCTTTCAGTGGAGTAAGCAGACTAAAGCTTGGCTTAGAAATTATGAGAAAATCTAGATGATGCTACAAATGTCCACTTTTTTCTGAATTAAAAATTTAATGCATATTCATTTTCTAAAACTGAAAAATAAAGCACATGAAAATTGTCTGTTAATTCTCTTACTCAGAGATATATCCCATTATTACTTAGGTGATAATCCCTTTGGGTCTCTTTGTTCTACAGATGCACCCTCTCCCCTGCCCAGAGCAGGGATCTGTATGTGTTGGGTGGCCTGCTTTATGCCATGGATATTTGCCCACAATGCTATGTATGTTCTTTTTTTTTTTTTTTTAAGATTTTATTTATTTATTTGACAGAGAGAGATCACAAGTAGGCAGAGAGGCAGGCAGAGAGAGAGAGGAGGAAGCAGGCTCCCTGCTGAGCAGAGAGCCCGATGCGGGACTCGATCCCAGGACCCTGAGATCATGACCTGAGCCGAAGGCAGCGGCTTAACCCACTGAGCCACCCAGGCGCCCTGCTATGTATGTTCTAACATTTGATTTTTAATAGCTGCAGAATTCTGTCAACCATTCAAATTTCCTAATGGTTGTTGGCAGCAGTGGTGTAGACAAAAAGCCCTGAATTGAAATTTGGACTAGAATGGAAACCTAGGTCTTCTACTTCTAAACTAGCCACAGAAACCTGGACGTAATGACAGCCCTCCTTGCCCTTGGTTTCCTCCTGTGTAAATTGAAGCAGGCAGCACGCCTGTGATGTCCTTTAGCACGAGTAACCTGAGTCTAGTACCACTGTTGTCACCGAGCATCAGATAAGTCCGCTTAGATGAAGGACCCTGGGGCTGGGGTCGTGGCTACAGAGTAAGGACAAGAACCCAAAGAGAAGGTTTTCTTATGTATCTGCCCTCTCCTATTTCCATCCCTTTTTTTTTTCTTTAAGGATCTTTTTTCCCCCAGTCTTTTTTGTGCATACATGTTTATTATTTAAGAAAATGAATTGATACTATAGAAACTGTTCGGCAGCTTGAAAATTTCAATTAGAAACATATTGTGTAAAAAATTCCATCCATAACTTAAAATAATGCCATTTCATCATATAAAGCGTCATATTTAACCAGTTTCCTCTTTTACTGAGCATTTGTTCTTCCATTTTTAAATCTTTGGAATTATAACCATTGCTGTGATAAATGCATATATAGATCTGATTGCTTCCTAGAGTAAATTCTTTTTAATATATTTGCTATATAAAAATATATGCTTAGTTGAAGGAATTTTACATAAATTGCCAGACTGTTTTCCCGAGAAATAGTCACAGGTTATAAGCTCAGCAGCATAGCTGGTTTCTCTTTTCTTCATATGGTAGCCTCTGTTTTCTCGTCTGCAAAACAGGAATAATGATAGTAATACAATCCTTTCCCACTTCCTAGACTGTTGGGAAAACAGATTGCAGTAGTATGTGAAAATGGTTTATATAAAGAATTAGAAGCTTGAAGTTCCAAGGTCCTGGTAGAGTTTTTTTCAGTAACCCGCCATTCTGTGGCTTCCTGTGGCTTCCTTCAGCCTCTGCTGGAGTTACCCCCACGCCACTGACTTCCTATGTGCTAGATATGGGGCCAGTCACTTTATATTCAGTACAGATAAGAGAGTCTAAAAAGATGGTATGGTAGCCCACTCAACAAGTCAGCTTATGCCATTACGTCTCTGATTTATCTACTTTATCCTTCAAGCTCCACATGCCTTGTTAATTGGAAATAACATCTCCCCTCCCAGATTTTCCAGCCGGCTCTGTGTAAGGCCCAGAAAAACCCAAGGGGTTATGTCATCTAGAGGAGGGGGATGGGTCATTCCCTCTCTTTATGTGCTCTGACTACAAAGGGTATTTGGAGCTATCATTTACACAGAGTGCAATGTACAAACCCAAAGTATATGATTGGAGACCTTTTGCATGACTAGTCACCTGTGTAACTACCACTCCCTTGGGCTTTTACAGGAGTGTCCTGAGTCACCTCCTCACCTCTGCCCCACCCGTGTGTCACCATACCACTTGAATGGGCTTCCTCGAGCAGGCCAGCACTCAACACACACTGCGGGCTGACCTCAGCCTGTCTGGTCACCTGTGGCATTGTCCCATTGCCCACTGAGTGCCTACCTCCTGAGCTCCTGCTCCGGGCGATTCCCAAATCTCCTCCTTTCTCTCTCCCCGAAAGTGCCTCTTCTCCTATAAGAAAATCTTAGCGTCTATTCTGGGGAACTTGCCCTGATTTCTCCCCAACCCCTTCCTTCTTCTTATCCATGTGTTTTCCCGACCTATAGACTCTGTGTCCATTTAGCACATCTTGCCTTGTTTTGTGGGAATTCGTGTCTATCACTTTTTCTTCTTCGGTAAAGAAGGTATATCCCAAATGCAGAGCCACACTCTTGCATCCCAGGATCCCTAGCGCTCCCAGATCTTAAGTATAATATTAGCCTTTGGGTCTTTTGTTTTCCATCCTTTGGCGTAGGTGTGGGCTGTTCCCACTTGGGCGAGTGCCTTATGTGACTGGGCGGGGGAAACCACACTGCTGTCCCCACCCACGCAGCCAGCACTGCCCAGGGGTACAGGCCCTCCAGGGAATCGGGTGTGCCTTGAGCTCTGATGGACTCTTATTTTGGGGAAGTCCCTTTTTTGTTTCTGAGAGCAGATGGATTGTTGTTTGGGTCTTAAATTAAAGCAGGGCAACCCCATATATGCACAGAGGCACTTTACAGCCTCCACCCTTCCCTTGGGCCTCTCGAAGTTTCCAGCAGCAGGCCCGTGTTAGGAAGTGAAGATAGGAAACAGGTGCCCCATCTCTGGAAGCCTGCTGGTGAAATTTACAGATTCCCTATGGGAAGCCAGGCTTCTGGATTTTTCCCTCCGGAGCAAGCCTATCGGTGTAGGTCCTGGTCTAGCTGAAGATGAAGTCATTTCATTGGACCGTGGTGGAGCACTTAGCTAATAGACCAGCCGAGAAAGAGAGACTTGAGGTGCTTTTCCTGGGCACAAGAGACATCCAGGAGCCCCTGGAGGGTCTGGACAAGGGAAGCAATGTGATCAAAACCACAGGTACATGTTCATGGGCTCTTCCTTTCCTGGGGACTAAAACATACTAGCTTTCTTCTGCCACCTGCGTTCAGAAGAGCTGGGTGTTATTTATTGTTCTCCGTGGGGGTGAGGTACCTGAGACATGGGGACGAGGGCCCCATCCATTCCAAACCGAGCTGGAAGTCGAAAACCGTAGCTGACTGTACGTGTGTGGTGCCCTCCCTGCGCCCTTCCTCTTTGAGGCTGCTGCAGAAATTCGGGAGGGAATGACAGAAACGTCATGACCTTTCCATAGACAGTTCATGGGTACGTGTTCTGTACTTTTCCCAGTCTCCTCTTCCCACTCACTGGAGCACAAATTTCAAACAAGAATCCTGTTGAACTGGGTAATTAGTCCCCATGTTTGGTTTCCTGCCCTGAGTCTTGGTTAAACAACACCTGGGGATTTACTCCTCCAAGTATAAAACGAGGATGTGTTGTTGAATTTTTTTTCTTCTTCTTTTTTTAAGAGAGGGTGGAGACAGGTAGAGGGAGAGAGAGAATCTTAAGCGGGCTGTACGCCCAGTGTGGAGTCCAATGCAGGACTCGATTTCACAACCCTGAGATCATGACCTGGGCCGAAATCAAGAATCAGAGACTTAACCAACTTAGCTACCCAGGTGCCCCAAGAAGGGTCTTTTTTTTTTTTTTTTTTTTTAATTTGACAGAGCTCACAAGTAGGCAGAGAGGCAGGCAGAGAGAGAGGAGGAAGCAGGCTCCCCACTGAGCAGAGACCCCGACTTGGGGCTCAATCCCAGGACCCTGAGGTCATGACCTGAGCCGAAGGCGGAGGCTTTAACCCACTGGCCCAAGAAGGGTCATTTTTAAAAACTTTTTCATTGTACAGACTTTCCAGAGGCACTCTATTTTTTACTTGGTTTCTGCACCACTCTGCTTCCTAATTATTCCTGAGACAGCAGAGATGATCTGCTTTTGATTTTTCTCTCAAACAGTATCAGTTCCATCCCCATTGCATACATCTTCTACTTCATAACAGTATTCATTTTTCTTGTATCTACCCCCCAATAAAAGCCTGATTCTATATATAAAGACACTATATTTGTCACAGATGTACAAGATACCTAATTTTTATGTACCAAGGACATATTAAATAATCAGAGGGGCACCTGGGTGGCTCAGTCGGTTGAAAATCTGACTCTTTTTTTTTTTTTTAAGATTTTTATTTATTTATTTGACAGAGAGAGATCACAAGTAGGCAGAGAGGCAGGCAGAGAGAGAGGAAGAGAAGCAGGCTCCCTTCTGAGCAGAGATCCCGACGTAGGACTTGATCCCAGGACCCTGAGATCATGACCTGAGCCAAAGGCAGCGGCTTAACCCACTGAGCCACCCAGGCTCCCGAACATCCAACTCTTGATTTCAGTTCAGGTCATGATCTCAGGGTCATGAGATCGAGCCTTGCGTGAGGCTCCATGCCCAGCTGGGGGTCTGGTTGAGATTCTCTCTCACTCTGTCCCTCCCCCACTCATGCACATTCTCTCTCCCTCTCTCTCAAATAAATACATAAATAAATAGAAGTACAGTACAGAGAACAGCACTGATTCGGATTGCTCTGATAGCGCAGCGTACGGAGTTATTAAAGACCCTCCACTCCTTGCACTTTCCTTCCTTGCCTCCTCTCGTAAGGCTGCCTGTTTGCAGCGGTGGCAGTGCCAGCGGAGACGTTAGGGCCAGGGACTTGGGGACGGATACCTGACGTTTGCCGTCTTCACTAAAACACTGTGTAAACGCAGCTTCGCACACTCCCTTCCAGTCAGATTGCCACCGCTGACCCCTCCTGGGTGGAAATTCTGGAGCCAGTGCCGCTTATTTATAGTGAGTTCAAGTTGAAAAGAATTTCATTATTTTGGGCTTAAATTCTTCTTAATTCCCTCTTGTTCAGAGACATTCCAGATCGGATTTAGATCCTTCCTCCTTGGCTGAACACGAAAGCTTTGTGCTTTTTATAGGATAAACTCCTAATTGCCAAGTGACTTAATTCCATTGACCTGACGTTACCCATTTTAAGAACTGCACAAATATTTCCTTAGTTGCTTGAGCTGAACCATTAACAACTGCTAAGGGGACCTGTGGCGCCCCCAACGTGCTCCTTATCCAGGCTCCAGCCCTTCCGAGCACATTTACAATCTGCGTTGTCAAAGAGCACCTGATGGAATATTAGTGATGGTCACATCAGTGAGGTCACATTTTCAGGTGACTTCATCTTAAAATTGCTTGTCTTTCTAATGAAAGGGCCGTAATTTAATTTATTTGGAAAGAGGCTCATCATCGTCCGTGTGCCTTGCCCTTCTTAAAGCGATTACTTCCAGTTTCCAAGAATTTATGACCAACCCCTTGCCATATTGTCATGGCTCTTTAAAAAGCAAAAAGGCATGTGCTACCACTGACACCGTCACCTAGAGTTAGCCCCAGCACCTGCAGATGGGGCGATGGGCCCCTGCTCTGAGCAAACCTGTCCCATCACTGTCACCTACCTTCCAGTCCTTCCCAGACTAGGATCCAGGGTCCGTCTCTGCCCACCAGTCACCCTTAACTTCACTTAAACTAGTTTATTAAACCAAACTTAACTCTATAGGACTTGCCGGGGATCATCCGTTCTGTGGTCCTTCTCAGTACGTGGTCCTTCTCAACTGGGCTGAAAATTGGCCCAATATGCAGGAGCAGGAAATGGACCTTATTTTCTAGAAAGTCTCAACGTTTCTAAGCGTGGCCACCTTTTATCGGCTTCTCATGTTCTGTTTGACCCTGTAAATTTAGTGGTTACCAGTTTCGATCCCACACCGCTCTTTTTCTCTGCCCACTGCCCGGCACATTTCCCTTCATTATGACAGATAGTGCACTTCATACCGTAGGACAGTATCTACTTTAAAAAAAAAAAATTTAAGGGGGGAGCCTGGAGTGACCCAGAGATCAAGACCGGAGCCTAAAGCAGGAGTTAATGCTCAACCTACAAGGCCACCCAGACACCCCAGAACAGTACCCACTTCATGGGTGGAGTACAATTAAGACAGGATCGTGGACAGAGTTTTCTAGAGGTCGAGTGGGTGGGAGCACTGCCTCCAGGCAGCCGTGGGGCCAAGAGCTGACCGCAGTCTACACGCCGTCCTCGTCAGAAGCGCACAGACAGGAAGTCCCGCCCTCCTCCACAGCCTGGAGAGTAACTTCCCTTCAGGCCGGGGCTGTGGGGGGCACAGCCCTTCAGATCACAATCTACTAGGTGGCAGAGTATTTACTCAAGAAGGAATTTTAAAAAAAAAAAAAGGAATTTTCTGGGGTTTTAAAGGAAATCTCGTGGATTTCTAAAGAAATTTTTTTTTTTAAGATTTTATTTGTTTATCTGACAGAGATCACAAGTAGGCAGAGAGAGAAGGGAAAGCAGGCTCCCTACTGAGCAGAGAGCCTGATGCAGGGCTCGATCCCAGGACCCTGAGATCATGACCCGAGCTGAAGGCAGAGGCTTTAACCCATTGAGCTACCCAGGCGCCCTCTAAAGAAATTTCTAAATTTCTAAACTTCTGAAGAAATCTCGTGGATCTTCCCCTCCACGAGATCCTAGGAAATGAAGGTTTTACTGCTACAGAAAGCTCTAATCCTTGATGGGTGGATATTTGGTGCGATTGGATGCGATGCCCCCCCACCCCCGCCCTGCTGTGGTCACCCCAGATGACTATCCGCCAGGGCCATGTGCTTCCCAGAGCTGTTCCTCTGCCCAAGGTGGCCGCCTGCATTGCGGGTCGCCATGAGTCACGGAAATGAGTCAGCCCTGGTGGCAGCTTTGGAACCATCCTAAAACTTGCCCGTGTCAGTTTCTAATCATGGAATGAGGGCTCTCGGTCAGCCTGGGTGCATGGCATCACACCAGATGGCTTCCCTTTGGAGGTAGCCATTAAAAGAGGCCTTCACCCAGAGCATTGGGAAACCTTGCCTGGAGGTTGGTGGTCGATCCAGAACCATCTGTGGCCTCCTGGGAAGGAGCTCACCTATTTCTCCCCTTTTCCGCCGGTGTCTAATGCCATTGCCGCAACCAACGTGACATGTCTGTGACTTGTAGCACCAGATTCTCCTGCTGGCAAGACCCCAAACTGGTGTTTTGGGCCGGATCACAGAAGCTTGAACACCAATTCCTTATTAATATGAACTGAGAAAGTGTATTGTAATTGAATTTGAAATCTGCCAAACCACAGCAGTTGGGACTTTTCCTTCCTTAGCATTTCAGTAAAGGAAGATTCCTCTCAGTGACTAGTAGACATATATATATTTTTTTAAGATTTTTGTTTTTTTTTGATAGAGACCACAAGTAGACATAGAGGCAGGCAGAGACAGAGAGAGGGGGAAGCAGGCTCCCTGCTGAGCAGAGAGCCCGATGCGGGACTCGATCCCAGGACCCTCGGATCATGACCTGAGATGAAGGCAGAGGCTTTAACCCACTGAGCCATGCAGGCGCCCCACATATATTTTTAATCTATGGTTACCTGCTCTGCCAGTCTGTTCACCGTGTGGAGATCACACTCATCCCTCCCATGCACACGTAATCCTTTTTCTCATATTTCCGCTTTCCGTGTCCATCAAAATCCTGTCCATCCCCCACGTAATGCCTTTTCCAGAACTCTCTAGCCCTTACCCTGTGCCATCCCTGTGGCTCCCACCTGACGACAGGAAGATACGTGATGTCTTCCCATGTGTGTATCTCCCATCGGGTCAACTCTGTTCTGAGAGGCTTCAAGAAACAACTATCTTGAAATTTTCTCCATTCTCTGTGGCCGCTACATCGCACACGTTGAGTGCACACTATTGTGTGGAGGTAGTTTTGGTAGGAGCCCGTGTGCTGGGGTGTCAGAACGAGCAATTCCGTTAAATGCTCAAGGAGTTTAGAGAAAGAGGGAATTGGTACTGAGGAGGCTTGGATGTTGAGGTTTTGAGTGACCCTGGGAGATGGGTTGGTTTGGATGAGGTCAGCGTGAGCAGAAGCCGACGGAGTCGGTCATTTAAACAAGCACTTCCGGTGGAAAACCGACTTGGCTCTCCGGGCCAGCACTCCGCATCTACCCACTTTTCTTTCTTCCCTGTCAGCCTTCCAGGCAGCCTGCTTGGGTAATGACTTGGCTCACCCACTCGCCCTCTAGAAAATGACAATGATTTGTCACTGGTTGGCCCCGACCCCACAGCCACTCTGTTCCTCCCCCACGGCCTCCAGATCCACGGATCTTCCTTTGACTGGTCTCCGACCATCCCTCTTATGATTCCTAAAGATCTTCTCGGTGCTCTTTGTGTGGCCTTTGGACCTGCCACTCTCTCTGGCCTTTGCTCTCTGTGCCCTTGATCTTGTTTGCTTATGTGCTCTGACCCCACCACCAGCTTGGTCTCCATAGCAGCTTCCTGCCAGCTCCTGGCCTAGGCCCTATGTCATGATGTGCTGTGACAAGAGCTGTCTGATTATAGCCGAGAGCCTGGGTCTTTGGGGGAGAAAGAGGTCAGATCACACGGGGGCTCGCATTTCCAGGAAGGACGAGTTTGGATGTGATCCCATGAGCACTTGTGGCCTTAGGAAGGAATGGGAGTCAGTAGGTGTGGCGGATAATGGAATGTCCATGGGTGTTGGGAGAGAGGGCTGACTCACAGACAGTGTGAAGGCTACAGAGCAGCTAAGAGAGGAATAGGTTGATGAGCAGGAACAGAGAAGTCACAGGGAAGCTGCCTTCTGAGGGAAAGTGTGGCATGTGGGCAGGTGGGCAGGCGTGAATGTGGCGGCAGAGCTCAGGTGTGAGCTGAAGGCCAGACACGCGGGTTCCAGATCAGCCGCCAGCCCCGGAGAGTGGAGGGAGACTGAGGACTGGTGGCTACGGCGGGGTAGGGTGAGAGGAAGAGCTGGTGAGGGTTCAAAGGGCAACCAAGAACCTTGAGTGTCCCAGAAGCCAGAAAGGGAAGGCATCAAGCACAAAAAGTCAGGAAGGGCGAGGGCAGGCCAGAGGCCTTCGGGCTGGCCCGGCAAGATGAGGGGATTTTGAGGCTGACTGCTCCGAAGTAGGGTGAGGAGAGAAGTCAGCTCAGAGCCACCAAAGAAATGGGTGTAAAAGCTGAGGGAGGAAGGAGAAAGCCGGGAAACTGGATGAGAAGAAAACCAGATGGGGTGAAGTTGGCAGTACTGTTGTGAAGGGGGGAGGGCAGAGGTGCCAGGGGGAGGGGGAAGTTAGCTACCCAGAGTCCTGGCTCTGCCCCCCACTGGCGGGGTCTCTACATCTTCACTTGTAAAATGGGGGTCATAGCACTAAGTAGGTTTGGGGCGAGGATAAGGAGAGGCATGATTTATAGCATGTTTAGCATGCGTAAGACTTCAGCAAGCATAGCTGTTATTATCGGAGCTATTTTTACTTATTTTTTAAAGACTTATTTATTTTAGAGAGAGAGAGAGTACATGATCGTGAATGGGGTAGGGGGCAGAGGAGGAGAGAGAATCCTCAAGCAGATATCCCCCTGAGCACAGAGCCCAACGTGGGGCTTGATACCAGTACCCCGAGATCATGACTAGAGCCGAGATCAAGTGTCGGACTCTTTTTTTTTTTTGAAGATTTTATTTATTTATTTATTTGACAGAGAGGGAGATCAAGCAGGCAAAGAGGCAGGCAGAGAGGAGGAAGCAGGCTCCCTGCTGAGCAGAGAGCCCGATGCGGGGCTTGATCCCAGGACTCTGAGATCATGACCTGAGCCGAAGGCAGCGGCTTAACCCACTGAGCCACCCAGGTGCCCTCAAGTGTCGGACTCTTAACCGACTAAGCCACCCAGCCCTTCTGGAGCTATTTTTATACTCATTGTATCAGCTCAAATGCTTGTGAGACCGTCGTGGATAAGTGGGTACAGGATATACCAAGGTAATTTTCGCAAGAGGAAATATGAGGGGGTGTGGGGTGAAATGGTGACAAAAGTCACCACCTCCTAAGCTGCATGTCCTCAGTCTGCCTCTCTTCCACATTCCATTGCTTCTGCCTCCATCCCTCGTTTGAACTGACGCATGGCCACGTCTCTGTTTGCTGCCCCTTCTAGTTCACCTCACGGGCCACTAATCTGGCCTCTGATGCACAAATCTGATGGTGTCATAGCCCAGCTTTGAGCTGCCTGTAGGTAGGTCCGGCATCAGCCTGCCTTCTCCTCGCACCTTGTGTTCTAAACACATCAGGTCGCCCTACATTTCTCTCCTGGGTCTCACACCTGCTGATCCTCCTGGGGATCCTTCCGCACGTTTGTGCAGCCTCCGTATCTGAGAGCACGCAGCCCCTCTTGGAGGAAGGCTCCCTGGGCGTCCCCCTGCACACCCAGAGCGAGTGCTTCTCCCCTCTGTTGTCTCGCAGCATCTGGGACTTCCATCGCAGAAGCACATTCATTTGCATTAAGATTTTCTATTAGTCTGTATCCCATGATAAATTGTGAAATAAGTTACTGTTCACAACCACGAAAGTGACAAATACTATCATTACCTGGATGGCTACTATCCTGTAGTCGTGAGGTTCCGTGATTTCGGTATGTTTCCTTTCATCTTCAGATGAAACAATGGGTGAATGGGTGTCGTTACTCCTCACCCCACCTCCACACTCCGGTTTTTAACTAATAAGTCAGTGTGACTCAGCAAGGTAAGCTGACTTGTCCAGAGTCGCAGAGTGTCAGAACTGAGACTGGTCCCTGGTCTCCTAGATCCCGAAGGCTCTGTTCTTTTGCTTGTATCTTGGGTCTTCAGTGCTCCATGCACTAACTGACACGTAGCAGGTGTTCCGTAAATGTTTACCGAGTGAGTACACGAACACACGATCATAGATAATGGAGTAAAAATGTTGACCCCCATTATTACAAATTTAACCCAGAGAAATCATTGAAAAGTCTTATTAGAAATGGTGGATTGAACACGTGTTGGTGTTCACACTTCCTGAACCCCCACTAAAGTGACACTAAATGGTAAAAAGGCACAAATTCTCAAGAATATAGAGGACGGGACAGGAGATAGGAGCAGATGGGTGGGGAGCAGACGAACGAGCAGACACTAACTTAGAACACCAGAAAGAGCGGGAACCCACACCTGCAGAGTGAGAACCTATAAGAATGGGGCTGAATTGAAAGGTCTAGAACTAGAGGCTCCAGGTGCGTCTGAGGATCAGGTGTGAAACATCTGCAAACGTGCGGATTGGCGGAAAGTCCCCCAGGCGCCTCCTCTCTTCTGCAGCCAGGTGACGCCTCTGCCTCCGCCCTGACAGGTGAAGAGTGAGAGTGAGGCACCAGGGCCATAGAGTCTGTACATGGAAGGCCCCAGCCATGACCAGGTGCCCCAAGGAGACGGGAGAGAAACTGGGGAAACTGGCCGGCCTAGGAGGAAAATCCCAGAGACACTATCATTTGAGGGCCCTCTAACAGAGAGGCCAGAACCCACAGGTGGACAGATCTGCCTGGGGCACCAGCTGGCTGGCGTCTGCTTCTTAGCGCCCCGCCCTGCAGTGGGAGCAGACAACCAGGAGTCGCTGGCCATAGGAGGAAAGCCTTGAACATGAAAGACAGATCAAAGGCAAGCAGAAGAAAGGAAGTGGAGGAAACACAGTGAAAGGAGCCAAGTAAAGAAGTCCCGTAATGAGTGTACTTGGGGACAAGAGAAGGCACACATCCGTGTGGCAAGAAGAGACTAAAATCGGAACATTCCGAGAACAGGAAGAGATTTTTGGAGCACTGATGAAGAAGGTTGATAGAGGGGTTCAAAGATAAAGTTGAGGATCTCTTCCAGAAAGTAGAATAAGTAGACAAAGGATGGAAAGTGGAGGAGAAATCAAGAGGATCGGTCCTCAGAAATCTAAAATCCAAATAACGGTAGTTCTGGAAAGAGGCTAGAAAAGCGGAAGTGAAGAAATTATCAGACAGGTATCCCCTCATTGGCCCATGAACGTAGGGCCTGAAACTCCAGATTGAAAGAACTTCCAAATCCTAGCACAGGGAATGAGAAAGACCCGGTGGAGGAGCTTGATGACCTATTGGAACCCTGGCAAGAAAGCAAGGCTGCAAAGGTCACAGGGCACAAGGAGATGGATGGCACATGAGGGTCAGGTGTCAGACTGACCCCAGATGTCAACCACAGACCGGAAGCTGGATGACAGGGGAGGAAGGCCTTCAAAATCCTGAGGTAAAAGTGGATTCTAACTCAGAATTCTGTACCGGCCAAACTCACCCTAGTGTGAGGGTAAAATAAAGGCATTTTCAGACATGGAGAGTGGGTCTCAAAAAAAGGCTTTCTTTTTGTTTCTGTTTTTTTCCCAATTCATTTTTCTCTCAAGAAGCTAGCAAAAGCCAGCTGGCCTCCATCAAAGAAAGGAAGGCAGCCAAGGAAGAGTGGCCACAGGGCCCAAGACGTAGGAAGGAGACGAGGGGCCTCGCAGGATGGAGGGCGGGCTCCCCAAATGGGGTGTCTCCAGGAGAACGCGAAACCAGTGATGGCCTGATGCCTTTGTGCTGAAATGCAGTGTTGCTCAGAGTTTGGTGATAAGCCGGCAGTTGTTATGCTCAGCTCATGAAGGAATGCCAAAAGTGATAACCTGAGGGAAATAGCTTAAAAAAAAAAAGACTACAGTACATGACTTAGTTGTGACTAGTATTTACATAGTCATATGAACACTGAAAATTAATGTAACCAGAGATAGTGTTATAACAAGGTTGGAAAGAGTGGAGGAGGAACACCCCGAGAGAGAGTGAGTTCTGGGTGTGGAAGAGAGCCAACACACCACCTCCACAGTGGCAAATGCAGTAGGTGACACAGAAATTGGCATGGAAGAGCCAGCAGGCCAAGCATCTCCTCCAGAAGTATGGAGACAAATATGGGGTCACAGGGACCCTATCGACTTGAAAATAGTTGTCTCTCAGAAGCAGGAATTGGGAACTGAGAAAGGTGAGGAGGCATTTCGTTAAACTCTGGACACACATGTGAGCAGAAGTGAAAGAAAATCAAGAAAGGGAAAAGCGAAATATGGGAAGAAACTCCCCCAGCATTGTTTCTGGTAGTAGACATTGGCCACAGACGCGTCCCACACCGGAGGCAGTGGCCACGGGATGCTTGGGAGAGGATGTCAGAGGTCAGGTCAGACACACCATGGACTTCAAAGACAGAGCCTACTACTTAATAGATCTTTGAATACTTGGTTTCCTCATTCGTAAATGGAGGAGGGGGTTGTTCCCAACAGTAAGAGTTGCTCTAAGGGGCAAGTCAGATTATGTAATGTGTCCATAGAAGGTGTTGCATAGATGTTTGTTCCCTAAACTGTAGCTGATAAGCAGGACAGAATTGTGTGCGGTCATCTAGAACTTAGGACAATGACCGTGCAAATGAGAAAACAGGGAGTAAGTGGGGGGAGGGGGAAGCAGAAGACAAAATTATGTATATTATTAGTATAACTATGTTATATACTCCGTATTCAAATAGATACCAGTAAAAAGGAAACAAAAATGAAAATAGTTTCTTGAGGGTTGTGAGGATTTGGATGAATTTTATTTGATCTCTTCTAGCTGTTTCAGATTGATACAAAATCAAATCAAGAAGCCTCCGAACATACTTTTCAATCTTCATAGTTTTAAAAGTCATTGCCAGTTATAAGTACAAGCAGTGACACCAGCTGCTCGCTGCCTTTTGAGTCTATCCTTTGCGTGCAGAGAGAGAGAGAGACTGCTTTCGCAGAACTTTCTAGAACATGCTCAACTGTCTTGTTGTGAGGACAAGAATGAAGGTTTAGTGCCTGAGCTGCGGCAAGTCTTCACAAGGGTGGAGTGGGTGACTATTTGAGAAAATATTTTTCTGCCTTCTCATGCCATAGGCGAGGGCAGCCGTTTGAGCAGAGCTGAACCACAGCCGCCAACAATGGCTTCTTTCAGCTCTTGGGAACCATGTTCCTCTCACGGAAAGCTCCAGAACAGCTGCATCATTTCCTTCTTTTTACTCTCAGCTTGGGGCTCAGCTTGCTCAAGAGGCAGCAGCTGTTTCCGGGAGGTTCCCCGAGCAGCAAAGTGTGTGACCTTGTTTTCTTCTGCCGTGTTGTCCCTCGCCGTCAGTGGGCTCCCACGCGTTTTGGTGTAAAGTTATGCCTTCAACCAGTGTTCCCAGTTTCGCAGTTTTCCCATGTAAAAACAGCACTTACACACACACACACACACTCACAGGCTGCCTTTCCTTTTATTGCACGGAGTAGCAGACTGTACTCATACTGTTGTGCACCTCGCTATTACTGTTCATGAAACACCACTGTGGGACCTTTCCACACTAACGCCATGGACATCTCTGCTGCTTGGGATTCCAGAATGGGGAGCCCTTGGTTTCATCCATCTGCTCACGGAGGTTTCTCTTGTCTCTAACTGTTGACTTTCACACCGCTATAATGTAATTGTGCATTTGCGTTATGCACACGTGCCCATGTAGAATAAACTAGAAGCGTCTCTTGCCCCCCATGCTTTGCCAACAGAAGGGGGTCTCCTACTTTTTTATGTTTGCCAATCTGGTAGGTGAAAAATATTTTACTGATGTGATTCTTCTTTGTATTTCCTCTTATGAAAGAGGCTGTGCATCTTTTCAACGTTTAAGAACTTTTTTTGTTTCCATTTCTCTTACCTGCCTACTGGGAGCCACCTCCCATTTTCCTGATGGTCACCAGGCTTTTTCCCATTCACCTGGGAGAGTTCTTTATGTGCTGGGGAAATGAGCCTTTTGTCGTATGACTTGCAAATACTTGTTCTCAGTTTGTCCTCTGTCTTTTGATTTTGCCCATGGTGGTTACCGTGCTGATTAAAAAAAAAAAAAAAAAAAAGTTTGCATAGTCAAATCTTTTTTTTTTTTTAAAGATTTTATTTATTTATTTGACAGACAGAGATCACAAGTAGGTAGAGAGGCAGGCAGAGAGAGAGAGAGAGAGGAGGAAGCAGGCTCCCTGCAGAGCAGAGAGCCCGATGTGGGGCTCGATCCTAGGACCCTGGGATCATGACCTGAGCCGAAGGCAGTCTTTAACCCACTGAGCCACCCAGGCGCCCCGCATAGTCAAATCTTTTGATTGTTTCTTTTGGCTTTGGGGATTTCTGTTTTTCTCAGCAAGGCCTTCCTCATATGATTGTTTTTTTTTTTAGTTCCATCCTTTCCTAGCACGTAGATGGTACCATTCTCTGTTTTGAAATGCTCGACCTCTCTGGAATGTATCCTGGTGCGAGGTATGGCTCCAACTTAATTTTTTCATCGATGGCTACCCTTTACCCAACACCCTCTGTCGAACAATCCGTCTTTACCCCATTTACTGAAATGCCACCTTTCTCGCCTACTAAATTTCTTGGATATATTTAGGCACATTTCCAGTCTGTTCCATTCTGTTGATAATCCTGAATATATACCATTCACAGATTTGTAGTTTTTAAATATGTTTTGCTACAGGCAGCGAGAGTGCGGCTAATCCCCCCTCGCCACTCTGCTTTCTCAGGATTTCCTTGGCAGTTATAGCCCATTCAGTTTTTCATATGAACTTTAGAATGCTTGTTTGATTCCAAATATGGTTTTTTTTGTTTTTTTTGTTTTTTTTACTGTGTATCTGTTAGACTTATAGATAATTCAGAGAGAATTAACACGTTTGCAGTGCGGAGTTTTCCAATGCTAGTTGATCTGTTCCAATCTCTCCAGAGCCCGAAGGAGCATTATACAATTTTCTTCTCACCTTCTCTTGACCGCGACCTCCCTGGGAACAGGAATGGAGTCAGGTTTTTAACGTGGGTTTTTAGTGATGATATCAGTAATTACTGACAAAAGAAGCACATTTTTAAATTAAATCTTTTAAGAATCCCTCTTTTTTCCAACATCACGGATTACCCTTTTGTGAATTATTATCTGCACACGAAACAGAAGCAAGACATGTGTCTGATGTGGCATGCCAACATTTTAACTCTTAGACGTCATTTCTCGATTCCTCGGTTTCTAAAGGGCTTCCCAGGTGGATCTTCCAGTAACTTCACATTTACAGAGTCTGGGTGTCCTGCTCTGGGAATAGTAGCAAACGCGGTGGGACTTTTTGGCTTCTGTCTTCGGTCCTGCCCACGCCAGTCACAAATTTTGAGGTGGCCTTGGGCTGAGAAGCGGACAAAAGGCAATTGTGGATTGGGCAAGGAGCAGCGGGTGAGGGAGGGGTCCCTCTGGGGGAGACGGGGACAAAACAGAAGTGTTCCATCGGCTGTGCATCAGCACAGGTCCTGTTCAGTCAGCACGAGCTGGTTTTCCAAATCCATAATTTAGCAACAGGAAGGGTGAGGCCGAGAAGGAGTGGGTTCTGGGCAAAGTGTGGGTGAGCCGAGCGAGTTTGCCCTCCAGTTTCCTACTGGCCCTTGATGGGACTAGCTCTTTCCTGGACGGAGCCTCCTAATAAGCTACCAGCCTATGGTAGCAGTGTTAAGACCAGGTTGAGACAGACAGGAAAGAGGATGGAGCTTTCACCTGGACAGGTGTGGCCAGTCCTAAAAGCTGTTGTTGGAGCAGAAACATAGTGAGATCAGATGCATTTAGTGCGTGAATACAATTCTGAGGATTTGTAACTGCTTTTCTTTGAATTTGAAAACTGTATTTATTTTTCCTTGAAGCAAAAGAATGTGGTTTCTTTTTAAGTGGCTTTATTGTCACTCCTGTGCCTCTCTGTCTAACAGTCTCGTTTTTTATAGCTCGCACAGGATACAGGGTGGGTCACTGCGGCCTGGTCGCCTCTGTCCCACTATTTAGAAACCAGTTCCAGGAACAGGAGATGGTTTCTCTCTAGTTTGCTCAGGCCACTTTTGGTCATTTCAGGCAGAAACAAACCATCTCTGCACTGGAATTTTCCTGGGCTTCATCCTGCAATTCAGGAATAGAACATCGAGTAACGACAGTGAAAATGTAATGTGTGACAGCTGTGAAGAAGTATTTGCCTCCAGTGGGGGGAAAAGGCTGTGTGCAAAGCAGATTTCTGATGAGCCTATTAATGGGTGTTTGGGAAGCTGAATATGCCACTTGCCACTTTGAGATGAAAGGCTCGAAGCAAATGACAAAGTCCTTTCCCTGCCTCCCCAGCAGGACTGGGTGGGGGTGGGGGTGCGTGGTCTGTTCATGTCTGGAGAAGGCCGAGACCCGGTGGGGTGGGTTCACACAGATCTGCTGGCTTCCGGGCAGCCAGGCTGGGTGAGAGGGGAGAGGCCACAGAGGGGAGGGAACCTTAGGGGTCCGTGGGGGGAGCAGCAGGAGGTCCTGGGCTCAAGGCCTATGGAGGGGAAGGATCCAGGATAAGTATCTATAAACCTCTGACCTTTCAAGGGTTCTACACCTTTCCTGCTTTCTTACCTCCCCTGTGGGCACAAAACATGTACACAGACATACACACACACACACACACACACACACACACACACACACACAGGAAGTCCTGGAGCTCAGTTTTTGAACTTCTGGGGCTGCCACAAAGCTTTGCTTCCTGTGTGCACACCCTCCACCACCACCCCCAGCACTGATCCTTGTCCTAATTAATTTATTCTCCTGCATTAATGTAGGATAAAAATGCTTCCCCAAATCAGAGACCCCTCGCCTTTCTACAGCACCCCACATCCTTTCTCCTGGGTCTCATTACCTTTGAGGAGAGGTTCAGAATGATTTTATTAACATTCTGGCCTTGTATTAGAAATAATCAAACATGAATATTCAAAGTAGTTACCCTCCAAGTGGATCTCCTACACAGAAAATCTTTACTAATATTAGGGAGCCGTTTACAATTGTGAAAAATAGGGGCGCCTGGGTGGCTCAGCGGTTTAAGCCGCTGCCTTTGGCTCAGGTCATGATCTCAGGGTCCTGGGATCGGGTCCCGCATCGGGCTCTCTGCTCGGCAGAGAGCCTGCTTCCCTCTCTCTCTCTCTCTGCCTGCCTCTCCATCTACTTGTGATTTCTCTCTGTCAAATAAATAAATAAAATCTTTTAAAAAAAAAATTGTGAAAAATATGTAAAATCAAAAAAATGGTTTTTTGTTTAATGTATGCGAAGAAAACCTTAGAGAAGTTTCAACAAATTCAGTTCTCCATTCAGAAGAACATGAGTTAATGCAACGGTCAGACAAATGATCAGATAGGAAAAACCAGATGCAAAGATGTCTGTTACGTTAGCCTCTGGTTGAGGGAGTTGACGTGTCTTGACTGGGGCCCAGTGAGAAAGGCTCTGACCTGAAGCTAGACACCTGTCCCCCAATCCTGACCTTGTGACGCAAAGCAAGTCAAGGCTCTGTTTCCCTCATCTGTACAATGGGGGTGATGTCCTCACTCAGAGCTGTTGTGCAGACTCGGTGAGAGACAGGACTAGTTTAGTCTTGGACACAGAGGCTGGATGCTCAGAAATGTCCCCGCTGTCTGGGGACCTTAGATTCCCTGTCTTAAATTGGATGGCTATAACAGAATGCCATAAAATTGGTAACTTAATCAACACATCGTTCTTTTTCACTGCTGTCAAAAGCTGGCAGGCCCAAGAGCAGGTGCCAGCAGATTCGGTGTCTGGTAAGAGTCATCTTCCTGATTTGCAGATGGCCGCCTTCTCCCTGTGGCTTCACACAGCAGAGTGGGAGAGCTCTGGTCTCACCATCTTCTTATAGGGACATGAGTCTCATCTTGGGGCTCTACTCTCATGACCTCTTCTACGCCTACTTACCTCCCAGAGGTGTCACCTCTACATACTGTCACATCGCAGGGCAGGGCATCGACACGTGAAGGTTGAGGGACACAGACAGCCAGTCCTCAACACTCACCGTCATGCACTGAGTTAAACAGGTACTTCTCAGCCATGTGACTACGCCTCCCCATCCGATCACCCCATTCTGCCTTTCGGACCCCAGTGCCCACTCCTCTCTGTGACAATGGCTGTCTGTATATTTCTCACATCCTTCTACCCCCAGATTGTGAACCCTAAAAGGGCAGGCACTATGTCTTTTTAATCTCTGAATTCAATTGACTCAGTCTCAAAGAGCCAAAATAACATATGGGCCAAGGCAGGCCATCCCGATAACAGGTCTTTGGTTTGGTCCCAGACACCAGCCTTGAGGCCTTTCTGGGCCATGTTGTCACTCTCAAAACAAATTTCTTGGTCAGAGTAAAGGTCATCTTTCTGCTCAGAGGACAGATACCTTTCTTGAAATGGAAAATTTGTTTATCTGCACGTGTGCTCTGAGCAGAGCGGAGGGGCTCTTGAGATGGGCATTCACTGTGGCAACTGAGGAAGGGTCCTGAGCGCACGTTTTCTGAACAGTCCCCACCCTGCCTTGCTCCCTGGCTGGTACTGGGCACAAAGCCAGCCACGGACATGATCAGCCATCCCAAAGCGAGGTTCCCAGGACAGTGTAACTCTTCTGCTTTTTGCCCTGTCACTAAAGTGTCCCTTTGGTCTGGGTTTGCAAAAGGAGAGGGAGGCATGAGAGGCAGAGTACAAAATGGCGGCCCCGTGTCTGCAGAGTGAGCGGTCTACACAGGGAACAAAGTTGAGACCTGTGGACGGGTGAGGCTTCCAGCCAAGTGCTGTGTTAACGACTGCTAACAATTTAAAGTCACAAATGCTTGAGAAGAGGGCCACTCATTTTGTCAGGTGACCTTTTAAACCTCGGCAGTAAGTTCTAGATGGATAGCCAAGGTGGCTGTGGACGCCCCGTGGAATCGTGCGGATAGATTGCTCCATGTTGAGTTCCTTCTGCCCAATACCCTTGAATTTAGGCAGGGTGTAAATTAAAGAGGAGTGCCTTAGTACTTTTTTCTTTTTAACATTACAGTATTCCCCTGATTTTCTTTCTAGTACATAGTGGAGTTGCATCCCATGTACTTTTCATATATGCAGATTCAACTCTGTACACCAAGGAGGGGAGAAACGTGTGTGCGCGCACACACACGTGCACACACTCCTACACGACTGCATTCGTGCCAGGCCCTCAGCACGCCTCGCCACTCAGCTAAGCCTGAGGCCCCATCAGCCTGTGTGCCTTTGTGTGAGAGGGAACATCTTGCTGCCTCCTTGCATTTAAAGACGTGGTTCTTTGTTCTACGGCACGGCCCTCACCTCAAGCCCCCCCAGCCACCTGCCCAGCCCTGTGGGGAGAGCCTCCTGAGCCCACTCACAGAGATAGTGTGTTCCTTTTTCAGGGAGATTTGACTCTAGTTGATAGTTTCGCCTTTTCACTGGAGGACCAAGCTGTGGGTGAGATGTGACCACACCACACCACACTGCCGTGGAAGACGGGGACACTCCTGAATGGTCCCCTTCACCGTGACCGTTGTTGTCCTGTTCTTGCAGGAGCCCCAGAACTTGGTCTGAGTGTTTGTCCTTTCTCCTGTTTATTGTCAGCTTCTGGCTTAGAAACCCTGGTTCATTGTTTCTCAATAAGCAGATCTATATTGGGAATAAATACCAGCGCTCGGGGCGCCTGGGTGGCTCAGTCAGTTGAGCATCCGACTTTTGGTTTTGGTTCAGGTCATGATCTTGGGGTCCTGGGATCGAGGCCCTTGTCAGGCTCCACACTCAGCACAGAGCCTGCTTGTCTCTCTCCTTCTCCCGCTCCTCCTCCCCTTGCTCTCTCTCTCTCAAATAAATAAAATCTAAAACAACAAAAAAACAAAACAGGTCTTGCCATGTTGTTGAAAAGCCCCTGGCTGGCAGTGGCCTTAAAAATGGACAACACCAAAATGTGTGTATGTTAATTGGATATATTTTTAAAGCCAGAGGCTGGCTATTGACTACTGAAGATACAAGCGGTCCCATTTGCATTGGTTCTAGAAAACTCCAGTATTTTTAAAGGATGACTAATGGAATCGTAAGAGCCTCTATAATGACAACATCTACTCAACCTCCTTGTGTCTATCTTACCATCCAAGCAAACACGTGGACACAGTGGACAAGGACCCGGGTGAAGTCTTAATTCTGCCCTTGGTAAGCACAGTGGCCGGGGCCACGCCATTAACCCTCTGGTCTCTGGGTCCCCGTGGTAAAATGAGGCTAACAACATCTGCCATTTCATAAACTTTAATCAAAGGCAAATAAGATCATAGACAAAAAGAACTTTGAAAAATCGTGAAGTGTTAACAGATAAAGAAAATGGCAGTTTAATTTATCACACTCCATGTTCAAAGAAGGAGGTCCATATATTCGTGGTGCTAGAACCTCAATCACTACCTCAAACGTCCCTGACTTCCTCTGTTCAAGGGCCCGAGGGAACGTCCTTCACATGCCCCCCGTCACGGAGGGAGAGGTCCGCGTTTCACTACAGGCGCGGTTTCTGAGCTGTAGTACGATTCCAGTGGCCTTGGCCTTCGCCTGTATCTCAGTCGTGCAGATAATCAGAGCATGGTTACTCTTCCCTTGCATTCCCTTCGTCTCCGGGAAACCAGGAGCCCCCTTGTTTCCTTCTTAATAGAGTAAAAGCAGGACTCCTCAGGTGACCTCCCTGGAGATCCACAGCAAGTGGCGTGCCCAGCCACCCCTCCACAGACCCCGAGGGGCCCTGCATTATAGACCTTCCCCCCATCCAGCTCCTTACGCTTCAGCTTGTACCATCTTCTTTGTTGGTCCCGTGTCTCTTGCCTTCTTTGTCCTGGGAAGGAGGAACAGTCAGGAAGAGAGTGTGAGCTGATTTCCAACCACCTGCACTCCCACCAGGAAAAGTCAGGAGGGGCTGAACCCAAGGGCATTTAAAATACAAATATTTTCATCAAAGTTAGGCTAACATTATATCGTTTCAGAGAATATTTTCTGGAGCAAATCCTACTGAGATATTTCGATTCTGTGATGATTTTTTTAATATGATGTAGTTAAATTTTATCGTCATTAGGTTTGTTTTCCATTTAAATTTTTCTACAAAGCTTGGAATCAGGATTTTGTCCGTATTATAGGTTACGGTCTATAGCTTCTGCTGTAGCAAGTTCTCTCGTGCTGTTATTTCCAAGTCCCATTCTCTGGGTTAAATTTTGCAAGTCTAAATGCTTTTATGGAAACTGGACTCTAAGATTTTTTTTGAAGATTGGATTCTTTTGTCAAATTTTAGACAGTACTAAATTATACCACATGCAGTTGACTGTTGCCGATTTTATTCTGATTTGATCCTTTCTACCGATAATAGCCATCGTGAATTGAAGTGAATAAGACTGGTTATATGTATTCAGTAATCAACAAATTAATTTTTTAAATTGTGGTAAATATTAAAAGTAGAGATGGAAGTAGAGACAGAGTAGAAGGAAATGGCCTCAAGTCAAAATAGTAGGGGTGTTCGGGGCGGCTTAGTCGGTGAAGCATCTGTCTTCGGCTCAGGTCATGATCCCAGAGTCCTGGGATCGAGCCCCGCATCAGGCCCTCTGCTCAGTGGGGAGCCTGCTTCCTCCTCTCACCCCCCGCTCGTGCTCTCTCTCTAATAAATAAATAAAATCTTTAAAAAAAAAAATAGAGGGATGTTCAATATCGCTAGGAAGGCTATAACAAAAAAAAAAGAAAAGTAACAAAGGTTGGTGGGGATGTGGAAAGCTTAGAACCCTCGTGTCTTGCTGGTGGCAATGTAAACTTGTACAGCCACTACGGAACAAAGTTTGAAGGTTGCACAAAAAGTTAAGCATAGAATGACCATATGATCCAGAAATTCTTCTGCTCCTAAATATACCCTAATGAACTGAAAACAGGAGTTCGAAGAAAACTTGTATAGCCAACAATAGCCAACAGGTGGTGACAGCCCAGTGTCCGTCAGGTAAGGGACAGCTATAGAAAATGTGGTCGGCATATGCCTACGATGAAATATTATTCGGCCGTAGAAAGGAATGAAGTACTTATCCAGGTTACCACATGGGTGAACCTCAAAAACTTTGTGCTAAGTGAAAAATCACAAGATAAAAAGTCACATACTCAACAATTCCATTTATGTAAAATATCTATTATATGTAATTCCACAGAAGCAGAAAACAGATGAGTGGTTGCCAGGGTCAGGAGGGAGGGGAGAACGAAGAGTAACAGCTTAACACATACAAGGTCTCCTGTGGGAGCGAAGAAATGTTCTGGAACCAGACAGAGGCGATGATTGTGCAGTATTGTGAATGTACCAAATGCTAGGGAACCGGGCGCTTTCGAAAGGTCAATTTCATGGTATGTGAATTTTACCTCAAAAAAATAGTGGGGCAAAGTGATGGGTCGCACGAAATGTGCTACTTTAAGACCAGTAAAGATCATTGACCAGGAGTCATAAAAACTCTACTTTTCTAGATTTCTCCTTTAAAGAAAACAGCACAAACTCTTGGATGTGATAAAGTCTGCTTTCAGAAAGATGAGTGGGCGAGAAAAAAGACCACTGGAGCCAGCGAGCTGCCTGTTTCTCATCTACAGCGCGTTACAGCAAGTTCTTCAAAGTAAATACATTTGGGAATTATGGGAAATGCTGAGTTGGGACCAACATTGGGAACAAGGACAGAAAGAAGAGACTTCGGAGGGATTAGATGGGAACATGCCGGTTTGAAGAAGGCTGTAGGATATCAGGGGCACTGAAGCAGCCTCTTAAAGCAAAGATGGGTCTAGCCTCAGACCCTGTGGGGAGCATATGTCGCTTTCTGGCTGCCCAGCATCCTTTCTTTTTCTCCAAGGGGACACAAATTTCCTCTCGGGGAAGTCTTCTCCCATTGCACGCAGGAAATAAATCAGGGTGCTCTGCCCCCCCAAATTCCCTCCTTTGAAACACCCCACTCCTGGGGCATTGCCTCCTGGAGGTGTGGCGGACTGTGTAGACAGCACATTCATACAGCAGCCCCACTTTCTTTCCTCGAGCCTACCTCCTTCAAGCCTGGTCCTCTAGCCTCTTGTCTACTCGGGGAGCACCCCAGCACTGTACCTTCTTAAATTCATTGGGGTTGGATTGTGTTACATTAATCCTAGCATCTTGTCTGAAACAAACATAAAATTGTAGCCAAGGAGGAGCTGCTGCAGGGCTTCTGGCTCACTGAAAGGGACCTGCGTGCGGGGAATGGAGGTGGGGGGACACAGTCTCAGATGACATAGTGTGCCAGCTCTGTGCCAGGTTCCTAGAGGGCAGCTGGAGAGAATCCGAGGGAATGACAGCTAGGTCTGCATCCGATTGCTATAAAGTAGTTTGACGTCAATCAAAGAACCCAGGTCCTATAAGAAACAATTGATTGGTCACTCACAGATTGAGGGCAAAGATAAGCATTAGTCAACTTTTTTTTTTTTCCCCAGCTCTTTTGTAAACAGCCCAACAGCCATCTGTCCTTGCTGATGTGAACTCCATCTGCCCAAACGCAGTGTGTATGTGTATATGGAGGGCCACAGACGGGGGGTTCCCGATTTTCCCTTGTGGACTTTCCCATTGGGTGATTCTGTTAGTATAGCCTGGTGTTGTGTACAGATAGGTTCAGAAGATCAGGACACACTGGCCTCTCTATTTTGTTGTGGTTTAGCTTCTTTTTTAATAACATCCGTTTATTTACAACAAGCATTTATTACTCTCTGGCCACAGCACAACATTGGACAATTTAGCATATGTGTTAGCACAGAAGACATTGCCTCTGCTTTCAGGGAGCTAGGAGTAAAATGCACCCAGATGCTCACTCTAAGAATAGCTTTTTTAAAAATGTAGAAATGCATGCTAATTAGTGTAGTAAAAACCGAGTATTGCAACGTGAAGCAGGCTATAAAGTTTTACCGTAGGACATAAATGCTTGAGTTATAGAGAGATACAGTATGTTTTTTTAATGGGACAAATAAAAATTGTAAAGATGTCCGATTTCCCCAAGATGTGTCAACAGTAAGAAATCCCAGAATTTTCATGTAAAATCCCAAATTTTCATGCTAATCCTGTAATTCACCTGGAAATCAAAATGCCGAAAATCTGCCAAGAAAATTTTGGAAAGGAAAAGTGAAAGCCCGCACTAGCAACTCTCAAAATAGTCCCTAAAGCTATGTTCATTAAGACAGAGTCATTCTGGCACAAGAACAGACACATAGATCAATGAATCAGAAAAGAAAATACAGAAAAATATCTAAATGTTTCATTGGGAACTTGGTATATGTTAAAGACGACAGTTAAAGTCAGTAGGGAAAGGATGAACCATTTATAGTATAAAGTTAATTAGCTAACTGTCAGGGAAAAATGAATTAGATCTTTACTTTGCGTCATTTACAAAAATAAGTAGATTTAAGGGTAATACGTTTTTTAAAAACTATAGGCATAATAGAAGGAAATACTGAGGAATGGATTTAAAGTCGTGTGCTCAAATAGCTTTTTAAAACAAGATGTAAACCACAAAGGTTTTAATAGAAAAACCTAACAAATTTGGGGCACCGGGCTGGTTCAGTTGGAGGAGTGTGCGACTCTTGATCTCAGGGTCATGAGTTCGAGCCCCATGCTGGGTGGAGAGATTACTTTAAAAAAAAATTTTTTTTTAAAGAAAAGAAAAGTAACAAATTTAACCACAAAATATGAAAGTTATGTAAGATAAAATTAAAATATGTGACAAACTAGGAGAAAACCTTTACAACATATAATAGAAAATGACACAGTGTAGGGGTGATAAGAACAGCACCTATGAATCAATTGGAAAAAGATAAAAAATACAACAGGAAAATGGACGAAGGGTACAAACCATTTACATAAGAGAAACAGGAATGACTGGGAAATACATGAATCAGAAAGATGCCAATTCAAATAAGACACGTGGTTTCCATAAACAATAAATTCTGGTACACTGAAAATAAATTTAAAAAATAAATTAATTAAAAAAAAACACACATGTTTTCCACGGATTGAGTCCATCTTAAGAAACACGTACCGAAGTTAAATATCCATTTTTTGCCCGTCAAGATGGCCAAAATGTGAAAGATTGACAGTGCTAATTATTGATGAGGGTGAGGAAGACAGGTACTTCCATGCAAAATTTGCAAATGTAAATTGGGTCCATCTGTTTTGGAAGACAGTTTGGTGGTGCTCGGAATTTAAAACACACACCGCGCTCCATTCTGTGTCTGCAGCCCCCTCGGGGCTGCCTCTCCTCGTGGGGTAGTCAGGTCCTGGCTGCCTCAGAGCAGGGCACCAGGCTTCCAAGGAGGTCAAGGCAGAAGCTGCCAGGCTTCTCTCTGAAGGGCCAGAGTAAAGCAGATTCCTCCATGTACACTTTGTAGCATCTCTTAAGTGCTTATATGTTTATATAAATGTCAAAAGATTCCTTTTTTTTTTTAAGATTTTATTTATTCATTTGACAGAGAAAGAGATCACAAGTAAGCAGAGAGAGAAGGCGGGGGTGGAGGAGGGAAGCAGGCTCCCTGCTGAGCAGAGAGCCCCATTCGGGGCTCGATCCCAGGACCCTGAGATCATGACCTGAGCCGAAGGCAGAGGCTTTAACCCACTGAGCCACCCAGGCACCCTGATTCCACTGTTTTGATCCATGCTTCCTCCTTGACCCAAACTACGTAACTAGTTACACCCATTCTGGTTTTTCCTTTTTAAATTTTTTCGTGTGACCGGTGGGTAAATTATGCAAACAGAGGAAAACACACAAC
Source organism: Mustela erminea (assembly GCF_009829155.1). Taxonomy (NCBI): domain Eukaryota; kingdom Metazoa; phylum Chordata; class Mammalia; order Carnivora; family Mustelidae; genus Mustela; species Mustela erminea. Next base: position 6,254,584 of record NC_045618.1, on the reverse strand, counting down.
AACACTTCGCCACAGTGTATGCAGTCTAAAAATTCGATTTGGTAAACGCCGGTGTGGTGGTGGTGTGCTTTGCATTGAAAACAGCGTTTTATCAGAAGGTGGTATTGTCATTAAATTGATGATTGTGAAACGCCCACTGTGCACAACTGACGGTGCACACTGTTTCACACTGAAGTGAGAAAGTCCTCCAGCGATCCTGAGGCAGTCACTTTTTCCCACACGCACACGTGCACACGCGCATACTCCGGATTTTCTCTGAGAATGGTGCTGGGTAGCCTGGAAAGAGGACAGGAACCAAACACCAATCGTGCTACAGCCCAACTCACATTATTAGGGTGCATGTTTCTTCTGTACCTGCTCTGTGGGTCCGCTCCCAGTTCACCCAGCAGTCCTCCCTTCGTGCTCGGTGTGTGGAGCGCCCTGGGGAGACACACAAAGCTGGACAGGCCTGGCTCCTGCCACTTGTGGGGAAGAATGTGCTTGAAAAGAGCCCTCATGTCGATCAGGCCCCCTGGGTGCCAGGACGGAGCTGTGCACAGGTGAGCGGTGCCAAGAGCGGTGCTTTGCCGGGGGGCACAGAGAAGGGGCAGCTCCCCCAGCAGCCTGATTGGAAGTGAGTCTTGAAAGACAGATAGTAGCTGCGGAACAGAAAAATTGGGTGTGCAGGGAGAAAAGGGGAATATTCCAGGCAGAAGCAACAGCTTGAGCAAAGGCTCTTGGGATAAAAATAGCACAGCAGGCAGCACGCCTCTTCGGAGTGGAGACAGGCCAGTGGCTCTGGCTTATCTGAACTTACACAGAAAGATGTAAGCGGGCAGGGCATGGCGGGCCTCCTAGGGCAACTTAGGACCCACGCAGTGGAGGGGGACAGCCGGACGCACGTGGTTGGTTTTCCCTCCATTGGCAGGTGGAGGCCAGAGTAAGTGGACGAGAGTAGGGGCTAGAGGCCACCTCAGAGAGGTGACATGACCCCGAATCAGGGGGGCAGCATCAGGATGACCACACATGCCATCATTATATGGGAAGCCTCGGACTACCAAGAAAAGATTTTATTTTATTCTTTTGTCATTTTCTGAAATTCTCTTGTATTCTGAACAAGATCAGGAGATACGCATATGAAATTTAGTTCATATTTCTATTATCCTGTTTAACCTCAGCACATTTCTATTTTTCATTTATTCTATAAACAAAATTATCTCTGAATTTTCCTCTGGGTGCAACCAGGAATTTGGTTTCTTGGATCACTTCCCTCCCCATGTTTGTAATTTATCGTCTGAAACCCTTTATAAATGCTGTAGCTAAATCTTGTGCAATACTGAGCTGTCCAGCTGATGTGATCATTATAGGCTTGCTTTTGGTTGCTGTCATAATCCACTGATTTCTTATAAACGCTTCTATCTGCTTCCCGAATGCCATGGCCTCGGCACTGAGATTTGCACCTATGGTGTCACGCTGGCAAATGTCCCAAGGTCTTAAAATAATCTTTACTCTCCTCCGCACCAGCACAGAGGAAGTTTGTTCTGGAACTGGCTGGCTTAAGGTGATACCTTCACTTCTCTTAAGTTTGTGGAGACTTAATGAATTAGTTTTTAAAAAAAGAAAAAAGTAAGTATGGTTTAATTTAAGGAGGGTTTTTAGGATCAACAGGTATGATGGAAATGATAGGCAAGAATTGGGAAATGGGGGGCGCCTGGGTGACTCAGTGGGTTAAGCCTCTGCCTTCGGCTCAGGTCATGATCCCAGGGTCCTGGGATCGAGCCCCGCATCGGGATCTCTGCTTGGCTGGAAGCCTGCTTCCTCCTCTCTCTCTCTGCCTGCCTCTCTGCCTACTGCCTACTTGTGATCTCTCTCTCTGTCAAATAAATAAATAAAATCTTTAAAAAAAAAAAAAAGGAATTGGGAAATGGGTTAAAGTGAGCTCTTAAGAAATTGCTCACCACAGAGCACCAGGGTGGCTCAGTCACTTAAGCTTCCGACTCTTGGTTTCAGCTCAGGTCACGATCTCAGGGTCCTTGGATCGAGCCCCACATCGGGCTGCCCACTCAGCAGGGAATCTGCTTTTTCCCTCTCCGTCTGTCCCTCCCCCTGCTCGCGTACTTTCTCTCTTAAAATAAATCTTTAAGAAACTAAGTGCTCAGCACTGTGATATAATACAGAGATGAAGGATGGATGTCATTACCATGTTTCATGTTCTGTGACTCTAGTTTACATAGAACCCAGATCTTGGCCAACCAACAGGCGTGGGCTCAAGGCTGGCCAAGAGAAATCAGAGGCAGTTTCAGGAAATGGGACCATCCCACGCCAGGGCTGCGAACTATAATCATTTCTTAGTTGTAACAGAGTACCCTGTTTTCCCAGTGATTAACTAGTTGGGGATTTTTGCGTTTACTCCTAGGGACCAGGGTCACTCCATGTTTTCACGAAGGACGATGGTGACTGTGGTGTCATGGCTTGCTTGGGCTAACAAGCCTTTATCTTTCACTTAACCCGGCAAATATTTACACTGCTCTGCCCTTCCAGCACATTCTCTGGAGCATACAGTGTACCCCCCAACAGCTGCACGAGGCACTCATAGACTCTTGGGAGAGCAGCCGGTTTGGTTAACAGGGTACCCACGATAGCTGGGGCCGGTCTTGTTGGGGGAAGGCAAAGAAGTGAGCATTTACTGAGTGTAGGCCGTGTGCTAGATACTTTATATACGTTAGCTCATCTGATAATGAGGCTAGCTCTGCGATGTAGCATGTGTTCAAAATGTATTAGTTGCTTTGCTTTTTCATCTGTGTTACAGAAATAACTCGTATCGAATTACTTAACACTGTAAATTTGAAATCCTGTCTGTGTAAACATGTGCCAGTGGTTTCTAAAGCTGATCTGATACAGGATGTTTAGTAAGTGGGGAAAGAGCGCCAATCCTGGCATGGATGTAAGGTACAGAAAATCCCATATTCACGCTTCCTCTACAGAACTTGTCAGGAAAAGAACTTAAATAGGTTGAAAGACGTTTGCTCTAAGTTTTTTCCATGCACTGTTCAAGGAGCGTGGCAGAAACTGAGCTCTCCTCCTCTGCTTTCTTAGATACATTCCACCATTGATCTGGGGGAAAAGTGGACACATCCAGACGGCCTTGTATGGGAAGATGGGAAGGGTGAGGTCGCCACACCCCTACGGGCACCGCAAGTTCATCACCATGTCTGACGGAGCCACCTCGACCTTCGACCTCTTCGAGCCCTTGGCGGAGCACTGTGTTGGAGGTGAGCTAGCACAGGTCTGCGATGGGGCCATTGCCCGGAATGGGAACACTGGGCAGGGAGGGAGCATGGTGCACGCGCTCGTCCCGCCAACTCAGCATCACGCCAGGGGCTAGGAGGAAGCCCACTGCGGTTCATCACCCAGGGGCAGCCTGCAAGGGTTCGTGCTGTCACGTGCTTGCTGGATACCATGTTGGGCCTCTCAGACAGCAATGCTGGATGTGGTTGTTAGTCCTCCCATGAGATACAGAAGCTCGGTGTAAGGGGCTGTGGGAGAACATGGAGGCCAGGCCCCGTCAGGACCAGCCCTCTGGTTTGATTACAGCAATAGAAGCCAGACACTTCTAAGAACTTTGTAGGTCCTGTTCTTTCAGTTAAGCCTTGTAGCAACCCCAAGAGGTGAGGGTGCCTTATTGTCCTGATTCTACTGATGAGAGAAACTAAAGCTCAGAGACGCGGCATAGGCCGGTCTGGTTTGTTGGGTAATAGCAGATGGTGGAGGCTCGCAGGCACCCTCTGTGTAGGTTGTTGTGGACAAAAAGACACATTTGGGTCCATTTACACAGGGCTCTGGGATACCTGTCTGTCAGAAACCTCTCGATCACTGCCGCTGCTGGAAGCCAGTGTTGCTCTGTGCGGCCTGCCTAGTAAGCAGCCGTTACAAAAAGCTTCGCGGGAGGACTCACGAGTGAGTGGAGTTAGGACTCCTGCTGCCTCCCACTGCCCCTCCTAGAGGAGGACGTGTCTTCTCAGTTCCATAGTATGCAAGGCACCTAGGTCTGAGGGTTTTTTTGTGCTTTTTTATTTTGTAAAGATTTTATCTATTTATCCAGAGAGAAAGCTTGCGTGCACAAGTGGTAGGGGGAGGGGCAGCAGAAGAGAGAGAATCCCACGGAGACTCCCCACTGGGCATGGAGCCTGATGAGGGGCTCGATCTTTCAACCCTGAGATCATGACCTGAGCCGAAATCAAGAGTCAGATGCCCAACCAACTGATCCACCCAGGCGCCCCAAGGCACCTTGGTTTTTATAGGATCTCGGTAACTACTTGGGAGGAAGTTCCAGTAAACCTCTTGTACCTTTCAGTTCTTTACGGTAACCAGCGCTGTTGACAAGCTGGTGCCGAAGGTTTAGTGGGTGTTCCCTTTGCCTGTTACACTCGGCCCCAGACCCCTCCATGACTGCCTCCTCCTTGTCACTCAGGTCTCAACCCAGCTGTCACCTCCTCAGAGGGACAGCCCCTGCCTCCCCTTGCTAATGTAACCTTCCCACTCAATCCATCACACCTTCCTGCTTTTGTTCTTCAGAGTACCACTCACTCAGGACGTAATTCGTGG